>NC_135500.1:41067202-42515952 GCF_052857255.1 Amblyomma americanum | reverse complement strand
ATAGCTCGCGCTAATGCTCTCCACAAATATTATGGGCAAGCCCACGATGCCGTTTGTGTAGACGCCGCATGTACAGCGCATGAAGCGGTAGCAGTTGCCTACAATCCAACCCTACCTCAACCCCTACCTCACCCCCTAACTCACCGTATTCCTTCGGGCTCTACGACTGAGGAGGCAGAGAAGACCGCCATCGCCCTAGCCCTTGCACATTCGGACGCCCAATACATCTTCAGCGACTCCAAAACGGCTCTGTCCTACTTTGCCAGGGGCAGGATTCACGCCACTGCCTGGCAATTGTTGAGCATCCCCTACCCAAAATTTACCGCGCAGGGTAGAGCTTCAGTGGGTGCCGACTCACTCTGGAAACCCTGGAAACAAGGCTGCCGATAAATTGGCCCCAGGTTTGATTTGCCGGGGTCAGGACAGTCCAGGACGATCCAGAATATGCTTCCATCGTTATGAAACCCTGGGGTCGAATCTCTCATTTCTGACTTAGAATCAGTTGAAAACCGCGGTTGTCGTTTCATACTTTCCAACTATCATCGTACTAGTCGTGTACCTGCCATGAAAGCTTACCTTTCTCTACCGCTTCTTTCCCATCGCAGGTCAATAGCTTCATTATGTACTTTTCACAAAATTTATCATAATCCTTATCTTAAGGGGAAGTTATTAAAAAACCACATTATATTTCCGCAAGCATTGATCACCGCCACAAAGTTTGGATCCCCCCTTGTCGCACAAGATGTTTTCACGATTCATTCATACGCAGAACTTGTGTCAGCTGAAATCACCTTCCCGACAATATTGCTGAAATTGCTGACGCTGCTGCCTTTCCTAACGCTGTTATTAGTTTTATATAAGTCTCTGTCTATAATTATGTTTTAATTTATAAGCTCCTGTTTTTTTTTGTGGTTTGTTTTGTGTATTTCTGTCTTTTGTTAAGGCTGTTATTGATTTTTTACCAGTGTATACTGTAACTATATTCATATTTTAGCTGCTGTTTTTGTTTTTTTGTTGTTCTATGTTACTCCCACTCCCCTCTGTTACGCCTAACGGCCCTGAAGGTAAAGAAATAAATAAATCACTAAATGTGACAGCTTGCTAAGCGGATGCGCTCAAATTGCGTTCCAAGGCCCCTTTGATGCGCGCTGACGTCGCACAGCACACCCATTGAAGGTCGACCGAGTGCTGCGGCGATTCAAACGGCGAGCGGCGAGAAGGACTTTATGACGGCAGCAAGAGACGTCGAACGTGCTGCCCAAACGAAAAGTGGCTGAACACGGGAGCACCTAAGGCACCTGTGGGGACCGGCCTGACCAGGGCTGGCAAATACCTGAAGAGGAGGTGACTTCACCACGCGCTACAGATCGTGGTCGACTACCCATGTTAACTGAGGTCAACAACAACAACAACTACAAGACGGTGGCCATATTTACTGCATTTAGGTGTACGTGGCGCCCGACGAACGACGGCGGCATCCGGCCGAGGTGAGACTTCCAGCGTTCTGTGTAGCGGTTGCTGGCGACACCTGTTCCTCTTGTGTACGTTGCCGGCGCTGGCCACAAGGGTTGCTACATACCAAACCCCGCGACAGTTGCCGCGAAAAACTAAGAATGGGAAAGTGGTTGATTACGGAGGCTTCTCAAAACTCGAGCGTGGCAGCCATAACTGTGAGCTTGCCTAGAATGCGCTGCGCCTTTCCTGAAATGCACTTCGTGCTTACACCTGCTCTCGATAACGAGATAGAATATGAGTTCTTTTAAATCTCGCCCAATTCTATTCTTTTCTGAGACCTTTCACTAACGGTACGGTCCAGCCGTCTGCCCACTGTAATAAGAGCCGCACCTTTCCTTTCAACTTGTTATAACTCCTAAGCAGAAAGGTACCCTAAGGGGCATCGGAAAAGTGAGGATGTTCATGCCTGAAGCTATGCATTGGTTTACTTTGGTTTGTTTTATGCGGTTTGAAGTCCCACAGTGACTCAGGCCCAGGGGAGCCGTAGTGGAGAGGTGCGGATAATCTCGACCATCTGGGGATCTTAAACATGCACTGGTATCGCATATAGACGGGTATCTAACATTTCGTCTCCACCGAAATACGACCGCCGCGGCCGGCACCGAACCCAGGCCTTTCGGGTAAGCAGCCGAGCACTATAACTACTCAACTAATGATAGGCAGTGGGCGTTTGACCCCAAAAATCTTGACCTCCCCTCAACCTCAAAAAAAAAATAAAATTCCTGACCTCACTCAACCTCAACCTCATTTGCTGAAGTTGAGGTCTCCTGAGACGCCCTCGCCTCACTTTTCCTGAGGCCACTGGTGACGTCACTGAACCTCACCTCAACCTTAAAGGTTGTGGCCAGCTGCTTGACCTCAAAAAACAAAATAAAATCAACACAAAAAGCGTTTAAGAAGTGTTCAGTTAAAAACAATCCTGAGAATCCAGGTCCAGAATCCAGAATCCTCCAGGTGGCGATGGTAATGGTTTCTAAATCCTGGGAATTCTGCAATGATTCGGTGATCCCGCGGCACTTTGCAGGAATAGGCTAAATTACGTCTTCGAACACTGTACTGGCATGCCGCAGCCAGTACGTATTGAGTGGGTCCTACGGGATCTGCTTACCTATCAAAGTCAGGCAGATTTAGCGACCCGCCTTGCGAATACAAACTCATCACCGCCTCGGCTCCTTCATTTGGACAATTTTACTCTCCTTTCATCAAGAAAGGAACTCCTCCGGCGCCGCACACGTCCTCTCATCCCTCCGTGTGCGGTGACCCTCCCCCGCGGTCTTACCCGTGCAGAGGAGGTTGCGCTTAGGAGGATCCGGGTCGGGGTTGCCCTCACACCAGCCATCACTTGGAAGTGGCCTCAGTACCGAGAATTGTTTCCTCGGCCAGGGTGTCCGATATGTAAACACGAGGACATTGAGGCCGACATTCATCACTTACTGCGGGACAGCCCAGCTCTCAAGCCTACAAGGATCCGGCACCTGATGGTAGCAGGTATTTCACCAAGCAACCCTTCTTCATACATTGCCTGGGCGCAGGGACCGTACCATCATTCTCTACTGGACTTCATCAAATCAGCTAACCTTTTTTCCATTCATTTAATCTCTACTATATCACTCATCACACCTTCATCCATCATTGATGCCCTGGGTCAATAAATTTCGCTTTCAAGAAAACACTGTGCCGACTATTGAAATCACACTGGCCAAAGCAACTAGCCTAGAATGGGCAGCGTGAACCTCTCTTTGTAAAGAGCACCACAGCTCTCCGCTCGAACTTTACCGCAGCGAAATCTTTTCCAGCCACACCCCCCACCCCCTCCCATTCCGAACCCGAGACAAAATAAAAACGCCTAAAGACTATACGCGCGAACCGAATTCTGTGTACCATTTCGTCAACCGGTCTGAGAGAAGCTAGTTTGAGTCAATCACTTGTTTTCCTTCAAAACTGGACTAATAAATGGTACGCCAGCGTCCTCAGTCTTTTACCCGCGAGCACCGCGCGAGCATTCTGCGAAGCCGCTTATGGTGAACGATGGGTATCTGCAAAATAGTTAACGGAAAGATAACAGTGCGAGCAGTGCCTGGTCGTCTGCAAGGCTGGGTTCCAAGCAAACAGCTCCCATATGAGAAAATAAAAATACAAAGAGCAAGATTACAAACTTACAAATGAAAATCGCATACTATAAAAAGAAGCTAACAACAGTGTGCCCCATCAACCATCATATTAGGTGGTTTGAAACATCGACTCGGCAGCACAGTGCCAGCACGTAATGAGTTCCATTCACACATCTTTATTAAAAAGAGTAAAAGGAATCAGCTACCACATCACCATATATTCATTATAGTTTTGTATATTTTGCCGCTACAACGCCGCTATGCTGGTATGCCGCGCCGTGCTGCGACATTTTGGCATAAATATGTAAATATACGAAAACAAACAAGGAACAGGAGACCAAAGAGAGGCTATTTGGAAGGATATAAAAGTGGAATTATATTGGTTCTGCTTGCATTACAGAACGGGAATACACAGAAGTAGGGTGAGATTCGAAAGGGAAAGACACCGATCAAAAGCTTCGATGGTGTTATACACGTTTTTCTGGCTTTGCTCTCTCCTCATGGAATCAGCATATGTCCTTGTTTGCAATTACCTGAATAACTACCTAGTTTGTGCCAACTGCTCCAGTTTCTGTTAGGTCACCATGTAATGTACAGCAGGATCCCTTTATTCGATTTCAAGGCAAGAGCCTTGATGACAGCGCCGGCAACGAGCAAGAACACGAAGCAGTCTTGCTTAATTTATCTTTTTTTTATAGGCTGTGCGCTAAAAAGACGTTCACAGGAAACAAGGGTTAGAGACGACGGGAAAGAAGACGGCAGGAAGCGCTTCTTTCCTTTCGTCTCTAACGCTTTTTTCCTGTGAACGCCTTTTTAGCGCACAGCCCCAAAACTGAATATGTGCCAACTAGCCCGTCAGAAAGCCTTATTAAACTCTTGCTTTGATCCATCCGCACAGCGACGAATTTATAGCGTGCCTGTTGGACTGGACTTATTTCTTTGCGGCATCAGACAAAGCTACCTCGGGTCAACGTGAGTTATGTGCTTTGCGCGCTCACGGGAGTTTGAGCCCACCGGGACGCACCTACGGCTGCTACGCCAGCGTGGGAAGGGACAGGGAGAGTGGCGTGTTGTGATATCAGCACTGCTACCAGGAAGACCAGAGGGGTGCTTCTTCCGGTAGGCTCGGGCTGAACGGACATTACGGCGCAGCACCAAAAGCCAAGAGCGGACTGTGGCATCCAGTTGTCTAAACAGGGGAAAGCGAACACCAAGCGTCATTGCATGAACACTGCGGTGGTGCGCTCCAACTCTGCTTCGGAAGCGGCACTCGTCGAAGTAAGCCGCGGCAACTGCTAAACAGTCTCGACCGCAATGAATGACGACCTCTCAAACTTATGCTGAGGTTGAGGTCTGTTTTGCTGACCTCCCTCACAAAATTTCGAGCCGTCGGTGACCTCCCCTCAACATCACCTCACGACGTGAGGTTGAGGTCATTTTGAGGTTGAGGTCAATCTCCTGAGGTCGAAACCTCATGGGGTTGCCCACCTCTGGGCGATGCTGCTACCTTTGAGTTCACCCCTTTACTCAACATGGGGTAAACGTTCTTGATGGCGCACCAAGGCTGCGTGCGTCGGGGTCTGTGGCGCAACAGATTACGCGTCTTAGTACAGAGTGTTGTAGGCAGTAGCCACATGCAGTGTTTAGGTTGTCTGCGTGGCTTGGCTTGAAGGCGCCGCTGAGCGCTCGGTGAGGCTTGCGGCGGCTGGCACGCATCTCGGGCGTCTCAGTCTCGTGCTGGGATTCACCTTGCTGAAATAAAGCTTTCCGGTTGGCGTCTCAACGGTCCTGCTTTCCACGACTCAACATGGTGTCAGAAGTAACGGAATTCCCACAGTAAGCCCAGCTGGGGCTGCGTCCTCTCACTCGGATACTTACCGACGGTGGTGCATCGACAGCAGCGTCTACGGCCTGGGCTACGCGGCCAGTACATGGCGTCTTTCGTCATTCAACCGCCCGACGCCTTCTGCTCCACGACTCCTGCCAACTGGCCGAAATGGGGGAAGCGGTTCGAGCGTTTCTACACTGCTTCCGGTCTCTGCGAAGAAATCGGGGGCACACCAAATCGACACGCTCCTTTACTTGATGGGCGACCAGGCCGAGGACGTCTTCGGGACCTTCAAACTCTCCGGTGAGAAGGCTCAGGACTTAGAAGTCGTCCTGAAGCACTTCGACAGCTACTTCATTCCGTGGCGGAACGTCATTTTTGAACGGGCACGCTTCAACACGAGGGTCCACAACGACGGCGAATCCGCGGAAGACTTCGTTACTGCGGTTCACACGCCTTCCAACCATTCTGAGTACAGCACCCTCCGGGAGGAACTGGTTCGAGACAGACTGGTCGTCGGCATTCACGACCAGAAATTATCAGCGAGACTGCAACTTAACGCCGCTCTTACTCTTCAAAAGGCGCTTGAGAGTATCAGGCAGGTCGAAAACGTTCGTCAGCAGCAAGCGGAGCTTCACCCCGAAACACTTACCGTCAACAAAGTTCCATCAGGCAGACAGCAAGTGAGGCACCCCACGAACGCTGCTCACGTCAACTACAGCCGAGAGCACTTTGAATCAAGGCCACATCCGCGTCCAGCCGACAGCGTTCCGACATTGTGTCGTTGGTGTGGGAAAGAACGACATCCGTGTTCAATGTGCCCAGCGCGGACGCGGGTATGCAAGGGCTGCCACAAGAAGGGCTACTACGCGTCGGTCTGCATTTCAAGCCGGATTGACATCGTTGAAGCACCTGGACCTCACAGCGAAGGTGGATTTATCGGATCCGTCTCGTCCTTCGAGTTTCCTTCAAGACCATAGAAGAGAGTTGCAACGGACCTGTTCGTCTTCAATAGCCAATGGTGGTTAATCGTGACTGATTATTACTCCAGATATCCGGAACTGGCTCGTCTAGAGAAGCTATCATCTAGTACAGTGATAAATCACTGCAAACCAATTTTCGCCCGGCACTGCATTCCAGAGATGGTGGTCTCCGATAATGGTCCGCAGTTCTCGTCCTCCGACTTCGCTAAGTTTGCTCAAGAGTACGGGTTCTAACACGTCACATGAAGCCCACAATACCCTCAGAGAAACGAACTCGCTGATGCTGCGGGGAAAATCATCAAAACTTCAATGAAGAAGACCCAAGACCCGTACCTGACCCTCTTGTCCTACAGGTCAACTCCATTGAAAAATGGCTACAGCCCTTCTGAACTATTTGTAGGGAGGCCATTGCGGAAAAAGTTTCCTCTGGCTCCCGTAAGGCTTGTTCCCCGTTTGCCAGACGCCATTAAACCTCGGAATTTTGAAACCCAATACCGCGAACAGCAGCGAAGAGATTACGATATACGACATGACGTATGGCAACTTCCCGCCCTTCTGGAAGGAGATGAAGTCTGGGTTACAGAATTGGAGTGAAAAGGAAACGTGGTGGCGCCCGCAAGCGAGCCTAGGTCATACATAGTTGACACTTGAACGGCACTATGTATACGGCGAAATCGAACCCATCTTATTCCTTTTCTCAAGCCTGCGAAAGAGAAGCGAGACAACCAATCCGTCGTATACGACGAATCTCTCCATGGGACTTCAGTTTCTCAAGAAGATTCACAAACAGCCTGCGCTGACGCCTCCTACGAGGAATCTCTCCCTGAGACTTTAGTTTCTCAAGAAGATTCACTAACAACCTGCGCTGACGCCTCCCACTGGCACACCAAGTGTGGACGTTGCGTCATTCCTCCCAAGAGTTTGCTTTTTCTGTCAGGGGAGATGTTGTAGGCAGTAGCCACTGGCAGTGGCTAGGCCGTCTGCGTGGCTTGGCGTGAAGGCGCTGCTGCGCACTCGGTGAGGCTCCCGGCGGCCGGCACGCCTCTCGGGCGTCTCAGGATCGTGCCGGGATTCGTCTGGCCGGAATAAAGCTGTCCGGTTAGCGTCTCAATGGTCCTGCTTTCCTCAACTGAACACAGAGGAGAATATTACAGGTTCAAATCCTGGTAGACTCGTTTTACAGCAGAAGCTGTTAAAAGGCCTCAGACGTGTTTTCACCACTGTTAAGAAAAGCTAAATATTGGTAGATACTGAATGACCTATCTTCCTCCAGCAAAAAAATTGCTGTGGCTCACGTAGCACCAGAATTATCGGCGAATAAAAACGACCCTGTTCATTTTTTCCCTCGGCTCATGCATTGTAGGCAGCCAGAAGAAGATAAAGGTTGCAGGCTAGGACTACGGTTCACCCGCGAATAGAACACCCGGTTTGGTTGCTGCGGTTTTTTGCCGGCCGGAAACCGGAGACCAAGATAGGCAGCACACCATTGTTTGTTTACCCGTCGTCAAAGGTTTCACTAGCAGGGGGTGAACAGATATCACAACACCAGACCTCATCACAACACCAGACGCATAAGGGAAAGCAATCGGGGCGTGTAGGGAGGGGCGCAAGAAATACGCACCCCCAAGTGACAGCCTAAGTCGGGAGTAAGCCTTAGGCGCCTTCAAACGAACACGTATTTAAGCAGACTATACCACAAATATGGACCACACGATACAACAGCAAGTGCTTCTAGTGCGGAGACGCCTCTACTTTGTACCACACAAACGGGGATGCCTAATATATATAAACCTGTCTTGAGCACTGGGAGGACCATCTAGCCAACTCGGAGTTACGGTGTCACCTCACCCTGGTACAGCGAGCAAGAGACGCAGCTGATGACATGAGAGAGAGAGAGATGAATCTTTTATTGTCCCCTGGTGTGGTGTGCAAGCCCTGGCCAGGTACGGTATCACTGCACTAGATGTATGTCATTCCGTGTGGCTGCAGCACATCCACGGCCCTCTTGGTGGCGTTCTTCTGCCTCTGTGTGTCTGTCGCGTGCAGTGAGACCTCCAATTCCTGCAGGTAAAGAGCTCACAGTCCGCGGTAGAGGATCAGCCGGCATTCTCTGCGGATGCGTGTTAGAGTATAGGGCGGGGGGGGGGGGGGGGAAGGGCAAGAAACAAGGTGGAGTGAAGGCACACGGATGAGTGCGGAATATTAGGTATGGAGACTCCTAGACCAAGGAAGGCCGATGCCTACTCCCCCTTCCTATCCCATTACCCCTGACCTGCATTTCAGTAAAGAAAGAAAGAGGAGCCGTAGTAGTCGCCTCCGGAATAATTTCTACCACCTGGGTTAATTGATTGACTGATTGATTTATTGGCTTATTGACTGAACAACTTTTGTTTCCATCATAAAAGAGATTTCTCCCCGTCCCCGACACACAGGCCTGGGAGACGGGGAGTTGCGCGACCGTGTTTAGAGGCAGACTGGCTGTCCTTGACTGGTAGCGGTCTCATCCGGCAGATGGATGATGGTACGCTGCAGCTCAGGGTCCGCGCTTCTTAGCAGGATCTCCCAGGCTTCTCTACTATCAATATTTTTGCCTGCCCTGGGAGAAATTGGGCACTCCCAATTTTTTGTTGTCGAGGGTTCCTCTCGCCCCACAGTGTGTGCATTGTTCATGCGACTTCAGCTCTGGGTACACGTGGTAAGTCCATACTGGGTTCATTTATGGTTTATGATTATTTCTTGGGCGTATTTGCTTCGTTTAGTTGTTTTTCACTAGTGACTATTTCATTTCTTTTCTATTTAGTCGCTTTCTTTCTCTATTCTGTTTCGTATTTAAGTTTGCACATACATTTCAATCCTTATAGTGAATTCATTTCAGTCGTGTATAGTGGATGCTGTCGTACACTGTTGATCATTTATTGTGGCTGGTACATGGTTACAGTATACGGCGTCAGACAATTCTGTTACGTATAATGCTTTTTGTTCGGCGGCCACTTGAAGATGTATCAGTGACAGATTTTTCTGCAGGCCTCCAGCATCCTTTCATCATCATCATCATCATCATCAGCCTGACAATTCCCACTGCAGGGGAAGGGCCTCTCCCATGTCTCTTCAATTAACCCTGTCTTTTGCCAGCGGTGCACACCGTATGCCCGCAAACTTCCGAATCTCATACGCCCACCTCACTATCTGCCGCCCTCTGCTGCGCTTGCCTTCTCTTGGAAACCACTCCGTTACCTTCAAGGACCAGTGGTATACAGCCATTTATTTTATGCAGCATCCTTTATTTGATGCAAATGCAAAAAATTCATCAGCCACGAACGTCGCTCCGGTCTTTGTAGACTCAATAACAGCCATTCATGAGTGAAATAAAACGATTCGCATGACGTCGCCTGTCATGTTTCGAGCGAGAGGTCGGCACTGGATGCCTCCTCGAGGCGCAGGAATCCCCCTTTTTAAATATTAGGTGCTCATTACCGGCTCGTAGCGGTGGCTGTCGCTAGATGGCGACCACATTTGTGACAGCTGTGAGGCGGCAACGCAGGATGAGGAGCACGTGGCAACAAATATCACGCTGACAGACGACAGCGGGAGCGACGTTACAGCGTCAAATAGATGAGTTTTTCTTTCAATATTTTAAAAGATATAGTTTTTTAAGCTATGTTTATTGCCTCAGGGCAGGAAAAGAGCATGCAATGATGGATGGCGAGGATACTTAAATAAATGAAAAAAGGTTCGCTGATGTAATGAAGTCAAGGAGTCAACGATGATGTGGTCCCTGCGTCCAAGTGGTATATGAATCGCGATTGTTCGGCGAGAGACCCACTGCCGCCAGGTGCCGAATTCTCGTCGGCTTCAGTACAGTGCAAATGATGAATGTCGGCCCCGGTATTTCGGTCCTTGCAGACTGGACACCCTGGGCGGGCATATAAATTTTGAAATTGCGGCCACTTTCATGTCACGGCTGAAGTTAAGGCAACCCCGACCCGGATCCTCCGAAGCACAACCTCCTCAGCACGGGTACGACCGCGGCGTAGGGTTAAAGCACAGGGAGGGATTAGCATGTGTGCGGCTCCGGAGTTGTTCCTTTCTTGTTAAAAAGAGGGTGGTGTCATACAGAGTGAGGACTCGAGGGAAAGATAAGGTTCAGGTCGCAAGGCGGGTCGCAGAATATGCACGGCTTCGTGAGCTTAGGAGGTCCCGTGGGACCGACTCAAAACGGATTGGCTGCGGGATGCGTGCCGCTAGACGATGGATGTTTTGGCAAAATTCTGGGTGTGACTGACGCTTCGTAGTAGGCGTGTGACGTGAAGGGCGTCAGTGCGAATGACGATGCGGGCCGTTGGTACCATAGGAACGGCGGCCACTGAGCAAAGTGCCTCTTGAACCGCAAGCATCTCCGCACAGAAGGAGGTTAGGGGGCGAAACCTGCACGTTTTGTTCAGGGCACGCTTGCAAGGGCAGTAAACTGCCGTTGTTGTTTCGCAAGCCTGGATGCTTGCGTCAACGTATGTAACGGTGGAGCCATGCGGCAGATGGGGATCTTGTTCTGTAATTTTGTCGCGAAACGACGACGCCGCGAAGGTAGATGCTGGCCCATGTAGATCATCTGGTTTGTTGTCGCTTAGCTGCACCGAACACCAGGGGAGGGAGAACTGGCGGAGGCGGTTGTATAATAGAGTTCGATGAAGCATATGCCCTCAGTGCACACATTGTGTGTGTAAAATTAGGCTTAAGCCGGCGTTCATCACGTCACTGCTGCACCAGCTCATCTAGTGTATTCAGCTGAGCATGTTCTTGGAGCGCCACGATCGGGGTGATGCGGGGAAGGCAAGTGATGACCCTCACTGCCTCTCGATTAACAGCTTCAAGGCGATCCCATTGAGCCCTCATCAAATGCTGGAATTGTGTTTGGTAAATGTGGCGCGGTAGCACAACCACTCGCACTAACTGTCGTGCAAATGAGAGCGGCCGCTGCCTGTTTTAGGAGCAATGCGTCTAATCAGACCCAATGCCTTAATCGCTTGATTTTTGGCTCGTGAAAGCCAAGCAGTCCCTGTTCCTGACTCGTCAAGCCCAATATTTTTACGGTCGAACTTTCTTGAAGAGGATTTCCGGATAGATGGAGACGAACTGATATTGCATCGAGTAGTTATAGGTGTGAGCAGCACTGAGAGCAAATTTAATGTATTGTTCTAACGCTTAGGTTGTAAGAACCGACACCTGTTATATTCAGGTCTAGATCGTGTGTCTAAATTTCGCGGTGGTGTGGCTAAGTTCGCGGCTTCGGCAGGTCTCTCACACCATTTTTACACGGGCAGCTTTAACTAATGTTAGGGTAACCGTGACTGACACGAGACGCCTTGACTGCTGCTTCAGATGCTGGTTGAATTCGCCGCGATTTTGTCACGTACTGGAGCAGCGATTTATTCTCGCTTTCAGTTCCCGATAAATAATTCCGTTGCTGATTCATTTTGCCATCCCTTTACAGCGAGTACTATTGAGGGTCTGGGGAGTCGGCATGAATTTGGCTTCAGGACTTCAGCTTCCCCTAACGCTACAACCACTGCCGACGGCCAGAGCGCGTAGCCGTTGTTTTTTTTCTTGACGCTGCTTACGAATGAAAAAGGACTTCGACTTACTGTTGAGTTATCTTACTAGAACCTATTTTGCTACTGTTTTAAGCGACATTTGCTTAATTTAAACGCAAGTTGTGCGCAAGACCATAGCTCCTTTTCACGTTCTCTGGGAGTAAATTCACACCTCTGATGTTGTGCCGACCGCATCACCGACCTGGTGGGCCGCTGTATCAGAGACCCGGCCTGGCGTCTCATAGGCCACTACCTGGTTGAGCATGACTGGAGAGCAGAGAAGTGCCGCCTGCGACGAGGAGCCACAACTGATGACGGTGCGGTTTTTAGCTCGCTTACCTTAGCTCCATGCAGCGATGGCGTAGAGGTTGAGCCTCCGCCTCGCGTGCAAGAGGACCGTGGTTCGAGTCGCCGTGCGGCGCAATTCTCCACTGGGTTATATATAAAAAAGAATTCCGCGTGTCAATGCAATTATATAACCAGGCCTGCGATGCGGTCAGATCTCGGTGACCAGAACCGAAAACGCACTACCTTACAAGAACGGGATCTCGCCACCTTTTACCTCGTGTGGTACAGGCCACAACTTTTTGTGAACAAACCAGTTAATCTTCGGCCCTCAGTTCCCAGTGGCTGTGGAACAACTGACAAGGCGGCGGTCAGACTGTGACGCAACGGCGGGTGCTAAGAAACTCTGGCTTCGGACATGCCGCCATTTGAAGCGGAACCTGGCAACGTTTACCGCTAGAACTATATCCAGTGAGGCTAACCTAGCAGTGTTGTTCGGGGAACTAGCGGGTATTAAATGGGATGTCAAAAAGGGCTTAGTAAGGCTCGGAGGACAGATGAGGCGGATTTCAGTACTAAAGGGTAGCCACGTGCTGTGCTATCGTGGATTACCAGACGGACGAGAACTAGGTGTGGGATTCCTCATCAATAAGTATACACCTGGCAACACAGTGGAGTTCTATAGTTTTAACGAGAGGGTGGCAACTGTTGCAATTCGGCTTAATAAGAGGTACAAGCTGAAGGTGGTGCAGGCCCAAGCACCTGCATCCAGCCATGATGTCCATGCAGTTGATAGCTTCTGGGAAGGCATGGAATCGGTAATTTACAAAGTAAAATCGCTATGCTGTACTGATGGGCGAATCCATTATGAAGGTAGGCAAGAAACAGGCCGGAGACTAAGCGGTAGGCGACAATGTCATAGCCTGAAGGAACAGCAGGGGGAATTATTAGTAAAGTTCGCAAGAAGAAATAATTTGCGGATCGTGAATACCTTCTTCCGGAAACAAAAGAACAGGAAGCGGACGGGAGAGAGCAATAATGGTTAGACTAAAAATGAAGTAGACCATACTGTGCGCTCACCCTAGTATCGTTCAGGATGCAGAAGTCCTCGGAAAACTACGTTGTGGCAACCCCAGAATGGTAAGGTCTCGAATTACGTACGACCAGAAGAGGGAACGGGAGAAATTAGTGAAGCGAAAGCCCCTTAACTAGCTAGCGGTGAGAGGGTAGGTAGAGGAATTCAGAATATCGCTGCAGAACACGTATTCGCCTGTAATTATGGAAAACGATCTTAATGTCCAAACAATGAACAATAATATCAAAGCTATCAGTACTGGATGTCCAGTAGAAGTAGGTTGGAGCATGGTATGGCAGGATACCGGCAAGCTATCTATGGAGACGAATAATATGATTAAGAAACACCAAAGTATGAAAGCATCTAACCGTACGCACAGAATATAAGTGGCAGAGGTATTAACTTAATAAACAAGCGCAAGTTAGCCGCCAGAAGAAAGGCTAACATGAAGAAAATTGAGCATGCTCTAAACCGGCCGCGTGGGCTGAGTTTTTATTTAGGGAAAACGCTAAGGAGTCCGTGTGCTGTGCGATGTCATTGCATGTTACAGATCCCCAGGTGGTCGAAATTATTCCGTAGCCCTCCACTACGGCACCTCTTTCTTCCTTTCTTCTTTCATTCCTTCCTTTATCTCTTCCCTTACGGCGCGGTTCAGGTGTCCAACGGTATATGAGACAGATACTGTGCATTTCCTTTCCCCAAAAAACCAATCAGAGTTGAATCCCGCTACAACGAAATCGACGGGATGCGCGAAAAAATTCGTTGTCGCGAAATTTCCCTGTCGAGAAATTACCCAAAAATGCAAGGCAATAACTCCAGCAAAACATAGTTTTCTTGCCACAAATCTGCGAGCTTGGCCTGCTTGCGTTTCACTGCCAGCAGCGGCGTCACGCGACTCTCGCACTGTGTTAACAGCGACATCGCAACGTCGTCATCGTGTGTGCCAACGTACTAACGTACTAACGTAGAAGGCATCTAACGTAGAAGGCATCGAGTACCTGCGATGAGGCTGCCGGGGCAGGCAAATCTTGAGCGGAGTCGTCTTCATGATCGGCGGACGGCTCTTCTGGATCGTGAACACTTTTGATGATGTCTTCATCGCTTCGTTCCTCGTGGACAATCACATCCGCGTCAGCGCCGAGGCAATCGTCCAGCGCTATGTCAGCAGGGACGTTTCCAGCTTCCTGGAGCGATTTCCAAGTAACGTCAATCTCCGGAGTCGATGACAATGGTACAGTTTCCGCGGCTGCAGTCGTGCTGGTCGCCTTGCTGTCGACAAATCCACCGTGCTTGAAGCAGTTGCGGATCACGCTGCACCGTGTCGCTTTCCATGCCGCAGTCATCAGGAGAACCCGCTGGATCAACCTCTCCCGGTAGGAATTAAGACTTCATGCTCCGGATGATGCTTTGGTCCAGGGGTTGAATGACTGAGGTACAGTTCGGCGGGAAAAACTTCAGCTCCACAATTGACAGCTTGACATCGTCAATGCGGTGCGCTGAACAATTGTCGAAGAGCAAACAAACCTTTCGACTTTGTTTGCTCATGTCGCGGTCAAATGCCACCACCCAGTCAGCAAAAATAGCACGGGTCATCAACGACCGGCTGTTTGCCACGTACTTGACAGGTAGGCTCCTGTTCCCCTTGAATCAGCGTGGTTTTGCACTTTTGCCAGTAACTAACTGGGGGCGTTTGTCAGACCCATCCACATTTGTGCACAGTAGCACAGTTACTCGTATCTTGCAATTTTTGCCTCCGTGGGAACGCTGCCCTTCAAAATCAAGCGTCTTCGCTGGCAGCATCTCATAGAAGAGGCCCGTCTCTTCTTAGTTATAAATTTCGCATGGAGCGTAACTGCTCATTATGCCAGTCATGTTGGCCGCCGATGCTGATGCGCCGTCAACGTCCGCAGATGCCTATTCACCGCACAAAACCTTGCCGACGATGTTATGCCTTTCTTTGAAGCGATTCAGCCATCCTATGCTTGCCTTAAAGTCGTTCAGCCCTAGCAAACAAGCATAATTTAGCAAACAAGCATAAATTTTACCGTCAGGGCCATATTTGTTGCTCGCGTATCGACGAACCAAGCATAGACAGCCTTGTCGAGCTCTTCATACGTTGGTTGAGTCACTTCCTTGTGCTGCGCTGAAGTGCCCGATGAAAGGGCCTTCTTAATGCTGTCCTTATTCTTCAAAATCGTCGATAGCGAAGTCGGCGCGATGCCAAAATTTGCGGCAATAATTGCTTTCTTCCAGCTTTCCGCTTTGGCGATAATTCTATCCTTTTCTTCTAGCGAAATAAACTTTCGCTTCTTCGTTGGCGGCGACATGGCAGAGGCGATCGACGAGATCAGACTGCAGCGAGAGATCGACGATCAACACACACCGACAGACGAGAAAATGGCGGCATGGGCTGCAGAGAAGGTGGGGGAGGGGAGGCTTCTAACTGGATTTGGATTCGTCTTTGGCCCTCGTACGGCCGGCGGCCTTCGCACGGCCCCAGCAAGTCCCCTCGCTGCTTCCCTATGACGAATAAACGACTCCCAACGAAATTTTTTGATAAAAAATAAATGAAAATGTAATTAACTTACATTCCTTGCATTATTTAGCTGCTCCAAGCCACTGCTTTAGCAGAGAATAATCGCGTACAGCCCCCCACGTTTGAAGAAAGGCGGACCACTGACCGGTGAAGGCTTGCGAAAAATTCGTAGAAGCGAATGCGTGCTCACAAAGTAATTCGTTTTCGAGAGAATTTTAATACATCAACTCCTATGGGGATTTCGCGGGGAACGAAAAATACTTCGTTTTGGCAAAAATTTCGTTGAAGCGGCATTCGTTGTGCCGGGATTCAACTGTATTATTATTAACCAATTATCTAAAAAACAGAGGTAGATGAAAAGCAGTGATGAGAAAGCTAGGCACAGGTAAAAACCAGATGTATGCGTTAAGAGACAAAGAGGGAAATGTCATTAGCAATATGGATAAGATAGGTAATGTAGCCGATGAGTTCTACACAAATGTATACAGTAGCCGAAGTAATCAGAACGTCAATGAGTGGAGCAGTAGAGCTGAGCAATGGGACATCAATCCAGGAAAGAAAGAGGAAGTAAACGAAGTCTTATGCGCAATGCAAATGGGGAAAGGAGCCGTTGAGAATCGCGCAAAAACAGATCTTTTGAAGGAGGGGAGATATTGCTAGAAAAACTAGCCACTCTCTGTACTCATGGCCTTATGACCTCTAGCGTACCAAAAGCTTCGATGAACGCTAACATAATCTTAATTCATAAAAAAGGAGACGCCAAGGACTTGAAAAGTTACAGACAGATCAGCTTATTGTCCGTTGCTTGGAAGGTATTTACTAAGGTAATCGCTAATGGAGTCAGACCAACTTCCGACTTCAATCAACCAAAGGATCAGGCAGCCGTTCCTAAAAGATACTCGCCAATGACCATCAATCAAGTGATAGAGATGTGTCCAAAATATAACGAACACCTGAATATAGCGTTCGTTGATTACGAGAAAGGATATGACTCAGTGGAAACATCAGCATTCATGCAGGCATTTCGGAATGAGGGTGTAGAAGAGCCTTATGTGAAAATACTGGAATATACCTATAACGATTGCGCAGCTACCATAGTCCTTCATAAAGTCAGCAATAAATTTGCAATAAGAAAGGGTGTCAGACTGATAAAGATGATATCGAAATTGCTATCCACCGCCTGTTTACAGGAGGTATTTCGAGGCCTGGACTGGGAACCGCTGGGAATCACAGTTAATCGAGAATACCTAAGTAATTTCCAATTCGCTGATGACATTGTTTTGTAAAGTCACTCAGGAGGAGAACTACAATGCATGATCAATGAGTTAGATAAGGAGAGCAGAACGGCTCGGCGCCAGCTATATAGGGTGTGTCCAAGGTACACAAGAAGGAGGTACCACATCGCCCGATTGTTGACTTCACACGGTCACCCCTGAACAAGTTGTCGGGATACCTCCACCGGGTACTGGCGCCTTTGGCAGGAAACACGCCTACGCATGTCAAAGACTCGGCACATTTCATCAACAAACTGAAGACTGCGACTTTTGGCGATAATCACATTATGGTGTCATTCGACGTGAGGTCCATGTTTACTTGCGTGCCGGTGGACTTCGCAGTCGAGTGTTGCAGGAATGCCCTGAAGAACGACTTGTCTCTGCCAGAACGTACGCCCATAGAGGCAGACGACTTGTGCCGGCTCCTAAAATTCTGTTTGTCAAACGCCTACTTTGTGTTCCAGAAGACCATGTACAAGCAGATCTTCGGGACAGCAATGGGAGCCTCCATTTCTGTAGTCTGCTCCAACCTGGCCCTAGAAACGATAGAGAGTCGTGCGCTTGCGTCGTTCGACCCGCCACCTAGGTTTTTCCTGCCGTACATCGACGACTGTCTCTACGTCATCCGACGACAGAGTGCAGAAAAATTTCTACGGCACCTGAACTCATTTCAAGAAAGCGTTCAGTTCACGATGGAAAAAGAGAGCAATGGGCGCCTCCCTTTCCTCGACGTCCTCATCGAGCGAACAGCAAACGGCATCACGACGAGCGTGTACAGGAAGCCCACCCACACAGGGAAGTACCTGAATTTTCATTCTGCGCACCCAATAGGACAGAAACGCTCAGTTGCCGCGGCGCTTTACAATCGTGCCTTCAAGCTTCGTTCAAGCCCATGCAAAATAACCCGTCAAGTCCGCCGCATAAGAAAGGAGCTTTCAAAGAACGGATACCCGCGTCAAGTACTGCAATCACAAGAACGACACGCTGCGGCCCCTAAAGCCGAAGCAAGAGCAGCCAAAAAGAAAACACGTGCAGCCATCCCATATGCCCCTTGTGTCAGCGAGACGTTGTGCCGGATATTGGCCGACTACGATATCCATGTTGCCCATGTCCCATCCAGCAAGCTCAGAAACCATTTGGTACGAGTAAAGGACCCGCTTGAAAAGACTAGCTACCCTGGGGTAGTTTACAAAGTTCCTTGCAAAGAATGCGGTGCAGCCTATATAGGCGAAACACGGGACTTCAAGAGACTATTCAAAGAACACGAGCGTGACGTCAAAAACATAAAAGTGGCTTCTAACGCTCTCGCAGAACACCAGCAAAACACGGGCCACTTGATTGACTGGGATTCCGCGCGCATACTTGAAAATAAAAAATCATTATATACTCGCCTGCTCAAGGAATCCCTTCACTTTCAAATGACAAGCCAAGCGATTAACAGGACACAGGGCAATCTACCCGAGATATCCATCCGCACGATACGCAACGTGTTCCCTACATAAGCAGCAGCCCGTCTCGTTTTTCATCCCATTGTGAACAAGGCACCCATAGTGGTGCAGAAACCTCAATTCTCTTACGGTTTTTTTTTCATGACTTTGCCGAGTGTTGTTTCAAAAGGATATGCTGATCTGGATCATGAGAGAGAAATAACTAGAAGGATAAAAAAGGGGTTGAGAGCATATGGCAAAGTTATGTCAGATAATGAACGGTGGTATACGAATATCCCTCAAGAAAAAAAGTATATAACAGCTGTATATTTGCTGTACTCACCTATGGGTCAGAAACGTGGAGGTAAACGAAAAATGTTCTGGTTAAAGGAACAGTGAAGAGAACTCTATCCATTTTTTTTGTTAGCAAAGTCTGATAGTTCGACATTTAATGGGTTTTTTGCCGCTTGTCCGGGAGCGAAAGATGCATTTATTTTATAGAAATTTGGATTCTAAGTTGAAAAACTTTTTCCCGCCCTCGGATTCAAACTCGGCGAACTCTTAGGACGTCACAGGACGGAGTGACGTAAAACGTGATGTAAACGCAGACTCCATGATTTCTGGAAGTAAGCGGTGCGGTTTAGCAGCAGCCGAAATGAAAGCTACCGCCACCGCTCGTTGAAGGCATCGGGGGTCGCTACCATCACTTCGTTTTCGTTTGCACCGGCGTCTTGCCAGTGTTACGATGAATCCCCCGTTCTTGAACCCGACAACGAAATTCTCGCAAAAACTCCAGCCTGCGTTTGAGCGACCTCAGCCTTACAGAGCGTGCGATGCTTTTGAGGGAGCACGGTTAGGTTAGGCCCCGGCGGGTCGTTTCGCCCTTCTTCAGTGAGCAGCCGTTGCTAATTATATATATTAACCCCAGTGTGGGGAGTCGCGAGGGGTCAGGACAAGGTCGGCGCGTTGCGCCCATCGGAGGCTGGTCGGGGCTTTGGGGCCAACGGATCGTGATTCCTTGAACGGCGCTGTTGCACGGTGCAGCAGGCGGCGTCTAGGACGTTTCTCACGATTGGAAGGGCCAGGTTATTTCATTTTTTTGCCACGAAAAACGGATGGGTGCTCAAGGGCGCTCGCGTTTTAAGTTGGTGGCTTGAAAGTAAAACCGACGCACGACGCTTCGACGGGTTCCGCGCGTCTCCGGAGGTACGGGGTCCACTGGATCTGGCTCTTTCGCCCACTTGCATGTACCTTCAGATGTGTTCTGTGAATGGATTAAATTAGCCGAGAGCTCGAAGGGAACAGCACCACCCAACTAACGAAGCCATTGAATGGAGCCGCAAACGAACGAGTTGGAGGAGAGCGGAGTACGGCCTCAGCAGGTTCCAAATATATTTTTCTTAACTGTCTTGCATCTTGCCTCCCGTCCCTAATAAACGATTTTCGTTAAGTAGTTCGAAGTTGAGTGGCACAGCCGGGAACGTTTCGCCGGGCGATCGTACGAAGACACAAGGTGCTCTTTATACTACTAACTGCCTTGTACGATCACTGACCATCATGCTACATATTTTTTCATCGACCGTGGCGATCATCTGGCGAGCCTTAACAGGCTCCTTCAAAGGTTAACTGGCACTTGAAGTGGCGCTTGGAGTTCCTCTGCTGTTCGGCGTTTGTAAATCGAGGCGCGTCAAAAACAGAACCAAGGGGCCCGCAGAGCCCATAGATGTGAAGCGCAATAAAAAACCGAAACTCTCCTGGCCGCCTGTGGCGCCACCAAGCGTCGGTTTTCTTTGCTTCCAACATTCAGGTTGTCTTTTGTCTGTCTTCCTTGTGTGATAAAAGTGCACTATCGGTTTCAAAATAATACTTACTTCAGTACTGAACCGCGCAACCTTCCTTTGTCAGCCTCAGAGATTCATGGTTTCCATGGAGCAAGAAAAATTGCTCCAAGGTGGAGTCTCTTGTTCTATGACGTCATCACGCTTGTACTTGCGAGATTGGCCTGTGGCGGCGATAACTGTATTTTGGTTCCTGCTATTTTCTACCTTACAAGAGCTTTGTTTTCAGTAAGAGTGGCGTTTTTGTTATCAGGAACTGGCATTCTAACGATACAAGCCAACTTCAATTTCTCCTCAGTGTCCCTTTAAGTTAAGACTGCGCAGCGAGCTATGGAAAGAAAAATGATAGGTGTAACGTTAAGAGATAGAAAGATGGCAGAGTGGGTGAGGAATCAAACGCGGGTTAATGACACCCTTTTCGATATCAAGAGGAAGAAATGGGCCTGGGCAGGGCATGTAGTGCGAAGGCACGATAACTGACGGTCCTTAAGGGTAACAGACTGGATTCCATGAGAACGGAAGCGCTGCAAGGGCGGCAGAAAATTAGGTGGGCAGGTGAGATTAAGATGTTTGGAGGGATAGGGTGGCCGCAGCTCGCCAGGACAAGGATAATTAGAGAGATATATGAGAGGCCTCTGTCCTACAGTGGGCGTAGTCAGCCAGGTGGTTATGATGATGAGCGACGATGTAATTGTTGCTGAACTTCCCGCGTGAAAGGCAGCGTGAAATAGGAATGCTGAACACCTTACTTTATTAAGGAGCTCTGACATAAGTTGCGGGTTGTATATTTCTGCAGTAAAGTGTTTGAATGCCTTGAATGCAATCGCATCCTAACGCACACCAATAGAGCAAAAATAATCACCACTGCACAAGCCAAAGCGCCCTTTATTATATAGTGTTATGGCAAGCTGCGTCAACTGCCTGGCATTCAAGTGCTTCATAATTTTTAAATGAATTTTGCAGGTTCAGTGGATGTATTGCCTCTAAAGCATTTCTCGTCCGACACAGCGCTCAGATATACGAATCGACAATGTCACCAAGGGAGCACCCATTGAATGGGAACTGATGAGGAGGGATACTAGTCGTGCATGCCTCAATTCCTTGGCTTTATCTCTTGCCATTTTTGTATGAAACACATACCTGTTTTCTTTCGTGGTTCAAGGAACCATGGCTAGGTTGCATATAAATTTGCTTCTCAGTATTTGAGTAGAGAGAGAGAGAAAAAGAAGGACGGAAAGGCAGGCAGGCTAAGGAGCTGATGTTCAGTAGGCTACCCTACACGTGTGATGGAGAAATGTATAACCTGAATTTTACATCAAAATATTTGCACAGGCTGCAGATGTGCATGCAATACTTGCCATGAGGGAGCCATTTTGATATGTGGGCCACTCTATAAAATAATGCGTGTCGCAGAATCGATTTGTCTCGTAACAATCTGTGTGTCATATATTTCACACAGGTGCATTAAGACGCCTTCCAGCCTTCTGCATGAGCTCTTGTGTGCTGGGAGTTCCAGCGAAATAGATGAGAATCGATTATAGGCCTTTTCATCTGCATCTTTGCAAAAAAAAAAGAAACGATCTGGACAATGAAATGTGTTAGCCGTAAGTGGAGGAGCACTAGGATTCGCAGAATTGGTATAAAATAAAATTTTGGGTGAAGAAAGCCTCAGCAAATATCCCTCAAGAGAAAATTATGCAACAGCTGTATCTTACCAGTAGTCACCTACGGGGCAGGTACGTGGAGGCTAACGAAAAGGGTTCAGCTTAATTTAGGGACAACGCAGTGAGTTATGGAAAGAAAAGTGATAGGTGCAACATTAAGAGACCAGAAGCGGGCAAAGTTCGTGAGGGATCTAACGGGTGTTAATGACATCCTAGTCGAAATCAAGAGGAAGAAATGGGCTTGAGCAGGGCATGTGGTGCGAAGGCAAGATAACCGTTGGTTTTAATTATAACGGAGTGTATTCTAAAAGAAGGCAAGCGTAGAAGGGGCGGCAGAAAGTTAGGTGGGCAGATGAGATTAAGAAGTTGGCGGGGATACGGTGGCGAAGGACAGGGTTAATCAAACAGGGTTAATCAAACAGGACAGGGTTAAATCGTGCTGTCGTAAAGTACAGGAAAGCTTTGATATACAGATACAAAAGCTTAGACAGGCAGGCTTTCCTTCCCTGGTGATTAGTTCTGTCACGGAAGCAGTACTGAAAAAAGTAAAAAAAAGAGAGAAAGAAAGAGCGAAGATGGTGAAGTATCTGAAAAGAAAATCAAACCGGTGGTGCTGCAAAATACAAAGTACCAGTGGTCTTCTCTGCACCCAGAAAACTTGCATCGCTGTGTCGAAAGATTGGGAATGATGATGCCAAATCAACAGAATGTGAAATTAAGCATGTAAACCCGTTTTTGAAAGGCGCTGTGGGGGTGGTTTATAGCATCCCGCTGACCTGTGGAAAGGTGTACATCGGCCAGACAGGCCGGTGTATTAATGAACGCTTAACCGAGCACAAACGATCACTAAGAGTTGGTACCGGGTCACATTTGCCGCATCACTTCAAGGACTGCGGCAAAGAAGAGAAGAACAATTGTCAACCAAAGCTCCTGGAAACTCAAATCCTTTGCAGAAGTAAAGATAACACTGCCCGAGAACTGCTAGAAGCCCACGGGATTAAAAAAGGCGGGAGTTACTGCATCAGCACCCCATCGCTAGTCATATATAAGAATGAGAGTATATTTTTAGATAAGTTTAGAAAGATTTGAGTCACTTTTGTTCCCTACAATGCAGTATCCATACCATCGCCAGTATCTTTTACCCTTTGCTTGTGTCTTTTTCCATCGCCCCTACCTCTTGGCTATAAATAAGCCGTGCGTGTACCCAATAAACAGTTGCAAGTAGCGCCTGTGTCGTGTCCGTTTTTGCCTAGGTGCCGTGTCTTTTGTGCGCTTCATCCACTCAAGGGTTAATTGGGGAGACATGGGAGAGGCTTTTGCCCTGCAGTGGGTGTAGTCAGACTCATGATGATGATAATGATGACAATGATGATCCTGTCTGCTTTCGAGTATAGTCTAAATCGACCAAGGTTGAATTTTGAGGGTTGCCCGGGCCAAACTTCGAAAATGACCCCGGCCAAATTTGGAGTTCGTCATTTTGTAGGGCATGGTAAGTTATAACTGGGCTTTTATTTTAGTCCAGATAACACAAGGTTAAATTTTAAAAATGACCCGGGCCAAATTTAGAGGTCTCCATGGGGCCGTGCACGCGCAATAATTGTTGGACATCGATTTTAGGCCAAATCTGCCATGGTTAAATCTCGGGGATGGTCTGGGCCAAGCTCTTGCCGCTTGGCATCACAGTTGCTATGAAAACGAGCCATGCACAAGCAAGAATCAAGATGCACAAACATTATGCAAGATGAGCAAGCAAGATGCGCAAGCAAAATTTTTGCTCGGCTTTGACGATCGTATGAGCGCTTTCGCACCTAAATGCTACGCGACACGCGGACTTCTTGTGAGTATCGCCTATGAGGTTCGCGTTGTCCCGGGACGTGCCCACATACACGATACAAACTGATAGGCCTCGGCTTTCTCAGCTTATCTTTGAAAGGCTGCCACCTCGGCGTTAGCATTAGCACGCACAAACTATATAAGGACACATAGAGAGGCGACCGGCAAGATCGATCACGTAAAAACTTTGTCGAACTATTTCGGCGAAAATGCATTGTGACTTAAGCCGCTCAATACACACTCAATGCCGAATCTCTTGGAAGTGATATTTATTTTTTAGGTGATCGCGTTGTACGCATTCACATCTCGACTTATATGGTTGTCCTTTTTCGCAACAGGTTGCTACATATTTTCAAATGAGATCACAACAAGCCGCCAACTAGACAGCTGGTTCTATTCCTGACCGCTGCTAAAATATTTAGCAACAACAAATGCGGCAGGAGGCACCTCCGCTTGCGCGGCGCTGCTTTCAAGCTGGACAACAGCAAGGTCCCAAGGTCTTTAGGTGTTGTAATGTATAAATACGTGTCAGCAGGCTTCCTCTCGTCACAAACATCGGCAACGCACAAACACTTCGCTTCCTCCACCGTGGATACCGTATAGACGTTCTTCAGCTTGCCAGTTCTGAGGATCGCCAGCCACACCGGCGCCACAACTTAAGTTTGATAGCCTCTGGCGCCCTAAAAGCGTGGCAATTAAAACTAAGTTTTCCGCGTCAATTGCATGAACCCGCCAAAACCACACGAATTTCGGCGCAAGGAAGGGACGACAATGCATTCATAAGTGACGAGCTCTACTCTTTCGCCATCTTACCCAATGTAGCCAGACATCGCAGCGCCATCAGAAGTTGACTTTGCACCAGAACTGATTAGCCCTACCAGAGACATGATCCGCTGTTAGCCAACGCTTGAAGGCACAACGATGCTGCGTTTGCCTTCTTCCCCTCACAGAGGACACGCAGAACGCGAGAGGTCTTAAACCGTCGTTGCATGTTCTTTGTCCAAGTGGAGCCCCGTGTCGGTATGCACGTTTCTTGTCTACAGCAAATAAAAAGCTGCGCGAACGTAACGAGCACAATGAACAATACATATGGAGGCCTTCCTTGTAGCAACGGCTGCCCCTGTCTCCATACTTTCCTTGGCGGGGCTTGCTTGCTGAGTTTTGTTTGTTATTATTGCATCCGTTTAAATAAGCAAAGAGAAATAGTTCGTCAGTGAGTCCGTCTGCTGCAGTACTGCACGCCACCTTCAAAACACTTCAGGAGCAATGCGCAGTGCATGGGAATCTCTCAGTACAGCGATCGAGTCGCGTGCTTGAATGCGTTGTGGTAAACGCAGCAACGCCAATTGAAGGAAAGCTGCACTGTTTTCGCAATAGGCAATCGTAGTAGGTAAGACTGGCGCCGCGGAATCGGGGCCTGGCGCCATTCGACCAGGCCCGCACAGCGGCCAATGTGCAGTCGCCCACACACTTGTCTGGAGCGCTCGAACGGCGAGCTTTCTTTTGCATTTATTGCAGTTCCCGTTGCCATGGAGAGCATGATGCGGCTTTTCAATATATGAGGAGTTAAACACGATTCCTGGGAGTGTGCATACGCCACAAGGTCAGGTTCAGAGCCCCAGGCCCCTCGTGAATGACCCAGATGTACTCCCCAGTGCTCCTTTCAAGAACTCTGGATAGGTATGCGGACGACTGTACAGGCCAACTGAGCTTACGTGGCCAGCACGAAGAGCTGCATACTGTTCGGTCAAACAGTATGCAGCGAAGTATGCAGCACGAACAGTGTGCAGGAAGATGGTTTGGTTTATAGGGGTGTAACGTCCCAAAGCTACTATGGGGACGCTGCAGTAAGGGGCGCCGTAAATTTCGACCACCTGGGGTACTTTAACATCACGGACATCGCACAGCACACGGGCCTCTAGAATTTCGCCTCCATCGAAATTCTACCGCCGCGGCCGTGATCAAACCCGCGTCTTTTGGGTCACCCTCCGAGCACCACAACCACTAAGCCACCGCGGCGGCGAGTACGCATGAACAGTATGCAGCCAGAATACGCTATGAGCTCCAAGTTTTCGCTATAATTCCTCCGATCTACTAAAGTAATGGGTGCATAGAAGGCGGCGCTGACCAAGGTTTCAAAAATAAAAGTACCAGCGTGACCTCGCAGAGGATATTGTTAAGGTCGAGTGGCGCACACATAAAAGACGAGCACGGAAAAACGGTGAAGAAAGAAAGAGTGCATAGTATCAACTGGTTTTATTCGTTGCAATGCTCCTTATATAGGCAGAGGGAACATGTGCCCAATATAGCGCAAATAGGGGGAACGTGTGTGCACTGCTTTTATAAGTAGCATTAAAATGAATAAAATTAGAGTTGATAGCGCTCTTGCCGTTTTCATCGTTATCCTGTGTTCGTTTTTTCTGTGTGTGCAACTGGTTCTTAACAATAGCCATACACCAACTCGCCCAGCCCGAAATCGTTCTAAACTACCTCTTCGAGGAAGCGAGGTCTGTTGCCTGCTGACCACTTCATTAGTCGTCCTTGAAGAAGGGACTGAGTCGGTCCTGAAACAACGTTCTACTTTTCTTTGTACTCCCTTCATTAGTTCTATATTGTTCTTTAATATCGCGTGGTCCAATTAGGCGGTCTTCCACCCAAGAAGTTTACGTTGAAACGGTTCACGCACGCAAAAAAGATGCAAACGCAATGGCGAACTCAGTAAAGTGCTGCAATCGTTTTTGCAGCGGAATTCTTTCCCGAAGCAAGCGCAGGCTGGCTAAAGAATGCATTTGAAGAAAGAAATTCTCATCTCCTGAAATTTGTGTGTTGTCACATGAAAAGTCTGCCTACAGGCGCAAAACGCAGCTATGACTGAGTACTGGCGTCGAACAGCTGGTGAATATTCCACGGTTCTTAGCATACATACCGTTACGTGGCGCAATGGATTTCTGCTTGTGAAGAATTTACCTGTGAATGACACCACTTCAGAGAAAACACTCCCAGTGCATGGACACAGACTACCGTACTCCTTAGCGAGGAGTGGTGGAAAATGTTTAGGGACCGCTGTTACCTCTCATGAAATAAGGTCGTCGAGCTCCGTCGAGGTGCACATCGCAGGCTTCAGCATGGCACTGGCCCAGGCGATAAAATAAATTGCGGCTCGCATCTTGTTCCAGAGCGCACGTAAGCGGCCACATCAGCTGAGACAGCGCAGTGCTGTATCGAAATTTCTGCATGGCTGCTAGCCCAGGTTAGGGGTGCCAGCGAAGCGCCACCCATGTTCAATTTCCTGAACTCGACTTTTTTGCCGTTTCTGATTCACTTGCTTTGCGCGATGTCACTAAAAGCGGTTGCACAGAAAGAGCACAATAAATAACGTCTCTAATATTTATTATTTCAGCCTATTTGGAGCGATGGTTCCTGTCACCGCCCTGTGTATGTCTATCTGGTTGCGTGCGTGCGCGCGCGTGTGTGTGTGCGCGATAACACTTCATGGTACCCATAAACGATGACGCCCTCAAGCAACTTGGCAGGAGGCGGTTAAATTAGTGATTGGTTGCGCCAGGTTCCTTGCTATAGCCTGGATCGCGTCAGATCCTTAAGGCGGAGCGCGGGTCGCAGTACGGCGGCGACTGCCTTCACAATTTAAGGCGCAGATCAGAAGCGGTGCGGCGGCGTCGCGTCGGCGGCTGCGTAGAGCCGTGCAGAGGTAGAATTGCCAGCTTCGTTGCATCCGGTTACGTCACGCCGCAGCGTGCGGCGACTGCGTACACAAAGTGAGCAGGCGGCCTTGGGCCATCTCACACCTATGGAGGCTTAGGTGTTTCCGCCATGTTTTTCAAGTTTGTTTAAGGCAGTCACTTTAGATTCCGCCGGAATAAGATTTCCAGCTTGGGGCGTGCCAAAAAATGCGCAAAGTACATCATCTCGCGCTACAATTTGCTTGCCAAACTCACCACTTCTCTTGGCATATACCCTTCACTCACGAATACCTTTGAATTCGTTATGATTATACTCAGGGAACTCAGACTGGAAGGGCGTTGCCACTTGTGCACATTCAAGAGGAAGCGACTTAAGTCCTGGCGTGCTGGATCACCATTTATCGAACCAAACAAGACTTTAGACAGCATTCGTCAAAAGCAAGCGTCAACAATGTTGTCCTCACTGTGCGACAGATGAAACCTTAGCGATATAGTACTACGTCCGCATAATTTGATCGGAGGACGTAATATCAGTTTTTTATTTCCATACATCTGCCCAACTGGTGGTGATGAAAAACATTTAATAGTATTTACAGGGAGATTGACAGGCAAGCAGACTATAGTGGGCCGCTCCCCTTGCAATACTAGGTGGAGTCTTTTATTCAGGGAACCCATTGATCTGCACCGCCACTCGAGCTCGCTGAACCAGGGCTTGCTGGGCCGCTAGGTCTAGGCATTCGAGCAGAACCGCCTCCCAGTCCTCTCGGGTAGGGGAATAACCCGCAGCCTTTTCTTCGACTCTCATTCCTGACAGCAGTGTGTTCAGACTACTTAGCGCGGTGCGTTGCCATTGCGTATTCCAGTGACGTCACGCGTGAAATCACTTGAGTGTACTTATCAACGTGGTGAGTTGCGGCGACGTGATGCGTCACTCCACGGCACGCAGTCCAATCAGTGGGGCGTTTTGTTACGCCGACGCCGTAGAACTGGAAACGCTCCCCTTAACTGCCCCTTAACTGCGAGTCTCAATTTACCTCACACTGGCCGTAGCAGTACAAGATTGCCAGACATTGACATGCTGACGCGGTCTGTGCAGAGTTGGTCCATTTTCGGCTCTGGGTCGGTAGCATCTTTGGTGCCTCCTGAAAAAATCGAGAATAATTTCTCAATGTTCAGTGAAATAGAGCTCGCATGCGCGAGTGAGAGCTTTTAATGAGAAAGCGTAAATATAAGCCAGCGCATTTAACTCGCCATCTTGGCATGGGGCTGGCGGTCGGAGGCGAAAAATACAGAAGGCGAAGAGTGCTGAAAATCTTCGTTTCAGCAGAAACTGCACGACGTCTTCTGCCCACAACTTCTGCAGAGAGATCGGGGAGTTTTCGCTGAAAACTACAGAAAGAAAAGTAGGTAAGAGAAAAAATAACTGGCGAAATAATTAATAGCACGAAACAGGGGACAAGAAAATTACAGAAGGAACAATGCAGAAAAATATTGAGGTCTTGGCATTTAGATGCCTACATATCTAGTGGGGAAAAAAGATTAAAAGCTTTTCTAGAATGTGGATGCCTTGAACATGGGCGAACTGAAAGATTGGCCGCGTCATAAGGGTTTTCTTTCAACGATCGCAAAGGACAGGGTTAATTGGAGAGACATGGGAGAGGTCTTTGCGCTGCAGTGGGCGTAGCCAGACTGCTCGTGCTGCTGGTAATAATGATGATGAATCGTACGATTTAATGCGCCAGTTAACGCTAGTTCAGTGGTGTTTACGCCAAAACGTAGTCAAACATTGAAAACAGCGCTCAACAACGGCGTGTATGGGCCATACTGCAGCGATAACTGTACTATTCAGATAAAGCATCTGCTTAATTATGGAATTTTTGCAGAGTATCACGCGTGATTCCAGCTCCACAAGTGTCAGTAGCTTTTGTTCGTGTTCGCGGAACGTTGTCGCCCGAGGTTGGGTTCACCGAGTTGTCAAGTCATTGTGTCGCACCTAACCGCATTACCAACACATTTATCAAAGCAATGTGTCAGCTGTATAAGATGCAGAAAGCCTGTGCTGAGATCACTAAACATCCCGAGAAGGCAACCTTAAATTTTTCTGTGACGTAGCGCTACTTGAATAGGCTGTGGTGTAATTAAACATGAGTAATTTTTATTTGGAAATTTTTTTACAGACGATGCATGAGCATAGCATCGGGGAGTCATTATTTTGACACCGTCACAGAGAGCCATTACTTATGCATTGTCTTGTTTCTTGGTTAGCGGGTTACACAGTCAAGCACGCTGGCACGAACATTTCCAGGCACTCAAAAAAAAACAAAAAAAAAACAAATGAACTTGAACTGCGATATTAGTAGCTTAGCTTCGCCATAATTTACACGTTCGGCAATCCCTATACGTCTGAGTTTTCTATTTTACTGACTTTTGCAAAGCTGTTTCCGTTACTTATGAACGAGACCTTACACATAAAGCGCAGTTATTTTAATTGCTTGTTTGACCAGTTTCAGCTGCGTAATTCACATTGTATCGTTGGCGAGGGCAACGCGGCCACGTAATTATCGAGAGTTTGCGTGACCGACACACTCATTCGACATAGACATACCGGCCATGCTACAGCGACTAAAATACAGCGCTGAAAGGAAATTCTGCTTGTAAGCACGTGGAGCGCTTCCTCCACACTCGTGTGCTTTTTAACATTTTGAGTTAATGATGACACCGCATTTATTCAAGCCTCCTTTATCGGACACAAAAAAGTTTTTCAAAATACAGAGCAGAAGTATTATAGAAGAATTTAAAACTGGAAACCGTAACCAATATTGTGTTTCGACCGAACCAGGACGTCACGGAGAACCAAAGTATGACTTTACAAATACTGTCACAAAACCTAATGTGCGCGCGCTGATTGGCTAAACTGACGACTCTGAGTGGCAAGCTTGAATCAATATTTGCCTGAAATGACAAAAAAAGGCTCGAACTTTAGTGATTCAGCAAATGCGGAACGAATATCGACGAGCGCGTAAACTATGAGGTGCCAAACGCAAGGTTGCCCGTAGAAATCGCTATGAATGAGGACGCAGATAGTAAACCCCGCACAAAAAATCACAAGGTTGTGGGAAACTTGCCAAGAAAATTTCAGTAAAATCCATGGAGGTAGAAAGAACGCCCGAGATGTTATCTAAGATGTATTCCATCTTAATTCTGAACTCCCGAAGCATGAGAGCAGCAAGTACAAGAAAACATAGTTCTTCCTCACTTCAACCCACGCCCTTTAGGCGGTTAAGTGCCGGCCACAGAGTTTTCAGCCCAAACCTCGTCTTCAGAGCATTAAACAAGGGCAGTAAGTGGTTTACTCTCATTCCGCGCGAGTCTTACTCATCTATTGGCCGGATCACACCAGACATACTTCCGGTGCCTTAAAAAGCACGAAAAGCACTATACGGTTAGGAGCTGGCAGGTGGGAAACAAACCCTGAAATTCGTGGACGGGCACCAGGTAGCTGACCCCGGGTTAGGTTTCCCTCTCTCCGGCGGTCGGAGCCCGTTGCGTTTGTGGGTGGTCGGACATCCTGTGAGCGGGGCCGCAACATTGGGCAATCTTGACGCCCTCCCTGTCCTGGCCAGGCAGGCCAGTAATGGAGTCGAGATATATGAAGGATCCGAGCAAAATACTTGCTGTCCCCATTTCAATCCCAATAACCATAACCCATTTCACCCATCCTCTCCGCTACGTCCCAGGGGAGATCAGGGGAGTCGCCACGGGCCCACTCCCCCGGCTTTTGGTCGCTATGTAGCTTTCCCCCGTTCTTATTTTCCTTTTTCCCCACCTACGGGTGGTAAAATTATCATCGCATTCAGGCGTTTTCCTTTATTTTGGAATTGGAATAAGCCTGCTACACATTTCGTGGTACTGGCAGAGGGGCTTATTATTTTTAATTCTTTTAGGTTTCCCCAACGTACTCATTGTTCCTTTCTAGCGTCCTTCTTTATTATTACAGCGATACCTGTATAGGGATCGTTCGGTGAAATTTTGTCCTTCTCGCCGGTTGCCTCCGCACACTCCGCAACCCCCCTCCCCATTTTCTCTGATTGTGTGCTCCACAGGTATACTCTAACAATGTCACCGCCGCGCCCCCACACAGAATGCCATGGCTGCTCACTGTTCACATCTACTCCAGCAATGTCAGCGCTGGTGCAGTGAAGCGGAATAACCGCAATAGACAACCGGCACACCTGCCTAGAGTTGCTATGCACTCTTACTGACCACAGCACTTCCAACTTGCCCAGCTGTTGCTAAACCCTAAATCCGCCTCGTGCGGTAGAAGCCCATTTGTGGCCCTTTTTTTTTCAACTTCTCAAGGTGGGGTCAAAGACCCATTCCCCAGAATTTCACCCTAAATAAGCCGAGCACCAGACCAGGGGAAACCTTGTACCCATTGGATCACCGGTGGGTACCCGGCGGCACTGGGGATCGAACCCCGCACCTCCCGCATGCGAGGCGGATGCTCAACCACTTGGACACTTACCACGGGTGTAAACGTCCGGGTACTTTAGAGACCTTTAGAATAAACAGATCCTATCGGTTCGATGGCTAGGAGAATAGCATGGCACCAGTGCGCATGCACAGGACAACATACCCCCACCATCTCCCGTTCCGTCTTTATATAGGGTCTCCCTATTCAAGAACTTCCTTTTATTTGGTAGCCCGACGCCAACCGACCATTTCGGCGTGATGCTACCTTCAGGAGTCAGACAAGGAGTTATTGTTGATGAGGGGGATGCGCAGGGCCAACGGGCTATTTTTTTCGCTTTTATTTTATCCCAAGATATACCACAAAATGCCCCGTGCCTCCTCACGAGCTCTCTCAAGAAAACGTTAATGCAGCCGCTGCCTCTGCCGCAAGGGCTTCTTCCAATGTGGCCGCATTTAGGCTTTGCACCAGTGGTGTTAAGCTTAACGCGCACATGGCTTTCAGTGCGCCACGTTAGCTTTTCGCCGCTTGCTGCTGACGTCTCTTCCCTGCATACTCCGTTGCCAAAGTCGCCTTAGAGAATGGAGAAGCGTGGTCTTGAAGCGCGTTTTCAACAATGCATGTTATGTTTGAAGCCGACAGGATGCATCATGGTGGCGAGCGCTCGTTGGTTGTAATAACTAGCAGATGCGCGTTCCAATTATTCTTTTAGTTTCTCCGAATTAAATTTGCGCAATTCGTAGGAAAATGTATATTCACTTTGCTGTTGTTATTATAGCACTGTGCCCGTTTGTGTGTCCATACTATCTGGTATTGAAGCGTGGTGTATAATTCATAGCCAGGCGCTGACCGGTCCTTGCTGTTTGATATTTATTGCAGACATGTAATGTAGAAATGGGGATACGGTCGTAATGAGACATGAGGAGGTCCTGAAGAAAAAGAAACAACTGGTGCCTCCTAATCAGCAAAAACGCAAGTGATATCAGCTACTCCGCGGCAGATGATAATAGAAATAAGTAAGCATGGATTAAGAAGCCACAGAAGGACGCATACACCTTATAAATTTGAGATGGCGATAAAACGCGTAAAACAGCTAATATCAACAAATTTGCTTTGTTAGAACCATCATTTTAATAAAAATCTCGGTTACTTATAAAAGGTATGAACGCACTTCAGTAAAAAGAAGAAGGGGGCTTACATCATTAATGCATTACGGTTTCAAACAAGTGTCGTTTGACTGCAGTTTTAAATGATGATGGGGAAGAGCTTGTTTTCACAGTATAAGTAGTCGTAGTTTTCTCAATATTGGTAGTGAAGTTTCTCGAGAGTTGTCGGTGCCGTCATCGCATTCATTCTCTTTACTATCGGACGGTATGCGCCAACTATAGCTGTTGCGCAAACTAGCTAAGCCGCAACGCACACGTGAACTCAATAGTATAGGGCCGTTTGCTAGAAGCAACGAGGAGCCACCTTCCTCTCTGGGTGAGATGGGCGTTGCAGTCGTCTTTTTTAAAAAACACAGAAACCATGGGCCGCGCTCCTTCCCGCGCAGAAAAGCAGTAACTTGCATTCATTTTATCATCGTTTTTTTTTCATATTCGCCCCGGCCCTGCATATCTATCCATCCGCAGCTCGCCACAAAAACAAAGGCTGCAGACGTCGCCGGCACGTTCCTCGTGATGCTATCAACGAAGCGCGCGCGCACTCTCAGGCTCCTACGTGCAGCCACCGCGGCAATCACTGCCCAAACCGGCGGGGCGCGAACAACGCGGCGAGCGCGCTCGTGCTCGCCGCGGCACTGCGGAGCGGACGAGGTGGGGAGAGACGCAAACAGAAAATGATACACAGGGCTCCGCAGCTCGCAAACGAAGCCGCCTATTGCCTCCGCAGGCACGGAGTATCGCTATCCGCGTCGTGAGCCGTGGAGGAAGAGAGAGTGGCCTCCTATAAAAAGGGCCGCAACGGTTCCTCCGCGGGTGACCCACTTCTCTCTTTATCGTCTATTGGGTGCGCAACACCCTCACCGCCGTCAGCCCTCGCCCACAATTCCGTTGTGTTTTCCGCGAGAAAGCAACCGTCTCCGGCTTAGTGTCGAAAAGAAGGAGCTATTTCCTTTGCCCTCGCCTTTTCACTTTCCCTTGCGTCGGCTACAACTCGGTCTCCCCTTCCCAGTGCTTATTTAAAAGTGAGCTCACGCGCAGAGCGGCCTTAGGAAGCGAACGGCTGCTCCGCCAAGCAGGCGTTGCTCGATTGCCGGTGCGGGTAACCGCTCAGCACAGACTGCCCGATGTCGGGCTTCGAGAAGATCTCCACCAGCGACTATGGCGAGTTCAGCTGGCTCAGCCGCCCACTCTACCCGCGCTCGGACCCGCGGACTCGTGACTGGTTCCTGCTGGGAAACCCCTTCTTCGTCACGCTGCTCGTGGGAGGATACCTGTACATCGTGTATCGTGCCGGGCCGCGATTCATGGCTAACCGCAAACCGTATGACCTACGCGGCGTCATCAAGGTGTACAACTTGGCTATGATTGTAGCCAACGTCGTCTTTGGTTACCACTTCTTGAAAAACTCGTACCTGGCGAACTACAGTTTGTTCTGCGAAGGGATGACCTACTCGACCAAACAAAACGCAATCAATATCCTCTGGTGGGGCTACTTCTATTTCTTCGTGCGCGTCGCTGACTTTATGGACACGTTCTTCTTCGTTCTGCGCAAGAAGTACCGGCAGATCACTCTCCAGCACACGCTGCACCACGCCCTAGTGGTGTCCAACGGCTGGCTTTGGTACACCCTGGGCGGAGACGGCCAGTCGCTGTTCGGGCTTTTGTTCAACATCAGCATCCACACAATCATGTACTTCTACTACTTCCTGGCGGCGTGCGGTCCAGAGTACCGCAAGTACCTCTGGTGGAAGAAGTACCTGACTCGGGCGCAAATCGCCCAGCACCTCATCATCATCGTGCACGGACTCATTCCGCTATTCTACGACTGCGGATACCCTCGATTCTTCATCTACCTGGGGCTTCCGCAGGGTCTGCTGGGACTGGCGCTCTTCATAAACTTCTATGTGCTGGCGTACAAGAGGCGACCGCGCAAGGGCGCCGTAGCTGGTCAAGAGACTAAAGAAATGACCAGTGATGCCTGCATGCTCAAAGAGGAGTAAGCGGCGGCGCAGCGACTTTGCAGCTAAGTGTGTTGTCAAACATCGAGTGCTGTTTGGAATGTCACCGTTTTGACATCATGCACTGTCTTTAGAGGCACTAATGCGCCACGCAAAAGGCCACTCCAATAACGCCGTCCCTCGGTTTGCGAACCAACCTCACGTTCAACTCAGGGGCGGGCCATTTGAAACTAATCGGTGCTGCACAGCGGAATGCAGTGCGCCTTCTCAGCCTCTACACGACCGCGCCAAAGACAGGAGCCTCGGCAGCATGAGCTGTGCTATTTACGCCTTTATCACCAGTCAAGCAGGAAAATTGTGTTGGGCTGCCGTGTGCTGTCTGTTCGAAATTGGAATACAGCGAGGGCACTGGTCTGGATGCATGGAATAGGCTTTCTTGAAGACAAGTTATTTGCCCCGGTATGCGTTCGCCCTCAACGCCGCATTTGAAAGAAGCTTTCACCGAAACAGTCTTGGAAATGAAATCGTAAAAACTGAAGGTTACTTACTATCAACTGCTCTGATGAATGGCTAGAAGTTAATACTTCTGTTACTAGTGGGCACGTTTCCAGTGAAATGCAACTTGTCTGCTGCTGCTACAAGCGTTCTGAGCAGCTGCAGTGACATCACTTACGTCAAACATGTACGTCATCAGTGTGCGCATTTTCTCAAGTATCAAGATGATTACACCACATGTTGGTGAGGGAGTCTGTGGGACTGCCTGACAAAAAGGGAATCGAAGCAAGCAAGAAATAGAAAACTGAAGTAACAAGCCCCTCTAACTGCATACCTTTCAGCGTCCTCTGTTTAGGCGTTTTGCAGAACGCCATCTTTAGAGCCGCTACGGTGTTTCTCCTTCCCTTTGTCGGAGCCCAAAAGCAACCGGTAGCGGGGAACTGCGCATAATACCCGTCCCCCCAGACACGTCTTTGTCCCATGCTCTAAGATGGATGCCACAAAGCAAGCCAGGAACAAGCGCCGACAACGAAGGAAGCAGAACAGCGGTGCACCGCAGCAGCAAGCCCCGTCCTGTGTGCAGAATTTTTCACGGACAAAGTGAAGAAGGCGTCTGTTCGCATGGGGGTCGTGGTAGTTTTCCGCTGATTCATTGCGACTGCGCGCCGCACTGATCGTCCCGAAAGAAGAAGAAGAAGGGGGCTACCGAAGCTTGGCAGGGTTGGGCGTCGTTCGCGGAATCGTGGATAAGTGCAGCTGCGTGTTCCGTGCCCCGCGGCCGTGTGTAGGCCGCTGCTTTCTTCGTTTTCCTGGAGGCCAGGCATGCCAGCTATAACGGTCAGTCTGCTCAGCGGTGGGCGCGCGCGAAAGCAGGCCGCACAGGCTTCGTGCGCTTCCCTATGAAGCCGGGCCGCTGCGTAGCACGTCGCTTCACCGCTTTCGCTTTGTCGGCTTGCGAAGCGGGCAAGGGACGGTGCTGAGGCCGATTGCCTTGCTTTCTCCGGCAGCAGCGGCCTCTGCAAGGCGACTTCGTAGTCTCAACTGCGTCGAACAATTTGCCGGCCAAACGTGGGGAACAGCGAGTTTGGACCATTATTTTAGGCAAGACTTGCAAAGTATATCAACGCCTGTTTAAAACGTAGCGTGTTCCAAGAATGCAGTGGTTAGAGAGGCAGTGAAGTAGACAACTTGAGGCGGAAATTTTCGTTCTGTTTTTAATTTGTGGAGACACGTGCATCATGCTTAGAGCCAGCTATAACACAACAGTCCTCAGGTCTGCATGGTTAACGAAGGAGATGCTTCGAGGTCGGACAGAGCTGCAAAATTTTGTCGCCTTTTTTAAGCAATTCTCGTAAAGTCTATCGAAATAACCTTATATTCAATGCACATTTCATGGAGATGCAACGTTTCCTGTGCCTTTTGTTCTGTAATTTACAAATTACCTGACTAATGGCTACCAGATATATAATCAACGTATAGGCCTGGTACCTTTTGATAGATTTTCATAGTACGAATAGGAATCACAATGCACGACAATTCTGCATAGATTGCATTTGTTTTTTTCATTTTCGCTTTCTTTAGTGTGACCATTCCCGCGACGCCCCAGTGTGCTTGCAGAATGCCCACCAGTGATTCGCAGTAGCTGTCTCTGTACTCTGCAGATCCCGCTTGTCCAGAACAGAGTGTGCGTCCTCATGAAGGAAGGGTAATGGCAAAGGCTGCCATATTGCTGCCGACAGCCATCAGGCGTTTTTTTTTTCCGGTAGCGACCTTCTAATCGCATTGTCCCCAGTATGGCTTCCAACGTATGCGATCGTCGTTCTGGGCAAGCGTGACCAACAGTTTCATTGGTGGAATGCCAGGCTTGAATACTGATAGAGTGTCTTGCATCAATATACTTGTAACGGCAGAAGAACCTGTCAAAGAAGTTCTCTCTTTCAGTAGTTATACATTCAGCAGGCAAGTGAGTTATCAGTGTTAGGACAGGTGAGCGTCGACCTAGCTGATCTCACTTTGGATCGCATAAAACCGTCAACTTAAACAACTAGGTATAAACAGTGTCCGTTGCAGTGCACATGCCTCAAGACATCTGGCTTGGTAATGTGGGCAGACTATGAAAGGGAGAGTGAGGACGACTTCATTCCGCAGTAAAATTTGGTTGTTCGGCCACTTATAACTTGCTCACGTGTGGTCAGTACTCAGAAATTTTGAGTTTTAAATGAATTATTTTTCTTGGCTCTCGGTTCCGACTTGATATATTGATTGTGGCGGCACCAAAATGATTATGGATTCTGTGTAATCACTGGCTGCTGGCGGTGCGCCCCAGCTTCAGCGTTGAGCAAGCAAAGAGGGCTTGACGTCGCCAAAGTTTTGTGGTGGCCCGTGGCTACGTTGCAACTGTGTTGTCTTTTCTAGCTCACAAAGCACTGTTTTCTGCTCTCTTTCTCAATGAAGCAGGCTAATTACACTGAAAATAAATAATTAACTGTTAGCACAAGGCACGTCCCTATGTGATGAAAGGCAAGTATTACTTCCGTGCACTGCGAGGACATTCCTCAACACGTCCTTGAGATAGCATCTCCTGTGCAAGCAGCCTCGTCGCAGGCAACTTAAATAGAAGCAGTTATGCGGAGGAAAGTTCATTCCGACGCGCGCTGCATTTGGTTCCTTGCCCATCACAAATTCGAAAATCGTTTTATATATTCCATCCCGTAATATTTCGGATTGCTGCAATGTTCGCGGCAGAGGGAAAACAATCCGCGTAGGAGACAAAAACACAACAAAGAATGTCCTTTCTCTGATCGCATGCTCCTGGCTCACGTAACATTCAAAACGTGCGTTCAGCTGGACCACTGGGCACACCAACGAATGGAACTGAAGCTGTGGGACGTCCTGTAATTAATGGGTTCTCGGTGGCTGTTACGGTTGCGTGTTTCTTCTATGGGAGAGAATTCTTTTGGTGCTCATTAAGCGATGAAAAGTATGGAAAAGAATATGTGGTGCTAATCATATGCAACGGGTGTTGGCTAGTCATGAGAGTACAATTGCGAATTACTAAGTGTAAATTTATTCCCTTCAGCTGGTGTCTTCAGCAAAATATCTTTTTTTTTGCTGTGCTTGACGAACAACAACCGACTGCAATAAAGAACTGCCGTTGAATTCACTCAATGATATGGTGCCATATTTCTTTCGGTTTATGACACCTTCCACAGGAGCTTAGATATGGTGCCCTTTTCTAATGACTGCAGGGTTTTGGCGCGAAGAAAAAGACACCTAAGCAATCATCTTCTCGCGCACAGAACACCTTTTTAGGGGTCGGTAGCTCGATGCCAGGCGCATATTCAAATTGGCATCGCACCATAATCTGGGGCTCCTGTTGTTTCTATTCGTACTTGTTGACGTTGGTGAATAACTTTTCTGGAGTTCGCACATTTCGCCATGCAAGTATCTGGGTGCAAGGAAGCCTATGTTAAGACCTTGCTGTAAACCTCGGTGATAAAAAGACATAGCCAAATAATTTCGAAGCCTCCAACTTCCAATGACAGGTGACCTGCCTTTTACAACCCCCAAATTTTTCCGCAAGAACAAAGCACCTGACACTGCTGCCTAGTGCCGCCCCTTCCTGTTCCAACAGCTCTTCTTCTGTCGCGTATAATAGTCAAAGCTGAAGCGTCAGCCGCGGAGCGTAGCAGCGTGCTAAGCCCCGCGGCGTCCTTTTTTTTTCAACAAGTGGAGTTTAAAGATAATCAGCTCATTCAGCATTGTGCTAAACTAAAGCCACCATATCATGTAACAAAATTGACATGAATTAAGTTCGATCCTGGTGTATTAGGACAATACTCGACGGACTATTCGCTCCCTCCTTGCTATTCGTAGGCACAGGACACACTTCCTGCATAGCCATCGCCAGGTATAGGTAAAAAAAAGACGTGATTCCCCACTTTATATCCGGCACTGCGACAGCGCATCCGTGCCAGGTTTGGGTTCCAGCTCAGCCTTCATTGCTTAAATGCCGGCTGTTGCTCTTCTACGTCAAGCGGTTGCAGCGTGGAGAAATCTGCAAGTCGGTGCACTTAGATACTTCTGAATACATGCCTAGTGCATGCCAGTTATCATCCAAGGCCAACCGCACCGACTGGCTGACAGTCCTCGTACAATGCCGCATACACAACTATCTTCTGAATGAGCAAGAGACGACCAACGTCGCGGTGGGCGCTGCCCGACTTACGCTGATGGCAAGCATCTTTCTAGAATTCCCCTTACACAAGAAACGCTCGCGCAATAACAAAAAAAAAACATACGCCACACGCAGCAAAAAATGACAAATAAATATTACTTGATATCAGAAGAAAAGAAGAAAAGGGAACACTGCATTTTATCATCCGCACTACGTTATTTTGCCTTTAGTGCTTCCTTTGCGTCCCTAAAGTTTATACACAAATTCACACGCATCTTTGCATTTTCGCACCTTTCGCTCGCTATAACGTGGCCATCAGTGTAGTTGGAACTCGCGCAAGAGGCCTGCAGTTTATTACAACCCGCATTTAGCCTCGGTGTCATCATGAGAAACAAATGGATAGAATTCTGCAGACCAGCTCAAGCACAACGCTCGGAAGTGACCGCTAGAACGGAAGCTATAGAAGAAGAAAAGAAAGAAGAGATGCAGCACGCACACAAACGCAGGACCGAAGCGCCCAGCCAGAGGGAAGTGTCGAGGGACAAAGCGGAGGAAAGCAGTTTCCGCCGACCGTGAAACACACGCCTCGGCTGTTGCGCAGGGCGGCCCCCAAGTCTGCGTGGCGTAGCGAGACGAGTGCTCCGCGGGGGACACGCAGAACCTCTTTCACTGCGTCGGGCGGGCGTGTCCTTGCGTAACAAGGGAGCTGAGCTGTGTCGAGAGCGTGGTTAAGTAACTGCAATGCTCCTTCCTGTGCGAGACGTGGTTACGCGAAGTCAAGAGCAATTTAGAAGCACTCCTTGGCACGTTGTGATAACAAAGTTGTCGCGTTATTATTGCATTTTTAATTCAGCATTTAATGAAAGTGTTATCATCTTGTGTTTCCGTATCTTGTAGTATAAATGTGTAACTTTTTTTACGGATGCGTGTTTGTTTCAGCTTCGCTGGTTATCTTATTATGTATTGTAATTTTCTTTTACGGCGATGATTATTGTTGAAAAGTGCTCATTGCGGGATGTGACTGGTAACATGTCGGCACACTGCTTCTGAGCAGTGTGTGTGGGGAGAGGGGATGAGGACCGTCACTGAGTCAGGCAATCATTGCATTTATGTCGGTCTCGTAGGCAAAAGTTATGTCTAAATAAAGCAATTCGACTTCGACCAAATAGGGCTCAAGAAACGTGGAAGATGCAGATTTTTTTTTTTGCACCGCATGTCCCACATGACACAACTGTTTTTTTCCTCCACTTGTGTTTCCTAGCACGCAAGTGCTAAGAGAAATGTTTGCGCAAAACAACCAAAGAAAAGCATAGAAACAAAGATGGTCCGAATGGACCGGCGCGGACCCAACTCGCTCTGCAGCTAAGAGTTACATATAAGCGCCGGTTGGCTGTGTGATGTTTTCCATCAGAACAAGCCGTTTTCGGCTGCTTTAGAGGGATAAAAGACGGGCACTTTGTGGCACGTTCCACCGGCGTCCTTAACTCTTTTTTTTTAGTGCACATATTCGAACCGTTAAATTTGAATGATGCCCCCTCTACACGATCTAGGCCGCTTGTGGACGACTAACGCGGACCATTATGCTGAAAAATAACTGTACTGGTGTATCCCAAACATAAGTACAGTTTAGGATACATTCGTCAGCAATATAATAGAGTGTTTCTGAACTTTCCACGAAACCTGCCAACGCGGAGCGATCACGGCAGGCATGGCGCCCAAGCGAGCGTCCTCGTCTCTTGCCGACCCTGCTCAGCAACGGCGGTATTCCACGAATCCGCAACACCCAGACTTGACTTTGAGGATGCAAGAGACAGTTTTGTGTGCAAAAATGACAGCCATTCCTCTGATTTAGTTCGGACAGAGATGACTGTTTCGTCTAGCCCGGACTATCGACACGTGCCCGTTTTTATAACGTTCGATTTCGCTGTTGCCGAGGGAAATCACTGCTTTTCGAGCCTCAGTAAAAGTACCAGGAATATTATGAATGATTCTATGTCACCAGCAGTGTAACGGATCGTGTTTTTTCTAAGACAACCCGCGGTCGTAATTGGCTCTGCACTGCAAAGTATTCTGAACGCTTTGAATGAGCAAGTGGTTGTTTTTTTTTTTTTTACTGATTTGAAAGTTTCTCATGAAGAGTTCTGTAACATTGAATACTCCTTTCTGACAGAGTACCGCACAAAACGCATATTGTAGATTTTTTGTTTGACAATTTTCTGACCAAAATATTTACTATACCTGTGAATTTTGTGCTACTCTTAAATTTTACCGATTAATGTTTCTTTTTTCTTCGTGACCAATACATATCTTGTCTTCTTTGTCATTAAAAAGGAATCTATATTAGACACAATGTGATTAGCAGTAGTAGACATGAATTTTTAGATGTCTGAGTGGATAATTTTTTTCGCACACCACATTGAACTTGCTTGTTTTCACGCGTTAAGTTAGGAAGGCTCGCGCTGCTCTTGAGAAGAACCAGGCCCTTGCGGGAGCCAGGGCGACAAGCAAAGCAGCGGCATTGAGTGCTAGCACTGACTACAAAGTTGATTCCTAAACCATTTTATTCACGCGCAAGGCACACAAGCCAGGAATACTCTTTCACACTGTAGAAAGCAAGAAGGTAACTGGACAGCCACTTGTTACTCAAAATTATTTAGCTCTGCTAAATAGATTGACTGTTGAGGCCCCTTTCCAAGATAATAGCTGTAATGCGTTATCTGCGCGGTTCACCTGCCCATCGGCTTGATCGTTTGTGGAGAAGTAGAAGGGGCATTTTACTCCGAGCCACAGGGCCGCTGCAAAGGTGCGCCGTTGCCGTTCGCGTCGCCGAAGGTCTTCAAAGAAAGTAACTACCTCTGATAAGAAGGCACAAAACGCCACTGCAGCGTGTCCACCTCTTCCAGCAACCACACTAAATCAAGGGAGCCCGGAGTCTGATAACACCTGCCCTAATGCTTCTGATATCATTTGACTACCCCTACCGAAGCCTTGCGCGGCCACTGGGTCAGTTACGATGCCTATAATGCAGTATCCAACGCCTACGACGACTCCAGACAATAGCCACGATCTGGGCTGTGGCCAAGATCATCAAGTAATTGAACTGCTCATGTCCTTCATGAATGTCATGCGCGCTCTGCTTTCCAGCCTGCGCACGCCAGCCGCACACAACGCACAGCAAGTACGTGGTGGTTTCTTGTGGCTCAGCCAGTTCTTTTGGCTTAGCTGCACTGCAGCCCTTCGGGCAGCAATTGAGTTCAGCAGTAAAGTACCTCCACATGAACCGCTGCGATTGCTGACAGCCTTTTGCGATCGAGACACCCGATGGGTTGTGTTCTGGAGCCCCTGGATCATCGCCTATTAACAGAGGATAAGATAGGACTGTTGCTGTAGCAGTCGACTGCTCTCAAGGCCTACTACACCATTCGTGAGAGCGACTGGCTTGAATGATGAACTATGACTGTGCTCCTCACCGCTTCTCCATTCCTTTTTTCAATCCCCTCATCCCTCCTCCCCAGTGCAGGGTAGCCAACCGGAACACCCTTCTGGTTCTTGTTGTTGTTGTTTCAAAAGCGGTAGCACATACCCACGGTGAGGGATTAGCCAGAGTTTGGTGAATCCTCACCTTCCTTCTTCCACTTTATCTCTCTTTCTCTCATGTTGTATGTCTTTCCTGCAATGAGGCCAGAGAAACAATAAGAATAAGTTTTGCTTTGAAAAAAAAAGGTAAACAACCTTCATCCTACACTAGTGTCGCGAATGGGTAACGCGTCCCCGACTGCCGAAGGGGAACGCTGTCGCGTGCAATTTCGAACAATACAACAATAGATCAGACAAAACAAAACGTAGCTGTAATTATAATTTAAAGGAAAAAAGCCGATACAAAACGACAACACGAAAAACACACACTCAACACGCATACAACACTACAGAATAAAGGAAGGAGTTCACCTGGTACTGAGTGTCCCAGGTGAAGCGGGGTGCATTACAGACAGGGCGGACGCGGGTTGATGCATAGTGCGACGCGTCGCTGGCGTTGCGTCAAAGGCAGCGGCGGAAGGGAGCCAGGTGGCAGTAGGAGCGGAGAGGAACACAGGAAGACGCCGGTGGATTCCCGTCAGCAGCCCCAGGAACTTAGCAGCAGCAGGAAAATCGTAGCCAGATCCCGTTGAAGGCGTCCCGAAACGCCGTAGGCTAAATGCAGGCTATCCAAAGAAGCCTCTCGGCAGCGCGGACCCACAGTGCATCGGCCGCCACGTCCAAACTTGAAAGTAACGCAGGAGGCTTGCGTCGGTTATCCAAGGCAGGCCCCCGCCAGCACGGACCCAACGTCCGACGGCTGCCACCTCAACGTTTTTATGACCTGATCTCCGCTGCGCTGTCTCTCTGCGCACCTCAGTTTTGGAAGGAAGGAAGGAAGGAAGGAAGGAAGGCCTCAGACGTTGCTGGCACATACCCACTACGGGGGAGTGGCCAAGACACAGGCGGTTAATTACTGGATACAGGAAATTTTTGACGGGAAAAGCAGTGGAAATAGTATGTAGTCTGATAGATTGGAAGAGGGAAGGAAAGGGGTCCAGTTAACTTGGAGATCGAAGACGGGACAATTGCTTAATGTGCATAATAGTACACAATGCCTGTAATGTTGCAATGTCTTACTGACAGAGATCAGGGAAAAGAAATTAGAATGGGAGTCGCTGCGTTTCTTGAAGAAAATTTTGCACAGCAGAGCGCACACTCCTGTCGCTTCGTCCAAGCAAAGAAGCGCCAATGGAAAGAACAACCGCGGAAGACACAGGCAAGCCCAGTTGATGAAATGGAATTTGCAAAAGACGCTTCCTCAAATGAGAAAAGCGGCGGCAGAACAGCAGGAAGTGATCTATTGTCTCAGGTTCGGCACAAAAAGGGCACAGTGGGGAAGCTGCCAGGCCAGATCTGTGAAGGTAGAAATTTAGAAGGGGAACCCGGCAACGCAAGCGCGTGAAAGAGACCTCTAGTCTGCGTGAGCGCCAGTCTTTGCTACTCCAAGGATGCAGAAGATGCTGATAGTCGGGAGACGATGTAAGAGCCGAGGCAGCAAATTCCTGAAATATTGTGTAGCTGCGAAACCTCACCGCAGCTGTATATGCACACGATGGTAGGACAGCAACAATTGGGCCACTGAGAGAGGCTCTTGCTAAGGAATCTGCAACCTCATTTAAGTGAAAGCCCATGTGACCTGGTACCCAAAGCAACCTTACCGAATTTAGATGCAGCGGAATCAGGAACTTAAAGAGGCGTAATGGCCGAGAGTCAGTGGGCGAGGATAAGGAAGAGCAAATGGACAGAGAGTCTGTCATAACCACGACCTGGGAAACGGTAGATTCTAATTTTCGTAAGGCTAAGATTACTGCTAATAATTCAGCCAGAAAAATTGGAGTGAAGTCAGGAAGACGGAGAGAAAAAGACCAATCCAGTGAAGGTGAAAAAATTCCCACACCTGCCTTTTCGCGATCCTGCGAGGCATCGGTAGCAATAAGAACATGAGAGGGAAAGGACCTTAGGTGGTCCTGCAATAGACCCTGAAGAAGCGGGAAGGGCTGCAGCTTTGCATTCAATGGGCAAATGTCATCGAATTCAATCTGGACAGATGAGGAGTTGTTATATATTTGGCGGACATCAGTGAAATGAATATTTATGCGATCAAGGAGGGACTGCACGTAACATATCTGCGGAGTATGAAATCGAGACCAGGCAGCACTAAAAAAGGCGGAAGGTTGACTAAGAAATATTATACTGGAAGCGTGAAGAGGGGAGTCGCACAATTTTAAAAATGTTTGAACTGTTAAAAGGCGAAACCTAGCTGATAACGAAGGCATTCGCGCCTCAAGGTGCAGAACAGCATTAGCGACATATTTTGGAAGCCCCAGACAAAGGCGCAACGCCTCACGCTCCAAAAGCACAAGAGGGCGAAGTTTATAGGCAGGAGCTCCTGAGAATAAAACACACCCGAACACCTCAGTTTTCTGACCAGTCAGCTCTCCGCTCCTCGTGCTCGCCGCGCTCTTTGTCGTCGTCGCCTCACGTGAACACACCATTCGCACGTGCACACGCGCAACGCTGGGCTGGCACGCGCACTGCTCCGGTGTCCGACGCACCACTGTCGACGCGCCGCGGTCACAAATCCTTCTAGGATCTGTTGTGCACCTCACTTATGCCCCCCCCACCGTTTCTAAATTTTTTTTTCATATAGAAACAACTGCCGTCGCTGCACACAGCACTAATGTTCAAACGGTAAACGGAAAAGTTAGACGCCGTTGAAGTCACCGACGGCAGTTTACAGAGTGACACATGGAGGTTCATAGTGGCGCACACAGAGAGAGCACGGGCCCAAACATTATACATCTGGCATAAAGGAAAATATAGAAATCTTAAAAATCATTGCGCAAACACTATGCACAAGTCTGTACCATAAAGGTTAAAATTTTGCACACCGAAAAACTCATAACCGGAAAACGAAGAGAATTAAACAACAACTCGTATAACCTCCTAAACTACGTTTTCACAGGTAACAATTGCAAACACACGGGATAGTAGCACTGCACATTGGGCATCATCCTCCGGCAATTTACAAACGACTCATATGATCGGAGCCTAAGTTTTCGAAGGCCTTTATGTACTCGACACGAAAGGTAGACTCTTGTAATGTTAAGCGTCAACGCAGTACCCTCTTGTTCAAGTGCTTTGCCTTTGTTAAATATTGCAAGGGTTGGTGGTCAGTCTGAATGATGAAGAACGTCCAGTACAAGAAGATGTGGAAATTCTCAACAGCCCAGACTATCGCCAAACACTCGCGTTCAATTGGTGAGTAGCGAGATTTGCGAGGTAACAACTGTCGGCTCGCTTACGATACCGGGTGGAGGACTCCATCATGCTCCTGCAGGAGAACTGCGCCCACACTGACCTCGGAAGCATCTGTGCGAAGGACGAACTGCTTCCTGAGAGTTGGAGAATTGGGCCGGAAAGTTAGTGCGTTCTTGAGCTCACTCAAAAGCGGCTTGCCGCTGTGTTGTCCAAGAATAAAGGTTGTGTTCATTTTTGTCTGTTAACTCCACGAGCTGTTGGACTTTGTCGGCATAGCCAGGGGCGAAATCGCAATAGTATCCGGCAAGCACTAAGGAACGTACTTGCTTCTTGGTCTTTGGAAGCTGCACGTTGGCAAGCTTTTCCGTCACCGTTTCCAATAGTCGGATGGTCCCTTCTCCAAGCTAGTGTCCAAGAAAATAGATGTTAGTGACTCCGATTTCACTTACGCCGGCCTCACGCACCCTGCTAAATAGCCAGCTTAAAGTCCAAATATGTTCTTCTCAGGTAGAGGTCGCTACGAGAACATTGTCGATGTAATGAAAGACATTGTCTATGCCTTGTAATAGAATATGCATCAGGCGCGTAAAGATAGTCGATGCTGTCTTAATGCAGAAGGGCATATAGGCGCACTGATAGTGACCGAATTGGGTAGAAAACGGTGTTTTTGGTCTCGAAGCTTTCTTCAAGGGTACTTGCCAGTAGCCTTTAGGAAGCTCAAATTTCGAAAAGTACACCTTGGTTCCAACCTCGGTAACTATTACGTCTGTTCTTAGAATGGGCTCTGCATAAGACACAAGAACACCATTGATGCGTCAAAAGTCGATGAAAGCCCGATAGGTGCTGTCTTTCTTTTCAATCGGAACGAGAGGGGAGTTGCGTGGAGATTTTGAACGCTCAATGAGCCCTAATTTGATCATCTCGTCTGTCTCCTTTTCGACCTCGTCCTTCATGGCAAAAGGAAACGGGTATTGCGGGGTATTCACGACTTCAGAATACGAGAGCCGGAGTTGACGCTCCACTAGATTAGTCTTCCCGAGAATCTCAGAAAAGATATCTGCATACGTGTCAATTAAGCTCCGAGTATCCTGCTGTGTGCCGTCATTGAGCTTCGTGGAGACCTGTACGGCTTAAATTCATTTACGTTTGTCCGTGCTAAGGGTAGGCAGGTGTTCTTCAGAGTCACCTTCTTCAATTACGACGAAACACGACGCCTGCACGGTTTCTCGGGACGCACGCTTTTCGCACCGTTTGTGCATATTGATGTGGAATAGCTTCTTAATGTCGTCCAGGTTGGTCCAATAATCCACGTCGGTCTTTTTGCCAGAAACCACGAACGCACCTTTCCACTGCATCAAGAGTTTATTCTGGCTATTCGGCAAACGAATGAAAGCACGATCTCCAACTCTTAAATGCCGCTTCTTGCTTTTCCTGTCATAGTATCTCTCCTGAGACTGTTGGGCATGCAATAAATTTTGATGTGCCGCTCTCACAGTTTGCTTGAGACGTTCTCATATCGTGAACGTAACCATATGTCGTCTTCGTGTCTTTTTCCAGCTCTTCCCTTGTCCAGAGCTATCTGAACACTGCGAGCAGTCCTCTCACATGTCTTCCAAATATCAACCCAAACGTACAAAACCCCAGAGTCGCCTGCGGCACCTCTCTGTTTGCAAACAGAAGCGGAGCGATATAATTATCCTATATTTTGGGCTGCCCCTGATTTAGTTTACGCAGCGTCTGCTTGATATGCCATCAAATTTCTCCCCCATCATATTGCACATTCGATAACAAGCGGTCGTGCTGAGATGTTTCACCGCCTAGAGGTCACTGAACTCTCTAATCATTTGTGAAGTGAAACAGGAGCCCTGGTCACAAAGGATCTCTCTCGGAAAACCTATTCGTGAAAATATCTTCACCAAACCTTATCCCACGGTTGCTGAATCTATCTTTGGCAGAGCCACGGCATCGGGATACCGCGTACCAAAATCGACGAGAGTGAGAATATATTCATTCGCTTTCGCCGATGTGGGCGACGACGGACCGATAATATTGACAGCGACCCGATCAAGTGTAGTGTCGAAAGAAAGGCATGCGCCCCAACGGAGCTTTCCCTACTTTACATTTCGACCACGTCCTTTTGGCCGGCATCGCATGAACTGACATACTTTTTATTCTCCTCTTGCACTCCTGGCCAGTAGAATTCTTCCAGAACTCGATCTATGGTCTTCTTAATGCCCTGATGCCCCGCCAACAGGCTATAGTGGGCAAGCTTTAACACCTGCGATCTGCAAGACTTGGCAAGTACTATCTGTTAAACCTCTCTGCCAGAGGCGAGATGATAGAGGCGGTACAGCAAACCTTTTTCGACAGAATCCGAGTGCGAAGTGCCGTGCTTGCCATGGAACCGCGTTCCTACTTTCACCCAACATGCCTTCAATGACCCATCCTGTCCTTGCTTTTTTTTTGTAGCATCTCCTTGGTGCATAACATTGGACCGACGATTGAAGCAGAATTTTCCCTACTTCGTCCGGAAACTTCCTTTGCAGCCAGCACCACTTCCGAGCCCCTGCCTTCGCCATTTTCACTGGAAACCTCGTCATTGTCTATGCCAGGACATAATTTAGCAGCGCCCTCCGATTTCTTGCAATTAATATCTGGATTTGACGGCTCACAAGATTCTGGTATATTTCCTATTATGACATCGCACAATGGTGTCTCCATGCATTTCACCAGGACCGTGCCAGTGAAATAAGTTGAAGCGACATGGACTTCTGCCTCGGGAACTTCCAGACTACTGCCGTCTTCAAGGAACACCGTAGACCTCGATCTGGTGAGAGCAGTGTCAGGAACTTGGGCCCTTCGCACAACCACCGTATTGGTCCCCGTGTCCCGTATAACACGTAAGAGTAAGCCTCGGAGCTCTCCCTCTAGAACAGGCATATGCCGTGCGTCTGCAGCCTATTACCGGACAAGTCCGATCACTACCTTATCCTCAGCTTGTTCAAGCCTATCTGCTGTTGTGGACACCGTTTCAGGCGCAACACACTTTGGTTGAACACAGCAGGCCGATTGCTTCTCGTTTTCATTCTTTCTTGAGCAGGAACTTACACCATGCTCTGTTTTTAGACAATAAACGCAATAAAGCTGTTTTGGCTTAGAGCGACAGTCAGCGGCCTTATGTCCAGGTCGGCTACAAATGAAGCACCTTCCTGACTGTTTATTTGATGGTATATCCTTCTCTTTCGGAATGCCCACCTCGAACGATTCTTTGAACGAAGACAAGTTTTTTTGCCGCTGGGCCTCTAGAAAGTTGTCTGCTGCCTCAGCCATTTTGTCCAGCGTCTTGCACTCTCTTTCTCGAACGAAAATCGCCAGATGACTATGGCAGTTCTTCTTGAACTGTTCGGCCAGCATAAAGTCACGTAGATCATTGTACGTGGGGCCGTTCCCGACATCTCGACTCATAGATCGAAAAGACCGAGCAGGCGTGCAGCGTTTTGCTTGCCTGTTTCTTTATCTAGCGGCTTACTCTCACGAAACCTTTCGCGATAACCCTTTGTTGCGAACCGAAAATGTTGGAGCAGGGCTTGCTTTTCTTTATCATAATTCATTGACTCTGTGGGAGACAATCGACCGCACACACAGAGAGCCTCCCCAGACAAAGACATACTCAGTGCTGTAGCGTATTTTTGTTTGGGCCAGCTGTGCTGTTCTGCGATACGCTCAAAACATTTGATGTATGAATTGACCCGCCGCGGTGGCTCAGTGGTTGGGGCGCTCGGCTACTGATCCGGAGTTTCCGGGTTTGGAACCCGGCGGCGGCGGCAGCGTTTCGATGGAGGTGAAACGCAAAAGCGCCCATGTGCAGTGCGATGTCAGCGCATGTTAAAGATCCTCAGGTGGTCGAAATTATTCCGGAGCCCTCCACTACGGTCCCTCTTTCTTCCTTTCTTCTCTCAGTCCCTCCTTCATCCCTTCGCTTACGGCGCGGTTCAGGTGTCCGCCGATATGTGAGACAGATACTGCGCCATTTCCTTTCCGAAAAGCCAATTTCTAATTCTTAATCCATTCAAGTCATCCCTGCAATCGTCGGAAGGCGGGATTAACTTGTGTGGGCTAACTTCCGCTTATGGCCCCGGTGCTGGTTCTCGATTACCCCCACCAGCTTCTGCGAGCCTTAATTGGAGCTGCAATCTATACGCTCTTCAGCCTCTGCTAGCGAATTTGCGTGCTCGCTTTCGGCTTCTGCTTTACGCTCCTCAGCCTCTGCTTGCGCCTTGGCGTGCTCCCGTTGGGCTTCTGCTTTACGCTCCTCACCCTCTGCTTGCGCGTTGGCATGCTCGCGTTCGGTTTCCGCTAGGGCCATGGCGTGCTCGCTTTCGGGTGCACGTTCAGCGCGTTCCTTCTCTTGCTCAGCGGCCACCCACGAACGCAGCTCGACATCTCTGAACCCCAACTCTTTGCCTAATTGAGCCAAAACCTTTAGTATTGCCATCGTTTCTTTTTACGGACCTTCGAAAGGGCGAAAAAAAAACCACTGCTTCGTCCACGGACGCCAATGTCGCGAATTATTAACGCGTCCCCGACTACCGAACGGGAACGCTATCACTTGTAGGTTCTAACAACACAACAAACAGATCAGACAAAACAAAACGATACCGTAATTATAATTTAAACGAAAAGAGCCGATACGAAACGAAAACACGAAACACACACACTTAACACGCGTACTACACTACAAAATAAAGGAAAGAGCTCACCAGGTACTGAGCGTCCCAGCTGAAGCGGGGTGCCGTAATACAGGACGGACGCGGGTGGATGTATAGTGCGACGCGTCGATGGCGTTGCGTGGAAGGCAGCGGCGGAATGGAGCTAGGTGGTTGTAGGAGCGGAGAGGAACACAGGAAGACGCCGGTGGATTCCTGTCAGCAGCCCAAGGAACTGGGTAGCCACAGGAAAATAGTAGCCAGATCCCGTCGACGGCGTCCCGAAACGCCGTAGGCTTAATGCGGGCTATCCAAAGGGACCTCTCGGCAGCACGGACCCTCCATCCATCGGCTGCCATCTCCAATTTTGAAAGGAGCGCAGGAGGCTAGCGTCGGTGATCCAAGGGAGGCCCACGGCAGCACGGACCCAACGTCCGATGGCTGCCACCTCCACGCTTGAATGGAACGCAGGACGCTTGCGTCAGTCATCCAAGGCAGGTCCCCGGCAGCACGGACCCAACGTCTGACGGCTGCCACCTCCACGCTTGAATCGAACGCAGGAGGCTTGCGCTGGTGATCCAAGGGAGGTCGATGGAAGCACGGACCCAACGTCCGACGGCTGCCACCTCAACGCTTGAATGGAATGCAGGAGGCTTGAATCGGCGATCCAAGGGAGGTCCCCGGCAGCACAGACCCAGCGTCCGACGGCTGCCACCTCCACGCTTGAATGGAACACAGGTGGCTTGCGTCGGGGATCCAAGGGAGGTCCCCGGCAGCACGCACCCAACGTCCGACGACTGCCCTCTCCACGCTTGAATGGAACGCAGGAGGCTTGCGCCGGTGATCCAAGGGAGGTCGACGGAAGCACGGACCTGCATCGCTTACCTGCAGCCGTGCGAAACACGTATCTTCACATTCTGGCAGCAGCAGCGGACACGCACACAGCATATCAAGATATTGTCTTCAATTTTTTCAGGTTGGTGCTTGTTCGTATGCTTTATTGTAAACGGCATCATGACCTTGCCGTCGCTGCTGCTGCCAGGTGTGTTGTGGTGTAATTTTTGTCGCCTCTAGGACTAACTTTGTCGGGTGCTTTCGCCGAGCTCCTCAGAGCGAAAATGGACAGTGCAAAGGATGCCCTACAAGATTTCAGGGCTCTCGGGGATAAGCCTCCAGGGAGCATTAAGGAAGTAGCGAAGATTCTTACCGAACTTCTAACTAAACTTGATGCATTTGCATCCGACATGAAAAGCAGCGTCGAAAAAATGGGCGGCTCAAGCACTGAAATTCGCGCTGAGCTCTCTGGCATTAAAGAGTCAATTGACTTCATGAATGAGGGGTTTGAAAACTTCAAGGCAGATGTGGAGGGTTTTCGTCGGGAGCTTGCGGAAGTCAAAAAACAAAATGAACATTATCAGAAAACAAATGAGCTTCTGAGAAATGAGCTGCAAGAGACAAAAAAAGAGATGTTAGAGCTAAAACAGTTCACCAGGAACATAAATCTTGAAATCAAGGGACTTCCGCTTGCTCCGAATGAGGACCTTGTAAACTCTGTTCAGAAGGTGGCTTCTTGCCTGGGTGTCGCACTTGCCGAGTCTGACATTGATGTAGTGCATCGAGTGCGCTCTAAAGATAAGGATAAGCCAAACGTGGTGGTCAAGTTTGTCACAAGGTCTATCCGAGATAAAGTGCTCAATGCAGCTAAAAAGACCAAACTGAACACGATACTGCTTGGTTTTGAAGAACAAGAACCCTTGTTTGTTAATGAGCACCTGTGCGTTGAAAACAAAGTACTACTATCTAAAGCAAAGAAAGCAGCTAAGGACCACAACTGGAAGTTTGTTTGGTTGTCACAAGGAAAAAATTTGATGCGTAGGGCAGACAACTCTACTGTGCTGCACATCACAAGTGAAGGTGACTTGGCCAACGTTGTGTGACTTTTCTTTTTTTCTGTCGTTCAGATCTTAGCATGACATTTTTCCTATTTCTTTTGACATGGCTTTTACGTTTCAACAAGTTGACGATTTGATGCGTGATAAAAGCTTTTCAATTTTGCACTGTAACGTGCGCAGCATACGAAGTAACCTAAATAACTTGATTGTACACATGGCAAGGTATGAATCCTGTTTTGATGTAATAGCCGTGAGTGAAACGTGGCTTAAGCGTGATGAAGTAGTCTCTTTCCCGGGTTATAAATTTTTATCCCAGCCACGGGATACACGAGCAAGGGGAGGTGAGGTAGGGATGTTTGTCAGAGATAGTGTCTCCTACCAGCTAATGGGAGTGGCGTCTGTTAGTTTTGACTGCATTGAAACCCTGTTCATAAAACTTCAGGATGGTTTGATGGTTGGTGTGGTTTATCGGACACCAAACACATCGATAACGGAGTTCCTTGAGAAGTTTGAAATGATTCTAACAAATTGTTTTCATGGGCGTCGCTCTAATATTGTCATAATGGGCGATTTCAATTTAGATCTATCACATGGAGTACAGAACAGCTACACTTTCCTTCTCGAATCATTTGCCTTACGTAACCTTATTAAAGAACCTACCCACGTAACAAGTACTTCAAGTACTCTAATAGATCACGCCCTCTGTAATATTGTCCCAGGTGTGCTTGCCGGTACCTGCGCTGAGGTGGTAGCCGACCATTCACCCATTTTTCTTGTAATAGAAAAAGACCTGCCTCTACAAGCGCAGTCGACGCAGTGTAAAATTCGTAGTAAGATAAACTATGTAGCACTGCGTGAAACATTAGAACAAGCCGACTTCACTACGGAATATGATGAAAACGTCAATACTGAGTGTAAGAACTTTTTAGACATCCTTAAAAATGCCATTGAACAGAGCTCTCTGCCGAACACTAATAAATAAAGCCAGCCAACGTGTCCTTGGATGAATACTGAAATATTAGCCGTGTTAAAAGATAAGGACAAATGGTATCGCAAATGGAAGCAGTTGAGATCAAACGAATACTACCTAACCCAGTATAAGCGCTGCAGGAACTTGTCTGTATCTCTTATGAGAAAAAGAAAAAAAGAATATTATTCATCACTGGTGAAACAGGCGCATGGAAATACAAAAAAAAATTGGGATATAGTGAACAACGCAATCGGCCTGCGATCCAGTACGGCAACACTCCCTGAGACAGTTGACGAAGACACAGTAGAATCATTCAATACCTATTTTACCTCTATTGGGCCTACGGTTGCCGCGCAAGTTCATGCTGACGCACCTACCGCGAAGATGCCGGAACGTGTTAATAACAGTTTTGCTTTGCCTGACATAGACATAGAAGAAGTAATCACTGCAGTCGGCAGCCTTTCAGCCGGCAAGGCGGCAGGACCTGATGCAATACCCGTTAGACTGATCAAAAACAACATTGATATACTAGCGATCCATCTACTACACATATTTAACCATTCATTGGCAAACGGAATATATCCTGACGAGCTGAAGGTTGCAAGGGTTGTACCTATTTATAAAGGCGGTGAGCGATCTGATCCGCGAAACTACAGACCAATATCGGTATTAAATGCAATTAATACAGTTTTTGAAAAGGTTCTTTGTAAACGTATACAAAATTTTCTAAATAAATATAACATTATATGTCATAATCAGCATGGCTTCAGGCCCCAAACGTCATCCGCAGTTCTTGTTCTTTCACAACTTATAAATTCTGCACTGCATAATAACAAGCTGGCCATAGTAGTATATTTAGACATATCAAAAGCTTTCGATACGGTTGATCACACAATACTACAACAGAAATTGGAAACCTACGGTTTAAGAGGGAAAATTCGTGATCTAATTAAAAGCTATTTTACAGGACGGAAACAATATGTTGTCATGAACAATTTAGCCTCACTACCGCAAAGCATTAATCTAGGTGTGCCTCAGGGCTCCGTGCTTGGGCCGCTATTCTTTTCCCTGTATATTAATGACCTTCCATCAACGCTGAAATATTCGAAAGCTGTAATATATGCTGATGACACTGCACTGCTTTTTACAGGGGAAAATTTAGTGGCACTTGAATGTATAATTAATGAAGAGCTTGGTGAAGTTTCGCAGTGGTTTAAAAGTAATCGGTTGACCCTTAATACTGAGAAAATAAAGTACACCGTGTTTCACTCGCGCAGAAAGAACATGAACTACGAACGTATATCTGTAACTATCGACAACACGACTCTGCTGAGGGTGCCTCAATACAAGTGTCTTGGTGTCCTGTTCGCGTCTGATATGCACTGGAAAGAACAAATTAATAATGTTTGCTCCAAATTAGCCTATGGTTGTCATGTTTTACTAAAGGCCAGGGACTGCTTTGATCTTCCAATTCTGCGCGTTCTGTATTTCGCCTTTGTGCACAGTCAATTATCTTATTGCCTGGAAACGTGGGGTGGTACATATAAAACATACCTAGATCCTGTTTCTCGCCTTCAAAAACGAGCTATTCGTATGATAACTTATTCAAATAATACACACCCCAGCAGGCCACTCTTTCAGCAGCTTCGTATCTTACCCCTATCAATGGCATATAAACTGAAGATAGCTGAAATAGTAAACAATGTAATAAAATCTAACAACCCCCTGCCCCTTAGTTTATTTAGATTACCAATGAAACAAACAAGAGCTGCAACTAACAATCTATTTAATTTACCACCTTGTTACAATATGTACGGCCGGAGACTCCTAGAATACAGTGGAGCCCATGTGTGGAATGAAATCCCGAATGAAGTTAAAGAAAAAAATAACTTTTCAACATCTTTAAAACACTATTTAAATTCCATGGAAATGTAGGAATCAATTGTGTGTGTTAATCTTGAAGTTTTTTATTTTACACGGTCTGCGGTAGTATTGTGCTTGTGTTGTATTTGGACCCCTCACTAGCCGTAAAGGCTATGGGTCCAACCAACAGTTTGTGTACTGTTTCTGAGAATAAAGAAAGAATAAAGAAAAAAACTCCGACGGCTGCCACCTCAACACTTGACTGCCACTACGCTGTCTGCCTTCACACCTCGGTTTTCTGACATATTAGCTCTCCGCTCCTCGAGCTCGCCGCGCTCTATGTCGTCGTCGCCTCGCACACATCATTTGCACGTGCACACACGCAACGCTGCGCTGGCACGCGCAGGGCTCCGCTGTCCGACGCACCACTGTCGACGCACCGCGTTCAGAAATCCTCCGAGAAGCTGTTGTGCACCTCACAGATAGATTTCTGACCCCCAAGAAATTTCCTTCTGTTGGTTGCAAATGCAATCTTGCAGTTTAGTTCACACAACAGACATGATGAGATTATGAAAAAAAAAACACGCCGCCATTGGAAAGCCCGGAAACTTTAACACATCGGAGGGGTTAGTAGCTGAAGGTAGCCTGGAAAGGTTATCGGCTAATGCGAGCAACATTAAGGCTTTTCTGCGATGCAGATACTCTGTCTCAGCAAGTTTGTTTAAATCCTGGAGTTTCACGTTTGCTCGCGAAGGTTGTCAACAAGAGAAACCATAAGTATTTTTATAGAAGATGGCTCTATGAGCAGCACGGAAGTCTGTCTGGAGATATAGATAACAGAAAATCTCTCCAACGTCTCACCCTCCCCTGCGGCAAGGAAGTGATAGCAATGTAATCATCTTTCGCCAACCAGCCTCCACCACACGTGACGAGTGGATGCACTCAGTGGTGCCCCTCTTTGCTCAGGAAGGTTTGGGCGACATTGTCTTTTTCGTCAACTGCTTTCCGTCAGGACATACTGCCCAGCCAATTATTGCGGCTGCGGAGAAGGTACCGCTCCGCTGCCCTGGACTAGGGGGACGGGGGGGGGGGACGGAAAGAGCAGAGGAAATGCTAAAGGGAAAGGAAAAAGAAAGCTATGAATGAAGTACGGACTTTGAGTACTGCAGATTTATAGCCTAGTGCACGGGCACGACGCGCCCACGGGTAGAACACGGGTAGCCCGGGTACAGCAATTTCTGGATGGCTTTGCTTGACCGGCACGCCGGCTTGACTTGCACTTCGTTTTTTTTTGAGCATTAAGGGCCCGGTTCAGCGGCGAAACCGTCGTAATTGTTGCGTTGGAGTGCGAGAAAATTCGGCATTTGTCGAGAGGGTCGCGATATCACAACCAAATTTCAAACACCCCGCAACGATCACAGAGTACGAATGTGTTGACGTTACTACTCAAGTCTTTTATCTACAAAATCGTGACATCGTCCCATCACCATTACGTAGTTCCTTTGAAGAATCAAAACCAATTGCACTGAAAATAAAAATTGTCGAACCGGAACACGAACCGGTGCCCCTTGGGTCGCGAGACGACCACGTGCGCTGCCCCTCGACCACTGAGGAACGTTCGTTCGATTTGCCTAAAGAAAGGTCTTGTGTGTGTTCTGATAAACATAGGCGCCGACTGCAGGGCGGGGGTGGCATGGAGGGCCTGTCCTCCCCAACACTCAGTCTCCGGAAGGAGTTGTTCCGGCGTCCAACAATGAACACGCAGCGTGAAAGCAACCAGAAGAAGAGCGTTTATTCGGGAGTGCTTCCCAACATATATAGTGTACCGGCGGCTGCATGATAACAGCCACGTGTTACAGATAGCATGCTGGCCAGGGCGCATGCATAGAGCGCATGCGCGTCTGATACGATACATCTCCCTCAGTGCAATATTTAAAAGTCGTCAAGCACAATACGGGACACTTGGCGGAAATCCTGGTCGTAGTGAAGACGACTGGGCTGTCGCTTTTGTCGGGTGGACCGCCTTGGCACATATTGGGTGGGCTGGGTTGTAGGCTGCGATACTCCAGCGTTTTCCTGGGCTTGCGTGGGCTGTGTTATAGACTGTTGTGCTCCTGCGCTTTCCTGGGAAATGTCTTCACTGTCAAAGTCATCTTCCGTTAAGTCACGCCGGAATGGCTCACGTGTGGCTAGAAGATGTCGGTTGCGTCGAAGCACCTTGTTGTCCTCTGTAAGGACGCGATAAGACCTTGGTGCCACCAGGCCCATGATTCGAGCCTTGGAGTCCCATGCATCCCCTCGTACACGTACAACTTCGTCTTTCTTGAGTGCTGGCAGATTTTTCCCTTTGGATGGCCTTTGGCTGCGTGGCTGGCGCCGAGACGTCGGGTGACTGGAGCATGACACGAAGTCTGGTAACCGAGTGCGTAACTTTCTGCCTTGGAGGAGTTCTCCAGGGGACCGGCCTTCGGCTAGTGGAGTCGAACGATAGCAGAGTAGACCTAACCAGAAGTCCTCGTTGAGCTCGCCAGTCTTCTTCATTATTCTTTTCACAATTTGGACTCCTTTCTCGGCGAGGCCATTGGACTTTGGGAATCTCGGACTCGACGTCACATGCTTGAACTCGTATCTGGACGCGAACAAAGCAAATTGATGAGAGGAAAACTGAGGACCGCTGTCGGTGCAGACTTCCATAGGAATTCCATACCTTGAAAAAATTGAGCTAAGTGTGGCACGTCGTTGTGTCGATTAGTTTTTCGACTTCAGGAAAGTTTGAAAACGCGTCAAACACGCACAGGTAGGAGTTTCCGCCGTACATAAAAATGTCAACACCTACTCTGTACCAGGCATGGTCTGGGATCGGCCTAAGCACCACTGGTTCGGTTTGTTGTTTGTAGGCGTATTTTTGGCAAACAGAACAAGTCTTTACCATGTTTTCAAAGTCTGCATTCAGTCGAGGCCAGAAAACCAAGTGACGAGCTCTCGCTTTGCACTTATTTATGCCTAAGTGACCTTCATGAATGCGCCGAGTATTTCAGCTCTCATAGACTTTGGGATGACGACTTTGGTCCCCTTCATAAGAATGCCCTTGACTTCTGATAACTCGGGAGCGAATGGTTTCATCCACCCTTCAATTTCTTCTCCATTCCTCAGTTGCCGCAACGCTGTCTGCAAGTCTGGGTCAGTGGCTGTCGCTTCTACCAGTCGGTCAAGCATTTTGTTGCTTACCAGCTCCGAAGCCACGCTCACTGCATGGACGTCAACGTCATCAGTGAAGTCATCTTTGTCGCTTGGAATGGCCGACGATGATCTTGATAGCATATCGGCCAGGAACAGTTGTTTGCCTGGGACAAAGTGAAGAACGTAATCATATTTTAGCAAGCGCAGAGAGAACCGTTGCAGTCTTGGTGGCATTGGTGGCATGTCGCCAATGGCTTTCAAAGCAATTGCTAACAGTGGTCTGTGGTCGGTCTCAATTACAAACTTGCGGCCGTAAACGAAATGGAAAAATTTCTCACAACCGAAAGTAATGGCAATCGTTTCTTTCTCTATTTGCGCGTATCTTTGTTCAGCCTCAGACATTGTGCGTGATGCATAGGCGACCGGCCGCCAACTACCACCATAATTCTGAAGAAGGGCAGAACCAATCCCATTTTTGGAAGCATCTGCAACGACCTTCGTCTCCCTAGCAGGATCGAGAATGGCTAGCAAAGGTGGACCGCTCAATGTGTCGCAGACAGCTTGCCATTCTTTGGAGTGGTTTTCGGACCATTCAAAAACGTTGTCTTTTTTAATGAGGCTTCGTAGAAGCGTCGTCCTTTCCGCCAGATGCGGTATGTATTTTCCAAAATAGTTCACGACCCCGAGCATTCTGTGAACGCCGGCTTTGTCCTTTGGCTGAGGCATTTCACTTAATGGTGCGGTCATTGCGGGGTTAGGCCTTATTCCGTCTTTGTTTATAACATCACCCAAGAAGTCAATTTCGGTCACGCCGAATTTGCATTTCGCCGCGTTGAGAGTTAGGCCGGCCTTTTTAGCCATTTGCAAGACTGTGCGGAGGCGAGTATCGTGCTCTTCCCTTGTGCTCCCTCATATCAGTATGTCATCGATATAAATTCGCACCCCTGGAGCATGGTCGAATATTTCATTCATAGTTCTCTGGAAAACTTCAGGCGCCGAAGCAATGCCGAAGGGTAGCCTCAAGAAACGGTAGCGTCCAAAGGGCGTTCCAATTGTGCACACCTTTGACGTAGCCTCATCTAAGGGGATTTGATGGAAGCCCGAGTACGCGTCGATGCGAGAGAAAAAAGCTGCACCGGCAAGCTCAGCCTCAATGTCTTCTCGTTTCGGCATTTGATAATGATCTCGCTTTAGGCACTCGTTAATTCGCCTCGGGTCAATGCATATGCGCAGTTTTCCATCCTTTTTGCGTGCTGCAACAAACGGGCTCACCCAGTTCGTCGGTTCGCTGACTTTGGCCACGATTCCAGCACGTTCCATCCGATCCAGCTCTTCTCGCAGGGGCTCGAGCAACGCCAAGGGCACTCGTCGCGCCGGCTGGACTACCGGTGTTGCATCCTCCCGCAGAACCATGTGGTACTGGCGTGCTAGACAGCCGATGCCCTGAAAGAGCTCTGGAAATTCCTTGACCAGTTGGTCAGTGCTATTTGTGTGCACTGCGTTGACAGAACGAACCACTAGTCCTAATGCTTCGCTTGCAAACAGCCCAAGTATGGCTTGGCTGCTCTTCTTTAAAATGAAAAAGTCGAAATGCCCACTTCGGTCGTTCACAGTCACTTGTACCGTAGCGACCCCGATGTGCTTTATAATGTCGCCGGTGTATGAGCGGAGGACGGAGGGGCTTGCTCTTAAAGCAGACTTCGCTTTGAGCCTTTGAAAAACGGAGTAAGGCAATAAATTCGCTTGCGAGCCTGTGTCTACTTTCAGAGACACTAGTTGGGAGGACACTCTCGCGTGGCCGACCCAATCGGCTCTGTTGCCTAAGCTGACGTCGAGGATTTCGAATCCTTCCTGCTCGTCACGTACTGCGCTCACTTGAGAACTTTTTCTGCAACAGGCCGAGAAGTAGTTAACGCCACGGCACCGAAAATATGTTTTGCCGAATGCTGGGCATCTGCCACGTTCGTGGAAGCGGTTACACTTAGAACACTTGAACTGCCTGCGTGCTTTGATCTGAGCCACTTCGTCTTCTCTATGGGCCTCGTCTTGCTCCGAACATTCCACAGTTTGTTCACAAGCTGGACATTTGCCCTGCTGGCGCGTTTTGATTTGTGCTACTTGTTTCTCCGCTTGAGCCCATACATTGTTTTGCTCGGCGCATACCTCTTCAGCTTTGCAAATGTCCTCTGCCTTCAGTAACGTAAGGTCCTTAACTTTCAGCATCTTTTCGCGCCACTTCGCATTCTTTGTTCCAAAGACAATCTGGACCCTGACCATGGAGTCAGTTAGGCTTCCAAAATTGCAACTTCGTGCAAGTCTCTTCAAGTCCCGTGAAAAATGTTCGAAAGGTTCGCCCTCAACTTGCGTTCTTGAGCGGAAGACATACCTTTCGTACACTTCGTTCTGCTGCTGCTTGCAGTACTCCTCAAACTTCTTCGTAACTGTTTCACAATCTTCCTTGCTTTCGTTCTCCGAGAACACAAAATTGTTGAATACCTCTAGGGCGTCCTCTCCGGCCACGGTGAGCAGCAGTGCGATCTTAGCTCCCTGCGTCCGTGGTTCTTTCGGCGGCTCCGTGGCCTGCAGGAACAGCTCGAACCGCTGCTTGAAGAGGCTCCAGTTCTTCGCAGTGCTACCGAACAGCACCAGCGGCTGCGGTGGCTTCACTAAATTCATCTTGCCAGTGCACAGCGACGCCCCTTCCACCCGCGTGTTACTGCGTATACGAGGGCGACCCCAATTCTGACACCATGTTCCGGCGTCCAACAATGAACACGCAGCGTGAAAGCAACCAGAAGAAGAGCGTTTCTTCGGGAGTGCTTCCCAACATATATAGAGTACCGGCGGCTGCATGATAACAGCCACGTGTTACAGATAGCATGCTGGCCAGGGCGCATGCATAGAGCGCATGCGCGTCTGATACGATACAGGAGTGAGAGCCGAAAAAAAATCGGGGGGGGGGGGGGCTGGGGGGGGGAAGAATCCAGTGATGAGGTCAGGGGGCAGCATTTCTTCTGCTACAGACTGGCACATTCACGCGGGCTGCGGGGAGCCGAGAGCGATGTGCTGTTTCCAGCCGCACGCTTCACGACATGAACGGCGAAGCACACAGTATGTTTGTATGGTCCATTGTTCCTTAGACAGGAAGAGTTTAAGACATGTTTCTGCGGTGGTGGCAGACAGCGGTTCGCAGCCTAATTGCTCCGTACAACTGGTTGCAGGTTGCAGGTTGCAGACTGCGCGACGGATTTCTCCTTCGCCTGGAATTCCCAAGACTGTGGGACCTGCAGTAACCTTCTTTGAAATGATCGGCTGTGGATGCACGGCATTTCGTTTCCTCAAGCAACTACCGCTGCTAGCGTCACCAGGCTGCTATCACCGGAATGATTTGTGCCGCTCCTGTCACGCCCACTGCTCGTCACTTCGGCTGCGGTGGTGGCAGACAGCGGTTCGCAGCCTAATTGCTCCGTACAACTGGTTGCAGGTTGGTGCTTTCGCCTTTACATTTTCAGTCTAGGTCTTACCCTGCTGCCACCGCTGCCGAAAGTGTCTTGCTTTGTGCTGTGCCTTTTTCACTTGTTGGCCCGTGTTAGATAAGACATGGCTGGCCGTGATAAAATATGTGCAGCATGTTCGAAAGCAATTCCAGCCAAAGGCCGTGTAATGGAATGCTCTGAATGTAGCAACTTGTTCCACCTAGGAAATTGTTCTGGGGTGTCTGAGGCTGCTGCGAAGGGAAAGGCTGAGGCTTTTTTCGAGGTCTGGAAATGTGGCACATGCTATTCGTCACGCCTGAGAGGGGCGGGAGGCGGCAAGGAGGGAGACGAAGTGAATATACCTGTCATTCTCAGTGCTATCCTTGCGAGACTTGAGAAACTTGAACATCTTCCAGAAAAAGTTGACAATATTGACAAGTCGATCAATATGATGTCAGAGAAATATGATGAAGTGTTAAAAACAATGGCTAGACAAGAGGCAGAGATTAAGGAACTTCGAAAGCGAGTTGTTGTCCTTGAAAGTTGTAGTAACAATGAGGAAGTGAATCATCTGAAGGTCACTGTGAACGATTTGGAGTGGAGGAGTAGACGGCAAAATTTGGTATTCCATGGCATTTCGGAGTCAGATGGTGAGAATTTCCTTGAAAAAGTGAATGATGTGGCCCACTCAATTGAGCTTCCTGAGCTGTGCGAGGGTGATGTGGATGCCGTACACAGGCTTCCCGCGAAACAAGGCAAAGTTCCAGGTGTGCTAGTTCGTTTCACTTCCCAGAAGCTCAGAGATCAATGGTTTTTGAAAGGCAAATCACTTAGAACGTCTGGCTCTGAGGTCTCAATCGTAGAAAACCTGACTCGGTTGAACAGAACGCTTCTCGATTCTGCAAAGAAATGGGCTGATGCGAATGCCTACAAGTATGCCTGGCACCGGAACAACAAAGTGCTTGTACGAAAGGCGCACGGGGAACTGGCACACGTGATTCGATGCGATGACGATTTGAGGAGGCTGTTGCAGTGAGTCACTGCTCTTGATTGTAATTAGTTCCTTCTAGATGGGTGATACTTACCTCTCTCCGAATGATATTAATAATGAGGTTCAGGGTCAGTCTAACCATTTTTCAGTGCTATGTTTGAATATTCAGTCTGTTCGCGATAAACATGACATTTTACGTGCATTCCTTGAACAGTTTAAATTCATGTTCTCTGTGGTAATGCTTACTGAGACATGGGTCAAAGACAAAGTTGATTGTCCTGAGCTGCTCAACTATCAGTCTTACTTCCTAAACAGAACAAGCAGAACAGGTGGAGGCGTTTCTTTGTTTGTGCTTGATAGTGTTCAGTGTGAAAGGGTTGATGAGATTACTTCGGTTACACCTGATTATGAGGTGCTCTCAGTTTGTAGCAATAAGAACCTCTTCACTGTTGTGTATCGCCCCCCGAATGGTTGTGTTGAGAACTTTTTTCACTATATGGAGCATGTTTTTCAATTTGCCACTGAATATAATTACACTGTATATATAGGTGGTGATCTCAATGTCGATATGCATGAAAATACACCCAGAAAGTCACGACTATTATTACTAATGGAATCATATTGTCTTGTAAACGTTGTGGCATTACCTACACGCATAACACCCACTACGGCAACACTTCTTGATTTGCTGATTACAAATAACGCAACAAATGTGCTCTCAACCGGGGTTATTAATTATGCTATTAGTGACCACCTGCCTGTTTACATCGTATGTAATAGTGTGCCTGTATTAAAATCAACCTGTAAACAAACAAATGTAAAAATACAGCAGATCACCCCAACCACGTTAGAAACATTTCGACGCAAAATAATGAACGTCAACTGGGAACCAGTTTTTGCTGCATTGACTGCTGACATAGCGTTTAGTTGTTTTCTGAAGATATTCGCTTGTATATATCTTAACAGTTTTCCGTACAAAGATGTAAAGAAACCAAAACGAGCTCGTAAACCCTGGATTACCTCGCATATTCTTCGAATGATTGCCAGGAAAAATTCCCTCTATCAGAAATTCTTACAAAGTCGCAGTCCAGAATCGTGGGCAACGTTCAAGAGGTACCGAAACAAACTGAACTTAACTTTAAGAAAAGCGAGGAATGCATATCACCTTAACATGTTCGCTGGTCTGACCGATCAAAAGAAAGTTTGGAATAGGTTGAATCGAGTCTTGAACCCTAACTCTACAAATACAATTGACAGTATTACAATGGAAGGCATTAGTTATAGTGGACTCGCACTCGCAAATAAGTTTAATAGCTATTTCAGTGGACTTGTTGATAGTGAACACAACAATATGGCATTGGATTACATTACGAATCATACAAGTAACAGTATTTTTATAACATGTTGTGACGAAAATGAGGTGCTTAATATATATAAAGGCATGAACAATACAAACAGTGAACATGCTTTTGGACTGAAAATGAAACCTGTTATGTACGTCTTGGACATTATCTGCCCAATTTTAACTTATATTTATAACTTGTCTTTGACTACCGGCATTTTCCCTTCGGACATGAAAATAGCAAAAGTAGTTGTTCTTTATAAAGGTGGTTCGAAAAACGATCTTGGTAATTATAGACCAGTGTCTATATTGCCTATTTTTTCTAAGGGCTTGGAAAAAACAATACATTTACGACTTTCCAATTTTCTTGAAAAATACAACGTGATAACTCCAAGACAGTTTGGATTTAGACCTAAGTCCTCTACTGAAATGGCTCTCTTGAAGCAAAAAGAAATAATCTTAAATAACATTGAATATAAACAAATAACCCTTGGAATATACATAGATTTCTCCAAAGCCTTCGATAGGATTCATCACGAAACTCTTCTTCTTAAACTTTCTGCATACGGTGTCCGGAACAAAGCACTATCTCTTATCACCAGCTATTTAACTGACCGATATCAGTACGTTTCTATAAATAATCATCGCTCTACTTACAATAAAATAAAGCATGGTGTACCTCAAGGTAGTATCCTTGGTCCCTTATTATTTAATGTATATATTAATGATTTAGTACAGATTGACTCCGAAACAGAATACGTAATTTACGCTGACGACACTACTTTATTTCTGACCGGCACCAACGCGAATGATATAGTAGAAAAGGCTAATAGCGTGTTGGGAAAACTTAACTCATGGTCTGAAAAAAATTCCCTACTAATAAACACACGGAAAACGAAGGCGATATTTTTTAGAGCTAAAAATGTCAAATGGGCTGTACATACAGCTTTAGTATTGGGTGGTAATATAATAGAAATAACTAATGTTGTAAAAACACTTGGCGTTCACTTCAATGAATTTATGTTATGGGACTACCACATCGAGCAAGTAGAGAGTAAGCTAGCTCGCGTTGTCGGCATACTCAGAAGGTTAAAGTGCATGATACCTACTAGGACAAAACTTGTTATTTACCATGCCCTCTTTGACTCTCATGTTAAATATTGTCATTTGGTTTGGGGTACAACGACGCAAACTAATATTCAAAAGGTTTTGACATTACAAAAAAATGCAGTCAGAGCAATTGCGGGTGCCACATACTTAGCACATACGAGTGCTCTATTTGCAAAATACCGCATTATGGATGCAAGGGTTATTCATCAGTACCGTGTAATTCAGCAGTACAAATCTCAGGTACATAGTGACAGCACATTTTTTTCTGACCTTGCGCATCTACGGGAAAATACCGCTGTTCACAACACAAGACACTACGAATATTGGTATGTACCTTGTCCACGCACAAATTACGGTTTTCAAACACTCAGGTATGTGTTGCCATCTTTCCTTAATAGAAATGCTTTCACTAATCAATCCATTCTTTCCGTTTCATATAACGCTGTGAGAAATATGTTCTTACAAAACAATGAATCATATCCAAATGTAAAATAAACTAAGTATCCATGTGCTGTGATTAAACTATCATTTGCGTGTGTGTAACAGTACCGAGACTATTCTGGTGGTCTGTTATGAAGATATTTTACATATTTGTTATTTCATGCATTCTCTTGTTATTGTTTTACTGCTGCCTGTCATCGCCGTGCCAAGCCGCTACGGGAGATGGGAGCTTTGTCAAGCCGCGTGCGCGGCTTTTTTTCCGTTCTCCTCAGCCATTGTACATGACTGAAATAAATGCAAAATGAAATGAAATGAAAATGAAATGAAAATGTAATGTTGTCGTGCAATGTTGTGTCTGTTCAAAGTACTTATTGTGTATCCGGAATAAACCGGCGTTTTTAGAAGACTGAATTTGTCACTCTTCCAGCAAAACCATGGCTCGCGGACACGTTCTTTAGAAGGCGGGGCCTTTAGTATATAGACGCTCCGCCTGTCTACATCTTGTACTAACATCATCTGAAGATACCATGTCACACGTAATACATATGCCCGTCCTGAGCGATCACGATATCTAACATGTCACGTTCGATTTATCGCATGTGCTATAGTCAAAACGGTCCGAGACCATTAGCGACTATAACAAAGCTCATTTTGTAGCCATTTAATACGTGGGCTCCTTTTCAGACATTTTCTGACAAGGTCAACTCGAGCGCTCACTAGAAACGAACTATTGCATGTACCAAAAGAAAGTGTTAACTGATTTATCGCCTTATCCCTCTTCGGCGTGTGCACTCCGATAGCCATGCTTCGTGGTAAAACAGATATTTAAATCAATTTTCTAACAAAAAGAAGATTTTTTCGAACTGCTAAAACCTGCAGGTTTTAATTAAAACCGGCCCATCGGACAGCATGCAAGACAGCTGCTTCAGCATATTAACGAGCACTGCAGTCTACTAAATCCACTTTCTTTAATGTAACCCTTTTGAACATTCTGAGGACTAATCCAAAAAGATTCTGGCATATAATGAAACCTTTAAACACCAATAAAGTGTCGTTATTGCACCCACCGGCGAACATGCTCCCCACCGCCTCTATGTTACTGTACATGGAAGGCTTCATACCGATTATCAATTTGAACCTGACATCTTCCAGCAGAACTGAAGGCATATATGGCAAATTCATACCAAATGCTAGACTATAGTTCATCATCATGAAATGCATATTCTCACAATCATGTCATCATGGTATACTACTGAGGACTGGAAGACTGCTGTGGCCCTACCAGTACATAAAGCCGGAGATAAACAGAATCCATCTAACCATTGGCCCCGAATTTGAGAACAATATCATGCAAAATAGTGATACATATATTTACACATCATGTTCATTATCTGGAAGATAACTATTTTTCAGAGCGTGGCTTTCCAAAGTTTCTTTCTCTCCTGACATTCAACTACTTCCCTTCACTTACTACTTGAACTTCTATTAGGACTCCACTTTTTCATCTAACGGCATATTTCTTGTCTTTGCTACAGCATTCGACCCGCCGCGGTGGCTCAGTGGTTAGGGCGCTCGGCTACTGATCCGGAGTTCCCGGGTTCGAATCCGACCGCGGCGGCTGCTCTTTTGTGGAGGAAAAACGCTAAGGCACCCGTGTGCTGTGCGAAGTCAGCGCACGTTAAAGATCCACAGGTGGTCGAAATTATTCAGGAGCCCTCCACTACGGACCTATTTGTTCCTCTCTTCTTTCACTCCCTCCTTTGTTCCTTCCCTTACGGTGCGGTTCAGGTGTCCAAAGATATATGAGACAGATACTGCGCCATTTCCTTTCCCCAAAAACCAATTATTATTATTATTACAGCATTCGATAAAGTGAATAACTCACTGCTGTTACATAAACTTAGTGTGCTGAACATTGACTCTGCAGTTCTTAACTGTATCCGTGGATTTCCTTCTCGTGTTGAATTTGTGAGTAATAATGACGCCGAATCCTCTATTGCACCGCTTGGTTCTGGGGCTCCTCAAGGATCGGTACTTCGCCACCCTTACCTTTTTCATCTTCTGTATTGCTGTGAATTGCCGTTTCCCTCTGTAATGTGCTCTGTATCCTGACAGTAAAATAAATTAAATAACTCTTGCCTAGGAGCATGCCCGGAGGAGGAGCAGGGCGAAGCAAAAATATAGTAGGATCTAACTGGCCCACAGGCATCCTCCCCCCCCCCCCCCGGCAGATTGAAAACTCGGCGCTTCTGCTGATAAATCAAAGTAACAGTAAAAAAATAAAATAAAGAACGGTCTCTGTGCTTGCCAAGTGATATCAAAGAGGACCCCAAGCCGCTGAAGGGACTCATTAACGCTAACGCGTCATACCCTTAAGGCGCAGCATAAAGGGGCTCTGAAAGGGGCTCTGTAAGGTTGCGCTATGCCTGTGATGTTAAAGCACGGTGCTTCACGAATATTGTCAAGCAAGAATTTTTTAAATGTGTTTTGTAGAGACTGAGTTATCTGTAGTCACAATTTGAATTTCAGAGTCTTCGCGCTTTTCTCTCTCCTCTCAACATTGTTTTGCACGCTGGATGGTAGGCGCTTCGGCGCCGTACCCAACTCCGTGAGCGGAGCTTCCCGACCCACCGGAGCTACGCGGCTTATTGGCCGCGTCCATGGTAGCTGCCTGACGTCTGAAAGAATCTGACCAATAGCTGTCTCTCAACTTGCATACGCAGGTGCGAGTGACGGTGGAAGGCGCAATCATGAAATGGTCGCCGGGAAGGCTCGCCAATTTTAACGCGTGATTGTAGGTCCTCTGCTGTGTGGAGAAGTGTATTATTTGGCTTAGGTTTTAATGACAACAAAGTGCAGTGATTGAGCTAATTGATGTGCTCTCCTCGCATGGTGTTTCAGAGCCCCTTTTGAGTATCCTCGAATTTATATTTATCACTGAGTATATCAGCTGTTAGTTTGAAGGAAATAAAAAAACTGCCGAAGTTAGCACTGTCTTGTCAACCTCGTCTCCGTTTTGTGTGCTTTATTCTTGCACATTTTGTCCTGAATAAAAGCCATGAACCAACTCGCTCAGGAACAGGTACTTCAAAGCAGCGATTCTAAAGAGGCCGTAAAATATATGACTCAAGAGGCTGACCCTGGAATAAAACACGCACTTTTTTTATTTTGGGTTTGTTTGTTTGTTTGTTTGTTTGTTTGTTTGTTTATTGATACTGTCAGCCCAAGAAGCGCTTTTACAGGAGTGGAGAAAAAGTATACAACAAAGAGAAGGAAAGTCCCGCTCCAAGTCAACAACAAAAAGACAACGACAATGCATAGCAGAGGTAGTAAATGGAAAAAGTGGCACACAGTGAACAAGTGAGGGAAAAAAAACGCTCGTATTATACTCATCTGAAACAGAATCTACATAGACGCAATCATGTCAGGGAAGACTAGACCCTCTAACCCAGCTGTAAATGCACTGACAGATGATGATATGGCAACTGAATCTGGTAGTTCATTCCATTCTCTAATCGCCCTTGGTAAAAAAACTGTATTTGAAAGTATCATTCCGTGTAACCGGTGGCTGTATGTATAAACTGTGCCTGTGCCTGGAGCGTTGGTCTGGGGAAATTACACAAAATTCAGGTAAGTTAATCTTAACCTGGTTATGAATAATTAGAAATAAAAATTTTAATCGGTCAAACTCTGTCCTTAGTTCTAAGGGTGGAAGGTTTGCACGCCTGCATAGTTCAGTAGGTGATTGCCCGCGCTGGTATTTATTAAATATAAATCTTGAAGCCAGTCGTTGAATCCTGTCCAATTTATGTCTGTTAGTTGAAGTGTGTGGGTCCCATATTATTTTAGAATATTCAATAATTGGCCTTATTAGCATCTTATAGGCTATGGTTTTAACTTCAGGAGTTGCATTGTACAGTCTGCGCTGGAGTCCCTACAGAACTTACTACATACTGCATACTACATACTGCATTGATGTGCGTGTTCCACCTCAAATCCGGAGTGAATATTAATCCCAAATATTTATGTTCTGTCACCCTTTTTAGTTCGCGTGAACCGATACTGTAATTATAGCTCAGGGGAACATTCTTCCCTGTGATAGTCATACAGACTGATTTTACTGGGTTCAGTGATATTTGCCATTCATTGCACCAGTTTAGAATTTTTTGTAAGTTGTTGCTAAGGTCTAGCTGGTCACTTAAAGAGTCAGCCCTATTATATATGACGCGGTCGTCTGCGAACAGTGTTATTGTAACGTTTATATCAGAAGGCAAATCATTATTAAAGATTAGAAATAACAGAGGCCCCAAAACACTGCCTTGAGGTACTCCAGACCAAACAAGTTTAGACCTGGATTTGATTTTATTTATTTCAACATACTGCTACGAGACTGAAGGTAGGATGTAAAGCATTTAGTAAAATTGGGATTTCTAAATATTGCATTCATTTTTAGCAAGAGGTTCAGATGTGATACTTTATCAAACGCTTTGGCGATGTCTAAGAAAATTATGTCAATCTGTCCTCGGATATTTATTGTTTGTGAGAGATCCTGAACTGTCTGAACAAGCTGTGTTATTGTAGACAACCTCTTACGAAAACCATGTTGCACTTGTGATAGTAAGTTGTAAGCTTCCAGATAATTGGATAGATGATTACACACTATGTGCTCAAGCAGTTTAGAGCATGTGCTTGTAAGAGAAATGGGCCTGTAGTTACCTGCGTGAGATGTGCTCCCACTTTTGTGAACCGGAATTATTTTGGCTTGTTTCCAGGCTGTAGGAAATGTTCCGTGGGTAAGCGAAGATTGAAAGATAATAGCAAGATATTTAACCACCCACTGAGCATACCTATATAGAAACTCATTCGGGATGTTGTCGGGACCGGTGGATTTCATTGTGTTAAAGCGCCGAAGAAGGTTCAGAACTCCTTCGTTGATCCGAAGGTCAGAGACTGGAGGGCGATCAGAGTATTCATAAAAGTACGGGAGTATGCCGTCATCGTTGGTGAACACGGAGGAAAAAAAAAAAGGAATTGAAATGTTCAGCACGAACTTGGGTACTTCATTCAACATCAGATTTATGTTGCTTATTTGTGGGGTTTACATATCTTCAAAATTTGCTAGGTGATTCACGAGGAAACATTTTCAGCGTTACATTAAAGAACCTCTCCTTGGATTCCTTCAAAAGACGATTTAGCCTCATGTTGTGAAGTAAAGTCCTGTTCTGGGCACTCGGGTCCCGAGAACAAGCTTTCTGTTTCCTTTTAATCCTCCATTTGACATGAAGTACCTCCCTCGTAATCCATGGGTTCTTTCTTTTGCCCTTCTTGACACTCATAGGAATCAATTGCCTAATACAATGCATCGTAATCTGCGAAAAAAATTCCCACCGGTCATCAGTGCCACCATTTGATTCATAAATAGACATGAAGCTATCAAAAGACCTTTCCAGGTAATCCAAAACACTAACATCATCAGCAGCTTGAAAATCCAGATATTGGATGCTTGATTCCTGGTACATGTAGTACAAGAACATGTTCATGGACAAGATAACCATTTTATGGTCGGATAACACTTCATGAACAAGGCATGCATTCACGTACGTTGTCAAAGCACTAGAGATTAAAATAAGATCAAGTACTGATCACCTAGTTGCACATACCTTAGTAGATTCGTTAACAAGCTGAGTTAAATTGTACGAAAATACTAAATCTAAAAAGACCTCAGAAGAACAAACATCTGTGTCTCCGACCACTTACGAATCCCAGTCAATAGCTGGGAGTTTAAAGTCACCTAGTAACAGTACGCTGTCTTGCTCTTTCATATACGTATCCATAAATACTCTTAATTGCAAGATATGTTCTACATGAGAGTTTGGAGCCCTGTATACGCCACCAATAAATGCAGTGCGGATATTTAATTTTGTTTTGATCCATACAGCCTCAATATCACCGGGTACTTCTAAAGTAGAAAAAAACGATGTTACTCTTGACCAGAAGAGCCACGCCTCCGCCTCTTCCAACTCGATCCCTCCTAACCAGCGCATAACCAAGTGGTGCGATTTCACTATCGGGTATAGTTTTGTTCAACCAAGTTTCTGTAATTACGACAATGTCAGGTTTCTGGTCAATAACTAAAGCTTCAAGCGAGTGCGCTTTGTTTAATAGGCTTCTCGCATTTACGTTGATAATTTTGAAGGAAACATGTTGACCCTGCACCTGTCATTTACCACTTGTACCTGAATCACTTCCCAGCTTGAACCTTTCCTCGCGCTCTTCATTCCAGCTGTACAGCGTGTTATTGACCTTCAATTTATCAAAAATAAGCTTTACCTTCTTTCCTGCCTTCTTTTCCTGACTTGGCGATTCCAATAGTTTTTTCCTTATACCCTGCACTCTTTTAGAAAAATCCTCACTGATACTCTAAGCCGTATCTTTTAGTTTAGTGCAATTCTGCATAACTTTCATTTTATCCCTATGATGAGCCACCCTCAGGATGACTGGTCGAGTTTTACCAGAAAGCTTCTTGCCTAATCTGTGAATTCTTTCAATAGAAGTTACATTCGCGTTTAGAATAGCGCTAAAATTTCATCGGTTACTTTGTTTACGAGGGTTTCTTCGTTTTCATTTTCATCTTCTGCTATACCTCTAATAATAAGGTTATTTCATCGCGAACGATTATCCAAATCGTCGAGATGTTTGACCAGACTAGAAGTATCAACAGTGCGTTCAGCTACAATTGTTTCAAGAGTAGCGAGCCTGTTCCGGGTCTCGTCTAAGCTTTGTATCTTAGTTTCAATAAGAAGAAGCCTGTTCTGCATGTCTAGGATTCTTGTTTCAAACGAGTCTTGCTTTACTTGAACCGCAGTAAGCTTAGACAAAATTTCCCTCTGATTCTGGAGCAATTCCTTGCACATATTGTCCGTTATGCGTACTGGATTCTCCTCCACATCGCCTGAGAGACCCAGCAACAGGCCCGCAACGGAAAAACAGTCGCATATACAGTCAACGACAACTCGTGGACACGGCAGCACTACAAGACCAACAAAATCGCTATGGAAGCCATGTTTTTTTTTTGTCACTAACCTGCATGAACAGCGGAACGTCAGGCGACATTGTAACGGCAGTGCCGCCGTGTCCACTGGAGATGGTAGGCGATAGTCCCGCTTTTATAGCATGCAGCTGCCGATGCATTCTGGGCATGCGTTCTGGCGTCATCGTGCCCCCGGATGGTGAGCTGAAGATGCTGTCCACGTGTCGTTGATCCTGGGCACAGGTGCCCTCTGCAGACTGACTGGAAACACCGCCCACACAGAAGTGTCGCGGTAGGCACGCATCGTAGCGAAGCTTGGTGCGTCCGGTGTCGAATGATTCGGTTGCGTCTCCAGCAAGGAAGCTTAGGCACGCGCAGAAAACCTGCATGAACAGCGGAACGTCAGGCGACATTGTCACGGCAGTGCCGCCGTGTCCACTCCCGTGTTTGGTAGTTTTCAAACCGGCTGTGGCGCTTCAGAGGCAGAAAGATGAAATTACCACCCACGAGAGCGACCAGCGGTAAATGAATAGAGTGAGCCTGAAAGAAGTCCGTGTGTGCGTGTGTGCAAATACTCGCGCACGCCGAGGTTACAAACGCCTAACATCTTTAGTCAGGGACACCGGTAAAAGCAGCAACTGACGTTAAGGTTCCGATTGCCTCGGATGCAGATGGTCGCATAGAAACCTATGCAATCAGATTTCTGGGCCAGTTGTTACAACGCCGGTGCGACATTTTGATCACGACGTAAGGATTTGAGGCGCACCGGTTATGGCCCAACCTTTGCTTAGTTCGTGCGCATGTTTACAGTTGTGCGCTGGAGGTGGGTCTTTCTCGTGTCTCGAAGCCAGAGCACGAAAACAAGATCGGATCACGAAGATTCTCAAGACCGAGCGGATGGAGCCCTTTCAGCGTAGCCGCAGGGGATCCCGATATTGTCCATGCTTGACAAAGAGGGACGCCTTCCTGCATGCACAAGGAAACGGCGTGGCACACGGAAGCTTGCCCGCTCTCTTCGAACACGCTATGCAGCGATCAGCGAGGACAGAAGGCCGACAGCGACCGCCTCGCTGCCGCATGCCCTCTGGCGGCACTGAAGCGCTCGGGCACTCTCGTCCTCTGTACGCTACTCCTTGCTTACGGCATGACAGTCCTTTGGCACAATTCCCATTGTCTTCTTGAGCCCGCACCCGCATCATAGGTCGTAATTCTTGCGAAGAGCATAATCACGCGTACCGCGCATGCATGCAACCTTGCCGAGCTAAGACAAGCGTCAGTCGCGTTAGAGCCGTATGTGCTACTGTCACGGATCCCCGGAGAGCACTCGGGCCGAGCGAATGGACTAGGCGACAGGTGTACCCACACCTGTCACCTAGCCTATTTGTCGCCTCTGCCTATTTGCCTCCTCGTCATAGAGACGCATCGCCTCTTCCATGCTTAACACTAGGTTGAGAGCCAGTTCTATAGAGTTTTTGCCAAATCCATACTTTCTGGCGTCGAGAGATCGGAAAGATCGAAGACAAGACTGAAAGAAACTAGGAAATGAATCTTGGGAGCTTCGCCACTTTGTCAGGAATCCCCGGAGAAGACTCGGGCCCAGAGAATGGACTAGGCGACAAGTGAACCCACACAGACGCACATTTTAATATACCCTCACAAACATTAAAACTAACAAAACTAACACCGAAAACAAGTACTACCAATACACACGACCCGGGAACGCTCAGCCTGCTAGCGTTCGGCGTTCGCGCTCACGGTTCGGTGCTGATGAAGCGTTGCATGGGTCCAGTCAGTGGAATCCAGGTAGCCGGCGTCGAGGTGGAGTTCGAAGTACTCAGGCTGGCGTCTCTGGCGGCGTCGTTGGCGGCGTCGTACGAGGTCCCGGTGAAAGTGCCCGTGGAGGTGTTGCTGGTAATGTTGGCGTCGTGGGCACCACCCGGATGGGTGGCAACAGCGCTGGAGGCATCCCTGGCCGTAACAGGTGGTTGCGTCAGCCATTGACTCCCCGGAATGGGCGAAGGAACGGTTGGAAGTCCACGGTGCGACGCCGTAGAATTCGAGACCACCTGATCAGTAGCCGGCATTGCTCTCTTCCATTCGATGTGTTCGTCACCCACCGGAACGTCCGTTTCTCTGCTCCCCGCCCTCCCCCATGCCACGCTATCCTTCGCGCTTTTGTATCCTTGGCGTTGGTACACGTCATCCTGGTCGTCTTAGTCTTCTCTTCTCCACCAATAATCTCTTCCCACCTCACCGAATACTTCATCTTCTTTATGCCTGGGTTAATACATGTCATGCTTATCGTCATACTCGTCTTCTTCTCCAAACATCTTAACATCTTTAGTTTATACTTCTATATCAAACTTCCTATTACATGTTATAGCTACACATAGTATACTAGCATTTGAATCGCCATTTAACAGGATCAAATTATAGCACCCTGTGTTGTATAGCTGTCAGTAGAAAGTTGTAAGAAATGTAATAACCACAATTTTCGACACCGCGGTTTCAATAGTCATACAATGCATCGTCGGCCTAAAAATAGTTTAATAAATAACTATTACTTCTATTATTATTGTTGATATATTGCTATTATTGCTAATTATTATTGATACCGATTACTAGGCTTGCATATGTAGCACTACACGCCATCAAAGATAAATAATAAATGTAAGAGGACTCTAAAATGACGCCGATGGTTGTCACGCGAGAAAAGATGTTTTTATCCAGATCTTTGTGCACAAGTCTGTCGCATCGTTTTGTGCCTTACGTCTCAGGACATATTTCTATAGCGTCCCAACTTGAGCTTGATGGTTCATATTTACAGGCTGTAATGCATTGAAGACGAGGGACGAAGAATGCGATGAACACACACGCGTGAAAGAATTATTTCTGGCCAATCTTATCGGCCGCAGATCAAAGAGATATGTCTTATGAGGCATCCTTGCAAAAACATCCTAAAACAAACTCCGTTGATACAAGCGGCAACTTCCTTTCGCCGCTAAAGTAACCTCGAACTCTTGTCGCACCAATCAGTATGAGGCCGGTGAGATGAAGGCAATGGTTGATTTATTGGCTCAAGTGTTGGAGCATATCATGCATTTACATAGAGAGAACCGAACACCGCGTGGCACCGGCATGACGAGGGAGCTCAATTCGGCTGCACTTCGACGCCATCATCTTCGGCGGCTGGTGCCGACCGTGCTGTGTAAGGCCGCTGCTGCTGCTACAGTAGCCATCCTCCACTAGTGAAGTAGTCCGGTAAAGCTGGGAGCCGGGAACGATACTTGGCGCTTCTGAGGATTGGCAGGGAAAGATGGCGGAGGAGGGCAGCCGGCCTGTTGGTGCAGAGAAACCACACATGTAGGTTCAGTGGCCGGAGCGTCATCTGTGAAGGCTGGCTTCAAGCGCTCGATCGAAATGGTTTCCGTGCGCCCATGAATGTCGACGATGAAGAACTTAGATGTTCTTTCGAGTACACAGAACGGTCCGTCGTAAAGGCTCTGTAGAGGCATGCGGACAGAGTCTAGGTGATCAAAGACGTGTGTGCAAGTCGCTAGTTGAACGTCTGAAGATAGCCGAGACTGGCGTCGGAGATGTGGTTCTCTGAGATCACGGCGAAAATGGTTGAGCTGCGTCACGTAATCGGTAGGGTCGGGACTTGTAGACGAACTGGTCTATTCGAAAAATGGACCAGGGGGACGCAGGGGCGAGTCGAATACACGTTCTGCCGGAGTGCAGCGAAGATCTTGTTTCAGTGTGGCAGAGAGGCTGAGCCGAACTAGTGGAACGGAGGCAGTCCAGTGGATCGTGTCGACTTGGGCTTAAAGGGATGTCTTGAGCAAACGATGGAACCGTTCGATCGTGCCGTGCGATGAGATAGTAAGCAGTACTTCTAACAGGGCCCCACGGTCCGTGGGGATGGTCTAGGGAACCCCGTACCGGGAGACAAAGCCGGTGACGAAGGTTCTGGCAATAGTGTCACTGGTAGCGTCAGGCAGAGGGAACGCTTCGAGCCAGCGAGTAAACCGATCGATGCAAGAAGATAGGAATTTCCAGCGGGAGGTGGCCAGGGACCCAAGATATAGATGTGGATGTTGTCGAAAAGTGCGAATGGCGGACGGAACGAGCCGAAGGGATATGTCGGGCGTCGCTGAGTTTTAGACTGCTGTCAAGCCAGGCAGGCACGGGCCCCGGCGCGCACGTCTTTGTTGATGCTGTTCCAGACAATGTTCTGTGAGGAGATGGTGCGTGGCGCGAATTCCGAGATGGGACAGGCCGTGGAGGGCGTCGAAGACAAGAACACGAAAGGCAGAGGGGACCAAAGGGCGTGGGGTGACTGCCGAAGTATCGTAGATGATGGGGACGGGGCACGAAGAGGGGAAAATTTCGCGGAGAACCAGTCAGTCACGGTCCTTGCGAAGGTCCATAACCTGCGCGTCATGGTGCTGCGCTTGTGCGAGGGCGGCAAAGTCGAGGTTCGGTGACGGAGCAACAGAGGCGAGGGAAGCTGTAACAGGTTACGTTGCATCCGCCGGGGCGCTGTCCAGGGCTTGCACATGTCTGATGTCGGTCGTGAATTCCGCCACGTACGTAAAGTGATGAATTTCACGGACGACAATTTACCGACCCCCGATTTGATGGCAAAAGTGGGTTGTTTCTGGTCCGCGAGAATGTAGAACTGCAGACCTTCTAGGAGGTGCGTGATATACCTCATGGACATGTACATGGCAAGAAAGTCACGGCCGAAAGTACTGTAGCAGCTTTCGGCAGCGGAACACTTGCGGGAGAAAAAGATATAGAGCTGGTGTAGCACGGCTACAACACCGGAGTTGGAGGCGTCGGTCACGAGTCGTAAGGGTGAATCTGGATGCGGATGGGCAAGGAGAGTGAGGTCGGATAGTTTCGCTTTAACGGCCTGGAATAAATCCAGAGCTGCTGAAACCGACGTCAGTTTTGCGGAGTTTGTTTTCTTCCATTCAAGCATGTCTGTCAATGGTTTAAGGGGTGCCGCAAAGTGGAGGATGAAACGGCGAAAAAATTTACATGGCGAGAAATTCACGGCGCTTGTGGACTGAGGCACGCTGCGGAAAGTCTTGAATGGCTTTGACGTTCGATGGGGCGTAGGGGGGAGGGGGGGGGGGGCGGATGCCAGAGCGGTTGACACGGTGACCAAGGAAGTTGAGCTCCGACTTGCTGAATTCACATTTCGCTCTCTTGATGATTAGGCCATAACCAGAGGAACGTTGGAAAAGCTGCCGGAGGCCTTGCAAGTACTGCGTGTCGCAGCTGAATACGAGGAGGCCATCGAAGTAGGCCATGCAGAAGGGTAAACCCCGTGTCACTGTGACCACGAAGCGTTGAAATGTTTGTCCAGAGTTACGGAGGCCAAATGGCATGCAGATGTATTCGAAGAGGCCGAATGGTGTAATGATTTCAATTTTGGGTACATTGGATGGTTCTACGGGGATTTGGTGATAGGTCTTGACGAGATAATTTTAGAGAAAATTGTGGCGCCATGCAGCGCTGCGGTAAAATCCGCGATGTCAGGTAGGGGATAAAGATCCGGAAAGGTGGCGTTGTTGAGGGTGCGGTAATCACCACAGGGCCGCCAGTCCCCCGGGGATTTCTTCGGTACCGTGTGTAGAGCGGACGCCTATGGTTTAGATGAACGTCGGATAATGCCGAGCTTCGGCATGTGTTCGAACTCGTTGCGGGCGATGTGTAAACAAATTGTAGCAAGGCGGTGGGCTCCAGCGTGTGTGGGCTGGCCAGTGGTCAAAATTTGATGCATGACCTGGTGCTTGACGAATAGTAAGAAGTTGTTGGGACGGAGCAGAGAACGGTACTCAGCCAGGAGAATCTCGTGGGCCGACTGGTGTGAGCTGGGTTTATCGGTCCGCAGTTCTCGAAGACGGAGTCCCTGAGCAGTGAAGTTCGTCGTGGCGTCCACGAGACACTTGCTGTGCATGTTGACCAGCAGATTGTTGTGGCGAAACATCAGCTCCAAGGATTGGGTAGCGTACGTCCGCGACCAGTAAAATCCTTCGGAACACCCGTCGGATACCCAAATTTAGTGTAAGAGCATGTTCTCCATACGTATATAGTGATGGGAATGAGGTGTGCGGCTTGTAGCAATGAGCCAGCGCGGCAAGAAAGTCATGATGTAATGCTGCAGGGGACGACGCTCACCTCTGCTCCGGTGTCGAGAAGAAAACGGAGTTCCGAGATGTGGTCGCGAATGAAGCATAATCGGCTGGTCTGCGGGGTAACAACACTTGTCGCTTCTTGTGGTGTCGTGGGAAATTACCTGGAAGCGACAGGGTGTGGTACAGCGACATGCTGCTACATCGAAGGTCCAGTGATATCAACACTCGCTGGCTTGAAGAGGTGCTGTAGCGCTACGTCGGTGTGTTGACATTTGGGGACGGGAAGGCGAGCGAGCGCGGGAAGTCAACATTGCGGTGATCTGGCCCGAGAGGCATGGGATCTGGGCGTGGAATTCGTAACTGAGGCTCTGAAGGTCCACGCGGGAGTGAAGAGATGATGGCGAGGTGGGAGGCTGCGAGACTGCGCCGAGAGAAATTGCGGATTAGGAAACGTCAATGACGGAGTTCTCCAGGTCAGCAAGCTTTTCCAGAGACAAGTCCTCTGCGAGTGAACCGATGACGGCAAGCGCGGAAAGAAAAAGTCACGTAGGAAAGCTTCGTCGCCCAGAAGCTCCTGGAGCCGCCGCAGCAACTGTGCGGGTTTGCGGTCCCCCATTTCTTCGGAAGTGATGAGCTTCTTCAGGTGGCGATGTTCTGAGGCGGCTGTTCGCTTGATAAGCTCCGCAGGCAACGTCTCAAACGGGGTCGAGGCGGGCGGAGTTATGAGATCTCGGACATTCGCGGCAATCTCAGGTGGTAGCGACGCAGCGACGTGATGAAACTTCGGCGTCTTGAATTTATGCGGCCAATATTGAACTGGCTGTTTACTTGGGCGAGCCAGAGCTTGAGGATCGGCCACCGAGAACTGGGCTAGCCGTAGAGACACCGCAGAGACGGCGCTGGAGGGCCCGTCACCGGTCATAGTGGAGGCGTTGTCGTCGGCGTTGGCCATGGTAGGAGCGGGTGTTCCAGCGGACGCCCGGCTCACCAGTTTGTCGAACCAATCAGAATGAGGCTAGTACAGTGAAGGCAATGGTTGATTTATTGGCTCAAGTGTTAAAGCATATGATGCCGTGGCCCTGAGAAAACCGGACGACGCATGGCACCGGCACGAGGAGGGAGCTCAATTCGGCTGCACTTCGGCGTCATCATCTTCGGCGGCTGGTTCCGCTCGTGCTGCGTAAGGCCGCTGCTGCTGCTACATTCTCATCACAGCAATGTTGTTGACCTGTTTTGAGTCAGGCTACAGAGAACCGCAAACAAAGAGCTATAAGGACAAGCTCGAGGCGGCTGTGGCTTATTTAGCTTCTCGGCGAAGTCTCCAGCCTCCTGCTCAGCCGCAGCTACAGTCGAGACCAGCAAGGCCCCTGTGTATTACGGTCAACTGCGCTCGTTCAAGCGAGGGCCGCGGCATTAGTGTCCCGTAATTGCACCGATTAAGCCATTGTTAATGTTTTATAGGTCCCTACGAATTTTCTTTACATGCAATTAGATATCTGTGCCTGTGTGTGCCTGCATGAGGCGGCAGTTTAGAAAAGCATTGTCGTTGCGCTCTTCAAACTTAAATCAACAGTAGACAAAACGATACCCAACTTGCGGGGCCCACTACTGCGTCAATGGGAGTTTCAAACCTTGGGCTATGGTATAAATAGGCCCAATTCTCGGCTCAAAAGTAAGTCAAAAGTTTTGTGCAATTCCTTCAAGGAGGACTGGTGTCACTTCCGCAAGGCTCTGGGCACATTATGAAGGTCGATGCAAGTTAAACCCAAAGCCCAAAGGCTGTCGAAAGAAACATGAGAGAACTTTGTCTTCTGAAACATAGGCTGACGTAGAAATAGTAAACAGGCTGTTTCCCCTGAGATGTTCTACAGTTTTTAAAAATAGCATTTTTCAGTTAGAAGACGGCTTTTCTCAGAGAAGCATAGCATTTTCAGCAGCGTAGGGGTTCAAAACACAGCAAATATGGTCTGAACAGTAAGACAGTTAGCTAATATTGTCTACGTAACTGTTTTACTAATTCTGTTTGTCTGCTTATTTATTCAGAGGCATACCATCATCACCATCAGCCTAACGGCCTTCTCCTGCAGGGCAAAGGACCCTCTCATATCTCTCCACCTAACTTAGCGGTGTCCCAGCTCCGGCTACCCTACCCCGCAAAATTTTTAATCTCATTCGCCCACCTAACTTTCTTCCACCCCCCTCGCCTCCCCCGCTACGCTTGCCTTCTATTGGAATATTCTGCGTTGCCCTAAACGACCGTCGTCGCATTACATGCCCAATCCAAGACCAACCTACGTAATATTCATATCTGTTTTTAGAATGTCGAAAACGCAGTTACCCTCGGCGTTATGGCCCATATTGTTTTGCCTACATCCCGCCAAAATGCATGCGCTTTCGAAAAGCTTGCGGGGAAAGCTACTCCTCCAGTGCACGTAACTCGTCGATATAGCCGAAATTTGTTGGGTCTCAGCGCCGAGGTTACCTGAGTTCTCGAAACTCTAAAAACTTCCATGTCTGTCATTGCGATGGTCTACACTCCTCTCAATTAATAAGGAAACTAACATTAATAGTTAAAAATTCACTATCCAATAATAGTTGACCAGCCTACTATTTAAAACTTCTCAGCTGTCCTCTGTTGCGCTACATCACTGACACTCCTATGGCTAAAAAAGTGCTCTTCTAAATCAAAAAGTATATTTTTAAAAATCGCAGAATGGCTTAGGTGAAACAAGTGGCATGTGTATCAAAAGCACGGAAAAGCCTCTCAGTGGCGCAGCCGCGTAATGAAGGAAAGTTGTATGGTAGGACAGGAACAGCAAGGAGGGCATTTTTTTTTTTTGCTTTGAAGACATCCTTATTTGTTAGAAATTAACAATTTACATTAATTTTTAATTTATTTTACCACCAGCGGCGTACACTGCGCCTTGCAGTGGAGAATGGGTATAGAAGAACAGCAAACAAAAAACGCGCATGTTTTAGTCACAATGAAGATTGTTCCTGCTGATATAACGTTAGCTAACTTTCGCAAAACATGCGATTGTGCAAAAAACACGAGTTCGTAGAAAAGTGTTCGTTGTTACGCAGTGTTCTTGTCCTTGTTCCGCCCTTCTCTGGCCTGTGCCGATGCGCTGGAAAACTATGAACTTAAATCTACAGTACCAGCGAGCTCAACAACTAACTCGACTATAGCTAGAACTTTGCGAAGAAGGCTATTGCAAAAGGAATTCACTTTATTCTACATCCATTCCTTTATCCATTGGGCAGACGTGTCGCTCGTGCGTGGCAGACGGCAACGAGCGGTTTATCAGCAATAGCGATAAACCTGGAATTCTGCGCAATACTTATAATGCGGCAGAAAAGCTACAGTTCATTCCGGGTCAGTAGAAAAGCTCTCAAATGTACAGCACGGAAATATTGCAGAAGTGCCAACGTAAAATCATGTGGTCACCAGCGAAACACAGTGCCAAGGATTTCTCTTGATGCGCAAACATCTGTTCCAAGAAAACAACGCGTCAGTAATTTAAACTCAAAGCGGCGCAAGTCGCAAGGCTCTAGGTGTCGCAGCTACTGACGCCCGGTACCGCTAACGTACTTGTCTCACTGCGTGCTGGTCGTTAGCGTCGCTGCATAGCGAAGACAACCGTTGAAAAGCGCCTCAGCTTTAAGCGATATGAACATCCTATGACTTCGTTTGCAACTCCGTCACCTCTTGTTTTCCTTACCATGGAAACTTAAGCTGCTGATCCTCTTCAAAATGCCGTTTAGCCCTCGGAGCGCTACAAAAACTCCCCAACGTATCGCTGCTCACGAAACTGTAGACATCCATCATCCATGGTTCTCTTGATGTTATTCATCGCCTTTTGATTTTTTTTTTGCCTTTTTACAGGGGTGAGTGCGCAGGTGTGGGGCCTACACCAGGATGAACGGTGCCGTGGTCAGCGTGGTAGATGTTCTATCTGAAAACTCTTTGGCTGAAACGTTGCCCAGTGAGTTGAGCCGAAAGCGGACGCTGTCCACAATCTCCGTGGTCCTTTGATCCAGCTGGGTGTGTCCCGTCAAGGCCTTGAGCTGTGAGCCCTCACTTGTGTCGGGAAGTGGCAGCTCTCGCATATGTACCCGGGGTGCTTCAGTGATGCCACTGCAGTCACGCGGCGGTGTTGGTAAGAACATCTTTACTGACGGAAAAGCAAGCGATATACCCTCCAGACGATGCCTCTGGTGTGGGACCCCACATATCGTGGCCATCCCCACCGTACGCTCCATCAATCATTGCTGCAGCGTGTGGCCGTTCTGTCAGTAGTCGCTCCTCCCAGGAGGTGTAGGGAACCTGCCCTGAAGGTAGCCGTGTCGACTGCAGCGCCGTAATACACAGCATAACGAAACGAGCAAGCAGTTGTGGGCTCGCAGTAATGTCCCACGCCACCTTCATGCGCTTATTGGCATTAGCTTCCGCGCTCCGTCGAAGCGACAAGTTCCGTGCTTCAGCTATCCGGGCTACGTGGAAAGAAGCTATGCAATGAATTCGATCAGCCAAACGCGGGCCTGCAATCGTTCAGAATGTGCTCTCGCGTTGTAGCGGCCCAAGCGGCCGACAGCAGCAGTTTTTAGTTGCCGAATGGAACAATTGCAGTGCAGAAAAATCTCACTGAATACGCGAGAGATTCACTAGCAGTTATAAATTTTTTGAATATGTGTTTTGGCACTGAGGGTATCATACAGTTCTAGCAGAAAGTACTTTTCTAGCAGAACGACCATAACTCCCATCCAGAAGTCGTAAGCTCTCTTTATAACGAATACTTTATAGCGATTCTTAACACATACAGCACTACAAATTTTGAGAGATGCTAAGCTGAAAGATGTAGGACCACATATGGTTTACAAATATTAAAAAAACCGGTTACCAAGACTTTTATATACGTTGCATAAGAAAATAATGCCCCAACCCGGGACTATTACTTTCAAAAAACTTCGTCACTGCTTTAGGAACGAAAACAAACCACCAAAACAACAAAAAAGTCTCACAACATTCTATCTCAAAACATCACTTTCATTTGCTATGTTGTCTTTATAGATCTCCGGTGATGAGATTTGTTGAAATTGTGTGCCCTCTTGTTACAGTCAAGTTTTTGTCAAAAAATTTTTTTTTTCAGTGTAATAACTTTTTTTTGCTGTTTCACACTTTGTTTCATATATTTGGTCGTGATTGCTGACTGCGACATGTAATTGCCTGTGTGGGGGCCTGCGGCCTTGTCAAGCTGCCTTAATGACAGCTTTTTGTGCAGGCCTCTTGCACCATAAGATTGTGATGCAAATAAAGTTACTACTACTAATATTATTATTATTATTATTATTATTATTATTATTATTATTATTATTATTATTATTATTATTATTATTATTATTATTATTATTATTATTATTATTATTATTATTATTAAACGGACGGACCGGAATATGAGGAATTAAAATACAGGTTGCTAGAAACGAAATAGCGCGTGAGAAAAAAAAAAGGGCATCCAACGCAGGTAGCTGAGGTACTGCTGAGATTTTCATATTTTAATGTAGTAATAAGTTGATTTCCTTTAAAATATGATTAGTCTTGCAGCAACACGTTAGGGAACTGCTATTCCGAGAAAACAATGTAGGAGAAAGCATGAACAATTACCTCCAGGATAAATGACGGCAGCAGGAACGTATAAATATATCATCATCGTCATCATTTATTATACCCATAACGACCATTATGGACCCTTTACAGGGTATTACATAAGAGGAGGCGGGGCTACGCACATCGAACAATATATGGAATACAAAGTCAAAGAAGCCGGTCGCACATGAGCCAAACCGGCCGGTGTGTTAATGACCGCATGCGAGAGCACGCCGCCTCGATGAAGTCGTTGGCACCCAAACGCAGTGCAGCGCACGAATGTCAAGATTGCCTAAGGAGTGGCAAGAGACAAAGTCGTCGCAAGTACAGCACGTGTGGACGAACGCAAAGTGATCGCCAGAGACAGCATGCTGGGTTGTCAAGAAGTTCGAATCACAAGCGCAATCTCGTGCGGCTATCCGTGATCGCGAAGAAGGCGCCTGTGAGCCAGACCTGAGTCCCTGCAAAATCTTGACGACGAAGCACAGAACACAGCTCACGCGGGAGATTAGACGCCTTCGCAATCAGCAAAAAAAGCGCAGATTGTGTTAGTACTCCTTCTATTAGTTTGCTGAAGAAAGAGATGGCCTTCTTAGATGGCTGGTAACTTTTGACCGCTGCGGCTGCGACTCCTTATTTTCTATTTTTTTTGTGTACATCCTTGCTATTAATTGCCTCGTTGCAATAAAGTCTAGTTGTTAGTAACGCTCGTGGTGTGTTCCTGTCTCGTCCCGTTTCTTGTGCTAAGCTGTTTCCACTAAAACTGTTTAAATACAAAAGCAGTACAATAAGTACATTATCAATAAATATTTAGAATAAATTCAAGTCCACTTAGCACGGATTCAAAGAATGCCTTCCGAAAGGAAGTGAAGATAATTTTAACGCACAAAGGAAGATTGTAACAGCGCTTTAAATTTAATAGGATCACGTTCGATGATAGTAGGATCTGGTAATACATTCCATTCATGTATTGCTATTTGTAGAAATGGTTAATAAAAGCAGACATTGATCCACGCAGGCGCTGTACACTCATGCTTTTGAACAAACGTCATGATAAGCGTGCTGGTGGGCGAAGCGAGTGACGAAGACTTTGGAGGTTATAGAATAAGTTGTGTAAGAGGCATAGTCGTGATATTTTGTGGTGAAAGACCAATATGAGAAGAAAAAGTGATGATTTCTTATTGCTGATACTGATTTTGCAGTCATACTTTGAAAATACAACCTCTGTCCATAAAGTTCCGACAGTGAGTTTATTTAAAGAGATGCTTTCCACATTGAAATCATTTGTGCAGCACCCCTTCGAAATAGACTCCCTTTCAGTCTATACACAGCTTCCAATGCTTCTAGAGATTTTGAAAATAGTTGGAAAACGCTTCTTTTGGCGGGGCTGTCAGCTCCTTTGTCGTGGCGCCTTCAATGGCCCCCACGCTCCTTATCCAGCGACCTTTTAGAGCTCGCTTCACACCAGGAAACAGGACAAAATCTCATGGGGAGAGGTCAGGCGAGTATGGCGGACGTGGAAGTACAGTGATGCTGTGCTTGCCGAGAAATTTTGTCACGCTGAGAGCAGTATGCGGCCTTGCGTTATCGTGGAGAAGGCTCCATTGTCTAGATGCCCATAAGTCAGGGCGACGGCGTCGCAGTGCATCACGCATGTGTTAGAGCATGCTGATTCACCGCCTGCCCTTGTGGGATGAACTCGTGGTGTATGACACCTCTGGCATCGAAAAAATCTATCGGCATCATCGTTGTTTCGGCGTTCTGTCGCAGCACCTTACTCAACGCCGGAGAGCTTGTGGACCGCTATTCGCTGCTATGCCTCTTTGTTGGAGGATAGTATTGAAAACACCATGTTTCGTCTTGAGCAATGATGCTGTTCACGAATGCAGCACCCTTCTCTGCCCCGGAGAGAAAATCAGCGCTCACTGATGTCCGCGTGTCCTTCTGGTCATCTGCGAGGGAGTACGGCACTAGTCTAGCGTTCAGCTTTCGTTTTCCCAGGTTGTCACGCAAATTTTGGTGGCATGTTGTCTTCTTAATGTCGAGAGCATTTGATATCATGCGGACTGTAATGGTGCGGCCTTTCTGTAGGTGGCCTTTCTGTAGGATTTCCCTGATCCGAGCCACGTTGTTTTCATTCCGTGAGGTTTAAGGGTGCCCGTGCTTTTTGTCGCCTCCCACCGACGTTCTCCCCGAAACGAACCTCTTGTGCCACTCGAAAACTCGCTCCCGCGATAAGGTCTCGTTGCCGTAGGCGTCACGAAGGAGCTCATACGTCTGTGTGGCTGTCTTGCCAAGCCTCACATAGAATTTAATGTTCACACGCTGTTCGAGGTGGACGTCCATCTCTCCACATTCGCTCACAGTAGAATGCGCAGACTACTAGTGAGAACTTGTTTTTCTACATGTAGTGCCATCTAGCGGCTGCCACAGCAATTACCATAAAAAGCTCATTTTAGCCCGAAAAGATTGCCCTACACGTACGCACCAACATTTGTTTTGGGGAAGCTTATCTAGAGAGGAAAAAAAGCAGTCTCGAAACTTTACGGACAAAGGTTGTATGAAGCCAGCGCCGTGGTTCTGTACAGATTCTAAAAAATTGATGCGGTAAGTCAGATTCGGACACCAAATTAAGCATGCGTATTCTAGTTTAGATCGTACCAAAGTTTATTATGCCAGTTTATGGACGGAAGGGCGGGACAACGATAATCTTCTTCCATTAAAACCTGGTGTTTTAGAGCTTTCAGCGACCAGTGTAACGATCTGTTCTGACCTATTAATTTGCTTGCGATTAAGGCATCGGGGTACTGATAGGTTTGTACTTTTGAAATTTTGACAGATTTCAATAAGTATGCCTGGGTGATGTTAGAGCGCTTGTGGGAAACTTGCATAAACTTGCATTTATTTATACTAAGCTGCATCAGCCACTTATTACACCAGTTATCTATTAAAATTAAGTCCTGAAGCCTGTTCAGGCCGGTTTGAGATGCAATTCGGCGGTAAATGACACAGTCATCCGCGAAGAGCCGATTGGTCCATTACATACTACCGAGGACGTCGTTAATATAGATGAGAAAAAGAAGTGGGCAAAGAAATGAGTCTCGTGGAATGCAAGAAGGTACATTGGTTGAGGCTGAAAGACGACCTCCCAAATGCTGTACTGAAAGTGGTCAGTGAGGAAGCATTTATTCCAAAGTAAAATTAATGGGCCTAGGCTGAGAGAAGAAAGTTTACAGGTGAATCGTAAATGTGAAACACGATGAAATGCCTTATTAGTGTTTAAGAATACCACATCAGCTTGAAACAATGCATCAAGGTTCAAATGAAGATCAGTTCTGAATTACAAAAAGCTGCTTTTCACAAGAAAGGCCAGAGCGGAAACAACGTCGATAAGCGCCAAAGAATGCGTTGCAATCGAGGTATACGGCAACTTGAGAATAAATGATGTGCTTCATAATTAGTTTGCAGGCATTTTATTATTGGGCGATAATGTAATGGATCTGATCGCGGTAAAAATATATTCCGGAATTCATAACAAGGCAGTAGCAATGTAAAACTTCAAGAAATTTTGAAATCTAAGAAGAAAAGCATTTCCTTTGTATTTTTTTTTAAATACGAAAATTTCGAATAACACCAGAACAGATTGCTTCATCAAGCACATTAATTTTATAATTCATAAATAAGCAAAGAATTTTTTTTGCATCAGAACAAACATGCTTCAAGGGCTTTTGAGGATAAGATGGTGACATATTGTGTACAATTTAATCTACTTAATCATTCACGCCAGTTTGACTTGTAACTGCTGAGTAGAGAAATATTTGTGCGTCTTTTTCCACATTGAAATTCGGGTTTAGGCACACTAGTTTTTTGCGCGCACTCTTCCGCTAGCTTGTTGCGCAGCTTCGTATTCATGTTACGAACTGCCACCAATTTCATTCACATAACGCTGATGGTGGAAAAATTCGGAGCAGCTGACAAGCGACTTACGCAAAAGGTTGGTTGCTACAAAGAACTTGTCACAATGCAGACGGCTCAAGATGCTAGCAGACTCCCAAACTGTTCGTTTAGACAAAATTTCAGAGTGCGTATTGAGATGGCACTGTCCTGAAAACCCCGCTTAGAAATTTTGGGCGTTTTTCTTTTCCTTCTGGGCCATGAAAGAGAAATTTTTTTACAGTTTTTCAAGATAGTTTTCTGGCACTTAGACTTCTACAATAGAGCCTTGATGGTTTTTCTATGTAATATTTGGGGCCGAACGGGGAAGGCCCTTTTTTTTAATGAAGGAATGAGCTGTTTATTTAGAAAGGGATGCTCAAGGTCGTTTGTTGGGGAATTGGGTTGTTAAGGAAAGGGTAAACTAGGGGTCTATTTATACATGAAGGGACGGCATGGGTGATCTAGCCACGCTTTACACTGCTTTGTAGAGGCCACTTAGCATATTTGCCAATATCTTCCCAGATGCCGTTCGCTCCGGCTCTAGTCAATGCAAGAAATTCGTCATCATCGGTGCGAAAACAGGAACAGCTCAAGCTAAGACTCGTTAACCCTTTAACAAAGCCTGGAAAAGATCGTTCTATCATTTTCAACCTCAGACCAATTGCTCTCACTTCCACCGTAAGCAGTTGATTGAGTGACTAATCAACAATACGATTCAATATTACCTGGAATACGCCACAGCTTTTTTTCTTTTTTTCGAAGGCCTTTGACAGGCTAAACCATAGTACACTCCGAGAAAAGCTGTGCTTTTACTGTGTTCGTGGCTTTGGAGCCGAATTAATAAATAGCTATTTGAGGGATCTGTTCTAGTCTGCCTGTATAAATCTAAGAACTGTCGAGCTCGGAGATGACTAAATGTGGTGTGCCTCAAGTCAGTATTTTAAGGCCTCTGTTATTTATTATCTACAGTAACAACATTGTAAAAAATGATGACTCAGCCAAATACATAATGTACGCAGACGACACTCGCCTTTTTTTTTACTTGAACCGATGGAGAAGACTTTGTGAAAGCAGCAAACTTATATATTTTTATTTTTTATAGATATTGCGATGTACGACAGATCTTTTCAGGGTAGAAAAAAATACAAGCATTTAAACGCACTCAAATTCATAACATTTGCAGGTACTTTTCAAACATCAGTAAAGAAATATGATTAACTGTGTCGCTATAAGTTTATTCCATTCAGTAATTTTCGTCGGAAAAAGAGCATATTTAAAGCAGTTATTTCGCGCATTCAAAGGTGTTATTGTTAGTGCATGCCTTTGTCTCGTGTTATAACCTGAAGAGTAAGCAAAATAATTAGAAGTATTAACTTTATAATGACCTTTTATAAGGTGGTACCAAAATTTTAATCGACAAACACGATTGAGCTTCACTTCGCCTCACGAGCTAACTCACATATGCACGGCCATTAGAGTTAAAACAAATCTATCTAATCTAATTTCTGAATGTTTGTTAACGTGAGAGGGTCCCAGATGATTGCAGCATATTCTAGTAAGAGACGGATGAAGGAATTGCACGCCAATAGACGAACACTAGGTGGGGATGACTTCAGTGAGCGCCTCAATGAAGAGTTTCCGCATTGAATTCGCTACGACAGCGTGTATGTGTTTCCACCACGGAAGGTTGTTAGTAATCCATAGGTCCAAATATTTATACTCTGTCACCTCTAAATTGATATGTTGTTAGTACCGTACACAAAATGAAGAGGTATTTTCCTGTGTGTAACATTCATGAAGACGGTTTTTTTTTAATTAATGCACATCTGTCATTTGTTGCACCACGCAACCACCTTCGCGAGGTCATTATTTAGACGCACCTGGTCGTCAAATGAAGACACCACTCGTTACCAAATACAGTCATCCGCGTACAGCTTCACGCGGACTGAAAGATCTGCCACAATGTCATTAATGAACAATAGAAATAAGAATGCTCCCAAAACGGATCCCTGGCGGACGCCAGACATAACCCGGACACTGCTAGAAGAAATACTGTTTAGAGTGATGAACTGACTCCTGTTCGAGAAGTAAGCTGTAATCCATGTAAGTATCCGGTCGTTTTTAATATAATAACTTAATTTATGAATTAGTTTGTTATGCGACACCTAATCAAACGCTTTGAGAAAATCCATGAATATTGCGTCTGTTTGCTTTCCCTGGTTAATCGACTGAGCAAAGTCATGCACAGTCTCAACTACGTGCTTGTAGAAAATCCATGCCTGGAACCATGCTGAAAATCGGTAAGTGCTTTGTGCTGTTCCAAAAAACGTAATATATCTTTATGAATTATATGCTCTGAAATTTTGACATGATGCCGACGTTAGAGATACAGGTCTTTAATCCTCGATGTGTGCATTTTTTTCGGTTTTGCGTAGAGGCTTAATTGCGGCTGTCCTCCTGACATCCAGTAAAGAACCATCATGTAAAGGTCTATTTAATATTACTGGCAAGTATTTGTCGCACCACTCCACATAGCGCTTCAAAAATGTGTTTGGTATGTATCGGGACCTGGCGACTTTTTATCATCAAGGTTCAAAAGCCAATTAAAAACATCAGTCTCTGAAATTACAACATGATATATGACAGGGAGTTCTGCAGAAAAGTTGGCCAGACAACCGTTGTCCTCTGTGAATACTGACTGAAAGAAATTGTTGAACGCAGAACAGCAGCCTCATCGCACACATATTTGCCGTCTAATATGAATTCGTTCGTGGAAGACAATTTGGGCGTGATTTGGCGCCAAAATATAATAATAATAATTTTTTTCCTCATTCCAATACAAATGCGGGTCTGCCAAAGCCTTACAAGGCTTGAGTGGCAGCGCCCGGCAGCAGACGGCACAAAACTCATGCACCGAGCACAAAAACAAAAAAAAACGGGAGCTCAGAAAACTAAAATGAATTCGAAAAGCGCGGACGCAAAAATGCACAAAAGCGGAGAGAAAACAAAGAAAACGAAGAAAAATGTAAAATCATAGTATCAAATCAGAATGCTGGAGCTAAGAACGTAATTTGTCAAGGCAAGCTTTCACTACTTTTTTAAAGTTAACAGGAAACATTTCTTTAGGTAATCGGTTGAGAACAGAAGGAACATAATGTTTTCGCAGACGCTGGCCGTACCGGGTTCGCAATCTAGGCACGAGAAAACGATCACGAGTTCGCAGATCTTTGACCGGAATATATGGTGTACAAAAATCGCTTGTCCAAATATGCTTAAAAACTACTGACTCAGAAAAAAGGTGAGAGAAGTCAGGCATGTGTAATAGTTCAAAAACGCTACTATCTTTATTTCGCGCCTTACCATATAAAACTGATATAAGGATAGATTTCAGAATGCTGTTGATCTTCTTTCGCCAAAAAGCGGAACAGAAATAAAAGCAGCGAATATCATAACGTAACACACTGTAGGCTAAGGCGTATACAATTTGCTTGCGTACAAACATAGGTCAAAGGGTCTTAATAGAGTGCATCAAACAAGCAATTCTCCGAAGCCGAGAACAGACAAAAGACAAATGGGTATTCCAAGACATGTCGGAATCAAAGAATACACCTAAGTATTTGACCATTGACAGAGGTATAATTAAAGAGCGTTTCCATGGGGCACAATTTGGTCTGTGCAAACGAATAGACACATCATTAGGAATTCTCTTTAAATAATTGTGAAAAAATAATAATTGAGTTTTTTATTGTTAACATTAACTAAGTTATTGCTGAACCATTCCATAACCAGCTCGCTGTCGTGTTGGATGAGAGATAGCTGTATTAATATCATTATGTCTAGCAACTAAGAGTGTATCATCAGCATATTGAAAAACACGGCACAGTTTACAGACAGAGCTCAAATCATTGACATATAAATTAAACAAAATAGGTGCAAGTATAGATCCTTGAGGAAGGCGGATTTAATTTGCAGCAGGCCACATCTAAATTTACCTACTGCAACGAGTTGTGAACGATTAGATAGTGAACAAGAAGAGACAGAAAAGGACCCCTAAACCCATAATCGTGGATTTTATCTGACAACACAACATGATTAACCGTGTCAAAAGCCTTGGACACATCCAAAAATAAAGCACAGGCAAATTCATTTTCTTCAATGCAGCTGTTTAGAAGATCACATAATTCATCAAGCGCGTTCAGCGTACCACAACCCTTAATAAACCCGGACTGATTGCCAGGGAACACGTCATGAGCTTCAAGAAAACTGACCATCACCGTCGAAATGTGTTTATCTAAAACAAGCGCAATGCATGGTAAGATCGAAATACCGCGATAATTTTCAACTTTATTTTTTACTCCATTCTTATAGATAGGGATAACCACCGCCTTCTTCAAGCCCTCAGGTACTATTTGGGTGGCGATAATACCATTGATAATCGCGAGCAGAACATGCTTTATTCGTTCGAAATTTGTGAAAAGTGTATCGACTGAGATACCGTCCCACCCTGGAGACTTTCGTCTGCTGAAGCCAGAAAGAATGCAACGTAGATCGTCTCCAGTGCAAGGTGGCAGAAATGCTGATTCAAGCACAGATTGCATGCTGCAAGATGGTAGACTGGGAATTTTTGAATGCACAGCCAGACCAGCAGCCGAAAAAAAAGGCATTGAACTCATCAGCAAGTGTCAGAGATAATGCCCTAAAGTTACGTGAAATGGAATCAGCCACATTCCTAGGTGCACAGCCTCGTAAGCGATTAACAACATCCCAGGACTTAGCTGGCTTCCCTTTCGACGCCACAAACCTTGCTTGGAAATACTGACGTCTTTTTGATCGGAGTAATGCATTAGCCCTGTTGCGGGCTGCCCTGTACAGTGCCCTCAATTGAGTGTTCTTAGGCGAACGCCTTCAACAGGCCCAAGCCATTTTCCTTTCTGCAATAGCCGATAAAACGTCGTTGTTAATCCACGGAAGACCAGACTTTCTTTGCTTTATGATTATAGTTTTTTTTAAACGAATCTATCAACAGCGTAAAGCTTTAAACAAATGAATCGTAAAGCGCGCTTTCAGAAGTGCGAATTAGGAACAGGTCCCAGTCGTATTTTTCCAGTACGGAGTCAAGTCGAAGTCTGTCAATGACTTCGATTGTGCCCAATTTATCTTGCTTCATAGCCCTTAACCCAGCTTGTGGGAAAACACGATAGCCAACAAAGAAATGGTCCGACATTTCTTGTTCTATGATAAATAAACAGGATTCATTGTGTTCAAGGCGAACGTTCACGTGGTCAAGGCATGACGATACTAATTTACTACCAAATATTTAAACACGTGTGGGAAGGTTGATTGTGGCATCAATGCCGGCATCGGCAAGAGTGTTTAAGTAATCGACAACCAATTGTTTTTTAGATTTTATAAGGTTAATATTGATGTCACTAATCATACAAATACGACCCTGTGGAAGGTTAGTCTTGCTCAGCTCTTCGATGAAATAGGCAATATTTTGCTTCGGTGGACGATATAAAGCAATCACAGTTATGTCAAAATGTCCCTTGTGAATACAGACAGCTAATGATTCAGCAGTAGTGAAAGAAATAGAAGTAATTGTCAAAATCCAACTGTCCTTGACAAAAATTGCTATACCGCCTTCTAGGCATATCTCAGGAGACGTTCTAATGAACGAAGGCAGCAGCGTTCTGCACTATTTTTCTTTGTCGCAAATTATTTTCTGCTTAAGCTGCTCTGAAATTGCCTCCACAGTTTTATGAATTTCTGATTAATTTTTAACCTTTAAGCCTACGCTGCAAGCGTAACGTCTTCCGAGAAATCCATGGATTACGGTACACAGATCTTTTTTTGCAATTTTGGGAACGAAACGAGCAATACAATCGGAAACGATCATTTTAACGGTAAACGATAGATCATTAAAACTGTAAGTGCTATTCTTAAAATTATCAAAACATGTATCAAGCACATCCAGAATAGATTCATCTCCCGCACGCGAAACATTGGGAAAAAAAACTGCACGCTAGTTTTCCAATCTGGGTACATATTTGACAAGCTCAGCAGCACAGCTTTGTGATCAGATATTCCGTTTGTGACTTCATAGGTTATGAAGTTGCGGATGACACCACTTACAAAAGATAGATCTAGAATTGATCCTGCGGCTCCATGCACTCTCGTAAAATTATTTACTACTTGCAGCAGGTCAAATGTGAACACAATGACGAGCATTATACTATCAGCGTTATGGGCAGAGTATGATGAAAAGTTGCGCCAGTCGATGTTAGGCAAGTTGAAGTCACCTGCCAGTATTTGTCTATCATCTCTTCTTACATGGCATTGTAAACATGCTCTTGATGAAAAGTTGCGCCAGTCGATGTTAGGCAAGTTGAAGTCACCTGCCAGTATTTGTCTATCATCTCTTCTTACATGGCATTGTAAACATGCTCTTAGGTTTTTCAAGACCGTAGCAGAAGAGTCGGGAGGCCTGCAAAACCACCAAGAACAAAGCGAAACTTGTTGATTTATGTTTTGCAAAATATGGCTTCAATGCATTGAGCATCAGGCATCCTGAAAAGTTGGAATGACGATTTCATTAAAACGGCCGCTCCACCTCTTTGTCGTGGTCACCACGATAAACTTTATAGTCTTTAGGAACAAATTCACTGTCAAATATTTCATTGCTTAACCAGGTCTCAGTAAGTATGGCAACGTCCTCGTCGTGTGAGAACAGCAGGCCTTCAAGTTCTGCAGCTTTGTTTACAACGCTGCGACAATTTATGTTAAGAATTTTGAAAACCAGACTGTTCCCTTTCTGCTGTCACTTCTTATTCCTCGGGATTTTATACCGAGTGTTTCTTGCATTATCCCATCCGAGCGTGTTACCGTCAAGGCTAAGGTTGTTAAACACCTGCCTAATCTTGCCATGATTCTATTTTCCCGAGATGCGCTTTCCCATGCCTTTTTTCCGACGTCACGAATTCTTTTTGAGAAATCTTCACTCCCGAAAAATGTGTGCCTTCCAACTTCGGACATGCCTTCATTATTGAAGCCTTTTCTAGATAGTCCCTCAAATTTATGGTGTCAGGGCGATTCATTGTTGATTTCATACCTATTCTGTGACACCTTTCGATGCTGTTTATTGCGACTCCTAACTTCTCGTCAAAATTTTCCTCTGTTATTTTGTCCCTAAGCTCTGCTTCTGATTCTTCATTCTCTTTTTTTTTCCGTAAATAAGCAGGTTGTTCCTACGACTCCTGTTTTCCACATCGTCTGTTTTATTTAACAGGTATGAAACGGTGCCTTCCAGTTTAGTTACAGTAGACTTCCGGTCCTGCAGTTCCGTTGTTAAAGTATTGACCACTGCTACTTCATTTTCTAGATTTTAGTTCTAACGGTCCTCCCCCCCCCCCCCCCCAAGCTACCTATCTTTTCTTCAAAAGAACCCTGTTTTGCCAGGATGTGTTTAACAGACGATGTCAGGGTGGTTTGGCCCAAAAGTAGCTGCTTTAGCATTTCATTTTCCGTCATATCTGGGCCCGGATTTGATTGTATGTCACCACATTCTAACAGATCGTCTGGGAAAGAATAAACGTACGAGAAAGCATTTCTTACACACACTGGGCAGGGAAGCAACAGAAAGCGGTCGTCGCTACGATAGCAATGGGCAATAAAGTTACCAAGCTGTCCAATCAAGCAAAATGGTTTCCTGAGCATTGTGCTCGACGTGCTGCTGCCGAGCCCACTGGATGCCGGTGGCGATAACGAGCATGTTTTATAAGCGACGATGTCCTCGTGATGTGACGTTTCCAGTGATGGCGCAGTCCCAGAAACGGTGGTGACAGGAACGCTGGGGTGGCTAATCAAGCAAAGGGCGGCACGTGCTGGAGTCCCGAAGCAAAAGTCACTTCCTTGATATGAAGGCAGTTGGAGGGAATCATAACCAAGGCATGATGGTTGTAGGGGCAGCAAGGCGGCCAAAAGCTGCGCAGTGAAGCAAAACGGGTTCCTTAGCACTGCGCTCAATGTGCTGCTGCCGAGCACCTTAGTAAATTATATTCATGGTCACTTGAAAATGTATTACTAATCAATTATGCCAAAACCAAAGCAGTTCATTTCCATGCGAAATCAACTTCACGTAATGTCTCCACTGTCCTGCGTATAAATGACTCTGTAATCGAATTTTGCTCTACTGTTAAATCACTAGGGAATTTTTTCCATGAGTTGATGCTGTGGGACCATCATACTGATTTCGTGCGCACTGAACTTTCTCGGGTTTTAGGTATGTTAAGAAAATGTCGACATTTACTTCCACGACATCTCATACGCTTACTGTACAACGCTCTTTTCGACTCACAGCGGCGTTATTGCCATCTAGTCATGGGAAACAGCACAAAAGAAGCTCTCGAAAAGCTGGTCATTATGCAGAAGAATGCCCACGCGCAGTTGCAAATCAGCATAGTCATGCCCACTCTCAATTTTTCATAATATCAAGTAATTCAAGTCCGTGTGCGCTCTGTGTACAAGCGTCTGTTAACTCTGAAATCAGAAATACATGAAAGGCGCAGAACCCTGCATAAAATAGGAGAATTAAGAGAAAACACTTCGAGTCGTCTACTAGATATCCAGAAATTTGGTTCGTGCCGACACCTCGCACAAATTACGGCATGCTGATGATTTGCTTCAGTCTTCCACAAGCACTAAATAGTTACCGCGCACTACAGAATGCCTGCGTGCATTACACAAAAAAAAATGACACTGTGATCGCATCAGGCAACTTCGAATGATGTTTTTTTGAGCGTATAATTTTTCCTCACATATGTCCAGTTTCATTTTTTTTTCATTTATTTTCTGCCACTACACGATATTCGGTTGGTAATTTCTATTTGATGATTTGCTGTTGAGGATATTCTTTTCCCCGCTGCCGCAGTCGATGTAGATGTTTGTTCTATGGAAGGTGGGGCCTGTCAAGCCACAATACCGTAGCTTTTTTTTCTCGCCTTCCTTATCACAGCTTGCTGTACAGCGTTTTTGTCGCGTGTTTCTATCATGAAAATTTTGACTGCTGTAGAATTAAGAAACTCCAACTCAGACTCAAGTAAAGTTTTATTTCGAAAGACTTCTCAATGAGAGCAGTCTGTTTCCTTTCGGAATTCTCTCTTCGATGCCTTAAATGCCCCTCACCTTTTCTTTGTCTTGAACACCGTCTCTGCCCCTAGAAGCCTCCAATCTCCCTTTTTCTCTCTTCCACCTCCCAAATAGAGTACTTGTCTGGCGTCGGACCGTCCTGATGACCAGCGCGCCTCCATTTTCTTGGCCAAGGATGCTCTGAGCGCTTTACCTGCGTGTAGAAAAATAAGTCATTACTATTACCGTTGGCAGACGACAAAAAAGAAGCTTATCATGATCACTGCGGAAGGCACGCCGACCGGGCTTCGGACGCCTCAATGGAAATGGAAAGTAATGAGGCGGACCAAATGCAAGCGGGAGGACGGCGGCTTCAAGTCCAACTGGCTTCGAAGCACGAACACACTGAAAGAAACCGCCCCACCTACTCACAGACTCATGTCACACCACACTGCGGCACACTTTGGGAGCGGTGTCTCCAAGACTGGGAGCACTGTTAACTGGCGCGACCTCCCACGCCAGTGCTTTTGCGGCATGTACGATCACATCATCAGCCTAACTGCGCCCACAACAGGACAAATTCCCCTCTCGTATCTCTGCTATTAACCGTATCCTGTGCCAGCAACGGTCACATCACCCCGGAAACTTTCTATCTCATCTGCCCGCCTGACTTACCGTTGCCCCTTCCAGCGCTTGCCTTGTCTCGTAATCCACTCAGTTTAACGACCATTAGTTAGCCTGTCCAGCTCATGCCCATTATTCCTTCTTGATTCGGCTTGTCTGTTATTAACTCGGATTTGTTCCATGATCACGTCAACCTGCTCTCTTCCCGGCTCTAAACGTTTCGCCTATCATTTTCATTTCCATACCTCGCTGCGTTGTTTTTAGTTTGTTTCACTCTTCTAATGTGTTTCCGGCCCATAGGTGAGCTCAAGGAAGATAGATAGAGCTGTTATACTATACTTTACTCTGGAGGGATAAAAGTAAGGTGCTATTCATAACCTGAAGGGAACCTCAGAAACGCACTCCATCTCTTTATTTTACTAGTTATTCACTCCCGAGCTCCGGATCTGCTGTCAATATGTGCCGTAAGTATATGTAGCCCGAAGAACTTGAATCTACTACTCACTATCGCCATAGACACCAGCAGCGCCATTTTATCCATCTGCGCGTGTGGCTACCGATATAGGGACGCCTACATTTGTTCATTTTTTCCAAGAGAGCAGAGTATGGTCTAGGGCAAGAAATGAAAGGTGATGCCGTCCTCGTAGCCCTGGCCACAGACTACAGCTACTCACTAATTGCCAACTTCCTGAACGTGTAAAAGGTCGAAAAAAATAAAGGTACAGCCAGAGTTCAGACGTCGCCAGAGTGGCTAATATTCTCCAACCGGTGCAAGGCATCGCTAGGGGTGATCCAGGAAAGTCAATGAGGGAAAGGAGCTTCACGTACCAGAATCAACTGTCAGGCTTGTTGTGAAAAAAAGGTACAACCAGCGTTCTTACTTCGTAAGAATGGCTGATATTCTCCAGCAGGTGCAAGGAATCGCTAGTGGTGATCCAGGAAAGTCAATGAGGGAAAGGAGCTTCACGTACCAGAATCAGCTGTCAGGCTTGCTGTGAAAAAAAGAGGTACAGCCAGCGTTCAGACGTCCTCAGAATGGCTGATATTCTCCAGCAGGTGCAAGGCATCGCTAGCGGTGATCCAGGAAAGTCAATGAGGGAAAGGAGCTTCACGTACCAGAATCAACTGTCGGGCTTGCTGTGAAAAAAGGTACAGCCAGCGTTCAGACGTCGTCAGAATGGCTGATATTCTCCAGCAGGTGCAAGCAATCGCTAGTGGTGATCCAGGAAAGTCAATGAGGGAAAGGAGTTTCACGTACCAGAATCAACTGTCAGGCTTGCTGTGAAAAAAGGTACAGCCAGCGTTCAGACGTCGTCAGAATGGCTGATATTCTCCAGCAGATGCAAGGAATCGCTAGTGGTGATCCGGGAAAGTCAATGAGGAAAAGGAGCTTCACGTACCAGAATCAACTGTCAGGCTTGCTGTGAAAAAAGGTACAGCCAGCGTTCAGACATCGTCAGAATGGCTGATATTCTCCAGCAGGTGCAAGGAATCGCTAGTGGTGATCCAGGAAAGTCAATGAGGGAAAGGAGCTTCACATAACAGAATCAACTGTCAGGCTTGCTGTGCACGAGGACATGAGGCACCATTCGAAGAGAGCAATTCATGTCCAATAAAACTCGGCACAATAATCTGCTCCAGCGCATGGTTGCTGAACAAGCTCAACCACCCTAAGGAGAATGAAATGTTTTTATTGTATTTCAGATGAAACGATCTTTGACGGGGATTTCCGGTGGCTTTCCGCAAGCTCTGAAAAGGTGCCTACAGTGATACAAGCAAAATTTCCGTCATCTGTGATCGTATTAGCCCTTCTTAGCAACGAGGGTGAAGTCAAGCCACCACACTTGCTTTTTTTCATTTATTTATCGTAAAGACCCATGTGGGCATATATGGGGGGGGTCATCACGCAAAAAAAGTGTACAAGATGCAATACTAATATTACGACATTTAAAGGGCGCGCTGGAATGTATCATAGCAAAAGATTTAAGTAGTTAACAATGAGAACAGTCTAAATGCAACGTGAAGCTTCCATCCCCCCCCCAAAAAAAAAACAATTATATTGTCACCGGCGAAAATACAGAGAACAAAGCTGTTCACTCGGGCGAGGTTTGCCAACACCGCCGCGCTCGTTCTGGACAAAGAAGACGTTCGGCCACGCGCTCGGGAACACAGTTCGACCTCCAGGTGGCGCCGGCAGAAAGTCAGCAGCGTGGCATTGCCCCTCCCATCTAAGAGGCATCGACTCGATGCCGCACGCGAGGGGAAGAAAAAAAATAAGGCGAAAAGTTAATGGCGGGGTTGGGTCCGGGGCTAACGGGAATAAAACGGCTTCATTCGCGCCACGTGGACGACCTCGGACGTCGGGTGTCGAGAGGACCGGACAGTTCCTTGAGGGAGCACCTCGTAGGTCACCGCGCTGAGGCGGCGTAACACCTGGTACGGACCAAAGTAACGGCGAAGAAGCTTCTCGGAGCGCCCTCGCAAACGGATTGGGCTCCACACCCAGACTTGGTCACCGGGTGTGTAAATCACCTCCCTGCGGCGGAGGTTGTAACGCTCGGCGTCGCGTTGTTGTTGGCACCGGATTCGCTGTCGAGCAACTTGGCGAGCAACTTCGTCGTCACGGACAAATTGGTCGGCATCCACGACAGAAGAGGGAGTAGGATCCGGAAGAAGCATGGCGTCCAGCATGGTCAAGGCTTCGCGGCCGTGCACCAAATGGAAAGGAGGGAAGCGCGTCGTTTCGTGAAGCGCAGTGTTGTACGCGAACGTTATGTAAGGAAGTATCCGGTCCCAGTTCGCGTGGTCATCGTCGACATACATAGAAAGCATATCGGCAATTGTCTTGTTAAGCCGCTCAGTCAGTCCGTTGGTTTGCGGATGATAAGCTGTTGTCTTTCGATGACTGGTGCCACTGAGTCGAAGTACCTCGTTCGTAAGTGCCGACGTAAACGGGGTTCCCCTGTCAGTTAATACGACCGTTGGAGCTCCGTGACGAAGCACAACGTTATGAATGAAAAAACTTCCGACTTCGGCGGCGGTACCACGGGGAAGAGCCTTGGTCTCACAGTAGCGGCTGAGATAGTCAGTGGCAACAGCAATGTACCGGTTACCCATGGAAGACGCCGGAAACGGACCGAGTAAGTCCATGCCGACCTGTTGAAATGGGAGGCGCGGGGGATCGATAGGCTGCAGGAGCCCGGCTGGTTTAGTCGGTGGCGTCTTCCGGCGCTGACATTCTCGGCAGGTTCGGACGTAACGGCGGACAACCGCAGCAAGCTTGGGCCAGTAGTACTTGGTGCGTATGCGCGCCAACGTGCGGGAAAACCCGAGATGGCCCGAAGAAAGGTCGTCGTGGCACGCGCGCAGAACTTCGTCACGAAGCGCAGCTGGCACTGCAAGCAGATAGACAGTGTCCGTTGGGCCGTAGTTCTTTTTGTAGAGTACCCCATCGCGCAAGCAAAACGATAACAGTCCGCGCTTGAAGAGCCGAGGTGGAGATGGGGCGATTCCTTCAAGGTATTCTATGAGGGGCAGCAGGTCAGAATCGGCCCTTTGTTGTTGGGCAAGGGTGGACGTGGTGAGAGCACCAAGAAAAGCGGAATCGTCGTCGGACTCGTCAGTGGGGCACAGGATTGGGGCGCGGGATAGACAGTCAGCATCGCTGTGTTTCTGGCCAGACTTGTGCACGATGGTGACATCAAATTCTTGTAACCGAAGACTCCATCGAGCAAGCCGCCCCGAGGGATCCTTCAGGTTCGCCAACCAACAGAGTGAATGGTGGTCGCTCACGACCCGAAACGGGCGGCCATACAAGTACGGACGAAATTTCGTAACGGCCCACAGCACAGCTAGACATTCCTTTTCCGTTGCGGAATAATTGACTTCTGAACGGGACAAAGTGCGACTGGCGTAAGCAATCACGCGTTCTAGACCATCCTGCCGCTGAACAAGGACCGCGCCGAGGCCAACGTTACTAGCATGAGTGTGCAGTTCAGTGTCGGCCTCTTCGTCGAAGTGGCCAAGCACAGGCGTACACTGCAGACGGGACTTGAGTTCTGTGAAGGCGCTGTCCTGGTCTTGGCCCCAGATGAAGGGTTCAGAATCCTTCGTCAGGCGGGTCAAAGGCTCTGCTAGCCGGGAGAAATTGGGAACAAACCGGCGATAGTACGCGCAGAGGCCCAAGAAACGACGCAGGCTCCGTTTGTCTGTTGGCTTAGGGAAGGCAGCTACGGCGGCCGTCTTTTCGGGATCTGGACTAACACCTCGTGCGCTGACAATGTGACCAAGAAACTTCAGCTCTTGAAATGCAAAGTGACATTTCTCTGGCTTGAGAGAGAGACCAGCGGAACGTATGGCCTCGAAAACAGCACGCAAGCGTTTCAGGTGCTCATCAAACGTGTCAGAGAAGATCACGACATCGTCAAGATATACGAGGCATGTCTGCCACTTCAGACCGGACAGCACGGTGTCCATCATTCGTTGGAACGTGGCAGGGGCCGAGCACAAGCCAAAAGGGAGTACCTTAAACTCGCATAAACCGTCAGGCGTAATAAAGGCGGTCTTCTCTCGGTCGCGTTCGTCGACCTCTATTTGCCAATACCCACTGCGGAGGTCAAGGGATGAAAAGAAGGTGGCATGGCGCAGGCGGTCTAGGGAATCATCAATGCGGGGCAGAGGATACACATCTTTTTTCGTGACGGTATTCAGGCGCCTGCAATCGACGCAGAACCTGAGGGTGCCATCTTTCTTCGTGACGAGAACAACAGGCGATGCCCAGGGGCTCGTGGAAGGTTGGATGACGTCGTCCTCGAGCATCTGTGTAACTTGGCGGCGGATGGCATCGCGTTCTTTGGAAGACACGCGATAAGGGCGCTGGCAAATTGGTCTTTGGTCGTCAGCAACGACAATTCGATGCTTGGTAAGCGGCGTCTGTCGGACCTTGGAAGTTTCCGCAAAACAGTCGCGGAAGGAATAGATTAGGCTTTGCACGCAGTTTTTCTGACTGGCCGAGAGGTGCGGGTTCACATCAGTCGGAATGACTGTAGCCGTCGCGTCGGCGAGGTTTGACGTGGTGGATAAAGAGCACTGCCTCGTACACTCTCCAAGCTCGTCAAAATAAGCGACGACTTCTGACTTCGTCAAATGTTGCGGTTCACGAGTAAAGTTCGTGACTAAGATTTCGGTACGACCATTGGCAAGGTCTACTAGGCCTCGGGCGACACAAACTTGCCGAGCGAGTAGCAGGGACATGTTCGCTTCAGCAATGCCAAGAGCGCCGGTGCTGTCAGTACACTCGACTTTGACGAACTTGCTGGCTCGCGGAGGGATTGTTATGTGGTCGTCACATATGCGCAACATTACTTTACAGGGCTCGGTGGTTGTGTTAACGGCTCGCTGGGCGGAAAAAGATACCATGAGTTCCTGAAGGTTTATGATCGCACCATACTCGTGAAGGAAATCCATGCCCAGTATGAGGTCCTTTGAACAGTCAGCTAACACGGCAAAGGAGCCGGTGAAAGTAAGACCACGGATTTGGATGCGGCAAGTGCAGACGCCGATTGGTGTCACGACATGGCCACCGGCAGTGCGGATCACGGGTCCACACCAAGGCGTCAGAACCTTTCGGAGTGTCATGGCTAGCTCCCTGCTCATCACAGAAAAATCAGCGCCGGTATCGACGAGTGCGGTCAGTTCATAACTGTCGACCGTTACTAAAATTTCAGCGGAAACTAATCGTTCGCAGCACGTCGGTGAGGTCGTCGGATCGGGTCGTTGACGCTCGGGCCGTCGCGTCCAATCGTCGGGTGGAGGCTGTTGACTTCGTGCAGCGGCGGCGGCCCTACCCCCGGAGGACGCCGTCTTCAGTTTTCCCGCCGAGGGGACGTGCCTCCGAACTGACCGGAGGTTGAGGGCCGACTGGGCGTAGCAAAGCGCCTCGGGGATGGCGATCGCGACTGTCGCCGCTGTGAGGTCGGGGGCGGCACTTGAGAGTTCAGGTACTCCTCTATGTCCCGCGGTCTTTCACCATAGCGCGGTCGAGGCGCGTCCGGTGGGAATCCTCTCAGACCCATCCGCCGGTACGGGCAATTCCGCAGAACATGGCCGGGCTCCCCGCAGTGGTAGCAGAGCGGACGATCGTTGGACGTTCGCCACACGTACGCTTTGCGGAATGGAGGGCACGGGTCCTGCTGCTGCTCGATGGGACGCACGTAACGATGGGGTGGTGGTTGTTCGGCAACGGGGCGAATCGCTTGCGGCGCCGAGGCAGGTCGGCGCAGGGCATCGCTGTAGGACATTACGTGCGGCTCCGAAAGGGGTGCTGGGGGTGGCTGCACCGCTCGCCGGATTTCGTCACGGAGAACATCGCCTGTCGAAGGAACGCTTTCTGACGGAGCACTCAAGTGGAGGTGTCGCAGTTCTTCGCGGACAATGCTCCGCACAAGCGCTCGCAGCGCCTCATCCCCGGGGCCTGGCAAGGACGTGCAGTACTGAGCGGCCGCTACATTTGCCTGACGGCCGTATTGGGCACTCCGTTCCTGCAAGGAACGTTCTATGGTCGTCGCTTCCTTGGCAAAGGCGGCGACAGTTCTCGGAGGGTCGCGCATGCATGAGGCCAGCGAACAGCTGCTCCTTTACCCCACGCATAAGGTGCCTCACCTTTGTAGCTTCGGGCATGGCTGGGTCGGCCCGATTGAAGAGGCGGGTCATGTCCTCAATAAACATGGCCACGCTCTCGTTGGACTGCTGTGACCTGGAGCGAAGGGCAAGTTCGGCATTCTCCTTTCGCTCGCTCGAACTGAACGTGGCGAGCACCTCGCGGCGAAAAGCTGCCCAGTTAGAGAAGGACGCCTCGTGGTTCTCGAACCACGTTTTCGCCGAGTCTTGCAGTGCGAAGTACACGTTCAGCAGCTTTCGCTCGTCGTCCCATTGGTTGAACGCGGCCACACGGTCAAAACCGGCCAACCAATCTTCTACATCCTCGAACCGGTCGCCATGGAAGGATGGTGGCGACCGAGGTGCAAGAAAGACGAACGGCGGGGCACTGCCGAAGGACTGACCTGTCTGGCTGCCAGTGGCGGAAGTCATGGCCCGAGCAGGAATCGTGAGTGGCTCAAATTCGGGTTGCAGGCCTCGCAGGCGACGGCTCGCTTTGTGGACAGGTGTGGCGTCTGCTCGTCGGGGAGAAGCGTCAGGGCTATCGTCCCGGTCAGCGTACATGGGATGATACCCAGCACGGCTCCACCAAAAATGTCACCGGCGAAAATACAGAGAACAAAGCTGTTCACTCGGGCGAGGTTTGCCAACACCGCCGCGCTCGTTCTGGACAAAGACGTTCGGCCACGCGCTCGGGAACACAGTTCGACCTCCAGGTGGCGCCGGCAGAAAGTCAGCAGCGTGGCAATATTATATAGAACCCCCCGGCATTTGCCAACATATTTCTCTCTTTCTCCTTCCCTTACGGCGTGGTTCAGGTGCCCACCGAGATATGTGATACAGACACTGCGTCCCTTCCTTTCCTAAAAACCAGTTTGTTTTGCATTTCGCCTCCCTTTCGATGGAGGCGAGAAACAAAGGCGCCCGTGTGCAGTGAGATGTCAGTGCACGTTAGAGATTCCCAGGGGCCCTATTCTCGACACGCATGGCCGCCGTTCTCCGCCATATTGTCTCTCTGATTGGCTCATTGGGCGATCACGTGCAAGTCACGAGTTTTAAATCTGTGGCGCGAAACCATCAGGCTTCGAAATAGCTTTCTGCCGTGACGTCAAAATGACGTGTACTTGAAGACTGATTTTTAGCACAGTTATATTTTGTGCCGGGTTGGTAAATTTAAATGTCTGTGGAGGAGAAACGAAGCTACAGCTGGCATAGAAGAAAACACTTGGCTCGTTTTAGCAATTTTGAGAAAAACAAGTTCGTACTGTGAGGGTTGCTGCCTAGAATGTGATTGGCTGGAGGAATGTCACGTGATTCACGTGATACACAAGCATAATTCAGTGAGGTCAAAATGACGTTTAGTGACGCAAAGGAAATGATGCCATTGCTGAAAAATGCCCTATTTGGCCGCCATAATTTGAGACGGCCGCAAGATGGTCGAATTATGGTGGACATAGTCGAATTATGACCACACTGATTTATACAGCTGTTAGCTCACCGTAGTTTGGTAGGCGCTTATTTCAAGTAATAAACTGTTCAGAAACATGGTTGTTTTGAATGTAGAAGCACTGAAACGGCGTTATAATGGTACCTCTTAATTAAGCAGCCTTTTAGAGCCTTAATTATCAGAGTGTAATTTTACACCCGCGTGAGGACTCTAGCTGCGCTCCCGTTTCAAACGGTTCTCTCATGCTAAGAAATTATCGGCCCGCGTGGTCGCGGTTGCTACAGCGCGGATATGGCGGTGTCAGTAGCTGCCGTTTGTTGCCACGGGCTGCGAGAAGCGAAGCATTCGTGAGTGCGCCTCAGTGTTTTCGAAGGACTGCACGGTTCGTGAGTTTGACGGCCTGGCCAGTGATATATGGTGTGGTGGCTTTGCAAGAAGCTTTGCGGCAAGAGGCAGCGCGTGAGCACCTTGGTCTGCCTTAAACATGGGATTGTAGGTGCTCCGGCCGTTACTCTGATCATGTGTTTAAAGGCGCGATCGGTAGCTGTGAACGTCTGGATACCAATTAGTTCAGTGTTTGCCTCTATTTACACGCTGTCGCTGACCTGATATTCAACTGCGTGAGTGATGAGAGGGTGGCACAAAGGGTTGTCTGCCGGCTGAGCAACATGCTTCCAGAATGTGCTCGGCTTGTCGGCGGGACTGTGGTCATCAGTGCATCATCTGTGTGCTTAATTTGTGTGCATCAGCGTCTTTGTGCATAAGGGCAGTTTCTGAAGACAGCGGTGTCAGCAAGGCAGCGTACATGTGCCGAGTACATCGTCTCAAGCATCGATGAGGTAAGGGAAACAGCAACGAAAAATTGCTGTTGACTTTCTACAGATGGCTGCATGCAAAGTTCATATTGATTGCTGGTGGCTTTCTTCGGGTGTGTAATAACAAGTCCCTTGTGTTTCTACTCTTTTTTGGTCGCATGCAAACAGCTATGAATCTCATGGCACATTTATTTGTAGCCTATTAAGCGAGGAAGCCTTGCGCAAATAAAAACAGCATTTCAAAATAGTCTTGTCTGTAAAGTAAAACGCACAACGAGTTTTCAGATTACTACAATATGCGGATGTGGGTGACTCGTAGGGCGCCTGCATGTCTATGGTTTTCTTTCATTGCATACAAACGCAATGGCTTGGCATCTGCATTTTCATAAATGCAGTTTCAAAAGCATTCGTGTAGTGAGATTTTTGTGCAGTTCAATATTCTGAGGTAAAGTTAACCTTGGACTTCCCCTACAATGTGCCTTGTAGCAGTTGCCTTCACTGCAGCACAATAAAAATAAATATGTAATAATTATGTATACCCATCAGTCTGGCTGTAGTCAAGCTGTTTTCACAGTTTTGTTTTACTTCCTCCATCATTTTGATAGAGATGACCAATAAAATATAACTGTTACAAAAGCAGTTTATTTGAGTAGTAGTTACAGTCATACTTTTCAAAGTTTTGTTTTACTTCCTCCATCATTTTGATAGAGATGACCAATAAAATATAACTGTTACAAAAGCAGTTTATTTGAGTAGTAGTTACAGTCATACATGAAACTTTAGTTTAATAATTACAGCCCTGTGATGTCTGGTATTTGAAAGTCTTTTCTCTTGTGTGTATGAAACTTGCATTGCACTCAAGCTCACGCACTAGACAGTGTTGATTGCCTTCCAGGTGACATGTGTATAATGTGCCTCTTCGATGCATCACTGCTATCCTAGGAAGTCATGTGTTGATGAATGCTGCTGCAAGGTTCAACATCGTTCACCTCTCAGCTAGAGTGCTTCTCAAGCAAAGAATCATTCTTTGGAAGGGTTGCATTGGATGTCTTCACAGGTGTCAAGTGCTGTACATATGGAACAGGATTCTTTTCAAAGGCGATCACAACTTGCACTGTGCGACACATTGCATGCGTCTGCACTTAGCTGCAGGACTCACTGGCATAGTTTTCACCTGTAGTCATGCTATGATCAGTCTATGTAAACATTTTTTGTGCTTCAAGTTTCATTGCACACAGCAAGAAAGCTGTTCAAGTCTGTGATTTTTGTGCTGCTCTTTAAACAGGACCAAATTTTGCTTTCAGTTTGTCACTAGAGTGTGTAATGACAGGTGTGTTTGATGTGTAGACTAGGCTTTTCTCTAATGCTGCAGTTCTTCACGTGACAGGAAGCGTAGAAGAAATTTTAATCCTACCATCTGCAAATTGGCCGTATGTGTGCTTAAACACATGCTTTAACGCTGCTGAACAGTTGCTAATTCTTAATGTACTGCAATGCTGTGTGCTCTCTTTATGCAGAATGTGCATGTTGGTGTTTTAGTGCAGTGAAACAGAGGAAGTCACCAAAATGTTTTTTCTCCTGCCAGCAGAGCTTTGAACCAGTACTTCTCTTTGATTTCTCTGAAAAGTTTGTGCTCCATGACGTGATTACTGCTTCACTGAAATTTCATGACATGCACGAAACATAGGGATGTGTATGCAGTCATTTATCACATCTTGCTCAGGGCGCAGTCTGATTTTGTAGGCAACTGTTCGTCCGATAGGAGGTTCCTAATGTGTCATCTGTGTGTGCTCACAGAGCAAAGCAAGCTTTGTCTCCTGACATTTCTTTGCCTCTGTGCTTGTTTTCTACTGTTGCTTTTAAATGCTATGTGTAGTGATACAGCAATCCACTAGTTTTCCTCTGAGCAAAAAGTGAGGCAACTCTTTCATGTTTGCCATCTGCCAAGCTTGTATGAATGAAAGACAAGGAAGCTGTCTGCTAGTTCGACCAGTTTTGCTGTGTAAGGCCCTGCTTTTACCAACCTTGTTGCTGGCACTATGCTTCTTGGCTGCTGCTAATGCTGTTAGGCGAATTTGACAAAAATTCCCGACAATCTGTTCAACCTATGTTTCTTTGGTAAAACTGGGGCATCAATGGACGCATTGCTATTTTTTGATTCAACACAGGAATCTACTGGATTTGGCACTTCGTGAAATGGGCATTATCAATGTGCACATATACCGCATCACACTTCTTTCACACATTGCAACTTGTCTTGTTACCAGAGAAATCTGCCTCTGTGACCCTGATGTGTGCGGGATTTTATCACTTTTCCTGTGTGGCAGCAGAAATCGGCTCATTACTGTCATTGCCATCACATGTCCTGCAGCAGTCATGAAATTTTCTTTTGTATCTAAAACAAATGTGTTTGTTGTGATACTTTACAGAAAGGAAGTTTGTTCTACAGCTGACTTGCTCCGAAATTTTGCTTGATCTTCAAAAGAAAATTGGAAGCAAATCAATTAATTTTTTTAAAACAAGCTAATATTTCAGGGGGCTCAAATTTTGTGCAATATATCTTCCAGTGCACTCAATTTCCACTAACATATTGCAGTTTTCTCTGCCTTTGTATTACAGCTGATTTGTTTAGTCAATAAAATGCACCAGTTTCACTTACATCTATCCTGATCACCAGTTTATTGTCTACTTTACCCAGTACTCAGGCCTTCCCTTGCGATTAACTGTGTCAGTGCCACCAATGTCTAATCCCACCTCTGTGTAAAATTATCTATGCATGCGTGGCTGTGCTGATGTTCGGCAAAAAAAGATGCAAATGACTAAATGCATGAGAAAATTGCATTCAACCCTTTAGGGCACTTTGTACACAACTGCGTACATTGTGAAATAATTTTTCTCGTGGTTTGCTTTAGTTGTCACTGATTTATTCATTTCAATCCCATTTAGCATCCATCGTCCTCTAAATAGGGTGCTTTTTATGGTTGCAGCACATATTTTTCTGGCAGAATACAACAGCATAGCAACTGCTCCAGTATGTATGTTTGTAAACAATGCCTAGATCAAAAATTGGAATGCTTGTTCTGCTTTGTATTTGGCATTTCTGTTTTGGTTTTTAATGGTGCGCCAGCTGTCTTCAATTGTAATGAATTGCAGGGTTGTAGTCAAGTCTTCAGGCCACATGGTCTGCTTTTGATCCCCGAAGTGCAAAACTCAGTATTCTTGAAGCTTAAAGGGCCTTGAAAGGCTAAAACAAGGGTTTTCCTCACCTTGCAGAAGTTTATAGCATGATGGGTGCCTTGAATACTCCACTACACAGCTAAAAAGTGAACCCTGTGGCGGGAAGTCTTCACGTAGGGGTCTACATGCACCGTATCATTGCAATTCCTACTGCTGACTTCTCTTTTTAGCTGTGTATTGTATGGTGCTGTGAGGATAATTTATTTCGTGTTGAACAATCTCCTGTGGTTTATTAATTCTCATGAATACATCCTATGTGGTGCACACATTAAGAAACCTACCTAAAGCCAGTGGCTACCGTCGCTGGCTAGATTGCTTTTTGTGCATCCTGGAGACTTTTATCTTAATAGTACCCTAACCAGAACACTACCACTGTCTGTATTAGTGCCTCCCATATGTTGTCCTGAGGGCGACATCAACATTGAATGTCTTGCCTATTTTCTGTTTAATCTTACGCTTTTGATTTTCCTGCCATGTTCCCGCCTCTATTGCTGCAATATTTGGCTGTATTAAATTTAAAAAAGCAGTTACCAATTTTATGTGTTCCCCCACTCTTCTTTGTATACTTCCGGGCCTTCAGAGTATGGAAATAAATTAATTTCCTCCTTGTCTGTAGTGCTCCTAAGTTTACTGTCATGTTTTTCTTCTCCTTCAGCTCTTCGGCTCATGGTGCCACTTAGTTGTCTCTTTAAATACTGCGTGCAAGACCAACCGAAATGCTTGGCCCCAAAACACACGTTCGGGCTTTGTGTGACATGAACTAGGCAATGAGTGTGCATACATGAACATTAAATTAAGTTTCTTGCATCATACAAATAAAGCTGCCGCGGTGGCTCAGTGGTTATGGTGGTTGGCTGCTGACCCGAAAGACGCAGGTTCAATCCCGGCCGCAGCGGTTGAGGCCCGTGTACTGTGCGATGCCAGTTCACGGCAAAGAACCCGAGGGGGTCGAAATTATCGAGAGCTCTCTACTACAGCATCTCTCATAGCTTGAGCCGCTTTGGGATCATAAACCCCATAAAACAAAGCAAATAAAGCAAGTATCTTGCACATTCCATGTGTCTTACTGTAATATGGTGTCGTCACCGATATTTACTCTCTACCTCTATGTTCGTCCCCTGCCCCTTTGTGGAATAACAGGTGAAGGAACTTTTCCTTATCCGACCTCTCCACCTTTTCTGGCATATATCTTTCTCTCTTACTTGGAAGCTTGCTGTACTGTACTTGATCAGGCATCTAAAGGAGCTGCTTGATTTTATGGTAGGTGCATAACTGTTATTCTACAACGAAGAAACTTCAAGACGCTGCCTGACTCGTGTTGCTTGTGTGGACAGCAAGGGAGGTGAGGCGGCCTGTAAGTGCTCAAGAAAATACTTTTGCCCCACCTCACAGAATGTTGTGCTTACTTGCATCGCACATATAGTGTAGCTGCTTCTGTGTGGTGGTCGTGAGTGTTACGCATTCACTTGAACAAGTAGAAAAAATTTATGCCTTTCTAGGAAGGGAAAAACAAGCAAAATTGCTGACAGCATTTGTAATTTTTATGAAGTAATATATGTGCCACTTAAATCACAAACGTGCATGCATGCAGGCTTGCGAAGCAAAATATGAGTACATCACTGAATTTTGTGAGGGTACGCTCTATTCAAATTATGTTGTGTGTGTGGGAGGGGGGGGGGAGTTTTCGCTTTGTTTTATGTTGTTTGTTATTAATGCCAGAAAAGAATCTTTTTTCCCCGGCTTTGCACATTTAAGTTGATAATAAGGGATGCGCACTCGGTGTGTTCTTCTTGACGAGATTTACTCCGATATTCCGTGCTTTGCAGTTTCGTTTCATGCGCGGGTGCATGCAAACATGACTAACAACAGAGTCTGGTGCAACGCGTTGCCTAAAATGTGCACATCGGCTTGCCTTGCCAAGCAACAAATCTTGGAGGCCTTCCAAGCGCACACAGATACAACTCCGCTGCACCCTTGCTGACCTGACGGTAGCTGACGCGGCGCCTAGGAAACAGTTGGTTTCCGCAGAGTTTACAACGCTAAGAAGTATGCGAGCGTTGTCCTCGGGCAGGGACTGCTGGCCTGCGCGGATTTAGGTGCCGCTTCGGGCGCCTTTTCAGCAGTGGCGGCACCACTCTAAAAATATAGCTCTCGTTGCTTCCTTTCCTGTCCCGGACGAGATGACTTTTCCCCCAGAAAACTGCCTTAGTTCCTGCATTCAACTGTGGCTGGTAAGCGAATGTGCGAAGCTGTCGTCGATCGTTATGAGGAGCAATGCCACAAAAGCATCATGCCGGCCAAAGCTTTCACTTTCCGCTCCCATTCGGCACGTACGCCATTACGAATACCCTGGCCCCGTTCCTGATGTTCGCCAGCTTCTCTGCGCAACAGTACGCACGCGTGTGACGCCGCTCGTGACTCGCGGGTACGCCATCAGTTCACCTCGACTGCAAAGTCGTCTAGGCTGCGCCCTCGCTCGCACCGCCGCATCGAACTCGATGAATCCTTTGACAACCGACGTGCGAGTCTTTCGCACTGAGTAGCCCCAGTCGGTCTGCCCATAGCTGCTGCCGGACATCCGACATGATACGCACGAGGCCGCAACATATTTCACTCCTTCGCACTGCCCCTCGACGCGTATGCACCGAAGATTGCAACGCAGAGGCTCAGCGCAAGCTCCCGGAGCGGCGTTCTGTTCCGTACTTGGCGCCAATAATAGCAGACGACGGTATTTATTTCTAGATCAGTTTTTACTTTTTTTTCTCTCTTCACGTAATCAGATTCTGTGAGTACGTAACCTGGCACCGCCTTGATGGTTACGTCACGCCTACGTCACAATTTGAACAAAATGGCGAATTGTCGAGAATAGGGCCCCAGGTGGTCGAAATTATTCCGGAGCCCTCCACTACGGCACCTCTTTCTTCCTTTTTTCTTTCAGTCCCTTGTTTAACCCTTCCCTTAAAGCGCGGTTAAGGTGTCCGCCAAGATCTGACAAATACTGCGCCATTTCCTTTCCCCAAAAACCAATTATTAATTCAACTCCGTCGCTTTGACCTTTAGCGACCTTCAGCCGCTCCGGAGCTGCGCCGAAACCGACGAAGGGCGGGTGCTTCGAAAGCAAAGAAAAACGCCCACACCTGGCCCCCTGGAACACTGGACACCTCAGGGGCGCTTTAACCTACGTGGCGGTGGTTAGAGGTGGTGACAGATGTGCGCTGCATGCGTTTACATTGACAACGTTTTGGCAGAAACGCGGCACTGAAGATATAGGCCGTCGGCGCTCATTGTGACCATATGCGCTGGCGTTGACCATCAATTTAACTGCCACCTGTTCGGCGCGCCGCCTATCCAGTGTGCGAAACGTGCTCAACGTCACAGACGCCAAGCCACGTCTAGTTGCCTTGATACACCACAGCTTTCGTTCTCTAACCAGGTTCAACGGTTGTTACACCGCAGCTAATTTTGAAGTGAAAAGCTTCAATACGCTAGGCAAACCAATCGTCGGGTGGGCTGGAGAATGACCTTAAACGACTTTCAGGCCAACCACGTTTATCCCTTCCTTGCGGCGCGGTTCGGGTGTGCACTGATATATGTGAGACAGTTGCATTTCCTTTCCTGAAATCCAATTTTCAAGGCCAATCTTCAATTTTCTTCGAAAGTAAAGGAAAGGCGCATAACTGGCCCCTGGGAAGTGAACGCAGTCGCGCTTTAACCTACGTGGCGGTAGTGACCAGAGGTGGGAAAATTTTCCTCCCTCACCCTCACTTTTGAATCCATGGCCCACCCTCACCCTCGCCCTCATTTTGAAAAGCTATCCGGCCCTCCCTCGCCCTCACCCTCACTTCGAAGAATTTGCCGGCCCTCCTTCGCCCTCACCCTCAAATCGTAGGCCCTCCCTCGCCCTCACTAAGGGTCATTTTAAAATTCGAGTTGTGTTTTCTAGTCTGCAATTTCTGGCGATATTACTGAGTAATAAAGTTAACATACAAGGCAAGCCGTCAAGGCTCTGTTGAACGAGAGGCTATAGCTGCTCATAATGAGCTGTTTGAGCTAATACGTGAGATAAAACCGAGACAGTTACGAGTTGGGCCCTAAATCATCACTCTGGCTTTACTTCTGGCACGCACTGCATGCATACATGTGCCCTGCACTTGTAACGTTTCATTGTTATCTATATTTATCACTGGAGACTTTAGCAGGGTGAGATACAGATAAGCAAACGCAACATAACAACACAGGCAGTGAACACAAGGACAAAGTGGAATAACGTTCCTTGAAAATTTCGGAAAATAAGCATACACAGCAGATTTTTAAACCATACTGGAAAGAAACGTCGACATAGATGATTTCGAAACGTGGTCATTGGTTAAGAGATTCCCTTCAATTACTGTTCGTGGAAAGACAGAATACTTAAAACAGTTATTACGCGTGGTAATTGGCGTTACTGTGCCGCTATGTCTTTGCCTAGTGGCGCAACCAGACGAATAAGAAATTATTCTCGTGAGATATGTCTTATAGGGGCCGTTAAAAAAAATTGAAAGACGAATTTTAACCCTGACAAACGGTTTCTTTGCGTTAATGGGGGCCATTCCGCTTTGATTTACAGTTCTGTCACTTACGTCCAAATCCATTTTAAATGAAGCGAGGTGCTTTTCTTGGCACCATTTCTATCTTATTAGTGTAAGTTTTATTAAAAGTGTCCTAAATAACGCTTGCATAGTCCAGCATCAGCACAATTATGTTTTTGTATGCGAGCAGTTGGACGGAAGCAGTAGGAAGTCTCAAAGCTCTCCTCAGAAAGAACAACTTGCGCTCAACATTAGCCATTATGTACTCAATGTTCTTAGTCTAAGCGAAGCCATAAGTGATCGAGAGTCCGAGATACTTACAATGTCTTGAGAAAAACTCGAGAGAAGTTTTGATAGGACGAATGTTTAGGTTTCTAATCTAAAGCGGCGTCTTCAGTACTGAGCAGTACAGCTTTGTGGTTCGATATTCTATCTACTATCTGGCTATTTGTTTTGGCAGTAATTGATCCGCTAACAAAAAAGAGGTCGAGCATTGATTGAGAATTGCCGTGAAATATAGTATTTTCTTCTACAATATGCAATAAGTCGAAGCCAAAAGCACTGCCCAACATGGCTTCACCTTGAGCGTCGTGCTTTCGCACTGAAAAGTTTGACCAGTCGCCTTCAGGCAAAATAAAGTATCCTGGTAGTGTAACACGATTATCGGATTTAACATTCTTGCAAAAATATTGTTTCAATTTCTATAATACAGCAACGGTGGTGTTAGGGGGCCTGTACATTGCTCCAATTATATATCTAACGTTTCCATAGTAGGTTGTGCAAAAATGCACTCTACATTAGGTACATCAGGCATTGGTAAAATTCACAGGGATGATTTAAACCGTATGCTGACATCTCCACCTCTGATATAACGATCCTTTCGGTACGCACTCTACTAGCCAGTGGTAACGAACACTGTCAAACACTGTATTGTTAAGCCAATTTTCTGTCAAAACCGCTATTTCAGGGTCGTGCAAAAGCAGAAGGGCCTCCAACTCAGTTCTCTTGTGGATGATACTTCTGCGTTAACATTTTGTATTTTCAGCGTCTGAAGTCTCTGGTTTGATTTCTATCTAAGCCTAAAGCGAGGAGCTCTTGTTTCATCCCACCCATACAGTACGCTATTAGCGCTTAGCTTATCATAGATTAGCTTTAAAGCTTCGTGCCCTCTTTTCCCTCTTCACAGCTTTTCCACTGCTGTTTCAGTATTTGCCTAACTGGTTTAGCAGTCCTCAGCTAATGATTTTGAGCTTTTTTGGTGTTTGGATTTTGAGCTGATTTTGGTGTTTTTGAGTTAATAGCATGATCGTAACATTGAAATTTTTTCACAGGAGTCGATGAGTTTGAAAACGACTGTTCGTGTCTTATTTTTTTCCTTTTTGCCCACCATGTGGCATCTTTCGACACCACTGAGTGTTAAGCCTTGTTCCAGAAAAAAACACCATCAACTACTTCCTTTTAAAGTTCCTCGCTAGTCTCCTTGCTAAGCTCTTTTATTCCGCAAATGATCAGGTTATTTCTGCCTGTTTTCTAAATTGTCTATCTGGTTCCTAATTGTAGTAACCCAAGCAGCACAAGTGATTGGCCCAACACTGGAACCGTATTGGCAAAGGCCGGCCCTACAAAGGGCCAGGATGGGACCATCCTGTTGCAATATTGGGCCGATGACCTGTGCTGCTTGGGAAAGTGCTCCTGAAGTTCTGATTTTGCCGATTTCATGTCTTTTACCTTCGTGGCTAAGACAACTAGGCCCGACAACTGTTTCTCAGTGCCGTCAATTCGCTGAGTTAAACCGGAAAGTTTATTCTCAGTTATATTTTTAGGCGCAGAATTGACATCTGAGCTAGTTGGTTTTTCATTTTCAAAACTTATATAAAGCGCACTTCGGACAACAGACAAGGAAGACCAAACAACACAAGCGCTTGCTCGCAACTGGGCGTTTATTCGAGAAACACACAAAAGGAAGAACGATCACAAACAAGACAAAAGCCATCGCGCAGGCGTAACAGGAAATGTGCTCATGCAGGTGCGTCAAGATAATAAAACTCTCTTTCATGCAAAACCACCATACGGTCGGCAACACACGTGTGCTGATTCTTACGGATGTGATAGGCCTCTGAAATCTCTCTGGTTAGCTGATTAGGGTGTCGGAACAAGATTTTAGTTTGGTCAAGCAAAGGCTTCCAGCCGCTGCATTGTCCTGTGTGTCCTGTGTCCTGTGTTCCTTGTTCCTTTGTCTTCGTCTTTTGCGCTGGTTTCCTTCTTCAACCACGTTTTTTAGTTGATGAGAAAACCGATGAACATAAGGTATGACTGCAATATTTTTCTTTTTCTCCTCAGAACCCTTAAGAAGTGACCTATTGAACTCTTTTACTTTTTTGACCACCTTGTTAGAAGCTAGAAACAACACGTCCTCTGGAAATCAAGCCAATCTTACTCTGTTCACTTGCTCGCCGAAACATTCCTTCAATTCGTGAGGACACGACTTGAGCGAAGACGATCCTAGGCAGGAGACAGCAATTCCGCACTTCACAATTTTTGAGTGACTTGATTTATAATTTAGGAGTGATTTATCAGACCTCGGGGAATACCTCCAGCACACATGATCCTGCATGAAATGACGTTTTGTGTCAAGGAACTGCAGGCAATCGTTTGTACGAGTTTCAAAGGTGAACTGTAATCCACACCCATATTCTTTAAAAATCTTAATAATGTCCACCGCCCTCCTTGTAAATTCATGTCGGTCAACAAACACCGGATAATCATCGACATACCTGAAAATCTTTTTTGCAAGGCCACTCTTATTCTTTTCAATATAAGAGACAACTCGAGACAGGAAGATATCACTGAGGACGGGCGCTACTTTGGATCCGGTACAAACACCTGTCTTTTGAATAAACAAATGCCCATTCCAGTCAACAAAAGTAGAAGCCAGATAAAACGACAGCACTTCTAAAAACGAAGGAACGGAAATACCACAGGCATTGACAAAGCATTGTTCATCATTATCCTCGGTAATGCAATCACTAACAAATTTTATCAGTGTGTCATGTGGGAGCGAGTAGAAGAGGTCCTTAACATCAATACTAAAGGCAGACGCTCCTTTAGGATTATGATTCTTCTTTGGCTGTTGTCGACTACCTTATGCGTTGCATATTGCAATCACTCAGTTCAGCCCTTGGGCGCGGCCGGGCAGCCACCATTGACCTTTAGCGCAACAACGTGACGTGACGTCACGAAGCCAGAGTAAAAGCTGGGCCCCAACTCGCGCGGTCGCGCGCGGCCGCAGCCACCACCTGACTCCCGCTCCTCCCGCTAGGGGCGCTGCGCCGGCGCGTGACGTCACGGAGGAAAAGCTAGGCCCCAACTGGCGCGGTCGCGCGCGGCCGCAGCCACCGCCTGATTCCCGCTCCTCCCGCTAGGGGCGCTGCGCTATGATTGACGTCACGGCATATGTATGCAACGCATTCTTGGCTGAACCAAGCTAAGCCTGGCCATTTTTTTGTCATTGAATAAGTCGCCTTCATCTAATCTCGCTAAGCACTGTTCGAAATGCAGCGGCTGGAAGCCTTTGCTTGACCAAACTAAAATCTTTTTCCGACACTCTAATCAGCTAACCAGAGAGATTTCAGAGGCCTATCACATCCGTAAGAATCGGCACACGTGTGTTGCCGACCCTATGGTGGTTTTGCATGAAAGAGAGTTTTATTATCTTGACGCACCTGCATGAGCACATTTCCTGTCACGCCTGCGCGATGGCTTTTGTCTTGTTTGTGATTGTTCTTCCTTTTGTTTGTTTCTCGAATAAACGCCCAGTTGCGAGTAAGCGCTTGTGTTGTTTGGTCTGTTGTCCTAAGCGCGCTTTATATAATTTTTTAAAATATATTTTTATACCCCTGCAGCCCCCCCCCCCCCCCACCCCAATTTTTGAATTAATCTTGCTCCGGCCTTCTAGCAATTCCGATAGCATTTGTTTTTCAATCGGGCCAGGATATGTTTCAACACCGCCCCGAGACAACAGATCTTTTGATAATGCGATCACGCAAGAAAGGAAACACGGAACGCACCGTGGGCAAGGCAGCAGCAGTACAAAGCGATCGTCACTCCTACAGCAATGTGCAGACTTGGGAGAGCAGAAAGTTGGGCTTGTTGATTGATATGCACACTGAAGAAGTGGGCGCGGAAAAATGATGACAAGCGAGACAAACAAAGACTAGTGCTGCTCACAACTGGAGGTTTATTCCAGACGTATGCTGAAATAAATAATAAAACCAACAAGAACAAAACAATAACGTCATGAACATCACATGTTACCCCGTGAATCCCAATGATTTTGTCAGGAACAGATACTCCCTATCGTAGAAGCGGACGGAAGTCTGACTAACGCACTTATCTCCACTGATGCGCATATGGAAGGCTTCCATGAGCTCACGCGTGAGTTCATCCCTGTGCCTGAAAAGGATGGTAGTTTTGTCGAAAAGCAGTTTGCACTGGATTGTCTTTTTCTTGTCGTTTGTGCTACACGTGCGGCAATGTTTAGGGAGATTATTAAGGAAGTCTCCCCCGAGTAATATTCGGTGTTCTCCTAATCTTTCGTTGACGCATCGTCCAATTTGGCCGATGTAGAGTGCGCCACAAGATAACGGCAATTTGTACACAACCCCCCTGGCACAGGTAACGAACGGGGCTTTGTGTTTGATGCTGCATTCATTTTTCGTTTATAGTGCCTTCCTTTCGCCTCCTTCTTCCTACCGGCTGCGCACCTGTGAACAGATTGCTACCAAGTTTCGAGGGGCGGAAAACACAATCGCAATGCTGTAACGCCGTGCTACATATATAAGTCCATGTGCCAATCTTTTCACGTATGGCATGGAGGCAACACTTCGACGCTCTGTTTCCTGGAGTTTGGGTGGCGACCCAGCCTTGATCCACACTGCCAGCCTTCCACAAGCTTCCACGATTATATGCTGAAGGTACCCGGTCTCTCTTATCCTCTTCAACGGGGACGCGAAGCTTTCCTTGAATGTATATGAGCAACACTTGCCGATGGCCGCCTTCAGACAGGAAGTGACTATCCCGTTCTTTACGACTTTGAATGGCCGGATGAATAATCAAGCAATGCTTTTTTGGCCCTAGGTTGGTATTTCCAACAAACATACTTGGGGCGAAAATGCAAGGACAAATCTAGGAACTGGAGCCTTCCAGCTCTAGGTAATTCTACTGTGAAATTAAGACAAGGGCCGCACCCCTTAAAAATTTTTAGCACATTGACGACAGTGCGTTGCTGGTTGAGTTAAGAAGACAACACTAAGTACTCATCTACATATTTGCATGCCTTCAAAAGTATCTTTCCTGATTTAATTTTATGGCCCTATCGACCTTAGCCAGAAAAACGTTGCTGAGGATGGGGCTAGTGAGACCGGACACAAACATCAGTTCGCTGTATGAAAAATTGGCCGTTTCACCCTATGATCGTTGACTTCAAAAGACAAAACAGATACACCACCCCTTCGATCTACCCCTTCAAAGACTCCGCCTCGCCGCGACCGCCTTCACCCATTACCAAAACAGGACTGCAAAATTATTCTCCGTGCCAAAAAAGGTCTTCCTCTGAGGAATTTCACCCCCCCCCCCCAAGAGACCAAGAGATCTCCTTAGCAGATGCCCAAGCCTGCCGCTCCCCCATAAATATGAGCTCCCTCAGGGTGCGCATTCATCAGGGCTCCAACATCATTATCATAAGCACCTCCGATCTTGATACGACAAACCACGTCCTACAAATCGACTGCCTTACGCTCGCCACCAAGGTCTACATCGTCTCTGCCTACTTTGCAACCCCGGAGACCGTCTCCAAGGGCGTCATTCATAGCCTGAACCCCAACACCTCGGAAACCGAGCTCATGAATTGCCTAAGGACCACCTTTTCCGGCTTGGAAGTCCTCCGGGCTGGCATGCTAGGCGCAACCAGAATGGCCGTCCTTACCTTCAACACCCTTAATGCTCCACGGTCGGTCATCTACTGTGGAGGTGAACTGCCCTGCTACCCATTCAGGCCGACCAAGAAAGTATGTAGAAGTCTGTCACCAAGTGGGCCACCGTTCCGGCGTCTGCCACACACCAAACATCTCTATCTGCCACATCGGTGGCACTCTCAAGCCACCCTCTGGACATCCCTGCATCCCGAAGTGTGCATCCTGCGGGGAAGCTCACCTTACTGGAGCACGGGAATGCCGCCAACACCTGGTTCGAAACGCGACCCGGAAAGCTGACACCTCAACACCCAAGACTCGAGTGGGTCACCCAAGGTGGTTCTGCTCCGAAAGGGACTCCTCAGAAAAGCCTCCCCAAAAACAAACCCCCTCCCCAATGCGCATGAAGACAAGTAAGACACCGGTCAGCAAACCATCTGGGAAGACCAAATGTCCACAGTTGGAAGCACCGGCCTCAATACCACAGGGGAGCTGGTCAGTTGTTGCCTCCTCTGCACTAAAAATTCAATCTACGCAAATAACCAAGCTCAAGGCAGAAATATCACGCCTGAACACAAAGCCAGGTCAACAAACCACCAAGCCCACAACACAAACTCTGGGAGACCAGTCGCATAACCCTTCCGCGACTGCTTCAGTAACGCCACCACCAAACAATTCGACAGCAACGCAACCCCCAAAACATCTGCACCCTTAACTGCTGCCCAGTTTGAATACTTAGATCGTATGAAGAACAACATCTTGCTGACCGTGCCACAGCAACGCGCACGATACCAACACCAAATGCAGCACCAAATGACCACCTTCAGCCAACAGACCCAGCAACAGCTGGTTACTATGCAACAACTCCGGCAGTAGAAGCAGGAGATGTACACCTCCTTCACGACGTGCTTATAGACCGCCTACCGCGTAAACGAATCCCACCTGCCGACCCCCTTAGTGGGCCCCACCAACCCCGCATGTGTCTGCCGACGGAAGTCAGTGAGTCGGCGAATCGGGACGGCATCCTGGCACTAGACAGCCATCATAGCGCCCAATAACGCATCGACACCGCCGCGGCACCAACTTGAAATCTGGAGGTGGAACTGCCGTTCTTTTAGTTCTATATACGCGTTCCGCCCCAATCCCCCCAGACGTCATTTGTCTTCAAGAAGTGGGCAAAGGGCCCATCCGCATACGAGGCTATTATTGCACGCTTCAGACTCACCACGCATCCCGTGTAGTCATCCTGGTTTCGAAAACCAAAGCGGCTACAGCCCATGCCCTCAACTCGTCCGACATCGATCATCAATTGATCGAAATTATTCCCCGAAAGGCCCAAAAGCAAAGTAAGGCGCGGACAGAGAGAAGTAAACGGAGCGTGCCGCACAAGAAAGAACAGCGCGTCAGTGCCGCCTAGCCACAACAGACGTAAGCTCAAAATCGCCACGCTCTAATGCAGGCCCCCTACCGGCGCGACCCTCTCATTGCTCCACTTGCCTCGCATTCGGCCGGCGTCAGGGTCGCGCTGATCATGAATATGGTCGGATGGTTGCGCCCTTTGTAGCGAGCACGGCATTTCGGAACGCGCAGACCGCTCAGAAATCCCGCGGATGCTACCATTATGCCGCACAGCTGAAGACGCGTTTCCATCGCAAATATCGCGCTGCCTTCGAACTTTAGTTCCCTCTGGTATTCATTTCCGTCTCGCTATCGATCAAATATACTCCAAACACCCGATCTACCACCGCAATTTCGGGTTCTATTAATACCGTTACCGTTCATTTTCGGCTTCCTGCTACGAGGACCCGATGGAGCAGCAAAGCATACACCTGTGTGTCTCTCCTGCAGCATATTGCTCCTGCATTGGAACCTGGCCTAGGAGGTCAGCTTAAAATAAGACGAAACCGCCGCTCCCGGCACTTTTTGCAATGCGATCCAGCGTCGCAAGGATAGTGACTGCTTCCAAATGTGCGGGCTGCAGCTGCTGAGTTGCCACGCCTATATTGTCAAACAGACGAGTTGCTTATATGTGACCGGTAGCAGTGAAGAAATACAGCTCGCACAGAAGAGCTAAGATCGCTTGCCGGTGTCTGTCATGGCTCATTCTCTTATTAGTGGGCGCGCACGGGTACTTATATGCCGAATTGAGCACGCGGGGCACGCAACAGTGACGCACTGCTGCCGCGGAATTCCCGTGGGTGAGACAGCGGGTGCTTGTAGTCATCCTAAGATCCGAAGGTGCACGCGAGATGATTACCTGAGTTCTGCTCGGCACATGACAGCGCGATACGCAGAGCACTGTGTCGGTGGCGATAAAAGCAGGTTCCAGTACAAGGACAGTGTGCTTCGCGGGAGACAGGCACGGTGCATGCACTGGTGCTACGTTGGCGCCTGGCAGGGACGAGGCGAATCATCAGTGATAACTCTAGAAAATTATCACAACATTGCGGTAGTACGGCGATTGTTTCGAGCGCTTTTGGTTGCGAGCTAGACGCGGAAGAGTCCCAGCGGCAGCTCAAGTTCGAAACACGCGGGTTGTCTGCGGCGTAAACGCGCCTCCAGCTGTATCACACGAAGCGGCTTAATGGTACAGCCATCCCCGTGCAATTTGCCTTATCAAGACAGCGGTCTGTGTATTCCGAAATGCTCGCTAGCTGCACAGAGAGCGACCATCCGATCATGATCATCATCAGCACGACATAGACGCCGGACGAATACGAGGCAAGCGGAGCATTGAGAGGGTCGCGCCGGAAGGGGCCCTGCACATGCGCGTGGCGATTTCGAGCTTTCGTTCTGTTCGGCTAGGCGTCGCAGACACGCAGTTATTTCTTGTGCGGCGCGCTCCGTTTGATTCTGTCCGCGCCTTCACGTTTGTCCGCAATGTGTACAGTCCCCCGCAACAAAAACACGCCCCGTTTGGACCCGTGCTTTCGGAATGCTACCGCATAGCCCAACGTAATCGTCTCGTGGTACTTGGAGACTTTATTGCTCCCCACACCGCCTGGGCTTACCGAGTCGATACAGCCAAGGGGACCACTCTCCTGGATGCCGTGGGCACCGCACGCCTTACGTTGATAACCGATCTCTCAGTCCCCACAAGGCTAGCTAATAGTGTCTCCCGTGACACCTCTCCGGATCTCACTTTCACTAAGAATGACAGTCTCTCTACCTGGATCAACCTAGGAGAAACCCTAGGAAGCGACCATTACATCCTCTCAATCAGCATAAAGTCCCCACAGCCCCAGATGCCCCTCGGTATCGTCAAGAACACCAATTGGGAAGCCTACAGAGCCGCGGCTCCCCATTCTAGCTCTATTAGATATCGCGGCATGGACCTAGGCCATCTGTGACCATCAATCGTACACGCAAACCCTCCAACATACTTTGACAACCTCGCAGTCGACCTCCATCTACTCCACATCTTGGAGGCCCATCATGGCCTGCTCAAGAAATGGCGCCGACAACAACATAACCGCACCCTCAAAAAGGGCATAGCGCAGCAAACCTTACAAGCTCAGGACTACGCAATGCAACTCTCCACCAAAAGTGGCATCAATTTTCCGACCCCCTACGTGGCACCCTGAGTACTTCCAAAACATGGGCCATACTGCGCATCCTTTTACATCATGAAACAACAAAGGCGTCTACCAATAGAACCTTGCAATCAGTAGCCCATCAATTCACCTGCACTGACCAATACCTTCTGGACACCCTCCGCTCCAAATATTTCGGCGCTCGACAGCAACTTACCTTATCTACCACTTACACCAGCCACACCAACCGGGAACTCGACGCGCCAATCACTTATGAAGAGGTATTCGCAGCTGCACGTGCTTGTAGCCGCTCTAGTGCCCCAGGTGCCGACTAAATCACTAACGCAATGCTACGCAACCTCTCCAATGGTTCCCTTCAAACACTTAACCCAATACATGAATGATGAACTGTGGAATCAAGGCAACATACCCCCTCAATGGAAACACGCAGAAGCTCTACTCATCCCTAATCCCAACAAGCCACCCAGCCTATCTGGTCTCATGCCCATATCGCAAACCTCCTGCTTTGGCAAGCTATGCGAGCGAGTCATCCAGACACGCCTGCCAAACTATATTGAAGTTCATAATCTCTTTCACTATTTTCTGCTCGGCTTTCAGGTCTCTCTGCACAAGAACCTTTCTTCTTATCAAACACGAAGTCCTCATATTTTCTAGCGCTTAGTGAACACAAGGGACAAGAACACAAATACACAGGACGTACGCCCTGTGTATTTGTGTTCTTTTCCCTTGTGTTCTCTACGCGCTAGAAAAAATGAGTTCAAACAATATCCAACTAGCCCAAGTTTCTGCCTTACGAAGACCTCACGGGGATACCTTCTGGCGGAGAGCCCCTTCTTGTAACACTTGACATTATGGGCGCCTTCGACAACATTTCCTCGTTCTGCAATCCTAGAAGGTCTAAATCAAACACACTGTGGACCTCGCATCTTCCAATACATCTCCACCTTCCTCACTGCCCGCACAGCCTCAATAGGTATCGGATATACTAGATCTTCTTCCTTCCAAACACCTGACAAGGGCACCACAAGGTGCTGTCCTGTCACCACTACTATTCAATATACGTTAAAACGGATGCTTGGGCGAGTTGGTAAGTCATTTTAAAACAGAACAGCGTGCACTTTGACAAGAACTACGAGGAAGACACGACACAGTAACCAACCAACACGTGAAATAATTCAAGCAGCGCACATCGCCTGGTCAAAAGACGCCTGCGTCAGCAGCCCCTCTTTATCGATTGATTCCAAAGAACTGGCATTTTTAGCGAGGGGGAAATGATGATTTTAGTTATCGTCCTTGTTCAGTGCAGCATGTTTAGATGACTTGAATCGATGAATGGGTGTGTGTTTTCTTCTTTTTGTTGGAACTGTATATATGCCTCGTTCCAAGCAATAAGCATCAGTTGAAAGTCAGCGCTAGTCTGTGTCGTGTCTTCCTCGTAGTCCTTGGTAAAGTGCACGCTGTTCTCTTTTAAAATATTCAATATAGCCGTGGCCCCTCTCGCCCACAAGCTCTCTACACTATCCGACATCGGGTATACCATTTATGCGGATGACATCACCATCTGGTCAACCCGAGGATCCCTCGCCGCCAAACGGCGAGCCTTACAAACAGCCATAAGAGTTGTCGAGCATTTTGTTCAGACCAGCGGTATGCAGTGTGGACCGCACAAATCAGATATCATCCGTATCCATGGTCCCCGCTATCGTTCCCCCGGCCCAATCATGCTCGAAATTCACAACCACCCTATAGAATAAAAAATACTCATCCGAGTGCTTGGCCTCTGGGTCCAGCTTGACAGAAAGCCCACCCACACCATTGCCACTCTACGCACATCTGTGCTCAATTTCACACGTATTGTACGACGTATCGCTGGACATCGCAAGGGCATGCGCGAGGATGACACCATCCGCCTCGTCACGGCCCTGGCCATAAATCGAATCCAGTATGGTCTCCCATACCACAATATTGATTGCACCGCCGAGAGTAGGATCGACATCCTCATACGTATCCTCTTTAAAACAGCTCTGGGCCTTCCCATGTGTACATCCACCACTAGACTGCTTGCAATTAGGATTCACAACACGTTTGCGGAAATCCCGTAAGGCTGTTCTTAACTCCCCACAGACACGTCTCCTCACCATCTCGGCGGGTACGGCCATTCTTTCAAAGATAGGTGACCCGCAAGCCACTAGGACTATAGCCTTGACCGGAGTTCTTCCAAATGCTGTCCGCTCACGCCTTTACACGGACACTATCCCTCGCCATGAGCCACGAGTCACAGGCCCCGCGCCTTCAGGCCCGTCTTCGCAGCCTCCGTAGACAATACGGCCAAGACACCTCGGCTATCTATGGGGATGTGGCTTTCTATGCACAGCCCCACAGATATGCTTGCGCTGCTGTCAATCATGCCAACACCCCTTTTCTTGGAGCGTCCTTTACGGCACAGGATCCGGCGGCCAAAGAGGCCATTCTAATAGCCATCACCATCAAAATAAGCGACACTGAACACCATGGAACTCATATTTTTACAGACTCTCAAGCCGCCTGTAGAGCATATACGAGTGGGCATGTCCCGCGCACGGCTCTCCGAGTACTGGGCGGCCATCTCCAGTATGATCACGTCATCACCTGGGTCCCAGGACATGCAGGTTTCGATGGCAATATTAGGGCAGATGCCCTAGCTCGAGATTACATCAGCCGAGCGGGGCACACTGACTATACTCTCTACCCCCTCTCAACAGATTTTTAAGCCCGCCTAGGGACCCTCCGCCTAGATAGGCGTCTCTACCCCCTGCCGCATACGAAACTTTCCACGTAGGACGCCTACCATCTAAGACGCATCCAAACGCTTACTTTCCCCAACCTTCACCACCTACACCGCATTCACCCAACATTATACGCATATACATGTCCTTGGTGCGGCGAAATTCCCACATTCAAGCACATTACATGGACATGCTCAGATAAACCGAACCACTTAGAGCCGCACAACGCGGCGCTTGAGCAGTGGGAGGTGACGCCGGCCAGCGGCACCCTGGAAGAGCAGGATACGCTAGTCGCCATTGCCAAAGCGTCGGCAGGAGCCACTGGAGTCATGGACTGAGGACCCCACTCACAACCTCTCCTGTCCCCCTGTAGGGCCGCCCCTCTTTTCCAGCTGCATACCTTTGCAGGAAGTGGGACACCAGCACACGCGGAAACCGCTCCCCAGTGTAAGCGAGAGCCCCCGAGTGCGTACGGGGAACGAAAACAGTATGGTCACTTGACGCACGCCCCCCCCCCCTTAACGACGTGGGCTATCGCCGGGAAGGCACCCAGAGCTTCCCGCCATGCCTCGTGAACCAAAAGCGCATTCCCAGGAGGGCCGTGACGGACACCTGTCATGGCGGACAGGCAGTGCTCACCAAGAATGTGGGAAGACAGGGGCGATCCTTAATCTGGTTTCCAGGAGCGGCAGACAAACCCATTCATGCATATTAGCTGTGTCCCGCCGTCAGTAGCGCGGCAGCATCGTGGGCCCTTTCGCCCCCTCCTGTGTTGCTGACGGGCGACGCGGACCGATTGTTGGTGGCGGTATGCATGCCTGAAGCAAGGATTAGCTCCGAAGGAAGAGCGTTTGGATACTCTCACTTGGTAGAGAGTGGTGGCGTTTTTGTTTTTTATTTAGTTTGTATAGTTAACAAGACTCTGGGTTCGAGGCTAAGCCCAACCCAAGGGGTTGTCCCCATCTCTCATGTTATTTTTGATAGGAGAATTGATGCTTAGGGCGAGCCACTGAAAATGACCGCCCTTAGTCCTTTATTAATCAAGTGCTTAAAAGAGCATGTAAACGGATGCAGTCCAGTCTGAGCTGGGGCTCCATGCTTAGCATGTAACGTGATGCTACTTAGGCTCTAACCTGCCGGGTCGATGAGTAAAGTAGCGCAAAGTCTGTTCTTTTGTAAATTCCTCTGTATATGTATGTTGTAAATATATGCTCTGCTGTCATCATCTACAAGATCGCCTCCTGTTCGTCTTCCAAGCCGAACGACACTAGAGGAAGGGTTTGTGAACCATCCTGGAAGAAACGAACGACCATTGAAATTCTACTCCTCCTTTTACCATTAAATGTTTATTATTTATCTCTCAACAACTACTCCCGTGAACGCGGCTATGTGACGAAGACGATGGCATTGCAAGCACAGCACGAGAGCTTGGCAGTTCGTACAGGCAGGATGTTGCGATTTCTCCCGACATACACAGACCCATAACACGCGAGGAAGTCACCGCGGCAATGACGGCGATAACCAAGAACACGGCAGCGGGAGCTGACAGAACCAGAACTCCCTGATACGCAACCTCAGCGTTGAGGCGACGGATCAACTAACAGCATACCTCAACACACTGTGGAAAGAGGGAAGAATCCCAGACGAGTGGAAGCACGCCGTAGTGGTGATGATCCCTAAACCGGGCAAAAAGCTGCAGATAGAGAACCTCAGACCCATCTCTCTCACTTCAAGCTTGGGGAAGCTCTACGAGAGAATCATCACGAAACGAATCCAACTACACCTAGAAAACAAAGGGCTCTACCCGCACAGCATGTTTGTCTTCAGAGCAAATCTATCGTCACAAGACGTCCTCCTACAGATCAAGGAGGAGGTCCTCGAAACAGCACTCAAAACGGGCGAAAACCGTCATGGCCTTCGACATCAAAGGGGCCTTTGACAATGTCAGCCACGCAGCCATCATGGAAGGGCTGAATAACGCCAGCTGCGGAAGAAGGACCCATGACTACGTGAGGGCTTTCCTGACCAACCGAACGGCCACCGTAGGACTTGGCGACTTGAGAAGCGATATCTTCACTACCCCGAGCGAAGGAACGCCACAAGGCTCTGTCATCTCGCCCATATTATTTAACATAGCGATGATTAGTCTAGCCAAGAAACTCAGCAAGATCGAAGGTATACAACACGCAATGTACGCAGATGATATTACAGTCTGGGTCAACCAAGGCTCCTTGGGAGAAAAACAAGAGAAACTGCAAGAAGCAGCAAGCTGCGTGGAAGATTATGTTAAAGAAAGGGGACTAGCCTGCTCCACGGAGAAATCCGAGCTCCTGAGAGTAGGAAGACGCTTCACCCAAGCAGAGCTAGAAGTGAAGCTCGAGGGACAAAACATACCAGAGAGAAACATGATACGAGTCTTGGGCATGTGGATTCAATGAAGTAATAAATGCAGCCACACGATCAGCCTGCTTCAAAAGTCAACGGAGCAGGTGAGTCGTATGATAACCAGGGTCTCCCAATGAAGATACGGAATGAAAGAAGCTGATACGATAAAACTCGTCAGAAGTCTGGTGGTCAGTAGAGTCACCTACTCGCTCCCGTACCACTCCATGAACAAGCAAGAAAGGGAACAAGCTGACACGCTCTTATGAAAAGCATACAAGACGGCGCTACACCTGCCTAGAAACACGCCAAACGACAAGCTGCTGCAGCTGGGGCTCAGCAACACCTTCAGCGAACTAGCGGAAGCACAGCTCAAGACGCAGAATTGCAGACTCCGAACGTCAGCCGCCGGCCGAGCACTCCTAAAGAGGTTAGGTTACGACATGGAAGGGTATTTTGATCGATCCGCCGATATCCCCGACAACATCCGTAAACCCTCCAAGTCTGTCCTATACCAAAGAACATGGACCCGAATCTCCACGTGGCTAGAAGACAGGCGCGGGAAGATTATGTGGAACGCCATTTGGCTAAACTAGAAAACACAGTGTACACGAACGCAGCGCTTTATCCGTGGGATAAACGCACAAGAATAATCAATGCCTCCGCAGCAGTCGTGGATTACGCCGGCAAACCGATCACATACGCAGCCCTATGGGGCCACACGGTAGCAGAGGGGGAGGAAGTCGCCATTGCACTAGCCGCAGCCGAAGGCTATCGGAGAAACAAATCACTGATCATATTAACAGACTCGAAATCCACATGCAGGAACTACGCGCAAGGTAGAGTCTGCAAGGCGGCCCTAAGAATCCTCCTCAAAACAGGGCCCCCTAGCCAAAAAGTAACCCACAAGATACTCTGGATACCGGCACATACTGGGATAGCGGGAAACTCAAGGGTGGACAGATTAGTTTGCGAGATCACGTTCCGAGCTGAGCTGTTGGAGACCCTAGAGAACCCTAACATAGTAGAGCCAGTATATGCGGAGCTGCTAAATTGCTACAGAGGAGAGAGAACTGGCGGAGACTGCAAATAGGAACATTCTTCAACCTATACATTCTACACAAAATGTACCCTGTATCAGATAGCAGCTTATCAGCCCGAGAACGGCGGGCCGCATCTTTCCCTCCCTCGTTCCCCTTCCCCTCTTTCGTTTCGTTGCCTTTAAAAAGGAAAGGAATAAACTGCCGAGGCGCTTTTTTCTTCGTCGGCACAGCACCTTGCTGCAATGTGTGCCTATTCCCTTTAGACGTACGATACATGGTGTCAGAAGTGCCGAAGCCCCGCCGATATGGATATTGTCAAGCCTCCAGAGCCGCTACAGTTCTCCGGAAACCTACGAAGAAACTGGCACACGTTCAAGCAAAAACTGGAGCTTTTCTTCACGGCTACGCCCACTACACCGCCCAGATCGGAAGCCGCCAAGACGGCAATCCTTCTCAGCGCCGCGGGTGAAGAGGCTCTCGACGTCTATAACAACTTCTCCTTCGAAGCAGGTGAGAGCAAGGAAGACTACCAGACAGTGCTGCGCAAGTTTGAGGCGTACTGTGTGGATGAAGGAAACGAAGTTTACGAAAGACACGTTTTTCGCCTCCGCGTGCAGGATGAAGGAGAGCCTTTTGAGCAATATCTGCGGCAGTTAAAGAAACAGGCGAAGCTATGCAATTTCGGCAGGCTCGAAGAATCTATGATAAGAGATCAGGTTGTTTTCGGCACTCACAATCCGAAGATAAGGGAGAAAATGCTACGAGAAAAGGACCTAACCTTACAGAAGGCGGAGCAGATGTGCAAAGCGGCCGAGGTCTCGGCGCGGCAAAATGCTGCTTGGTCGAAGGACACCCTACAAGTAGACTACGCCCACAAACGGGAGCATGACCGGAAACCTTTTCGATGTCGACAATGCAACAGGGCTCATGCGCAAGGAGACTGCCCGGCGTATGGAAAGATATGTTATGCTTGCAAGAAGCCGAATCATTTTGCGGTATGCTGCAGGCGCCGCCAGAGCAGACAGGTAGATGAAGTAAAAGAAGATAAGATGGAGGACGGGTTCGATATTTTAGATATCGGAGTGTGCGGAATCAGCGACGGGGCCGGTGCAGACTGGACGGTCAGCGGAAACATACGCGGCAAAGAAATTAGATTCAAAGTTGACACAGGCTCACAAGCAAACATAGTTCCTGTAACTCTTTACCGTCGTTTGAAAAACACCGCGAGCCTCCAGAAAAGCACTGCAGTGCTGAAGGCGTACAAAGGCAGTGCTATCAAGCATGTCGGAGTGGATAGAGAGATCCTTGTTCTCAACGGTGTGGCACACGTTGTGACCTTTTTCGTGGTCAAGAAGGGTCGGCAGGCCATACTAGGACTGCAGACATGTCAGCAGTTTGGGCTAGTGCCGAAAGCTGTGGATTCGGTGGAATGGAATGAGACAGCACCGGAGAAAGCCTTTCCAGACTTGTTCCAGGGTACGGGGTGTGTTGGACGGCAGTACCGGATGGTCCTGCGGGCGGATGCTGTCCCAGTAGTGCATCCAGCACGAAGAGTACCTTTGGCCCTCCGGGACCCTCTTCGACAAGAACTGGAGCGCATGGAAAAGGCTGCCATTATCAAAAAGGTGGATGAGCCCACAGAATGGGTAAGCCCTTTGGTGATAGCGCGTAAGAAAGATGGAGCGCTTCGTGTCTGCATGGATCCAAGGGAAATCAACAAGAACATCAAACGCGAGCACTATCCAATGCCAACAAGGGAAGAGATTGAGGCAGAGCTGTCGGGTGCTAAGTTTTTTTCCCGGCTAGACGCAAATGCAGTTTTCCATCAAATCCCATTAGACGAAGCTACATCGCGGGTGTGTACTTTTGCGACACCATTTGGGCGTTACCGATTTTTGCGTCTTCCTTTTGGAATTTCATCAGCGAGCGAAGTTTTCCAGAAAACGCTAACTGAAATCTTCGAGGGACTGGAAGGCGTCCGCATATACATTGATGATATTCTAGTGTGGGGTGACAGTGAGAAGCAGCATAACGAGCGCCTCCATGCCGTGCTAACGCGGGCAGCACAGGCGGGCTTGACGTTTAACAGGCAGAAATGCGTGTTTGGGTTGAAAGAAATTGCGTTCTTGGGCGACGTAATAGGTGAGCAAGGCGTTCGTCCCGGTCGCAACTTAGTTGAAAGCGTCCTTTCGCTGCCGGCGCCGCAAGATAGGCATTCAGTGCGCAGAATGATGGGCGTTGTTAACTACTTTCGCAAGTACGTCCCGTCACTGAGTGATAAGACAGTCTTACTGCGGACACTCTTAAAAGAAAACGTCATGTTTGAATGGACGGCGGCGCATCAGCGTGAATGGAGAGAAATTTGCGACGCACTGACAAACCCTCCATTACTCGCGCTTTTTGATGAAGCAAAGGAAACCAAGATCACTGCGGACGCTTCGGGGACTGGTTTGGGCGCTGCACTACTGCAGCGATATGGCAGTGACTGGCGACCAGTGTCGTACGCATCAAGGACCCTAACAGATAGCGAAACCCGCTATTCGCAAATTGAAAAGGAAACGCTTGCGGTAGTGTTCGCATGCGAAAAGTTCCATCATTTTGTTTATGGCCGCAGGGTACTGATCGAAACTGACCATAGGCCCTTGCTTGCAATTTCCCAAAAGAACATTGCAGACATGCCTCCGCGATTGAAGCGTTTTTTTATTAGGCTGCTACAATATGATTATACGTTGCAGTTCGTTCCTGGCAAAGACTTGCTGCTGGCGGACATGTTGTCACGTGCACCAGTGCCAACGCAGGCGTCGAGTGCCTCATCGGAAGCAGACTGCGACATCCATGCCGTACAGGTCGTCTCCAGCATCGTAAGCACGCCAATGAAAGAGCGTCTGGAAAAGGAAATCAGGGATGACCCGTACTTAAGCGAGGTGAGACAGCGAATTTCACAAGGGGCTGCCATCGACGGTGAACTGAAGCCGTTTGCCAGAGAGCTGTCTGTGGTAGAAGGAATACTGCTCAAGGGCTCTAAAGTTGTCATACCTAAATCTATGAGAGCAGAAATTCTTCAGAGGATTCACGAGGGGCACCTTGGACTAAATAAATGCAAAGCCAGAGCGCGGAGATTGGTATTCTGGCCTGCGCTCAACGGTGCTATTGACGAGTTCGTGCGAGTGTGCAGTACTTGCCAAAAGTATGCGTACAACCAGCAGAGGGTATCCTTGCTCATGCAGCCCACCCCGGATAGGCCATGGTACCGCGTAGGAATTGACCTCTGCCAGTTTGGGGGAGCCGCTTATGTCGTAGTGTACGATGCCCACTCAAATTTCCCTGAAGTAGAGAAGCTAAGAGGCACAGCGGCAAAAGAGGTCATAGCCAAGATATCGGCCATTTTCTCACGGTACGGCATCCCGGTGCAAGTGTGGACTGACAACGGGCCCCAGTTTTCATCGCGAGAATTTCGTTTGTTTGCGCAGAAGTACGACTTCCAGCACATCACATCGAGTCCAGAATTCCCAAGGTCAAATGGGCTTGCGGAAAAGGGGGTTCAGATAATTAAGCGCATCCTTAAGAAGACGAATGAGTCACGCGGTGACTTTTGGTTGGGTCTCTTAGCCTATCGTTCTTCTCCCTTAGAAGATGGCCGCTCTCCGGGCGAACTGCTGCAAGGCCGACGCCTTTGCACTTCCCTGCCTGAATACAACGAGGATTCCAGTGTCCCAGTGCGAAAGCATTGCCAATCTTCGAGGGGAAAGGTACTGCCACCTCTCAAAGAGGGCAGTTCAGTTCGTGTGCACGGCGACAACTGGTCACGCACAGCAACAGTAATCGAGAAAGCAGCACCGAGGTCGTACGTGGTGAAGACTGAGAACCAGCGGCTCTTGAGGCGAAACAGGCAACACTTGCTGCACATTCCCGGAGGCGATGAAAGTATGCAGAGAGATCAGGACGTCGACAGCCTGGGAAAACAGTGTCTCAGCGACAAAGACCAGGATATCGACCGCCCGGGAGGACACGCACATACAGACCGACAAAACATGGTGCATCCGACGCACGCGGCTCAGGAGACAGGCCGGGACGTCGACATCTCGCAAGAACAATCTCCACGGCACAGACAGAACATCGAAGATCCAAAAGCAGCTACGCATGAAAACGATCTCACCTCGTCAGGTCCGCGGAAATCAACCAGGCAACGTGCGGAACCTCGACGACTTCACTATGACTGCAGTTTCCGCCAAATATCGTAGTTTGTCTTTTTGTTTTTTTGTTTTTTATACAGAAGAGAAGATGTATCAGATAGCAGCTTATCAGCCCGAGAACGGCGGGCCGCATCTTTCCCTCCCTCGTTCCCCTTCCCCTCTTTCGTTTCGTAGCCTTTAAAAAGGAAAGGAATAAACTGCCGAGGCGCTTTTTTCTTCGTCGGCACAGCACCTTGCTGCAATGTGTGCCTATTCCCTTTAGACGTACGATACATACCCTACACAATTCAGGGACACATGCCCGGGGTGCGGGGCAACCCCCACGCTATTCCACATTACATAGGAGTGCAAACGCAATTATGCATTTCACAAACTCGAAACCCCGAGTGCGGAGCAATGGGAGGGTCTGCTCACCAGCAGCGAGCTCACAGCCAAAAGGGCCCTTGTGCAGCACGCATGCGAAGCAGCAAGACTCAGCGGAGCCCTGGAATAGGGGCCCGACCTTGCGAAGAGGCCAGACGACAACGATGAAGACGACGGCCCATCGCTAATCTCATTGAGATTTCAATAAATGTTTTTCTCTCTCTCTCTCGCCCAACGGATTGTTCAAATCAGGGAAATGTATGAACCGACCGACTTAAAACCGGAGTGGCAATCCTTCCTGGTGATGCACTCAACCTATACCGCGCGTCTACTGCTCTGTTGCTGTCTTTTTGCGATGTTTTTCGTGGCTATCCTAAAGGCTTTGTAAATAGTTTAGTCAATGTAAATAGAATATATTTTCAATCTTATAAATGTCATGCTTAAGCAAAAGCTGTGGCGACGGTGTAGTGGTCTGAAGTAGCGGCCAGGGGAACTGATTTTTTAGTGCGGCCGCGAGTTCGGATCCCGCTCCCCCAGGTTTCAATTTTTTTATTTCTTAAGTGTCTTCCCCCAGTGTAGTGCCGGCATTCAGCTGCAGTGAGGCCCTTTTGCGGTCGCTTAAAATAAATATTATTGAGGCCACTTGAAAATCGAACGTCTTGCTAAAATGCAGTACTTGGACTGAATAATAGTAATCACTTACTCCCCGAGTCTGGAGTGAACGATTGCTGTGGTTGCCATTTTAGTGCTGTATTGCCTCCAATCCGGCGAAAAGTGGATGTCTGTCTGTCCAAAGCCTGCTTCTAGCACATGGGCCACCTTGGTCACTTCACGTTGTGACGTCCTCATAAGCTGCCCATCGTATTAAGAGCAAACTGCCCACCGTATCAGTTTAACTTAATCATCAGTCGCGAGAGATTCCTTAGGAACAACATAGGTTATGAATTCTACACAAGCCCCACCGATGGCAGCAGCTGCCATCGCAGGGCAGTGGCGCTTAGGTTAACCATTGCACCTCTGCGCCTGGAGCGGAATCAGGACTCCCAGGTATCTGTGAATGTAAAGATTAACCAATTATACCGCGGTACAAGTCTAAAATGATTAATAACACGCAAACTTACACCATACGACATATCAACCAAGGTAAGCACGTTTAGGCCAAGCAACAGCATAGAAAGTAGAGATAAACCATGCGAAACAGAACTAACGATGCTAGCGCACGACAATTCATGGTTAACCCCAAGTGAAACGGCCCGTGATTTTTTACTTGCACGTCTACGCATTACTCAAACACTGAGTGTCAATTACCTACTGTGTCAGAATTTCGGTTCATAAAATCAGGCGTGCGATTATGCGGTCACTGGCCTTACCAGGGACAGAAATAAACTATGAGACGTTGATGTTATTTGGTGAGCAGTACAACTTTTTCTTTTTTAGCACATCGCACAATGCAAGGCGTAGCGAGCGATGATTCAGACAAAGGTGGTTAAGGTGCTGCTTTATTTTCAAGGTAAGACTACAGTGGTCGCCCTTGGCCACCACATTGCGGCGCCGCTTTCCTATACCGTAGTTCCAGAGAATATAGAATATAGAAAGACGATATGACTGTATTGAACTACTCACAGAGTGAATAAAAAAATTCCACATCAACGCCGCCAACAGGCTTTGATTTGACAGTGGAATTTCGCAGAAGCATTTTTTGCGCTGCAGCCAATTCTTTGAAACCTCACTGGGCTGAAATCAAACTTCGTTCCGGCAAAGAAGGCCTAGAACTTGGGAATTCGACCGCCTTACTAGGTATAATATCGACGTGTTTTATCCTACACTCTGATCAGTCGACTGACTCGGGGCTGAGAATGAAAATGTTGACTGCGGTACCACATGGTTCCCGTTGGACTGGCAGCCAGTGGCCCCTTGTTGCGCACTATACAGGGTGTTTCACCGAATGCTTTACATAATTAAAAAAAAGGTGTTTGATTTTCGGCGGTATAGTACATCACGAAGACGGAGAAGGTGTGCTGCACCCACGTTTCGTGTTCACCTCGTGTACCTCCAGAGTGCAGAAACTATGTCTTCCCCGGGATCTTCACCCTAATAGCGGTTTCCATTGGGCGAACAAGAGCAAGAGCAGCGAGCAGACAGAGCAGCGCACGAGAGCAGCGGGGACGCGGGTTCACATCTCGCGACTGGAACATTCACGCTGTTCCGAGGGCAACGCAGCGATGAGGAGGATGTGACGTCATGAGTCACGTGACCAAACTTTTCCCCCACTCGCGTTGCCGCCTGCATCCCGTCTCGCGCGCGCAGCATATTCTGTGCCGGCCTTTCGTTCGTCGCTGCGTTTAGCATGACGATGGGTGAAGAAGCACAACGGCTGTTCATGACCATGATAACGGAGTCACCGCTACCCGCTGCACCAGGTAAGCGTCGTCTCTCCCAGAAATAAGCTGTGAAAGATAGCAGCGTCAATCTCATTTTGTGCTCACCACAGCTGTCGTCGATGCCTTGGCCACTCTTGAGAATGTTGGCGAGATACCCAATGGTAAGCGACAATAACTACTATGCATGGGGACATATTTGACGATTATTTTCATTGATTTATTTCATTACTTACCATTTTTTGCGGCGAATGGAGTATTTAGGATAACGGCCGGGGACGTCGTGGCGTGTGACGCAACAACGGGCGAGAACGCAGCCGTTAATATTCGTACTGTAACATTACTGTTCATGATGCCGCACCTTCTTGCTCTACTGTCATCTGCGGTTTACCGTCACTTCTGTCTGTTGATGCTTTCAGATTACTGTATATGCCTGTTTTACTGTGCAGCATCTGACCAATCAAAGCAAGCCTCTTTATTTTTGCCCACGGCAAGGGCTCATGACATGCTTCGTCCGTCGCAAACATTAGGCGCTATTAACCTGAAGAAGAAAAAAAGACCTTACCATTTCAGGTCGCACAGAGTAGGCACCTCGATACAGTTTTTATAGTTGCAACTTTTATGTTCACTTGCAGAGAACACCGCTGCGTCGGTCGTGGGCGAGAGGGGACCGCAGCCAGCGCCGGAAGTGAAAAGAGGCGGCGGAGGTGAGCTTGTAAAACGGAAAGTCGAGCTGTTGGTACATCTTTGAAAACAAAAACAGTGCTGCAAGAGGAGTGCGACAGCGCTTGTCCTCGTTCATAAAAAAGCGCCTCTCCTCCTCAGTTGTCCCCTGTCTCAGCGCTGTTTTTGTATTTAGTGTCGAACTTCTGCTGCCTGCATTTCTTGACGAATTCGACGCTTCTAGTAAAGCTTCCCCATTTATATTTCAGCTCCCGAATGGACACCAGGAGAAACCAAACTGCTATTAGATTACTATTACAAGTACATTCCGCAGGTTGGTCTATTCAAAAAGTTTAAAAACAAAAAGATGCTTTTCAAGCAGGTTTCACAGGATTTGACTGAGGTTCTTGGACGTAACAAAACGCCACAGAAGTGTGAAAATCGCTATAGAACAGTAATGAGGCAGAAGAAAAGGGCAAGTGACAACAACAACAAATCAGGTGCTTCACCTCATCCTGTCCCATTTGACAATGAAATGCGAAAAATCCAAAGCATTGATGACAGTCTCGAGACAGAGATTCAAAGGGACTCTTTTGGAGTGACCCACAAGTCAACATCATCAAGCTCTGACAGCTCAGCTGATCTAATTTCCCCTATGCCTGAAATGTCCAGTACTCTGTCGAGCAATTCAGAAAATGGTGAAAGTATGAAATGGTCAACAGAGGTGAGGAAAAGGAAATGTCGTACCAGTACTAGTCGTATGCAGCAGATGCAATTTTTTTTTTTACCAAATGAGGGCTATAAGCGCAGAGCGAAGAGCTCACAGGTAAAAGCGAGAAGAATAAAAAGAGAACAGGCGTGCTGAGCGGCGAGCTGAGCTCATTCATGAATGCCAGGAACGTCGCAAGATGCACGAAGATAAACTTCAGCTCATCCGCGAGGCCTTGGGGCTCAAGCAATAAAACAGTGCCCTTTGGATGAACATGTTGTTATGAGTGTTTATTTCGCGCAAGAAAAAACGTTTCTGTGCATGTGTTCACGAAGCATTGCTTTGAACACATGTTTAGACCTGTTTTTGCATCACTACAGGCTTTGTGGGTACCTCCTCTTCAGTTCAATCTTGGGCTTTATTTTTTCTCGTTTAACTTCTGCAAGTGCCCGTAAGAGGCTCTCTTCTCTAGATGTTCCACTGCAGACTTCATCTGCAGTAGAGCTCCGATTATTGTTAACCTGGGAGCTCCGACACATGTCCTGAAGTGAACAATAAAATGAATCCCCGTTGTCGATGCAGATGTTGTGAAGGACACAACAAGAGAGAATAAATTTTGACATGTCTACAGTCATGAGGTCCAAACGCTGTAGCTGCCTAAATCTACCCTTTAATTCCCCAAATGCGTTTTCAATTAGCACACGGGTAGCTGAAAGTTTGGTGTTAAATGCCTTGTCAGAGGCATCCAGGCTTCCATAGTCTCGAATGGGAGTCTTCAAAAACTCTCGAGATGGGTATGCAGCGTCCCCAAGAATTTGGTATTTTCCAGCACAGAGTTGAGGCAATTTCTTTTAAATGTTTGAGAACCGAAAGATCCTACAGTCGTGAATTTTACTAGGTGCACCAGTGCTGGCATCAAGGAACCTCTCCCGGTTATCTCCTGTCCCCTGCTGCGTCAAGGATGGGTAATGGTGCCTATTCACGTACACTGACCACACCTGACCAGCAGGGCACCTAACAGGAATATGGCTCCCGTCAATGCAGCCAATGGTGTCTGGAAACCCTGAAACCTGGAAGTTGAAAAAAAAAATGTTACGAGAAGACGGATATTGATAGCCGTCATAATAGCACAATTCATATACAACACATGCATAATGTGGAGGTTGTGGCCTCAGCTCTCATCGGTGGCAAGTAATTTTTCCATCCGCCTTCCTCTCTTCTCTTCCTCCTCCTTTTTTTCTCATTTCAGCTTCAAACACAGCTCATGTCCCCATGCTTTCCTTGGCTGTTGGCTTTATATGGTTGTAACAGTCTGCTAAATATGTTTACAAATGATTATGGCCTGCAAGTTACCCAGCATGACCGACAAGCCCAATGTTGAAACAGTTATATTAAAACAATGGCCCTCACCAATACGGAAGCATTGTTTGCCGGATGCAGAACATTACTGGCATACACATGCATGCCGCAAAGCAATCTCGTCATTAGGGCAATGTGTGAAGAGACTGCAGCTAATGCTCAGTGACAAGAGGTCAGAACATAGACATCCAAATTATAAGTAGTACATAGATGTGTTTTTTATTTAGTTAGGTATTTTAAGTCCTCTCGTAGCAACATAAATCAATTGACATTGTTACATGTACAGGAAGGCATTAAATGGATCCACAGTTCATTCATTCAGGCTTTTTATTCATACACAAGGGCGTACGTACAGGAGGCCAAGGAAAAAGCCGTTCTAGGACGGCTTGAGGAGCCCCTGGCCCTCAACAATACATTAGCAGCAGAACACACAAAAATATAGTGAAAAAAATTATTACAGCATAGTGACAACAAAGATCAAATTATTAGCGCGTAAGCATGCACAAGTATAACAAAACATTCAGAGTTGGAAGTGTTTTGTGAAGGAAAAGACAGCTTTAAAGGGTAATATAGATGGCATGTGACATGCTGGTTTGATTAACGTCAAAGCCTATGCACGCGCAAATTAGAAACACAAAATTTTTGATCACCTGCTCAAACGCATTAGCAAGCTTCTGCAAGTCATCTGGGAAGGTCACGATGCTGGGTGCGATGTCCAGAAGAAACGCCACGAAGCGGTACATCATACAGTGATGCATGCTTTCCCCAACCTCAAATCGCCCTGCAACATCCCGTATGCAGGATTTATTGGCAGCATACCTGCAAGAAATGGGATAATTTTTTAATAATGCAAAATTTTAAACTAGTATCTCATGTTACCATCAAGCATTGCAGCGAAGTATAGGAAAAATTTACATCTGCCCAGTTCTCTGAAAAAGCTTCACGTGTATTCATCAGGCACCTTTGGTACAGCCATGCTGTATTTTCCCCCTGAAATACCTTTAAAAACATAGGCAAGGACAGAAATAAAAGAAAAACTGGGTACACTGATTTAAAGGTGTGATCAAACCCATTTATATTCACAGGTGGGAAGATTGAGCCCTTGAGCCCTTCGCATGCAGAAGAGCAGTGACCTGTAACAGCAATTTCCAGCCATCATAAGCATTTGAGAAATCGGTTGGTAGACCATCGCACAGTGTATTAGTGCATTCAATTTCATGCTTCGCGCCAGGTTAGATGTGCCGTGACGTTTTTCTCATCAAATGCCTCCAAACACTCATCCTAAATCACAACTCTTCTCTCTTCATTAGTAAATAATTTCGATATGTTATCACTTAAAACCGGCGGCAGAGAGGAACCAGACACAAGGAAGAAACACACAAATGTGAACAAGCAGCTTCGTCCACGTCTGTTTGTTTCTTCCGTGTGTCTGGTTCTTCTCTGCTGCCGCTTTTAAGTGATTGATGCACCAATTAGCTCAACAATATACCTTATTAACGTTTATTTCGATATCTTACCACAAAAAGGACAGCACATGCTCTTGAGGCGACTTTGGGGGCAGGCCTCCGCGATCAGTTCTTGAAGAGTGGTGCGGCGATTTCGCGAACTCAGCAGCAAGGGAATCTGTAGCCGGCCATGACAGTCGGAAATTCCTGCGAAACTAGTGAGGTAAAAAGAAAAGAAACACTGGTCGGTTATTGATTACATGTTCTAACTAGGATGCAACAACTCACTTCTTCGTCCGAATAAGCGGCGACCGTCTTTTCCACATAAGATTCGACCTTCGGTCGCTTCTCCGGCGGGGTAAATAGCTGCTCGAACCTCTGCTCATACAGTGCTAAATCCTCGTCGTCGCCGCTGCTGCTGCTGTCCGCAGAGGAGCTCGTGCTCGAATCTGCGATACAGCTGCTGTCTTCATCAAACAGCAGCAACAACTCTTCGTCCAGACGGCAGCGCTTAGCTACTGCCATTCCGCTTGCTGGCACCGACCGACTGTCACCGCTACCACCGTCCGCCATTTTTCCACGGCTTTCCCGGGGATGAAACCAGAAGTGACATCAAAAAGTCATGTGACTTCCTTCATTCTCCCACCTACTCCGCCGTTGACGACGGAGCACCGAGGACTGCTCTCGGCTGCTCTCGGCGCCGCCAAAGCGCGCCTCCTCTGCCAATGGAACACGACGCTCGCGCTCCTGTTCTACCAATGGCAGGCGCTGGAACTCGCGAGAGCACTTTGAGTGCAGTTTCGAGTGCTCCTGTTCGCCCAATGGATACCGGTATAAGATGTAGCGCTTTAAAATGGCAGTTCATAAAGGGCGGCACAGGCAAAAGCGTTAGCCTGGAGTAAGGTTTGGGCCACCACCCTCGCCCTCGAATTGTGAATTCTGCCCTCCATCACTCTCACCTTATCATGTCTTCCCTCCCTCGCCCTCACCTCATTATGTCTTCCCTCCCTCGTCCTCATCTCACCATGTCTTTCCTCCCTCACCCTCCTCCTCACGTATCTTCATTCGCCCATCCTCCCTCACCCTCACCTCATCGAGTGAAATCCTCATGAGGTGAGGGCGCGGACGACCTCATGAGGGTTCGCCCCCGTGAGGATGTCTATCTCTGGTAGTGACAGATGTACGCTGCCTTATTTGGCATTGACAACGTTGCTGCAGAAAAGCGGCACTGAAGCTACAGGCCGTCGGCGTTCATTGCGTTCATTGGCGTTGGCGCTGACAACGTTCTAGACACCGATGATTTCGAGGAAAGGAAGGCGCATGGCTCCCTCGGATAGTGGACGCCTCAATTGCGCTGTGAGGTACGTGGAGGTGTTGAGAGAGAGATGTGGCCTGCATGCATTAGCGCTGGCAAAGTTACGGCAGGGACGCGGCAGTGCAGCAACAGGCCGCAGCGTTCATTGGGTTGACCAACCTCTCGTGATCAACGATTAATTTAACTGCCACCTGCCAGGGTGGCAGGGTGGGCGCGCTGCCATTCCAGTGCGCGGAACGCACTCAACGTTACAGACGCCAAGCCGCGTCTACTTGCCCGATACAGTGCTCTCCTCTCCTTTAACTCTCCTACTTTCAGCACGCGGTTGCGAGAGTGGCTAGGCTTGAGCCAGTAGGCAGGCCCGTGCACTTTCCTATTCTTTCTTCCTATCAGCAACAGCCGCAGCAGCAGTCGCTCCCTAACCAGGTTTATCAGCAGTTGAACCACACCTAATTTTTTTCTTTTTCAAGTGCTTAATAAAAAAACGAAGAAAATGCAAAAGAAGGCAAAGAAACTGAACGCATTAGTATAGCCTTTTTGCGTTAATAGGATTTCTCATTTCTTTCACAACCTGTCTCATTTAGACAAATGATTCTGTGACATAAAACAGCCAGTAAGATAATAGATTCCACGGTAAATGAGACAAACTTCGAGCGAATAATCTTACTGATGATATAATGCTGGAAGCAATATAATTTCTGTAAAATAAAAATAATGTAGGCCAAGGACAGATCGTTAGGAGACAGCAGACTTTACAGGATGAGAAGATTTATATAGTTAGCAATGACTGATTGAAATCTATTGTGAAGTTACTCCGTACCCCCATAATAACCGTATTATTTATGTTAACGCTCAGAATTCTATACATCAGGTGGCTGTGGGGAAAACCGTGAAAGTCCTGTGCAAAATAAATGGAAATGGTGTCAGTTTGAGTAACTGTTATAAATTTCAGTGAAGGTCAGTAGTTAGGTCGAACAGCTGGGATTCACAAGCTTGTCCGCGTTGAAATTTGCGCTGGTTCGGAAATAGGATATGATTCCCAGGGATATATTTCATTCTGTGAGATGATATAGCATCTAATTGTTTACAAACAACTGATGTAAAGCATAAGGGCCTGTAGTTAGTCACGTTATTTAAATCCCCTCCTTTATAATGGACAAAACATGAATAAGTTTCCAGCCGCCGCGGTGGCTGAGTGGTTATGGCGCTCGGCTGCTGGGCCCGAAAGACGCGGGTTCGATCCCGGCCGCGGCGGTAGAATTTCGAAGGAGGCGAAATTCTAGAGGCCTGTGTGCTGTGCGATGTCAGTGCACGTTAAAGATCCCCAGGTGGTCGAAATTTCCGGAGCCCCGCACTACGGAGTGCCTCATAGCCTGAGTCGCTTTGGGACGTAAAACCTCCTTAAACCAAACCATGAATAAGTTTCCAATCTTTAGAAATTTCAGCGGCATCAAGTTGCTGCTGAAAGATGTTTGTCGGGCTGCGTGATGCACACATTTTTGTAGCTTTTAGCAGTTTTTACTATTTTACTGCAGGACTGGGCTTGAAAATGTATAGGCAGAAGTTCCGTTGCCCTCCTATCTCCTAGGAATTGAACAGTGATGAGCAGCCCTGTCTAGAGCGCGCTGAAGGTGCTGTGTGGAGCAAGTCAGCGCCATCTAACCTTAGGCTCTGGGTTTGAGATATGCGTCCCGTGCGCATTAGCGGCAAAAACGAATGGATGCTTGTTCATCGTCTCCTTCTCCAGTCACCGCCTTGTGAGTTCATCTCGTGCCGCCAGCGCTACGCTGCCTGCATATGTGACGATGTGACGGTGGCCAGAGCGTCGCCATCCCGCCGTTTTTCACGAGTGTTACGAGACGGCCAGGCACGAAAATAAGCGCGCGTCATAGCGGATACTGCATCCAAGTTCCTAGATCTACACGGATGCCAAATACGGTGTCCCTTGTAGCTGATAACACAGCGCTAAGACACGTCATCAAACAGTACGCAATCAGCAGTACGTGGTGGTACACGGACAAGAATAAAACAAAAACAAGCACCAAACAACCAACTAGGCCCAGTTCTCGCACACTGAGCCTGGTGCGTGTTTTAAACACATGATCACCCGATATCACTTGCACTTGCTTGCCGTGCCGCCTCGTGATTCGCGCGAAATGCGTAGGTTTTCCGGCCGCTGTTACATAACATTCAGCGCGACCCTGGCTGCGTGAAGCGCAAGCACTGAGCGGAAATGATCCGAGAACTCACGAGCAGGCACCGCTCAATTTTGGCCGCGCATGCACCGCAGTTCCTTCCCTGAGGGACATAGCAAGGCAATGTCATCAGGGACTCGCAGATTACTATCGTACTCTCCATTAAGTTTTAACCAGGCCTGGGGTGCGGCTTGACCTTGATGACCAGAACTGACAACGCACTCCCTCGCCAGAGCAGGATTTGGCCAGTCTGGTGTACTACTTCGTCACAACCTTTCTGTGGACAAACCAATTAACCCTCGGCGCCTGGTTCCCAGCGCCTGTGGAGGAACTGACCAAGATGGCGGTCAGACCTGTGACGCAGCGGAGGGTGCTAAGAATTTCTGGCTCCGGACAGGCCGCCAGTGCAATCTGAACCTGGAAACGTTTAACGCTACAACCATACCAAGTCGCTAACCTAGCAGTGCTATTGAAGGAACAAGCGGGTATTAAATGGGATGGGATGTCGTACAGGGCTTACTTAGTGAGGTTAGGAGGACAGATGAGACGAATACAGTACCAAGCGGCGGGCACGCATTGTGCTATCGTGGATTAGCGGATAGAAGAGAACTAGGTGTGGGACTCCTCACCAATCGGGACCTAGCTAGCAACATAGAGGAGTTCTACAGTATTAACGAGAGGATGGCAGCTATCGTAATTAGGATTAATAAGAGGTACAAGCTGAAGGTGGTACATCCAGCCATGATGACCAGTTCATTGAAAGCTGCTGCGAAGATGTGAAACCGGCAATGAACAATGCAAAATCACAGTGTACTGTACTAATCGGCGAATTCAATGTCAAGGCAGGCAAGAAGCAGGCCGGAGAGCAGGAAGTAGGCGAGTATGGCATAGGCTACAGGAATAGCATGGGAAGAGTTATTAGTAGAGCTCGTAGAGAAATAATTGGAGGATCATGAATACCTTCTTCCGGAAACGAAACAGGAAACGGACGTGGAAAAGCCCTAATGGCAAGACTAAAAATCAATTACTGTTCACGCTATGCACTTACCCATATATTGTGCACAATGTGGAGGTCCTCAGAAAGTTGAGTTGTAGCGACCACAGAATGGTGAGGTCTCGAATTAGCGCTGACTTCAAGAAGGAATGGAAGAAGCCAGTGAAGGGAAGTCCCTTAACCAGTTAGTGGTAAGAGAGGCAGCAGAGGAATTTAGGATATCGCAACAGAACAGATATTCTGCTCTATCCGATGAGGACAATCTTACTGTTCAAACAAAGACCGATAACCTCACGACTATCATTAGGGAGTGCGCACTAGAAGTAGGTGGTAAGACGGTTCTGCAGGATACCGGCAAGTTATCTCAGGAGACGAAGAATCTGATTAAGAAACTCCATAGAATGAAAGCATCTAATCCTACGCACAGAATAAAACTGGCAGAGCTATCGAACATAACAAATAAGCGCAAGTTAGCCGACATAAGCAAGTTCGAGATGGAGAATATCGAGCATGCTCTAAAGAACTCAGGTAGCTTACAAGCAGTGATGAGTAATCTAGGCACCGGTAAAAACCGGATGTATGCGCTAAGAGACAAAGAGCGAAATGCCGTTAGCAATATGAATAAAATTGCTAAAGTAACTGAAGAGTTCTACAGAATTCTACGAAAATCAACCGAAAAAAAGTAGAGCACAGAAATCGGACATCCATTCAGTAACGAAACAGGAAGTAAAGAAAGCCTTTGGCGAAATCCGAAGGGGAAAAGCAGCTGACGTGAGAATCAGGCAATAGCAGATTTCTTGAGGACGGAGGGGAGATTGTGCTAGAAAAACTAGCCACTCCGTATACGAATTGCCTTGTGGCCACGAGCGTACCAGAAGCTTAGAAGAACACTAACATTATCTTAATTCTTGAGAAAGAAGACGTCAAGGAGTTGAAAAATTACACACCGGTCAGCTTACTATCCGTTGCCTAGACGGCAATTACTAAGGCAATCGGTAATAGAGTCAGGTCAATTCTAGATTTCAATCAACCAAATGATCAGGGGGGCCTTCGTAAAGAATGCTCGACGTAGACCATATTCACAATGTCAGTCAAGTGGTAGATAAATGCGCAGAATATAACCAACCTCTGTGTATAGCGTTCATAGATTACGAGAAAGCATATGACTCGGTGGAAACCTCAGCACTCATACAGACAATGCAGAATCAGGGTGTAGAAGATCTGCGGTGATAATAATGGAAGACATCTCTAACGTCTGCACAGCTACCATAGGACCATAGTCCTTCCTAAAGGCAGCAATAAGTTTCCAATAAGAAAGGGTGTCAGGCAGGGGAACGTATGATCTCTTCATTGCTATTCACCGTTTGTTTACCGGAGGTGTTCCGAGGCCTGGATTGTGAACAGTTGGGGATAAGAGTTAATGGAAAACACCCAAGTAATTTGCAATTCGCTGATGACATTGGCTTTTTAAGTCCCTCAGGAGAAAAACTGCAATGCATGATGAATGAGTTAGACAAGGAGAGCATAACAGTAGGCCTAAAAATTAACCGAGGAAACCAAAACCTAAAAAAAAACAAAGTAATGTTCAACTGTCTCGCAAGAGAACAGCAATTCACAACTGGCAGCGAGCTGCTTAAAGCGGCAAGGGAACACATCTACTTAGTGCTGGTAGCGACCGCTGACACGGAGCATGAGAGGGAAATAACTAGATGGAATAACAATGGGGTGGAGCGCATATGGCAGGTTCTCTCAGATCATGAGTGGCGATTTACCACCCTCAGGAGAAAAGTATACAACACTTTTATCTTACTGGTATTCACCTCAGGCAGAAACGTAGAGGCCAACGAAAAGGGTTCAGCTTAAGTTAAATGATGTAGTAAAGAGGAATCTGAACTCGTCTTTTTACCGCGGAAACTCGATGTAGATGTTAGTTGAACTCTTAGAAACTTCGAGTTATTGTCCTGTGCTGCCGATTTTCCTGATTTAAATCCCATCAAATGTCCCGGCTCCCGCCATTTTTTCAACTCAGCGCTGAAGGTAGGAGGAGTCAACCAACGCGCGGAGTGCCTTTCAACCAGTCGCATGGCGTCTTCGCCACCGTTTCTATTCTGTTTTCAGGTTTCTGTGAATAAATAGTTTCAGTCGCAGACAATACAGCCACCAATCAGGCCCACAGACATAAAAAACTATGCCGTGGACTTTTTGATATCCGTTTCACTCCGCCGATGGCAGAGCGGCAAGCCGCCACAGGACTGGCTGAAAAGCACTCCACGCGTTGGGTGACTCCTCCTACCTTCAGTGTTGAGTTCAAAAGAAAAGGCGGGACCTGGGGCGTTTAATCCGATTTAAGATAGGGAAATCGGCCGCACAGGACAATATTTCGAAGTTTCTAAGAATGCTCGGAACGTGTAGATCGAGTTGCCGCGGCAAAAAGAGTTCAGATCCTCCTTTACTGCACCATTTAAGGCAACGCAAACAGCTGTGGAAAGAAAAATAGAAGGTGTAACGTTAAGAAACATCAAGAGGGCAGGGTGGATGAGGCCACAAACGTAGGTTAATGACATCCTAGTAGAAATCAAGACTAAGAAATGGGCATGGGAGGGCATGTAATGCGTTGTGTTGGGTTTTATGGCACATAGGCAGCTAAGGCCGTCATGCGCCAAGCTCAAGGTATAGAATTGGCTGTCTGTAGAATGTTTAGGAATATGAAAAATTATCGATAGTGTAGATGGCCTAAAAATGTGTAACTCTTTTGTAATAACAGAGAAGAAATCTGGATATAGCTAATGGTAAAAACCGCAGAGAAGGTCAGGTAGCCTCAGCAGTTAACCATGGCTGAGCAAGGACCCTGAGGCTCCCAACCAATGGAATAAAAAGCCTCAGCCTTCTTCACAGGAATGAGAAAGTGGCTCAGGTGTATCATGTACTAAAGCAAAACAGTAGTTCAAGGTTTACAGTTTTTCAAGTATCCCTGCTTATTTTAAAAAGCTAAAAACGAAATGTTAACAATGGCATTATCATTTAAGAGCACTGCTGAATGAAAAGGAATTCATTCATTATAAAATTGAGTAAAATACCTTTTTCTTAATGTTTCTAGCTGCAAACATGAAAATAAAATGTGATTAGCTGTAAGATCATCTCCGCACTCGCAAATAAGTTTGTCTTCTTTTGTTAGGTGCGTAAGGTGCGTGTGACTTATCCGGAGACGGCATAAAATCACTTCCTTAAAACGTTCCTGGTGCACACATAAATTAAATTCACCTAAAACTGGCTTTACCAAGTGTAGCTTATTATTCACTTCGCTGTCCATTCCGACTGCAATTTTTCTCTTAACTTACGCTGTACTAAGTTTATGCAATCTTTAAAAGGTATATTTACTGCTTTTATTTCCTTGCCACGAGCTTTCGCAGCGCAGAAATCTGCCCTCTCATTGCCTCTTATTCCGACATGACTGTGAACCCAGCAGAATTTTATGTTTTGTCCTCGATCTGTGGCTGCTACTATCTTGTGCATGATGACACCAAGAATCGGAGTGACTGCATTTCTAGGGTGCAAAGCTGTAAGTGTATTCAGGGAGTCTGTGTAAATAATACTGTTGTAAGGTTCTCGTTTTCTATTTTTTCTACGGCCACACAGACTGCGTAACAATCTGCAGTGAAGATCGATGAGCACTGTGGAAGTCGTACTGTTTTCTCCGACTTACCTCGGACCTCTGCGCTCCCTGTGTAAACGTCCGTTTTTTATCCATCTGTATAAAACTGCGTAAAACTACTGTATTTTTCTTCAAGTGCAAGGAATTCTTGTACTATATGTTGTTGCGGAGTTTTCTTTATGGAACTGCGTAAGAGTGAGCTCACAGATTGCAGGAAAATTGTACCATGGAGACAGTGGATCTTGTCTCCGAGCAATGTCAGGTAATGAGTCTAGTACGCCGAGGTTTTGGCGCATCTCTTCAAAACGCAGGAGGAGTGGCCTGATAGCGAGCGGTTTGTTGTTATACCGTGTTCTAGATGGGCACTTTGTGACTATTGGGCAACATAGGTGTGTGGGCAGTGAACGGATTTTTAAAATGAATGAGCAAGTGTGCATGGTTCTTCTATCTGTAAGTGATGGTTCGTTGATTTATAGATCCGTAGTCTAAGTTTGTCACAAAATTCGGCGCATATTAGAAAAAAACGGCGCTGCGCGTAAAAATCGCACCCACGTGCTGTAAAATAAAAAAAAAACAGCGGGAAAGGATCCCCGGGGGGTGCGTACCTTTCCACTCAGCTCGCCGGCGCGGCGCCAAAGTAAACATAGCCACGCGCGTCGTCGATTTTCTGCAATGTCTCAGTAGTTTCTACTCATCGTCGACGGAGAGGGCATGACCTTGGCCGTGCTAAAGTGATACCCTCTCCTCTTCGCTCTTTCGCCGATGACTCCGCGTGGCGATAATGACCTAGATTTTTCTGGAAGTCGGTTCCCGCGCTCGACCAATGGGGTCGCGCGCCCGGCGCGAGAGGGAGAAGGAGCTTGTGCAGTTGATACTACGTGTATGCGCGCGCCTGCCTGGCGCGAACAAACAGACGCGGACTGCGCCTATAAATGAGGGGTTTCAACCGCTGTCTGTAAGCCCGAGCCACCGTTCAAGCTTCCGAGAAGCGCGCCCGCTCGACTCCCGGGAGAACACCACTCGTCCAGCCACGGACAGACCAGCGAGGCCACGTGCGCCAGTCTGCGGATTGGTCCCGTCGTGCTCCTCAGGTCGTCGGACTGTCGCAGTGCCCGGTGAACAAATTGTGCTTTCATTATTTGTCTCTCTCTGTGTTAGTGCACTTTAGGTGCAAAATTTTTGTCGAATTGTATCTCTCTCTATTGTTACTTTGCACTAGTTGCATTGTATTTATAAATCACTTCGTATCTGCTCGTACGAGTGATTGTGAAATACTCTGTGTCGTGTCTTTGCTGTATAAACTTTGTTTTGTTTTGTGAACCTTTGGCTCCGACCCGTTGTCTGGCTTGCGACCGGCGAAAGCTGGGTACCAAAGGACCAACCCCCTTGTCACTTGGTAGCTGGCCTCCGGCTGGGCTTGCCACGCTGAGTCGAGGGCATCTCCTTTGTGACCGAGACCGCTACCTCCACACACTCTAAGGGTGTCTGGGAGTGCGCGCAAAAGTGCGCGAAGTGGTGACATATTCTGGCGTCTGCGACAGGACGTTTGGTGCTTTGTAAGCGCGCAGAACGGAGAAATAGTCGGAAAGAGTTTACGAAGAGGTCGTAAACGAGTCTTTAGCAGCAGAGCGATATTGTGAGGTGCCGCGCAGAGGTGGTTGGATACGTTTCCCCGAGTTGAGCTATGAGGCTTGAACAGCTGCGATTCCAAAATGGATCTAAGAGATATTGTTAAGTTGGGTCGTCAGCTGGGCCTGGAAGAATCAGAGATTGCGGATTGGGTGAACCAGGAAATAGAAGGGAGAGAGAGAGAACGAAAAGAAAGAGAGACAGGGAGAGATGGCTACACAAGCCGCCGCGAAAGAGAAATGGCTCCAGTAGCTAAGAAAGCGTTAGAAGAACCGCACAGAGAAAGGAAGAGAGCACGTTATGGTGCTGAAGAAAGGGAAATTGCCCAAAGAGAGGCAGTGAAATTCGAAGTGAAACCAGGAAGAGAATTGCAACGAGGTAAAGAGGTTTCCGTTATAAGGGATAATGAAGAGGTAAGTAAGAGCGAGCGTCAGCTCATAGCTCAAGGCAAAAGAAGTGGCAGGAGCGGAAGAGTGCCAGAGTCATCAGTCAAATGCTACCGGTGCAAGGAGGTAGGCCACTACTACTCGGATTGCGGTAGCAACGTAGCCAGCAAAAGAATGGCTGTTTGTTTCAAGTGTGGAGATAAGGGACACAAAGCTGCGGCGTGTCCAAGTCTAGGGAAACTACTCCGAAAGGTACCGCATGCCTGTGCCTCTTCGTACGACAGAGAGGAGAAAAACGTGAGTGCCGACCGCGTAGAACAGGCGTATTCGAAGAAACCAAACCACCAGTGTTGTGCACAGTTACGTGCGTCAGATAAGGGTCTTTAACTGAGGGAATGCCGGTTCTCACCGGAAAAATCCGGGGAAATTAGGTTTTTGTTCTGAGAAGCACAGGAAGCACCGGTGTTTTCATCAAAAGAGAATTGGTTACCAATGAAGAACTTACTGGATGGATGAGCCCTGTGTATTTCATGGATGGTCCCGCTCAGCTTTTGCCTGAAGACAGAGTACACGTGTACTCTGCGTACTTTACCGGAGAAGTGACAGCACTACGCATGGAGCGCCCACTGTATGACCTCATCCTGGGTAACATCAAGGGCGCGAGATCGCCGAATGACCCAGAGATATGGGCGACCGATGTGGTTGACGAGACCGTCACTGCCAATACGCAAGAAAGGTTGGTAGGCGAGAGATCTTCAGGAAAGCCGACGGCACAAGCACAAGCGAAGGCTGAGAAGATGGGGCCTGTTCCGTTAGCCTCTGTCGAGAACATGTGGAAGACTAACGAGTCTAATTTGTCAGCAACCACGGAAGAGGTTGTAACTAGCTCCACTAGTGAGAGTTTGGTTGAGGAACAGCCAGTTCCTGCAGCTGAAAAAAATTAAAGAGAGTGGCGATCAGACCGGAGTGTCGCTTCCTCAGGAAAGCGATAGTGTAGCTGCTACCGAGGTAGTGGGCAGTGTGGACCTGGCCAAGCTGACACCTAAGTCAGAGGGGACCTTAAGGAATGCGCCTGACGTTGAGGAAGAAAGCAGGCGCTTCACCGAGAAGTAATAGTACTGCACGCCTGATTGTTGCAGTAGTGGCAGAGAGAAAGAACGGCCAAATGCCAAAGGGTGCGAAAGCTCCGATGCACTTGGAGCTGAGGCGAACATTCTCAGGGAAGAGCCGGAATCTGTTCCGAGGGAACCCTCGAGGAGCGAGGAGACCATTCCCGATGAGGAAAGCGAGGTGAATTCTTCCTGTGGGGAAGCCGAATATGCAGTAGAAGGAAAACCTTTTAGTGAATGCACTGAAAGTGACCATCTGAAGGAAGGAACTGAAGAAGAATTGAGTGCAAGTGAGGAGAATGCGTCTCCAATCTCCGGTGAGCCGTGCCATCAGCACGCTACACAAGGCAAGGTCAGAAAAAAGTGCCACAAAGAAAACATTTTGCCGAAAACAAAGTTCAGTCCTCGAAGAACAAAAGGGGACTGAACCAGTGGCGTCATCGTAAGAACTAATCTCGAATAATAGAAACGAAAAGTAAACGGCCATGCGCCGAAGAAGAATGAGGAAGGAAGTATAACAAAAAAGAACCAAGCTGAAAACAGCTGAGTCGGGTGCAAGCAAGCTGCACGAATATCGCAGCAAAGTGAAAAGAAAGCTGCGACGAACGAGCCCCACTTTCAGAACGGACTCAGTGTGAAAGCGGAAGCGCAGACAAAAGAGCGCACACGAGAAGACACACACGAGAAGTGTAACCGTTACGAGTGAACTGTCGTAAAATCTGTTCGCAACAGACGCGCTAGCCGAAGGAAAAGAGGAAGGGCTCGAAGTCCGAGCAGAAACACACAGAGTAGTACGAGTAGAAAGCGGAGTAAGAACCGTGTTCGGAAGAGAAGCCTCAGTAAAAGGCGAAAGAAGAGCAGAGCTCGCGACAGGAGTAAAGGCCAGAGTCGTGTGCGAAAGAGAAACAAAAATTTTATAGAAAGCTTGAGGGAAACAGTCTTGAAGTTCATAGTTCTTCAGCGCAACGGCACGTTTTTAGCCAAGGAAAAGAAGACAGAAGACAGAAAAGAAGAAGGACGAACAAGGACGAACACAGCACTGACTTAGAACTGTTTATTCAGAGTCACACACACAGCTTAAATACTCTCAGACCAGCGCAGGCGCACACCGTAAAAGAACCAAAAAAGGGAAAAATAGGAAAAACAATCTCATCATACCTTTATCGCAGAAACTTTGACAGGAACGCCTTTTCTGAATTATACAGAATGACTGAGGTATCGCTGACACACTCTGACCCAGCTTTCTTAATATAGTATGCCTCTATCGTTTCACGGGTTGTTTTTAATTTGCTTCTGCTTAGAATCCTCACTGCCGAAAACATCGGTGTGCAATCTTTGCAAGTTGCGCAGTGCTCAACAAGGTTAGCACCTTCCCTATTCCTTAAATCGCTTTCGTGCTCCCTCAGACGGTCGTTGACGCAGCGCCCCGTTTGCCCTATGTAGGACTTGCCACACGTCAAGGGAATTTCGTACACAACGCCTGTGGCGCATTCCGCAAAGCGGTTCCGGTGCCCCTTTTTACACCCAGGTTTCTTGTCATCACCTGTGATGCGTCGGGCCAACTGGCCTAGCTTCCGAGGGGCTGAAAAGACTAACGGCACATTGTGCCGGTTTTCCACCTTTTTGAGGCCATGGGATAGTTTGTGCACGTAGGGCATCACTTAAGGTTTTACTTTAGCCTGCGGGGGTGTTATTGCCTCCTTCCGAGTTCCGGGATTCAACTTCTTCAATAACGCTTCTGCAACAGCGACAACTACCGAGTTGCAGAAGTGTTATTGAAGAATTTGAAACCCGGAACTCGGAAGGAGGTAATAACACCCCCGCAGGCTAAAAAAGTAAAACCTTAAGTGATGCCCTACGTGCACAAACTATCCCATGGCCTCAAAAAGGTGGAAAACCGGCACAATGTGCCGTTAGTCTTTTCAGCCCCTCGGAAGCTAGGCCAGTTGGCCCGACGCATCACAGGTGATGACAAGAAACCTGGGTGTAAAAAGAGGCACCGGAACCGCTTTGCGGAATGCGCCACAGGCGTTGTGTACGAAATTCCCTTGACGTGTGGCAAGTCCTACATAGGGAAAACGGGGCGCTGCGTCAACGACCGTCTGAGGGAGCACGAAAGCGATTTAAGGAATAGGGAAGGTGCTAACCTTGTTGAGCACTGCGCAACTTGCAAAGATTGCACACCGATGTTTTCGGCAGTGAGGATTCTAAGCAGAAGCAAATTAAAAACAACCCGTGAAACGATAGAGGCATACTATATTAAAAAAGCTGGGTCAGAGTGTGTCAGCGATACCTCAGTCATTCTGTATAATTCAGAAAAGGCGTTCCTGTCAAAGTTTCTGCGATAAAGATATGATGAGATTGTTTTTCCTATTTTTCCCTTTTTTTGGTTCTTTTACGGTGTGCGCCTGCGCTGGTCTGAGAGTATTTAAGCTGTGTGTGTGACTCTGAATAAACAGTTGTAAGTCAGCGCTGTGTTCGTCCTTGTTCATCCTTCTTCTTTTCTGTCTTCTGTCTTCTTTTCCTTGGCTAAAAACGTGCCGTTGCGCTGAAGAACTATGAACTTCAATCAACAATACCAACTAGCCCAAGAACTAACTCTACTGAAGGAAACAGTCTTGCACCACAGCCCATGTACGCCGAACGTGGAAGTATCGGCGAAAGGATGCATAATACTTTGTGTGCTCCCTGTGTAATGTTGTGTTAATGATTCGCCAAGTTTCGGCATGTATTTAAGTTCATTTTGACATCTTCAAGTGTTATGTACGTGAATAATAATAATTGGTTTTTTGGGGAAAGGAAATGGCGCAGTATCTGTCTCATATATCGTTGGACACCTGAACCGCGCGGTTAAGGGAAGGGTAAAGGAGGGAGTGAAAGAAGAAAGGAAGAGAGAGGTGCCGTTGTGGAGGGCTCCGGAATAATTTCGACCACCTGGGGATCTTTAACGTGCACTGACATCGCACAGCACACGGGTGCCTTAGCGTTTTTCCTCCATAAAAACGCAGCCGCCGCGGTCGGGTTCGAACGCGGGAACTCCGGATCAGTAGTCGAGCGCCCTAACCACTGAGCCACCGCGGCGGGTCATTATGTACGTGCAAACATCATTGTAGTGATGTGTGTAGTTTGGCATTCGCCATTGAGTTTGTGAGCGCAAGCATGTGCGGACGAATTTTGTGTTTTGTGAATATAGTTGCGCAATATTGTTAAATGAAGAGTCAGTACAACAAAATTCGGCGCATATGAGAAAAAAACGGCGCTACGCGTAAGCAATCGCGCCCGCGCGCTGTAAAATAAAACAAAAAAAACGGCGGTGAAGGAACCCCGGGGGGTGCGTACCTTTCCACTCAGCTCGCCGGCGCGGCGCCAATGTAAACATAGCCACGCGCGGCGTCGATTTCTCTAGATATCTGAGCAGTTTATACTCATCGTCGACGTAGAGGGCATGACCTTGACCGCACTAAAGGGATACCCTCTCCGCTTCGCTCTTTCGCTGATGACTCCGCGTGGCGAGAACAACTTTAGAAGGCAGCGGCATTTGCCCCTCAATGGCGGATGCACACGAGTTTCCGCCAATAGGCGCGCACTCCAGGTGACGTCATGAGCCGGACGGCCGGTGACCCCGCCAACAGAGAACATGGCTAACATGGCCGCCCTCGATTCGAACTGGGCCGAGTCGCATCACCGGTGTGCGTCTCCCTTCTTCAGATTGAATTGAAATTGTTTGTGGGCGTCTGTCATGCCGGGAATATTATTGCGAGCTTACGATGCACAATTTGTGCCGCGTGCGTTTGTTCTGAGCCGTGAGCCGACGAGAAAAGATTACAGGGAACATCGGTTACGCTGCGCTGCGCTTCGTTTGGAAACAGGATCTCAGGAAACAGCTCAGCGCGCAAACGATCGATCGTTGGCATCAGTATGATAAGATAGCCGAGCGTCTAGCAGGGAGTCGTTCGAGTATCGTTCGGTGCCGTCGATCTTGCTCCGTAGCAGACGACGCACAGCGTTGTAGAAGGCACGGAGTTATTGTTCTCTCTCGATCCGGCATGTGCTGCAGCATTTCCATCATGCCAGCTTTACCAAACCACTCATCAAAATACACAAATCTTATTTATACCGAGAAATACGCGTTTTAGAAGCAGTCACAATTTTTGGAGCGGGACTATTTCTTTAGTCGCGGAGGCAATTGGCTTCTGCGCTTCGGTCATCTGGGCAGGGCCTCTCCTGTCTTCTAAAGTTGCACCCGACTATAGATTTTTCTGTAAGTCGGTTTCCGCGCTCGACCAATGAGGTCGCGCGCCCGGCGCGAGACGCAGAAGGAGTTTGTGCAGTTGATACTGCGTGTATGGGCGCGCCTACCTTGGCGCGAAGAACAAACAGACGCGGACTGCGCCTATAAATGAGGGGCTCCAATCGCTGTCTGTTAGCCCGAGCCGCCGTTAAAGCTTCCGAGAAGCGCGCCCGCTCGACTCCCGAGAGAACGCCACTCGACCAGCCCCGCACCAGCGAGGCAACGTGCGCCAGCCTGCCGATCGGCCCCGTCGTGCTTCTCAGGTCGTCGGACGGTCGCAGTGCCCGGTGAACAAATTGTGTTCTCATTTTTGTCTCTCTGTGTGTTAGTGCACTTAAGGTGCAAAGATTTTGTTGAATTGTATCTCTCTCTATTGTTACTTTGCACGAGTTGCATTGTATTTGTAAATCACTTCGTATCTGCTCGTACGAGTGATTGTGAAATACTTTGTATCGTATCTTTGCTGTATAAACTTTGTTTTGTTTTGTGAACCTTTGGCTCTGACCCATTCTCTGGCTTGCGACCGGCGAAAGCTGGGCACCAAACGACCAACCCCCTTGTCACTTGGTAGCTGGTCTCCGGCTGAGCTTGCTACGCCGAGTCGAGGGCATCTCCTTTGTGACAGATATATACCGATACCCCAACACGCCTGAGGGTGTCTGGGAGTGCGCGCAAAAGTGCGCGAAGTGGTGACAAAGGTAGAGCGTACCACGGAGCGATAAATTTGTAAAAGACGTCCTGTTAGCACCCCAATGTTTACGTGACAGTACTTTGAGTATGTTTAGGGATCCGGAGGCTTTCTTTTTCTGTACGTTTACATGAGGCAGGGAATTTAGTTTTTTGTCAAAAGTTATCCCTAAAAAATTGTGCTCATTTTTTACGGGTATCTGTGTTCCGTTCAGGTGTATGAATGAGTCGGCTTGTATGCCTTGTTTCAGCGAGAAAAGGATGGCAACTGTTTTTTGTGTGGAAAACTGGAAACCATCCTGATCTGCTCATGTAAAAAATTTGTTCATTGTCAACTGTGTCTCCTGCATGTTGATGCGTTTGAGGATGTGCAGGCTATTTGAAGATCATCAACGTAAACTAAATACAGGATGGACTTTGGGATTATTTTACTTATAGAATTCATTTTTATCATGAACAATGTCGTGCTTAAAATACACCCCTGAGGAACCCCGTTCTCTTGAACGAAGCTCTTCGACAGGGTTGATACCAGGCGTACTTGAAATGAGCGTTCGGAAATTAAGTCAGTGAGGCAGTTTGACATCCTACCGCGGATAGCTAGGTCGCCCAGGTCGCGGAGGATCCCAAACCTCCAGGTTGTATCATACGCTTTCTCCATATGGAAGAAAACGGCAAGACAATACTGTTTGTGTATAAAAGCTTCTCTTATTGTGTTTTCGAGGCGAGCTAAATGGTCTGTGGTTGAGCATCCCTTTTTATAACCGCATTGATGGACATGAAGAAATTCGCGGGATTGAAGGACAAATGTTAATCTTATATTAAGGACACTTTCAAAAGATTTCGCGAGACAGCTTGTGAGGGCTATTGGCCTATAGCTACATGGGGAAGTCGGTGGTTTTCCAGGTTTCAGGAATGGCACTATGACGGCTTTCTTCCACTCCTTAGGTATTTTTACTTCTGTGAATATTTTGTTAAAGAAATTCAAGAGTGCCACATGGCAGCCTGGGAAAGATGGGCAAGCATTTGATAGTGTATCTGGTTGGGTCCTGAAGCCGTTTCTTGCTGGCAGACAATACAGCATTGATTTCTTGGAGAGTGATTAAATTGTTATATTGCTGGTTTGCATCTCCACTTATTGGAAGTCTTTGTTTTTCGGCAATACTTTTTTTATTTCAGGAACGATTGCGTATAGTGAGATGAACTAGAAACTGCAGCGAAGTGCTCCCACAAAATGTCTGCCTGTTCCCCTATGCTTGTTTGTATGCCAGGTGTTGTCAAAAGAGGAATCGTGAACGGTGAGAAGTTGTCATTTAATTTCCGAACCTGTTCCCACATTTTCTTTGATGTTTTGAAGAACCAGGTTGCGCATTCAAAAGAGACAAACGCAGGAGAAGGCCAAGAAGACGGAAAGAGCGCAAACTATCAACTGAGTTTATTTGTGTGAAGGTGCCTTATATATGCAGAATCACAGCAAAAGGACAAGGGGAAAGAGAGAGGGGGGAGGGGTGGTAAAGCCAGTCATCTCCGCATCAACATGTGCGCAGAAAATTCTTCTCCTTTTTATGCAATTTGACAGAAGTTTCGCTTATACATTTATCGGCGTTTTCTTTTACGTGGTTGGCCTCCCAAAGCTCACGCGCGGTTTTGTTTTTACTTTTCCCTACAATTTTTATCTCCTTAAGCAGAGGCTCGCATCCACTGCAGGTAAGGCAATGAGCGGGCAGATTCGCTCCTTCTATATTTCGAATTGATCGGGCATGTTCCCCTGCGTATTAATTCACGCAACGGCCTGTTTGTGCCACGTAGGCGCCTCCACACTTGAGCCGGATTTCATAAACCACGCCCGTGGCAGATTTGACAAGCGTTTCAGCATGTTTTATGCCGCATCCACTCCCTCTAGCCCCTTGGTTACCGATTCTCGGGCACAAGCCTGCGTGTTTCTGTGGGCCAGAAAATACGACAGGGACACCATGGCTGTTGGCCACCTTTTTTTACATTGTGCGCCACTTTTGTGTATATATGGCACCACCACGATCTTTTTTGGCAGCGGCTCATTCGCGCTACCTTGATCTTTTCTTTTTATCCTCCTAAGAAGATTCTCGGCCACAGCTGTTATGACGTCGCAGGGGAAGCCGCCTGAAAGCAGCCTTTCAATTTGGTTATTAAAGCTTATATGCATTGCATGCGGGCATGACTTGGTAAGAGCAGATTCCAGGCACGAGCTTGCAATTGCTCTCTTGACTACCTTCGAATGCGCCGAATCATACTGCAGTAGCTCTTTCTTTCCACGTGACGCGTAGTGCCAGCAGGCATGTTGTAAGCCGACGTTCTGGTTAATATCTAAAAACTGCTACGGCCCATGAGCCGGCGTTCTGGTTAATATCTAAAAACTGCAACGACCCATTAGAAGGAAGTTGATGCTTAAAGGTCAAGCCTCGCCCATACTGTCGAAAGGCAGTTAAAATTCTACTCACTTATTCAGTGTGGGTCAATGTTATTTGTGTGGACATTGACCCACACTGAATCAGTGGGTAGAATTTTAACTGTCTTTAGACAGTATGGGCGAGGCTTTACTTTTACGCATGACCTTCCTTCTAATGGGTCGTTGCAGTTTTTAGATATTAACCTGAACGTCGGCTTACAATATGCCTGCTGGTACTACGCGTAACGAGGAAAGAAATAGCTACTGCAGTATGATTCGGCGCATTCGAAGGTAGTCAAGAGAGCAATTGCAAGCTCGTGCCTGGAATCTGCTCTTACCAAGTCATGCCCGCATGCAATGCATATCAGCTTTAATAACCAAATTGAAAGGCTGCTTTCAGCCGGCTTCCCCTGCGACGTCATAACAGCTGGGGTCGAGAATCTTCTTAGGAGGATAAAAAGAAGAGATCAAGGTAGCGCGAATGAGCCGCTGCCAAAAAAGATCGTGGTGGTGCCATATATACACAAAAGTGGCGCACAATGTAAAAAAAGGTGGCCAACAGCCATGGTGTCCCTGTCGTATTTTCCGCCCCACAGAAACACGCAGGCTTGTGCCCAAGAATCAGTAACCAAGAAGCTAGAGGTAGTGGATGCGGCATAAAACATGCTGAAACGTTTGTCAAATGTGCCACGGGCGTGGTTTATGAAATCCCGCTTAAGTGTGGAGGGGCCTACGTGGGACAAACAGGCCGTTGCGTGAATGAACGCGCAGGGGAACATGCCCGATCAATTCGAAATATAGAAGGAGCGAATCTGCCCGCTCATTGCCTTGCCTGCAGTGGATGCGAGCCTCTGCTTAAGGAGATAAAAATTGTAGGGAAAAGTAAAAACAAAACCACGCGTGAGCTTCTGGAGGCCAACCACATAAAGGAAAACGCCGATAAATGTATAAGCGAAACCTCTGTCAAATTGTATAAAAAGGAGAAGAATTTTCTGCGCACATGTTGTTGATGCGGAGATGACTGGCTTTACCACCCCTCCCCCCTCTCTCTTTCCCCTTGTCCTTTTGATGTGATTCTGCATATATAAGGCACCTTCAACACAAATAAACTCAGTTGATAGTTTGCGCTCTTTCCGTCTTCTTGGCCTTCTCCTGCGTTTGTCTCTTTTGAATGCGCAACCTGGTTCTTCAAAGCAATGCACCAACCAGACCAATAAGAAGTTCTTCTAAACTTCTTTGATGTTATTTGACAGCTTATAGATGAAATGCAACTCTGCCATAACGCTTTCTCGGCACTGCGACGGACGTACCGAGCTTTTGCTCTTGCCTTAGGAGAGAGATAGGAAAGTGAAAGATGGAGAGGAGGATAGGAAAAGGCGACTGCCGATTCCCCCCGGGTGGGTCAGGCCGGAGGTGCCGTCTACAGGAAGCTGGGCCCATAGTGGTGTGTTGCCTTCGCAGATGGGCCTTAAAGGTCCAAACGCTCGGCATCGGCTCAACCACCAGGATCCCCCTTTCCCCGGACACGGCGATGCCACGCTCGGCTAGGCGCGAGTGCTAGGGTCAGTGGTGATGCACTGTTCGCCATCATCCCCCTGCGGAGATGTCCCTGCGGATGCTCGGGAACCGGTGGTGTCGCCACTCACCAACGCCTGCAAGCTGCAGACACCCCCCTGCGGGGAGCATGTAATGCGAAGGGAAGTGTTGCAAATGGGTTGCAAGCCCCAAGGGTAGCGTTGGCCTGGCGGCCTGGGGCACAGCTGGAAACATCCGAAGGTCCCGGCAAAGGATGAGTCGACTGGCAACAGAACAACTTGTTTATTCTGGCATCGCAAAAGAGAAGCCGGTCAGGGCGACCACGTTACTCGAAGGAAGAAATCGAAGTCTCTCTTTGGCGTCCGGGGCAGCTGCCTTTTATACCCTCGGAGTCGAGGGCAAGAATGAACGGCACGGGATGAGGCGCCCGATACGGCGACGCTGGGACATGTTCAGACGTGACGTGCGCGTCCGCCGGGCCGGCGCCGGTCAGACCTCCTCGCCTCCCAGTTGGGGAGCTCCTCTCCCCGGCTGCCGCGCTTTGACAAGCGTGGGCACCAACATGCACACACACACACACACGCACACACGACGACACGTGGCATTGAAACCTGCCTGGACGCGCATGGCGGGAGGCGTTACGGCAGCACTGAACGGGCCCAAAATGACCGCCACTTTGAACGAAGCCCCGGCGTCCGTTGCATCCGCGCCGGCTATACCGCGCGTCGTACGCGAAACGTAACAGAAGATAACAACTGGAGATATGAGAGAAGCCTTTGCCCCAGAGGAGGACGCTTTGAGGCTGATGATGATGATAACGTCCCTTTCAGTAAATAAGGTGACTAACATTACTAGATAACGAGTCAACTATTCAATATCAGAAGTAAACCGATATGATTCACCGCTGAAAACACAGTCCAATTCACTTTTAAGTCACTGCGCCTCACGTTTGACGAAAGAAAAGCGACAACGCTCAGCACATCGGAAAAAAATTAGTATAACATTCGCATTTAGGTACGCCTGTGTATTCGCAGCGTAATATCTCTTTTGGTGCCACAGAATGTGACTACGATAGTTATTTCAGAATGTCACTATGATAGTCATCTCAGAATTTCAGCTGGATGGCATGTAATACAAAACCATTGTAACCGATGGTTCGCAAAGGCTACATACTGGATTCCATAAAAGGCGAGCGTAGCAGTAGGCGGCAGAAGGTTGGGTGTGTGGATGAGATTCGAAGTTTGTTGGGATACAGTGGCTGCAGCTGGCAAAGGACAAAGGCATGGAAGAGACCTTTGCCCTGTAGTGGCCGTAGTAAGCTGATGATGATGATGACTTTAGCTCCTTGCTCAGTTTTTCGCCGTCGTCTTCGGCGTCCAGAGCGCAGCATTTGGCAGTGCGTCAAGATGCTGCATAAGATGACGTTGTGCTCATCTTATGGTGGGGGCTCTGGTAATCCAGGATATAAAATGCTAATCCAGGATATAAAAAGCGAAAGCTGCGGCATTCATTGTGTTCATTGGCCTTGGCGCTGACAACGTTCTACACGGCGATGATTTTGATGAAAGGAAGGGAGCATAACTGGCTCCCTGGATCAGTGGACGCCGCAGTCGCGCTTCGAGGTATGTGGCGGTGGTGAGAGAGAGATGTGGGCTGCATGCATTAGCGCTGACAACGTTCTGGCAGACACACGGCACTGCAGCAACAGGCCACAGCGTTCATTGGGTGCCCAACCACTCGCGATAAACCATTAACCGCCACCTGCCATGGCGGCACGGTGGGCGCGATGCCTGTCCAGTTTGTGGAGCGCACTCAAGGTTGCAGACGCCATGCCGCGTCTGCTCGGATAGATCACGTGGTCAGGGAGAAGCCGCTCCGCGGCTCGAGTCCCGGCGCAGCGACGGCGAAGACTCGGTCCGGGGGCACGGCGAAGTCACGTGATGTGTTGTTATGGCAGCAGCGCAACATGGACGTTCAAGGTCAAGCTGCAGGCCGTGGGGAAACCGGCGCTCCTAGACCAGTAAAGCTTTCGCGTTAAAATCGGCGTACATTTTCAAAGCTGGCGCAGCACGCAAGGAGTCTCGCCCGCGCACGCCGTCGACAGTTCGCGAACAGTGGCGAAAGTTTTACTCGTTGCCGACGGAGAGCGCGTAACTTCGAGCGTGCGGAGTGGTGCCCTCTTCACTTGGCTCTAACGCGGCGCCGGGTCAGAAGGACGCGACTCGAGCCGCTCGAGCTTTTCTAGATGCCTCTCTCCACACCTAATGTGCCTCTGGCGGCAGACGGAGAGAGCAAGTGTGTAGTTAATGCTGTGTGTATGCAGGTGCCCTCCTGCCTTGGAGCGAAGAAACGAACAGAGGTGGTGAGCTCTTTGTAGGAAGGACGTTGAGCGCTGTCAGCCAGCCCGTGCCATCGTTTAAGCTTCAGAGAAGTGCGCCCGCGCGGCTCGTCGGCCGACACTACTCGCCAAGCCACGAACCAGGGGAGGCAACGCGCGCCAGTCTGCGACGGCCCCGTCGTGATCCTCCGGTCATCGAACTGTCGCAGTGCCCGGTGAACAAATTGTGTTTTGTTTTCTTTGCCTCTCTCATCTATTAGTGCACTTTAGGTGCAAGACATTTCTGGTATTGTAGCCTCTCTCTTGCTTTGCTTTGCATGCGTTGCATTGTTTTGAACTCCCTCTGTATCTGCGGTTATGAGCGATTTTAAAGTCCTCTGTATCGTCTCTTTGCTATATAAAGTTTGTTTTGTTTCTGAACTTACGCAGCGAAGAAGTCGCAGCGAGCAAAACAGCCTACCTCATTGTTGTACCTGCGTGTCTCCGCGAAGAAGTTCTACAGCCTAGGTAGCACATGACAGCGGGCCAATATTAGAAAGCCACTGGCAAAGCGTGGCCCTAAGTAGGCCCAGAGTTGCCAATGAGCATCTGATATTGGCTGTGCCATCATCAAGTCATGGCTATCATGGGCCATGTTAGCCAGAGTTTGCCCACTGTTTGCCAGAATTGGCTAAGCCATTCTCAAAACCTGGATATCATGGGCCATGTTATTAAGAGTTCTCCCGCTCTTTGCCAGAATTGGCTAAGCCATTATCAAAACCTGGCTATGTTGGCCTTGGCTTGCCATTCCTTATTCAATTGTAAAAGTATATGGCAGATGTTGGTGAGCATTGTACCATCCATTATACTGGGTAGAAGATTGCTTTTATTGTCGAGTACCATCTCGGCAGTTCACAATTTTCGAACGCGCTAGAACTCGTTTCAGCGCCTGGGCTGGGCTTGTCCAAGTTCAAAAATTTGAAGCTTATTCATCTTGTTCTTACCAAATACTTTCGCAGTATATGCGTGAAGTTGAATAAACAACGAATATTTTCCCACTACGCAGTCGGAGATAGAGGATAGTTATGAAAAAAAAAACTCGATGAAACCGAAGCTGTCGGCAGATCGCGCCGGCCAGAGGGAGCTCTGGTACAGGAGAAACTAAAGGAGTATATGTCGACGCCGTCGAGGCGCGGCGCGGCGACGTCTGCCACGGGCTCCGTCGCTGATCAATTGAGTTCTAAGGTGCTTCGCAACAATTTCCAAACACATTCGGAAGCATTCCAAGCGCATTCGCTCGCTGTATAGCAATGGTGCTGCTGCCATCCACTTTTTTTCTGTCCGCTCGCTGCAACTAACCACTAAAATTTATTTTAGAATGTCTCGTAAATTTAGTAATTAACGATGCGCGTTGGCATGACCAAGTTGTAATGATTCGTGTAACTATATATTGCTTAGTCAAGCCGCTAATAAAAAAATATACTTTTTTGAGAAGTGCACAGAGAGAGCTCACGCTGTCGCTTTTGTCAGATTTGTGGGTATACTAACCAGCCTATTTTTCTGGAGTTTATGTATTTGAAAGCGTTTTTGCATGCTATGCTTGCGCGAGTATCTGAAAAACATCCCAAGAGGGCTTCCTCCTAAAACAATTTCAAATGGCTTTCATTTCATATTTTTTAAATTAAAAAAGCGCTTTTTTTGCTTCACTTTAGAGAATTCACTGCCACACTGCGCAGTGGGTGTCTGCTTAATCAAGATCCTAAATCAAACGTAATAACTTAGTGCAAGTGCATTCCCTAAGCCGACTTTGTGCGCCATTATGGTAACGTCCAGAAACGAAGCAGTGGCCTCGTATTTTACAATTACAATTTGCGCACGCGTGAAACATTAGGCCGCCGCTTCATAAACGCACGCGATCACGCGGTAAGAGATTCCTACGCTTCCGTACGTCGTTACCTGTGATCGCGTCTTGCCCTGTGTTTTTCGATTTGCTTTTTCCTTTTTTTTCTGTAGATGGTAATGTTTCAAAATGTTGCTTTTTTGTGCATTTCATTGTTCTGTTGCGTTATTTGCATTGAGGGCTATAGCTCTTCCTGACGTGATTACTTATTTGCTCTAAAATTATTTTTTTTTGCTTTCGAACTTTTCCTTTATTGATGAAATGCATCGGAAATAGTTTCGAGCCACAATTCAACACGGTTTTGTTTGTTTTAGCTTCTTGCGTGAAATTTTCACACCAGCAAAAAGTTGGAAGATTCTTCGACGACCAGCGAATGATTCTACTGACAAATGGTCTTATACCCCTGTGACACGGACACTGTAAAGGTACTTTGAACTAATGCTCCATTACTCTAAGGACGAACGCGCGCTGCCACACGGACGCGCCAAAGGACGCCTAGCTCAAAGGAGCTTCGAAACAAGGCAGCTCGAGTTCGTCCTTTGAGGCTTCAAGGGAGTACTCTCTCTCCCAGCGAGTTAACAGCATGGATAAATTGAGAAAAGAAACGTTCAATTTTCGTTTTATAAATTCACTTCATAAGATTAGTGGTGTTTTAAAATGTAAGATCATTTGTTTTGTGGCAGTCTCACCACACCATACTCTCGTTCCAGATATACGAGCGAGTTGGGCTCAGTGTGGCCAGCACTGTGATGTTATGCTCTGTACTTGAAAAATCATGTCATTATTGCAGTCAAAATTACGTTGCTTTAACATAATACGGTTATAAAACTGTTACTAAAAAATGTGACATTTATGTATTTACATGTGCAGTAAGGTTTGCAATTTTAATAACGCTTTTCGCCGATGAGGGCGCTAAAAACTTCTTGCGAAGGTGGTTCCGCGACCGTGTAGCACGGACGAACTGCCTTGAAGTAGTGCTCCTTTGGGAGCGTAAAGGAGCATTAGTTCAAAGTGCCTTTGGAGTGCCCGTGTGACAGGGGTATTAGACGCAGGTTAACCTCGCTTGTTTGCCACGTGTCCCGTATGCAGTTTGCTTGCATAATATTTCAATTATTGTTTTATTATGTTTCTCCTGCGGCTTTGCAAGAATACTTTTCGGCGCTTTTCACACCCTTCCCTTCAAAACTGCTTATGACTCATTCTCCGAGAATTTCAAACCTCTTTCACATGTTCAGGCCCCCGCACCCCTCTCTCATCTGAAGTCTGGTATCTCCCTAACTCATCTACTGGACGTGCCCGTTTCAAGGCAGCGTGCTAACCCCAACTCCGGGAAGCGCTTTTTTTTTTTACTCACTTTCTCCTAGCTCTTTCTCCCGTGCGCAGCTAGACGCTGCGCCATTCGTGCCTACCCCACGCCCCCCCCCCCCCCCCCCCCCATAAGATCTTCTTTCCTCTACCTTTCAGCTGGAAACTTTTTTTGCCACCACAAAAGCTGGGTCAGAAAAAAATGCCTCTCCTCCCTGCCACCACCGCCTCCTTCCCCCATCACCGCCATCTCCCCTGTCTTTTGTCACAGCGCTATGCATCGCCACGACGCATTCTTGACTGGACGAGTGTTGCCTTGTTTGGCACGGCGGCGCCCAACCGCACAACCAGCGCGAGGAAAGAGCAGGCACACTCGAGCTGACTCCGTTCGTAGTCTGCGCAAGCGAAAACCCACATCTGATACTATATGAGAGCTCCGACGTAGTTCGCTACTCTGGCCTGCAATATCTTATTTGTGAGTACTACAAATATTTTATCTTGAGATACGTTCGGACATGAATGTGATTTTGGGAGTAAGTGTTGCTTTGACTACATGCGGCTTTACTTTTTCCGGCAGAAACAGAGAACGGGACAAAGCACAAGGACTACTTCTATTTATCTACTCTCATTGCCAAATGTCTGGCTTGACGTCGTTCGCAGTGCAGATCTGCCCGAATGGTAATAACTTCATTTTCGTCTTTGGTGCAATGAATTCAGCAAACATTCGCTACTTTGTTGAACAGCAGGTTTGAATTCATGTGACCTGCCATCCGATGCATTCAGGAATACGTTGGTCGTGTACAGCTTATGCAGGACAAAAATCGGAACTGTTTTGTGTTCCACCACAGACCAGTCGGTAAGGATATGTGTACTACTTCCGCGCTGTTTCTCTTTGGCTAACACACTTGCAGGTGCAATAGAAAATCCGCACTTTGTGGTTAAAGCTTTTGCCAAGATATCTCCCAATGAAAGAAAGGCATTCCTCTGGACTGTCAGACGGGCATTTTGTGTGGTTTTCAAATCAGTTTCGAATCTGTATTACATGCAATGGAAGCGACTAAGATAAACTGCTGGATTTAAAAAACAAACAAAAATGTTCTCAATTTTTTCCATCCAGCGTATTTAAGATAAACTGCTGGATTTAAAAAACAAACAAAAATGTTGTCATTTTTTCCCATCCAGCGTATTTATTTTGAACCCCATCAAAAAAAAAAACGAGCTTTGTTCAAAGCAGTTGTTTCGATGTGGAGGAGATGCTACAAACTGTGCATCTTTACCCGAATAAAAAATGCGCCCTCAATTTAGAGATACGTAGTTATGATATTAAAGAAAAATAATACATTAATTTCTTTTCAAGATCACATTACTTTGTTTTTTTTTCACATTTAATATCTTACTGGAGCTGCGAAAGGGCGCAATAAACGAAAAATCACCGAATCGGTACAAGGAAAATTAAATTTCACTTTGTGCAAAAAATGCGGTGCTCACCAAAGTCAGTGTTATTTAATCAATCCTGTTTTTTTTTTCCTATGACGGCCATATTTAGGTTCATCATGACATCATGTCTCTCTTTGCAAGCTCAACGAATTGTGAGGTCATCGTGCAAGAGCGGGACGAAGACTTTGAGTTCAGTGCAAGAGTCCTCTTGCAAGAGGAGTGCAACGATTACTTCAGATATGACTGATCAGTTCACAAGAGGACAGCTCCGTTAAGCACTTTATGGATGTTTTAGTTGTGCTACAGCAGCTTGCGGAGCTGTGTTGTCCAACCTGCATCATCGGCACGCAGCAAACTTGAAAATAAATGATTTTCCCACAGCCTCTGCCACCATGCTCTTGGGTCCTCCTTTCCTTTAATTCCCACGATGACTGGTAGCAGCGCAAGCCATTCTGCGTGCGCCAGAAGCTTGATCCTTGTAACTCGATGCAGTAAACCGGTCTTTTTCCGGAATTCTTAGGCGCCCTCATTTATGAATATTTGCTAGGTTGAATGCTGCATCCACAGTTCCAGTCATTGGGCAGTGGGTTATGTTGCATGTGCCAATTTTCGAAAGCAGGATACCAGTGTTTGAAAGCTGGCTATTAATGTTTGAAAATTGGATGCCAATGTTCGATAGCTGGATGCCAGTGCTCGAAAGCTGGAAAGCCAATCCGAGGCCTTTACTGGCCCTTGTCGCGGGACGAACGCCAGGCCTGCGTTGACCCCTCGATCGGCCGAACGTTGGCCCAAAACTGGCCTGAAAGTAGAGCCAATGTGTCAAAGTGGTAGCGCTTTGCCTGAATGCCAATGTAGGAGCGCCGTTCATGCCAAATTTTGCCAATGATCGCCCAGTGTTCGCCCAATGCTGTTGTGCTGCCTGGGAGGCTTCACACGGCGAGCCGACAGCTGGACATCCCTTGTTTACTCGCATCCTCCGCCGCGTTCAAGACAAGTATTACTGGCCCCGACTGTCTGCCGATGTCGCACATTATGTGAAAACCTGCTGAGATTGTCAGCGATGAAAGACCCCTCCCACCCGACCAGCAGGATTTCTAAACCCATTGAACCCCCATCAAGGCCCTTTCCAACGTCTGGAAATAAGTGGATCATCATAGCGGCCGACCACCTGACCCGTTAGGCCGAGGGAAAAGCCTTACCGGACGGAGCAGCAGCAGCCAAATTTTTCGTGGAGTGCATTTTTCTGTGACATGGCGCCCCCGATGTGCTCATGAAGGACAGAGGAACAGCATTCACAGCGGAACTAACGCAAGCAATCCTGCGTTGCAACCAAACCAGTCACCGGAGGGCAACTGCATACCATCCGCAGACCAACGGACTGACCGAGCGCCTGAGCAAAACCATCGCCGATATTCTCGCCATGTATGTCGATGCCGAACACAAGACCTGGAACTTCATAGTGCCTTAAGTCGTCTTCGCTTACAACACAGGAGTGTAGAAAACCACCCAGGTGACACCTTTTAGGCTCGTCCATGGCAGGGAGGCCACGACCACGCTAGCGTACGTCATGCTGCTCAACGTTACCGAAGAAGAGAAGGTCGACGTCGCCGCCTACGTTCAACGCACAGAAGAAGCTCGAAGGCCGAGTTTTACACGCAGTGCCATAGCTTGAGTGGACTGGACCCCTCTGCTCTGCTCTGCTTGGAACGATCGGCTAAGTTTCAGGTGGCTTCTCCTTTTGTGGACTTTAAGCACGCCGTAAGGCAGTAAGCCCGCGCTATGTCTGCCCAGTCTACCGGCCAGGGGAGCTCCCCCTGGTCGGCTTCTCTATCCCCTGATCTCATGCTTTTGGAAGCTTTTTTGCGCCGCAGCGCCGGCAGTATCCCTGTTGCGCTGGTGCCTCAGGATGGTGGCGCAATCAAGATGACCAACCCTGGAGCTGTTCGCGCGGCTCTCCAGTCAGTCACTTCTCCTTATGAGTCAATCAGAGGTACGCCAGTTCGGACACGGCAGGATTCTGCGCAGATCACCAGACCTCGCCTGTGTAAGAGATTTACTAAACGCCTCATCCTTTGCCTCACTTCGAGTAAGTTTTTTTAAGCGAAATTTATTGCCCCAGGACATCAATGATGAATGACGGCGTGATGCAAAATGTAGTAGTGATTAAATGAATGGAAAAAGGCTAGCTGATTTGATGAAGTCTATTAGTGAACGATGGAACGGTCCCTGCGTCCAGACAATATATGAAGTAGGGTTGCTTGGTTAAAGACCCGCTACCTTCACGTGCCGGATCCTTGTAGGCTTGAGAGCTCGGCAGTCCCACATTAAGTGATGAATATCGGCTTCAATGTCCTCGTGTTGACATATCGCACACCCTGGTCGAGGAAACAACCCTCGTTACTGAGGCCACTTCCGAGTGACGGTAGGTGTGACGGCAACCCCGACCCGGATCCTCCTAAGCGCAACCTCCTCTGCACGGGTAAGACCGCGGGGGGAGGATTACCGCACACTGAGGGATGAGAGCACGTGTGCGGCGCCGGGGGAGTTCCTTTCTTGATGAAAGGAGGGTGAAGTTGTCCAAATGAAGAAGCCGGGGCAGTAATGAGTCTGGGTTCGCAAGGCGGGTCGCTAAATCTCCCTGGCTTTGAGAGGTCAGCAGATCCCGTGGGACCCACTCAATACGTACTGGCTGCGGGATGCGTGCCGCGAGCCGGTGGATGTCCTGGCATATCGTTGGACAGCGGCTAACACGTCGTTGCAATCTGACAATTTGAAGGGCGTCAGTGCGGATGACAACGCGGGCCGCAGGCAGCATAGTTATGGCGGCCACGGAGCAGAGTGTTTCTTGAACTGCAACGAGCTCAGTACAAAAGGACGAAGGGGGTTCCGTAAGCTGAAATCTAGAGGTTTGATTCAGGGCAGGTCTGCACGGGCAGTATAATGCTGTTGTTGCTTCGCAGGCTTGTATGCTTGCGTCTACGTCAACAACAATGGATCCTTCAGGCAGGCAAGCATCTTGTTCCTCTAATTTCTGGCGAAGCAACGATGCCGAATTAGCAGATGTTGGTCGGCGATTATCTGTTGGCTTGCTGTCACTGAGCTGTACAAACTTCCATGGGGGAAGAACTGGCGTTGGCGGCTGAAGAATGGAGTGTGACGTTGCATAAGTCCTCAGTGCATGTGTGAAGTGCGATAAACTGGCCTTAAGACTGCGCGCATCACGGTGCTGCTGCACCAGCTCATCAAAGGTATTGAGCTCCGCATTCTCTTGTAAAGCTATGACCGGTGTGATGCTTGGAAGGCACGTAATGGGCCTCATAGCCTCTCGGTTCACGGCTTCAAGGCGATCCCATTGGGCTCTTCTAAGATATTGAAACTGGACTTGATAAACAATACGTGGCTGCAGAACTGCCCTCCCCAATTGCCGTGGAACGAGAGAGCCTGCGCTACCCGTTTTAGGAGCAATTCTTCTAATCAAACCTAAAGTCTGATTAGCTTGCCTTTTTGCTGGAGAAAGCCACGCAGTCGCTGATCCTTATTGGTGAATCATTAAGCCAAAGATTTTTACACTCGGACTTTCTTGTAGTGCGCTGCCTGATAGACAAAGTCCGATTGACTTGCAGCAAGTTTACGGCGTCCCCAGCGGTTGGCGACCGACGTGTATGTTGCTTTATGCATGGATAGCTGAAGTCCGATGGACGATGCGTAAATAGAGGTAACATCCAAGTGCCACAAAATTCGGCACATATTAGAAAAAACGGCGCTGCGCATAAGCCATCGCGTCCGCGCGTTGTAAAATGCTACAGAAAAAAAACAGCGGGAAGGATCCCCGGAGAGCGCCTAACGTTGCGTGTGCTGCTGCCCTTTCCACTCAGCTCGCCGGCGCGGCGCCAAAGAGTGATGCCCAAAGGGCCAATATACGTCGGGACCAGAATCCCCCCCCCCCCCCCCTTCATAACGACCGCCACCGCCACCACCAAAGTAAACATAACCGCGCGCGGTGTCGATTTCTCTAGAATGTCTGAGTAGTTTCTACTCATCGTCGACGGATAGGGCATGAACTTGACCGCGCTAAAGTGATAATCTCTCCCCTTCGCTCTCGCGCCGGCGTCTTCGCATGAGAGAAGGAACCATAAATTTCTCGAAGGTTAATTGTCTCCGCGCTCGACCAATGGGGTCGCGCGCCCGGCGCGAGGAGTTTGTGCAGTTGAAGCTGCGTGTATGTGCGTGCCTGCCTTGGCACGAAGAACAAATAGACGTTGGCTGCGCCTATAAATGAGGGGCAGCAACCATTGTCTGTTAGCCCGAGCCGCCGTTCAAGCTTCCGAGAAGCGCGCCAAGTCGACTCCCGGGAGAGCACCACTCGCCCAGCAACGGACCAGCGAGGTCACGTGCGCCAGTCTGCGGATCGGCCCCGTCGTGCTCCTCAGGTCGTCGGACTGTCGCAGTGCGCGGTGAATAAATTGTGTTTTCATTATTTGTCTCTCTCTGTGTAAGCGCACTTCAGTTGCCAAGATTTTGTTGAATTGTTATCTCTCTCTATGGTTACTTTCACAAGTTGCATTGTATTTGTAAGTCACTTCGTATCTGCTCGTACGAGCTATTGTGACATCCTCTGTATCGTCTGTTCGTTGTATAAACTTTGTTTTGTTTTGTGAAGCATTGGCTCCGACCGATTCTCTGGCTTGCGACCAGCGAAAACTGGGCACCAAACGACCAACCCCCTCGTCACTTGGCAGCTGGTTTCCGAATGAGCTTGCCACGCTGAGTCGAGGGCATCTCCTTTGTGGCGGAGACCGCTACCCCCACACGCTCTAAGGGTGTCTGGGAGGGAGCGCACGCAAAAGTGCGCGAAGTGGTGACAGCAAGGCAGATTGAAGGGCAGCCTCCTGAGTACGGAAATCTTCGTGAGTACTCCACACCGCGATGTCATCAGCGTACTGAAGAAACTTTATGTCACGGATGTTATGTAAGCGCCAAGCCACCGGAATGAAAGCGATATAAATAACGTTGGCGACAATACTGATTCCTGGGGCACGCCGCAGAGATGAACAAATGATCCGACCGCTTCGCCGCTGAGGCGTAATGCAAATTTTCTGCCTTCCAAAAATGAAGGAGTGTACGATGGGGGGCTAGTTGGTAATCCATGAACTAAGAACGAAAACCACGCAAAGGACGATACACAGGGAAGAAGTAGACAGGACGAGCGCGGACTTGCAACTGTTTATTGAAACACATCTTCCTTCCATCACCAACCCTACGCATGCGCAACAAGCAAACTCTATCTTATCGAGTTCAAGAACTTCAGCTCCTTCTTGTACAGATAGACCGAAGCCTCGCTTACACACTTCTCGGGCCCATATCTATCAATCTGCCAGGCTTCGATGACCTCACGTGTTTTCTGGTCTTTGGCCCTTCCGATTATCTTTGTACGCTCAAAGAGTGGCGTGCGTTTATTGTCACAAGAAAGACAGTGTTTGGGCAAATGCATGCCGCTGTGAGAGCCCAACGAATTTTTGTGTTCTTGTAGGCGCTTATTAATGCAGCGTCCCGTTTGTCCCACGTAAACTGAGCCGCAACTAAGCGGGATTTCATACACTACTCCCATTCGACAGGACACAAACTTGATTTTGTGGTTTACACCACAGCCTGCTTTTGTTCTCGTTTCATTGTTAGTTAGCGCGCACAAATGGGACCGCTTACAAGGCGCCGAAAAGAAGATTTCCACACCGAATTTTCTTGCCACCCTCTTCAGGCCATGCGAGGTCTTATGTATATAGGGCAGTACCTCAAATTTCCGCCTCTCACGAATGCCAGATTCTCGAGCACTAGAAGTTGGGATGACGGTTTTCAACAGAGACCCGGCAGCGGCCTGCAGAAGCGACAAGGGAAACCCAGCACAACTTAGGCGTGCGACCTGAGCGGAAAAGCTGAGTGAAACCTTGTGAAAGCAGGACTTCAGTAATGATGACCTCAAGCAGGATGAAGCAATTCCTCTCTTAATAAGCTTAGAGTGACAGGAGTCATAGGGTAAAAGGGCCTTTTTTGTTCTAGGCATGTACATCCAACACAAGTGGTCCGGTTCACTGAAAAACAATCTCAAGTCCAAGAACTGTAAGCAAGAATTCTCAGGCAATTCTACGGTAAAATTCAAACTGGGAGCCTTAGATTTAAAAGACGTTAAAACATCATTAGTGACCTCTTGTGGGTTGTCATTGGGATTCATTTTTAAGAGTATTAAAAAGTGTCTACGTATCGGAAAACTCGCGCGATGCGGTCGTCAGTTAGCGCCCGTGAGAGTGAACAGTCAACTTCCGCTAAATATATTTCAGTGAGAACAGGTGCAACACTCGACCCTATACAAATGCCTCGTTTTTGCACATAGAATTTATCCTGAAAACTCACTAGCGTTGAGGAGAGGTACACATTCAACAGTTCCATGAAACCTTCTATCGAAATGCCGCAGGCATTTTGGAACCCCACAACCCCCAAACACTCTATACAGTTGCTGACCATCACTTGCCGAAGATGGAATCGGTTGACTGTCGTTTGAGGGACGCTTGTGAGTTGCACGAGGGCACTTTTGCATGGGTAGACGTGTCGATAAGTCCATTGGAATGCCCTGTTCATCATGCCGTGCGGTTTGAGGTCCATTCGGAAGTGTAGAGTTGATGCCCATTGGCCCTGGAGGCAGATCACTTACGAGCAGTTCGGCATTTCGGGAAGGCAGGAGGGGTGCATCTGCCGATGAACCGGGAGCACAAAGCTGGACCTGGCGCCGCGGATCAGGTGTCGACTGCGTGGCAGGTGCTGCCACGAGAGACGCCAGCAGAGCTACATCTGCCAGCGTTGCAGCAGAGGTACCAAGCCTAGCGTCAGTGCCCAGCTCAGCTGCAATCATGCATGGTTCCCAGGAGGCCTCAGATGGTGAGAGGGCGTCTGGAGCTTCTTCAGAAGGCGAGGATGCACTTCTCTTCAAATATGGCGCGTATTTACGTTGATGGTGAGGTTTTTCCGAAGAGCAATATGCAGCCACTTTAGCAGGGACACACTTCTTCGTCCTCTGGCTTCAGGTAAGTTCCTTTATCTCTTCACATCTGGCGTGTACAAAAGGTATTGTTCGAGGTGTGGACTCTTGGGAACAATGAATAACTGCGCAAAAAGGGCGGGACAAGGGAGACAAGCGCAGCCATACGAAGAACCACACGAGACGTGACACGCGCTTCGCACGACACCCCACTTCTTCCCACACTGCTTATGGGCTGTACCGATCGGGAGGTTTCCTTGCACGAGTACTTCGTCGAAGAATCTGTGCCCCGTGACGGGGTGCCGGCTCTCGAAGAGGAGACGGCGGTGCAAAATATTGGTGTGGACTGGCATTCCGCTGACCCGCGGGAGCCAAGACTTCGAGTGGCTCGGGCGGGGCTGCTGCAGAGCTCGTAGACTCCAGCACGGGAACAGGAGGGCTCGTAGCAGACGCCTCCAGCACAGGGCCTGAAATTGAACTTGACACCGAACAGAGAGGCTCACGGTTCCCTTGTTCGTCACTGTCAAAATAACACGGACGTAAATTGTCTACATGAACGAATCTGTTCCCGGGTCCTACCCTCACAATGCACGTAACGGCACCGCACCTTTTTTCAATGACCCCAGGCAACGAGCTGGCCTCACCTGGACAAAGGCCTTGGAGCAGAACCCTTTTCCCCTCTTCCAATGCCCTCCATGGCCCTCTTTTTTTCGTCGCCTTGGCCCTTAACTTCGGAGAAATGCTCTTCTATACGCGTGTCCAGGTCTGGCTGTAGCATAGTTAGGCGAGGGCGGGATCTCCACGAGAGGAACAGTTAAGCTGGCGTTTGCCCCATTGTTGTGGTAGGGGTGCTCCGGTACCTGAACAGGAACATGTCAATGCAGTATTGTAGGGTCTTACTGATTCCCGATGAGCTTTCGTCCAGAACCTGTCGCAGAAGATCCCGTTTAACCGTCTGGACGCGCTTCCGTTTGACGCCGGGTGGTACAGAGGTGTCCTAGTTTGACGGACGTCGTTTTTGAGCAGAAAGTCTGTGAAGTTCTTCGTAGTGAACTGTGACCCGTTGTCCGTAACTACTTCGTCCGGAAGACCATACGATGCGAACACACTGCGCAGCTTTTCAATAGTCCTCTCTGTTGTTGTTGAATTCATCACGAATACTTCTACCCATTTTGAGTGCGCATCCACCAACACTAAAAGCCACTGGTTGTTTGTGGATGCGAAATCCAGGTGAATTCGTTGCCATCTACGGCTAGGCCAACTTCAAGTTTGTAGTGGGGCCTTCGGCAGAGCATTCCGCGTCGACTGACAACTATAGAAACCTTTAACAACTCCTGCAAAATCCAAAACATTTGTCTTGGATTAACTTAGGCCACCAGACGTTCCTACGCGCGAGCATTTTCATACGCGGAACTCCGGGGTGACCTTCGTGCAAAAGTGCCAACAATTTTTCGCAAGCAGTGGGGAACAATCACACGATTTCCCCCGTAACGCACTGCTGGTCTACGGACAGATCATGCCGACGAACAAAGTACGGGGACAATTGACTGTCAGCTACATGTGCAGGCCAGCCACTCATGGTATACATCAACACTTTGGATAGCACTTTGTCCGTACTCCTTTCCTTCCTAATCGCGTCCGTAGACAAACGAAGTTCATTGACAGCTGAGAAAAAATGTACGTAATCCAAAACATCTTCATCATTCGCCAACTGCAAGCGGGAAAGCGCGTCAGCGTTTCCAACACCGCTGCCCTTACGATACACACATTTGTAATCGTACGCCGCTAGCAACAAAGCCCAGCGTTGCGTGCGTGCCGCTGACATTACTAAAAAGGGCTTGCCGTGCTCCAGAAGGCTAGCTAATGGCTGGTGATCTGAATAAATGATGAAACTACGCACAAACAGGCACTTATGAAACTTCTTCAACCCAAATACCATGGCGAGAGCATCCTTTTTCAATGTGAGCATAACCTTGCTCTGGTTTGCTCAGCGTCCTAGACGCATATGCAATCGGCTTTTCCTCTCTACCAATCTTATGAAACAGAATGGCGCCAACGCCGTACGTGGATGCGTCACACACAAGCCGTATCGCTTTGTTGGGATCGTAGTATGTAAAAACCTTATCTTTTGTTAGCACGTTTTACTTTCCTGAAACGCTGGCTCTTCCTGACGTCACCACTTAAGCATTTTCCACGGTTTACAACGTCGTACATTGCCCTCAGCCTTGCGGCCATGTAGGGAACAAACCTTATATCAAAGTTAATCAAACCCAGGTAGGCTCGCAATTGTGCCTCATTCTTTGGTGCCGGCGCCTCTGTTATTGCCTTCACTTTTTCTTCTGACGGGCGTATGCCCTTTTCGTCAAGAATGTGCCCCAAGTACAAGACGAACGTTTGAAATAGCTTGCACTTTTCTCTCTTCAGTCGTATGCCTCTGTCCGGAAACTGTGACAGCACACTCTCCACTTTATCAAAACACTCATCAAATGTAGCCCCTCCTATCAGCACGTCGTCCAGATAGCACGCTACACGATCAAGTCCCTTCAACACGTCATCCATGACTGGCTGAAAGATTGAAGGTGCGCTTGTAATGCCATAGGGTAAACGTGCGTACTTGAACAATCCCAGGTATGTGTTGACTGCACCTGCAGGGGCAACTCCAGCTGCTGATATGCAATAGACAAATCAAGCAGCGTAAAATATTTACACCCTGCCACTTTTACAAACAGATCCTCCATAGGGGGCAGTGATCCGTTCTTAGGCATGTGTTTAGCGTCACTTTTACATCCGCACACACCCTGATCTGGTTGTTCAGTTTAGGCACGACCACAAGTGGTGTCGCGCACTCACTCTGCTTAAGAGGTACTAACTACTAACAATCCTGCCTTCACGAGATTCTGCAATTCTCAAGACACTGCTGCCCTAATCGAAAATGGCATCGGTCGCGCTTTACAAAGAACTTGTGTACTATCCTTTTCAGCACCAATTTAATGGCGCTGTTCTTGAGCAGGCCTAGCGTAGCCTAAAAAATCTGGGCGTACTTTTCAAGCAACGCTGACACATTGTCCAGTTAAACCCCATGCACACTAGACCAGCCTAACTTAGGTGCCGCCAGCCAGTCACGTCCCAACAGCACATTGTTGGTATTCTCCTTTGTCTTCACGACAATTAACGGCAGCTGCTTGTGCTGACCGTTGTGCTCTACTGAAACGGTTAGCTTCCCCTTTACCGGCAGCGGTGTGCCGGCCTCTGTATGTTTTGTGTAGGGTGAGCCAGTACTTCTTGTACAACTGATACAGACGCCCCCGGGTCCACCTGCATGCGAACATTTTTCTCCTCAATGTTCAGAAAAATTTCGTAAGGTTCGATGCGCCCTTCACATGAATAAATATTGTGCAGCACCAGTTCACCTGTATCGCTGTCGTCTGCTATGGTGTTCGCAGAGTCTCTACTTCTGTCCTTGCACGCCCTCGCTAAGCGTCCAACACGGTTACATACCCGACAACAATACTTCCGAAATTTGCAGGTAGACGCTTCATGCTCTGAGCCGCATCGGAAGCAGTACAGCGATTTCGTCGCCCTTGCCCCACCGTGCACCGCAGTTTCTTCTCTACTGCGTGGTGAGGGTTTTCCGGCGTCTCGCTATCGGTGAAGAACGCTGACGATCTCTTGCCCCACGTTGTGCTTGAAATCCTGGCTTTCCTTGCGGGGCAACTCGATGTTTCTCGCGATATAACAGGCAGTTTAAAACGTTAGCTTGCTCTCCTTCAGCAATTCCGCTTGCATTTCTTTGTCACAGAGCCCGGCCACAAAACGCTCGCGAAGAGCCTCGTCCAGAAGTGTTCCAAAGTCGCAGGACGCCGCCAACCGCTTCAACTCCACCGCGAACGCTGCCACTGTTTCGCCTTCTTGCTGGAAACGCCGGTTAAGGTTGAACCGGTCTGCAATTACAGAGGATTTTTGTACATACTGCTCTCGCAAGGTTCGCACCAGCTGTGCGTATGTCTTGCTTTCCGGCTTCTCCGGTTCCAGCAATGTTTTTACAGTCTTGTAGGCTTTCTTCCCTGTTGCCGTTATGAACACTGAGACCTCCAAGTCGTCGCTCACCTTTGAAGCCTTCAAGAAGTGGTCGAATCTCTCCACGTAGGACTCGATATCTTCGTCGCCGTCCTCGATGAACTGATCGAACCTTCCACTCATCGCCATCCTGCCAGTCTCCTCGCCTCCGGGACCGCTGCTAGTGGTTTCTTGCAACCCGACGGGATGGTGATCCCGCCCTCGTCGCCAGTATTTTGTAGCCGAGAGCAATGAGGCAGAGCCAGAGTGACGAGCAACGTACATGCTTTATCGGCACGCCCGTGCCGGGCCGAGAATGCACTATGCCCGCTTAAAGCAGCGCTTATATAGCGCTGAAAGATGTGCTATCAATGTGACGTCAAACGCGCTTCGCACGGCACCACACAGAGGTAAAAGAGCGTGCCTACGGTTATGCAGGTGTGACCGCTCGTCATGGAGTCATGTTAGACTCGACGCTGTCCCAGGCAATTGCGGCTGATGTGGGGGCTTCCATGTCTAAAATGGTAGACAGGATTGTCGCAAGTGTATCGGAGTGCCTTACAAACGTTCTAGCGATTCAGCTTACACATGTCGTGCAGGCCGGTTTGGTCCCTCTCTCGACATCAATTTCCTCTTCTCTTACCCGATCTACAATTCCTGAAGCACCTCAGCCCCAAGAACGAACTACTGCTCCTTCCGCGGTACTTACCTCGGGTACTTTGAGTGATGTTGATATCATATATGATTCAAAGATGATGGAGCCTGATGCGCGGGATCACAAGCGCAGCGGGTCCCCCACGTCTCATTCGTCTTCTCCGCGTATCCAGCCCAAATCAAAGAAGCAGCAGCTTGGCACCGAGCCCAAGGATACCATTTTGGGGCAGTCAGCTGCTGCTGCTAGGATTTCGCAACCATAGATTCGTTGCGAGTTCTACAGAGGAATTGTCGTTCCATTCTTTCAGCTTCCACAGATTTACTCTGTATTTCTACCCTGCTTAATCCGGATGTCATAATTCTGCAAGAAGCCTGACTTTCAACCGAAAAACATTTTCATTTTAAAATTTACCGTTCATTTCCCCTAGATCGCCGGTCATGAGGAGGAGGTTTACTAAATTTAGTCCCTTCAAAATTTTCCCACAGGGCTAAGGTATCTTTTCAATACATGTGTCCTGATTGTGAGATTTTGGCATTAGACTTTGTACTTCTTAGGCGCTCTCCATTTTCCATAGCAAATTTATTTCCCCTGTGGAGTACAGGATATAAGACCTCTGGACTTGCTACTCGCAAACGGTAAAAATCCAGTTCTCATGGTTGACGACTTCACTTCTCACCATATGTCGTGGGGTTTTAGGACTAATCTATGCGGCAAGCGCCTTTGGGACTGGGTGTCTGATCACAGCCTTATGTACGTAAATTCAGGATCGGCCACTTACCTTCGCGCACAGACTCAATCTGTTTTAGAACTCTCGTTCACTAGTCCTGGCATTGGCGTGACGAATTGGTCGACTGTTGATAGCGGAATCTCAAGTGACCTTATACCTATTCATTTGGATATCATATGTCGTGTAACTCCGGCGTTTTCTCAGTTGCGGTCACATGTAAATTATAACATATTTCAGACAACGTTGCGCTCTGCCCTTGCGTCAGTGTCTAAGACCACCGAGGCCAACCAGTCAACAAGCATAGTCTGGGTATCGAAGAATGCCGCAAAAAGTCGGAGTGTCTGGTGCAGCCAACAAAAAAGAATTCTTCTAACTGGTGGAAAGCGGACTGTACAAGAGATTACAGGCGGAGGAAGGCAGCATGGAAAAAGCTTCTTCATAACCAATGCCCAAATAACTGGAGTGATCATAAGTTTATAGCACCCACTTTTAAACTCACAGTTTCTCGTGCGAAGGAAAAATATGACTCAGAACTTTTAGATTATCTTTCGAAGTCGGACAACCAACGTGCACTATTCGTCTTTCTACGGTCAATAAAACAGCTCACGTCCTCTAGTAATTTACAGTCGTTAGTTATATCACCTGAAGAAGCTATCCAGGCGGTTGAATAAATTGCCACTGGCCTGCAAAAACCGTTCTCGTCTCTACTACCTTTGCGACCAATGTTGTTTGCGCCAGTGGTGCCAAATAATATAGTCTAAGAAGTTAATCTATCGCAGCTTTCGCAAGTTGAACAGAGATTGCCAGCTGCTGCTCCTGGTCCTGATGGTGTCACTACAAAGATGCTCTAGATTCTCTTTGAAGAATCTCTCAACTTCTTATTGCACCTTATAAACTACTCTATCAAACACGCTTGGATACCTCCTGATTGGAAGCTGGCCAAGGAGATCCCTTTACTTAAATATCAGGGTGGAGGCTATGAATTGGATAATATTAGACCAATTTCTTTAACATCAAACGAGGTAAAATTATTAGAAAGGGTACTACTAAATCGGGTGTGAGCCTTCGTGGACCGCAGATCTACACTCAGCCCGTGTCAACTGGGTTTCCGGCCACGGTGTTCGATATAGAATGCACATGCTGATCTTGAGAGAAGAATTTTCATTGCTTGTCGTCAACGCCTGGTCGCGGCTTTGGTTACGTTAGATGTCGCCAAAGATTACGACAGTGTAGAACACTCCATCCTAATACACAGGCTACAGTCTCTTCAGTTTCCATATTATATAGTTGCTTGGATATCTGCATTTATTCATAACAGGGATTTGTTTTGCGTCCGTAATGGTGTTCATTCAGAGAGATACAAACAAAGAGGGGTGTACTGCAAGGACCTGCTCTTTCTCCTGTGCTCCTTAATATTGCCACACTGGTCACATTCTGCGTGCGCCGTCATGCGGCCGAGCGGCATTTCTGGGCTCGTGTGGGAGCGAAGAAGAGGATGTTCCCGTTCGAACGCGCGCTGCTGGGTTTCTGGCCTTCGGATTAAAAAAGCCCCTTTTCGTGCCGCCCTACGTTTGTCGGCGACATTTTGGTGGAGCCACTGGGTATCGTTCCATGAACGCTCACCCCGAGGGCAACTCTGACGCTGATCAGCGACGCTTGGACACAACACCCGCCCACAAAGCGAGCCGCCGCCTGCGAGGCCTGCAACCTGAGTGTCAGCCACTGACGAGGCCGGTGCGTACCATGACGTCTACTACAGGCAGTCAGACAGGCCAGCCTTCCGGCACTGTCCCGCCCGTTGTAGTTCTCACCCATCGCTCACCACCATCCTTCCACGGCGATCGGTTTGAGGACGTCGAGGACTGGTTGTCTAGCTTTGACCGAGTGGCCACTTTTAACTTGTGGGACGACGACCGAAAACTACGAAACGTCTATTTCTCGTTCCAAGACTCTGCGAAGACATGGTTCGAGAACCATGAGGCATCTTTTATCAGCTGGGAAGCGTTCCGTCGTGAGTTGCTGGCTACCTTCAGCACAAACGCACGCAAGGAAAATGCCGAACTCGCCCTTCGCACCAGGTCACAGCAGGCGAACGAAAGCGTCGCTATGTTTATTGAAGACATGGCACGTCTTTTCAATCGGGCTGACCCTGCCATGCCAGAGGCTACCAAGGTGCGCCACCTCATGCGTGGTGTGAAGGAGCAGCTCTTCGCTGGCCTCATACGCGACCCACCAGGAACCGTCGCTGACATCCCTAAAGAAGCCACAGGCATGGAACGTTCCTTACAGGAACGCAGTGCGCAGTACGGTCGTCCGGGAAGTGTTGCGGCCAGCAACTATTGTGCGTCCCTGCCAGTCGCCGGGGACGAGGCTCTTCGGGAGCTTGTGCGGAGTGTAGTTCGCGAAGAACTGCGCAACCTCCGCTTAGATGCTCCACCTGCCAGTGTTGCAGCTGTAGCCGATGCCGTCCGCGAAGAAATTCGGCGAGCAGTCCAGCCATCACCGGCACCACAGCCGGAGCCGTACGCCAGCAGCTACAACGAAGCCCTACGGACACCGCAGCCGGCGCCGTACATCATGAGCTACAGTGAAGCTCTGCGGAGACCTGCGCCAGTTCCACATGCGTTACGCCCTGCTGCCGAACAAACGCAGGGGTACTTTCCCTCCGCCGAGCTGCGTGACCCGCGCCCTGTTCGAAAAGCTGACGTGTGGCGCACACCCAACAACCGGCCACTATGCTACCACTGCGGGGAGCCCGGTCATATCCTCCGCAACTGCCCCTACCGGCGGATGGGATTAAGAGGATTTCCACCGAGCGCACCTCGACCGCGCTATGGTGAGAGACCGCGAGACATATAGCAGTACCTGGCCGATAATGTGCTGCCCTCAACGCCTCCACGACGCCAGTCTAGGTCGCCGTCTCCAAGACGAGTTCCTCCACCCAGTCATGGACCATCATCTGGCCAATTCAGAGGCACGTCTCCCCGCCGGGAAAACTGAAGACGGCGTCCTCTGGGGGTAGGACCGCCGCTGCCGCAGACAGTGAACAGCCTCCATCCGACGATTTTATGCGACGACCCCACCCGCCGACCTTAAAGACGATCCCACCGCCGACCTCACCGACGACCTCAGCGACGACCCCATCGACGACGGCACCAAAAACCTCGCCGACAAATTGTCAAACAATTGTTTCCGCCGCCGAAATTCTTGTTGCCGCCGATGGCTATGACGTATCTGCACTCGTCGATACCGGAGCCGACTTTTCTGTCATGAGTAGTAACCTAGCCGCAACCCTCAGAAAGGTTCTAACACCTTGGCATGGGCCGCAGATACGCACAGCTGGTTGCCATGTGTTAACGCCGTTTGGCGTCTGCACCAGCCGTATAAAGATCCGCGGTGCAACTTTCACTGGCTCCTTCGCCGTGCTACGAGAGTGCTCTAAAGAACTGATTCTCGGCATGGACTTCCTTAAAGAGTATGGGGCGGTCATCAACCTGCACGAGCAATTGGTATCGTTTTCGACACAGCGAGCCGTTGATACCGACCCCGAGCCGCACAGAGCACCATTACGCATCTCTGATGACCACACAACGATACCGCCGAGAGCAAGCAAGTTTGTCACAGTCCAGTGTGATACCAGCTCCGGTACTCGGGGCATTGCCGAAGCGAATATGTCGCTGCTACTGTCTAGGCAAGTTTGCGTTGCTCGCGCCCTTGTCGACCTTGTTCACGCGCGTACCACGCTCTTAGTGACCAACTTTAGTTGTGAACCCCAACATTTGACGAAAAGCACGGTGATTGCCCATTTTGAAGAACTTGGCGAGCATGCCGGCCAATGTGCCTTATCAACAACAGCCCCCGAAATAGCTGAACAGGACACTGCAACAGCCATTAGGACCGACGTGAACCCTGACCTTCTGACCAATCAGAAACGCCGCGTGGAAAGCCTTATTGACTCTTTCCGCGACTGTTTTGCATCAAAATCCAAGGTTCGCCAGACGCCAATAACTAAGCACCGTATTATCGTCGACAGTGACCAGAGACCGCTATGTCAGCGTCCTTATCGTGTTTCGTCGAAGGAGCGCGATGCTCTCCGCCGTCAAGTTGCCTAAATGCTCCACGACGACGTCATACAACCATCGACGAGCCCCTGGGCGTCACCTGTTGTTCTCGTCGCAAAGAAAGACGGCAGCCTACGGTTCTGTGTAGATTGTAGACGTCTCAATAACGTTACCAAAAAAGATGTCTATCCACTGCCGCGCATTGATGACTCATTAGACCGCCTCCGCCATGCTACCTTCTTTTCGTCACTCGACCTTCGTAGCGGTTATTGGCAAATCGAGGTCGACGAACGTGACCGAGAAAAGACCGCCTTCGTTACTCCTGACGGACTGTATGAATTTAAGGTGCTTCCTTTCGGCTTGTGTTCAGCCCCTGCGACGTTCCAACGTATGATGGACACCGTACTAACTGACCTGAAGTGGCAGTCCTGCCTTGTCTATCTCGACGACGTCGTGATTTTCTCCGACACGTTCGAGGAGCACCTGAAACGTTTGCGTGCCGTCTTCGAGGCAATTCGTTCTGCGGGTCTGTCTCTCAAGCCTGAAAATTGCCACTTCGCATTTCGGGAGCTCAAGTTTCTTGGCCACATTGTGAGCGCTCAGGCCGTTAGCCCCGACCCAGAAAAGACCGCCGCCGTTTCTGCATTTCCCCAGCCAACAGATAAACGAAGCTTGCGGCGTTTCCTGGGGCTTTGCGCCTATTATCGGAGGTTCGTTCAAAACTTCTCCAAGCTCGCAGAGCCGCTGATTTGCCTGACAAAAGACTCCGAACCCTTTTTCTGGGGCCAAGATCAGGAAAAAGCTTTCATAGAGCTTAAGGCCCGCCTCCAATCTACGCCTATCCTTGCCACTTCGACGAGCAGGCCGACACGGAACTACACACAGATGTCAGCAATGTGGGCCTCGGTGCGGTGATTGTGCAGTGGCAAGACGGTGTGGAACGCGTGATCGCGTACGCAAGTCGCACTTTGTCCCGTTCCGAAGTGAATTATTCCACAACGGAAAAGGAGTGTCTCGCTGTTGTGTGGGCAATCACAAAATTTCGTCCATACCTGTACGGCCGCCCGTTTCGAATCGTCAGCGATCATCACTCCTTGTGCTGGCTTGCGAACCTCAAAGATCCATCGGGGCGACTTGCACGGTGGAGCCTTCGGTTGCAAGAGTTCGACGTCACCATCGTGTATAAGTCGGGTCGGCAACATAGCGATGCAGACTGTCTCTCTCGAGCTCCTCTTCCGTGCCCACCAGATGAGTCCGACGACGATTCTGCTTTCCTCGGTGCTGTCACCACATCCGACCTTGTCCACCACCAGAGGGCCGACTGCGAACTGCTGCCTCTAATCGAGTACCTCGAAGGAACCGCTCCGTCTCCGCCCAGACTCTTCTCGCGCGGACTTTCGTCGTTTTGCTTAATAGATGGAGTCCTCTACAAGAAAAACTACGGTCCGACCGACACTGCGTATCTCCTCGTTGTCCCAACCGCCCTTCGTAAAGAAGTTCTCGCTGCATGCCACGACGACCTTTCTTCTGGCCACCTCGGTTTTTCCAGAACGTTGGGACGCCTCCGCCACAAGTACTACTGGCCACGGCTTGCTGCGGTCGTCCAACGCTACGTTCGAACCTGCCGTGAGTGTCAACGACGGAAGGTACCGCCGACAAAACCGGCCGGCCTTCTGAAGCCAATTGATCCACCGCAAATCCCATTCCAACAAGTCGGCATGGACTTACTGGGCCCATTCCCGGTGTCCTCCATGGGAAACCAGCATATTGTTGTTGCCACGGACTACCTAAGCCGCTATTGTGAAACCAAGGCTCTTCCCCGTGGCACCGCGGCTGAAATTGCACAGTTCCTTGTTCACCACATCGTGCTTCGCCACGGCGCCCCCGTGGTTGTATTAACTGACCGGGGAACCGCGTTTACGTCGGCTCTTACACACGAGGTCCTCCGTCTTAGTGGCACCAGTCATAGAAAAACGACTGCTTACCATCCTCAAACGAATGAACTTACTGAGAGGCTGAACAAGACCATCACAGATATGATGTCTATGTATGTCGACGCTGACCATCGCAACTGGGACGAAATACTTCCCTACATCACGTTTGCGTACAACACCGCCCTCCAAGAAACGACGTGCTTCACCCCCTTCCGTTTGGTGCATGGCCGAGATGCCCTGACCATGCTTGACGCCATGCTGCTCCCGGATTGTACCCCTTCGTCTGTTCCAGGCGCTGACCAATTCGTTCGGGATGCAGAAGCCGCTCGCCACCTTGCTCGACAACGCATTCGCCACCAGCAGACAACTGACGCCCGGCGTTACAACCTCCGCCACAGGGAGGTGATTTACCAACCCGGCGAGCACGTCTGGGTATGGAGCCCTATACGTGTGCGTGGTCGCTCTGAAAAGCTTCTGCGGCGCTACTTCGGCCCCTACGAGGTGCTACGTCAACTCAGCGATGTGAACTATGAAGTGTACCCGCAAGGAGTTGTCCGGTCTTCTCGCCCGCCCAAGTCTGAAGTCGTCCACGTGTCCCGCATGAAACCGTATTACGCCCGTTAGCCCCTCCCGGAGTTCACATTCAGTGCTGCCACGACACGCCATCGCACTTTCGGTGTCTCCACACTCTTTATTCCCCTTGCCGGAGGCATCGAGGCGATGCCTCTTGAAAGGAGGGGGGCAATGCCACACTGTTCACATTCTGCGAGCGCCGCCATGCGGCCGAGCGGCATTTCTGGGCTCGTGTGGGAGCGAAGAAGAGGACGTTCCCGTTCGAACGCGCGCTGCTGGGTTTCTGGCCTTCGGATTAAGAAGGCCCATTTTCGTGCCGCCCAACGTTTGTCGGCGACAATATTCTGTTGAGCTCAATTCCTCTCCATCGCCACTTGACGCGACGAATAACAGGATTTGTAAGTTAGAAGAAATAGTCCAACAGCAGGCTGCAAAGCTTACCGATTATGAGAACCGAAGCCGACGTAACAATTTACTAGTATTTGGCGTCACTGAAACTGAGACACTGAAACGGAAACAGAATCAAAACTGAAGGAGCTTGTTGTAGAGAATATATTTCGGAAAACTATGGGCGTGCAGGTTGACACAGTGGAGCGAATTCATCGCCTTGGTAAAGCCCAACCACAGAAATGTAGGCCAATTATTCTTAAATTCTACGATTCCAGTGAAAAGGAGAGTCTCCTGAAGAAAGGCACAAAGCTGAAAGGGACTTCTTCGCGTATTAGCCCTGACTATGCCAAAGAAACTGTAGAAGTACGCCGAAAACTACGGAACAGTGCGGCAGCAGACAGGGCTAAGAAGGCAAAGGTCTTCGTTATCCATGATAAACTTCGCGTAAACAACCAAGCCTATATCTGGGATCACAGCCGAAACGAACGCTGTCTGCTGTCTACAGGCCGCGGAGATAAGGTTGATAATTTCAAACAGCACCAGTCAGATGAGCCAGGCAGCCCAGATGACCTTGATTCCTCAATCAAGAGTGCGAGGTCGGACACGTCATCGCAGATATAGCTACGCTTTTTAAGTCTGAATGCGCGTAGCATTGTAAATAAGACTACAGAGTTAGAATACTTGCTGCTTTCACAAAGTCCGCATGTTGTAATAATAACAGAAACCTGGTTGAATAACAATATTTCTTCTGACTGCATTGTTCCTCCGGACTATATAATGTTTAGAAAAGACCGGGACACACGTGGTGGGGGGGTTGTATCATAGTAAAAAACTCTTTATCTGCAGTAGTGATGGATTGTAATGTTGCTGAAACAGTTTGGTGCAAGATAAAGTTTTACAACGTTGCTTACATGATTGGAGCTATGTACCGCGCGCCCTCTGCTTCACCCGAGTTATTTGATGAAGTAAACACTTTTTTATGTGCGAATGTGAAAAAGAACACGAGACTAATAATGACTGGCGATTTTAACCTACAACACATAAATTGGCAACGCCTATGTTCTGTTGGTCCTGATTCGTCTAACGGAGAGAAACTATTAGAACTTATGTTCACGTATAACCTAAAACAAATTGTGCAGAGGATACAAGAATAACGCCCGATTCGCAGTCATGGTTGGACTTGGTGTTCCTGTCAAATAACATAAAAGAACACACCGTTAACGTTGAAGATGGTGTCTCTGACCACAAGATGATTATTGTTTCCTTACCGCTTAGAATCAGCGAGTGTTCAAAGCCTTATATCCCTGTGCGCGTTAAGGATTATGAGCGTGCGGACGACACCTCCATTCTTGACTACCTGGAATCTGCCTTTGATGATTTTGAAATTGACTATGATTCCAAAACTGCAGAAGAGTTGTGACAGCAATTTAAGAAAATTATACAACACTGCGTTGACAGGTATATCCCAACTCGTGTTAAAAAGACGAAGCACCGAAGCCCCTGGATCACCAGGGACATAATTCATATGAAACGTAAAATAAAAAGACTACGTAAAAAGAAAAATAAACGTATTCATGTTTTGCGACTTCGTGCTGAGCTGAAGCAGGCGCTGAAAAAAGCTAAAAAGAAGTTTTTCGATGAAACGCTTAGCCGGTTCCTCAAAACTTCACCGCAAAAGTTCTGGCGATACTTTAGTGATAGGAAGGAGAGAATACAGGAGATTAAGCACGAAAATCAGGTACTTATAAAAAAGGAGCATATAGTAGATCATTTTAATCACTTTTTCCAGTCCGTATTCACCGCAACCAAAGATGACATAGACCTTAGTTCAGAACGCTTGTTGCCTAGCCGAATGAATGACGTCATAATTTCGCAGGAGGGCGTATTTCAGCAGCTCCTCAATTTGGATGTTAAAAAGGCCAATGGACCAGACAACATACCAACCCAGTTTCTCCGAAGATATGCCGAGTGGGCCTCACGATACCTTAAACTTATTTTTAAAAATCCTTCCACACCCATTGTGTACCACAAGATTGGCGCAATGCACTAGTAATTCCGGTGTTTAAAGGAGGCAACCGAACTCTTGTAAATAACTACCGCCCAATATCTCTTACCTCGATTTCTTGTAAACTTATGGAACATATTATAGCGAAGCATATCTTTCATTACCTAGAAACAAGCTGTTTACTTTACCCTCACCAACACTGATTCCGAGCAGGCCTTTCCACCACTACACAACTTGTAGAGACAATTCACGATTTGGCAATGACGATTGATGCGAAGCAGCAAATTGACATAATCGCTGTAGATTTTACCAAAGCTTTTGATAAGGTGCCACACAATAAATTACTTTTTAAACTGGAAAGAGCTGGAATTAATATGAATATTGTAAAATGGATTAAAGCGTACTTAAGAAATCGTAACCAGGTGGTTAAAATGGATGGTCATGTGTCCGCCTCACTAGCAGTTCTTTCAGGAGTTCCACAGGGTTCTGTTCTGGGAGCGTTGTTATTTTTGGTGTATATTAATGATATCTCTGCTGTCATGGAACCAAATGTACGACTGAAGCTATTCGCAGATGACTGTTTAATTTATTCCACAGTTAGAAACACGGAAGACCAGCTTAGAATTAACAACTCTTTACAGGCATTAAGCGAATGGTGCAAAAAATGGAACATGCAAATAAATTATTCGAAATCAACGTACATGCACATTACAACGAAGAAATCTGTTCTTTCGTTCCCATATTTCATTGGTGACAAGTGTTTGGTAAACGTAACTCAGTTTAAGTATCTAGGAATGACAATAACACAAAATTTAAATTGGGGCACACATATAGAAGAGGTGTGCTCTAAAGCACACCAGAGGTTATTATGTTTTTGAGAAAAAATTCGGAGAATGCTACACGAGATGTAAGACTAATTGCATATAAAGCTTTTGTGAGGCCAATCCTTGAGTATGCGTCAGTAGTATGGAGTCCTAAACAGAATTATTTAAAGAAACAGAAAGAATTCAGAGGTACGCAGTACGCTTTATTTGCTGCCGATATCGAAGGACAGACTCAGTTACAGGTTTCCTTTCTTCCTGTAACCTGGATTCTTTAGAAATACGTAGAGAAAAAAATCGCCTAAAGCTACTATTCCAGATGCTCCAAGGACAGGTAAACATTCAAAAGGAAACATACATACAAGCGCCAGGCAAACGGAGTTCTAGAACAAATGATAGTCGGATAATTCAGCCGTACTACGCCCATAGTGAAGCTTTCAAAAATTCCTTCTTCCTCCATGTAATTGAAATGTGGAATGACTTGCCAATGAGTGTTGTAGAACAGAATGATCTGCATGAATTTGAGCGATCTCTGGATGACCAACTGCTTGAAAGTGCTATTTGATGCTTGAACGAATGTACTGTCTTCTGCTGATGTATTTAGTGATTGTGAATAATTCTATTTTCTACGAATTTTTCATACCCTCCCTGTAAGGACCCTTGCTGAGGGTTGACAGTATTGTTAAATAAATAAAAATAAATAAATGTGTGCACTTACGTGTATGCGGACGACATTGATATTTCTGCGGCGGCGCCGGATATACATTCCCTGTATGGTCTCTTGAACTCATATCTTAGTACGCCTGAGCACTGGTTGAGCAGCTTACACCTGAAGTTAAATGCTAGCAAGTGCGCCATCCTTGTTTTCCCTATAAACAATCGTGTAGTGGTCTCTCTCAGGTGCCAGTTACAACCAATACCGCAGGGTTAATCCCGAATATACCTAGGGGTCATTTATGATGACAAACTCACCTGGCGACCCCACATTGACCATGTCGCGGTGAAAGGGGCTCGTGCCGGGGGCAAGTTATGTAGATTATGTAGTCACCGGTACGGCATGCGCAGAGATGCGCTATTAATGATTTACAAAATGTATGTCAGGCCAACTTTAGAATTGGGATCTGTGTTGTTTTCAGGTTCGGCTATATACAAACTTCGTCCTCTCATCATTTTGGAGAGGGAAGCACTTCGGATGCGCCTCGAACTCCTAAAATTTGTGGCTACCAATGTGCTGTACCTTAAAGCCCGCATTCCCCCTCTCTTATCTCGACTTCAATTTTTAACTTTGCAGTCTTACCTAAGAATCTATGAACCTCAATTTCACCGTTCACAAAGAATGTTCTCTTGCCAGCCGACCTCCTTTTTTGGTGCCCTCTGGTCTCTTTTCCATACCCCACAGGTAGTGTTTGTGCAAAGATTGCTTGAGCCTTTAGATGTGAAAATTTATGACATCCTTCCTGCGCTATGCAGTTGGCCCACTGTCCACATTGTTTTCGACGATATTTTCACCCCAAATGCAAAACTTTTTACCACCCTGTATTCTAAATGGCCTACTAGAAGATCATCTAAGGACCCTATGTACAAATATTGCAATAGCAACCGATGCATCGCACTGCAATGAAAAGGCAGGTGTGGGAATATTCTGTTGGCATTTAGGCTGGTACTTTTCACTGCGCCTTCCATATTTCATCCTAATTTTTCAAGCAGAGTTTCAGGCAGTAGTACTTGCTCTACGCAAGCTATACCCCTGTATTACAGCAGTGGCAGTAATTACCGATTCTTTATCTTTGTGTTCGTCCCTCGTCGCGTCGCGCATGTTGACGGTTCCATTTTAAACACTCTTATCCCTGCTTCCTCCACATTTGAGCCTTGTTCATTTAGTATGGGTTCCCGGTCACAGCAGTGTGACAGTAAATGATATTGCTGATAATCCCGTATTGCTGATAGCCCCGTGTTGCCTATCATCCCGGCTACAGCCTTTATTACAGCCCCTAGGTTTCAGCCACGTGCGTTTTTAAGCACGCAAGACACAACAATTTTAACATTGGCGGATTATCAGCACCTCCGACATTCTTGGAACATGCAAGTTTGTGGACCTCGGTAGCTTGAAGTATCTCTGACGAGGCTGCACTGTCGTATCCCTCCTCTAATGTTATATCTGCACTGGTCTGGTTTGGCGCTCTATCCTCTATGGGCATTTTGCCGTGATCCTGAAACTAGCCATAAAAACTTTCTAGCCATAAAAACATTGTTGTCCAGTTTGTACACCACAGGAAACGTGACGCAGTCTTGGAAAAGGCTCGTAAAGCTAACATTGTGGGAACTGACCTTGGCCTAGACACTTCTGACACCGTATATGTCAATGAGCATCTGTGTCCTCAGCTGAAAAGGCTCCTCGGAAGCGCGGTGGCGCGAAAACGCGAGGTTGGGTGGAAATTTGTTTGGGTTCGAAACGGCCGCATTTTTGCACGAAAAGCTGAAAACTCGCCATTGCTTAAAATTTTTCGTATGTCTGACCTGTCCAAGATCATTTAAACAACTTCCGGGTGCCACAAAGCGACTTCGGAGTTCAGTCTTATCAGTCATGGAAACATTTCTGCGCGATTATGCTGCCGTGTTTTCGGAATTTTCTTGTTACCCTTATCATGGTCTCATGACGGGAAGGCCACTTCTTGTCCGAAGAGCAGATGCAATTATCACTCCCAAAGTTACATGCGCAAGCTTGTCCGGCAACGTCACTCTTTTGCTTCATGAATACCATTCAGCCCATCCTAATCATTCAGGCTTCCACTCAATAGAAGCCATTTTTGGCAACCTGAATACGCCCCCCAAAATTGATCACAGGATGAAAAGTGTTCGTGTGCCCGATATTCCTACCACCGTATATCTGTTTCTCGCGGCAACAAAACGTGCATTATTCCTAAGCCCGCCATGATTGAACCACATGACGTTGTTTTTCCCCAGGTAGGGGGGAACTTTGGTTTTTTCCATTGTAATGTACAATCAGCAAGAAATAAGCACGATGACATATCGCAATTTCTTAATGAATTCTCTTTTAAATTCCAGATTGTAATGTTAACTGAAACTTGGTTTACAACTGAATATGATGTCTTGACCCTACCTGGGTACACTACCTATTATTTAAATAGGCAAAGCAAACGCGGTGGAGGAGTACTACAACTAGTGGAAGCCGGCTTGCCCGCTAGCTTACTATCAGATTTTTCAATATCAAATGAGAATTATGAGGCACTTTCTGTCGTTTGTAGTTGCAATATGTTTACAGTTATATACCGCCCACCTTCTGGAAATCTAGATGCCTTTTACCAGTTCCTGGAAAACATGTTCTCTTTTGTCCATAGCAACCAATTAAAACTAGTTATAGGTGGGGACCTAAATATTAATCTCCTTAAACATAGTACGGCATCACAGGATTTCACATTACTCCTTGAGTCACACGACTTCAAGAACGTCATTACAGAGTCAACGCGCATTACAGTAGAATCAGAATCACTAGTAGATATGTTCATCACCCACCGTTACATAGACGATATAAAGGCTGGTGTCATTGCGACTAGTATAAGCGACCACTTGCCAGTATATATGTTTTGGAATGCTGATACTCAGAATAAAAGAAAAGCTATTCTAGAAACGTTCACAGTTGAGGACATATCTCCTAATGCGCTTGACAATTTTCGGACTCAAATTTCCTTAACAAACTGGGACGCCGTGTTCGAATCTCGCCAAGCAAATGAGGCATATGATATTTTCCTCAATATTTTCAAGCGCGTTTACAGGGATTGCTTCAAAATTAAAAATATTAAAAAACCTAAAAGAGTACGGAAGCCTTGGATTACGGCCGAATGCCTTGCTATGATCCGTAAGAAGACATCCATGTATGCGCAATTCATAAAAAATAGGAACCCAGCAGACCTCGCTAATTTTAAAAAGTACAGAAATTTTGTGACGCGCTTTCTTCGAAATGCAAAACAGGTTTATTTTAACAGCTTACTTGGCAGGGCAAATAATCGCACCGATGAGCTATGGCGCGCTCTAAATACCACCATGAACCGCAATAAATCGAGAAATGACGATATTCAAGTAACACAAAACGGAAAAACTCTCGAGGGCCTTCAACTCGCAGACGCATTTAACTCCTATTTTGTTAACTTAGTAAAAAGTGGTCATGATGAACGTGTGACGAGCTACTTGCGTAATCGTAACGAACATACCGCTTTTTTTTATCCAACATCTGAGAATGAAATACGTTCGGTCTTTACATCACTAAGCAATAGCAACACAAGAGATATTGATGGTCTTAGAATTACACCGATCAAATTTGTCTTAGACTACATTTTGCCTGTTCTCAATCACATATACAACTTATGTTTGTCATCAGGTGTATTTCCCGATAGCATGAAACGTGCTAAAGTGACTGTTATTTATAAATCAGGCGATAAAAACGCATTTTCAAACTATCGCCCCATACCTGTCCTTCCCGTTCTCTCAAAACCGCTTGAGAAGTTAGTATTGCTGAGGTTGGACTCATTCTGCAATAAGCATTCATTAATTTCCCCTTTCCAGTTTGGCTTCCGGAAAGGTATGTCCACAGAGTTAGCCTTACTAACACAAAAAGAAATAATCCTAAGTCATTTTTGGATAAGAAGTTAATAATGGGCATTTTCATAAATTTCACAAAAGCATTCGACAGCTTAAATCACCAAACGCTGATAGCAAAATTAGAATTTTATGGGTTTCGAGGCATTGCCTTGGAATTTCTCAAGTCATATCTTTCAAACAGAAAACAATGCGTAGCTATAAATAACAATTTTTCTTCTCTAATGAACTTGAATGCAGGCGTTCCTCAGGGCAGCATATTGGGGCCACAGCTATTTAACTTGTATATAAATGATATAGGGAATATAGCCGAGAAATCACAACTTATTGTTTATGCCGATGACACAAGTATTTTCGTTCAGTCAGATAATCCCAGTGATTTGTGCAATAACGTAAATTCGACACTACAAAACTTATACGAATGGAGCAATAGAAATTCCCTGCAGATCAACAGTGCAAAAACCAAAGCTGTGTTATTTACACCCTATCAAAAGCCAATTATGTACAACTTTAACATTCATATCGGCAATAATCCTATTGAAGTGGCTTCAGAAGCAAAGACACTTGGTGTGACATTTCATCAGCACTTATCATGGAACTCACACGTGCAGCATATATTAACCCATCTTGCCAAAATATCAGGAGTACTCTGGAGGCTTCGTTATATTTTACCACTGAAATTTAAACTATTAATATATAACGCGTTGTTCTATGCTCAACTAAATTACTGCGGACTTGTATGGGGCACAACATCAAAAGAAAACATAAATAAGATTTTTTCTCTGCAGAAGAAAGCCCTTCGTCGCGTAGTCAACATTCCAAGTGAAAGCCCATTACATAATACCTATTATGAATACAAAATTATACCCTTTCCAGTATTATATGACTTTAACCTGTCGATGAGATATAAACATAGCTTAAAAACTAATAACAATGCATTTTTGTCTTTATGTAGTTTAAAAAGCCTTCCTGACAGGGGGTACGTATTTCGGAATAAAGGAACATGGCACGTGCCATTCACTAGGCTAACACACGGGCTAGATAGCGTCGAAAATCGCCTTCCGAGACTATTGAACAAATTATTAATGATGGAAATCGACCTGCAAACAGCCACTAAATGTAATATAAAACTTCATTTCATCAACCAGTTTCATGGCGTTTAACAGTGTCAACCATCTTCATAACCAAAAACAGAGCTTTTTGTAACACTTCATTTCATCCCAGAGTACTGTAGTTGTGTGTATTTGTCTTTACTATTTCTTTTCCCTTATATTCAGGCGAGTTTGTTTATTAACATTGTCATTTTTCAGGTCTGCTATCACGCGAGTGTTTGTTGCATTTTTGTTGTATTTTTTTATATTGTAACAAGACTGCATTTGTAACATTATTCATTTCCTGCGCGAAAATCGCATGTGCTGTGAATTGTTCTCTTTTAAACATTAAACATTTCATGCATAACTGCTGCACAAACTGCCATGTAAAGGGGGTGGGGACCCAGTCAAGCTTGCCTTAGAGCAGCTTTTTGTCCCCACTCCCTGCATTTTTATTTGTACTAAAAATGCAAAAATAAAGATTGATTGATTTACCATTGGTGGCTCTATTGTTGCCGATTCACCTCTTTGAGAAGAAGGTTGCTGGAGGAGCCCTTGCAGCCTCTTCGCCTTAGTTTGAGCAGCCCCTCTTGCTATCATTTGGGGCCACCACATTTTGGTTCAGCCAAATATCTGTTGGTGCGGCTGTTCGAAATTTCCTGCTGGAATCTCACCGACTGCCTAGCTAAATGTTAAAAAATATCCTTTCTATCAATTATTCATTGTTACCTAATAATTATTTTAAATCCCTTTCTTTATTAGTATTAATTTGTTATTTATTTTGAAATCAAAACTCTTACTCCTTTTCTGTACATGAGGAGGAATCCACCGGTGTTGCGTTCCCTCGTGCTTTTCTTTTTTATTCACTGAGCACAGGTGAATAGCCACCCGATTCTTGGCCGGACAAGGATGAGAAGGAAGAGGAAGACAAAGACGTTGTTCAATCTACTGTCGCCTCCGCTCTGTTTATTTACCTAATTTTGCCTAATTTACCTAGTTTTATTTGAATATGCGAGGATGGCAGCATCTTCAAGGCGGTACTGTCCCTATGGGAAGAGTACGGCTGCTCCGGCGCCGGCAAGCATGAAGGGACCACGCCAATCAAAGCAGGCTGGCTCGGAAGAGGCGGACATGGCTTCCCAGGCTGTGGAGCGGCTAGAACATGGAGACGACCACCGGTCCAGCGAGACCTCATGGGGATGAGTCAACGATCGTGGACGGTGACGAGTCAGTGGCTGATATGGCTGACGTAGACAACGAGGCCTTCAAGTTGGTGAGTCATCGCAAGCAACGAACGGTAGGGATCCCGGCAGTGACTGAGCCCACAGAAAAAGGAGTTGATTTAAGAGAGAATAATCCCATCTTAATTTTCGCGGCCATTCAATCACTGCTGGGATCAGCTCCGATTCGAAGTCGGTTCACCATGCACGGGACTCTTCAGCTGGATGGCTCGACGGAAGAGCAGGTTGACAAGCTCCTGCAGAGCTCTTAGATTTTTGGCATCAAAGTTAATATGTGGTTGCCCCATTCCTACATGAAGAACACTTGTGTTATTAGGGGTGTACCAAAGTGGTATTCAGAACACGACCTACTTGATTATTTGAAACCACAAGGTGTACTGCACGTGAAATGAGTTGTGCGTCGTGTGGAGTCTCCAGGAAAAGAATGGGCTGCGAAACCTACCAACTCTGTCGTGTTGACATTCGCTCCCAACTCAGAGCGCCCCGAAAAAATTGATCTGGGATTCACAAAACACGCAGTTGCAGGTTTCACTGAAGCTCCTCCACGGTGTTTTAGATGCCAACGGTTTGGGCACGTAGCCAAAGTTTGCACAGAGGATCAACGCTGCAAACGGTGCGGGGGCGACCACGACTTTAAAACCTGCAAGGCCGATTTGGCTTGCGCCAGTTGCGGTGGTGATCATCCAGCGAGTTTCGGAGCCTGCCCCTTCCGTGTGAGCGCTCTGTACTGTAGGATATCCTTTATTGCTGGTCCCAAAACCCAACCTACTGAGACACCTGTCCCAGGATTAGACGAGTTCCCAGTGTTGGAGTCTCATGTTGCGTTACCCAACAATGTTCCTAAGAGACCTGAGTTCAGCAAGATGCCAAAGCCCAGTGCGCGCGAGCCGGTTGTTCGACCTCCAGCAAAAAGTGCCCATGTTCCTGAGCGGCCGGATCACAGCCAGACTCCACGGCAAGGGGGACCCTCATATGCACAAGTGACAAGACAACCAGCTACTGCGGCCAGAGTGTGTCCCCGTCGGCATCTTTTGTCGATGTTGTGAGTGCGTTGAGCAAAATAAGGAGCTCAAAAATCAAGGTATGTCTGACCTTCTTCATGTTTTGTTTGGGGCCCTGCGTTCACATGTTCCAGCGATGGCGCCTGGTAACCTGAAGAACTTCCTACAGCTGGTGCTTTCTTTTGAGTCCCTAATTACCACCTTCGCAGCGAACTTCCTTGCGATCTAATATGGATGGGGATAAACCTCGTGGATCTCATATTCACCGAAAAGTGCCGTTTGTATTGCAGTGGAAATGTGCTGGGATTTCAAGTCGGTTAGCTGAACTAAAGCTACTCTTGCAAGAGACTTGTGTTCCAGTATTGGCCCTGTCAGAAGCAGGCCTGCCAAGCGGGAAATGTTTGACTGGATATGTCGCCCATAAAAACTGCAGCATAAAGTTATTTCCTGTAGGAAGTGCTGCGCTTCAAATAAAAAGGAAAATTTCACATCTTTCTCAAAGCGTTGCCGATCTTTGCACGGATGACATTGAGGTAGCGGCTGTGAGTATACAGCTCGGCTCTCGAACCCTTTCTATTGCATCCGTGTACGTGCCTCCGCGGAAGACGGTAGCATTGGATTCGTTTCTACAGCCGCTCTGCGACCGCTGCCCAGCTCCTCGAATCATCTGCGGTGATTTCAACGCCCATCATGCCGTTTGGAGTGAGAGAAACATGGATTCCCGTGCACGCAAACTCATAGAGATTATTGACAGTTTGGACCTGTGTGTTGCCAATGACGGAAGCCCCACTTTCTTCCGGCCTCCAGCCTTAGCGACCGCTGTAGACCTGACACTGCATTCACCTGACGTCCGCGTGAGTTGGTCCACAGCACCTGGACACGTGGGAAGTGATCACTGTCTGATTTTTGTGTTTGCTGCCGACTTTCGTATGCATGGTCCTAAAATTAGCAATGTGGTCAACTGGGACAAGCACAGAGAGCACCTAGAGCGTGCTTCTGGTGAGGTTGTTGACAAAATGATTTCTAGTAAGCTAGCAGCAACTACGGCGGTGAAGTTACCTGATCATTTTCCTGCCCCGGATTTTAAACTCAGGAACATTTGCGCAGTGAGAAAGGCGGAGTGCCAACTTGTGCGGAAGAAGGACGACAGACAACTGGAGAAGACCTTCAAAAGGCTGAATTCTGCTATTAGACGGCACACGAACAAGCTGCACAGGTCGCAATGGGTCTCATTCTGCGCTAGTTTGACTGTGTTCTCACCGATGACGAGAATATGGCGAGTTATTAGCAGCCTTGCTGGAGAATCTCGCTCTTTGAAGCCTTTTGAAGCTCTTGCAATTAATAAGCAAGGAACACCAATTGCGTGATTGGCAGATGAATTTGCAGACGCACTCGTACGCACTAATTCTGGGATAGATATATATACACCACCTGCTTCCTCCAGGTCTATCATGGACGTCCCGTTCACACTTCGTGAGCTTCAGACTGCACTCAGTGGCCTGCGGCACCGGTGTGCACCAGGTCCCGACGGCATCCCAATCAAATGCCGAATAACCTGCCTTTGAAACTCGGGAAGGAGCTCATCAATTTCATCAATCGAGTTTGGGAGACTGGAGATGTTCCTCCGTCATGGAAGGTGGCACATGTAGTTCCAGTACTGAAGCTTGGAAAAGACGACAGACCTTGCCTCGTATCGCCCTCTGCCATTGACCTCCTGTGTGTCTAAGTTGATGGAGAAGCTGGTAAATGAACGCTTATCGTGGTGGCTTGAGGACAGCAGGGCATTGCCAACATGTATGACAGGATTCCGCCGAAGTCTTAGTGCCCAAGATTGCGTCTTAGACTTGGTGAGTCACACTGAACACCAGAGAGCTTCCGGCATTTCCACGTTAGCCATTTTTCTTGACGTTTCGAAAGCTTACGACAACGTGTTTCAGAGCTCAATTCTAAACACATTGTAAGACATGGGCATACAGGGCCGTACGTTAAGATTCATTTTCAAGTTTATAAGTGATAGCGCGGTTCGTGTACGGTTAGGGAGTACGTTAAGCACCGAAAGGGTTCTATCACGAGGTGTGCCTCAATGAACTGTTCTTTCCACCACGCTCTTTAACGTCGTAATGGCTGGCCTTCCGCATTCGTTGAAAAAAGTTGCAGCAAGTGCGTACGTCAATATATGCTGACGACATCTGTATTTGGATTACTGGCTACCAACACAAGCGATTAGCCCTGATAGCTCGATAGGCTCTATTTTCGGCCCAAGCTTACCTTCAAGGTGTGGGATTGTCTCTGTCAGTGTAAAATTCGGCTTTGTTCTGTTTCCAGGTGTAGGAGACATCAAGCGCGGTTGAAGATAGACCTCGGTCACTCTTGCATCCGTCAATCCAACCATACGCGTTTCCTGGGCGTCATTATTGACTCCCGTCTACAGCGGCGAAAAGCTGTATACGCGATTGTTTCATCTCTATCTTTGCGTCTCAATGTGATCCGTAGAATTGCCCGTGAGCAATGGGGAAACCATCCTTCTTCAATGGTCAAACTTCATGAAGCGCTGGTGGTCAGTCGCATAATGTATCAATTACCCTTAATTTCCCTCTCGGCATCACAACTTGAACATCTCGAAGTTGTCCAAAGAAAGGGCCTAAGAAGAGCCATTGGAGTTCCGCAGGCGGCTGCGAATAAGGCAGTGCTTCATGAGGGCCTATCGAAACCTCTTAGCCTTATCACTTTTTAGAGACTACTAATGCATCTTGACCGCCTAGGAGAGACGGTAGCTGGGCGATCCCTTCTCCAGCGGCTCTGCAAGAAATATGAATCGAAGGCTTACTTAGTTCTTTACTCTTAGTTCTTTAGGCCTTAACGTCCGAAGGCGAAGGAAACGGTTGAAGCCCCCCTGGTCTTTTCCGACCCTCGACTACAAGGTCACAATTCCTTATGTGAGCGCAAAGAGCAGCTCTCCTTTGGCAGCAACGCGTTCGCTTGTACTTGAGCACTTGGAAACAGACTATGCCCGCCATCTTCAAATTTTCACGGATGGTTCTGTGGACAAGGTCAAACAAGCTTGCGCAGCAGCTTTTTACATTCCTTCTTTGGACTGTAAGTGGTCCGTACGCTTTACTGCTGTCGTATCCTCCACAACGGCTGAAAGTGTTGCCATTGAGGCGTCTTTACGGAAGTTAGGGTCTTGTCCGGCTCAACCTGTTGTCATCCTGATTCAAAATCTGCCCTTCAGAGGTTAGAGCGCGGATTCCCTACTGACGCCTTGTCTATAAGCTCTCTGCGCTTGGTGCAAAATCTGCATAGCAGAGGCTTTGCTCTACATTTCCAATGGGTGCCCTCTCAAATAGGAGTCAACGGTAATGAGGTGAAAGCAATCTCGCCCATAAAGCTCTCTCAAGGATTCCATCAAAAAAGTGCCTCAAGAAGGAAAAAGTCTCTACAGGAAAACGGTGCTCAATTATTTCAGTGCCCTGTGGATTGCGTCCCACAAGCCATGTGTGACCAAGTGACTGAGAAGATCTCAGGCGACCCTACTACACCGAATTCGCACGGCCTCTGCTGGCACTCCTGCATAGATTCATAAGACGGGTATAGCATCGTCTCCGCTCCGCTCTTCATGTGGTGTGAGCAGGGATATCGATCATTATATTATGTACTACCCAGAGTGCAACGCGGAAAGGTATGTGATGTTCGCTTCCTTCAAGAAGACGGGAACCCTTCACAGTACAGTTCAGGACATTGTCTACCCGAGTGAAAACCAGACATGCAGAAGGGAGGCTGCACGCCTTCTTTTAACAATTCTGCAGGACACGGATCTTTATTCTAAATGGTGACAGCAGGAACAGACTATGGTTTACTGTGATTGAATGTGTGCGTACATGGTGTCTTCCGGAGTGAACAACGTTATACTATGAGTGAATGTGTGCATGGATTGTGTCACTACAATGGCCTATGTTCTACTGTGACTGAATATGTGCATAGTTGGTGACTTCTGGAGTGGACTGTGATGTGGACTGTGTGGATTGATTGTGCGCATAGATGGTGACTGTGGGAGAGAATGAGTGCTATTATAAGGGACTGTGCGCATAGCGGGGTAGATGCGACAGGCTTTAGGACATTGTTAATATAGAAGGGACGCAACGGTGGAGCAATTGCCGGCAGATAAAGCAAGGCTAATCCCACCTGTAGCAATCAACACCTCAACACAACTCAACTCTTGGCCGATCCCCGAGTGTGGGTATGTGCCTTCTTTTTATAGGCTAACAACAACAACAGCTCGAGGGCTTGCCCGATTAGGGATCAAAGCTCAGCAGTGGACCGACGCCAAATCCTAGAACCTACGACGACGGAACGCGGAATACAAGCCAGGAGACCAAGTCTGGCTTTGGACGCCCATTCGCCGCCGCGGATTGAGTGAAAACCTTTTGCGCCGCTATTTCGGCCCGCACAATGTTCTTCGTCGGCTATAGGTGAACAGGATTATGAAGTCATCCCTGACGCAATGACTGCATCCCAGCGACGCCGCGTACGACCAAAAGTTGTCCATGTCGTCCATGTAAAGCCCTATTATGCGCGCTAAAATGCGCTGCATTTCCACACTCACTCTGTTTATTTTCGCACAATCTGTTTCATTTGTTGCTAGTCGCATTATTTGTTTTAATGCATCGGGTCGATGCTTTTTTTGAGAAGGAGAGTAATGCTGCGAACATTTGCAGTGTTTGTTCATTCTTCAAATCTGCGGCCGCGCCGCTTTATCGCTTGTTCGCGATGCAAGACGCGACCAGATTTATCTCGATTAATCGCAACCAGGCAGAGCTGATTCTTCATTGTTCCAGAATGTTCTAGTAGATTTACACGCTTTATCCCCTAAGTTCGCCATCAGCTTTAAATTGAGCACGGCCGACAGCGGCGGGCATTCTGTTCGACGACCGCCAAGCATGCCTGTTGCTACACCGCAGCCAAGTGATTCAGTCCATTGTGGGCGCAAGTGAGCCCAAATAAAGAGTTTTGTTTAGACACCATTTCCGCAGCCTTTCTGCTCGCTGGACTCCAGTCATCACTTCGTGACAGTATCGTCTCTTTGCTATATAAAGGTTGTTTTGTTTGTGAGCCTTTGGCTCCGACCAATTCTCTGGCTTGCTACCGGCGAAAGCTACGCCCCAAACTACAACCTCACATTGTCACTTTGTAGCTGCTATCTGGCTGCTTGAGAGCGTGCATTGGTGGCATTAATTACGTTATAATTTTCCCTTAATTTTCCCGCAGCACGCTGTTTTCTTCATCATTGCCTTTTCATTTAGCGATGTTTTCACGCTATAATACGTCTCCGACCTGTTAATAACCGCCGAGATGCATTCCAGGAGACTGCAATAAGTAAATTATAAAAATTCTCCGTCCCATATCCGGGCAGCTGCTGGCCATTTCTGGCTTCTCCTGCCTTTCAGCCCCGGGGAAGAGAGATGAGAAGTGACACGTGCGCCTCCGGGAGATATTTCTTGTGCTAAACAAAGGTGAATAAATATTGATTTGATTTGATTTGATCGGGCCAGACGAGCTCGTCAGTCGCATGGGTTTGGTTTGAAGCGCCGCGGGAATTCGTTCTGCCGCGGCAGTGAGCCGCAACGTGCTTTCGAGACCTTAAAAACTGACATATCTAATACTAAACGCTGGCTGCGGCACTCCAATAAAACCAGGTTACAAGGCTTGGTACTTAAAATGCTAAATCTTATTAATTTGTTGGCTACCTGCTGTTAACACAACTCACTCGCTTTCCTTTCTGACGTTTGAAACCACTGGCGTCGCTATGCTGCAAAAGCCATCTTCCTGCTTGAAAAGGTACTGAAACGTTATTGGTAGGCTTTGCCAAAGTATGAGGTATAATTAACGGCTTAGCCTCAACGAAGGGCACTGCCCATCGTTATCAAGAGCTAACTTGTGTGTCATGTCAAAATCGGATCTCCCCTTCGAGCTGTCGTTGATTTGCCATGATGTGAAGATATATGAAAGCCCTTTAATATTCTCGTAGCCTGCTGCCAGCAGTTGACCCCATTAAACATAACTGTTGTCGACGGCGGTGCTGCAAAGGATTAGAACGTGTTTCCTACCGTAAAACTGGCGAAACAGGGCTGCCTTTTGTTTGTGCAGCGAGAAATGTCGAACGTAAAACGAATCTTGCTTTAATTATGCACCCTGTCACTCCCGACTGGACGCAGGGATTCTCGCGTCTACCGCCTTCCAAGCCACTCATGCGTTTGTCACAGCACTGACCTTGTTTTCTGACCATATGCTCGATGCTAGGCTAACGGGATGACACGCTTCCTGCGTCCAATGCGTAGGCCTACCGGTTCTACTGGATAAACCCCTCTTCACTGGAGCGCGCCGCTGCCGCCGACTCGTCCGTCGTTGGCGTCGACGTAGGGCGAGGGTAGCGCATGAGGAGAGTGCATCCCTCGGAAACCGAGAGGAGCCTGAAGCGAGCAGGACGACCGAAACCTGCCCGCTGCTGGTGAGAGGTCTCCGCTGCAACTACGTCGCCCTCCGCCTCCCATTGCTCCTGAGCGCCTGCCGATACCGGGCCAGCAGCCCCAGATCATTCGCCTCTTCTCTCCCGACGCGAGAACCCCCACAGAAAACAGAATTCAGTAAATTTGAGCCAGCTGAGCTCCACATGCCCTTGTCGCTGCTGGACAACAGAATGTGGGGTTTAACGTCCTGAAGCGGAACATGGGCTTTGAGTGATGCCGTATAGTGGAGGGCCCCGGATTGATTTAAACCACCTGAGGTTCATGAACGTGCGCGTGCTGACGTCGCACAACACAAGGGAATCCTTCGCACTTCGCCTTCATCGAAATGCAGCTACGCGGCAGGAATTCGATTCCGTGGCCTTGGTATCAGCAGAGGAATGCAAAAGCCCCGAGCCACCGTGCCGGGTATGATGACGACGATGAATTTTAATGGCGCAAGGGAAGCTTTCCGCACAGAGCGCCATGGCCAAAGGTTTTTTTTTTAAAAAAAAAGGTGGGTTATAAGACCCATTTCAAAAGCATTTCACCCCATAGATACCGAGTGCAAGGCCGGAGGAAAGCTTGCACCCATTGTATCCCCGGCGGCTACCTGGCGCACAGCATGCGCGCCTCGCCCGTGGACTCTACCCCCACCCCACCCCCGCCTATCCCACTCCCAACAAATCATCTGGAGGCGACTCCAGACCCGAACTCTTCACACCCCTCAGCTCCTATCCTACTTCCGCCCTGTTCCTCCAGAGTGCACTCGCTGCGGAGAATCGCATGCCACCCTGGACCACATCCTCTTCGGCTACCCTGCCCATCCTCCCCTGAAGGGACCTAAATTATGGTGAGGCATAAAAAAATAAAAAAGAGCCTCTGCCTGCGCCACACCCCTGAAGGGCAGCCCGCCATCGGAACCTGGGAGTAATGGGAGGCCCTCCTTGCGTCGCAGGACCCGGAAAACCAACTTCTCTCAGTGAACCGAAGCGCCAGTGCCATGTCCCTACGTGGCCTGGACACATGCTCGTAATGTGAGAGCTGTGCGGTGGTCCTGAAACCTTAAAGGGTCCAAACTAGCTCGCTAATAAAGTTTTTCATCCATGGCGGCAGTGGGGATGAAACCCCCACCTTCCGTAAGCGAGGTGCATGCTCAATCCACTAGGCCACTGGAGCTGTCGAAATTATTCCGGAGCCCTCCAGTACGGCACCACTTTCCGTCTTTCTTCCCCCCCTCCTTTCTTCCTTTCCCAAACAGCGCGGTTCTGGTGTCCAGCGAGATGTAAGACAGTTACTGCGTCATTACCTTAACCCAAACACAAAAACATTATTACTGAGGAACTTTTATATCTATTTTTCACAAGAGGTTTGAAGAGAGCGCAGAGGTGCGTCTTCACGAGAGAGAGAACCGCGTCGCGAGACCCCACAGGTTCACACCACACTAGCCTACCCTCAATTTGGGGTTGTTGCGACTGAAGAAAGAACGAAAAACAAAGTGCATGTCCCGGTCCTCTGGCTCGAGTTCACGCGCGTGCCTTATATAGCGGTGGCTCCCTATGCCCCTAGTAATCCCTAGGTTGTGGCATGGCACATGCATAATACGACTCTGAAAATTTCCACCACGTACAGAGTCTCCCTTACCCTTATTGGTGGTCACAGCACGGCGAGGCCACGAAATCGCGGGTTACGAGGTTGACGTCTTCTGCGCGCGCGACAGCCGATTCATGCCACCTTCGGGCAGTCGATATTGAGACGCTATACGTGCGCTCGCTGCGTACGTGGCGAACGGCTCTGCCCGTGAATGGAGTCTCATGGTCTCCTGCAGGTCCGGTCGTTATAGCCCATCAAGATGCCCGAAGAAGTCGTGAACGGGCTGTAGTGACACTGGTCACAGAAGTGACCGTTCATACGTTCGCTGAGTCCACTTATACGCTCTTCACATAGCGTCTCCTGGTCTGCTGCACGATACCCGATCATCATCATTACCATAATCAGCCTGACTACGCCCACTGCAGGGCAAAGGCCTCTCCCATATCTCTCCAATTAACAACGTCATTTAGCAACTGGGGCCACTGTTATCCTGCCAAGTTCTAATCTCATCCTCCCAACGAACTTTCCGCCGCCACCTGCTAGGCTTGCCTTCTCTTGGAATCCAATCCGTTACCCTTAATGACGATCGGCCATCGTGCCTTCGTATAACATGCCCTGAGGCTAAAATTCTGTCACAGTGACATTATATGGCACGGAAGCGGGTATTATTCGGCGAAGACGCAGACGTAGTTAAATGGGATAGTTATACCAATTTGTTGCTTTATCGATGGGCTAGTGGTGTCGCTTTTCTTTCGTCAAACGTGAGGCGCTATGACTTAGATGTGAATTCGACTGTGTTTTCCGCGGTGAATCATGTCGGTATACTTCTGCAGTATGCGAACAGAGAAAACTTGGTTTGCAAGGAGCAAACCGCAAACCTCCCTTCGTATCACTCGCCTAGGATACCAGGTGTGGAAGCGTTTCAGAAAGCACCTCGCTCCGCGAACTCCTCCCCCAATGCGCCATACAAGCAGTGCGCTGAGCAAATGCGCGGTATGAAATGTTGGCGCTTTTGCTGTTTTCCAACACAGTGGACGATGACTTGGAAATATCAGTTGTCACACATGAACCCCGAGGAGAGAAGACGCGGCCCATCGGAATAGTAAGAGCGGTGATTGTTCAGGCAGGCCGGCCACATGTTTCGATTGCGTCCCAGCCACATGCAGCATACAAAAAAATGGGTGTGGTTTAGCTCTGGTTAAACCTGGAGTGACGCGATAGCTACAGCTGGTCGAGCGGAACTCTCTCTGTCGAATTGCAAAGTCAGCCTTTCGCAGCTCCGTTTCGCTGGGTGTTCCTTCTTCATCTTCGTCCCTCGACGTGGATTCATTCTCAGCCCCTCCCCCTCACAACTCCCTCCCCCCACTCGGTTTCGTAGCTGAGCCACGCCGCCAGCAGCTGCTCCGCACCACGTGACTAGCCACGTCACCAGTCACGACGCCGCCACGAAGCTCAAGTACGGCCTCGCAGCTCAAGGGGTACCACGCTGAAGACTCGAAATGCTAGCGTAATGCAGATATCGCTACAAAAGCTACACAGCCTTTGGGTACTCTTATCTGAGATTGTTCTCAGGTCTGTGCCCATCGTGGTACACTCTCAACACAAATTAGCTTACATGGAGTAAAAAAGGCAGCAAGCGTAACCTGTCCTCTGCCGCACTCTCTTTTTGAATATGGTATGCCCTCCAAGTTCCGAAGTAGATTTAGAACACTAAACATGCGGAAAGATTACTTTCGGCAACGGGGGTGTTATCCCACTGCAATGAATAGCAACTTGATGCGGTTAGCAATAAAAGGAGTTTTTATAAACGCGGCGCCGGATGTCTCGAGGTTAGCAAATATATTTTGAAGCCTCGGTTGGCATCGTAACAGCCAGAACTTGTTTTGAAGAGGAATCTTAATGTGTTGCTAACCGTGAGTGCGCCGTACGCTTAATGATGGAAATGTGCCGCAGGGCTAGGGCAGCGTACCCTGGCCCTAAAAAGGAGCGTGCTAGACGGCTGCTTATTCTCTCTTTATTCCTATATAGGCTAACTTATGTTTAGAGTGCGCACTGAGTCAAATGTGGCACACGAACAAGGCTGAATACGTGGTGCCGACGGCTTCTTGCGCATCCGGCGTGTTTACCGCGTGGTCGCGCCGTTTGTAGGAATAGCCTGAGATCAGTGGATTGTCGTGGTCACTTCGGTGCACGGCGCGTGTCGGTGCCATGGACTGACGGCATCTGCCGCAGTGGCTGCTCTGCGCACGACCACCGCGTGAAGATATTCCAAGAAACGCCGCGAACCGAAAACTCTCGTGTTCACTCGCTGGACTGTACGTCTGTAATGATACTGTTCTGAAAAAGCCCCCTCCATTGTATGGCGATGCTGTACCGCACAATAATTATTGTCTTGGCTCTATCAAGCTGCGGGGTCACAGCTTTTGCCTAAGAACCCTTGCAGGTAGTTGGTTAAATAAAACGAATTCAGTTTAATTTTCCTGTACCGTAGAATCAAACAGCGGAAATTACCGGGAAAAGATCCGACCAGACAATCGCTCAGCCCTGACCTCACTTAGCTCTCTACTCAATCGTACTGGCCTGTGACAATGATGCCAGGATAAGGATGGGCTAGGGCCTATAAATAAAGCTCCTGTAGGAGCGGGCACTTTCGGCAATGCGTTAGCTGTAGTCATTCGTGTGCTCTCGTGTGCGCGTGCGTGCGCGTGCGTGCGTGCGTGCGTGTGTGTGTGTGTGTGTGTGTGTGTGTGTGTGTGTGTGTGTGTGTGTGTGTGTGTGTGCGCGTGTGCGTGTGCGTGTGCGTGTGTGTGCGTGTGCGTGCGTGTGTGTGTGTGTGTGTGTGTGTGTGTGTGTGTGTGTGTGTGTGTGTGTGTGTGTGTGTGTGTGTGTGTGTGTGTGTGTGTGTGTGTGTGTGTGTGTGTGTGTGTGTGTGTGTGTGTGTGTGTGTGTGTGTGTGTGTGTGTGTGTGTGTGTGTGTGTGTGTGTGTGTGTGTGTGTGTGTGTGTGTGTGTGTGTGTGTGTGTGTGACGTGCGAGGGAGGAAATAATTCCATTGTCTGCGCAGCTACCAGTGGCGCTTGCCGAAAATGACAGGGCCTTCTATGCGAAGCCTCGGAGACTGAAGCCTCCACCCACCAGATGCCCCACCCACCAGCAATCCACCCGCCTCCACCCTTTATAAGGCCCCCACTTATTGGGGGCCACGCAGCAGCGCGATGAAATGTAGACGGCGAAATTGCATTCAAAGACACAGTGAGACCGCGAGCTGCTCTCCAGACGCATCATCCACGACACACCTACTCACCGCATCTTCACCGCCCAGAAGCGGCACCGACCAAATTCCGGATATCTACGACTTCCGGAAAAATACCGTCCCGTGTGTGAAAAATCGTAAAATTATCAAGGTGATCATCGAGGGTAAAACCAACAGTTACCGCAACTTTTTCGCATCAGGTTATAATTAATTATAGTTTTGACAGTCTTTTTGTCTTACAGAGCCAAGTTTTCTTTTTTTGCCCCACAGAGTGATTGCACGTTGCAAAGCGCCATGTGAACCCCACTGTACCAGACTACAGTGCTCCTGCCACGGCGCTGTGTTAGCAGGTCAGAGAGTTACTTTGCACGCAGTGCACCGCACACGCACGGGACAACAAGGTTAAGCGGAACATTAAACAATAAGCGCACAAAATGACGGAGCACCGAAAGAAAAAAGCAGAAGCTGAGCCTAAAACAGCTCGCAGGTATTTTAAGAACAGCGTCACCAGACACATTACTACGTGCTCCTCCAAAGCAGTGGTACCAACAGAAAACAGCGTGACAAAACTTCAACCTTCAACTCATGCATGTACACGCTTTGCTTTGCAACTGGCAGTGTCATCCGGAAGAAAGCCCATGCAGAATACAGGCATCTCCACTAATCCTCTACTACTTGAGGGGCCAAAGCCTAAGCGTGACAATCTAAACCCACATATTCAACTTCTCCCAATCGCTCCGCTTTAATTGGAATGGTCGCAGCTTCCGGTCCACTGGAGCCAGAAAGTCTGCCTAATAATTCTGGCGACGTGCATTTCCTGTGTTGCCTCTGTTGTTTGTTTGTTAGTTCCGACTGGAAGCGATCTGGAGAAGGAAGGATGACCGAACGCGGATAAGGTCACGCGAAGGTTGACCCACTTCGCAGGCGCATATCTGCGACTATCTTTCGCCGTAACGATCGCTAGTTCCGCGTTCGGGCGGAGGCCCAGCGGCTGAACAACCGCGCCGCTTTAAGCCCGCACGACACCTTAGGGCTTCCAGGCTCATGGGCAGCACGAAATGCGGGCAACGCTGAGAGGACAAAGCAGGTTTCTCATTAGCCGCTACACATGCTCATTACGTAACTCGAGCGTTGGCACATACGCCCTTCTCAAGTGCCATCCGCGCGGTTAGTAACAAAAGGCATCGCCAAGTCGTCAAAAGTATCTGCTGGTAAGATGCCTGCAGCATTCATATTTGAGGAGAAAATTCCACGTGTTCTTCCTTGTCGAAAACTTTTTTCAGTTACGATAGGCAGCACTGTCTGAGCCCAACTTCATGAAATGACAACTCCGTGGTCGCGCTTCCCATTTTGACGTGGCGCTTTGCTTGAAAAATGCCATGATGGTTCGAGCGATCAATACGCAGTTAAGGACCGCAGGTACGAGGGCGGATAGGCTCAAGGGACCAACATCATAGGGTCTCCTAATTGCCTAATATGTAAGCGAAGCGATATCATTAGAAGGTGTTGATGTACTTACCGGAAGCGACGTCAATACCTGTCTGGTGACGTGAATTCCCTCCAGCTAATGGCAATTACTAGGTCTGGTGACGTCACTCTCGTTTAGCCAATGGGTGAATTTTATAACCGACGACACTTTTTTCACGGTGAGGGTTTAAAATCTGTTGGCACGCGCGGCGCTGCACGAGAGATGTCATGTGTAGCGAAATTGCGAAGTATTAAGGGTCAAGGTGTGACGATGACGCCGTCCTCCTGGAAAGGGTTGGCACACCCTAAGGCCCGTACAGACGCCGTTGCCAGCGCGCACCGACTTTGGCGGTAATGTGGAAGTAGAAGCGCTTCCGGCTTAGGAACACCTGACTTCTAGCGAGTGGCATCTAGACGTGGTGCACCAAGAGAGAATGTGGTGTATGGTTGGAGGGAGGGGTGACAGACGGGACGTGCAAAATATAATCTGGTTCCGATGCGTCAAACGTACTCATATGTCTTCTGTAGGCTATGCTGTGACCAGATCATTAAACAAGTTGCATGATGCCTGATGCAACCCAGTTGCGGAACCTACCCATCAAATTTACCATGGAAATTACTGATCGAGAACAATGTGTTGTGGTCAATGGCTAGCGGTCCACTTACTGAACAATTCAGCGCGGCGTGCCTGAAGGTAGCGTCTTGCACCCTTTCTTGTTCATTGTTTTTGTCAATGTATGTCGCAAGCCCGCAGTTTGTGTTGTACTCCGACGATACAAGCGTATCTATATCGACTCTCATTGCAACTATCCTGTTTGCCCGTGCAAATAGCGTTTTGTCTAAATTACTTTTGTTGTCGTGCGTAAACGGTCTTAAAAACAACCCGAAGAAGTTCAAATGCGTGTTATTCGTACCAAACACGCAATGTGTAGCCACAAATTGTGACTTCACATTTGGGCACCAGAATCTTGATACAAAAAGTATGGAGGGGCAGCCAAAAAAAGAATGTAAACCAATAAAGAATCTTGATACAGTAAATAATAAGTAGCTTGAAGCGTAATGCTCACCAATCATGCGACGTGGGAAAGTCGCACTGATCTGCTAAGAAGCTGCCTTGTGCCGTGCGTGCTCTTCATAGATGCCGTCATTATTTTCCTTCCAGCATCGAGCTTAAAGTATATCGTGAGCATTTCCGGTCACACTTGGACTACTTCGTGGATGATATTTTATGGAACAAATTGTAACTAAAAAATAATGGATTGTTGCTGTTAGAAAAAAATGCTGTTTGCTGCTGTTTCAACGTGCCCTACCTGCACCCAACAAAAGAACTGTTCTTGCTTCATAGGATAATTAATTACCAATACGGTTTGGTACAGAAACGATGAGCAGAGCAAATTTCTGCGGGATTCCTCAGGTCTAGCGCTGCTAAATAGTGCATGCCAAACGCGAGATCCTGAGAACTGGCTAATTCAACGTCACCGCATGAATCACTTTAAAGGGACACTGAGGAGAACCCTATCAACATTTTTTTGTTAGCATTATCTGATAGTACGGCATTTCATGGCTTTGTTGACGCTTGTCCGGGAGCGAAAGATGCATTTATTTCAAAGAAATTTGGATTCGAAGTTGAAAATTATTTTCCCGCCGCTCCGATTCAAACTCGAGAACTCTTATGACGACACGGAGAACTCTTATGACGACACAGAATGGAGTGACGTGAAACGTGACGTAAACGGAGACTCCGTGATTTCTTCTGGCTAGCGGTGCGGTCTAGCAGCTGCCGAAATGAAAGCTACCGCCGCCGCACGTTGAAGGCATCTATCGGGGGTCGCAACCGTCGCTTCGTTTACGTTTGCACCGGCGTCTTGCCAGCGTTACGATGGATCCCGTTCCCGAACCCGACGACGTAGTTCTCGCAAAAACTCTGGCCTGCATTTCAGCGACCTCAGCCCCACAGAGCGTGCGATGCTTTTGAGGGAGCATGGTTAGGTTAGGCGCCGGCGGGTGGTTTCCCCCTTCCTCAGACCGCAGCGGTTGCAAACTAAACATCACAGCCCCAGTGCGGGGAGTCGCAAGGGGCCAGGACAAGGTCGGCGCATTGTGCCCATCGGAGGCTGGCCGGGGCTTTGGGGCCAACGGATTGTGATTCCTTGAACGGCGCGGTTGCACGGCGCAGCAGGCGGCGTCGAGGTCTCCCACGGTTGCAAGGGCCAAGTTATTTATTTATTTCTCGCCACAAAAAACAAATGGGTGCTTGAGGGCGGTCGCGTTTAAAGTCGGCGGCTTGAAACCAAAGCTGACGCACGACGCTTCAACGGCTTCCGCTATATCCAACGGGTCCACTGGATCTGGCTCTCTCGCCAACTTGCATGTCCCTTCAGATATGTACTGTGAATGGATTAAAATAGCCCAACTCAAAAATAACAGCTCCGCCCAACTGCCGCAGCTATTTAATATAACGCGCACCTCGCCGCGGAGCCAAATCACTCTGGCCGGGCCGGCGGCGGCTGGCGCACTCGGCACGAAATAGATACATGCTCCAATCTCCCCGCCAGTGCGGTCAGAGTGCTCCGAAGCGCCGAACGCGTCGGCGGTCAAGCGCAGAGGGTCTCGCTTTGATCGACGAGACTTCGCCGCAGCATAAACGCGCCTTAACAGATCCTGCGCTAACCGATAACCAACGTATTCGGTGGCGGAATCTATAGGAGCCACTGAAACCCCCCGCCCACTCACTGAATAAAAGAAAAGAAGTCCGGTGCCGAGGTTCGGTTCGGAATCGAACCAAGGCCTTCGGCGTTTGAGGCGGAAACGCTACCGCTCCGCCATGACGGCGAATCTCCGCGCTTTCGCTAGGTATATCCTGGCCTAACAGAGCTAGGCCATCAGCAATTTTTCTGAACTGCCTTGTACCTTGTCTCCCGTCCTTAATAAGCGATTTCTGTTAAGTAGTTTGAAGTTGACTGGTACAGCCGGGAATGTTTCGCCGGGCAAGCGTGCGAATACACAAGTGCTGCCTTGAACGATCACCGACCATCGTGCCATCATAGCTTTCCATCGACCGTGGCGATCATCTGACAAAGCCTTAACAGGCTCCTTCAAAGGTTAACTACACTTGAAGCGGCACTTGGAGTTCCTCTGCTGTTCGGCGCTTGTAAATCGAAGCGCGTCAAAAACAAAACCATTAGGCATGCAAAGCTCATAGACGCGAAGCGCCACAACAAATCGAACTCTCCTGGCCGCCTGTGGCGCCGCCAAGCACCCGTTTTCTTTGCTTCCAACATTCAGGTTGTCTTTTGCCTGCCTTCCTTGTGTGATAAAAGTGCACTATTGGTTTTAAAACAAAACTTACTTCAATATTGATCTGCGCAACCTACCTTTTGTCAGCCTCAGAGATTTGCGCCCAAGTAGGATGGAAAATTCCTCCAAGGTGGCGTCTCTTGTCCTATGGCGTCACCACGCTTGTACTTGCGAGATTGGCCTGTGGTGGCGATACCTGTATTTTGGTTCTTGCTATTTTCTACCTTACTAGAGCTTTGTTTTCAGTAAGAGCGGCGTTTTTGTGATCAGGAGCTGGTATTATATCGATACAAGCCAACTGCAATTTCTCCTCAGTGTCCTTTAAGCAGTGGTTGGCGCAAAACGCACCATATATAATACATAAATTAGATAGATGCTGTCTGGACTGCAGTATGTTGCTTCGTGCAAAGCTGCGCTGAACGTTCATCTATCACCTCTTTTAGGCCCAACTCATAAACCATGCTGTGTTGAAAATGTTAACCGCTGTACGATTCCGCGCCACAATACGTCGTTTGCCTAATTTATTTCATTTTTTCCACATTAGTGTTTTTCAATTACTTATATCGATATGCTCATATGGAGGTGCCCAATATAACATTTGTACGAATGCTGACTAGTCTCTGGTTTATTATTCTTGTACGTGCCATATAACGTTTTTACAGTATTTATTTTGCTTGCGGATTCCCTTCAGTTGCGCACTTCTTCGCAAACGGAATTGCAAAACAGCCTTATGACCGCAGCGGTGGCCAAGTGGTTGAGCATCCGCCTCGTATGCGGGAGGTGCGGGGTTCGATCCCCAGTGCCGCCGGGTACCCACCGGTGATACAATGGGTACAAGCTTTCGTCTGGTCTGGTGCTCGGCTTATTTAGGGTGAAATGCTTGGGAAATGGGTCTCTGACCCCACCTTGAGAAAAAGAAAAAATACCTTGTGACATGGCGCTCTTTGGCCATAGCTGCCCTTGCGCCATAAAAATTCATAATCATCAATCATCATCAAAACAGCCTTATTACGCACTTCTAAGCATGCGCTGTTTCACTGTTTCTTTAAGGTGTCAATGTTCACGCTGCATAGAATGTTAAATATTTTATCATTGGATATTAGCGGTGCTACACTGCAGCTCTACCAATTGCTGGTGCTCTGGCCTCGTCAACTTGTTCTTAGCTCTCTTGCTAGGGCATATTATGACGTTGTATATGTTGAAAATGAACACGACTGAATCAAAATTAGTCTTTCTTGTTAGAGCAGTTCTTATGAATGTAAAGCTGTTGTGTTTTTTATACGCTTTATGTTTGCGTCTTTGTGGGTTGTTTTTTATTGAATATATACGTTTTATTTGATGTCTGTGGGCGGCGTTATGTTAATTTATTTGGTATATGGTGAAGTAGTGGCGTTGTAGCGAGACATTCGGCGTGCGTTTCTTCCACACTCTGCAAAAGTGCAGTGTGAAAACGAGCCCGACGTGAATATCGTGCATGTGCAGCTCTCTGGACATTAAAGTAACGCTGTTATTTTTTGGTCATGAGGACTATATCTGTGCTGTGACGTCGACTGTTCACCTGAAACAATTTTCCATGCTCATATTACTACATCTACGCCTTTCTCCGCCTCCTGCTGTATACGCCAGGAGAGCGTTTTTCGGCTTCAAGCCAAATTCACAGGTGCCGAAGCTTCATCCAGAAATGATATCCCTATTGGAGCACACCCGATCGCCAGGAAGGAGGGAGCGCGAGTCAAGTGCCCGCCAAGGCGACAGCAGCGCGGCTTCGTTTCTGCAGAGGTAGTACGCGTCGGGGCTCCCACTGCGGAGGCGGTTTCCTCGCGTGTCGCACCGCCGGTTTTGGCTCTGTCGACGATACGAGGCAGGGCCCGCGATCGTCGTCGCGAAAAGCGTGCTGTTCTGGTTTTCCCGAAAGCAGGTGGCTCTGCGGCGATCAATGCTGCCGGCTCCACCGGGGTGGCGTCTGCGCCTATAAATAGGCCCGCATGCGAGAGACCCTCACGCACGTAAACATATGCACGCACGGCTAAAGAGCGCCGTTTTTTCCGACCTCTGACACAAGCGACGCTGCAGCGATTGCATTCGGGCGGGCAGCATTCAAACACCGTCGCTTTGGTCATCACAGGCTAAATACCGGCCACTTTTCGCACCTCATTCAAAGTTGGTGCCACTGAGGATATTCAGAGAACTCTGCCAGTCCCCTTCTTGCAACAACGAAGGGCAACGTGAAGTGTATACTGCAAATACACTTATTTTTTTGTTGTTCAATCCTTGTTTGTTCATATCACTTATGTATATTGTATTGGGTATGTTTCTGTTAACATTCAGTGCGTTTATGTTCACTCATCAATATTACTTCGCCTGACGTCCCCTGTTTTGTTGCTGCGCTATGGATCACAACGGATACCCACTAGCCCGAACCATCACCTTGTTTCGCCTGACGCTTGTACTTTGTTTTAATACGTTGTGTACTGTTTGTGTTTGTGTTACGTTATGGTGAACTGTATATCGTCAGACCAAGTGGTTTCTATGAATTGGTGAAGAGGAGTAGCCGGAGCCGCTGTGCGGCACCCACCTCTCTTTTCTTGTTCATGTAAATAAAAAAAAAGGCAACGGGAAGCAAGCCCACGCACAGATGCTTGCGAACAATATTTCGTCATGCACACAGGCCTTGCTCAGAAGTGGTAAGAAATGAATGTCAACCATTAATAACAAGTGTGTGCCTGCCACGGCCTCTCAGTCTGCCACATAGCACACACGGGTGCTTACTATACCATGTGTGTAGCATATCTACATAGGCTGCGCAGCTACGCTACATACATACCTAAACAGCATCTGCAACGTAGCACAAGGTGACAAGTTGGAAACAGCTAGCATTACTCCATTGATCAGCCATTAATACACCTTCCCTTCCATTCAGTGTTGCATATTCAATGAAACTAGAATGTGGTGGCCGTACGGCAGTAGGCCCAAAGTTAAAAAACAAGGGGTGCAAGAGAGTAGGTATCTATAATTGCTGTTCTTAATCTGTAGTGACTACAGAGCTATTGACAATGACCAGATATAATGGCAATATATCTCTAACGACTACACAGCTACTGTAGTGCTCATAGAGCCAGCAATAAAAGTCAAATAAAGAAGGGTGTCAGGCAGGGAGATACAATCTTGTCAATGCCTGCTTACAGGAGATGTTCAGAGGCCTGATTTGGGATCAGTTGGGGATAAGGCTTAATGGAGAATACCTAAATAATCTGCGATTCGCTAATGACATTGCTTTGCTCAGAGACTCAAAGATGAACTGCGAAGCATGATCATTGAGTTAGGCGGAGCAGAACGGTGGGTGCGAAAATTAACATGCGGAAAACCACATTAATTTTTAACATTCTCGCAAGGAAACAGCTGCTCACAATCGGTAGCGAGTTGCTGGAAGTGGTTGGGCAATACGTCTACTTAGGGCAGTGTGCAGATCATGAGAGGGAAATAAATAGAAACATAAGAATGGGGTGGAGCGCACATGACAGGCAGACTAAGATCATTGACGGAAGTTTACCAATATCTCAAGAGAAAAGTATACAACAGCTGTATCTTACCGGTACTCACCTACGGGGCAGAAACGTAGAGGCTAACGAAAAGGGTTCAGCTCAAGTTAAGGACAACGCAGCGAGCTATGGAAAGCAAAATGATAGGTGCAACGTCAAGAGACCAGAAGCGGTCAGAGTGGGTAAGGGAACAAACGCGGGTTAATGACATTCTAGTCGAAATCAGTAGGAAGAAATGGGCTTGGGCAGAGCATGTAATGCGAAGGCAAGATAATAGCTGGCTCTTAAAGGTAAAGGAGTGGATTCCAAGAGAAGGCTAGTGTAGCAGGGGGCGGCAGAAAGTTAGGTGGGCGGATGACATTAATAAATTTGCGAGGGTAGTGTGGGCGCAGCTCTCAAAGGGCCGGGCTAATTGGAGAGACATGGGAGAGAACTTTGCCCTGCAGTGGTCGTAGTCAGGCTGATGATGATGATAAATCTAAAGAACGCTTTTGCTGACAACACTATTATTATTATTATTATTATTATTATTATTATTATTATTATTATTATTATTATTATTATTATTATTATTATTATTATTATTATTATTATTATTATTATTATTATTATTATTATTATTCTTTATTTTGCCTCCCTGTTCATGTTGACAACATTGAAAAAAGCATTAATATGCATATATCATTTGTTTAACATACTTGCAAAATACAAGTTTGAGGATCAGTGTTTTTCTCTAACAGTATGTTTAAAAGCTTTTATTTTAATGAAAAAGTGCATACCATTGTCTCCGAACGCTGGAGCTGCCCCGCTGCTGGGCACTGCCATACAAGCCATGTAGAGGCTTCGGCAGGCCCGGCAACATATATGTATTCCTTGAGGAGTAATAAAGATTTATTATTATTATTATTATTATTATTATTATTATTATTATTATTATTATTATTATTATTATTATTATTATTATTATTATTATTATTATTATTATTATTATTATTATTATTATTATTATTATTTATATGCGTCTGTTGTTTGGAGCGGCACTTGCCAGTCGAACTGTGAAAAAATTGACAGAGTTCAGCTAAAGTTTTTACGCATATTTCAACATCGGTTTTCTTGCAAAACTTCTAGCTCTCATCCCAGACGGAGTAACTCACTGCAGCTTCCTTCTCTTAGCTGCCGTCGCGTGAGGGCAGATATAATTTTCCTGTATAAACTTCTTCATGGTCACATTCTATGCCCTCAGCTCCTAGCGCGAATCCTTTTGCGTGTACCGCGAAAGAGCATAAGGGAATTCAGACCATTCCAAGTTTCTGCGCTCCTGCACTCCCTCTCCCCTCTGGACAGAATGCAAAAGTTGTTTAATTCTCTTTGTCCTCACCTTGATATATTCGAAAATTCTCTCCCTTCCTTTATATTGAATGTCCGTGACGTTCCACTTTGAGCACTCTTTTTCTCATACATAACTTCCCCTTTCATGCATTTTGTCTTTACTACACTTGTGCGTTTGCACCGGTATTACATTGTTTTTTTCTCTCCTTAATTGTACATCACGTGTACTTGTTTTCATTAATATTATTTCTTTAATACTGTGTACTCACGCCTGATTGTCTGTAACGCGTTCACTAATTACATTTCTTATTGTGTATGATTGTATTTCTAGCTTGTATTTCAGAGATCTCTTATTCGTTCATATTAGTATTGGCTTTATTCTTGTTTGTATTTTGATATATGCTGTACTTGGCTGTTCTCGGTCGTTCTTGTGTTCATTCTCTTTATTTATTGTTTTCTTAGTTATTTATATGTCTGTTGCCTGTTCTAGCTGTTTTCATTTACCGCTGTTCTCGCTGTTTCCTTGTTCTCGCTTTTTTGTTTCATGCTTGCTGTCGCGCCTAGTTTATGTGTCTTTTTTTTCTATCGCCTTGACTGCTGCATTACCTCCCCTGAGTGTCTTCCTTTGTAGTGAAATAAATGTACATTTTGTGCGTGTGAATGGTGTACCAGCACCAAGACCTTTGGGTTGTTCCTGGGCACCGAAAAAATAAAGATTGATTGATTGATTGATTATTATTATTATTATTATTATTATTATTATTATTATTATTATTATTATTATTATTATTATTATTATTATTATTATTATTATTATTATTATTATTATTATTATTATTATTATTATTATTATTATTATTATTAAGAATGGGCTCACTCTCAATTCATCTAAAACCAAGGTTGTCTCATTTACGCGTAAACCGCACAGTCTTCTCTACTCTTATTCTGTGAATGGTAGGCCGCTGCCCAGGGTTGATGAAATTAATGACCTCGGCGTACTTTTCGACCGTAGCCTCAGCTTCTCCTCTCATACAAAACGCATTGCTCTACGGGCTATGCGTACACTCGGCTTCATCTGCAGGCTTTCGAGAGAGTTTCGATCCCCACTTCCTTTCTTAAAGCTCAACCTCTCCATATGCTTGCCGCTTTTGGAATATGCGTCTGTTGTTTGGAACGGCACTTGCCAGTCGAACTGTGAAAAAATCGACAGAGTTCAGCTAAAGTTTTTACGCATATTTCAACATCGGTTTTCTTGTAAAACTTCCAGCTCTCGTCCCAGACGGAGTAACTCACTGCAGCTTCCTTCTCTTAGCTGCCGTCGCGTGAGGGCAGATATAATTTTCTTGTATAAACTTCTTCATGGTCACATTCTATGCCCTCCGCTCCTAGCGCGTATCCTTTTGCGTGTACCGCGAAAGAGCATAAGGGAATTCAGACCATTCCAAGTTTCTGCGCTCCTGCACTCCCTCTCCCCTCTGGACAGAATGCAAAAGTTGTTTAACTCTCTTTGTCCTGACCTAGATATATTCGAAAATTCTCTCCCTTCCTTTATATTGGATGTCCGTGACGTTCCACTTTGAGCACTCTTTTTCTCATACATAACTTCCCCTTTCATGCATTTTGTCTTTACTACACTTGTGCGTTTGCACCGGTATTATATTGTTTTTTCTCTCCTTAATTGTTCATCACGTGTACTTGTTTTCATTAATATTATTTCTTTAATACTGTATACTCACGCCTGATTGTCTGTAACGCGTTCACTAATTACGTTTCTTATTGTGTATGATTGTATTTCTAGCTTGTATTTCAGAGGTTTCATATTCGTTCATATTAGTATTGGCTTTATTCTTGTTTGTATTTTGCTATATGCTGTACATGGCTGTTATCAGTCGTTCATTCTCTTTGTTTATTGTTTCATTAGTTATTTATATGTCTGTTGCCTGTTCTAGCTGTTTTCATTTACCGCTGTTCTCGCTGTTTTCTTGTTTTCGCTTTTTTGCTTCATGCTTGCTATCACGCATAGTTTATATGTCTTTTTTTTTTTCTATCGCCTTGACTGCTGCATTACCTCCCCTGAGTGTCTTCCTTTGTAGTGAAATAAATTTACATTTTGTGCGTGTGAATGGTGTACCAGCACCAAGACCTTTGGGTTGTTCCTGGGCACCGAAAAATAAAGATTGATGATGATTATTATTATTATTATTATTATTATTATTATTATTATTATTATTATTATTATTATTATTATTATTATTATTATTATTATTATTATTATTATTATTATTATTATTATTATTATTATTATTATTATTATTATTATTATTATTGAGGGAATCTCGTTTCTGAGCGACGAGGTCGCCCAGCTGCGGGAGGAGAATGAGCGCATTCATGGTGATAACTCGCGGGCGCTCGCTCTCCAGGCCGAGGTCGTTGCCTCTCTGCGGGCCAGCCATCACTGGCTCGTCGAGCTCATCCAGTCTGAACGTCGCCAGACCTCAGAAGCGCCCGAAGGCTATTTTCGTCTCCAGGCTGTGCCCCGAGACAACGCCGGCTGATCTAACGAACCATCTGAAGTCCGTGAACGTCACCCCCCTTTCCTGCCGGCATTTGAAGACGAAATATGACTCTTACTCGTCCTTCTACCTCACAGTCAGCGCGGAATCTTACGATCAGCTTGTTGACCCTTCTATGTGGCCTACGGGCTGCATCTTCAAGGCTTTTCGTCTAAAGCTCCTGGATGGTATGTTACATCCTTCCGAGCTGACGGTTGATTGCAGTCAACCCTAACTTGGATATATATTACCAAAATGCCCGAGGTCTTCGGACTAAGGGACCTGTATTTTTTTCCAATGTATTAGCCTCTTGTTATTCGGCTGTTGTAATTACTGAGACCTGGCTGTCTAGCGAAGTTAACTCAGGTGACTTCTTTCCTAATAACTATTCTGTTTTTCGAAGTAACCGCCCTGAATCAGCTTCTAAACAAAAGGGAGGGGGAGTGCTCATTGCTATTGACAGTTCCGTGCAGTGCGTTCGGCGTTCCGACCTGGAAACCATCGAAGAATCTGTCTGGTTAGAGCTCACTTTAACTCGACATCAAAAACTTTTATTGGCAGCTTTCTACCTTTCCCCTAATCTGTCTCCTTCTGCCTACGATGATGAACTACATTCTATCGAATATGTTATCACTTCTCATAGCAAGCACAAACTACTCATTTTAGGGGATTTTAATATTCCAGGTATTAACTGGAATACCTTTACATATTCTCACAACAATCATTATGTAGTTAGTAAGTGCAACCGGCTTTTAGATTTCACAGCTTTTAACACCTTGCAGCAACACAATTTAATTGAAAACTGTTGTGGTAATGTTCTTGACATTTGTTTATCTAATTTTGAAAATGTTCGTGTCTCGACATCTGACATCTCACTTACTCGCTGTGACAAATTTCATCCTCCAATTCTAATAACGGCTTCGGTTTCTGTCCCACCTTCTGCTAATTCAAATCGTGCGGGGAATTCCCCCCGTTTCGCTTATGCACTTGGCGACTATGTTGGTCTCTTCGGTTTTTTCTCTTCTGTCGACTGGTCCGTTTTAAACGAAATCAGCGATGTTGACGAACAAGTCAGCCGCTTCACTGAAATAGTTCTCAATGGTATGCGCCAGTACATACCTCTGCACACTCCTACTCGTAGCAAGTTTCCGTTCTGGTTTTCCAAGGAACTTAGAACAGCGCTGAAACTTAAGGAGCGGGCCCACCATAAAGCGAAACGCCCTGGGCTGGATACATGGGCAGATGAATTTCGCCGCTTGCGTTCCCTTTGCAAACGCCTGTACAAGCGGGATCATGAGTCCTATCTTGAATATTTAGAGAATAGTGCCTCTAATCGTCCTACTGAATTCTGGAGATATGTTCGCAAGCGTTCGAATAAATCTGACAGTCATATTCACTTAGTTGACTCTCATGGGAATGAAATTCGGAATGTCGCTGACGGCTTTGCTCAACACTTTTCCTCCGTGTACAAATCTCCACGTTGCGATTCCGTATGCCTTCCAGCTGGCGCACCTAATTCCGTTCTTCTTGACGAGAAGTTAGTAAGTGAGAGTCTTAAGTGTTTGAAACCATCTTTGTCCCCTGGACCTGATGGCATTCCAGCCGCCATAATAAAAGCCTTCAATAGTACCTTCGTCCCTGTTTTAACCACGATATTTAATAACTGTTTGAAAAATTCTGCCTTTCCCCGCGTGTGGAAAACGGCGCGTGTTTTCCCTGTCTTCAAATCAGGAAACAAATCTGATGTTTCGAACTACCGCCCCATTTCTCTTCTTTGTGCAACCTCTAAGCTTTTTGAATTAGCTTTGCACAAAGTACTTTCCTTCCACCTCAAACATGTAATCATACATAATCAGCATGGTTTCATAAAAGGTCGTTCTACTACAACTAACCTTGTGACTTTTATGACGTATACATCAGCTGAAGTCCTTCAGAGGAGTCAGGTAGACGCTGCGTACTGTGATTTGAGCAAAGCTTTCGACGTTGTTACTCACTCATTACTTCTTCAAAAGCTTCTGCTGTTTGAGATCGACGTTTCAATTGTAGCCCTCTTACGCAACTATCTTCTTTATCGGTCCTGCTTTGTCAGTGTAAATGGACAGACCTCAGTTGTTTACACTCCAACCAGCGGAGTTCCTCAGGGCTCGGTATTAGGCCCGCTTCTGTTCTCTGTTTTTATCAATGACGTTTCCTTCGTGGTCAAAAACTCCTCATTTCTCCTTTATGCGGACGATATAAAAATGTTCAAGGCAATACATACTCTTCATGATTGCTTGTCATTGCAATCGGACATACGCCTTCTCTGATTGGTGCTTGAAGAATGGGCTCACTCTCAATTCATCTAAAACCAAGGTTGTCTCATTTACGCGTAAACCGCACAGTCTTCTCTACTCTTATTCTGTGAATGGTAGGCCGCTGCCCAGGGTTGATGAAATTAATGACCTCGGCGTACTTTTCGACCGTAGCCTCAGCTTCTCCTCTCATACAAAACGCATTGCTCTACGGGCTATGCGTACACTCGGCTTTATCTGCAGGCTTTCGAGAGAGTTTCGATCCCCACTTCCTTTCTTAAAGCTCTACCTCTCCGTATGCTTGCCGCTTTTGGAATATGCGTCTGTTGTTTGGAACGGCACTTGCCAGTCGAACTGTGAAAAAATCGACAGAGTTCAGCTAAAGTTTTTACGCATATTTCAACATCGGTTTTCTTGCAAAACTTCCAGCTCTCGTCCCAGACGGAGTAACTCACTGCAGCTTCCTTCTCTTAGCTGCCGTCGCGTGAGGGCAGATATAATTTTATTGTATAAACTTCATGGTCACATTCTATGCCCTCCGCTCCTAGCGCGTATTCTTTTGCGTGTACCACGAAAGAGCATAAGGGAATTCAGACCATTCCAAGTTTCTGCGCTCCTGCACTCCCTCTCCCCTCTGGACAGAATTCAAAAGTTGTTTAATTCTCTTTGTCCTCACCTTGATATATTCGAAAATTCGCTCCCTTCCTTTATATTGGATGTCCGTGACGTTCCACTTTGAGCACTCTTTTTCTCATACATAACTTCCCCTTTCATGCATTTTGTCTTTACTACTTTTGTGCGTTTGCACCGGTATTATATTGTTTTTTTTCTCTCCTTAATTGTTCATCACGTGTACTTGTTTTCATTAATATTATTTCTTTAATACTGTGTACTCACGCCTGATTGTCTGTAACGCATACACTAATTACGTTTCTTATTGTGTATGATTGTATTTCAGAGGTTTCTTATTCGTTCATATTAGTATAGGCTTTATTCTTGTTTGTATTTTGCTATATGCTGCACTTTGCTGTTATCGGTCGTTCTTGTGTTTATTCTCTTTGTTTATTGTTTCATTAGTTATTTATATGTCTGTTGCCTGTTCTAGCTGTTTCCATTTACCGCTGCTCTCACTGTTTTCTTGTTTTCGCTTTTTTGCTTCATGCTTGCTGTCACGCCTAGTTTGTGTCTTTTTTTTCTATCGCCTTGACTGCTGCATTACCTCCCCTGAGTGTCTTCCTTTGTAGTGAAATAAATTTACCTTTTGTGCGTGTGAATGGTGTACCAGCACCAAGACCTTTGGGTTGTTCCTGGGCACCGAAAAAATAGATTGATTATTATTATTATTAATATTATTATTATTATTATTATTATTATTATTATTATTATAATTATTGTTGTTGTTGTTGTTGTTAGTGTTAGATATTATTATTATTATTATTATTATTATTATTATTATTATTATTATTATTATTATTATTCTTATTATTATTATTATTATTATTATTATTATTATTATTATTATTATTATTATTATTATTATTATTATTATTATTATTATTATTATTATTATTACGATTGTCCTTCGTCATTTCTGGACGGATGAATTCAAGCATCCGCACGTCTCCCCTCGACTGCTGCGCAAAGAAACGCGCTTCGTGGTACCACGCGTATCTACTAGATGCGGAGCAGCAAGACGCTGCGTGTATGTCCCCAGGATATTTAATAATTTGTCAGACGATTATTTTTTCTGTGGACTCTCGGTCTCAATTGAAGAGTTTGGTACGCATGTTGTAATGCATATGTATGCTCTTATTTTCCTTTTGCTTGTTGCAGTTTGTACTGATCATGCTTTTGTTTCGATGCCTGGAGACTTGATCTATGCTTATCACTCTTATTTTCTTTTCTTTGTTGGTTTTAAATATGTACATATATACTGTAACCACATCGCTTAGCTGACGATGCCGGGCCACGTCACACAAGCCATCATTGGCTTAGATGGGCCCGTTTTTTCTGTACTGATTTTTGGGTGCTTAATAAAGATTATTATTATTATAATATTATTATTATTATTATTATTATTATTATTATTATTATTATTATTATTATTATTATTATTATTATTATTATTATTATTATTATTATTATTATTATTATTATTATTATTATTATTATTATTATTATTATTATTATTATTATTATTGGCAGTCGGCGGCGATGCGCTGGGCACACCACTGATACCTTGCACTTTCACAGGTAGTACGGCAGTACAGGAAAAGCGGGACCGACATGGATTCAACCTGTGACATGACCCTCAACTGACACCGCAAGACGCCCAAAGGAACGAGCAACCAGCTGCTGCTGTTTCAAGAATTTCGACCAGACCATCATCTGGCTACACTGAGAGCCAGCCAGCGTTTCAAGATAAAAGGAACCGCCTTCCCGGACCCTTCTGCAGTCGGCGGCGATGGGCTGGGCACACCACTGATACCTTGCACTTTCACAGGTAGTACGGCAGTACAGGAAAAGCGGGACCGACATGGATTCAACCTGTGACATGACCCTCAACTGACACCGCAAGACGCCCAAAGGAACGAGCAACCAGCTGCTGCTGTTTCAAGAATTTCGACCAGACCATCATCTGGCTACACTGAGAGCCAGCCAGCGTTTCAAGATAAAAGGAACCGCCTTCCCGGACCCTTCTGCAGTCGGCGGCGATGCGCTGGGCACACCACTGATACCTTGCACTTTCACAGGTAGTACGGCAGTACAGGAAAAGCGGGACCGACATGGATTCAACCTGTGACATGACCCTCATCTGACACCGCAAGACGCCCAAAGGAACGAGCAACCAGCTGCTGCTGTTTCAGGAATTTCGACCAGACCATCATCTGGCTACACTGAGAGCCAGCCAGCGTTTCAAGATAAAAGGAACCGCCTTCCCGGACCCTTCTGCAGTCGGCGGCGATGCGCTGGGCACACCACTGATACCTAGCACTTTCACAGGTAGTACGTCTCTTCATATTACTGTAATTTTTCAATCACATTTGGCCGCCGACTGCTCACCTTGCTGTTCTGTTATATGCTCTTATGATGGATAGCTGCATTGCTTGTCAAGTTGTATTACCAAGTGATGGGCGGATTATGAAGTGCTCAGATTGCCAACACTCATATCACTTAGGGCAGGGCTGCTCGGGAATAGCACCCAACACATTTAACACAATGGGCCCAGCCAAACGCGAAGCATGGGTCTGTAAAACATTCAGAACTTCCAGAAAGCGCTGTGGTTCTTCATCGCAGCTAGACGATGTCAACGTGAAAGATAGCACTCAAGCAATTTCAGCCTTGATAGAAGAGATAAGAGAAATAAAAAGAAACGTTGAATCGCTGCCAGCGCTAGTGGTGAAGGTAGATTCTTTGCTACTTCTGAAAACAGAAATCCTGAACCTGACTAAAACAGTGGGAGAGCTTGAAGAATCAGCTAATTTTTTGTCAAAAGAATGCGACTCATTTCGAGTACAGTTAAAGGCGAGCCAGGAATCCGCATGTGCTCGGGACAAAGAAATGCAGGCATTGCGTGAGACTGTGAACAAGCAGAACGCGCAGCTACAGAGTTTGCTCAAAGAACAAAACGATGCAGAGCAATACAGCCGTAATGCTAACCTTGAGATATATGGTGTGCCAGTCACTCCAAATGAAAACCTGCTTGATAGGCTACAGAACGTGGCGGAAAAACTGCAGCTGGAAGACTTTTCCCGTGACGACATTGTCGCTGTACATCGCCTTCCTGCCAAGAAAGACAGCGTTCCGATCATCCTGGTGCGCTTCACTAACGTAGCAACCAGAGAAAGATGGTTTAACGCTCGAAGCAAACTCAAGGTCTTGTATGAATCAAAGGTGCTGGAAAAGATCTTTTTTAATGACAACCTAACGAAAATGAACCGTGAACTGTTCTGGAAGGCCAGGAAGGTAGGAAAAGAAAAGGAGTACAAATTTGTGTGGGCAAGAGGAGGCAAAATCTTTGCTAGGAAAGAGAAGGCGCCTCTTATCCGAGTAGTCTGTGAAGCAGACCTAGATCTAATACAATGAACGGCGCTCCATCAGCTACGCTAAGTTTTCCGACTTTGAATCATTTAAGCAGGACTTCGGTCCAAACTCTGGTACAGAATTTACTCTGATAAATGTTAATATACGTAGCTTGCGCAAATACTGGGACGAGTTTAGAACTATTGCAGAAGGTGCCATTGATTTTATAGATATTTTTGTGCTAACAGAAATTAATGTTCCAGATTCCTGCCTAGATTTGTTTACTATGAAGGGCTACCAACCAATGTTTGCGACTCGTTTTTCACGTAGAGGGGGTGGAATCGCTGTTTTCGCCCGGGACACGTTTAACATATCTAGAATGGATATATCATTTTCACATGCCGAATGCCTAGCTTTGGAACTATGCTCCAAGTTAACGTCTCTTATGTTGCTGGCAATTTACCGGCCGCCATCAAACAGCATCAGCCGTTTTCTTCTAGAACTGGAAATAATCTTGCAGGCTAATAACACAATAGATCAACTCTGCATAGCAGGTGATTTAAACATAGATACGCTATGTCACACTAAAACGGTTGTGGCAGATTATCTAGCTGTTCTTTCAACGTTTGGCATAGAAAATGTTATTAACGCACCGTCTCGCGAAGAACCGCTGGGTGGTAGATTGGTCCAGTCGTGTCTTGATCACATAGACGTACGTGCTCCTAACTGCGATCTATCGTCAGCTGTCATTAATCAACGTTTAGCCGATCATTGCTTTACTGTTTGTCGTTTCTTTGACCGTACTACTAATAAGAATCCAGGGCGCTCAACTGATGACACTGCAAAAAATAACGTGCACGTTGCTATAGTGGATCAGCGCCAATTAGATAATCTAATTGGAAACTTTGACTGGCAGGCATTATATAGGTCTAATCCCCCGGACATAGTTTATTCTCGGTTCTGCCAGCAATTAAACAAGTTAGAACAGGCATGTAAGCGGATCATCCGCAAAAAACAAAGACGTAATCATGTCTGGTTTAATGATACTATTATGCAGGCAATTTCACATAGGGATTGGTTATGGAAACGTCGTAAACGCTCCCCTAAAAATATTGAACTACAAATCGAATATAGGACCGCAAGAAATAAGGTTGTTGCGCTTATTCGTTCCGCTAAACGTCAGTATTACCGTGAACAGTTTAAGCGAGCAGCCAGAAACCCCGCCGTTGTGTATCGCCCCCCTCAAGGAAACTCTGACAATTTTTTTCGCTTCATTGATTGTTTTCTGAAGTTTGCAAACCAAAACAACTGGCGTATCATTGTGCTAGTTGACTTCAATATTAACTTTTCGGAGGATAACGCTCTGAAGATTAATTTAAATGAAATAATGCTGTCTAATGGTTGTGACAATACTATTGAATTGCCTACTCGCATATCCTTGCACTCTGAAACATTGATTTGTGCTTCACTAATTTCCCACCTCAGAGTTGCATATCCGGTGTTTTTTCTTCTGGTATTAGTGATCACTTGCCTTTCTTTTCACTTTTTCCTGATACGACCAAATTGAATAAGCCCGTTCACGCTCGTAGAGTTAATGATGAAAAGAGCATCTCCAGATTTTGTCACTTGTTGTCTACAATTAATTGGGTAGATGTATATGGTGAAAATGACTCGTCCCGTGCTTATGATATATTTATTCAGAAGCTGCTTCAATGCTATTACGCCGCGTTCCCAACTCAAACTATAAAAAAAAACATAGAAAGGCTAGAAAAGAATGGATGACAGGAGCACTTTTGAAACAAATTAAAGAAAAGAACAAAATGTTCTCTCGTTTTTTGGAAACGCGATGCCCGGATGATTTAGTTAAGTTTAAGAAGTTTCGAAATAAATTCTACTCAGATCTAAAGAAAGCTAAATCTTTTTTCTATATTAATAAGTTTTCGTCAATCTTACACAATCCCAAATTACTTTGGCAAGGTATTAACGTTATTATAGGGAACAGGAAGAATTGTCTTCCCTCTGAGCTGAAAGTCAATGGGGTGAATTATGCTGGAGTTTCACTTGCCGATATGCTGAATGAACACTCTTTAGCTGCCGGAGCATACCGACCTTCTGCTAGCTGTCATTCAACCCGGACTGTCGACTCATACTTACCCTCTGGCAGTACTGAATCTATATTTTTGTCCCCTACTTCAGTGGATGAAGTTATTTCTATCATTAATTCATTTAGGAACACCTGCTCACCTGGAGATGACGAAGTTGCTGCTTTTCCTATCAAATGTGCTGTAAATATTATTGCTGGCCCTCTTACGCATATTTGTAACCGAATGCTACTTTCTGGTGTATTCCCTAGCAAATTAAAAGTCGCGCGCGTTACCGTTTTATTCAAAGGAGGCAACAAAAATGACCCAAGTAATTACCGTCCTATTTCGGTATTGCCACTGTTTTCGAAGTTAGCTGAGCGTGTACTCTATAGGCGACTAAACAATTTCTTACAAGCTAAACATCTTATTTGCCCCCAACAGTATGGCTTTCAGGCCGGTAAATCAACAGAATCTGCTCTGTTAGATATTAAAAACTCTATAATTAACAATATTGAAACTAAGCTTTTTTCTGTTGGAATTTTTCTTGACCTACGCAAAGCTTTCGATTCTGTGCAACATAGAATACTGCTCCATAAATTAAAGTCTTACGGGATCCGTGGAGTGGCAAATTCACTTTTGGAAAGTTATCTAACTGCACGGATACAGTACACTAAGATTCATGATGTAAAATCCAGTTTTGGTATGATAAAATTCGGTGGCCCCCAGGGTTCAATTTTGGGACCACTTTTATTTATTCTCTATATTAATGACATTGTAAACATTCCATTAACTCCTAATATCATGATGTATGCCGACGATACTAATGTCTTTTTTTCCGGCTCCAGTCTCCAAGTAATTGAACACCAATGTAATGCCTGGCTTGAGGAGTTAGCGGTTTGGCTCTATGTTAATCAACTTCAATTAAACGTAAACAAAACAAAGTTTATGCTCTTCCATCCAAAAAACAAACCATTAGATCATCACATCAAACTATTTTTTAATGACTTTAACATCGAGCAAGTTCATAGTTGCCGGTTCCTTGGTGTGTTTTTTCGTAGCGATTTGGGTTGGAGTGATCATATAAACTACATTAGACTAAAAATGGCCAGACCTATTTATGTTATTTATCGTGTTAGACATCTCCTCTCATTACAAGTTAAAAAACAGTTATATTTTGCCCTTGTTCATTCTCACCTGGTGTATTGCAACCTAGTCTGGGGTACATGCAACAAAACTGATTCATACAAATTGCTTTCTCTCCAGAAAAGAGCTCTACGTTTATTAAGTTCAAGTTCATCTGTTGAAGCAAATCTTTTTGAAACATTTCATGTTCGCAATTTCTTTAATTCATACAATTTTAGTTTGGCTCTTCACATTTTTTATAAAGTCAAGCATGACTTTAGCTCTTTTTCTAATACTTATAATTCAAGAAACGTTGCGTATGGTCTACGTTCCGTTGCCCTATCTACTGCAAGACCCAGAACAAATTATGGTAAACAAACAACCGATTATCAAATTATAACATTGTGTAATGCCTACCAGTATCTTACTCAGATTGCTTTAGAAAGTTATAGTGTGTCTGTATTCAAGAAAAAACTGACGATTCTTTTCCCCCCCGGTTAAATTTCAGCTAATTCTGTATACTTAGTTTTTTTTTTGAGTGTGTGTTTGTGTTCTGTTTCCTTTATTATTTTTTTTGAATGTGCATATTATGAAATGTTTCGTTTATTGTTAATTGATATTTATTATTGTCTATCATTAACTATCTTCTATTGTGATCATGTTTGCTCATTGTTTTTTATCTTTTGTCCATTCGGCCCCTGTTTTCCATGATGTGTGATCGGGGTGTAGGCCTTGTCAGGAGGTATGCTTGGTCTACCTCCTTTAGCCTCACCTCGAGGGCATATTGTATATAATATGGCCAAATAAACATACTACTACCACTACCAACATGGTCACTGATTAATCATATCAGAGGCGTTAAGAGAAATGAGTCTTCTTTTCACGAAATATTTGCATGCAATCTTCAGGAAACCGCAGAATTGTTCAACGAACACTTCGCACGTGTGTCTCGCTCAAAATCATCCTTGCCACAAAACAGCTGTTCCTTGACGCGTACCATATCGGCGTCCGCCTATTTACCGAAGATGTCGTCAGTAGTCCTTGCGCGCATAATCTTCAATTTCAAACAGAATAAACCACCGGGCCTTGATGGTATTACTGTGGCCCTGCTTCAGAGAAATTTTGAAGTTCTGGAGAATATTCTTCTTTTTATACTTAACGGATTCTTAGAGACTGGTATGATACCAAGTACGCTAAAAACAGCGATTGTGAGGCCGGTATACAAGGGTGGCAAGAGAGAGAACCTGGAAAATTACCGACCAATTTCGATTTTGCCAATACTTTCACAAATTTTAGAAAAATTTATGCTAGAGTGCATGTCATCATTTTCGAAAAAATTTTCTGTTCTATCTGACCGGCAGTTCGGATTCATAGAAGGCCGTGGAACGATTTCACTGCTCGAAGAATTCTCGGACGAGTTATACGCGGCTTTTGAACACAATCTGTTTGCTTGCTGCCTGTTTCTAGATATTTCCAAGGCTTTCGACACAGTAAATCACGAAATATTGTTGCGAAAATTGTACCTGTACGGATTTAGAGGACCATTTCATGAATTGTTGAAAAGTTACTTACAAGATCGCTCACAAGTCGTAGCCCTCGATAACAACACAGTCATTAGCAGCCGTCAGATACTGAAAGCGGGCGTTCCCCAGGGATCTATTTTATCGCCATTACTTTTCAATCTATTTATAAATGATTTCCCATCAACAGTGTCTAATGCCTTGGTCTTTCAATACGCCGATGACACAGTTTTACTTTCAAAGCACATTTCCTACAAACATGCTGTTGCTTTACTACAAGAAAACATCTGTAATGCGATGAACTGGTTTTCTCTGAATGGCCTTTTGATAAACCAGCAAAAAACGAAATTAGACTGCTTTAAAAACCCCTTGAAAACAACTGTACTGAATGAATCCATCTTTTTACACTGCCACAATGATAAAGACTGTCATTGTTCTCCAGTTGAAAGTGTCCATTGCATAAAATATCTGGGTGTTTACTTTGATGCTGACCTCACGTGGAACAGTCACTTGGCACACATTTGTAGCAAATTGCGTAGCACTGCCTGGTTACTGTTTACTGTTAAATCTTTCATACCATTATCGGTAAAAAAGACAATCATGCACGCTCTAGCATACAGTGTTCTGAGATACGGCATCACACTGTTCGCGCACTGCTCTCAAAAGTGGCATGACCGTCTAGACACGCTCTTAAAAAGTATGTTGAAAAGTACCGCCTATGCACATTCCTTTCCCCCTTCAGATAACTTATTTAATATCCTTGGTCTTCCTTTGAGCGCTTATATAAACAAACTGTTGTTCTCCGACACTTCTGGAATCCTGCGTTCAAGACAAAATCAGTTGTGGCCAGAACGCTACGTAAAGGCCAACGCTTTAAGGTCCATAGATACGCGACCAGATACGGCAAAGCAAGACGCTGTGTATACGTCCCTACATTATTCAATAGCCTTCCTGATGATGTGTTATCCGCTACTTCTAAGGCAACTATTAAACGCATGATTAAAACTCTGTGAAAAGCGTTTGTGCCAGAAAACAAATGACACTTGAGATTTGTAGTTTTATTCAGTGTATTATTCAGTATTTATTAATATGTATTCAGTGTGTGTACTTTATTATGTGACTTGTATTGCCATCACTTTTCGCTCGCCGATGTTGCCGGGCCTAGTCCTGCAAGCCTCCTTTTGGCTTTGACTGGCCCGATTCTGTATGTATTTCAATATGCTGTGGCAATAAATTATTATTATTATTATTATTATTATTATTAATATTATTATTAATATTATTATTAATATTATTATTATTATTATTATTATTATTATTATTATTATTATTATTATTATTATTATTATTATTATTATTATTATTATTATTATTATTATTATTATTATTATTATTATTATTATTATTATTATTATTATTATTATTATTATTATTATTATTATTATTATTATTATTATTATTACGATTGTCCTGCGTCATTTCTGGACGGATGAATTCAAGCATCCGCACGTCTCCCCGCGACTGCTGCGCAAAGAAACGCGCTTCGTGGTACCACGCGTATCTACTAGATGCGGAGCAGCAAGACGCTGCGTGTATGTCCCCAGGATATTTTATAATTTGTCAGACGATTATTTTTCTGTGGACTCTCGGTCTCAATTGAAGAGTTTGGTACGCATGTTGTAATGCATATGTATGCTCTTATTTTCCTTTTGCTTGTTGCAGTTTGTAGTGATCATGCTTTTGTTTCGATGCCTGGAGACTTGATCTGTGCTTATCACTCTTATTTTCTTTTCTTTGCTGGTTTTAAATATGTACATATATACTGTAACCACATCGCTTAGCTGACGATGCCGGGCCACGTCACACAAGCCATCATCGGCTTAGATGGGCCCGTTTTTTCTGTACTGATTTTTGGGTGCTTAATAAAGATTATTATTATTATTATTGTTATTATTATTATTATTATTATTATTATTATTATTATTATTATTATTATTATTATTATTATTATTATTATTATTATTATTATTATTATTATTATTATTATTATTATTAAACAGGCACCTTTCTTGCTTAACATCGAAATATGTCTCAGCTGGACGTAAACCAGTGACACACTAAAGTGGTTGAGCTGATAGCATCAGGTACGTGCCACGTCAGATATCAACGTGAGTTGGTTGGGAAGCTCGTGCCTGAGCTAAAAAAAATGAATGGAGGCTGCACTTTAATTCCTATTTCCTTTTGCATTTTTAGTGTTATGTACTTCCTTTTTTACATACTTCTGGCTATTTATTAAGTTTTAGTGTCTCTTTTAAAGTAGGCCTAATTCCGCAATCTTCACAGGTTTGATTGATTGTTTTGACTTTACGTGTATCTCCTCTTCTTACTCGCGCCTTTGAAACAATCCTCGCTCTTCGGAAAGCGAACGCAGGGGACTTGGAGCGAATACTCACTGGCAAAAATGTTGAGATTCAGCTTGTTCTTGGGCTGCAGTTTCACTTTTGATTCATTTTGAGTCTTCAACTTGCTACTCACCTCGCCTCATAGCACGCTGAAACCGTCAAGGGTTCCTGTTCTAGCGTTATATATTTTAAATCGAGGATAAAGCAAGACACTCTGCTGCATGAATCGCATTGATCGTCCGCAGAACACGACCCCGCCTTCTTCCTCTTTTGTTCACCAGCTACTTTTCTTAGCTGAATAGTGCCTTCCATTTTTTCGGTAGTGTACGTGATGCCGTGTTCGGCTGCTGGTGTTCACCGTCCAGCCGAACGTGCTCAGCGTCCTTCGCTGCTTCTGCTGTTTGACGCGGCATAGCTGTGGTCCTCTTGTCTTCGGCCTCAGCCACACGTTCGGCTGTCTTCTCACCTTCCTTTGCGTTTGTATAAAGCTGCCGTTGGCGACACAGGCAAGTTTTCACATTTCTTGAACCATCTGATGCTAATGTAGAACGTTCTTGCCGGCTTTTGCAGAGCCAGAGTGGAGGCACCACACTCGAATCTTTTTAACGTATCAAACTATTCCTATAAAATTTCCAAACAGTAATAACAGCTAAAATGAACGCCTAGGGGGTGGCACTGCGGTCGCTCAAGAATTGCGCGTCGTCATGCTACTCCCAGCTTCGGGAGCGTCAGCAGACGGTGGCTCACGTGCAATCAAGAACGAATTTCAGAGATACAAACGTAGTTTGCGTCTTGATATTGCTACGGTTGTGCTTGTGCTTGGAACGCTCGTGCTTGGTGCGCTCGCGCTTGGAACGCGAAGAGGACGAAGTGCGTTTCTGCGGCTGGGCTTCGCGTGCCCGGTTGTTCGGCTGCGTGGCTGTAAGCTGTTTCCCTGTAAATATATTTTTCCCTTTTGGTGTGCACATCTTCACGTTACATTATTGGTGGAGGTGCGGGGTACAGCCACAGCAAGCACGGAACTCCGCAGCGGTCGTCAGCTCGCCGGCTCTTCAACCATGACCAGCGAAGGGGCCGCTCCGTCGGCGTCCGCCAACCCGGCGTTCATCATTGCCCATCCGAGAGATCCTGGGACCTTCAACGGAACGGACGGCGTCGACGTGGAGGACTGGCTCGCAATGTACGAGCGCGTGAGCACACACAACAGGTGGGACCCGACCCTAAAGTTGGCCAACGTCATCTTCTACCTGACGGGCACTGCCAGGGTATGGTTCGAGACCCACGAGGATGAACTCACCAGCTGGGATCTCTGCAAGCGCAAGCTTTGTGACCTGTTTGGTAAGCCATTCGGGCGTCAGCTCGCTGCGAAGAAGGAACTCGCATGCCGTGCAGAAACGTCCACAGAGTCCTATGTATCATACATTCAGGACATATTAGCTCTCTGCATGAAAGTCGACGCCACTATGTCAGAGTGCGACAAAGTAGGTCACGTGCTCAAAGGCATCGCAGATGTCGCCTTTAACCTTCTTGTATACAAGGACTGCGGAACGGTTGACGCAATCATCAAGGAATGCCGCCGGTTCGAACAAGCGAAGAGCCGCCGAATTTCTCCGCAGTTCACGCGGTTGCCGAATACGACTGCGACTGCGACTGCGCTGGTTAAAAAGAAGGACGGCAGCTGGCGCTTTTGTGTTGATTACCGGCACCTAAACAACATAACAAAAAAAGACGTCTATCCACTCCCAAGAATAGACGATGCTTTGGACTGCCTTCACGGAGCCAAATTTTTCTCTTCAATTGACCTTCGGTCCGGGTATTGGCAAATCTCTGTTGATGACAATGACCGCGAAAAGACGGCATTCGTCACACCGGACGGCTTATATCAGTTTAAAGTTATGCCATTCGGTCTCTGTAATGCGCCAGCTACCTTCGAAAGAATGATGGACTCCTTGCTTCGCGGCTTTAAATGGTCCACATGTCTATGTTACCTCGACGATGTTGTGGTTTTTTCGCCCACGTTTACCACGCACCTCGAAAGACTGGCGAGCATTCTTTCTGTCTTCCGTAGAGCCGGGCTACAGCTCAATTCGTCGAAATGTCAATTCGGTCGCCGCCAACTCACCATTCTCGGACATCTATTCGACGCTTCTGGTGTCCGCCCGGATCCTGTTAAAGTTAAAGCCGTCAAGGACTTCCCTATTCCCCAGTCGTCTACGGATGTGCGCAGCTTCGTCGGCCTCTGCTCGTACTTCCGCCGTTTCATCAAAAATTTTGCCGGCACCGCTCGCCCCCTGACCGACCTTCTAAAGAAAGACACCCCTTTTACCTGGGGCCCTGCCCAAGAGGAGGCCTTTTCTTCGCTAGTCGACTTACTCACCTCCCCACCTATTCTGGCCCATTTTGATCCGTCGGCTCCGACTGAAGTTCGCACAGACGCCTGCGGTTATGGGATTGGCGCCGTGCTAGCCCAACGTCACCAAGGGCAAGAACGCGTTATTGCATATGCCAGCCGCCTCCTTTCTACAGCTGAGCGAAATTACTCAATTACAGCGCGCGAGTGTCTAGCTCTTGTTTGGGCTGTAGCTAAGTTCCGACCGTACCTGTTTGGCCGTCCATTCTCCGTAGTGACCGATCACCACGCCCTTTGTTGGCTGTCTTCACTGAAAGACCCCACAGGCCGACTCGGACGTTGGACGTTGCGCCTCCAAGAGTATTCTTATACTGTTCATTACAAGTCAGGGCGTCTCCATCAAGACGCCGACTGCCTGTCTCGGCACCCTGTAGAGCCGCCTGATCCTGGAGACAACGACCTCGGCCCGTGCCTTTTCGCTATCTCCGATCTGGTTAACATCGCGGACGAGCAGCGACAAGACTCTTCCTTGCGTATTCTCATTGATCGCCTCAACTGTGCCAGCCGAGATCCTTCATTTCAACTGTTCGTCATTCAGGATGGCGTCCTATACCGCCGCAACCTTCGTCCTGACGGACCTCCGCTCCTGCTAGTCGTTCCCCACCGTCTCCGTTCATCTGTCCTAGCGGAACTACACGACCTACCGACCGCAGGTCACCTCGGCGTCTCCCGCACATACGATCGGGTCCGACGCCGCTTCTTTTGGCCTGGTCTGTACCGCTCTGTTCGGCGTTACGTTGCCTCCTGCGACCTCTGTCAACGCAGGAAGAGACCATCAACGTTGCCTGCTGGCCTTCTACAGCCTATTGACGTACCTCTCGAACCATTCTACCGTGTTGGACTCGACCTTCTCGGACCTTTTCCGACGTCCTGCTCCGGCAACCGTTGGATTGCTGTCGCGACCGACTATGCGACCCGGTACGCTATCACGCGTGCGTTACCAACAAGTTGCGCAACCGATGTCGCCGACTTCCTATTGCAGAACGTAATCCTTCACCACGGCGCTCCACACCAATTGCTGACGGACCGCGGCCGCTACTTTTTGTCCCGAGTAGTTGACAATATCCTCCGGTCCTGTGGCACGCAGCATAAGCTCACTACAGCTTACCATCCCCAGACGAACGGGCTTACCGAGCGCCTCAACAGGACTCTGACCGATATGCTATCCATGTATGTCTCGCCCGACCACCGCGATTGGGACGTTGCCTTGCCTTATGTAACATTTGCTTATAATTCGTCGCGGCATGATACCACCGGCTATTCTCCTTTCTACCTTCTGTTTGGTCGGCATCCTGCGCTGCCATTGGATACATTACTACCGAGTTCTACTGCCTCGACCTCAGAGTATGCACGTGACGCCATCTCCCGAGCAACTATGGCCCGTGAAATCGCCCGAGACCGGCTGACCGCATCTCAGACCTACCAGAAGTCAGTTTACGACCGCCGGCATCGCCCAGTACACTATCCGCCGGGCTCACTCGTCCTCCTTTGGTCTCCTTCTCGCCGTGTAGGTCTCTCTGAGAAACTTTTACGTCAGTACAGTGGCCCTTATCGAGTTCTCCGTCAGGTGACCGACGTGACCTACGAGATTACACCTCTTCATGCTCCGACGTCGTCCACTAGCCCTTTGACTGACGTCGTTCATGTAGTCCGTCTCAAACCGTACCACACGCCTGCTACATCATCCACTTAGCACCGGGACGGTGCTTTTGCCGCCGGGAGTTATGCTACGGTTGTGCTTGTGCTTGGAACGCTCGTGCTTGGTGCGCTCGCGCTTGGAACGCGAAGAGGACGAAGTGCGTTTCTGCGGCTGGGCTTCGCGTGCCCGGTTGTTCGGCTGCGTGGCTGTAAGCTGTTTCCCTGTAAATATATTTTTCCCTTTTGGTGTGCACATCTTCACGTTACATTATCTTTTCTATTAAAGAAATAAGACGATTTACTAGCATCTATAACGATAGCTTTAGCCGGGGACTTTAAAGACACGTTATCAAACGGCTCCTCATCTCGTTGTCACTTCCTAGCTGGGCAAATCCTTATAAATAGCCAAAATCGCGAGGGGATACTTAAAAGCTAGCTGTTCTGACTTTTTTAACAGCACCGAGATGCATGCCGGGCCAATTTAATTTTTTTGGTCACCTAGAAGACTGGTTCCGTGGTTTCCAAACGTCATATTTTGTATTTAACTCGGTGATTTTACGAGGTAAAAGGGAGTCTGCACCCTGGCCGAGGCTGCGAAATTCAGTAGGTGTTTCAGTTACTTCTGATGATGTCAGTCATTGCATCTTTTATTCCTGAACACAACTGTGGAATGAATCCAAGGGAAAATCTCCTAATATGGTGCCTTTCTGCTGCAGTCGACGCTGCAATGTGAGCACTAAGAGGTCTGCACTTCGGGAAATTTAGTGCTGTTACCAAGATTTCTGCCGCAGTTTTATAGGTGTAAGAGTTGTTGCGCTTCATATCGCCCGTAAGACAAGGAAGGTAAGCTTTAACGGTCAGCAAAGTTGCACCCTGCACACGACTGACGAAGCGGGAAATGTAGCTTTACTCTACACAGTAGCATATTACACACGCGCAGAATTCTATCATTCTAAACTACGAGTGGGCAAGTGGCACGTCTTGTTGCTTTTCTTTTCTATTTTACCGTGTGGAACCATGGAAATAAGGTCTTTCAGTTTCGGCCGAGATCTCCACCAGAAAGCTCAATCCCGAGCATCCTGCCCTCTCGTACCACAGATGTAGAGCGCACGCGAACTTATCAATACGTAGACGAAACCAAGCAGTGAACACCGGTAGCGACGCACGACTAGAAGCAGCCGCACCCGCCGCAGACGATGCGAGGCGTGGACCAGTTATGCAGCGAAACGACCACGTGGCCAAGCGCGCCCATTGGACATAAAACGACACCTGCGTTGACGCTACTCGAGATCCCCGCCGACATGAAGGAAGTATTTTTAATGCAAAAGTATTATTCTCACACCAAAACTCCGGCGAAGTCTGATGTCACGAAATTCGCTGACTGGTCGAGAGAGACCACGAGACCATGTGATGTCACCTCAAAATGCCCTCATGGGCCATCCTGATTGGTCAGAAGAAGCCCATTCCATTCCATTCCAAAAACCTTTATTTCCACCAGAGAAGAGGCTCCCCTACTCCCCATCTCTGGCACGCAGGCCTAGGGGTGGGGGCCGGGAGCCTCGCATCTAAAGGCAGGCATAGAGTTCTTGTTCTCTTGCGGCCTCCAGTGCCAGGTGAATGACTTTTTTCTGCACGGCGGGGTCCGCGCTTTGCAGAAGGGTTTCCCAGGCTTCCTTGCTATTTATTCCTTCTTTAATCCCTGGGGAGTGTGTACATTCCCAAATGATGTGATCTAGGGTCCCCCTATTCTCACATTTTTTGCATTTTTCCTCTATTTCCTTTTCCCTAAATACGTGTGATGCCCACACCGGGTTTATGAAGTTCTCAGCTTGTAGTCTACGCCATGTTGTAGCTTCTTTATTCCCTAGTGTTTTGTCCGGCGGAGGGAAAATCCTCCTTTGACTTCTATAGCTCTCTATTATTTCTGCATAGCTGATCAGTCTCTCATCCAGGTCCTTGCAGTCGGGCGGCTCTCCCCTGGCTCGGAAGTAGAGGTCTCGAGCCAGGGTGTTTGCCGCCTCGTTTCCAGGGATGGATGCGTGAGCTGGTACCCACACGATGCGTACGTCCCTCCCGATTTCCTTCTTTTTTAGAATTTGTGCTGCTTCTAAGGCAATCCTCCCTCTGCCATAATTGTAGACTGCAGTTTTGCTGTCACTAGCTATAATTTTGGCCTGCGTTCCTACGCATGCGAGCGCTATTGCGACTTCTTCCGCCGTTTCCGGGTTGCGGCTTCGAATGGATGCTGCTATCTCAGGTTCCCCCTTTCCGTTGACCACTGAGGCCACGGCTGCTCCTAGCTTCCCACTTGCTGCATCTGTGTATGCCACTGCTTTCTTATCTAGACTGTCCAGTCCTCTGGCCATGGCTTCTGCCCTCTTTTCCCTTCTTTCCTTGTTGAATTCTGGGTGCATATTTTTGGGCAATGGGTCTACTCTGATCTTTTCCCTAGCACATTTTGGAATGTCTTGTTTCTTTTGCATCCCCCTGTCGGTTTGCCTGTCGACCGCTTCTAGTATAGCTCTGCCGGTGCTCGTCCTGCTGAGCCTATCTAGCTGCGCTGATCTTACCGCTTCAGCTATCTCACTCCAGTTGTTGTGAAGCCCCATATTTAGTAGCCTTTCGTTTGAGGTGCTTATTGGCAAGCCCAGCGCCTTCTTATAGCTTTTCTTGATTATGGCATCAAGCTGCCTTTTTTCTGTTGCCCCTATCTTGAGGAAGGGGGTCGCGTAGCTGATCCTACTTAGTATATATGCCGGTACTAGTTTCATTAGGCTCTTCTCTTTGAGGCCTCTACCTCTAAGCGATATCCTTCTGAAAATTCCCGTGACTTGCGTCGCAAACTTGTCCAATCTTTTTAGGGTTTCATCATTGTAGCCGTTACTTAGTATGAATAGGCCCAGAATCCTGATCATATCTATCTTAGGCACCAGTTTTCCTTCCACAGTGATTTTAAAGTCCTCACCCTGCTTGAGCCTGTTTCTTTTTGGGTTGTATACCAGAAGCTCAGATTTCTCTGGTGAACATGCCAGTCCTCTTTGTGCTGCATACTCTACCACAGTGTCTGCTGCCTTCTGGAGTTTCCTTTCTATTTGCCCGTCGTCTCCTTTGTTTATCCAGACATTGATGTCGTCTGCATACATACTGAACTTTAGACCCTCTATTCCTTGAAGTAATTTAGGTAACCCTCTCATTGCTATGTTGAAGAGGAGTGGGGATAGTACCGACCCTTGGGGGGTGCCCCTGCTGCCCAGTTCTATGTTCCCTGATTCTATGTCCTGATATTTGATCCTCGCTGTTCTCCCAGTTAGGAAGTCCTTGACATAGTTATATGTTCTCGGACCTACCTCTAGACTATGTAGTTCCTCTAGTATAGCCTCGTGTTTGACGTTATCGAACGCCTTTTTGAGGTCGAGACCTAGGATTACTTTTGCATCTTTGGATTGGGATTCGATTATGTCGTGCTGCAGCCTCAGCATCACGTCTTGCGTACTCAGCCCCGGGCGGAAGCCAATCATCTCGCTTGGCCAGAGCTCGTTGTCTTCCATGTATCTGGTTAGCCTTGTCTGAATTACGTGTTCCATTAGCTTCCCTACGCAAGATGTGAGGGATATGGGTCTTAAGTTTTCGAGCTTCGGCGCTTTTCCCGGCTTTGGAATGAGTATGATGTTCGCCTCTTTCCATTGCGCGGGAAGCTTTCCGGTTTCCCACACCTTCTGCATATATGCAGTGATTGCTGTTATCGAGCCATCATCTAGGTTCCTCAGGGTTTTGTTGGTGATGCCGTCTGGGCCCGGGGCCGATTTTGACTTTAGCTTAATTATTTCCGCCCTTACCTCCGCTTCTGTTATTGGGCCGTCTAAAAGCTCCATCGGGGGACCCTGGTACTCTGGGAGTTCTACCCTCTTCGTGTCCCCTATATATGTTTGTATAATTTCTTTAACGAACTCCTCGTCCGTCCCCTCATAGATGTGCTTTGTCTTGGCTAGACTAATTCTCGCTTGCGTTTTAGAGTTGGTAGGGTCGAGTAGGTGCCTTAATAGGTTCCAGGTCTTTGTTAAGCTCATACCCCTTTCCATCTCGTCGCACCTGCTGCACCAGTTTTTCTCACACAACTGTCGTGCATATTTTTCTATGTCCCGATTTAGTCTTGCTATTCTTCTCCTGAGGTTCCTATTCCATCTCTGCTTCTTCCATCTGCGTTCGAGTCCATTTTTGGCCTCCCACATGTGCAGCAGTTTGTTGTCTGCTAGTTCTAGAACATATTGCCCCTTCAAAGTTACGGTCGCTTCCGACACGTGCTTCTTAAGGGTTTCTGTCCATTCCTCTATGTTTTGGATGGTTCCCCAATTTTGCTGGTCCCTTTGGGCCCTGAATTTGTCCCATTCCGTGATTTTGGGCAGTCTACCCGCTTTATCTTTGATGCCCGTGCGTACCGTCGTGGCGATAATGAGGTGGTCACTTCCTAGGTCCGTTCCTGTGTTCATCCAAGTGGCTGCCCTAACGTTTTTGGTTAGCGTGAGGTCAGGTGTGGTGTCCGCCATGACGCTATTCCCTCTCCTAGTTGGGCACCCCGGATCTGTTTGCAGGGTTAGGCCTAACTCCTGTATGTCCTCCCATAGGTGTCGTCCCTTCGTGTCCCTCGTACTGTATCCCCACTCCTCGTGATGGGCGTTGAAGTCCCCTACTATGATCAGTGGGCTAATGTTTGCCACTTTCATTGCTTTCCGAAATATTGCCCTGAACCTGACTTATGACGTCATCACAAACCGCGCACCATGCCAGTTCCCATTCTGGCCACCGAATAGTCAGCACTGTAATTGTCACACAAAAACCTCTCCGACGTCGCGTTGATAGAATTCGCTTATAGGACGAAAGAGATCACGAGACCTTGTGACGTCATCCCAGCCTGCCCAGTGAATTATGAGCAATCTTCCTACCGTAGCAGGTGGCAATGAAAGTATACTTATTGATCGGAGAGGTAACGCGACCTTGTGACATCATTGCAACCGGCCTACCGTGTTATGAACAGCCTAGTCTTCAGACAACTTAGACAATCAAAATAACAATCAGAAAAGTTATATATGCTAACGTCAGCACTATCACTGCAAAGCCGATACCTGTTACTGCAGCTAGAAGTCGGAATATGGCGGTTCATGGACCGGCAGTTGCAAAGCTTACGCAAACACTCGCAAGTTGCAACAGAAGCTGCGAGAAATGAGAAATATAGCGCTATTGCATTAAACTCGTAAGGTTATTTAATCCTACAGCTTTTTTTCTCTCTCTCTCTAAAGCCACCTGCACCCGTCGGGGCCATCCTCTGTCCCCAATGTGGAATGCGTGAAAGAGAAAAAGGGAAGGCGCTTCTCTTCTCTTCCCGGGTCATCTCTGACGCGTTTTCCTGCGTATAGCCCGGAGCGTAGGGATTCTTTGTTCTGGTATTGCGCCATGGCTCGAGTCTCGCTTATAACCCTGCTGCTACGACTTTGAGGTGCGTAGTCTTCGAAGCACAATAAAGTGTTACATTAATGAAATGTGCTTCGCGCTAGGGAAACACAGCCGAAGATTCGTTCCGACAGGGCGCGTTCTTTTATTTTCTTTCATTGGTGTAGTCGTGGTGGCCTAGTTGTTCACCATCCTCGCGTACAGGAGGTGATAAAATGGGTAAAAGCTTCTCTCTCGTCTCAAGCTTGGCTTACCGGGTGAGAATTGCTTCAGAACTGGGTCTGACACCACCCTGCGTATATGAAAATAACGCACAACTGGGCGCACTCGGGATAAGGCAAAAGAAAAAGCAGTGGGTAACAACCCAAATCGGCCTAGTGCCGGAATAAAAATATGTAAGTGGAAACGATAAAATGGATTGAGGGTAAGGCATTAAAATGAGGAAAACAGAGAGAGATAATTAATTCTACGTCACACGGTATACTCGTAGCCTTCCCAGCTATAAACCGAGCTGTAATCGCGGGACATGAGGGAACAGGGGCAACGAGGCAGCAGACGAATTAGCTCCAGGGTACGTCAACCGAGCAGACACAACACTCAGCCCCACGGGCACCTTTGACCCGGTTACCCTCACGTACTCAGACATACTTGATCATTGCAGCGGTCAGCCGAAACGCTACCCAGCCCCACACAAGAGGCTATCCAATGAGGAGGCGGTAGACTGGCGCAGACTACAAACCGGTACCTACCTGCCCAAACTACACAAGATTTTCCCTACAAAATATGTAGACGAATGTCCGTGGTGCCGGTGTAAACCTACACTAGAGCATGTCACATGAACCCGCCCTAAGGCAGACTTAGAGCCTAGAATAGATCCCCCGAGTGTGACGCAATGGGAGCACTTGCTGGCCATACAGGACGAGGAAGCGCAACGATTTCTCGTACGCCGAGCCACGATGGCAGCAGTCAAGTGCGGCCTCCTAGACCGAGGATTGACCACGACGCCCAGTGACCCATAAGGGTCAAGAACACTTTAAATTTGTCGCAAATAAGGTTTTTTTCCATCCATCTATCCCAGCCCTGGTCCAAACTCAGGGGCATTTATAAGAAAAAATTAATAAAAAATCTTTTCTTCCTATCTTCTCATTTCCTCCCTCCTCCCGCCGACTTCTGTGAGGGCTGAAGAATAGTCCTTTAAATAAGAAGTAGACTTGATGTTAGTCTTGACAATCGTACCTTTTGGAACTGGAGTGAGAGATGATATGATATTAGGTGATCCGTTTTTTCGATGGAAAAAGGTAATACTTGAATGTAAATTATGTTCCATGGTTCTTGCTTTATTATTAAAGTAGTTTGATATACTTGCTGAAGTGCTGTAAAAATCTTGGATTGTTGGTAGTTCGGCAAATCAGCGTGCCCATCTTGACTTGAGATTTTTCGAAGTGCTGGCGTTTGATTTCGATCCAGATAGTTCGATCCAGAAAGGGTCGAAATGAAACATCTAGCCCAAATAGAAGTTCTTTTAAGCTGGCGTTTGAATTTGTTCCTTTGTGTTTTAGCGACTGGGCATGTTTTCAGATGGCGGTCAAATTAAGAAACATCCTTGCGCATTTACATTTTCGGTTGTTTGGTATGTCGAATTTACGTAAATAAAAGGAAAACAGCCATGAATTGTTTGTGCCTGTGAGGTATGATGGTTTGTTGAAAAATGCATGGACACGTGTTTTACATTTTTGATCCAATCGTTTCAGTCAGTGTCTGCAACCGTTTGTTCATTGCATCCGAAACGTACCAGAGTTTGCGCTTGACCCCCTTCGATCTTCTGGTAATATTTGTGGCCCTTTATTAAACCGGATGAAGTAATTACCCTTAATAACTTCCACGAAAAAATTTCTTGGTCATGTGACAGCCCTTCAAATTGCACAGAGGAGTGCAAAAGTTAGAGTCGCAAAAAAAATTACAAAAATAAAATATTTTACTTTTGCGCTTGAAATGTTTTTAAGGATAATCAATATTCATTGTGGGTTTTAATCGCACAGGCAAAATATATGTAGCGCGAAGTTCTTGTGTTGCTTTATTTCACTATTTTCCTCAAAAACACCGTTTTCGCTTTTTTAAAATCCCCTTTCGTGACGTTGCAGAACAACTTCACATCTTTTGCCGCTTCTTTATAATATGTTCTATCTCACTAAATGGTATAAAATAGGATGCACCAACGCTTGTTTCAGAAAAAATGTTCGAATTAAAAGAAAAGCGTGTTGTGCAGTGTTTTCGGGCATAATTTTCTTACAAAGGCCTTCCTAGTAAAAATATAATTTGCACTTCAATTGATAACTGTTTGCATTAAAATTATGCTCAGCGATTTTTATCGGAGCCTTTTGTTTTCAGCAAGCAAAAATTTTGAGTGCTACACCTCGAGCCATGGTTGCCCCGTAGTGCCACTGCACTGCTGGGCATGCTTTTTGCCGGTTCCCTAGCGTCATACACTGCCCGAAAAGCGGCTGTAAGGGGGCTTCAGTAAGCTGCGCGCTGTACGTAAGGCATCGGCTACTCCACGACTTCGGCTGTGGTTATGAAGGCAACCCAAGAAGCTATGCAATCAAGTCAATCTGCGGCCTTTGAAAATTGTCATGGAGGCGAGCCACCACTTATTTTCCGGCTATAAGCGTAATTTAGACCATACATTGCAAGAAGCTATGCTCCTCGCGACCAGGGGCGTAGCCAGGGGGAGAGGGGGGTATGGTGCTTCAGCCCCCCCTTCCCCCCTATTTTTTTCGAACTGTCACGCACCGCTGACCAAAGCAACCACCGGCGCCAGAAGCCATTCTAGATTCTGTCATCTACAATGCTTTTTTCAGACTAGAAAAGACATTCTGGCGCGAACGGGCAATTACGGGCATAAACGGGCAATTACGAAAATGTATGACTGTTCATACCGCAGATGTCTGTGCCGTTCATTGTAACAGTTAGCATCATGATCAGAATTACCATGCGAATACGAAAATTTTGAGGACATGAATAACCGATTACGATTGACCTTTCTCATTGAAAGCCCTGCCCACGCGGTGTTTCCCAACCTACACACTCGGATATTGGTTTTTTCAACTTGCGGCATCATTCGTAGCTTTCGTTTGTCCTTTTCTTTTCTTTTTATCTACCTGCTTTTAGTTTTCTTCGAATCAACGGACTACCCTTCTGTAATTATGGGTGAGGAATAATTTTCGCCGTGCAGGGAGTTAAAAAATTCATACTTTCGTATTGATTTCTGCATTGTTCCTCTACTGTTCTAACCATATGGTGCAGTCGCGACCGCAGCGTGCGTGGCCCAAGTCCATATCGCGACTTCTGCTATCATAGTTTTGTTCTTGCCTGGATCGTCTGTATTTCCGTGTGTAAAGTTTACTGTCTGCGATTTCTCAAGGTGTTTATTTGCTCCGTTTGACACATTGTATACAGTGACTTTTGCTTAGACACGTAGACTTAATCAAGACATAAGTGTATTTAATTATCTTGTGGCGAGGTTTTGTGCATACATACAGTGATTTTGTTTCCAGTAACCCTTTCTTGTCCTTTATCAAGCTGTAACTTCGCATTTGTAATACTCCATTTTATCTTCGCACTTCTAATATATATTTTGCAGAACTCGTCGTTTATACATGTGCTCGCTGTTGCGAATAAAATTTCGGTGCAACTACTTGCATGACCGGTGACAGCTGCTGCTGCGCAGTACACTGGAACGAAGGACAGCGTCACTGACATTTTTCCCTGGTTATTTACTATGTACAAAAATCTAAAGGTTCTTGAACGACCAAGATTCATTAAAATGTTTATCCTCTGCTTGCTCATTTCATCTCCTTTACGTTTTTCATATCAGCGCCATGCACTGTTTTGTTGGCTTCGGACTGATATAGTTTTATACTGTGTGGTGCGATATTTTCTTTACTAATTAAATACGCGAAAATATGGAACCATTGGTATCAGTTATGTTTGCCACGATTTTTAAGACATACGAATACAGTCTTTTCTTGAAAGACTACATATATCACTCGTCTAGACAGTGCGTAGCGCTAATACACAATGTCATTTTCAAAGGCAATGCAGTTATTATTCTTGCGTTTTATTCCTCCGTAAATTCTATGAGGAGGCCGCCCTGCAGCATGCCCCCCCCCCCCCCCCCACACACACACACACACACACATCTCCGAACAAAATTTCTGGCTACGCCACTGCTCGCGACGTGATGTATGACGCTGTGCATGCGCCGCTGGCACACGCCACGAAGCGAAGTGCTTTGGCTACAGATGATCGCGTTTTCATTGTAGTATTCATTGCTACTGCTTCAACTGTCAGTCGCATCGCGTTAACAAGAATGTAAGACATCACTAGTACGCCATCAGGATTCATAAAATCTAAGATGAATGTCCCTCTCTGATAATAGACTAGCGCAGTGGCGCTATCTATATTTTGTGTGCTGATACTATTAACAACTAACCGAGATATATAGGCCATATCCGTCGACTTCCTGCGAGCCGCCGCGTTGGCTCAGTGGTTAAGGTGCTCAGCTGCCGACCCTACAGAAGCGGGTTCAATTCTGGCTGCGGCGGCCATGTTCTGCAATGAAATGGCTGTAAGGGGCAACCATGGCTCGAGGTGCAGCGCTAAACTTCGAAATTTTTTTCTCGCTTAACACAAAAAAGGCTCCGATAAAAACACTGAACAAAATTTCAATGCACCTAGATATCAATTGAGCTATAATTTATAATTTTACTAGGAACGTCTCTGCAGGAAACGCATGCTCGAAAACACTGCACAGAGCATTTTTTTATTTCGACATTTTTTCTGAAATAAACTGTGTTTTATCACACTGTAAACCATTTAAGGAGATAGTACGTATTATAAAGAAGCGGCGAAACATGTGATGTTTCTCGCCAATGTCACGAAAGAGTATAAAAATAGCAAAAACGGTTTTTTTTAAATAATGACACAAAGCAAAACAAAAACTTTGCGCTACAATAGTTTTTGCTGTCCGAATAAGATCCACAATGCATATTCATTATCTCTGAAAAAATTTCAAGCGCAACAGTCAAATATTTTATTTCTGTACATCTCTTACCGCCATATCCACAAACGGGCTTTACCTTTACCTTACGTTCACCCTAGAGGCGACTTTCGTAAAGGTTACCGAAAGTGGAGGTACATGAAAGGTCAAGCCACGTTTCAGAAACCTACCTTTCGGCATCCTTACGGAAAGCGCCCTTACCCGCGGAAGTAAGAGGCATGGTAGCGAGGCTAAAAAAATATTAAAGCTTCCGTCATTAATGCACGCACTCATCACTTTTTTTTCTATCCGATATAAAGTAGTTAAACAAATACGGGAGATGTAATGCACATTCATTAGGAAAAATTAGGTAGTCTGGCTCTAATTTTGATGCATGTTTCCTTTTGGTCTAGCCACAATGATAGGCAGCCGTCGCTACAAGAAGCTTTGTTGAGACGACGTCGGTTTTTGTCTATTTTCGTGTTCCTCGTGTGTTGGCGTGTGCCTCGTGTGTTGTGTGTGTGCCTCGTGTGTTGTGCTCTTGCGCTTGTGCGTATTGGTTGTTTGCGCTTTCTTTAATTAGTAAATCTAGAATTTGTTTTCTATATATACTATATTGAATTTTACTGTCTATTTATTTGTTTGAAACTCGTGTAAATGGAGCAAAAAAAGAACAACGTTTACGGAGAGCGAGCGCCGCGTCCGGACGGACTTGGTAAACATACATAAGTCTGTAATCGAATGCAAAAAGAGCGACGGGGTCTCCCTGTAGAAAAAGAAGACCTGGAAGGTCCTCACTGAGCAGTACAACTGCCGCACCGACGTTCGGCCCAGCACAGAAGTCCAGCTGCGCAAGTGCTGGGACGACTTAAAAGAAAAGTGGCGAAGAGCGAAGGCAGCAGACATGAAAGGGGTTTTCGGCACAGGTGAGGTCTGCTTTCATTATTTTGCTTGGTAAAAAAAAAGCCAATTGCTTGATTCCCACGTCCATCATCGCATTCAATTTTGTCATCCTTTGTGCTTTATGTGAAGCAGCTTTCCGCAACATGTATAGCGACGCGAAAACGATGCCAAAGAACACACGCACTCGTGTTGTTCATTTTTCTGGTCCCGTTTTGTTGTTCATTTTCTGGCTCCGTTCCTGCTTCGTTTCGCTAAAGCCATAGTTTTCATGTGAGATTTGTCTCGTTTGTAGGCGCTCGAAAATTAAGGAATTTTCAGTAACATTATTCCCTAATTTCTGTGCCCTTTCTCAGGGGGCGGCCCGCCACCACCGAGCCAGCTGGACGACGAGTTGAACCGCGTTGGAGACGTGGCGTCCCATATGGGAACGAGAATATATAACCCACTTGACAATGACAGTAGCCGCTACAGCAACAGCGGGCCTTTGCAATGCACCCCGACCGTTGCCGCACTGCTGGAGGCGACGCAGTCCGAGCCACAGGCGGAGGCTGATGTATGTTTCTTGCCTGTGTACCTTTAATTATATATCCGATTATACATACCGGCGTGAACGCTAGGCAACAGTTTAGGGCATGTGTGTATTGGAAATATCGCTCATAATAACTATTTGAAGTTTTTTAATAATTTCTCACGCAATATTGATTGTGACTAAAACGTATCAATTCGGTGAATGGTTATTCATCTGTGTCAGCCACGCAACTCTAACACAAATTAAGCTGCAAGCATGGGATGCGCAGGGGTCATGGTATTCAATCAGGAAGTAGGAATAAAAATTGCTGTCACACTTGCTTAGCTGGCACCAACTTTTTAGCCATCATCCAATAAATGAGAGCATATGATCCGGCATATTGCAAAGAATTTTAACCTCAGTATGGCCATGTCTTTTATTTATTTCAGAGGTACTGCCAGCCTTCGCAGAAGGCCTTTGGCAGGAGTGAGCATACATGGTGAAGTACAAAAAAGCGCTACAAGATATGATAATGATAACAGTGGTGTCATCCGCCTGCTTGAGCAGATTAACACCGAGAAGAAAAAGAAAAAAGAAAAAAATAAGAAAGAAAAATGCTTTGTACAAGCTCGCGCTGTTCAGGCATATAGAAACAACACTGGCACATAACACAACAACACTGGCATCAATAGCACGCTTTAGTAAATAAACACTAACGGTAGACATACGCTGATCCATCAGCAATGACAATAATCACAACCTCAAAGCAATATCAATAGCGGGAACCAAAAACGCTGAGGTTGAGGTAACTTATGCACTTCAATTTTGATAAGAAAGATTCGACAGTCGGGCATTCCACAGCGTCACAAGGCAAAGAGTTCCACTGACGGACGGTTCTCGGAAAAAAGGAATTTTGAAAGGTATCTGTTCGGCACATATATTCTTTTAATTTTTTGGAATGGTTTGATCGTGTACATCGCCGTATAACATGTTCGATATAAATGCTACTATCTATGCCTAGGTTACTATTGTAGAGTAGATGCATGTATTTCATTCGTTCAAAATACCGTCGCAATTGTAATGGTTCTGAATTAGCTTTTTCTACAAGTGCAGTTGCTGAGGTACGCCAACTATAAGAGTTATAGATGAATCGAGCTGCCTTTTTGGATGCTTTCGAGTTTGGCAATGTTTAATTGAGTGCACGGATCCCAGACTACAGAAGCGTATTCAAGAACGGGTCTGATAAAAGTTTTGAAGGCAAGGAGTTTTATCTCTTGCGTAGGATTGCGCAGGGTTCTTCTCATGTAACCTAGTTTCTGCATAGCCTTTTTTGTAATGTATGAAACATGTTCATTCCATCTGAGATCTGAGGTGAGGATTACATCTAAGTATTTACAGCTTTTAACGGAAGATAAGGGGTGTCCATTGACGGAATAGGGAAATAGGAGGGGTTTTCTTTTGCGTGTTACTGTCATTGTTACCGTTTTCTTCCTGTTTATTTTCATTTGCCACGTTGAGCACCAGTTTTCTATTTCAGCTAGCGAAAAATTTAGTTGAGATTGGTCATTCGAGTTTTTAATTTCTTGATAAATAATACAATCATCAGCAAAAAGTTTTATTTTCACGGGTACTACATAAACAATATCATTAATAAAAACTATGAAGAAAAGGGGCCCAAGAAGAGATCCCTGTGGAACACCCGACTGGACAAACATATAGCTCGAGCACACTCCATCAATTCCCACACATTGGCCTCTACAGGAGAGATAAGCTGCTATCCATGCAAGCAATGTGTCGTTCTTGAGTATGGTTCGCAGTTTTAACAGCAGCTTTGGGTTTGGGCAGTTTTAATAGCAGCTTTTTCCTTAACCTTTGAAAAGACAAACTCCAGCATGCCTTGTTCAGGCGGCCTTCTACTTGCTGTTATCTAGAGCGTGGAAGTTTAAGGATGAACAACTGATGACGGGATCTTGCAGCCTCATTGGGACTGACAAAGAAAAGGCAGCACAACAGGGACAAGCAGTTTCCAATTTGTTGCAGATATTTTGGGATTATGTTTCCCAGTACAAATTACCTGCCCTAAAAATCTGTGCTTAACACAGTGGTTTGCGGAGTGAGGAGATTGTGTTACTGTAATATCACAAAGTGCTATGCGGAATGAATGCTAGCTGCGTGTTTTGCAAATATCAGCATTCCCAGTCTGTGCAGGTTCATCTGTGTACTAAATCAGTCTGATTCGGCCGACGCTCGTGTTGTCATATGCAACTGTCTAGCTTTGCCTTAACTTTTTCTCTACATACTACTGAAGATGACAAAAGGAAACATACCAGCAGATGTTTCTTGTTTCCATCTTGTCTTTTGTTTCCTACCTTTTGTAAGCCTGTGTAATTTTTTCTGGCATGGAATTATACTAAAACTGCCAAATAGTTGTTTATGGCTGCTAACATTCAGCTGCTGCTGCCTTACGGGGAGCATGACTGCTGTTCTCTGTGCCTATGGCTACACATTCTGAATGCAACATTCTCACGCACTGAAGATAAGCTGGCGTGTTTGTGGCATTATGTTGCTGTGCACACTACTGCACCTCTGCTTGGATGGTAGTGTGATATTGTATTGTTATAGCACAAAACCAACTGAGAGTTTAACGAAACGTTTAATTTACGAGCAATTCTTAAGAGTTCGACTTCCCGTGGTGTCAAGCAAAGGAAAGCTGTCAAACGTCTGAAAGTGGCGAGGCTGCTGAGGTTGTTGAGGTTTCCCTAGATGATCAGGAGGCCTACAGCAACCAGGACCTGCACGAGCAACAGTGCAGCGACGGAGGCGCAATGCGCCGATGCTGGCCACCACCTCCGAAGGCATTCTTGCTGCTCCACAGCCGGCTGGCTATCAGCGACGCAAGGCTGCGTCTTCCCCAAAAGAATCCGTGCTTGCTACAGTGCTGAGTTCCAGTCTTCAGGCTCTGGCAGCAGAGAGCAAAGGAAAAGGATAGGACATGTGTTAAGTGTGAAACACATGAAAGCAGAACATGAGCTGCACATGAATACAGTGGAGATGCATGCACTGCAGATTGCGAACAAAAAGGCTAAAATGCAACTTTTGCAGCTGAAAATTGCTGCATTGAAGAAAGAGCTGAACAAAGAGTAAAAATAAACAAATTGTTTCTTGAAGGAGTGAGTCACATTCATAAACATTTCCTAATTTTGTGCAAAGTGGTGCCGAATGATGCTTCTCCTGGCTCTGAACCCACTTTGCGAGTCCAGAGGCAATGGTTGCAGCTGTGGTTGAGGCTGTGGCTGCCGAGAGTTGCATGTGTTTGTGTGCAACAGAGCAGGAGGCATTTCCTCTGTAGCACGACGGCGGCCAAAAATGTGCAGTGCAGCACAAGCTGTTATTACGACTGCAGACATTCTGGTGTTGATTTGAAGCTTCATGTCCAGGCACGGGAATATTCTCTTCCATGTTCCAAATGCCCTCTCTATAGTATTTCTCGTCTTGACCTGTGCCATGTTGCATCTAAATGAACAAACGTTCCATGGGTTGAGAGCACCTCTTATGTTATTGTGAGGCGGCTATATTCTGCCAAATAGTTTCTGCTTACCGGTACTCTGGGCTCCCTCTCTGTCCTGATTCCCTAAAGGGGGTCATGAGGTAAGGCCGGCACGCATACCATATGTCGCCGAGAAGCATCCCTGGGATGGTCCCTTCCTCGTAGCGGAACCTTGCACGGCTGCTTTCATATATACGGCTGTCATGTGTAGACCCAGGCCCGCTCGCCACCACATAAAAAAACTCCATCTGAGGGCCAGTTATTGCCTTCAGAAAATATGCGAAGAAACAGTGTCACAAACTAAAATTACACACAGCAATTCCTTTCCATTCAAGAATATTGCAGCTACATTGAACAGATGTGCAATTTGCGCATAGCGTTCTTTGAACAGCTATCTACTTTATGCCGTGTACACGCAATTTACTGAGCCTTTACTTCCTCATAATACCTTCTTGTCACTGTATAACCTCACCAATGAAAGATTAACATAATGCATAATTCATGATTAGTCAATGAGTAGTGGTGGCGGTGGTGGTAGTGTTTATTTTTATTAAAATAATAGTAAAAAGGAAGGAAAAGATTTTTGCTAGCCTCGGCATCTGCCATCGATACTGAAGCACCTGAGCTGGGGCAGCGGAAATAAAGGATAGCAGGCAGAATAGAGAAATGAAATGAAAGTTGTGAGGGGACAGGAAGAGAGGATAGGGGGAGAAGTAATATGTACAAACTATTTACACAATAAGAAACGTGTCCACGTTGTGCGCGTGATTAGTTCATATTAGAGGAATTAAATCACACACGCGCACAGCACTGTGTAGGTTACAACTGGAGTGGGGCGTCCAGTTATTAATCGTTCGAGGTAGAACTCGCGGAGCGTTCGGTCACTGCGTGTAACTACCTGACGGAGAACAGACGGGACGTCAAGCCCGTGTGTTCGAGGAATGCACAGAGGCTCACCAAAGTTCGCTCACGAGTGCGCGCACTGCCCTGCGGCCACAATAGTGTCTTGATGGAATCTGGTAGTATGCCCTGTGCCCTATAGGCCGCGAGCATATCGCGACGACAATGAGTAGTGCAGAAAATGAAAAAGGTGCTGGGTGTCACAGGGCCTAATAAAGCGATGTTTAGATATGGGTTTTTGATTGTGCCGTCGGCAAGCCTCGGAGTATGTCTAAATGTGAAGAGGCTAGCCCCAATTAGCACTGTCAGTAGCTTGCACACTACCAGTTGATGACCTTTGTACTATCTACTTACTAGGATGCGACTTCTGCCCAACAAAATATGATTTTCATATTTACTCGCACGTGACTGCTGACCAGAAAATATGATTTTGGCAAGCATTTCTTTTCGACGCACAAGCACAATCCACTTCTTAAACCACTTACCTCAATCATTTTGAGAACACAAAAGTGAAGGTTGCCAAATACTGGAGCATTTTCCTTCTATTATGCCTTGAATGAGCAGTCACGTGGTATACCTTGTGTTACAGCTTCACAGCACTGCTTTGTTTACACTCAACTATGATAAAGGAGAACAGAATTGATAATTATTTCAGCTATGCGCAGTTTTGCTCTCTCTGTTGCATTCCTCTGTAGCCTCCCCTTCCCTTCCTTTCTTCACCCCCGATTAAAAATAAAGAAACCCGCCCAGACGCACGGCGAAAATTACATACTTGACATGAACTAGCCAAATAAGACAGCAGCTTTAAAGTTTTTCTTACCTGCACATTGAAGGAGAAATACCCTTTCCGATTCCGGAACACCTCGGCATTTTCTCCTCCCAGGTTCTTTATCCGCACATGAGTGCAGTCGATGCACCCAGTGACGCCGGGAAACTGAGCGATGCCGTAAAAGGCGTGCATCACTTTGTGCATATCTCCAGCTTCAGGAAATTTCACCAGTGCCGGAAACAAGGTTTCTGCGATGACGGAGAACACAGTCGACGCCACCCGGGAACCCGTGGGTTGGGAGACATTGACGAGGTCGCCGGTCACAACTTGAAAAGTCACCGCACCGTAAAAGCGGAGTGCGATAAGTAGTCGCAGCAGCGGCAGCACAGGGCAGCCTTGTCCGTCAGGGTAGCGGTGCAGTGGAAGCATGGACAGCAGTTCCAGCACGTCAGGCTTCGAAAACCGGTACCTCGCGAGGAACTCGCCGTCGTCGAAATGATCCATCGGGTTCTGGCGATCCCTAAGCACCCTCCGCGATGGCTTCGCGCGGTGGGGAACTTCGTCAAGCGGTAACCGCATGAGGCGAAAATTCGCGGCGACACGCCACGCGATCGCATCGCGCGGTGGGCTGAGGGCCGCCGAAGCACTGTCGCTCATCGCGTCGCCAAGGTTCTGGGTTTACAGAAAATTTCGCCCATCCCCCGGAAGTACCGTGCGAGACTAGCCAATGACGGAAGGCCTTGCGGGTGCGCAACTTCCGATCCGTTTTGCGCGCGAAAGTCGATTTTTTTTTTCAGCGGAGCAACAGCCGACGCATCCCTCACCATGGCAGCTATGCAAGAATTTAATGAAAGGCTTATTAATGAAGTTCAAAAGTAAAGGGTGTTGTGGGTATGTCCTACACGCACTATAAGTTGCAAGTGCGCAGGAATGTCGCCTGGCGCCTCATCGCAACGTCCCTCGGGCGCACTTTTCTGCGTCACGTGACTTTGTGTAGACTAAAAATAAAATTATTATCTAAATATATTTTTAAATGTTTTTATTGTGTTTTATCTTGTATGAAGCCTTAGGAGCGTTGTTATACGCGTTAATTAACGCAATATGACTGAACGCTGAAGCGGCCGCAATCGAGCAACACTGAAAACGCGCCGCTCCGACGCCGAGTCCCGTCGCTTGGTGCGGTTTGCGCCAGCGGCAGCGATGGGCGACGGCGGCGTCATCGCGCGACGTATCGTGAAGGAATATCGCCTCATGCGGTTACCGCTTCATTCACGACTTCTTCCATAAATTCACCATAAGTTCCATGAACACGACGAGCTCGGAAAAGCTGTCGCCGTATTCCTCCATGTTGGATTGACGAAATGAGCTAATAAAGGTAGGCAAGGGCTACCATTGCGAACGCGCCCTTTCCGAGGCCGAAAGGGCGGCTAAAGGTGCATTTTAAGGGTAAAGTTGGTTTCTGAAACCCCCGAAGGAGCCGCAAAGGGGAGGACCTCCAAAAGGAAGGTAAAGGTTGGTTTGTGAATAAGGGGGCTAGTGACACCAACTTTTGCACTCTCCTGAGGAATTCGAAGGGCGGTCACATGGCCAGGGAATATTTTACGCCAAATTCATTTAGGGTAATTGCTTTGGTTGGTTCAATAAAGAGCCAACAATCTTATCGAATAGATCGCATGGCGTTGATCGCAAACTCTGGTACTTTTGGTATGGAATAAGCCCTCTTTCACACTACGTCATCTGTTGATCTATCATTTTTATCCGCTTCTTGTTGCCAACCAAATTAGTGTTAACGGCACTTAGGTCTTGTTGGGATTCAGGTAGCGCGTTTGGGCCGGAGAAGGGACGATGAAGGTCGGAGGAAGAAAACATGGAAAACTTTATACAAAGACTATTTATATAATGTAGTACAAGAGCAACTGAGAATGCATCTCAGTTAAAGGGAGCTTCTTAGTGGACGGGAGTCTCTCACTCCCTCCTTTATCCCTTCCCTTACGGCGCGGTTCAGGTGTCCAACGATATATGAGACAGATACTGCGCCATTTCCTTTCCCCAAAGCCCAATTATTATTAGCCCATTGATACCCTTCATATTCCCGAGATCCCTGACCAGGGAATAAGGCTCGAAGAATAATGTCCAAGGAAACGAGCTTACGTAGACACTGGGGGTACCGCCCACGGCTGGGTAGTGGTGCTGATGCTCTCACAGTTCGCCGAGGTATAGTGAAACAGACATTCTCCGAAAACTGCCGCTTAGATGCCATTATAGCTGCTATTGCAGCGAATCCGTTGGACAGGAATGTGCAGCTGTCTCCCAGCAGGGGCATAAACGACCCCGCAGCGTGACCGATGAAAGCAGCGCTCCGTCTGGCCACACAAGCGCCGACTCAGCCACCTGACGCCGTCATTGTCGCCGCTGCTTCCGCGAACGCAGTGAGTGCTTGCAGCAGCTTTTTTTCCCAGAGGTTTTCTAGAAATTCTTGTCTATGGAACCCGCGCCTTATACACCTGTCACACGGACACCGCAGAAGCCTGTGAGAATCAGGTCCATATATCCAAAAGCGTTAGGAGTGCATCTACACAACACAAACGTTGCGCCTTTGCCACTAAGGGCCTTGGAGGCGAAGGCGCCCGTCCAAGACCTTCGCAGCCCAAACCTGCGGCATTCGAGAACCTGCGATCGCAGTGCCATCCAATGTCAAAAAGTGAAAGCAATAAAAATTATAGATGGCGCTAACAGTATTTGGAAACATCTTTTAAAAATACGAAAGCTGTGTCTGGCTTTGCTTTTTGAACGGGTGTTTACACAGCCTTTGTCCGTAAAGTTTGGATACTGAATTATTTTCTGATTAGAAAAAATTTTATTTACATATGTACACATGCCAAGGTTACCGGATACATTTGACATTCACAAGTTGACATGACGCTCAGCATGTAAGGCGAGCCAATTAGAGTGCCAAAACATCTTTGAATAACTAACAGGAATTTCTTGTGTGCGATTTAAAGCGGCGTGGCATGATTATTAACAGTGAGTGATACCGGAAAAATCTGACACGGAAAAAAAGGGGGGGGAAATAAAGAAGAAGACCCTAGCGCCAGTTTGGTCTAAAGACCAGAACAAGACGTTCATTGTTAACAGAAATGAATGGGCATGACCACTGCCGGAGAAACTCTTCCTCTCCCAAGAAAAAGAGTTCCTCTGACAAGAAACTGATCATCTCCCTTCTAAGACGGCCAAGTATTGGCCACACAGCTCGGCGTCGAAAGCCACCAGCGACCGCGGTGCATCGATTGCGCCATAAACTAAAAAGACCTGCAACAATTAACAGGCGAGCAAAACGGCCGCTGGGGAAGCGGCCGCGGGAGACAAAGCTCGAAATGACCTGCCCACGGAATCCCGCATGAACGGCGCGCCAAAAGACACGTGCTACCATGCAGGTGACTGTAGCATGGCGATTAGATTCCGGAAGCGGGCAATTCGGACAGGTACTGGAGCGTAAAACGCCCCACCGCTCCAGCCGATCACAAGTAGGCAGCACTGCCCAACCAAGTTTCCACACAAAGTCACGTAGATGGTCTGGGAGAGGCGTCGATGTTATGCGCGCCCATTGAACGCGGCACATCGGTGAGCGGCGAGCCGCCGGCACAACAGGCAACAACAGCGAGCCCATAATATTCACGACACGGTCTGTAAGCATGTTGACGTCAGGTGCTACTGCGCTTGCATGCCTGAAAAAGGCCACTGCCGTAGTATATATAGCGGTAGGCTTCTCTGATTGAGGACCATGATTAACTGGGGCCGAGGGATCCAAAAAGCGCAAGGAAGGGCCCAAAAAGTACCGCGCCAGGGTTCGCGCCGGAGACGCGTCCCCCAGCAGGATACGCAACATGCACTTCAATGCTAACAGTGAGGACGTGATGGTCAACGTTGGGAAGGCAAAACCACCTCGCTCACGTGGTTGTCCAAGAACAGCACGAGCCACAAGCTCGGTTCCGCCTGACCAAAAAAAAGAAAAAACTGTAGTCTGCACCCGCCTTATGACGCGCAGGGGTGGTTTAACAATGTGGCAAAGGTACCAAAAGGCACCCAGCACGACCGACTGAACCAGGTAGCGCCTCTCAAGCAGAGGAAGGTCAAAGGTCTGTGCCCTCTGCACACGAGCTGTAATACCCTCTACGACCGAAGACCACATACCATTCCATACTCCAGCACAGTCGTAGGTCACTCCTAAAATGCGCATCTGCTCACACCACTGCAAAGGTATTGTACTCGTTATACGTCTCTGAGGTGACCCTACAAAAAAGTAATGACTCTTGGAATAATTAAGAGCAGCCCCCGACAAGGAGGCGTACTCACGAAAAACGTTTAAAACTTCGAGCAGGCTGCGTCCATCAGCTAAGTATAGCGTGATGTCATCTGCATAAGCAGTGACGCGTACACTCTCACTGCCTGGCAATGCCAGACCGCTAATGAGAGAATGGTGATTGACTGCCAAAAGGAAAGGCTCTAATGCTAAGACAAACAAAAGAGGGGAGAGCGGACAACCTTGACGGACGCCGCGGCCAACATCAAATGCGGTACTTTCCCAGCCATCGAGGAACAGAGTGCTTGAAATATCTCTGTACATCTCTTTAATAAGTAGCACTAAAGAAGGTGGGAAACCGAAAGCATCCAGTGTACCGTAAATATACTCATGCTCTAGAAAGTCGAATGCCTTCTCTTGATCTAGAGAAACAAGAAGACCCTGTGCGCGCCGCCGTATAGTATACTCTAGGATATCTCTCGTTACAGAAGATAAACTATGTATTTCACGGCCCGGAATGGAGCAAACCTAGTGGCAGGAAATGAGGGACGGGAGAAGAGCCCGTAAACGGCGGACGAGTAATTTTGCTAATACTTTATAATCTGTATTTAGTAAGGTGATAGGGCGCCAATCTGCCGGACATGTCGAGAAAGAAGACTTTTTAGGGATCAGAACGATGCGGCCTCTTTTAAATGAATTAGGAAGGACATTCCGAGTGAAACAGATTTTTAACACTTCCGTGAAAATGGGGCCTACTATATGCCAGAATTGTAAATAGAACTCCACAGGAAGACCATCTGGCCCAGGCGTTGAGCCTCGTTTCATGGAATCTAACGCCTCCTTGATTTCATCTGTTGTTGGCGGAGCCATAAGGCCATCATGAAGTTCATCCGCAACCTGCGGCAAGCCTGCAAAAAAAGGGTGTGCGGAAACGTCATCGCGATGAACCAAAAAGTGCGACTGAGCAATATCCCTGAAATGGACGAAAAACGCACTGAAATTCCTGCCAACTGGCTGGGCCACAGCACCGACGGAAGAGGTAAAAGCAGGGGCACCTTGAGCGCACAACAGCTCCTGGCGTGCAAACCGAAGCACCTCTGGATGAGAAGTTGGATTGCGCCGACAACGCCATGCGGCCGCTGTCAGAGAGGATGATCGTAAAAGACGCTGGAGACGCTCTGAAAGTTCCTCTTTCCATGCACACATAAGCGCCGATGGCGACGGGGTGCGCTGAGCTATACGGAGCTTCGCCGTCATAACACGAACCTCAGCTGAGACGCGAGCTCTAAGGGCTCGACCAGAAGCGGCGCAATGGTGACGCCACTGCTCCTTCAGACGATCCCAGTCACCAGGCACGGCCCCAACAACCGAAAACCGCAAGGCCCGCGTTAGTCCTTCTCTCGTGCTGGCATCGTGAAGGATGCGTACATCCAAACGCCATGGTCTGAAAGGAGACACTGCAGCCGCCGGAACCCTGAGCGACAGAAGAAAGGGGCGATGGTCTGATATGTGTACTGGTGAGGATGGCAGCGGAATTACATTAGCAGCACCCACTGTCCTCGAAAGGCCCGTCGGTACGTACGCCCTGTCTAGCCTGCTTGACGACAATCCGCGACGCCAAGTCCACACAAAGACGCCGCCATGCAGGAGCTCATAAGCATCTGTTAACAGAAACTGGTTGACTAGGCGGCGCAACTCGCGCGCATTCCAGCTTGGTCTGCCTCTGCCAGGTCCCTGCACATCAGCGACCGTATCGAGCACGCAGTTGAAATCGCCCAACATCACAACGTTTCGTCCTCCAAGAAAATACACATCAAGATTTTTATAAAATGAGTTTACCAAATTAGAATGCGCAGGTGCGTAGATGCAAAGAAGTCTCAGACGAAGTGAGTTAAACGTGCAGTCGAACGCCAGCACGCGTCCAAGCGCATCGTAGGTAACATGATGGTCTCGCAGAAGTATTCGGTTCAGAACAAGAACGCCAACTCCGCTAGAACGCGTGCTAGCGTACGAAAAGAAAGCATCGATACCAAACCTACGCTTAAATTCCAACACGTCACTGAGGCGAAAAAAATTAGTTTCTTGCAGGCAGAGGATATCGCAGCCCGATGAACGAGCGAAAGCGACCACCTCGGTCTGCTTCATAACATTGCGAAACCCTTGCACGTTAAGCGTGATGATGTTAAGTGTAGCCATTTTGGTAATGAAAAAAAACAAAAAACAACGAGTTGTGATGTCTAAGCAATACAATGCGCGCTACGAACGGCGCCAAACCATCTCACTTTTTTCGTAGAGTCGGACCAGAGGAGGCACGAGGCCTCCTTGCCCGACCAGAAGAGTTGTCCGAGTCCGTAGTCGACGTATGTGGACGCTTTAAGCTGGAGCTCAAAGCGACCATCTCAACATCCGAAGAGAGAGTACTAGAAGTGCTGGCGCTAATCCTCGACGCAGAAGAGGACGGCGACTGCACAGATTCCACGTCAGGAGATGGCCTTGGCTCCTGCCCAGGCGAAATATTTGTGCCGACACTAAACTGCGATGACGAAGGAGATGACGACGGCGGCCTCGGCTCCTGCCCAGGCACGATGATAGTCTCGTCGATGACGAGGTTGACTGAAGAAGCTGAGGACGACAAGCTGCTCTCGTCACCATCGGCCTCAGATACGCTGGCGTTGTCGCTCAAAACCGCAACGCTGGCTGCGGTCTGCCGCGCAGGCTGCGAGAGCGGCCTGTCCCCAGCATCAGAGACCTGCAGAGGCGCAATGGGCTCGGCCTCCGTAGCGGCAGGTACACTTGGAGAGACTGAGGCTGACATAGCAGGCACATTTAATGCCGGCTTGCGAGGTGCATCACTGGACGCATCAGCCGTAGGCACCGCTTCCTCCACCGATACATTCAGAGACGCCGAGGAACCACTCACAAAGCCGTTGGTGTCGGAAACGCCGCGTTCCTTGATGGCTTCATCGGCTGCCTGTGCAGCCGGTGCACCCGCAGCCTCAGAGTACGAGGGCTTGATCGCGCATGCCACGGTAGCGTGTGGATCACCACAACGTCGACACGGCAGCACACAACCTTGGCCTTGGTGCCCAAAGACGCCGCAGCGGGCGCAGAACGGAGCCGTGCACTGTGCTCTGAAGTGTGATGTCGACCCACAACGTCGACAAACACGCTACATGCCTTTGTAATCGCATGTCACGCGGTGGCCAGCGACCTTGATGTAGTTAGGCACGGGCGACTCGGGCTTCATTTCAATTCGGACATACCGCGTCCCGGTGGTGACCGTGGGACGCGACCCCATGATGCCGCGACTTATGTGCAGCACCTTGCCATAAGGAGAAAGAGCCTTGGCAAGGGCATCACTTGGTACTCGGGCGGGCAGAAAAAGAACAGTCACCTGAGTCACCTGGGGGCTCAGGGGAACGATGGGGACGCGTTCGTTGCCGATGATGAGGCAAGACGCATCAACGATTGCAGCCATGGCGGCTTCACTCTTTAGGGTAACTTGGTAGTTGCGTCCACCGAAGTGCTGGACACAGTAAACTTCTTCCAAACGAACTACGGAGGCTGTCGCATCAACGACATCCTCCGGACTAGCCCCCTCAGGGACGACGACATCAAAGGCAAGGGCCTTTGTAGGTGGCTGGCTCACCATGTTGAGGCGCCCGCCAGCCGAAGGGCACCGGAACAAAAGATCACTCTTGGTGGTCGAACACCGGCCACCGACGCAAGCCGGCGGCCGGAACGCACGCAGGAACACAGCAGGCCGAGCAGTCTGAGCAGGCCGAGTACTACACACAATCCGAGTACTACACCATTCGACTACAGCGTGAAAGCGAACACCTAGCACAGTGCGGGTAACATGTCCACCGCTTGTGATTCCATTACCATCGTAAGACCACTGAATGTCATTAATCCGTGTTTGTCCCCTCACCCACTCTGCCCGCTTCCGATCTCTTAACGTTACACCTATAATTTTTTTCTTTCCATGGCTCGCTGCGTTGTCCTTAACTTAAGCTGAACTCTTTTCGTTAGCCTCCACGTTTTCCCCCCGTAGATGAGTACCGGTAAGACACAGCTGTTCTATATTTTTCTCTTGAGGGATATTGTTAAACTGCCACTCATAATCTGAGAGAACCCTCCATATGCGCTCCACCCCATACTTATTCTTCTAGTTATTTCTCCCTCATGATCCGGATCAGCGGTCACTGCCTGCCCTAAGTAGACTTATTCGTTGTGAATAACACAAGCGCTACCAAACCTGACACAAAGAGGGAAACACAGGCACAGTAGTGCCTGTGTATTGTAGCGCTTGTGTTACTCACAATGAGTGTTTTCTAACTTGCTCAGGTTATGTAGACGTATTTTCTTACCACTACCAGCACATCGCTACCAATTGAAACTATTATTCGCTTCCGAGACTGTTCAACATCAGTTTGGTTTTGTGCATGTCAATTTTTTTGACCCACAGTAACGCTCTCCTTATCTAACGCAGGGAGCATGCTTTGCAGTTCATCTGCTGAGTGAATTAGCAGGACAGTATTATCTGCGAATCGAAAATTAACTCTCTATTAACTCTTATCCCAAACTGTTCCAAATCCAGGCCTCGGAACACCTCCTGTAAACAGGCGGCGAATAGCATAGGCAAGATCGTGTTTCCCTGCCTGGCACCCCTCCTTATTCGAATTATCTTACAGATTTTATGGATGACTAAGGCAGCTGGGCAGTGGTGATAGATATCTTGCAGTATTTTTCCTTAAGGATCTTCTACACCCTGATTGCGCAATGTCTGCATGACTGCTGAGGATTCAACTGAATAAAATACCTTTTCGTAATCAAATAAGGCTATATCTAGGCGTAGGTTACATTCTGCGCATTTCTCTATCACCTGATTGATGGTGTGAATATGGTCAATTATCCTGTATACTTTACGAAACCCTGCCTGATCATGTGGTTGGTGGAACTCTAAGCTTGTCCTCATTCTATACGCGATTGCCTTAGTAAATGCCTTGTAGCCGACGGACAGTAAGCTTTTCGATTTGTAATTTTACAATTCGTTTCCGTCTCCTTTCCTATAAATTAAGAAAATGTTAGTGTTCTTCCAAGCTCCTGGTACGCTCCAAGTCCTAAGGCATTGCGTATACAAGGTGGCTAGTTTTAACGCGAGTTTAAAATGCCCCGTTGAGGGAAAAAATCCGGTGCGGGCGTTTCACTCGAAAAGCCACGGGCATGCCTCCGGCAGGTGCTCCCCAGAGAGTGACCTAGGAGGCAGGTGCGCAACTTAGGTCATGTGATCTTGCGGCGATATCACAACCTGTCCACCGGATAGTCAGCAAACTGCCCACCACGGCAGGTGGTCGTTAATGACTAGTCACTCGGGATGAGCAACCTGGACCGGACAAGCGCCACCGGTGGGAGCACCTGCCATCACAGCTCCGTTGCGAATCCCTTACCCGCTGTACCATTGCACCAGAAGCAGTATGAGGACTCCCGGGATCTATGAATCCAGAGAATGACCTTCTGGATGTGTTGAGATTAACGCATTACGCTATCGCGTCATACCCTTAAGGCGAAGCTTAAGTGTCCCCTCCAATTTTTCTAGCACAATCAATACCCTCTATCCTTCAACAGATCTGCTGTTACCTGATCCTGACTCAGCAGCTGCTTTTCCCCTTTCCATGGCTCCCTAAGGCTTTCTTTACTTCCTCTTTTGTTACTGGCGGGATCTCCCAGCGCTGTGCGCTACTCCCTCTCTTATTAACGTTCTTATTACTTTCGCAGCTGTAGAGATTTGTGTGGAACTCTTGGGATACTTTAATTATGTTATACATATTGCTAATGGCATTGTTCTGTTTGTCTCTTAGCGCATAGGTCCGGTTTTTGCCTACGCCCAGTTTCCTCTTCACCACTGTTCGGATACTAATTTCCTTTAAAGCATGCTCGATTCTCTCCATATTAAACTTCCTTATGTCGGTACCTTGTGCTTTTTCATTAACTTTGATAGCTCTGCCAATTATATTATCTGTGGAATTAGACTCATCCATACTTTTGCGTTCCTTAATCAGATCTTTCGTCTCGCGAGATAGCTTGCCGGTATCCTTTCGAAGCATCCTACCGCCTACGAATACTGCGCACTCTGTAATGCCAGCTTTGAAATTATCGTTCTTTGCTTGAACATCAAGGCCGTCCCCCTCACTTAAAGCCACATATCTGTTATGCAGCGATATCCTCAGTTCCTCCACTTTCCTTCTAACCGCTAACTCGTTAATGGGCTTCCGCTTCACAGGTTTCTTTCGTTCCCTCTTCAAGTCTAGGCTAATTCAAGACCTAACCACCCTGTGGTCGCTACAGCCCACCTTGACGAGGACCTCGACATCCTGCATGATTCTACGGTGAGCGCATAGTGTGAGCGCATCCACATTAAAAAATACTACATGAATTTACCCTCACGCGCTTAAATCTTGCATAAAGGGCTCACTTTATGTGAGAGCTAAATTTGTACAGCATACAACGAAATGCCTCCAGAATGAGTGCTAATTTACCAGTTAAAATTTTTCTAGAACCTCATGCTCACCTCGCATTCGGTTCCATAACTTAAGATTGACTTATGCTGTCAGGAAGGCTTCATGCAGCTTTATGAAAGCTCATATATCACTTTGATGACACCCACGTTTCACATCTAATTTAGATATTTAGCTCATTGCTTTCAAAGCAGTTGTTGTTTGTTCTCTGTAGCTCTGCAAGTATTCATGTGAACAGTTTTTGTATAGGTACCCTGCATTTCATTTTCATTGTGCGTGGATATTCACCAGCTTTGTGTCAATACTGCTGGACGAAATTGGTATGCATTTTGACCACCGGGCTTTAACAAAGGCGATAATTTTTTGCAAGTAAATATGTGTGATTGCTGTGAAGTAATGGTTGGATCGATTATGAGGAGCGAGTGCCAAGGAAAGGCAGTGTCATTTTTCAGCAGTAAATGCCACTTTGCATTTAGGGTGAGCACTATTTATTTATTTATTTACTCAGGTGTTTGATAAGAATGAAAACATGGACACTGAATGGCATTGTGTTCCTTCTCTTCTGAAACTAGGAGAGGGCGACGATGCACTCAGCATAGCCGTTTGAAGTGAAAACTGGTTTATCATTCTTCTGCAGTTTATAATAAAAAAATATTCCATGTGTAGTGTCTATGTGAGTATGCTTACTCATGAAAAAACAACAGAATTACTTCTCAGTGCAAGCTTATTATAATGATGCTTCTGTTGACGCAGGTGAACGTGGCGGTAAAAATCGAGAATTCAGAGATGTGTACGCCAACTCGAAGTGAAGGCAAAATGCATGAAACGCTGCTCCAGTGTCGGTGCAACGAGTATCTGGGTTCACAGCAGCAATTAGCTATGCCAAAAACCTTGTCTTTGTGTATGGTTAGAGATTTTTGCATTTGATTTGAAAATCGCTGTAGAGCAAGCCATAAGACATGCTTGTGTGTTATGCCGCACGGCTCTGATATCTTCTGCTTTTTTCCCTGATCATAGCATTTTATGATTCTGTACAACTTGAACATTGCCAGCCTTGCTGCTGTTGAATACTAAGAATTAAGGAGGCGTAAGCTAAAAAAGTGAGAACAGTGCAGGAAGCAATATTCAAGATAAATAAGGCAGGTGCAGACGCATCGTGATCTGTACTGTACTCCCTATCATGGGTGCACTGAAACATCGGTGCCTTGTTACGACAGCCTGTAAATCTACTGAAAGAAATACAGGACAGCCCTCACAGCTAACTCACTGCTGATCCGGCGTAGCTTATTCAATGTGGCTTATGCAGGTTGCAACAGCTAGTGCGGCTGGGTATGGATGTTGAAACTTCTATGCAGCAATGAGGAACAAAAACGAGACATCAGGTACATGAGACACAAAGGGTATAGCGCTTCTGCCGGCGGATTGGTACGTGAGTCTAAACTTGTATCTAACTGCTTGAAAATGGGACGTTATAAGTGACAAATGATAGCGCTTGTTATTCAGTGAGATATTACTGCTCACAGGCACTACTATCACACAGGGGACACACAAAACATATTTAAGAAGGTATGGGTTTGTGAAAAGCAGCCGCTGAGCAAACTGATATCGCCTTTAGTCATGTACTGTGAAACAGACGAAAACTAATGCATGTGTTGGATTTCTGGAGTTGCGGATGAGCCTCGCCCAGTCGAACTCCACTTGACCGCTGTTTTATGGTTCAGAGCCTGTAGTGCTGCTGCAAATCATTTTTTACAATTAATTGCCAGGTATAAAAAAAATGGGCAAAATTGACTTCTGAGGTATGCTGAACCGAGAACCTTTTGTGCATCTGTTTTCTATGACAGATCAGCATGCGTATCACTTCGAAAAGGCCTATATAATGCCATATGATGGCAGCTGACAGGGAGTTGAGTGGATTGCCAGTAGGCTCGGCAGCCCAGCCAAAATGGGTACGTCTCTTTTGACGCAACAGCTTTTGGTGCAGGTAACGAATCGGTACTGCTGTTTGCATCGCATACTTCTTACGCTGCTTTGGTAGTAATGCCGAGCGCAAGCTTTAGTTTTTCTGCTGCCTATGACTATGCCTGTTTGTTTGCTAAACTGCTTAAGTTATCTTATGATGTTGAAGGAAACCCCGGACCGAACACCCGTCCTAATGAAGCTCAGGTATCTTCTGACATACTAGCTGCCCTTGATGAGATTCGAATTGGAGAGGCATGTTGGCTAAACGAAGTTAAATCAATTCATGACAGGCTTTCGCAACACGAAAAGACATTCGATGGCATTAAACAACGCCTCAGTAAAAGAGAAAATGACTGCTCGGCTCTACTCACAGTGTGGGCAGCTTTTTAAGACGTCTAGATGCTCGTCCAGCAAAATACCGATAGCTTAAACTCACTACCGCAAAGAATTGATGACGGAGAAGAAAGAGCACGTCGCTGCAACCTTCTCTTGCACAAATGTTATTATCTCTCGCAGATTTTAAACCAGCTCATCACGTCTCCCTTCGCGCCAGTCACGCTACAGCCGATTATAGTCCATCTCGCGCACGTACTACTGCGGAGCTGCATTCTTTCTTTGGTCAAACAGCAGTCAGCTGGAATGGCCTGCCTGCCGAAGCCGCACTCCACACCAGCACCGTTCATTTCAATAACGTCATCGAAAATGTTGTGCTCCAAACGCAGTGTCATTCCTTTCGTATTGTTTTGTATTTCCCATAGTATATCCCTCAAGTAGTACCCCATGTATAGGCATTTGAGATGTACGATAAATAAATATATCTGTAAAATCAGTTACTCATTTTATTCATATCATTTGCTTACTGCACGATGCCTTTTAATTTTTTCGTCATGATATGTCACGCCAGTGAAATAACTTAGAACTAGTCTTCCTGCAAGACTTTTGAGAAGTGCATATATGGCGCTGGAGGTACTGTGCTGTGTTTAAAAACTGGGCTCATCCGAAGGGGCCCTGTTCGGTTGAACGGCAGGCTAATTCCGCATACGACGTGTGTACGGGTAAGTACATTATTCACTTCTGCTGCTCTAGTTGATGAGGCATGAACAGCATGTAAACATGTGATCAAATGGACACATTACAAGTAGACGTTTTCACTATCAATTTGAGTTTTTCAAAGAATAATTAAAAAAATCAACTGGCGCACGCTCAGCTTGCCACTTGTCATTCCGAACATCTGATCACCGACGATGCATTTATTCTGATGCATGTGGACGCACATCAAATCTAGAAGCTCTTCCGTGCCAACGTGCGAGCGACCAACGCATACCTTACGGCACGCTGCTTACCCGCCGCTGTGTTTGCGCAATCAGCTTTCATGCATGCGCCCTTCGCGGACCTTGTTCGGAATCAAGGCGCCTGAGTTATGGTTGCCGTGTCGGCCGGTCGTCGCTTCCTCGCGGTTCGCGCGGAACAAATAGGGGCTCATGCTTCAAGTGCATGAATGTGAAGTTCAGCGAGCAACCGCACAGGCGAGCGATCGCGCAACTGGCCAATGTCGCAGTAACGCACGTGGTCCAAGATTGAGCCCGGTGCCACTGGCTCGTTAAGAAAACGTGCAGCGAACAAAGCCGACAGTAATAAATTGGCTCTCTACACGCATTTGGGGAAGGTTTTTTACTTTTAAACTAAGCACGAACTTGAAACGCGCTGTGATCATAGCTGTCGCAGATGTTTACGCGTGCCGACGTTGCAATGGAAAAGGTGAGTAGGGGCACACAAGAGCTCCACACAAGTTCCGTACATTAAAGGAAGAGATTTACTGGATACCAGAAAAGAAGACATCGTACCACCAGAGCTTGAGAAAATAATTTTTTCTGCGTCAATTTCACCCCGATTTGCGGAGATTCAAAGTGCATCAAAACCTCCGGCGACGGTCAGTACTGCACGAAGGACCGTGTTTGTTTGTTTGTTTATTTATTTATTTATTTATTTATTTATTTATTTATTTATTTATTTATTTATTTATATTAACTTTAACGGCCGGGAATGAATTCGTGACAAAACTTTGCAACATCGCAGGAGAGGCTGACGATCTGAAGCGATGTTGTGAGAAATATGTGGACCATTTCTATTCAAGAGGCCGAAAAACGCATCACATCGCGATCGCGTGCTCCTCCTCATTCGATCGCTATGTTCTCACAACGGTCTATGATTTCGCAAAATAACAGAAGTCTGCCCAAACTGAAAGTTGCGCCGCCCTCACGATTTCAGAACAACGACGCGATTCTTATTGTGAATTCTCGATCGGGTCAGGCCACAGTACGGGCTGCTAACAACCGTCCGTAATTATCGTAATTATAACCGGGATTATCATATTTTTCAAGTAGTTAACATTGTGACGATTCGTGCACATGCACCGGTGCCACGGCGAGCCGGTCAGTGACTTTTCCTGGAGACGGTTGGCCGCGCCGTCCTGGCGTCGGGTCGCAGTGGAGAGACATGACCATATTTGGTTGTGGCGGAGAAACATGACCATATATGGTAACCGTCGACGGCCCTGTCGAACGACGCTTGAGTGTCCCCGTCATTGGGCACCCCTCGAGAGCCACGGGGGAGTGGACAAAGGCGCGGCCACGGCTGAAGAAAGAAGCAAAGGCTTTAAAAGCGGAAGCCGACGGGAGGAAGGCGGAGAGCGATCGGGGCGAGTGGACGAGAGGGCCGGAGACGGAGCGAGGCAGAAGACTGGGGCTGCGCATTGACCTGAGCCCGGGGTTTAGCCGTCGCTAACGTTCGACCTTCGCCAACGCGCCTCCACGATTGGCAGCTCATCCAACGACCAGCCGAGAACGAGGGCAGCACAGCCACGAGGAACTCCCAGCCCGGCCGCTGCAGACAACCAGCCATTCATCGAGCCCGTGCCACACCACGCTGACTCAGCCCCGGCGACGACGAGCCCAGCTTCTGTCCCGTAAGCGGCATCGAGCCAGATGCTTTAATTAAATCACTTCAAAATCATTTTGGAGTCTGTGCATCAATCTCCTCATGCCCAGTGTGGACCCAGGGCCATTTTAAGAAACTGGTTCATCACAACATTGCATACTTAAAATTTTCAGTTATTGAAAATTGCACGCTGCAGTGTTTTATGCATTGCTCACAGAGAAAAAAAACAATTGCGCTTGCAGCCTGGCAGAGAACTGCGGACGTAATCTTGGCCGGTTTGCTGGGAAAGAGGTGCTTCGTCTACATGGACGATATAATAATTTACAGCAGCACCTTTGCCGAACACTTGGAGGCCATTGAGGAAGTGCTGGTCAGATTGCGCGCTGCTGGCTTAAAATTGAAACCTTCAAAGTGCCAACTTCTACAGCGGCAGGTCAAATACCTTGGACATATCGTTTCCGCAGACGGCGTAGAACCTGAAGCGGGAAAGTTAAGTAGCGTCCGCGACTTCCCTAGACCAACTGGAGTTCGAGGCGTTCGCGAGTTTCTTGGCTTAGTCGGATACTACCGAAGGCATGTGCGAGATTTCGCCCGAATCGCAAAGCCACTGACTGCACTAACAGCAAAAAACATAGAGTTCGTATGGTCGGAGGAGGCAGAGGTGGCGTTCGAAGAACTAAAGGAGAAATTAATAACCGCTCCCTTGCTAGGATATCCAAACTTCAGCCAGCCTTTCATTGTAGCGACTGACGCCTCGAAGTTTGCAGCGGGTGCAGTGCTGTCTCAGAATTTTGACGGCAAGGAGCACCCTATCGCGTTCGCGAGCCGGCAATTCAGTCCAGTCGAGCAGCGGTACGGTGCCACTGAGCGGGAGTGTCTTGCAGTGGTTTGGGCCGTGCGGCACTTTCGGTGCTACCTCTATGGCCACAGATTCAGGCTAGTGACCGACTGCCAACCCCTTAAGTGGCTTCTAAACGTGAAGGATCCGAGCTCGCGCCTCGCGCGCTGGAATCTGCAACTTCAGGAATACGATTTCGAGATAGAACACAAGCCAGGCAAGGTGCACACTAACGCGGACGCATTAAGTCGAGCTAACCTCCTGGTACGCACCGTGAATGAGTTTTGTCCGGCCATAGATACAAACGATCTCCGCACCGAGCAGCGAAAGGACAAAGGGCTAGAGAAAACATTTCATGCCATTTCTGGGGGGATCGCCCGGGATCCCGACAATTGTTACTTTGTTGACAACGAAGGAACCCTACGAAAGCGCACCCGGCCTACGCGGTCAGGAAGGAAGGCTAGCCAGGTGTGGGAAAGAGTGGTGGTACTAAAGTCAATGGTGCCGCACGTCTTGAGGGTTTTTCACGATGCCCCATACGCGGGCTATTTTGGAGTAATGAAAACGCAAAGGAGGTTGGAGCGCTACTACTATTGGCAGGGCATGCGTTCAGATGTTAAAGAGTACTGCGCTAACTGCCGTTCTTGCCTGGAAAGAAAAACTCCGAAAAACCGCAGGCCGGCCCCCCTTCAGGAATTCGAGGAAGTCTCGATGCCTTTTGAGAGGGTTGGCATGGATATCCTAGGCCCACTTCCGACTACGACAACAGGAAACAAATATGTACTGGTGTGCGTTGACCACCTAACGAAGTATGCTGAGATAACAGCACTGCCCGACCAAAAAGCAGAAACTGTGGCACGTGCCTTTGTAGAAACAGTGGTTCTGCGGCACGGCGTTCCGCGGCAGTTGCTAACGGATCAAGGGTCAAACTTTGTGTCGAGGTTGATGAAAGATGTGTATAACCTTCTGGGAATTGACAAAAGACAGACCACCCCTTACCACCCGGCTTGTAACGGTGCTGTGGAGAGGCTTGATCAAACAGCAAGCAAACTGTTATCCCATTATGTTTCGCGAGACCAACAGGATTGGGACCTCTGGATACCGTTTGCTGTTTTTTCTTACAACACGGCGGTGCACGAGAGCTCCGGTGACTCCCCTTTCTACCTCTTGTACGGTCGCGACCCAGACACACCGAATGCGGTGGTTAATGGACAGAGACGGGTGCCACACGGGTCACTAGATGATTATCGAGCCGAATTGACGTCTCGATTGCAAGTGGCCCATGACGTAACAGCCGAAGCATTACGGGAAGCAGCCGCCAAAAGAAAAAGGCGGTTCGACACTAGGGCTAGGGCGGTTCCTTTCAGGGTGGGAGACCGCGTATACCTTGAGTGTGTGCAGGTCAAGGCAGGGCTTGCCCGTAAGTTAACGCCCAAATGGAAAGGACCTTACCGCATAGTAGAGCAGCTATCGCCGGTTAATTTTCGGATTCGGGAGATCGCAGGGGCCTCAACCGTTGTGGTCCATGCTAACCGGTTAAAGCAAGCACCAACATGCTCGCCTCTTTCTGAAACGGCTGCCTCAAGGGAACAGGAGGGGGAGGATAACCTTCGCATGGAGCCCGCCATTGTAAATAACCCTGCATTGCAGAAAAGCGGTCAGAGCGGCCGGCACAAAAATTTCAGTCCATGTGATGAACTGGAACACTTCATGCAGTCGCAGCTCGGAGGCGCCCTTCTCGAGGAGGAGGCATTCCAATCTGGCAGACGTATTCCAGCCGCTAGGTACTACCTCCGTAACCGAGTAGTGGACAGGGAGGTACCTCGCTAAGACTACATTTCCTTGTTTTTTACATTACAAGTGCGCTTCGTTTAGTTTCATTTTTTGTTCGTTCTCTTGTTTGAGATGTTGTACATACTGTTAATTATGGTCTTATATTGTGCACTCGAGTGGTATCTACGGTGAAGAATTGTTCTGAAACTCCGCTCTGGCTCGGTGCTCGTGGGGAAGAAAGGAGCGACTTGTGCGGGATACTGGCCCGAACAGCGCGGCGTGTGTGTGTGCGCGTGTGTGTGTATGATGAATTCCTAATGTTCAATGAACATTCCTTTTAAGAAGGAGCGGATGTGACGATTCGTGCACATGCACCGGTGCCACGGCGAGCCGGTCAGTGACTTTTCCTGGAGACGGTTGGCCTCGCCGTCCTGGCGTCGGGTCGCAGCGCAGAGACATGACCATATTTGGTTGTGGCGGAGAAACATGACCATATATGGTAACCGTCGACGGCCCTGTCGAACGACGCTTGAGTGTCCCCGTCATTGTGCACCCCTCGAGAGCCGCGGGGGAGTGGACAAAGGCGCGGCCACGGCTGAAGAAAGAAGCAAAGGCTTTAAAAGCGGAAGCTGACGGGAGGAAGGCGGAGAGCGATCGGGGCGAGTGGACGAGAGGGCCGGAGGCGGAGCGAGGCAGAAGACTGGGGCTGCGCATTGACCTGAGCCCGAGGTCTAGCCGTCGCTAACGTTCGACCTTCGCCAACGCGCCTCCACGACGGGCAGCTCATCCAACGACCAGCCGAGAACGAGGGCAGCACAGCCACGAGGAACTCCCAGCCCGGCCGCTGCAGACAACCAGCCATTCATCGAGCCTGTGCCACACCATGCTGACTCAGCCCCGGCGACGACGAGCCCAGCTTCTGTCCCGTAAGCGGCATCGAGCCAGATGCTTTAATTAAATCACTTCAAAATCATTTTGGAGTCTGTGTATCAATCTCCTCATGCCCAGTGTGGACCCAGGGCCATTTTAAGAAACTGGTTCATCACAACATTGCATACTTAAAATTTTCAGTTATTGAAAATTGCACGCTGCAGTGTTTTATGCATTGCTCACAGAGAAAAAAAACAATTGCGCTTGCAGCCTTTCCCAGTCATTTGCACAGTAGTTGTCACTTTAAAATGTAAACTACCTCCTCCCCAGCTACCTACAGTCAGCTGACTGTTAATGCAAATAACATGCTTATCTGTTTATTCAATATATAAATTGTGTGTGTGAGTGTCTGAATTGCGCATGGATTAAAAAGGCACATTTAGCACACTGCAGTCAAACACAAATGCAAATGCACACGAGAAATTATGACGTTTCCAGCTCTTTGGAACAGGTAAAATCGGTTGTAATGAAAGCAGTTCTGCATTTCATAGAACAGTGAAAATGCGAAATAGTGACTTATTTTTTTTTGTGTATTTTTCAGTTCATTATTGAAGCCAAAATACAGATAGCACTGTGTGGCTGCAAACGGGCTTAGACGTGCATCACTTGGCTATAGTGCAAGGCTTTGTTCTGCACAGTGATAGCGGGCCATAAGGTAGTCCTTTAGCACTTCTTCATGAGCTCATATTGCAGTCGCACAAGCCAGACTACACCGTTGGAAACAAATATGAGATGTTCTGCTTAAGGCCATGTCATTGTTGCCATGTGCAGTCGTGAGCAAAAGTGGAGAGACCACGGATCCGGGCGCGGGACCAGCCGAGGGGCCGCACCGCGGCGCTGCTATCTCGGGCCGCATAAAGTCACTGGAACCAGTGACTTTAGGGCCGCACGCTCGCGGCGAAAGTGCCCGGAGTGGCGACAAATTTCACCCTCGCTCTCGCGCAGATCCTTATCACGCTTGATACATTTCTAGTGCGCCGTTCGGCTACTCTGCAGCTGACGGTCGCGATAAAAGGGAACGCGCATCGCAATGCTCCTAAAGTCTCTGAAGGGAAAGTACAGCGAACTGCTCCCCTCCTCCTCCGTTTTCGGCGAGCCTTGGCGGTTACGCGTCCATGCCATGCCTGTATCGGCATGCTGTTGGAAGGCGCTCGCGGCTTCCACTCGACTCCCGAATCACTAGGCGGAGACGAATACATCGAGGCGCAAAATGCAAGGCACTATAGATCTGCGCTTCGGACACCCCTTCAAATAAGTGTTAAAAATATTTGGCACTGAAAGGCTCTTTCCTGCCATGGGAAAAAATCTGAACCTAGCATTCAACTAATGCTTAGTGAAGTTGCCATTAACGAACATTACACCAGCAGCTCGGTGCGGCATCGAATGGTACAGTGATGACCTGACGTCGAGGCGAGCACGAAGAGTCTGCCATTCTTGTTTTACGGCATTCCGCAGTTCATCAGCTGCAACCGTGCGGAGATCCCGGGCCTCAATTTGCATCTTGATCCGCCCCCACACGTGTTCGATGGGTTTCAGATCTGCAGCGGTTGGTGTCCACTGCAGCGAGCGGATGATGCCCTGCTTTTCCAGCAGTGTGGCCACGAGGGGAGCTTTGTGTAGAGGACTACAACTCTGCTGGAAATGACAGCAGGCCGTCGGTGAAGGGGCCACCAAGCACGTAGGGGACCAACTCCTCCTTGATGATGACATCGTACGCGGAGGCTTCAAAGCGGCCCTCGACGTGCACAAGAGAGCCCAGGACATCCTTGCTTATGACACTCCAGACATTGACAGCGCACCTTCCACTTCACAGGACGCCTGTCGTCTACTCGGGCTATAAAGCAGGAAGGTGGAGAGAGACGTAAATATAAAAAGCAAACCAAATAACACACGATCTCTCTAGGCCAGTGAAGGCATTAAGATAGATTACTATTGATAACAAAACTTGAAAGGAGGACGCCGACCAAAAGTAAAAACAAAAAACAACAAAATGACGTTTCGGCTCCCGTACGGGAGCCTTGTTCACAACGAGAAGGATTAGAAAGTGCATCTGGATTAAATACGTTTGAAAAGAGGGCGCAGGGAGCGTGCGTATACAGGAGTTAGATTTCCAGTGTTGCGATTAAGGGTGCGATTAGTCGTTTGAATTAATAATGATTCGAGGTGAAGGCGACGGTACAGATTCTTTTCAGTTGCCAGCACGTGGGGTAGGGCACACGTGCTCGTGGGCTCCAGTCCCGGATTTCCTATTTACGGCACTACGTCTACGAGAATCACTTCCCCATTCTTGTGATTTGTGAACCGAAGACCCCGGCAATTTTGCGAATATCCGGTTACGAGGCATTTTCATCACCCACGTGCAACAGATCCAGCAAAGTCATCGTCTACATTCGACGTGAACTTACAAATGTGCAACATTCAGTTCCTCCGAACGAAGACAATCAGTACGTTTGCCTGACAGTGAGGAGCCGAGACCTGACGTTTACGCTACTGGCGGTGTACTTGGCGCCATCAAGTCGTTTCGACGCCAGAAGGTTGAGTGGTTTGATGGCAGCTAGACCTGCTCCGTGGGTTATTATGGGTGATTTCAATGCTCATCACACCATGTGGGGAGGCGTTAGGATGGACGTTAGGGGAAGACAGCTTGTGTCCTTCGCCTCTGACCATGACCTCCAGTGCCTGAATGACGGAAGCCCGACCTATATACGAGGGGTGACTTATAGCAGCTGCTTGGTAACCCATGGCAGCGACCATATCCCCACCTATCTGATTATTACCTGCCATTTCACATTTTCCCCAGCCACGTGTAGGCAGCGCATTGACTGGACAGTTTTTAAATTACTTATGGAGGCTGCTTGCGCAGAGGGCTTCTCTACCGGTCTTGAACAAAAATTAAGGAGGCCATGGAACACGCCACCTGCCCCTTTAACCCTGTCGCTAACTACATCGATTTTGACTTCGAATTGCAGCGACTGCGATCACAACGGTGCAGGGCAGAGCGCAGATACCGACGCACAATGTCGCGCCTAGACCTAAGAGATGCTAGGCGCATACAGAAGAAGATTCAGCGCAGAATTCAGGCACTGCAAACACAACGGTGGCGGAAATTTTGCCAAACACTTGATCCACGGAAGCCTTTGTCACGCGTTTGGAGTGTAATTCGGGGTCTTCGCACGTAACCTCAACAGCGCTACCCGTTCAAATCCGTAGCGCTCCACCAAAGGCGCAGTGTGGTTGAGGTAGCTCAAGATTTCTGCGCAAGAACAGGCCCTCCGAATCCAGGCGCAACGCTGCACTGCAACAATGTTCCACCCTCACGGGATTCTCGGATGGATGCACTATTCTCCATGGAAGAACTTGATGCTGCGCTGGCTTGTTGTAGAAGGTCATCATCACCAGGGCCCGATGGTGTGACGTACTCCGCACTTTCCAACCTTCGCAAAGAAGCACGACGGGCTATTTTGGAAAGAAGAATAGCGCGAAAAGACAAGGACCACAGGACCACATCTTAGCGCTTGTCTTTGTGTATCATCCTGTGGTCCTTGTCTTTTCGCGCTGTTCTTCTTTAACATGGCATACCAACTCGCCCAAGCATCAGTCCTATTTTGGAAACTTATAACATGTCATGGACTACTGGCATAGTTCCTCATGATTGGAAGACCATTCGTCTGGTTCCACTTCTTAAGCCGGGGAAATCACCGCTCGACCTTTGATCATACCGTCCATTTGCACTCGCCAGCTGCGTCGGCAAAGTCATGGAAAGAATGCTGCTCACACGCGTGGAATGGTACTTGGAGCGATATCAGATTTATCCAACCTTCATGTCTGGGTTTCGACGGGGCCGCTCTTCTATCGACAACGTGGTTGACCTTGTAACGTCGGTGCACCACAGCAAAAGTTTGAAAAGATTGACCGTGGCATTGTTTTTGGATATCAAGGGCGCATACGACAACGTAACGCATCAGGCCATTTTGGACGCAATGGAAGCTGCTGAGATCGGAGGCCGCACGTTCAGCTGGATACGCAGCTATTTATCATAGAGGTCGTTTCTTGTCCTGACTGCGGACGGACCTACGTCCTTACACTGAAATTCGCGCGGAGTCCCTCAGGGTGCAGTGCTGAGCCCAGTTCTCTTCAACCTTGCTCTCATCGGCCTGGTCGACGTATTGCCACAATCTGCTCAGATCTCGGTATATGCATACGACATCTGTATTTGGGCATCAGGGGTGACCCGTCCTCCAGTTCGTGCAAGACTCAAAAGGCGGCATCGATATTGACATCTTATCTTCGCTTGCAGGGCCTGAACATTTCTACCGAAAAGTGTTCACTTGTGGCGTTCACACGCAAAATAACGTCACGCTACACCATTCGCATTAATGGTGAAGCCATTCCCTATGAGAGAAGCCACAGATTCCTTGGTGTTGTCATCGACAGGAACCTCTCGTGGAGTCCACATGTCTACGACATGAGAAAGAGACTAATTGCGATTGTCCACGTCCTCTCCTTCCTCGGGGGAAAGTCCTGGGGCGCATCAGTGCGCTCTATGCTGCAACTGTACCGTTCCCTATTTCTGGGCTACATGCGGTACAGTCTTCCGATATTCAGTTCCATTAGAAAGACAAATATCAAGACTCTTCAAATTGTGCAAGCGCAAGGTCTCCGTATCTGCCTTGGACTGCCTAAATGTGCATCAACAGCAGCAACTGTTCTTGTTGCCCGGGAACATCCTGTTACTACATAGATTGCTATTTACACCATGAGAACACATATTCGGCACCTCACACGGGTTCCCTGTCATCACCTCGCAACACTCCCAATAATTAGGCCGCGTACTGCATTCGCCAAAGTCATTGAAGCTCATCGCGCATATCTTCTATCGGAGTTCACCCCTGCGTCAAGACCGTGCTCACCCTTATGTTGTCTTCATGAACCTCGGGTTCACCTCTATATTCCTGGAATTACGAAAAAAGCTGGTGTATCACTACCCGCCCTCAAACAACTGACATTGAATCGCCTGCATTCTTACCACAGTCACCGCATACATGTTTACACAGATGGATCAGTTCACTCGACCAGTTATACGGGGTCGGTGGTGATACCGGCCATATCCATCTTCATGAAAGTGAAGACGACCTATCCAACATCTTCAACTGGTGCGGAACTCGCAGCCTTACGGGCTGCGGTAGAGTTCATCAGTCAGGAACCTCCACATGACTGGACGGTTTTCACCGACTCTAAAGCAGCCCTTCAAGCCCTGCAAGCTGCGCTACGCCGCGGGCCGCAGGAAAAACTTGTTGCTGAGATCCGTCTACTGTACCACGGCACCGTTTCCAAAGGTCATGACATCATTTTTCAATGGCTGCCAGGACACTGTGGTATTAACGGTAATCACCAGGCCGATGCGGCTGCGCGTTCGGCTCACAACGACGGACTTCCAGTGAGGATCCCAATATCAAGACCTGACGCAGCGTGTGGGCTTCGCCCTTTGGCACTGGAGCTCACACTTTTAGCGTGGAACACGGGAGAGTTTTGCAACCTCTGCCTCAAAGCACTGGACCCTGGACTGCGCCTTCGTGTTCCACGTAACTTCGCACGTCGCGACGCAACATTGTTATGTCGTTTATAGATCGGCGTTGCTTTTACCAACCACTATGCCTTCCGGATGGGGATGGCCGACAGTCCTGCCTGTGAAAGCTGGGGTTATGAGGAGACCATCGCTCATCTTCTCTGTGAGTGCCCTGTATTTGCGAGTGCAAGACATACACTGTGTTGTGCCCTGGACCGCCTCGATCCTCGCCCATTAACAGAGCAAAAGATCGTCGGTCCGTGGCCACAGCAGTCTACTGCCCTCAAGGCATACAAGGCACTCTTTGCCTACTTGAGAGCGACTGGATTGAGTGACAAATTGTGACAGCGTTGTGCGTGTGTGTGTGCGCTATGCCTTTCTCCTCTTCTCTCTTCCTCCTTTTAGCCCCCTAATCCCTCTTCCCCAGTGCAGGGTAGCCAACCGGAACCACTTTCTGGTTAACATCCCTGTCTTTCCCTCCTCCTCTTTATCTATCTATTCTATTAGTTTTATTTACCTTAAGGCCCACAACGCCTCCCTTTAAGTAATTCTAATGAACGTTCCTCAGTGGTCGAGGGCAGCGAGCGTGGCCGGCTCACGAACCGAGGGCCAGTGGTTCGAGTTGCGGTTCGACCATTTTTATTTTCGGTGCAATTGCTTTTCTTTCTTCAGATGAACTACGCAATGGGGCTGAAATGATGTCACCACCTTGTAGAACAAGGAAGTCTTGTGTAGTAACCTCCTCATTTTTGTACTCGGTGATCGTTGCGGGGTGTTTGAAGTTTGGTTGTGACATCACGACCCTCTCGACCAATCCCGAATTTTCTCGGCAGGCCAACGCAAAACCTCGATGGTTTCGCCGTTGAACCGGGTCCTTAATGCTCAAAAAAAAAGAAGTGCAATCAAGCCAGTGTGCAAGCACGTCGATAACAACGGTCCAGAAGTTTCTCTGTCCAAATTAAGCATAGAAACTCATGTTGCACTGCAGCAAGCATCGCCGGTTCTCTTGGTGTGGTGCACTTCCAACAACTTACGTGTTGCTGTCCTCGTGATTCTGCCTATACATTCTTGATGCTCTCGAGTCGTGGCACACCACCGTTGCACGCAGTGCAGTCGTGGGCAAGTTCACTTCTCGATTTTTTTTTCGATAGCGCATGCTCTCTTGCGTGGTCATTAGCACAGCGCCGAAGTCCGCCGGGGCATCGTAGGCGCGTCGTGCCAGTGCGATAGGCTATAAATCTGCCGCACTCAGTGTCCGTACTTCAATAATATTCTTCGTTTTTATTTAAGCTCTTTCTCCTTTCTCTTTAACACTTCCTCTTCTCTTTCGCCCCAGAGCGGCGTAGCAGACCGGTACCTCCTTCTCGCAGCCGCATAACTGGCTGGACAGTACGTCCTGACCGAAACCAGGTGGCGAAAAAGACAGTATTGCCTAAACCTTCTTGAGCCATGAGGGACATGCGGGCAGCAAAGCGGTCGATCTCGAGACATTGTCCCTGTAGCGTTCTGATCCAATTCCAACAATGAGTGCATCCACTCGTCGGGTGGTGGAGGGAGGCTGGATGGCGGAAGATGATTGCGCTGCTATCACTTTCTTGCCGCACGGAAGTTTGAGACCTTGGAGAGATTTCCTGCCATCCATATTTCCAGAAAGACTTCAGTGCTGCTGGCACATCCATCTTCTAAAGAAATAAATATAATTTCCCCTGCTGACGACATTCGCGAGCAAACGTGAAACTGCATGATTCAAACTAACTCGCTTAGGCATATACCTGCCTCGCAGAAAAGCCTTACTTTTTCTCCCATTAGCCGATAACCTGTCCAGGCTACCTTGAGCTAATAACCCCTGCAAGCCAACAACCCCTCCAAGTTTCCCGGGTTTTCCAATGACAGCGTGTTTTATTTTTCATCATGTAATCTCATCATGTCCCTTGTGTGAAATAAATAGCAAGATGCCGTTTGTAACCCACAGAAGGAAATTCCTTCGGGTGCACCAGTCTACCGCAAGATGAAGCCTGTTTTTTTCAAGCCAAACCGATTCTTACTGTTTCTCCGGCCTCACTGCAGGAAAGACAGGCAACAAGGGCAACAATACATGCTGCTCGACTATCGGTGCTGATTGCTAAGAGAAATGCAAGCAAAAAAAAGAAACAAAAATCACCATCATCATAATCGCCCTGGCTACGCCCAGTGCAGGGCAAAGGCCACTCCCATGTCTCTCCAATTGACCCTGACATTTGCCAGCTGCTGCCACCGTATCTCTGCAAACTTCTTAACCTAATCCGCCCACCTAACTTTCTGCCACCCCTTAATACGTTTGCCTTCTCTAAGAATCCACTCCGTTACCCTTAAGGACCAGCGGTTACCTTGCCTTCGCATCACATGCCCTGCCCATTTCTTCCTCTTGTTTTCGGCTAGGCTGTCATTAACCCGCGTTTGTTCCCTCACCCGCTCTGACCCCTTCCTGTTCCTTAACGTCACACCTGTCATTTTTCTCTCCATGGCTCGTTGCGTTGTCCTTAACCTAAGCTGCCTCATAGGCGTGTACGGATAAGATATCGTGCAGCTGTATCGAAAGTAGTGTCGAAGATGCATGCATGGATAGCATCGAGGAGGATGAGGAAGACTACGACCAGCGGGCAGGCGATCTGAGCCCAGTCCCCAATTTTCAGTGTTCCTTCACAGTCTGAGTAGCCTTAGATCTTTTCTGGTTTGTGTATTCGTCGTGCGACGACCTGGGGCTCCCCGCTCACCGCGAGAAGCGCGTCAAGCGATCCTCAGGGCACCGTACCCGCCGCGACGTGGGATTTCTCCGCCGGCTGCGATCCATGCTGCACTCATGGAAGCAGTGGCAACCACTCCTCCGGTGGCCAGTGCAGCTCTGGCCGCACACCAAGGCCCAGCAAACAAGAAGAGGTGGAGGAGGTGGAGGAAGAGGAAAGGCAGGGCGGCTAACCGGAAGAATAACCGGTTTGCTACCCTGCGCGGGGGGAAATGGGTGATGGGATTTAAAAAAAATGCAGAAAAGAGAGTAGCCGGAAATTGAAGTCACTATAAAAAGTCAGCAACCATTCGGTAAAGTCACAGCCTACCGTGCAGGACAGAAGTTATGAAAGAAAAAAATCTTTTCGATTTTGGCACTCAAAGCGGCAAACAATTTTCACTACGGTATAACAAACTTCATATCGGCAATAAATGTTATGTTTACTCAGCGGACACCGACACCGTGTGCGAAATAGGGCCTCTCAGTGACAGCAGTCCAGCCGGCTCTTCGTCTGGCACCACCCGCACCAACGCAGATACATCTCAATACTAACCCAGAAACGTGTTCCTGAAGTCGTCCGTCGGAATTTATCGTTTCTCTTCACAAACATTCGGAGTATTGTGCACAAACGCCATGATCTATCTTCTATAATTGATGCATAGGCTGCTGATGTGGTGGTGTTAATAGAAACGTGGCTTTCAAACGCTATAGGCAACGCAGAATTGCTCGACTGGGAAAAAAATTACACCATCTACCGCCTAGACAGGGCTGAAATTCACGGAGGTGGTGTACTGACTGCCGTTTCTGACTACCTCGTCTCAGACATAGTCATTGTCCCTACTTCCCTCGAAATGCTTTGTGTCCGCATAAACCTTCACTATAACTGGCGATGATTATGCAGGAAGTGTGTCCTGTCGCTACGAACAGCAAGAAGAATGCGAAGGATCCGTCTGTTATTGACCCAATACACTACGATCGAATTCGATTTTTTAATGACAATTTTGTTGCATGATATGGTGGTTTTAGTTTAGCATAATACTTAATGACCTCAATATTTTCAAACTCCGGTTGTTGACAAATACAGAAGCCAGGCCGCTTTCTTTTGCACTGGTGCTCTGCTCCACAGGCTGACGCTTTTGCTTTGACTATTATACGCGACAGAAGAAGAGCTGCTGGAACAAGAAGGGCGGCACTAGACGCCAGTGTCAGCTGCTTTGTTCTTGCGGAAAAATTTGAGGGTTGTGAAAGGCAGGCTACATGTCACTGGAAGTTGGAGGCTGCCGAATTATTTGGCTATGTCTCTTTATATCCCACATTTACAACTAGGTCTTAATATAGGCTTCCTTGCAGCTAGACACTTGCTGGGCGAAAAGTGCGAACACCAGAAATGTTTACTTGACCAACATTAACAAGTACGAATAGAAACAGGAGCGCTAGATTATGATGTGGCGCCATTTTGAACCTCACATCGAGTTACCGACCCCCAGAGAGCGCTTCTATGCGCAAGACGGCGAAGCTTGCGGAGCATTCAGACCGCGTTTATGGCATTAACAAGCCCAGCGAATGCTTAGGTGCCTTTTTCTTCGTTCCAGGACCCAGCAGTCATTAAAAAAAAAGCACCTTACTTGAATCTCCTCAGGAAAGCGTATTAAAACCGAAAGAAACAACGCTCAACACCTTAGAGGTCATTCAACGACAGTTTTTTTATTGCAGTCAGTTTGTTTTCGTCAACCACAGCAAAAAAAAAGACAGATATATCGCTGAAAAGACGAGCTGAAGGGAATGAATTTACACTTAGTAATTGTACTCGTATGACTAGCCAACACCCGTTGCATATGATTGACACCACATATTCTTTTTCAAGCTTTTCATTGCCTATTGAGCACCAAAAGAATTCTCTCCCATAGAAGAAACACGCAACCGTAACAGCCACCGAGAGCCCATTAATTACACGACGTCCTATCGCTTCAGTTACATTGGCTGTTGTGCAGATTGGTCCAGCAGATTGTACGCTAACAGAGAATGTTACGTGCGCCAGGAGCATGCGATCAGAGAAAGGACAACCTTTTTTTTTCTCCTACGTGGATTGTTTTCTCTCTGGACCGAACATTGCCGCAATACGAAAAATAACAGGATGCAACATATGAAGGAAATTTCGAGTTCGTGATGGGCAAGGAACCTAATGCAGCGTGCATCGAAATGAACTTTCTTGCGCATAACTGCTTCCATTTAAGTTGCCTGCGACGAAGCAGCTTGCATGGAAGATGCTATCTGAAGGACGAGTTGAAGAATGTCTTCTCAGTGCACATGAATAATACTTGCCTTTCACCACATAGAAACGTGTCTTGTGCTAACAGTTAATTATTGAATTAACAGTTAATTATTTAATGGCGGAGCGATTAGCCTCCTCTACTGAGAAATAGAACAGAAAACAGTGCTTTTGTGAGCTAGAAAAGACTAACAAACGGCAACGCTCCCACGGGCCACCACAAAACTCTGACGGCGTCAAGCCCTTTCTTTGCTTGCTCATCGCTGAAGCTGAAGCGCACCACCTGTAGCCAGCGATTTCACAGAATCCATAATTATTTGGGGCCGCCATAATCAACGTATTGAGTTTGAACCGAGAGCCAGGAAAAAATAATCAACTTAGAACTCAAAATTTCTCAGTGCTGACCAGACGTGCACAGAATTATAAGTGGCCGAACAAAAAAAATTTAGTACGAAAAAAAAAAGTTGAATGGATTCGTCCTCACTCTCCCTTTCATAGTCTGCCCACATTACCAAGCCAGATGTCTTGAGGCATGTGCACTGCAACGGACACTGTTTATACCTAGTTGTTTAAGTTGACGGTTTTATGCGATCCAAAGTGAGATCAGCTAGGTCGACGCTCACCTGTCCTAACACTGATAACTCACTTGCCTGCTGAATGTATAACTACTGAAAGAGAGAACTTCTTTGACAGGTTCTTCTGCCGTTACAAGTATATTGATGCAAGACACTCTATCAGTATTCAAGCCTGGCATTCCACCAATGAAACTGTTGGTCACGCTTGCCCAGAACGACGATCGCATACGTTGGAAGCCATACTGGGGACAATGCGATTAGAAGGTCGCTACCGGAAAAAAAAAACGCCTGATGGCTGTCGGCAGCAATATGGCAGCCTTTGCCATTACCCTTCCTTCATGAGGACGCACACTCTGTTCTGGACAAGCGGGATCTGCAGAGTACAGAGACAGCTACTGCGAATCACTGGTGGGCATTCTGCAAGCACACTGGGGCGTCGCGGGAATGGTCACACTAAAGAAAGCGAAAATGAAAAAAACAACTGCAATCTATGCTGAATTGTCGTGCATTGTGATTCCTATTCGTACTATGAAAATCTATCAAAAGGTACCAGGCCTATACGTTGATTATATATCTGGTAGCCATTAGTCAGGTAATTTGTAAATTACAGAACAAAAGGCACAGGAAACGTTGCATCTCCATGAAATGTGCATTGAATATAAGGTTATTTCGATAGACTTTACGAGAATTGCTTAAAAAAGGCGACAAAATTTTGCAGCTCTGTCCGACCTCGAAGCATCTCCTTCGTTAACCATGCAGACCTGAGGACTGTTGTGTTATAGCTGGCTCTAAGCATGATGCACGTGTCTCCACAAATTAAAAACAGAACGAAAATTTCCGCCTCAAGTTGTCTACTTCACTGCCTCTCTAACCACTGCATTCTTGGAACACGCTACGTTTTAAACAGGCGTTGATATACTTTGCAAGTCTTGCCTAAAATAATGGTCCAAACTCGCTGTTCCCCACGTTTGGCCGGCAAATTGTTCGACGCAGTTGAGACTACGAAGTCGCCTTGCAGAGGCCGCTGCTGCCGGAGAAAGCAAGGCAATCGGCCTCAGCACCGTCCCTTGCCCGCTTCGCAAGCCGACAAAGCGAAATCGGTGAACCAATATAATCCATGGCTGCCTGGGTTCACAGGGACGCGCGAAGCCTGTGCGCCCTGCTTTCGCGCACGCCCACCGCTGAGCAGACTGACCGCTATGTGCTCCGTGCGCTGCTGTTTGGCGCGCGCGAGTGGCGCCACCTGGTTAACAGCGATGGCGAAAGGCGGACGCAGCCAACGTAGCTCTCTGGTTCAGTTTGCAGTGAGCGAGGCGAGCGGTGAGGTGTTTCGTCTGAAGCCGAAAACAAACTTGGATAATAACGGGTGCTCTACCTACTGCTGTGTTTACCCAATGTCATAGCAGCTATAAAAACACTGCAGTCAAGGTACCGAATATATTTAAACGCTTTTCTTGGGCATCGTGCATGCTAGCTCATGCACAGAGGGTATGCTGGAAATGAGTGCACTGTGGAATTAAATTCATGAGAGTGAACTGGTAAAGGGTTTACATTGACTGGGGTGTTTCGAACGTGACATCATTGTCAGGAGCTGCTTTATGTCTTTATGTAGAGCGAAGGAATGCGTTCAGTCAGTCACAGGAAATGGTATACGGTGAATTTCTTGGAGCTAGCATCTGAAGTTTAAGTCTTCGTTTGTTATGCTCATCTGTGGTTCAGCGTGTCAATTTTGTTTCGTTTTTTTTTCGTGCGTATGTGTATGCAGTGGGAGCGACGTCGTACTTCTGAGACTGCCTATGTCGTTTTTCACATTGTTTCACATAAGCTTTTCTGTATTTACTTGCATCATTTTATTTCCTTCAGTGGTTTAAAATTTTGTATCTTTATTTGTTGCATTTATGAGATCTCAAATCCTGTTCTAGACGAATAAAAAGAAAAATAGAGAGTGGTTCAAATTTCTCTCTCTCTCTCTCTCTCTCTCTCTCTCTCTCTATATATATATATATATATATATATATATATATATATATATATATATATATATATATATGGATTTCACAACATCACTAAACCCTTAACTTCGGGAATTAATCTTTTGATTTTAATTAGGTTTATCGTCCCAAAGCAACGAAGACTATAAGGGGCGCCATAGTAGGAGGTTCCAGATACTTGCAACCACTTGGAGTTCTTTAACGTGCACTGACATCGCGCAGTACGCGGGCCTCTAGAATTTTGCCTTCACCGAAATGCGACCGCCGCAACCAGGATCGAACACGAGTCATTTGGGTCAGCAGCTGAGCTCCATAACCACTGAGCCACCGCGGCGGCCTTTCTATAGTTAAGTATTTACCAAAAGAGAAATACGACCAAAATAATTCATGTAATTGGTGTCTTCATGAAATTCCTGAAATGAAAGTCCTGTGGAAGATACTTAGCAAGAAAACCATCGTCTTTTTGTATGCTTAGACCTATGCTTCTCTGAGAGGAATACACAAAGTAAAGAAGTGTCGATCCTGCAGGATGTAGAGCACTATCATCTGATATATATGATATATATGTAGTTTGCGTTTTTCGCATTTCTAGCCGACCATTCACATAGTCGATGTCACAGTGGATATAAATTACATAGCTGATTTCATTATGTGGGTCAGAGCCTTGTTTCTCAAACAGTAAGGGTACTTAATTAATCTCAATAAGCTCAACTGCGCTTCCAGATATTGCAGTGCCGTCGGGCCTGCAACACAATCATGGTTGCTCGGAATCGGTGATCAGCCCAACCTGAAAGCAATTGAAACGAAATGCAGCAGTGGTGGCGTCAAGGCATTCAATGCGTTGAAATCCGCAGAGAAGAAGGCGTTGACTTAGAATGGCATCGCGGTCAGTGCGCGTCTGCTATGCGGCCGGGCTGGCGCGAACGCATCGGGCATGGAGGAAGGCGCAGGGCCACCACGGCCAGTCTCGAGGAGGGCGCGCGCGCTCTCCCTTCGAGAGACCGGCCGTGACTGAGCGTCCGGTTAGCGTATTTACGCTTGCTAGCCGCTGCAGACAAGCCTAATGTTGCTCACGCCAACGCGCGCGCGGTGCAGCTGTTGCCATGACGACTATGTACACGCCATTGTTGCCTACGCCAACGCGCACGCGGAGCAGCTGTTCCCATGGCAAAGCGTTGAAATAGACGCGACGCCGGTGATTGAAAATGGCGGCGCCCTGCCGCCTTTGGGTGTTCGTGCTTTTCAATGACAGCAACGATGAAGCGACTATCAGACTATTAGAGCGCCGTTTGGACAAGCCTAATTCAAGGTGGGTATTTTGTTCGCTTCCATTCTTTGCATCGATAACTCAGGTAATTTATTTGAACGCCGGTGAGGCGGTGAAGCAACGATGTCTGCCGTAGGCGTGGTACATATGGGATAAGTTTAACTGAAGGTGAGTAATTTATCTGGGACAACTGTGCTGACGCTTTTTTTTTGTTAGAAATTTTCCACAACTTGGGGAATTTTCATCTTGTTCAATCATGCAAATGTTTTAGAACCTCCTGGTATTTTCTGGCTTTTTTTTTTTTGGATATGCCCAAAATTTGATGCCTACGCATGCACGCAGTTTACTTGCAAAATCAGCTGGTGATGACAACACCTGTAGTTCACTTTTTGGTGTTTTCCGTCTTATTAAAGCTCAGTTTTCGGTGACAGCAGCTCCTTTGACATTAGAATATCATAGTCTGTTGATAGCAGGTCAACTTTAATTTATCCTCAATGTTCTTTTAAGTTTTGTTTGATTTGTGCCCAGTCATAACTGAAGCTTATATTGTGTGTAGTTATGCAGCATTCATTTGGGGGCTGAAATTTTTCAGAGCACTTTAATATTACTCTCAAAAGTGCACTTCATCCTTAAATAATTTAGTTAACATGAGGTTCACGATTGCTATGCACTGAGAGAGCAATAAAACCTGCTCATAACTGTACGTTGTACAAATATTGTTTTTGAATATCGCGTCTACAGCTGTGTAAGTGAGGTTGTATATTGACTAATTATAAGCTGGTCCATCTAAAAATAGATCTTTCATATGCGCAATTTCATATTCCAGAGAGCTGTGGCGTACCGTTTCTGAACAGCAAACACTGAAATATACACCTCATTAGTGTTGCACCCAGCTTCAGCGTATGTTGACTCGAGATAGATTGCTCGAAATGTAGGTGCATGAAACTATATCTGAAGGGAATTTAGTGAGGAAATGACTTCCAGTTCTCAACATTTGAAAGGCTCATACACACAGTGTAATGCTGAACAAAATTGCAAAGGCTTAGTCCCGTTTTGAGCTGTGCTAATTTCCCTTGCAATTCTACATGTATGAAATTATATGCACTTAAAAAAAAGATGAGGCCAGACATGGTGTCAGTGAGGTCATTTATAGTTCCATTCTTGCTGAGATGGCCGCTTGTGGTGCTAGCTAAGCTTTCTCCAACCGTTACGAATTGCAAACATGCTCATGACAGAAGAAGAAAGTTGGCACATTTTGTAGGTGCCAGTCAGAGTTCTTTCATACATTGCACAAGTAGTGTACTTTATTACATAGATAAGCTTCGTGCAGTTACTATAATCTGAACTGCATGAAAAGGTTGATGTATTGTGAACATAGTTAAACAAGAATAAAGGGAGGCCACAGTAAATGTCATACTGTCACTCACTTTCGAAAATGACACCTAATTTTAGTTACATCTTGTCTTCTCTGTAGTGAAGCATAAGATATTAGAATACATGGATCACCATGTGGTATTTAGCTAGGCCTGCTATGTGATTTAAAATTCAATTTATTTTCTCATGCTGTATCGGTTCAGACAGCCAGACAATGGTATGACATCAAAGGTCAATATAGGTCACTGCTTCTTCATTTGTAGTCATTCTCGCTCTTGAGACGGGCTGGTTTTAGCATTGCAGTTCATGAAAACAAAGAAGGAGCAGTTGTATTGCTCTTTTTCTTTCATGCCGCATGTGGCGTGCACCGACCTTTGATATCACAACCATCTCCTAGCCGCTGGAACCAAAACAGCATCAAGAGTAAATTCGATTGTAAGTTTTTTAGCGGCTGTGATGTGTACGGAGTGATCCATATATACTAATGTTTAACGGATCGTTTCAAACAAGAAAACACGCAAGCAAAGATTTTGTGGGTATAGTCCTTTAAAAAAAACTGAAAAAGCAAGGAAGGAAGGAGGAGAAATGAGAACTACACACACACACAGCATTTGAAGAGCAATGAAGAGAGGAAGCGAGTGTGTTCCATGCCTTACCTGCATTATGTTGCTCACGTCAAGAAAGCTGCAGGCAGGTAATGAGTGAGCCTATGTTTTTGAATGCCATTTATGCGAGGAGCTCCAAATTTTGTGGACTTTGGCAATACATTCTGCTGCATGAATTTTCTGTCTTGTCAAGCTTAGAGTGGTGTTTTTATGTCGTTTTAGAGGCATAACTGCTTCATGGTGCTTTTTCATATACACATACTGACTATAAATATGAGAAAAAAGTGGAGATGGTGCAAAGACAACTGCAGCATTCTTAAAAGAACAAAAATTAACAACGATACTGTACCATTTTCACTATGGTCTCAGGCCTATCTATTGACTTGTCGAACTCCAACAGCATCTTGCGAATGAAAATTCATCTTGGACCACTGTTTATTTGCAGAAATGAGATCACTGCCACTGGGAACAGTGAATTGCAAAATCTACAAAGGAATGATTTCAAAGCTCATTAGGAGAAATAAATCTGTCACAACAAGAAATGCACGGACATCATTGGCAGATATGTTCAGATGTTTCAATGAATAAGCTCTTTTGGTACAACCCTTGTATTTCGTTCTATTAACTAGCCGCCAGAAATTTTAGACCTCCTCTCGTAAGCTTGCCGAGGTGTACTCAAGGTTGACCAAGATTAGGAGATGAAACAGTTAAAAAAAAGGCATAAGTAAACACAATGTACCTCACTGCCATCAACAAGGCCCTTTATTCCAACTTGTAGCACATTCAAAAACATCCCATTCGGTAATGGTTTTGAAAACAGACACGCAAAACAGACCACGCAAAGGGAAGACAGACAAAACAAGTGCAACTGTTTATTCACTTAGGAATAGACAAAATGGCAAGAGCAGAGAGGGACCCACACATGCGCATAAGTAGAAACAAGAAGGTAACAAATGGCTATAGAAAAAATGTGTCTCAGCACATGTCTAAAAAGACAGTTTGCCTCAACATGTTTCAGATTGTGTGCCATCTTATGAATATAAGGAATTATCACAGGTTTAGTTTTCTGTTTGGCAACATCATTTTTTGCACTGTTATTACATTTTTCTTTTTTAACCTTTTTCAGCAATGCTTTGGCAACTGAGCAGAGTAGGATAGCCAGCTTGTTAAGTCTGATCTTGCCCTTTTGCTGATCTATTCACTCGCTTTCCAAGTGAATAAGCAGTTGCAGAGTTGCACTTGTTTCATTTGTATTTCTTCTGTGTTGTTTGTTTGCACATCGTCTCTTTTCAAAATTCCATTCGGTGGCACCTGACTGCTCCAAATGGCAGAAGTGGATGCACATCTGCTTCTGGCATTTTGGTCAATCAGGTGTAGCTGAAAGGGACGTTTTCAAAAGGAACACAAATTGGACTACAGGCCGAGATTTGCCTACCGTGTGGGAGTATGCCCATTTGGCAATGCACTGTAGTAAATGCAAGAAGCATGGCTGCTGCCCTGCCCTTGAAAACACAGTGTTCTTTGCAAAGGCCAGAGGTAAAACTGAAAGGAAGGTAACTGAGGCTTGCATATCTCCAAGAATGCCGACAAAAGTATATGAGCAGGCCCTCTATCTTCATCATTATCATCATCAACCTGACTGCGCCCACTGCAGGGCAAAGGCCTCTCCCATGTCTCTCTCATTAACCCTGTCCTTTGAAAACTGCAGCCACTGTAGCCCCGTAAACTTCCTAATCTCATTCGCCCACCTAACTTTCTGCCGCCCCCTGCGGCTGTTGCCTTCTCTTCGAACCACTCCGTTACCCTTAAGGACCAGCGGTTGACTTGCCTTCGCATTACATGCCCTGCCAAAGTCCATTTCTTCCACTTGAATTCGTCTAGGATGTCATTAACCCGCATTTGTTCCCTCATCCACTCTGCCAGCTTCCAGTCTCTTAATGCTACACCTATCATTTTTCTTTCCATGGCTCACTGTGCTATCCTTAACTTAAGCTGAACCCTTTTCGTTAGCTTCCATGTTTCTGCCTCGTAGGTTAGTACCGGTAAGGTACAGCTGTTGTATATTTTTGTTTTTTGTTTTTTGAGGGATAATGGTAAACTGCCATTCATGATCTGAGAGAACCTGCCATATGCGCTCCACCCCATTCTTATCCTTCTAGTTATTTCCCTCTCAAGATGTGGATCAGCTGCCACTACCTGCCCAAAGTAGACGTCCTTTACCTTTCAGCACCTCGCTTCCAATTGTGAACTGCTGTTCCCTTGCTAGGCTATTGAACATTACTTTGGTTTTCTGCATGTTAATTTTTAGACCCACCGTTTTGCTCTGCCTGTCTAAATCATTGATCATGCCTTGCAATTCATCTCGTGAGTGACTCAGCAAGGCAATGTCATCAGCAAATCAGATTATTCAGGTGTTCTCCATTAACTCCTATCCCCAGCTGTTCCCAATTCAGACCACATGATGTTATAACCCATTTTTTTGCTATACTATGCAGTCTTCCCTTCATATTTTGTACGTATACAAGGTGTCCCATTTAATTCAATACAAATGGTTTATTAAACATTGCATTTGCTATACACCACAGCTTTGGAAGTTGAATAATCGGTGAGGCTGATTACTCAATCAAGTGCAATGTAAATAATAAATGCTTATCCATTTAACACGTTCAGACTATGTCAAAATCTGTTGACTACATAAACATATCTGTCACCAAATAGTCATAAAGTGCCCATCTAGAACACTATTCAACAGCAAACCATTAGCTATAAGGCCACTTCTCCTGCATTTTGAAGAGATGTGCCAAAATCTCGGTGTAATGGATGCATTACCTAGCATTGCTCGAAAACGAGGTCCACTGCCTCCATGGTACAATTTCCTAGCAACCCGTGACCTCACTCTTACACATTTCAGTAAAAAACAAACTCCACAACAACATATAATACAAGAATTCTGTGCCTTTGAAGAAAAATACAGTAGTTTTACAGAATGTTATACTGATGGATCAAAAACAGATAGTTGTGTACGAAGTGCAGTGCTGCGAGGGAATTCGGAGGAAATAGACTACCACAGTGTTCTTCCATCTTCAACGCGGAGTGCTACGCAGTATGTGTGGCAACAGAAAAAATAATAAGTGAGAACCTTCAGAAATGCTATTATTTACACAGACTCCTTAAGTGTACTTACAGCTCTCCATTCTAAAAATGCACGCACCCCTCTGCTTGGTTACATCACAGACAACATAGTACCTGCCGCAGCTCAAGGACAAAATATAAAACTGCGCTGGGTCTCGAGTCATGTCAGAATAAAAGGCAATGAGAGAGCAGATGTGTGTGCTGCTAAAGCTCATGGCAAGTAAAAAGTAAATATACCGTATAATGATTGCATGAAATTAGTAGCAAGGAAACTAAGGAAAAAATGGCAGTTGGTTTGGAACAATGCAGTAAATAATAAACTACACTTGGTAAAACCAGCTTTAGGTGAATTTAAGTCGTGTGTGCACCAAGAACGTTTCAGGGAAGTGATCTTATGCCGTCTCCGAATAGGCCACACGCACCATACGCACAACTTCCTACTAACAAAACAAGACAAACCTGTTTGCCAAGAATGCGGAGATGAACTCATCGGTAACCACATTTTATTCTCATGTGTGAAACTGGAAAACTAAGAAAAAAGGATTTCACTCAATTTTATAATGAATGCATTCCTTTTCATCCATCACTGCTCTTAGATGATAACGTCATTGTTATCATACCTTCTATTTTTAGCTTTTAAAAGAAGCAGGCATACTTGAAAAACTAAATTTTGAACCACTGCCTCACTTTAATGCATGATACACCTTCAGCCATTTTCTCATCCCCGAAAAGAAGGCTGAGGTCTTTCTTTGATTGTTTGGAAGCCTCAGGATCCTTGCCCAGCCAAGGATAGCCACTGAGGCTACCTGACCTACTTTAAGGCTTCTACAGTTAGCCTTTTCCAAATTTCTTCCCCTATGTCATCACTAGGCAGTACAATATTTTAGGCCATCTACGCCATAGATAATAATATCCCGATTGTAAATATTCTGCACGAAACTTATATTCTATACCGTGAGCCTGGCGCATGATGGCCTTAGCTGCCTATGTGCCATAAAACTCAACACAACGTTCAGACTGGCTTTTTAAAATCCTGCGTTTAGGTCATAACTATAGGGAATAACATGGCACCCCCTGTATACCATGAGTATTCCGCCCAAACATATTCTTTAAGAATAACTGAAAACACTGAAATGGCTCCATTCTGCCATCTTCTGCTTTCTGCCATCTGCTAATGGCAGTTGCTTAGGGCTTAGCGAGGCCGGACCGTAACAGGTGCTGGCACCACATCGCTGGAACTGCTTTATAAAAATTTATTTGTCGCCAACAAAAAAAAATATTTTTCGTTTTTTTAATATACGAAACTAAATGGGTTGACCATTTGGCTATTTTTTTTTGTCTAGCACTGTTGCTCACATAGCGTTTTCTGGTCCTCAGTGTGGCCATTTTTGTAGAAATCTATATACTTTTTTATTAAATTACAGAACAACGCAAGGTTCGAGTTTAATGCAAACAGTGCTAGATCAAGGTTTCAAGCAAAACCCCAAAAAAGTTTGCTTATATTTAGACTCCAAGTTTAGTTTTAAAAATGTGGAAATCTTCAAATTTTTCTCCTGTTAAGCAGTTCCATTTTAAACCAAAATGGCATCATACACAGTTTATTTTTTGAGGCATGACAGGGCATTTCAATACCAGAGTACATGCGGAGATAAACTTTGTTGACAAGGACCGGTTCCTAACAATAAGTTTTGCAAAATGCCCATATTAATGTTATTTCTTACACTTTGGAGCATGATATATGAAGAAAAATTTTTTTATACGAAAGAAGGTCTCTACACTTCTGTTGGGACTGGTCTTCCATGAATTTTCTCAGCGGAATCTAAAATGCCAAGAATTTGGTTCATCTCATTTCGCATGGAATGACTCTGCTGTCCCCAGATTTAATTCTTGAAATTGACTGGGAAGTACTGTGAAAAAAATTGTTTCGTGAACCTAGGTGCCTGTGAATTGTGACGAAACATTCAAGAAACAGGCAATTTTCTTTGTTAAGGTGTTCTGCCTAGATACTTGCCTAACGGAGCATTCTTCTGCATCAAGTGCCGTATTGCTTGCTCATTGCCTTTCTTTTTGACTGGTTCTCACATTTCCTTGTCAATTGAGTGAGTGAAATTTGAAAATGGGCAAGGTGCCACCTCTTTTTGACACAGAGTGGCACATGGCCAGAAATGTAGTTTGAAGCAGTGGTCATTTTCTTTGCAATCACTAAGCGCCAGCAGACGGGTTGGAAATATGCAGAAATCACTCTTGCTTCACAGTTCAGCAGCCGACCATGATGCAGGAGTACCTTTACTGCGAGACTGTTTATTGCCATGGGTGCGCTCCAGAAATGCCACCTTGTAGCACTCTGTATGTAGCCACTATCTGCAAGTTACCACATCTGTTCTTCCATGGCCGAGATAAAGGTAACCCCCCTGTCATCATTGGTATCCAAACAGTCTCCTTATACATCGCTCCCACTATAGTGGCAGTGTTTATCGTGCTGTTCGTCCTTTGATGCAGCCACAACATTAGAAGATGCATGCAAAGTTAGTGGGCTTCCTCATAACAGGAATATTGAAAGGACTCTGAAAATTAACACTGAAGCTTGTTTGGCTGGCTGCTGTTTACTTCAGAAAGTTTTGCATAATACCTTTTCTGTGTGCTCAACTTACTGCTCTGCCATTCCTGCATTTTTTTCTTCTCATAGCAGGGATGAGGGACGTTCCTCAGGAAGGCCATGCATATCATGCAAAACCAGGTGGTGTTTTTTGGATACTGCATGGTTATGCAGGCATGCCTCGTTAATATGGTACTTTGATCCCGCATCAAAACTGTCCATAAAAGTTGGGAAGAAAAATAAAACAAAGACGCATTTATTCAGATATATACACAGGGATTAGATTATGCTTTTCCAAGTTGTAATCTTAGAAACTTGAACATTTCCCCGGTTGCAAAAATTGCACTGCGGTGCGAAGTGCCTCATAGGCCGTGAAAGACATGATGCCAGGATTCGCACTGGGTGTCCGATTCTGTGTTTGCTGTTGTATCCACAGTGGCCCTGTAGACAACTTGCTTGTTCACCAGTTATTCACCACTTCCTGGGTCTACTGCATCAGCTGCAGGCATTCCTGCAGACTCAAGAGGAGGATGTCATTGATGCGCACATTCATTTTCCTGTGACCTCCCTGTGAGGAATGTGATTTCTTGTCTGCTCTGTGACAACGATGGTGAGCCAATATATATGTGGGCTTTGTTGGATATGCAGAATCTTTCCAGGTGTCTGTGTGCGTTTGCACCTTTTGTACTGGAGTTATAGGTTCCCCGGTTCACCTATCTGTTTGCATATGGTTCTGTACTCATGATAGCACCATTAGCAGGTTCCCTAACTAAATTCCAATTCTTGTGCAGGATGTATGCACAATGACAGACACTGTACTGCTGAGTTGAGCCGTTCCCGAATCTGGCAGTATCGATGCTAGAGTCTGTGCGTCAAAGCTGAGGTCAAGCATTGGACCTGTTCAACTCCCAAAGTTTAATTTCGATTTCATTACTCACTGGTCGGACCAAATTAAATTGTTCTTGCTGCTTATACTGGTAAATTTCGAGCTTTGAACTGCTGTTAAGCTCAGTTCTGCGCTTAACCGCAGTCATATCTCAAGTCCAAAAGACCAAATACCGCTTAATTTTCATCGCAACTTTTTCTTGTGCGGTTTTTTTTTCCCGAGTGGTCATCACACTGCAAGTGAACAGCTTTGTTTCCATTATTTTTTTTAGTGGCTTTGTTCTCTTGCAGGTGCAGGTTGGGGCAACAAAGGTTGAGGAATCTTCCATTCTTTTCTTTAAAATGCTGAAATGCTTATGGAGGTGGTCATCTGAACATTTATTTATTTTCACATCCTGCAGCCTCAGGTGAAACTGTGGCATGAGGAGGTGAAAAAATACGTACCCCAGTGTGCCCTTCTAAACACCTGTCCAGTGATAGCAGGATCTAATACACTGTATATTGTGCAGTGGAATTTTTTCCTTACACATTTCTTTGTACACTTTTTTTTCAGAAGTTGTTGCCCTCGTCATCCAAGAAAGTGATGCGACTAGTGCTTTGCAGAAGAAAGCCACTGACATATTGGTTCGCTGCCTGACTTTGTTCAAGCTATGCAACAGCTGAGGTGCTCTGCAGACTATATCAATGAAGCCTTCACCAACATTGGCCAAAACATAGTTAAGGTACTGTGCTTCTGCTAAGTGTGAATTCTTTGAGGCCCCGATGCCAACATGGTGTGAAAATGACATTCAAAAGATGTCTTCACAAGTTTACGGTGGACTTAATTGTATGGAAGCAGTCCTTTAATATAGGCACTGCCTCCTCATTGCTCTTCAGAGCAACCAAACTGCCATATATATATAGCCAAGAGAAAATTGAACAGCGATTCAATGTCAAAGTGGTTGCTTTCTGTGCCAAACGAGCCGCAATCGTTATGCCAGGTAACTAGGCCAACCATTTTTTGCACGAATAGAATGCGGAAAAAACAATATAACATCACATTTGTTCAGTGCACAGGATTCCTTGTACATTGGATCCCGCTGTATTAGGTACGGTTTCTTTAACGACAGACTGGGGTACATTTAAATTATTGTTTTCACGAGCTTAGCAAAAATGTAAAAGTCAGAGAATGGTGGTTTCCCCAACCTTAATTGCAGAGTATGCAGGTGTCAACATATCTTTGACATATTGTAACAGAAAGAAACATTTCTGATAACCCGAGAAATTGTCTGAGCAGAAATAATTCATAGTCTGAAAAGAGAAAAATGCACGTCTACTACTGCCGACATTTTACTGCAGAAACCTGCAGTCATGATGATGATTCTTATGCATTCACAGTTCTAGCACTCTTTACTGCATAAGTCTGTGTAAGAGTGCGAACAGTAAATGGCAAGCAGCAGCAGCAGTGCATCATCCTTTCCTCTGTATTCATTGTCTGTGTACTTTACCAAAAATAAAAATTACGATTACTTACGCTGCGAGACCAGGCCCGATCTCATCAAACAAGCCATTTCCTACAATGTGCTTCGCACCAAGGCACTGCGAGTTTTATGTTTGAAACATAAGTTAAGGAGCTGCACAACTGAGTCCACACAACTTTCTGCATAGTGCGGATGTCAGACGAGTGATGTATTCCTTCCAGTCCTCATAAATTGGTAGTCAAACCACACCCTCCGTCACATGCAGCGTCACACTGATATGGATGTTAGTTTTCTGTACACTAACATAAGAGGTGTTCTATCTGAATACATGGCTCTTTCTTCACTAATCGATTCAAGCTGTTTGTCTATCATCACGCTTACTGAGACCTGGTTAAATGACATGATTTTTGACAATTACATTTTCCTCTGCGACTCCGAATTTAACATATTTCATTGTGACCACGTCGGCCGTAGGGGTGGTGGTGTACTTCTCGCCATTAAAAAAAGAGGTTACTGCTGTGCTTATTGAGGTCGTATCGTACCTGGAGGCAGTGTGGGTTCGTATGAAATGTGGTCCTACGGATGTCATTATTGGTGCTTACAGCCCTCCTGACATGAGCACTTTTTTTTCAATTGAATTCTGTGGAATGTTAAGCGAAGTTACTGTTCGATTTCCGAATTCAGGCTTACTATTACTAGGTGATCTTAACTTTGCAGCAATTAGTTGGTCTTCATTAACAGCTACAGCTAATGATCCTGAAGCTCAGGCTGGCGTTTTTTTTTATTGCAACAACATATTTCTCAACCCACGCATTGTTCTGCCAATGTTCGTGATCTTATCCTAACCAGTAAACGTTTGCTCCAATCTTAACCTCTTAGAAGGCCTTTCTGATCATACTATAATCACGGGAAAGCTTAATTTCAAACACCACAAGAAAGCAACTCGGAAAAAACAAATCAGCTGCTACAACTGAGCAAACTTTGCCGAAATAAATGCTGAGTTGACTGTTTTTTTGCTGAGCACTTTCTTCTAAATTTTTTCAACACGTTCAGTGCAGGTCAACTGGAACCTGTTCAGTAAAAAACATGCTGCTCTTATTGACAGATTCATGCACTAATCCTGCGCTTTGGTTTAATCGGCACCTACATCGCCTAAACAGTGACAAAAAGCTCTTTTACAGACAGGCTGACTGCTGGAAACGCTACAAAGGCTGGAAATGCTACAAAGCATGCGATAAGGATTAGCAGTTGATGTCTAAAAAATGGTGTCGTTACATGGCATCAATTTTTTTGGGAAGAAGCATTCGAGTGCTTTTTATTATTTACACATACTGCTGTCTTCTGTTAAAGACATAACAGGGGTGGGCTACACAGCATTTGATTACAACAATGCCAATAACATGGTTAGGCAGTTCTTTTTGACATTATTTAGCAATGCATGCAGAGAACCGTCCAAGTTGTTCCATAATTTAACGTTCCGTGGACCTTGATATGCCGGCCTTGATATGACGTAGATGTGCAAGCTTGAGCCATTTTTGCAAGCCACCCAAGACAAACACATTAGGTAAAAAATTGTGAAGCATAGTAGTGATGTAATTGTTAAACAGTGTGAGAAGACGGGACACATGAAAGGAAGACAAGCTACACAACCACTGAAGCAAATGGATCATTACCAACTTGCCCAAACAGAAGCTTTAATTTAGTGGTGATATGTTCACTTTGTTTCAAGAACTGGTGAGCGGTTTCAGCAGCTTTGCACCGTACCAGTATTTTTAGTTTTCATTTACCCACTGCAGTACGTTTTTTCACATTCACACTGCCCTGATATAACAACTACCAGCCCTTCTGACATGTATGATCCTGAAAAACTGAACGAAATTTTGGTGCGCAGAAAAACCCATATACATGCGCCATAACCCATAACATTTCCAAGGTAATCATGAGGGAACATGCACGCTCCATTCACTGGCGTAATGCCAGGCAACTGGTGCACAAGGCAGCAGCGCACCAATGAAGTTTTTTCTACACAGCCACATTCTGCAAACCTTTAAGGCTGACAAAACAGAAGATAGCAGTGCAGCACAAGGTCATGACTGTGACTCAAGATTTCTGGATGATAGGATTTAACAAAAGTGGCCAAGGAAAACTCTGTATCAAACATGCACATAACTAACATACAACAGAGAACCGTACACTGGTATGGTTTATTAGGGTTCAACGTACCTAAGCAACTCAGGCTATGAGGGACGCCGTAGTGAAGGGAACTTCGACCACCTGGGGTTCTTTAACGTGCACTGACATCGCACAGTACATGGGCCTCTAGAATTTCGCCTTCATAGAAATTCCGCAGCTGCGGCCGGGATCGAACCCGCGTCTTTCGGGTCAGCTGCCGAGCGCCATTACTGAGCCACCGCGGCGGGTCGTACATTGGTGAGTTGTTTGTATTCCATGGCGACAGCAGCACCACAAGACAATGGCTCAGGAACAGCACAGCCCCCTAGTTCTTGTGTCAATATCTTTTGGTGCTTCTTCTGTCACAGACTGAATATTCTATATTCAGTACTTATCATGACAACTTGGTATCTTGCAAATACTTTAAAAAGTGAATATTTACAATGAACTTAAACACTATTACCCATTCTTTAACTACTCATAACATGCTTCAAGTTTGTTTGCTCATACTGATTACTCATACAAGACATGTTAACCAGTTGTAGCATTTGTCATTATGAGCAGGCAGTGGTGGTGAAAAACACACAGTAAACAAAATACAGAGAGAAGAGGCTATCAAATACGGATGCTTTGCTAAACCATGTTGATGACCTCTGTTAACACTAGTTATGTCAAACTGAACTGGTTGCCGCTCATTTAAGGTGCTGAATCGAGCAGGGCTGGTCAGAAACGTGCTTATGGAGTGTCTTTATACTGTTATGAAGGCATCAACTGTACAGCAATTGTAAACGTCACTGTCATTTTGGCTCAGGAGGGCTAATATTTTAGTGTGAAAGTACTACTACATGAGGTCTAACTGGCTCACAGAATTAGTGTGAACCTTGACCTTGAGGATGACCTTGGCTAACAAATATTAAAATATTGCCGTGACTGGGATTCAAACCCACGGCAGCACAAGCAGATCAATTTCGCTGGCCTGTGCACGAGAACACTATGCTGCTGCCACAGACGACCACGGCTCGCGTTGTTGCCATGAGGCATGGCACATACCCACGACAGGGGATTGGCCAGGGTTCAGTGGGGAGACCCCATAGAATAAAGTAAACTGGCGTCAAGCTAATGATTGTGCCTTGGGTGAAATTTCAGAGTAATTTAAAAGAGAAGGAAGAAACAAAATACCGGGAGAGAATATCTGAGAATTAAATAATTAAACATACGAAAATACCCAAACGCTCTTTTGAATGCGGAAATTTTTGAAACAATCAGCAAGGGAATCTGCCGGTAGTTACATAATTGTGGAGGTATTCGCAAACTTGATGCAATGCAAAACCCCTTGCGCTCACGCCGAAAGAGTTGAGAAGGGGAACCGACCAAGTGAGACCCAACTTTGTAATGGGAATTTCTAGGTACGCTCTCCTCTGGTGTGCAAACCTCCAGCAAGAGAGTAGGAAATGCTGCAATGTCTCGCCTTCACCACAAGCCGCACAAAGGTTTCTGGGACTGAACCCGCATCTACATAAGTAAATATTTAAACGGGGAACCCTGCACCGCATGAGTGTCATCGCTACCTCACACTGCAGGGTTTTACACGCATGAGCCTTCCATGAGTACATGAGATGTTTGCAGCCAACGGTAGAGAGTAAGGGATCGTTGTACGTGGCCCTTATAAACTGAAAGCGCTGAAATCGAGTCATACCAAAAAGAACAAGATTAGGGACGCTACAGGCAACAGGTGCATTTAGAGCTTATTTTGTCAAAAAGTCTGCTGCTTCATTTTGTAAAATACCACAGTGGCCTGGTATCCAAACGAAGCGCACCTCTTTAACCCATCCAGGAATAAAAAAACTTTAGTGGTCGTCTCAAAAAAGCATTTCATGTGGACTCCAGCACCAACAGAACAGACAGAAAATCGGAGAGGAATATCACCTGAGAAACAGTTGGGGGAATTCAAAGTGACCAGCCCAAGAGCCATAAACTCTGCTATAAATATGGTCGAATAAATGGCAGCGGAAAGTAAACGAAGACATCGAAGAAACACACAGACGAGGACGATGCATCGTCCTCGTCTGTGTGTTTCTTCGATGTCTTCGTTTACTTTCCGCTGCCATTTATTCGATCATGCACCAACTAGCTCAACAATCCACCTTATAAATATGGTTGTGTAATCCGGGACTCTAAACGAAAAGCTCCACAAGAGAGGCTCAAAAAATAGCAACCACTGCCTTCCGGTTGGCCCCAGACGCATCTGTAGCAATCACAGTATGTTGCGGGTAATGGGCAAGGTGATCAATGAGGAGTCCAGTTAATGTCCTTGCAGGCAGATGCTTCGCATTAGGTGGGAGATTATAATCAAAAGCAATATCCACAAGGGACGCTGCCCAAACAACTCTGCATACAAAATTGAGATTCACACCAATGTTGGATAAACCTTGGCTAATGAGGAGTGAGAAAGAGGGTTGGGTGACGAAAATAGGTGTAGCCACATCAGGAGCCAACTCAAATGCCCGCAAAAAAGTCCTGACAGTTAAAAGGTGAAAACAGGAGTTAAGGTCGGGAATACGAGCCTCCAGGTACAGAACTGCGGTGGAAACTGATTGAGGGAGACCTAGGCAGAGGCGCAGTGCGCGCCTTTCTAACAGCAGCAACAGATGAAACTTATATTTAGGGGAGCCAGAAAAATTATGCAGCCAAATTCCAAAATGGGTCTGACATAGGCAAGGCTTTGTAGTGAAGTACAAGCATGTCCCGGTGCATGCCAAATTTCCTATTACTCATCCATAGTAGCCTACCTAGTGCACACTCACCTTTCTGAACGTTAGTCTTGATGTGGGGCCGCCAATCCATACTGGCATCATAAATGACGCCTAGATACCTCAACGTTTCTACCTGAGGTATGCTGTCCGAGCAATAGTGTAGCGATATATATATAGAGGCATGTTGGTTTTAAAAACCATCACGCTGCTTTTATGCACATTTAATACCAAATTTAACGTATCCAGCCAAACCGCGAGCGCATTGAGGTAATCCTGGAGAGAACGATATAGGGCATGAATGTCTGCTGCCGAAGCAAAGAAGGCTATGTCGTCTGCATAAACATATACTGTAACATCAGGGTGTACTGGAATGTCACACATCAGCAGATTGAATAGAAGTGGCAGAAGTACAGAACCTTGTGGCATGCCTCTGGTTTGAGCATAGGTGTCTGAGGTGAAGGAACCGTGAGAGCAAAAGAACTGCCATCCTGTTAAAAATTCGCGGATCCATGCATGAATGTAGTACGGCGGGTGTAATAATGCCAATTTAGAGAAAAGGGTCGAATATTCAACACTGTTGTACGCTTTAGCAATGTCGAGCGTCGCTAATGCTGACACTTCTTTCTTGCACATAGCAAGGCGAACTCTGCTCTCTAAATCGACATGGGCAGACCAAACGGAGCATCCGCGGCGAAAGCCAATCTGGGCAGAGCTCAATGCGGTCACTACTGGAACATGCGTGGATAGGCGGCTGTGCACAATTCTGTCTATGAGCTTTACCAAATTGGATTTTAGAGCTATCGGCCAAATGTTATCAATATGGAAGCCTTTTTTTATACCTTTTAAGAGCAATATTATTTTCGCCACCTTCCAGGAGTGCGGCAACCATGCAGTTTCCAATGATGTATTGACCAGATGGGGGGGGGGGGGGGGGGGTCCCGAGTGAAGTCTTGTGCTAAGATTTTGAACATACCAACCGTAACACCATCACAACCCGGAGCTGAGAATTGCATTAAATAAACTGCAGTTGTTAACTCTGATTTGTCAACCGCAACATAGTCTGAGCCGGGGTAGGGGGCGAACAAAGGGACTCTATGCTGCTCCTGAAAACGTGAAGCACGCCCTTGAGCAATTCGCTCTAACTCATCTTTCGCCTCATGTGGAGAGAGCACCACTGAGCTGCTTAAATGCATGGCTGAGGAGTTCACATTCTGTTCCATAAAACGATACAAAGCTTTCATATTTTTTGGATTTGACAAATAGGTGTTCAAATTTTGATTGTAGTCATCCTTTGCCTTTGCTATGGTTCGTTAAAACGAGGCCGAGAAAAATTTGTAGTTGAACCAATTTGTCTGGCTCTGATTATGCGAAAAGGTCCTCCACACTGCTTTCCTGCAACGGAAAGCTGCCTCACACGCGTCATTCCACCATGGGGATGGTGATTTCTTGCAAATAGCAGAACGCACAGTGAACTGGGATCTCTCCGTAGCCTTCAAAACTGAAGAAAAATCTCGCTGAGCCCTGTCGGTCACACAATAACAAGGATCAGATGTAAGGGAGGCGCACAAAGATGATTTGTAGCCTGCAACTAATTTTCGGGCAGAACCATTATCTTGGAGGGGCTCACCAATATGGTGAAAGTAATTGGCAGGTGGTCACTAGATGTGCCACAGTCAATTGTGGACCATGCCCCTATACCTACTCCTCTTGCTGCCAAGGACAAATCGAGAACTGAGCGTAAGTGTCTGAGGATGAAGGTTATGGCCCGATAATTGCAGCAGCGCACATTTTCTGACATCCATGCCCATAACATATGTCCATGTGAATCAGTATAGGAACCCCAGACGACGTGATGTGAGTTGAAGTCCCCAGCAATGATTACCCTGCTAGAGCTTGCAAGTAAGCTGTCTAGGTGGTCTGTTCTGCATATTCTATTTGGAAAATAGACGTTTGCGACTGTGACAGTAGAGCAGTGCGGCAAAGTGAGATTTATAGCTAGAACCTCACAATCGGAATCCATTACTTTTTAGTTATTAATGCCCGGTGACACAATTTTGACGAAATCAGGGTCACGAACCCTCCCCCCCTGCCATTAATGCGGTCCACAGGGAAAATACAAAACCTGTTTAAAGAAAATGACTTAAGAGGGAAGAGCCAACTTCCTTGCAAGAGCAGAATATCTGGGCTATGAAAAGATAGAAGAATTTTTAAATCGGGAAGAGAAGATGCAACAGAGTGGCAAATCCATTGGAGAACCTTTACACCTGCCATGATGCCTATTTGAGAATAGAGGCTGAAACAGCCTTTTGTAGCATATCTGACCTGGAAGACACTCTAGAAGGCCCTTTTTTTCTCTTGAGATGGGGAATGGAGGACTTAGGAACGGTTGAAGCACGACGCTTCTGTGTAGGACACGCCATTTCTACATCATTAGTGCAAACAGTGTTGCAAGAAAGACTTACAGGGGCGCTGTCAAGAAGCGGCACGTGAGACGGTACCTTGGGTGATGACGTGGCAATGAAACTTTGAGCACAGTGTTGCTGTGATGTTGATGCTGGTGGAATTACAAGCTGAGGTTGAGGAATAGCCTGATTTGCAACAATATCAGACAAGGCCTGCGTGAAGCTGCTAAACATGCGCTCAACCACAACTGAGAGGGCTTTTTCAACGGTTGACACTATTGAGGCAGACAATGTGGCCTTGAGGTCAGGAGTAGAGGAATGCACAATGCTGGCATATGAATGTTTTTTGCGGTTAAGGAGTGCATAAGCGTCTGCCCGTGAGCAGCGATTCTGCTCAATTAATTCCAGTAAACTTTGCTCCTGGGACCAACTTTCACAAATGGCATCATCGCCGCTGTGACTGTTACTGCATAGACAACAGCTTGGTTATTCAGCGGTGCACCTGTCGGAAGAGCGACCTTCGCCACACACCCGGCATCTGGTCACCTACTTACAGGCTCTACCACTATGTCCAACTCTCCAACAGTTGGTACATTGCAGGAATCGAGGATGCAGCGGGTCCACGCGGCAGACAATAGACCAAATTTTCAACTCCGAGGGGCATGTGCGACCATCAAAAGTTGTTATGACTGACTCCGCTGCAACACGGACTACAGCCGTCTAGTGAGAGCAGCGGTATACAGAAACAATTTCCGCCCCGGCTTCCTGAAACTCCTCCAAAATTTCTTGAATTGAAGATGACGGGTCCACTCCACGTACAATGCCCTTAGTGCACGCAAGCTGCTCAGGAATGAAGTCTTTAACTGGCAGAGAAGTGAAGGTATTACACCGGAGCAGATTCAACACACACTCAATGTTTACCGACTTACAAACAATGCCCCACCTTCCAAAAGGTCGCACTTCAGAGATGTCGAGATAGTGACTGGTTAGACTTTTTAGTTGATGCTGCATTGTTTTGGGTTCTTCTTTTGAGAATTGCATCTCCAATCGGTACACGCGCCATGGGAATTGAATCGACGCCATTTTTAGAAATTAATTCAAAGGCAAGCTTTTGGCCGGTAGGCTGGTGAACCAGGCTGCCGAGCCTCCTCCCGGGGAGGTGAAAGACATGCCTACACACTGCGCGCCGGCAACCTTACATCCCCTGAGTAAGCACAGCTACCCTGAACCGTGGCAGAAAACCCATGAACAGGGAACGGCCTCACCAAAAGAAAAGAAATGCCCGGCACCACCAGGAAATGAAGCAGGCAGGCGGTGACGAAGCAGCAGCAGCCACCAAGCAGCGGTTTTTCAGCCTTTTAGGCCTTTGCGCCGGCACTTGGCGTCTAACACAGCAACGTTCCCCAAACTGCGTTAAGCTGCAACAAACGCTCACGCTGTGCATTGCATGTCGTCGTCTTCCATTAACTAAAACTACTCTAGAACTAATCTTGTCACCATAAGTGCCGACGACCTAGAAAAGCAATACCATGAGACAAACAGGCTAAACTCATGCTTTCGCACATATACTTGGTTTAACTACGTTGAAACCCTACCATTTTTCCCCCCTGGTGCGATACCCATTTACTATACAGGGGCACAGTGGCTGAGCTCAAGCACTGCGCTCAGTATTTCTAAGAAAATTAACTGTGTGAACTCACTTAATTGAACAGGTCAGGCCTGAAGCGATCAATTTCTTGTCGCGTCACACGGAGGTACTATCGGCAGGCAAAATTTACGAGATGGGAGTGTACGGGAAGATGTTTTTGGGGAAAAGAAATGGCGCAGTATCTGTCTCGCATCTTGGCGGACAGCTGAACTGTGCCGTAAGGGAAGGGATAAAGGAGGGCCTAAAGAGAATAAGGGAAGAAAGAGGTGCCGTAGTGGGGGGCTCCGGAATAATTTCGACCACCTGGGGATGTTCAACGTGCACTCACATCACGAAGAGAAAAACCGCAAAACAGGACGGGACCAAGGCAGGCGACAACACAGGGCGGTACTTTCGCCGCACTGAATGTTTTAGTCATGGTTGCCATTGAACTGTTTCTACATGCTGCATCTTCTTTTTATGATTTATGATTGCTTTCCAGATTACACGCGTGACTGATCCTTATAAGCTCTGCTGTGTTTCAATAAATGTTCAGTTGTCAGTACCGCCCTGTGTTGTCGCCTGCCTCGGTCCCGTCCTGTTTTGCGGTTTTGCTCTTCATGATGTCATACCAACTGGCCTACACCACAGTCCTTCTAACTCACATCGCACAGCACACGGGCGCCTTTGCGTTTCGCCTCCATCGGTAACGCGGCCGCCGCGATCGGGTTCGAACCCGGGAGCTCCGGCACAGTAGCCGAGCGCCACGTAAGCCAATCGCTCGAAGTGTCTGAACGAGGCGAGGCGACTTGCATTCGCTACACGCTGGTAGCATTTTTAAAACACTAGTTGGCGAGGAAGCTCTACAATAACTTTTCTTCCAAGAGAACACGCACCCCAATAACTTTTGCTGCTGGTGGTACATGCATTTACGCGGTATGAACTCGACTCTGCCCGACAGGATTACGCAGCAGAGAAAGCCTCCGAAAAGAAAAGTGACTATAAGGTACCTCAACTGCTGTTTTCCGAAAAATTAGTACAGTACTAACGAAGGCCATGTAGGCAGCTGCGCAGCACGGAGAGCTCACCTGAACTGGCTCCAACGTGTCATACTTCAACACCGCAGCCTAACTTTTTGCTTGCGCTTAAAAATGCACTTAGTGTTACAACAAACACAAGAACAGCACCAATCCAGCCACAGATACAAACGACCCGCGGCACGCAGAAGGATGATGCTGATGTCGATGGGCAGGCCATCCCAGCAGATGGCGCTGCAGCGCCAGCTACGAAATGAACTTTTTCTGCAACTGTTACGAAATACGCTGGAAGCATGACTCAGAATTAGTAAGAAAGGACACCACATTAGCACCATAAAAAATAATTAAAGCTGACAGCAAAAATAACGAAAGTACAGATTTTAGACAAAACTGCCGATCGTAAAATCAAAACCCAAACTCGGCAAAGAATGCACTCAGCAGACGACTTTACCATTTTTTTTTTGTCATCGAAGCGCGTTGACCTACAACTGCACCAACTTGAATCTCAATTTTGAAGCGTGAAAATGTTATTTCTCGAATCAAATGCTCTCTCATAACCGAAACAAGATTGGTTTCGTTTCCTTAACGTGCACTGCCATCAGACAGTGCACGGGCCCCTAGCATTAACGCCTCCATCGAAATGCGACAGCCGCCGCGGGATCGAACCTGTGCCTTTCGGGTCAGAAGCCGAGCACAATAACCACAGCAGCGCTGAGCGAAGGTGCTGGCATTCATGGAGGTGCATGGAAGATATTAATTGTGCAGTCTCAACCCTTTCTTGAGGGGTCATATCGCGTTTCACAAGGACGGGTAAATAATGCAGGCTGAGATAAGCTGCGTTTACAAGAATGCAGCAGTGCCGCACCGTATATTTCACGGACGCGACACGCCACTATTCACATACAGTATGTACTATCCGGGACGAGAGTTCTTGGAAAAACGTTTATTGTAGCTCCACCTCCCTCACGGAGCAAGACACGCGGCTCCGGCGCGCTCTCCGGTGGCGCGAGCTCAGAGCAGACAAGCAGACGAAACGGGTGTTTGCTTCAGCGGGCACGCCGTGACGTTGTATTTCAGTAGTTTCTTTCCAGGCCGCCAGGCGCCGCCAGCAGGATAGTGGCGCCGCGGGATGTGACCTTTTCTGGTCGCCGCAGACGGCGGAGTTTCCACTCCTTAGTCTTCCTCCGTGGCCTCGCTATTCAGTCGCCAGATACTGTATGACGTATACTATAGGCTTAAATGCTCATTCCTCTCAATTGCAGCTACAATGAACAGTGAACTACCAATGGCGCAACACGGCCTCCGAGATTACAGAAAGATAACGCGAAATGGGTGATTCCGGAAGCCATTGTTCAAGAGTGTAACGGACGGACGGATGAACGGACACAGCATGAGCCATTAAAGGCTTTCTCCTTATAACAAGCTCCTTAATAACAACATCTCCCTCCGTCCTCGTTCACCCCTCGCTCGCAGTCGATATTTGCCCTCTCCTTCCTCCGTCTGCTCTCTTTCACATGCCCTTTCTCTTCTCCCTCATATCCCGTCCTGTCCCGCCAAAAGTGCATTGTTTCACGGCGCACCACGTAAACGCCATTCGACAGCCAGAGCTCGTCCCGAGTCCGTGTCTTGTTCTCTTAAGCTGTGTGCCTCGCGTTGCGACCTGTCAAGTTTGCGTAAGCCACGCCTGTCTTGTGGGCATCACATCTACAAATGTCGGCTCCTACTGCACTGGAGTGCGTGGAAGACGTCCAAGCCTCGACCCCTGATGTGAAGGTGCTTCGCTGCAACCTCTCAGATGACGCAGCAGCGGAGCAATGGGTGCAACAGTACAGCGCCGATACTAACACATCGTGGATCGTCGACAAGGTGACAACAAAATGCACCAAGTGATGTTAGCATAGCATGCCACACACGACAAAATGTGGAGTTCATTACACGAGAAGGAGGGGGGGGGGGGGGGGGGGCTCGATCTCGGCCATCTCGGATTTATTAAAAAATACCATGCCAGTTAGCGGCAGGCAACTCTTGCGCGATTGGCACGAAACAAGACAATGGGGAAATAATTCTAAAGAAAAAACTCCGACGGCCTTTACGTTGCTTGCCATGGTGTCTACAATGAGATCTAGCTCAATGTTATTCCGATTTTCCCGCCAGAACTCCGGTGGGAACTGGTACCATTCTCCTTATAGGCTATGTATGAGCTATCCCGTCTAGGAGATTAATAAAAGCAGAAGAAAAAAAACACATCTCGCCGGTGATCCAAACCTACGACCTCCCGATTCCGCGTCCGGTGCTCTACCAACTGAGCCACGGCGAAGGTTGTTCAATCTTTGTTTTTGGGGGCATTTATATGTAGTGTAACCGAACCTTGGATGGTGGATGGAAAGTAGGAACGTCACCTTTGAAACGGGGCAGTGGTAGTCCCCACCATGCTGTTTTTTCCTTTATTTTTGTTTAACTCTGCTGTAAGTTTTAAATAAAATTCGCTCATTTTCTTTAAAATACGTCTTTCTACACTTTAAAACTTATGTCACCTCTCTGTTTTTGTGCCACCAATCCTCCAATCACTTTTTGCTAATTTCCACCGCAGATTTATTTACATGACTATAGTTATCTCTAAACCCTAAGGCCTCAGGAAGAGTGACTGCCTGCATCAACATGGGGATGGATACCATCACATTTTAGAATGAGGTGTTCTATTGTTTCTACAGATTTACCACACGCAGCACACGTGTCATCTAGCTTCTTCGTTAAATTTCTTTTTGTAGCGGCGCGTTCTGGGACACCCTGACCTTGCTTCAAAGAGGAGGGCACTGCCTCTTGAGTTATCATAAAAGGCTTCCTTCCTGATTTGCCTTTTCCAGCATCGATATAGTTCTACACTACGCTTCTTTTCCACTGAATCTATCCGATTTTTACCTTCGGCGTTTTTAACCTGTCAATTAGTGCTCTTTCTTTCTCCTTCCTCATCTCTGGCAAACTTACTGGCCAGCTTTCTAGTTCGTTTCCGACACTGTGTGTCAACGCTCTTTCTGTACAGGTATTTAAATACCTTAGCTGCCCACCTGTTATCGTTCAATTTGCTCAGGCGTTCTTTGTATAGTACTTTACTCTGAGCTTCCCGTGCTTCAAACGTTGCCTAGGCCATATCCCCCTGTACTGCCTCGTTTGTGGTTTTCCTGTAGGCACCTAGTGCTGATCTTCCAATAGTTCTCTGATTTAGTTCTAATCGCGACTGAACTTCAGCCCTTAAGCATAGAACTGCATTCCCGAAAGTAAGCCCTGGCACCATTATTCCTTTCCAAATACCTCTGAGGACTTCATACCTGTTGTACCCCCACAATGCCCTATGTTTCATTATTCCGGCATCTCTTCGCCGTTTTGCTATGAGAGACTGTTCGTGCTTTTCCATGTACATATGTCCTTTGTTTGCCCATACTCCAAGATATTTGTATTCGGCCACTCAGGGTATTTCATGGCCTTGTATTGTAAGCTCCTGATCAGTTGTACCGTTGAAAACCATCACACCTGATTTAGTTGCGCTAAAACTGTAACCTAGACTGTCTCCTTCGTCTCCACAGCAATTCACCACAGTTTGCAAATCTTCCTGGCTATCTGCTAACAGTACAATACCATCTGCATACATTAAACCTGGTAGTCGCTGCTCAACAACCTTTCCGCCTAATGTGTACGTCAGATCATAACCTAGATTGCTTCCTTGTAGCCTTCTTTCCAAACTGATCAAATAAAGCATGAACAGCAGCGGTGATAGAGGACAACCTTGCCTTAATCCTTTGTGTACCTGGACATTTATTGTACTCTTAATTCCTTCTCATGTTATTTCAACATTTTCTCGATATATTTCCTGCAGAAAATTAATTACCTCATGACCGACACCTTCACCTTTTATTATGTTCCACAGGAGTTCCCTGTTCACGTTGTCGTATGAACCGCTTATTTCCAGGAAGGCTAAATACAGAGGTCTGTTTTCCGCCTTAGGTATTTCTATGCACTGGGTAAGCACGAACAGGCAGTCATCTAAGCGCCTACCACTTCTGAACCCGTTCTGAAGTTCTCTGAGTATTTTATTACTTTCTACCCATGACTGCATATTTATTTTACCGCCTACATCGCCAGCCTGTATGTAACTGATGTTATCGTAATTGGTCGGAAGGATTTTATGTTCGTCTTATTGCCATTCCCTTTATAAATCAAATTAATTTTAGTCTGTTTTCAGCTGTGCGGAATTGCTTATTTGTTATGACTGCCTCCAATACTTTAGCAGCGTTTCCTTGCCTCTTGGGCCAAGTTCATTAATTAGCTTGATTGGAATTTCGTCGATCCCTGCGGACGTACATCTTGGAATATTTGTTTCCGCCTTTTTCCAGTTAAGATTCGTCAGTTCCTCGCTGTTTTCTATTGTGCTGTCCTGTGTTGCACCCTCATTTGGGGTGATTACTCTATCGTCTTTCTTAAAAGAACCAGCTATAACTGATGACATGTACTTCACAGCATCATCTCCCTCTAAACATTTTCCCTCGGCATCGTGAATCTGTTCCTGCTTTCTGTGATTCGCTTTGCCCAGCCAGCCTATATGGTTCCAGAATTTTTTTTGCCCCCCTTTAGTTGCATCGCGAACTTCAGCCAGCCAGCGATCAGAGGACTGCTTTATTTTAGCCATGACGAGGACCTGCACTTGCTGTTTCTTTTGTCGATAAGATTCCCATTTTCGGCCTATTTCCTCTTCAGATAACTGCGCCCTCTTTGCTTCTCTGTGTTCCCGTGATGCCAACCGTCGTTGTTCGATGGCCTCCCTAATTTCCTTATTCCACCAACTTCGTGGCTTCCTCTTTCCTCTCCAGCGGTTTACTCCTTTAACTTGTTTTATTTTTCTACTAATGAGTAGTTTTAACTTATTATAATCCCCCTTTTCCATGGGATGTGTCCTTTTTGCTTCCCCTATGCAGGCCGTTATTTGCACTATTTGTTTGTCATTTAATTTTGCGTACTCTTTTTGACTCCCCTTCATTTCTCTTTTGAGCAGGGTTCCAAACTGTAGACTAATACGCTTATGATCACTACAGAGGCTGTACTTCCCCTCTTCGTCTATTTCCATCATTGCGAGCTTGCTATACATCCCCTGCGAGATTAAGCAGTAGTCAATGGTTGTTTGCCTGTTATGGGATTCCCACTTGATTTGTCCCTCACACTTAGTTTCTCTATTTACAATAACTAGGTTGTGTCGCTCACAGAAGTCTAGCATCAACTTCCCGTTACAATTCTGTGTATCCATCCAGATCCTCGATGTGGCCATTCATGTCCCCCAACAGAATAATATCGGCGCCTTCTCCAAACTGCTTTATATCGTCATTGAGACACTTAACTAGATCCGTGTTCTCCTGCCTGCATTTATTCCCTGTCCCTAAATAAACTACTCCTAGCCATGTCCTTTTACCGGCAATTGTACGCGATACCCAGACATGTTCTTTGCAAGTTGACTTTATTCTTTGCCAATTTTTTCCTTGCTGCATAAGGATACCTATACTCTTCCTCTCCGTAGTTGTTCTGTTCCTCCCTTCCCAGGCGTAGCCGTCAATAAGCGTTGGATCTTCTAGATCCCTGAGATGTGTCTCGCATAGCGTGTACACACCTACTTCTTCGTCCTTCAACTGCTGTTCTATCTCTAACCACTTCGCTCTCTTTCTACCGCCTTGCATGTTTATGTACCTAAGGGGGGTGGGGGGGTGGAGGGGCAGGAAGTAAGCTTTATCAAGTGTGCCATTGCCCAAACATCGAAGTGTTGACCCTACGTGACTGTGCACGCTGCATTTATTTTGGCTCGGTTATCATGAGCAAAGATGGCTTCTTTTTATTACTGTTTTTTTATGTCCGTGATGGTGTGTCAAAAGGAACTCGCGGGAACAATAGATGATAGTGCTGCTTTTAGCCAGTATTACACAAGCTCGAAAAAGAGATAGAGTTTATTTTCCCGGTGCAACTAATACACACAAGTCACTTTGTTAGGAAACTGTAGTAACAATATTAACAGGAGCACTATGCCATCAATTCAGGAAAAGAAGTAAGGAGGAGAGCCAGCTCGCTGTCGTGATGCGAGAGCAAATGCGTCGTTGCACTAATGGCGTGCATAGGTCCCACCGACCCTCACAACGCTTTGAAGGCGCTCAGGGAAGGAGTCAAGCAGGCTGCTTGCAAGGTCAGGAAGAGGCTGGAGCCTGCTCCATTCCTCTCGAACTGCCGCCCAAAGGATATGTGGCGATGACTTGTGCAGCTGCCTTTTAGCAAGTCGCTTTTTCATTAAACCTGATTATATTTTCAATTATATTCAAATCTCCCTTGGGAGGCCATGGCGGCTCCTGGATGCAGAGCTGCTCAAGCAGTTACCAAGCGCAGTGCGGCTGAGGCTGCTCGCAAAAGTAACTGCCACACAAGAAAAAAAAAACAAATATTATATTCTTCACCAGTTGCCTTTGGGAGCAAGGCTGCATTAGGTAAAAAAAAAGAAAAAGGGCGAGACCGAAAAATAAATTTTGCTGGGCCGTGACAGTCCGTTAAACCCCTCTAATACTGTAGAGTGGGAACGGTCCGGCACTCTTGTTATCAGCCTACTCATCCCCCGCAGCGCCACGCGTTGTCATTCCGGCGCTCCGGTGTTCCCTCATATGTGCTAATCTTTTTACTCGCGACTGTACATACAATACGCCAAATTTGTAATTATTGTGATTTGAGCTGTGAAATCCCTAAGGCAGTTCTGTTTTTTGCAGGATGGTCTTCCATAAGGTATGGTGCTGTCAGCACCAACAAGACTTCTTCTCAGAGAAGCATGGGCTGCCCTGCAAAACTGCATATCAAAATAAAAAAACTGAATCGGAATACAAAGAAGAATGACCAGTTCCTCTGCAGGGCAGTCCCTCTGCCTGCTGTAATTCGGTTGACATCAAGCCACAATCATAGTACCGAGTCAGCTGATTCACTCAGAATGCTTCGCACCAGCCCCGAAACAAAGGCCACATTTATTTCCTACTTTGAAGCGGGAATGACACCCTCTCAGGCTATAAACCACCATGAGAGTCTCCTCGCTGTGCAGCCAGATGGGTCACAGCTTCTAGCAAGTGGTTTTGTGAATCCTACTAAAAGGGCCGTGTACTACATGCACGACCATTGGCGGACCGACAAGTATGGACCAGGCGGGAGTCCACTGGTCAAGCTGCAGGAAAAGATGCCACAATATGCAGCCCAAGGTATGCAATATCATTCCTAAAATTTCACTGTAATATGTTTGAAACCTATGCAGCATGCCAAGTTGGTGTCCTTGCTGCTGCTCGTACAGAGAAGTAAGCGCGCCACATGCAGTGACAGGAACTTTCTATACAGGATGAAGCATGAACTTAATAGTGCAGCTGCTCTGCAGCCCAGTAGGTCGCTGCTGCGGAGTTTAGCAGCAACTCTCGGCTGGCATGCTGCGCTCGCTTCACTGCCGAAGGCATTGTGGAAACTAACTGTACCTTAATATGCACTGTGATTAGAATATTTATAGTGTACTGGTGGCAGGATTATACTTCTTATATTAGGCAGTGGCTAGCTCCAAAGCACCATGTGCTGCGGCTCCAGTGAAAAGCACATTACATCTAGGAATGCCTAGCGAGTGGTGTGCTACCAGTACACTGATGGACGACGCTTTGTTGCAAGAAGCCCGCTGCTACAGTGAGTGCAATGTATTCTTGTTTTTAGGTTACAGATAAGCTCATTTCTTGCCATTTTTTAGACATCGAATTACCAACATATCAAACTTTTCGTGAGCCCCGTCAAGTTTGATATATCCGGGTTTGACTGTTGTAGTTGTAGTCAAGTAGCAGTAGCAGTTTGGTTTATGGGGTTTAACATCATAAACCAATTTAGGCTATGGGGGGTGCAGTAGTAGAGGACTTCGGATAATTTCAATCACCTGGGGTTCACTTTACGTGCAATGACATCGTATAGTACATGGGTCTTAAGCATTTTGCCTTCAATGAAATGCAACCGCTGCAGCCGGGATTGACCTACGCCTTTCAGGTGAGCAGCCAAGCACCGTAACCACCGAGTTACTGTGGTGGCTAGTAGTAGTAGTAGTAGTAGTAGTAGTAGTAGTAGTAGTAGTAGTAGTAGTAGTAGTAGTAGTAGTAGTAGTAGAAATCTGCAAGCTAACCCATGACAAAGAAGGAGGGAGAAATAAGAGGAGGCGAAGACGAGAAAAATCAGGGCTCTCACCAAATGTTTTAACTAATCTGTAGCTTAGTTTGGCCATAATTTTTCACATACTACTGTGATGACCGCCCATAATGCGCAGGTCCACACGGGACGGAGAGGCAAAGAGACACCGTATAGCTCAGTTTAAACAAACAGATATATTCAATAATTACACATGATTAAGATTATACATCAGAGGCTGGGGCGTCCGAGCTTACGTGCCGACGACTTCATGGGGACGATGGAGGGGCTCCGGAGTTGATCTCGAACGGTTGCTGGCAGAAGCTGCACGCCGTCGGGCTTCGGCGCTGAAGGCCCCCTTGGCGAACGATGTCGTCCTGAGCGTCCTTCTTCCGTACTGCTTGTCGATTTTTATATCCTCTTTTCTCCACACTCCCTAGGGTGAGGACGCCCACGCCGGAGGGGAAGGAGGGGGGCTAGGGCTTTCACTTGGGCGCACAAACACACCACCGCACTTATGGTCTCGCCCCCCTCACGTGTTGAGTCCGAGGGAAAGAAGGTTGTCTTCGAGGTAGCGCATAGCGTCGGCTGTGGTAAGGCGCGCTCTGGCCCGCTGACAGTTCCCGCGGGTCACCGGCCTCCGTTCTCCATCAAATGACACTCGCTCCTCAAGGTAAGGCGCGCTCTGGCCCGCTGACAGTTCCCGCGGGTCACCGGCCTCCGTTCTCCATCAAATGACACTCGCCCCTCAAGGCCGGAACGCGAGGTCACTAAAAGGCCGGAAAAGTGGTCCCTTGTCCTGGGATGTGCTCGGGAGGGTTGATTGATGAGGCCCGCCGTCTTGCCACGGGGCCAGGCCCGCCGAAACGAGGCCGCCCCTGGAACCGCCACGGCAATTGGGGAGGATAAAGCCCGTTTCCCCGCGGCGGCGGCGGCGGCGGCGTTCGACTCGTGCCGACACTATGGAAAGGGGGGTCCGGTTGTGCTTTCGCCGCCACTGGGGGCTCCGTCTACGCCGCGCCGTCGAACGCGGAACCTCGCAGCACACACAAGGAACGTCACACTACATGTGTTCCATCAGTCATGAGCAATATGGTAGCAGCCATGGCTCCTAGGCAAAACTCTGAACCAACATAATTTTTGACACAACCTTTCCAAGAAAACATTGTTTCACACTTTTTGACTTTCTCCTGCCATCAATACTGAATAGCTCGCAAATGTGACTGCCATTTGTGACGCACATCTGCCTAAACTTTCAATCATACCTAGCATATGACAGAGTGTTAAAATATAGTTACTACAGAAAGGAGGCAGCAAATATGTTCACTGCAAAATGCCGCAATGTTCATTAGTGGTAATAGAACAAGCGCCATGTCAATTCTTCCTCTGGAAATCTCGGTGTCTGTGTTACTTCATTTGTGTCTCCTGAATGACCATTCTGCATGTTCTGTTGCACAGGCACAGATGTCTACACCAGCAGTAAGGCAGATGACTGCTGGGCAGCACTCGTGGTCACACCCATTATGCGGCGTGCCCAGAGCCTGGAGTCAGCTCAAGAACTCATCTTTGTTGACTCGACGGCTTCCTGCGACACTACAAGGAGCACAGTCACAGTGTTGTTGACAGCCACAAAAGCTGGTGCAGTGCCAATAGCTGTGCTAATACACAGCTCACAGAGCAGGGAGGGCTACAGTTTGGCTTTCCAGCTGCTGAAGCATTGCTACCCAACATGCTTTGGAAACAGAGGTAAGGGTTTCTGAACTAATGCAGGAGCTGGAAAATAGCGACAGTATTTAACGGGTGACAGTTGTAGATTATGTTGCTTATTTTTCAAGGAAAATCAAATGACGTCATTAGCATATGACATACTGTTGTTGGAAGTGAGGTGCTTGTGCACTGTTGTTGAAAGTGGCATGCTTGCTTCAAGATGTTTAGAAACCGTACTCTTAAATGAAAACGACTTTCTTTGTTTTCAACAAATTTCGTTTCTTAACGTCAGTTTTCCCTGTGAAGCTGGTATCGGGGAAAGAAAGTCTCACCATGGTAAAGCACGTACACGCACTGCCCGCCTTACTTTTGCAAAGGTAAACTTCACATATGGGTAATACTGCTTGACATGTGGTTAAGCCTTTACTACCCATGAGTACAAAAGCATGGTAATGTTTTAAAGGTTACTTCATAGCTTTCATTCACTGCATTAACAGATAAAAACTGTCTAAACGCCCTCAGCAAACACAGTACACATGCACTTTCCCTTAATGCAGCAAAGAATGCTTATCTTTTTGGCGTATGTCAACTGCTGTTACAGGCACCTGCTGCATTCATGTCAGATTCTTCTCGGCCTGAGAAGGACGCCCTGCGTGACGTCTGGCCCTCGGCACAACAACTGTTGTGCCATTTTCATATCCTGCAGGCAGAGTGGAGGTGGATCACCTCTTCACACCATAAGGTGGACAAAGATGACCGACGCCGCTTCATGGCAGCCTTCCAAAAGGTATTGCCAACTTACTGCTCGCTGAGTACTACACAAAAAATAGACCAAATGCTGTGTGAAAAAATTTAAATGATGGAAGCACTACATCTAAGCTATCATACTGCTGGCGTGGTACACATTACACAGAAAAAACTAAACAATATCAAGGTCTTATGTGTTGGCATGGTGCTCAAACAATATGAACGTTTACCAAATTGTCCAGGTTTTCATTTTTCCCACACCACATCTGAGCTTATAAGATTAATATTTATTTGGTAGGAAATTGATGTAATATTTAATGATTGCTAAATACTAAATGCAGAGTGATGTAGACACTGGGTTCTGTCCAGTCTGAGCCAGAATGCACTGCTTGCACTAACGGAAGAGAATTATTATACCTCAGCTCACCAGCCTAATGCATTAATCAGTGAAAGCTGATTGGCGTTAGCAGCTGAAAGGTCTGGAGTGGCAGGCCCAATTTGACGTTTCACAAGCGCCTGCCCACTTGGGCGTCTTACAGGCCTGTTCTGGTACCTATATGCTCACATGAACACTCTGCCTTCTTCTGCTTCCAATGTTCAGTTCGATCCCATTCCCGGCACACTTCACGGACTCCAGGATCTGTTTGCACAAAGCAAGCAGTCTAGTTCCCAGTGTTGCCTTATTCGCAGTCTAAGCACTCCATTCAATTTCGGGACAAAAAAGGCATATAACTGGCTCCCAGGGTCAGCGGACACCTTAAAGGACTATAGATACCCGATTTTTGCTTGCGTGTTTTCCTCTTTCAAACAATGCATTAGACATTTTTATGTACACAGCACCCCGCTGTATTCGGCTGCGACCAATATATATAACATGTCAACACAGGTTAACAACATCTTAGTTAAAATCAAAAAGTGATGGACTTGCGCACGGCATGTAATGTGAGGTCAAAATAGCCGATGGTCGTTAAGTGTAATGGACTGGATTCCAAGAGAAGGCAAGCGTACCCGGCGGCGGCATAAAGCCAGGTGGGTGAATGATACTAAGTCTGCAGGGATAAGGGGCCATGGGAGAGGCGTTTGTCCTGAAGGTGGGCATAGTCAGATTGATGATTATGATGAAATCTACAAAACAAGTGGGTTTTTTTTTCCACTAAAAGCAACATGGAGTTAGGTCAGGCTTATTGTGTGAAACAAAACTCATAGAATTCATCTCAGCATTCTTTTTTCGGTAGACTGCATTTCTCTGGCTTCAAGAAAGGCTTCCAATTTAGAAGCTCAACACTTAATAGGTATTGCAAAAACTCTGAATAGCAAACATTCCTACTACCCTCTTCACACGGATTGAAGCATATCTAGTGGGAAGGAAGCACTGTGCAGCTTACAACTGCACAAGTTCAACAAGTGTGTGTGTGGCCTTGGGTGTCCATTTCAGGCCTCCGATGTATTTACAAACGATCTTGCTAGCAATGTTTGAAGTGCTACCAAACTGTAGCTGATGTGTGCTGCACTTACCATGAGATTTCCTCTTCAGGATGGTTACGGCAGAATGGGTAGAATAAGGACAAAGAAAGGAATGCACTGACAGGCGTGGACAAAGGTGCTGCTTCAGCACCTTCGCCCACATCTGTCTATTAAGGCGAAAGCCTTTAATGGCTTACCGTTGTCCGTCCGTCCGCAAAATCTGTCACACTATAGCTGTCAATAAAATGACGCCAACTGGATAAGAAAAAAAATCCTTGTGCACAGCGGAATTCGAACCAGCATCCTTCCGCTCCGCCGCCAAGCGTGCTAACGACTACGCTACTTCCTGCCAATGCATATGTAGTTCTCCTTGTCTGCTGTAAGGCGCGGGCTGGGCAACTTTATTTTTCTTTCTTTTTCTTTGCCCACACTAATATATGTCTACTGTAAGGCAAGCCTGTTATACGTAGTGGCATGGGCAGGGACAATTTATTTTTATTTTTTTTATAGTCCAACAATAATTTTTGTCTAGCATAAGGCAGCCCGTTATACCTAGTGGAATGGGCAGGGTCATTTTATTTTTCATTATTTTTTTAGTCCCACTGTAATCTTTGTCCACCGTAAGGATGCTGGAGAGTGTTTGCGGAAAGGCATCTAATCAGACGGATGCCTCCCAAACATCCTCCAGTGTCTCTAGCATTTAAGATTCACAAACAATTATGTACTTAACATTTTAGCCACACATCAGTGACACAAGCAGCAACACCGTGCTAAAGCCCTCACTGCACTTTAGGTCAACAAAGTACCCCCTGAATTTTTGCTCTTTTCTTTGTCCTCGCTCTACGAAATGTGTTGGAGCCACCATAAAGTATGCAACAAGCTCAGTTACCCACCCTTTTAACGGGTGTTTGCTCAGAAACAGGTTTAGTTATGCTACAGGTTAATATTAAGACAGTACTTCTTTCACTTTCCTTTTACTGCACTGGCTCACTTTTTTTTCTACTACCTTATTTGCTCATAAAATGCATGGCTTGTGTTAACAGCTTTGGACATGATATCACCTGTTCATTATAATGCATTCTGTTTTTTGTTGTGCAGTTTTCCCTAAAGCAACAATGTGCCAGTGTGGGCACTCCAAGCAGTGTGTGTGTGTGTGTGCGTGCATGCGCGCGTGTGTGTGCACGTGCGTGTGTAAACCTTTACAAAACAACGAAAGCAGCTGGAAATACTCAATCAGAAACGAAATCATAATGACTGATCTGGAACTGAATTACGAGCTCCTAATAAAAATGGCTTCAGAAAGAAGTGCAGAATTTTAGTTTAGCTCTTCCTTTTTTCAAAAAACTTTTTTCTGTGACAAAGTACCTCCTCATGCATGAGTGAGGCAAAAAAAAACGATTGTGCATCACTACGTTTATTAAGCATGGTTAATACACTCCTATTGTTCTCATTTATGTCACAGGTCCTGTATTCAAAGACCAAGGAAGAACTTGAAGAAGCAAACGCAGCTCTTCGCTCACTGCCTCACCAAGACTACGTGCAAAGAGTCGACTCGCTTTTGAAGACCGAGGAGGAATGGGTAGCTATGTACCGGGCAGGCATTGTTACAAGAGGACAGAACACAAACAACTACAGCGAGGCATCGATTAGTATTCTGAAGGATATTGTCCTGTGCAGAACAAAAGCATACAACGCAGTAGCCTTGGTGGAATATATCACAACAGCATGGGAGAAGTATTTTGAGACAAGAATTCTTCGCCATGCGACAACAGAGAATCGGCGCATCGAAACAGCATAGACCGTCTCTTAGACAAGATCCCAGACATGGCTACCGAATCTATCGTGCAGAACCATGACGAAGGTTACAGCGTCCCAAACTCAGCTGGGACTGGGATGTATGAAGTACATGCCGACATTGGGGTCTGTAGCTGCTGGGCAGGGAGTCAAGGGGCCTTCTGCAAACACCAGGCACTTGTACAGAGGGCCTTTGGAGGGTCCTTTCCTAACAGCCCACAGCTAACACCTGCTGACTGTGTCCAGCTGGGTCAGCTGGCACTGGGTGAGAGATGCCCACCACTGGAGTTTTTTATGCCCATGACGGGAGGTCTACAAAGTGATGCACCTGCAGGCACTTCTGTGTCTTCTTCTTCTGCCAGTCTGCAACACCCAGAACACCACCAAGGCCCCAGCTGCTGTGATCAACCAATGGATACGTCGGATGAGACAAGTCCTGAGCCATGTTTAAAGCCAGAGGTACAGCAGAACCTTTCATTCTATTTACTTCCATCAAAAGTGAAAAAAAAAATCTTGTAGGCAAAACAGCACAACCATGATGCAAGATACCTTGTATTGCATGCCGAAAATAGTTAGCCTTCAGCAAGGTCTAATAATTACACTCCTAGCCACTTAGTGTTCCAGCTGCCATAACTGGTGACGTATTAAAATCAGACTTCATTAACCTTTTGCAGGATCTCGAAGAAAAATACAGGACCCTGGAGCAACACCTGCGACGTCTACACAGACTCGCTGAGGGAAACTCGTCATACGCCGCTTTACTTGATACCGTGAATGCACAGCTCGGTAGCGTGAATACAAGCAGTGGCGCATATGGAGTTATGCTAACCGTAAAGGCCGCAACAAAACCAGACAGGCGGCGAGGCCAGAAGATAAAGGTGCAACCCACAAGCCTGGCAAGGCGCCGACCAGGTCTGGCAAGGGGCTCAGGACGTGTTCCCGCTGGACGGCCACCACAATCAGGGGCAGTAAGGAGCCTAAAACGGAAGCACGCACTGAGCTGCAATGTCCGTGACAATGTGCCTAGTGCCAAGTGCCACTAGGATGGACACACATCACCAGTAATCCTTAGCCTGTCAAGAAGCTAAGTGAACCAATATGGCTTCAATAACTTTTTGTGGGTGTGGCAGAATCAACAATTTCCTACCTTGACCAGCACCAAATGGGGACATCAGAATTTGCCAGTGTGCTCAAAAGAGCATGTTTTTTCCTGACTGAACATTTTACAAGCGCTGTACTCGTAACGAAAGAAGAAGAAAAAGGGCACTTTCTAGCCGCACTGCCATTGCTCAGAGCGAGAGCCTGCTGACCTGGACAGACCAGAGACTGTCTCCGCCGTGGTTTTGCCGCAGCCTGAGCGCTGACCTAAGCCCCCGTTACATTAGATGGAGGTTTGGTTTAGCATCCTCATACCGCCCTGGACCTTTGCAGCCGCACACAACCGACCCCCACTATGCCTAATGACGCCAACCACCAAGTCGTGCAGGTGGACTCCTCAGTCCTCTGCTCCAGCTCCCTCCGGCAGCGGGACCCCACCCTCTTCAGCGGTACTGATGATCATGATGCTGAAGACTGGCTCACATACGAGCAGGTGAGCACATATAACAAGTGGGACGATACTACCAAGTTGAGCGCCGTCATCTTTTATTTGACCGGCGTTGCCAGCCTGTGGTTTTCAAACCATGAAGCAGACTTCTCTACGTGGGCTGCTTTCAAGGCGAACCTCATGCTGTGCGCAAGTTGTGCGCTGAACACCCCTTGCTCGAGCGCTCTCAGCACTCGAGTGAGACGTTAACAAGCTACAAGGTTGAGGATTGGGCGAGTTGGTACGTACTCATTTTAAACCACCAGAAGACGCGACACAAAGGAAGAAGCAAACAAGACGAGGCTGGACTAACAACTGAAGTTTTATTGAAAGGAAGAAAACAACGAAGACTCGCACTGAGATGCGCGCGCACATAAGCCGTATCAGTGAAAGGGCACACAAAAAAATTTTTCAATGTCAGGGTCTTACTAACAAGTTATCTAAAAAGGCAAATTCCTTAGCGTGAAGGTTTACCGACGGCTTAGCCACACACGTGTCCTTAGCCTTAGCAATGTAGAAGGCTTCAACTATCTCGCGACAGATTTGTTTTTCATTTCTATAAACTACAGTAGTGTCGCTGAAGTCAGGCGTGCAAAGAGACAGATCATCGTCCGATTTGCATTCTCGAGATTGCACGTGCAACGCCAGATTAGAGTTCGCCTTCCCACCCAGAGAGTTAGAATGCTCCGTCAGGCGCACATTTAGACATCTGCCCGTCTGCCCGTAGTAGCATCGACCACAAGGCAGCGGAACGCGATACACCACATTCTTTCTGCAAGGGGTGAGCCGTGTCTTATGTGACACTGTGCATCGGGAACGATCACTTGATGTTTTATCAAGCCTCCTTTTTACGCTGGCGCACAAGCCTCCTATCTTGTTTTTAGCTGTGAAGACAATGCCAACGTCATACTTCGCCGCAAGTTTCTTGAGTCGGTGTGAAACACCATGGAGGTAGGGAAAGGCGGCCACCTTTTTTCGCCGCGCCTCCACGTCAGCATCTTCCGGCCCCGTGTTGCTCTTTCTCAAGCGAGTCAAAACACGTTCAGACAAGCGGGCAAGGTGGGCAGTTGGAAACCCAGCTGCCATTAATTTTGAAACCTGCTGCGAGAATGAGTCCTCAACGCGGTGATGGCAAGACTTACGTAAAGCGGACTTGATGCATGCGACTGCCAAGCCATCCTTTACCAACCTCGAGTGGTCAGACTGATAGCTAAGCAGAGGCTTCCCTGACCTGGGGCTGTAGCCCCAACATACGTGATCGTCCCCAAAGCACAGGTCTAAATCAAGAAACTGCAAATGGTTATCTTGAGGAAATTCAGACGTAAAAGACAAGCCCTGACCGCCCTCCTTGAACATTCCTAGAACATCTTGTGCCAACCTATCAGAGTCATCAGATGTTCTAGGAATGTTCAAGGAGGGCGGTCAGGGCTTGTCTTTTACGTCTGAATTTCCTCAAGATAACCATTTGCAGTTTCTTGATTTAGACCTGTGCTTTGGGGACGATCACGTATGTTGGGGCTACAGCCCCAGGTCAGGGAAGCCTCTGCTTAGCTATCAGTCTGACCACTCGAGGTTGGTAAAGGATGGCTTGGCAGTCGCATGCATCAAGTTCGCTTTACGTAAGTCTTGCCATCACCGCGTTGAGGACTCATTCTCGCAGCAGGTTTCAAAATTAATGGCAGCTGGGTTTCCAACTGCCCACCTTGCCCGCTTGTCTGAACGTGTTTTGACTCGCTTGAGAAAGAGCAACACGGGGCCGGAAGATGCTGACGTGGAGGCGCGGCGAAAAAAGGTGGCCGCCTTTCCCTACCTCCATGGTGTTTCACACCGACTCAAGAAACTTGCGGCGAAGTATGACGTTGGCATTGTCTTCACAGCTAAAAACAAGATAGGAGGCTTGTGCGCCAGCGTAAAAAGGAGGCTTGATAAAACATCAAGTGATCGTTCCCGATGCACAGTGTCACATAAGACACGGCTCACCCCTTGCAAAAAGAATGTGGTGTATCGCGTTCCGCTGCCTTGTGGTCGATGCTACTACGGGCAGACGGGCAGATGTCTAAATGTGCGCCTGACGGAGCATTCTAACTCTCTGGGTGGGAAGGCGAACTCTAATCTGGCGTTGCACGTGCAATCTCGAGAATGCAAATCGGACGATGATCTGTCTCTTTGCACGCCTGACTTCAGCGACACTACTGTAGTTTATAGAAATGAAAAACAAATCTGTCGCGAGATAGTTGAAGCCTTCTACATTGCTAAGGCTAAGGACACGTGTGTGGCTAAGCCGTCGGTAAGCCTTCACGCTAAGGAATTTGCCTTTTTAGATAACTTGTTAGTAAGACCCTGACATTGGAAAAATTTTTTGTGTGCCCTTTCACTGATACGGCTTATGTGCGCGCGCATCTCAGTGCGAGTCTTCGTTGTTTTCTTCCTTTCAATAAAACTTCAGTTGTTAGTCCAGCCTCGTCTTGTTTGCTTCTTCCTTTGTGTCGCGTCTTCTGGCTGGTTTAAAATGGGTTAACAAGCTACACTGAAGATGTGGTAAACCTGTGCCTGCGCATCAACGCCCAGATGTCTGAGGTTGATGCCTTTCAGATGCTGCTGTCGCGAGATCTTTGCACCATTGCCGAAGTTGTCAGTCTCCGCCAGAGCTACGACAAGCTGCGCAAGCAGAGGCTAATCACTCGCCAGCACACAGCGCTTGTCGAGCCGCTTGCCGGCCTGTCAGCTGCACCCGACCACTCGCAACTATTGGCACACATCAAAGATTTCGTGCATGAGGAAGTTGCACGTCAACAATCGCTTCTGCCATCCCACTCCATGCAATCTCCGTACCTGTTACCCGTCCTTCGCACTGTCATCAGTGAAAAAGTGGCTGAGGCCCTTCCACTGGTCCCTCCGCCTGCGCCAGCTCAGCCGCCCGCACCTGTCACTGCACCCCTGACTTACGCTGCTGCCGTCGTCGCACGGCCGGGGCCACCTAACTACTGCCCAACCTATGCTCCACCTCAAGCATCTATGCCTCAAGCCCCCTCACGCTCTGACGCCTTTTTTCCGACCGCTTCGACAATTCGGCAATCCTTGGCGTACCAGTTACAACCGGCCTATTTGTTGCTCTTACAGATTGCCCGGTCATGTGGCCCAGCTTTGTCGTCGTGTACCAATCTCCCAGGTTCCCGGTTACTGGCCTCCTCCCAGTGAATATTCACCACCAGCCGAGCCGCCACAGAGTTGCCCTCGTTCACCTGATCACACTACCGTCTCTACCCAGCGCTTACCTTCTCCTCGTCGCCTTTCCCTTTCTCCCATGCATTGGTGCCTGGATCTTTTGCAAGAGGAAAGCTAGATACTGCAGTTTCTGAGGCAAGAACTGCGCCACCAGCGAAATGTCCAAGGCCTCAATTATCTCCCGCAAATCTGATCGCCGTTTCTGTAGAGGGTGTTTCTGTTCTGGCGCTTGTCGACACCGACGCTGCTGCTTCTGCCATGGCGGCCATCTTTTACTGCTCCTTGCAAAAAGTGACGACCCCACTTTCTGGATTTTCGCTAGGCACCGCAAGAGTGCAGGCTATTGCACTGTTAGCGACGTGCGCGGCTCGCGTCATTATTCAGGAGATCCTCTACGTGATTTAATTCATCATTCTGTCTACCTGTGCTCATTAAATCATCTTGGGTTGGGTCTTCCTGATGCGCCATAATGCAGTCATCGATGGTGCTCGAGCTGAACTCAAGTTCTTCGCACTCAGCGGTTCTTCGCCGCCCAATGCCCCTGCTGCTGCTCCTGCCAAAGCCGTCGTTGCTGAAGACACTGAATTGCCTGCCTGCTCTTCAGTTCTAGTGTCCATCACTTCTGACCTTGTTTGCGATGGCAACATACTTTTTTACACCATCGCACCTCTTTTTGTGCCGCAAGTACGTGCCCATATCTTACGTCATCCTCACCCTGACATCTGGCCTTAGCGCGTTGTTCGTGACGAATCCGTTTACATATGCTTCCACTGTGCGTTGCAGTGAGTATTTCGGAACTGTTTAAATCATTGATTTCATTCTCTATCACGAGGAGACTGATGATTCGCCGTCCCTCGACGTAGATGCCGTCAGCCCGCTGGTTCCTGCCCTCGACACTTCGCATCCAGACGTTTTCCTTCCCGCCATCAACGCCTCTCTCCCTGCACCTCAACGCACTCAACTTCTCGCACTGCTTCATCACTTTCGTTCCTCCTCCGATTCACGCCAGACCACTTTAACCCGCACGTCGACTGTCGCCCACCACATCGCCACTGGTGACCGCGCCCCTCTGTGTCAGTGCCCATATCGTGTCTCCGCCAGTGAGTGGCATGTTATTCAAGAACAAGGTGACACCATGCTTCAGAGCGGCGTGATTCAAGCCTCACACAGTCCCTGGGCCTCACCCGTGGTACTCGTGAAGAAGAAAGACTGCTCTACGCGCTTCTGCATTGATTACCGCCACCTGAATAAGATCACGCGAAAGGATGTTTACCCTCATCCCCGCACTGATGATGCTCTGGATTGCCTCCAAGGAGTAGAACATTTCGCTTCTCTCGATTTACGCTATGGGTACTGGTAGGTCCCCTGGTATCTGACGATCACCCTAAAACCGCACTTGTGACCCCTGATGGCCTGTATGAATTTAACGTCATGCCTTGTGGCCCCTGTAATGCTCCAAATACTTTCGAGTGCATGATGAACACCATTCTGCACTGCCTGAAATGGAAGCCGTGCCCTCTGTTATCTCGACATCGTGATCTTTTCGCCCGACTTTGCAACTCATCTGTCCCGACTGAAGCACATCTTAACCTGCCTCAAGAACACCAGCCTTCAGCTGAAATTAAAAAAGTGTCGATTTGCTGCTTGTGGATTGAAAATTTTAGGCCACGTTGTGTCAGAAGGAGGCGTCCGCCCTGACACAAGCAAACTTCGTGCTGTGACTGCGTTTCCAACACCTACTTGCATTAAGGAACTGTGCAGCTTCCTAGGCCTCTGTTCCTATTTTCGACGTTTTATTCACAACTTTACGGCCATTGTTGCCCCTTTAACTAAGCTTCTCAGCAGCAACATAGGTTTTTCGAGTTGGTTGCCTGCCTGCGACGACGCGCAGTCTTCTCAAGACACCACCCACCTTGCGTCACTTCGACCTGCAAGACCCAAGCGAAGTACACACGGACGCCAGTGGCATTGGCCTCGGGGCTGTGCTCGCCCAACGCAAGTCTGGATTCGAGGAATATGTGGTTGCTGACCCCTGCCGCACCCTGACAAAAGCCGAATCCAACTACTCCGTGGTAGAAAAAAGAGTGCTTAGCCATTGTCTGGGCTCTTGGCAAGTTTCGACTCTATCATAGTGGCCGTCCTTTTGATGTGGTCACCAACCATCATGCCCTATGTTGGCTTTCTTCGCTAAAATATCCCTGCGGTCGCCTTGCGCGATGGGATCTCCGTCTACAAGAATATAACATACGTGTCATATATCTTGCCTTGTCCCGCTCCCCGCTACTGGCCGAGCTTGCCAGCCTCTCTACCCTCGAATTCGCTGCACCTTCGCTCACCACCTCCGGCATGCCTTCTGAGCAGCGTAAATATCAATGGATTGCCTCTCTTTTTGACTCTCTCTTCCCCATCTACGGCTTCAGCGTACCGTGCGAGGAAAATTTGTAAATTGTAGGGTTTAACATCCCAAAACAACCTGCCGGCTACAAGGGTCACCTTAGTGGAGGGCTCCGGATTAATTTAAAGCATATAAAGAAGACTGAAGACATACACTTAACGTAGTGTGACCATGCTGCCTCGAGAACTTCTGCATAGGCTGTTACAAGCAAAAGGCCAAGGGCTATCCTGAACTATTTCCAGTACTGTGTCATGGTGTCTGAACCTTCAAACCATTTAGGTAAAGAGAGCTAACTGATGAACAGCTCAGAGCGAGACTAACACCGTTCTTGCTTCAGGTTGTTGGTCAATATGGCCTCGTGCACCATGGCATCTGCTAGGCATCCTGGTTAGCTTAAATGTAGAGTGACTGCCCAGGCAGGCTGTGGTCCCTGGTTCTACCCCAGACTAAGACGAATTTTCCTTCAGCTGCAAAGTTTCTGAAAAAGCTGTCTAGCTTTGCTCTGCAACCGTATAAATGTGATCAAGTAGAAACTCATGAGTAATTACTGCCTAATTGAAATGCGCTTCACCTTGAGTGTTTCCCTTAAACACTTTGAGCTACATTGTGAATGTGCATTCCAAGAGCATCTTCCATTCCCCAACATTCCCCTTGCCCCAAAACAGTTATCAATCTGAAACTCAAAGCAAAACAAGAGGCTCCATGCTGACACTGTCAACAGGAATTTCCTATTCAGTCTTTGAGAATATACGCATCCTATTGTAACGATACTTTTGATACAGCATTGTGTACACAGACTTAAGACACAAATCAATCGCACTCTCACTTTACAGTTCCATTCAGTGCCTCTCACGATGAACGTTCATGTTTACTGTTTGGTTGCAAGAGGGTTTTTGCTGCAGTGCTGCCTGCATTACCTACCCCCTTCCAATTTCCTATTTTTCTTTTGCCAAGGCTGTGGAGTCTGATTGCACCTGTTTCATTTAACAGGTATATTTAGCAGGCTATTTGCTGCAGTTCACAGAGTGTTCGAATTTACTTTCTTTGCAATGGAATAAAATGTAGCAGGAAGCTTTTAGATAACTGGATTCTTATGCTGCAAACCTGTTGGACCTAACATGTGCTTTCTGGCAGTTTCTCGGGGTCATCTTTCTGCATTTCCGGAGTACACTGAAACTTGGGATTAGAGATAATGTTAGATAATGCTTTGTGCAACATGCATGAAAGCAGCTTCACATTTTTTCACAGTGGCTGCAGTCCTAGCAGGATGACCTACAGCATGAACTAACACATGTTGACGTTTGAATTTAGGCTCCCTCTTGGGCTTTCTAGACAGTATATGCTTCCTGCATGAAGTCGAGGGTTGGACGGAAACCTGTTTGGTCGGGGCTGTACATCGAGAAGGCAGAACACCGGTTAATATAAAATGAACTCCTAAATGACGTTTCGGCTCTCACACGGGAGCCTTGTTCACAAAAAGGTGCAGACGTGAAAAACTGGCTATTTAAGCTTGAAAATGTGCCCTAGGCAGCGGGATTATGCACTAGGAAGTGCCCCGTCAGTGCGATTAAGAGGGTGTTCGGTTTTTTGAATGGCTAAGGAGTCTAGTGCATTTGACGAGGCTTTCTTGTCTGCAACACCATGCAATTGTTGTCTCAACCTTTTAACAAAGTTTCCACTTTCACCTACATACACATAGTTACAGTCTCTGCACGGTATAGTGTACACTACGCCCGGAAATTTTTCTTTCGGCAGGCAGTCTTTTTACATTGACGAGCAACTTTTTCGCCGCCACGTGTGACACCTCAGCGTCATAAGATCGCAAGTTGCGTGCCAAGGCTTCATTGAACCCGGGCACATATGGCACAGGTCCACGTTTTTTGGCGGCTAAGCCACTGTCAGATCGTGGGGGTTGCAACAGTTTGCGTTTCACAGCGTTGACGAAAGGCAACAGGTAGCCACATTCGGAAAAGTCCTTGCGAACACCTTGACGGTCGGCCTTCACGTCCTCTGGCTCTGTGCAGATGCGGTTTGCTTGAAGAAATAGCGAGGCAACTACTGATCTCTTGTGAGAGGCTGGGTGAAAGGAGTGAAAGTGAAGATAGCAGCCAGTATGAGTGCTCTCCCTGTACACTTTGGATGAGAGCATGGATTGGCTTCGTTTCACTAAGACATCCAAAAACGGAAGCTGTCCATTCTCTTCTTTTTCGACTGTGAACTGGACGGCTCTTTCGGTGCTGTTAAGATGCGCTGTGAAATCAAATAAAACATCCTTTTTGATAATAGCAAAGCAGTCATCAACGTACCACACAAAAATCTTTGGCTGTGGGCTGAATGAATTTAGTGCGTGGCTTTCAGGCCATTCCATTGTTAGGTTTGCAGCGGTAACAGAAACTGAAGCACCCATGGCTGTGCCGTGAACCTGTTTGTAAAACACCTGGTCTCCCTGTACACTTTGGATGAGAGCATGGATTGGCTTCGTTTCACTAAGACATCCAAAAACGGAAGCTGTCCATTCTCTTCTTTTTCGACTGTGAACTGGACGGCTCTTTCGGTGCTGTTAAGATGCGCTGTGAAATCAAATAAAACATCCTTCTTGATAATAGCAAAGCAGTCATCAACGTACCACACAAAAATCTTTGGCTGTGGGCTGAATGAATTTAGTGCGTGGCTTTCAGGCCATTCCATTGTTAGGTTTGCAGCGGTAACAGAAACTGAAGCACCCATGGCTGTGCCGTGAACCTGTTTGTAAAACACCTGGTCTCCCTGTACACTTTGGATGAGAGCATGGATTGGCTTCGTTTCACTGAGACATCCAAAAACGGAAGCTGTCCATTCTCTTCTTTTTCGACTGTGAACTGGACGGCTCTTTCGGTGCTGTTAAGATGCGCTGTGAAATCAAATAAAGCATCCTTCTTGATAATAGCAAAGCAGTCATCAACGTACCACACAAAAATCTTTGGCTGTGGGCTGAATGAATTTAGTGCGTGGCTTTCAGGCCATTCCATTGTTAGGTTTGCAGCGGTAACAGAAACTGAAGCACCCATGGCTGTGCCGTGAACCTGTTTGTAAAACACCTGGTCGAAAGTAAAATATGTGTTACTCAGGCAGAAACGCAGGAGTCGCCCGAGATCTGGCACATCGATTGGCGACCTGCCAGGCGAAGTAGCATCAGATTCTAGGGCCGCCGCGCAAACCTCGACTGCTAAGTCAGTTGGAACACTCATGAAGAGTGGCTTGACATCAAAAGAGACCATCATATCACAGTTGTCAAGACGCACGTTTCAAACTTTTTATATAAAGTCAGCAGAATGAGGCACACTGGTCGGGGTTCTTCCGATGAGCGGAGCCAGTATGTGGTGCAGGAAGCCAGAGAGCTTGTAGAGTGGTAAACTGGTAAAATGTGCGACAGGCCTCACTGGAACATCGGTTTTGTGTATCTTAGGAAGGCCATAGAACGCTGGTGCTGAGCCATTGTGACATAGTAGCGCTAAGCAGAAGGACTTATGTTGGGGTGGCACCACAAAAGGTGTGATAGAAGCTTTTGCAACTGAGAGAGAGAGAGACTCTTTAATGAAGAAACAGAGAATTTAGCCGGCGTTTCAATATCGCTGGCATGCTACTCTGCGTAGGGAGGGGAATTTGGGAGATAAAGACTGAAGGAGAGCAGCGTGGAAGAGGTGGAAAAAAAACGAAGATAAAATGCAGCCATGAAATGGGTACTAAGGGTGCAGTGGCGAGTATTGATGTAACCTATGGAATGATGGAGTGCATAGTCCGACGAATGGGCTGACGAAGTTCACTGCAAGAAGAATGCATGAAGGTAACCTGCAAGTGAATTTAGAGCTTATCGAGATGTACAATGTCTTTTAAATATGTAAAAAGAAAGTTCATTGCAAGTCTCTGTTGCCTGAAGCAGGCTAAGGGGCCTAAAACTTTGTCCATTGTTAGGGGCACTGGGCAGAGCTTCTGCATGCAATGTTCATAGTACGCACGCTCGTTAGCATACGCAGGGCACTCAAGCAGGATATGTTCCACAGTTTCTATCGAAGCACAGTTGTCACAATGCGGACTGTTCATCTGTCCAAAACGGTATCGCAGGCCATTTGTATATGCAGCATTCAGACGAAGTCGGTGATAAAGTGTTTCAAGTTGTCGAGGAATTCTGGGTGAGAGTCTTGATCTAAGGTGTGGGTCGATTGAGTGAAGAAATTGGTACTGATGTGTCGGCAAACTCCAAAGCCGATACGTTTCTTCGTACGCAAAACATTTAGCCATTTCGGACGCATCAGATTTCGTGAGAAAACTTCGAATGTATCTCTGATGTTGATGGCCCTTACGGGCCGCTTCATCTGCTTTTTCATTAGCCATAATGCCACAGTGAGCAGGTACCCACTGAAATGTTATGCAGTGGCTTGTGGCAATAGCTAAATGATGGATATACCCAATGTCCAGGGAAACTGGCTGGTGATTCGTTTTCTTCAGCAGGTTGGCCAGGATCTGCAGAGATGCTTTTGAATCGGTGAAGATAACCCAACGGCCGGCGGTTCGGCGCAGGATGTAAGAAACAGCTTCCTTAATGCCGTGAAGCTCAGCTGTTGTAGAGGAGGTCCTCCGCTGCAACCGGTAAGAAAGGGCATGGCCTGTAAGATACAGGCATGCAACTGTGCCTGTATCTTTGCCATTTGATCCCTCTTGACACACACGTAAGTGCTCTGGTCATACAGCAGGGCCAGCATTTGGTCTTGTAGGTGACCTTGTCGAGAAGAACAGTGGCATTTCCTTTGTCAGCTGATAGAATGACCAAATCGGCATTAGCCTGGAGCTGCTTGATGGCGTTGCACTGAACTGAAGAGAGTGTCGAGGAGGCCTGAAGCGGCCGCAGCCTCAAAAGAGCGCCGAGTGTGCGAGTACGTGCTTCTTCGCGGCGGGAAGGTTCCACCTTGCTGATTGCGTTCTCCACTGCGTATAGAATATTTTCTTTGGTCTGGGGCCGGTGCCACTTGAAGTTTAGGCCCAGGCTGAGTACAGACATTAGAGCAGGATCAGGCTTATGAGAGTACAGGCTGTGGACTGTTGACAAAGTAACGTTGCTGTGTGCAGGCCTATCCTGATATGTGAGCCTGTAGAGTTTGTCTTCGTGGGACTGTTCTGCTCTGGCTGCAGATAATTTGGCCTGAAAATTGGCGTGTAGCTGCACACTTAGGAATGCTGCCGAGTACTGGCACTCTAGCCGGCACCGTGCAAAGAAAGCTTTGTTTTCTAGTTTCCTAATAGTTTGTTTGCAATCCAAAATTCTTGCCTGTAGTAGAAATCGTTCAGCCTTGGCGACAATGCTGTAGCCGAAACTTGTTGAAACGGGCCTGTTGAGGCGGAGGAACTGAGGAATGAGGCCAAGGGTCTTGCATATGTCATGTTGAAGTTCAAGTGACCATTTGAATGATGCCACTCGAGTGGTCACGGAAGTAAATCGACAGATTTCGGTGATTGCTCTTTGGCCATACGACCGGTGTAAGTTGATGAACTCGAGGGTTGGACGGAAACCCATCTGGTTGGGGGTGTACATGAAGAAGAAGGCAGAACACCGACGAAAATAAAATGAACTCCTAAATGACGTTTCGGCTCCCACACGGGAACCTTGTTCACAAACAGGTACAGATGTGAAAGGCTGGCTATTTAAGCTTGAAAATGTGCCCTAGGCAGTGGGCGTATGCACCAGGAAGTGCTCCGTCAGTGCGATTAAGAGTATGTTCGGTTGTCTGAATGATTAAGGATTCTAGATATAGACGGCTCTGCAGATTATTTTCTGTTTTCAAAATGCACGCGTTGCTCCAATCTATATCATGCTGCCTGCTTTCAGAATGTTCGGCGAGTGCATTTGATGAAGATTCCTTGTTTGCAACATCATACTGGTGTTGTTTCAACCTTTCAACGAAATTTCCACTTTCACCCACATACACTTGGTCACAGTCTGTGCATGCATACTGTACACTACACCCTGAATTTTTTTTTTTTTTCATGAGGACAACATCTGTATACCTGGCTTGAAAAGTCGTGATATATATTCTAGTTTCGTATTTATTCATCATTCTCAGCAATCACTGTCTGCAACCCTCTGCTAACAATCATCACATCATCTAGTACAGAAGCATCATTCCATAAAAGGTTGAAAGAGTGTGTACTTTTTAATTACCATCATTTGCCATGCCAATGAACCCTGTATTTATTGTATATGGCTTTTATTGCTCGAGTGCTTTTGAATAGTATTGTGTCCTCTTTTTGCCGTGTTCCTTAATGAGTTTGCAAAATTGAGCATACTTAATCAAATTTTTTCTTGTGATTGTTAATTTCCACCGCACCTGTTTTCCGATATGCAGTTACTATCTTCCATATGTTTATCATGCGTCATATATACAATTAATAACAGGAGGTCCCCACGACAGTTTCTACTTGGGGCCTCCTCTTCTACTAATTTATTTACCTCATGCCTGCACTAGTTTTTGAATAAACAATAATGTATGTCAAACAAAACTTTGCAGTGGTTATTCGTCATCTGCATGCCGTCTTGCTCACATACTGTTAGATTCACACTGGCTGCTAAGCTAGACCGCATGCTGGAGATCATATTTTGTGTTAACGGGATTGGTATATTATTGCAAGATGTTAATCAGGCCAAGGTATTTGGTCCTGGTGATGTTCTTCCAGTGTAATTCACAAATTGTGTATGATTCACCTACTTTGCTAAAAGCTTTGCAAACTGTTAACATCACCTTTACAAGACAGTGCTGTAATAACTTTGATAGGTACAGAGTTAAATATTACTTTAAGAACAAGCAAGAAATTTATGCTTAGGAGTGCTTTTTATCTCGGGCCTTGGAATAAGCAACTGAATTACATTGGGAACAAGGCAGCCATCAGTTCTGAGTTTATTACAGTAGAGATTCGGTCATTTGCAAAGTGATTTCAGAATACAGCTGATAGTCATGTGTGATCAATACTTGAATATGGATGTGTCTGTTGGGGCTTGCAGACATGGCCACTTATAAGTAAATTGAAAAAATTCACAACAGTGCTGCTTGATTTCCACCAGGAAATCAACCAACCTAATTACATATTGAAGCATTTCAAGGTGAAAGAGCTTTCCTTAAAGGGTGATGTTTTCTATTCTTCTGTTTTTTACCTATCTTAGAGTGGAACAGCTTGCTGTAATGTCCTATGGGGTGGTGCAAGTAACTGTTAAATAAAAAATAAATATTGATGTTCAGAGAAGTAGCCACCTTTTCCTTTTTTATTCTGAGGACACTATATAAGTAACCACCAAAGGGCGGCTCACTTTAAACAACACCAAAAGAGTCATTATGCATTGGAGAAAAGGAGCAAGCACATAAACCAAGCAGCATTATCACCTATGTTTAGGGCCTACCAGATCACAGATTGCAGAAAACATGTGGATGCCACATCGAGCTCAGATTAGACACAGAGCAGTGGATGCAATATTAATAATGACTACTGTTTGCACTCTGAACAGTTTAGGTATGGGAGGTTGCGCTTAGTGGGATTTTTCCATTCCTGTGTCCAATGTGAAGATAAGACAGCAAGGGTATGCCGACAGCAAGTATATGCCATCATGAAACTGTTTGCAACAGTGTCTAAAGGCAATGATCTTACAGCCCAGTGCACTGTTCTAGGTTACCTGACACAATTGTCACTTCAGCTCCTTTATTTCAGTTTCGCCTAAACAATCATGCGACGACGTCACCCGTAACCGCGCGCAGCTTTCATGAGAGGTATGAGATAGATATGAACGTTTGACGGTTTGTGAAAGGCCAGGAATTTCACACACTGGCGGTGACACACACCTATTCACACAAATGTAGGCCAGGCTAGCGTTACTACAATACAACTTGTGCAGACGCGGGGAACTTGTGCAGACGCAGGCTAGCGTTACTACAATATAACACTGCCGGTAACACCTATTCGCACAAATGCAGGCCAGGCTAACGTTATTACAATACAACTTGTGCAGACGCGGGGAACTTGTGCAGACGCAGGCTAGCGTTACTACAATACAACTTGTGCAGACGCAGGCTAGCGTTACTACAATATAACTTGTGCAGACGCGGGGGAACGGCTAGCAAACGGAACGGCCAGCAAACGGAAATACGCGTCAGCGGTTTTGGCAACACTGCACTTGTCGGGAACGGGCGTGGGCAACACTGAACTTGGCTGCAGCGTCTGTTTTGGCAACATTGCACTTGTCGGGAACGGGCACGGGCAACATTGGTCTTGTCTGCAGCAGCTAGCAAACGTAAATACGCGTCCGGTTAACGCGGCGAGTGCCACGAGGCGGCGCTGGCGATGTGGTCGCTGCTGGCGCCACCATACCAGCGCATGGAGCCCATAGCTGGCATGCCTGGCCTCCAGGAAAACGAAGAAAGCAGCAGCCTACACAGGGCCGCGGGGCAGGGAACACGCCGATGCACTTATCCACGATTCCGCGAACAACGCGCAACCCTGCCAAGCTTCGGTAGCCCGCTTCTTCTTCTTCTTCTTTCGGGACGATCAGTGCGGCGCGCAGTCGCAATGAGGCGGCGGACAACAACCACGATCCCCGTGCGAACAGACGCCTTCTTCACTTTGTCCGTGAAAAATGCTGCATACAGGACGCGGCTTGCTGCTGCGGTGCACCGCTGTTCTGCTTCCTTCGTTTTCGGCGCTTGTTCCTGGCTTGCTTTGTGGCATCCATCTTAGAGCATGGGACAAAGACGTGTCTGTGGGGACGGGTATTATGCGCAGTGCCCCGCTACCGCTTGCTTTAGGGCTCCGACAAAGGGAAGGAGAAACATCGTGGCGGCTCTAAAGAAGGCGTTCTGCAAAACGCCTAAACAGAGGAAGCTGAAAGGTATGCAGTTAGAGGGGCTTGTTGCTTCAGTTTTCTATTTCTTGCTTGCTTCGATTCCCTTTTTGTAAGACAGACCCACAAACTCCCTCACCAACATGTGGGGTAATCATCTTGATATTTGAGAAAATGCGCACACTGATGACGTACATGTTTGATGTAAGTGATGTCACTGCAGCTGCTCAGAACGCTTGTAGCAGCAGCAGACAGGTTGCATTTAACTGGAAACGTGGCCACTAGTAACAGAGGTATTCACTTCTAGCCATTCATCAGAGCAGTTGATAGTAAGTAACCTTCAGTTTTTACGATTTCATTTCCAAGACTGTTTCGGTGAAAGCTTCTTTCAAATGCGGCGTTGAGGGCGAACGCACACTGGGGCAAATAACTTGTCTTCAAGAAAGTCTCTTCCATGCATCCAGACCAGCGACCCTCCCTGTATTCCAATTTCGAACTGACAGCACACGGCAGCCCAACACAATTTTCCTGCTTGACTGGTGATAAAGGCGTAAATAGCACAGCTCATGCTGCCGAGGCTCCTGTCTTTGGCGCTGTCGTGTGAAAGCTGAGAAGGCGCACTGCATTTCGCTGTGCAGCCCCGATTAGTTTCAAATGACCCGCCCCTGAGTTGAACGTGAGGTTGGTTCACAAACAGAGGGACGGCGTTACTGGAGTGGTCTTTTGCTTGGCGCATTAGTGGCTTGAAAGACAGTGCGCGATTTCAGAACGGCGACCTTCCAAACAGCACTCTATGTTTGACAATACACTTAGCTGCAAAGTCGCAGCGCCGCCGCTTACTCCTCTTTGAGCGTGCAGGCATCACTGGTCATTTCTTTAGTCTCATGATCAGCTACGGCACCCTTGCGCGGTCGCCTCTTGTACTCCCGCACGTAAAAGTTTATGAATAATGCCAGTCCCAGCAGACCCTGCGGCAGCGCCAGGTAGATGAAGAATCGAGGGTATCCGCAGTCGTAGAATAGCGGAATGAGTCCGTGCACGATGATGATGAGGTGCTGGGCGATTTGCGCCCGAGTCAGGTACTTCTTCCACCAGAGGTACTTGCGGTACTCTGGACCGCACGCCGCCAGGAAGTAGTAGAAGTACATGATTGTGTGGATGCTGATGTTGAACAGGAGCCCGAAAAGCGACTGGCCGTCTCCGCCCAGGGTGTACCAAAGCCAGCCGTTGGACACCACCAGGGCGTGGTGCAGCGTGTGCTGGAGAGTGATCTGCTGGTACTTCTTGCGCAGAACGAAGAAGAACGTGTCCATAAAGTCAGCGACGCGCACGAAGAAATAGAAGTAGCCCCACCAGAGGATATTGATTGCGTTTTGTTTGGTCGAGTAGGTCATCCCTTCGCAGAACAAACTGTAGTTCGCCAGGTACGAGTTTTTCAAGAAGTGGTAACCAAAGACGACGTTGGCTACAATCATAGCCAAGTTGTACACCTTGATGACGCCGCGTAGGTCATACGGTTTGCGGTTAGCCATGAATCGCGGCCCGGCACGATACACGATGTACAGGTATCCTCCCACGAGCAGCGTGACGAAGAAGGGGTTTCCCAGCAGGAACCAGTCACGAGTCCGCGGGTCCGAGCGCGGGTAGAGTGGGCGGCTGAGCCAGCTGAACTCGCCATAGAAGCTGGTGGAGATCTTCTCGAAGCCCGACATCGTGCAGTCTGCGCTGAGCGGTTGCCCGCACCGGCAATCGAGCAACGCCTACTTGGCGGAGCACCCGTTCGGTTCCAAGGGCCACTCTGCGCGTGAGCTCACTTAAGTAAGCACTGGGAAAGGGGGACCGGAGGGGTAGCCGACGCAATCGAAAATGAAGAGGCAAGGGTAAAGGAAATGACTCCTCTTTTTTGACACTCACCCGGAAATGGCTGCTTTCTCGCGGAAAACACAACGAAATTGTGGGCGAGTTCTGACGGCGGTGAGGGTGTTGCGCACCCAATAGACGATGCAGCAGATATGTGGATTACCCGCGGAGGAACAGTTGCGGCCCTTTTTATCGGAGGCCACTCTCTCTTCCTCCGCGGCCCACGGCGTGGATAGCGATACTCCGTGCCTGCGGAGGCAATAAGCGGCTTCTTTGGCAAGGTACGGAGCCCTGTGTATCATTTTCTGTTTGCGTCTATCCCCACCACGTCCGCTCGCTCCGCAGTTCCGCGGCGAGCACGAGCGCGCTCGCCGTTTTGTTGTTGTTTGCGACCCGCCGGTTTGGGCAGTGATTGCCGCGGTGGCTGCACGTAGGAGTCCGAGAGTGCGCGCGCTTCGTTGATAGCATCACGAGGAACGGGCCGGCGATGTCTGCAGCCTTTGTTTTTGTTGGCGAGCAGAGGAAGAGTTGATATGCAGGCCCAGCCTGAAGGCGGAAAAAGGAACCGATGATGAAGTGAAATGAGGCTAGTGCTTTTATCGGCGGGGAGGAACGCGGCCCATGGTTAAGGTGTAAAAAAAGACCGCAAAGCCTGTTCGCTGCTCTGAACATAAATAAAGGTAAGCCGAATATAGACCACTTTATCTTACCTGGGATTAAAAATAAATCCTCGTTGCTTCTATCAAGCGGCGCTATAGTAATGCTTTCATGTTTCTATTGCGGCTTAGCTAGTTTGCGCAACAACAGCTAGTTGGCGCATGCCGTCCGCAAGAGAATGAATTCGATGAAGGCACTGGAAAATTTGGAGAAACTTCTGAGCCAATATTGAGAAAACTACGACCACTTATACTGTGAAAACAAGCTCTTCCCCATCATCATTTAAAACTGCAGTCAAACGACACTTGTTTGAAACCGTAATGCATTAATGCTGTAAGCCCCCTTCTTCTTTTTACTGAAGTGCGTTCATACCTTTTATAAGTAACCGAGATTTTTATTAAAATGATGGTTCTAACAAAGCAAATTTGTTGATATTAGCTGTTTTACGCGTTTTATCGCCATCTCAAATTTATAAGGTGTATGCGTCCTTCTGTGGCTTGTTAATCCATGCTTACTTATTTCTATTATCATCTGCCGCGGAGTAGCTGATATCACTTGCGTTTTTTCTGATTAGGAGGCACCAGTTGTTTCTTTTTCTTCAGGACCTCCTCATGTCTCATTACGACCGTATCCCCATTTCTACATTACATGTCTGCAATAAATATCAAACAGCAAGGACCGGTCAGCGCCTGGCTATGAAGTACACACCGCGCTCCAATATCATATGGTATGTACACACAAACGGGCACAGTGCTATAATAACAACTGCAAAGTCAATGTACATTTTCCTACGAATTGCGCAAATTTAATTCGGAGAAACTAAAAGAAGAATTGGAACGCGCATCTGCTAGTTATTACAGCCAACGAGCACTCGCCACCATGATGCATCCCGTAGGCTTCAAACATAACATGCATTGTTGAAAACGCGCTTCAAGACCACGCTTCTCCATTCTCTAAGGCGACTTTGGCAACGGAGTATGCAGGGAAGAGACGTCAGCAGCAAGCGGCGAAAAGCTAACGTGGCGCACTGAAAGCCATGTGCGCGTTAAGCTTTACACCACTGGTGGCAAAGCCTAAAAGCGGCCACATTGGAAGAAGCCCTTGCGGCAAATGCGGCGGCTGCGTTAACGTTTTCTTGAGAGAGCTCGTGAGGTGGCACGGGGAATTTTCTGGTATATCTTGGGAGAAAATAAAATCGAATAAAATAGCCCGTTGGCCCTGCGCATCCCCCTCATCAACAATAACTCCTTGTCTGACTCCTTAAGGTAGCATCACGCCGAAATGGTCGGCTGGCGTCGGGCTGCCAAATAAAAGGGAGTTCTTGAATATGGGGACCCTATTATTAAGGGGGAATGGGGGGGGGGGGGCTATGTTGTCCTGTGCATGCGCACTGGTGGGAAGATATTCTCCTATCCACCAAAACGGTAGGGTCCCCTTATTCTAAAGCTCTCTAAAGTACCCGGACGTTTACACCCGTGGTAACTGGAGTTTTAGCAAAAGCTGGGCAAGTTGTAAGTGCTATGGAAAGTCAGAGTGCACAGCAACTCTACGTAGGCGTGCGGGATGTCTCCTGTGGTTATTCCGCTTCACTGCACCAGCGCTAACATTATTGGAGTAGATGTGTGGAATAAGCAGCCACGGCATGCGGTGTGGGGGCGCGCCGGTGACATTGTTGGAGCATACCTGTGGACCTGTGGAGCAGGCAGTCAGAGAGGACGGCAGGGGGGGGGGGTGTTGCGGAGTGTGCGGAAGCAGCCTACAACAACGAAAAATTTTCTCCGAACGATCCCTAAGCAGGTATCGCTGTAATAATAAAAAGAGCACTGCAAAGAGACAAAAATAATTGTGGGACTATAATAAGAAAGAAAAATAAGGTGCCCCTGCCCGTGACTAAAAAAAGAAACGTATATTAGATTGGGGCAACCTAAAAAGATTGAAAAATAATCAGCTCCTGCCGGCACAGTAAGACTGGCGCGGAATGACAGTAAACCACTTACTTTTCTTGTATAATGCTCTGAAGATGAGGTTTGGGCTGAGGGCTCCGTGGGCGGCACTCAGCCTCCTAAAAGGCGTGGATTGCAGTCAGGAAGAACTATGCTTTCTTGTACTTGCTGCTCTCATGCTTCGGGAGTTCAGAATGGAGATGCGATACACCTGAGATAGCAACTCGGGGGTTATTTCTACCTCCACAGATTTTACTGAAATTTTCATGGTACGTTTCCCGCTACCTTGTGATCTTTTTGCCAAATTTATTATTTCTTGTCCTCATTCATAGCGATTTCTACGGGCAACTTTGCGTGGAGCATATCACAGTTTACGCGCTCGTCAAAATTCGCTCTGTGTTTGGCTGAATCATTAAATCTCGAGTCTTTTTTTGGTAATATCAGACAAATAATGATTAAAGCTTGTCACTCACAGTCGCCAGTTCAGCCAATCAGCGCGCGCACATTAGGTTTTTGAGACAGTATTTGTAAAGTCATAAATTGGCCCTCCGTGATGTACTAGTTCGGTGGATGCACATTTTTGGTTACGGTTTCCAGTTTTAAACTCTTTTAAAATACTTCCACTCTGTATTTTGAAAAACTTTTTTTTGCCGGATAAAGGAGGCTGGAACAAATGTGGTGTCATCATTAACCCAAAATGTTAAGAGCACACTTGTGTGCAGGGAGCGCTCCACGTGCTTACAAGCACAATTTCCTTTCAGCGTTGTATTTTAGTCGCTGTAGCATGGCCGGTATGTCTATGTCGATTGACTGCGTCGGTCACGTAAACTCTCGATAATTACGTGGCTGCGTTGCCCTCGCCAACGATACAATGTGAATTACGCAGCTGAAACTGGTCAAACAAGCAATGAAAATAACTGCGCTTTATGTGTAAAGCCTCGTTCATATGTAACGGAAAGAGCCGCGCAAAAGTCAGTAAAATAGAAAAATGAGGCCTATAGGGATCGCCGAACATGTACATTATGGCTAAGCTAAGCTACTCATATCACAGTTCGAGTTCATTTGTTTGTTTGTCTTTCTCTTTTTTGAGTGCCAGGAAATGTTCGTGATAGCGTGCTTCACATTGTAACGCGCTAATAGTGAAAGCAAAAAAATGCATTAATAATGGCTATCTGTGACAGTGTCAAAATGATGAATCCCCGATGCTATACTCAAGCATCGTCTGTAAAAAAAATTCCAAATAAAAATTACTCATGTTTAATCTTCGACATTGTTGTTGCGCTACTCAATGTTTACACAGACAAGAACGACACATACAGACAGGGCGCAAACTATCAACTGATTTTATTGCGTGGGAAATTCTTTTTATATGAAGCGCAATAACAATGTCGAAGATTACAAACCTACTAGGTCCAATTGAAGCTCTTCTTTAATTACATCATCGCCTATTCAAGTAGCGCTACGCCAGTGAAAAATTTAAGGTTGCCTTCTCGGGATGTTTAGTGATCTCAGCACAGGCTTTCTGCATCTTATACCGCGGACACATTGTTTTGATAAATGTGTTGGTAATGCGGTTAAGTGCGACACTATGACTTCACAACTCTGTGAACAGAACGTCGGGCGACAACGTTCCGCGAACGAAACTAAAGCTACTGACACTTGTGGAGCTGGTATCACGCGGGATAGTCTGGACATTACAGAGATTTTGTTAGTAGGCACCAAAAGCCAACGACAAAGGGCCGAAAATGGACCAACTCTGCACAGACCGCCTCAGCATGTCAATGTCTGGCAATCTTGTGCTGCTACGGCCAGTGTGAGGCGAATGGAGACTCGCAGTTTAGGGGCTGTTAAGGGGTGTGTCTCCAGTTCTACGGCGTCGGCGTAACAAAACGCCACACTGATTGGACTGCGTGCAGTGGAGTGACGCATCACGTCGCCGCAACTCACCACGTTGATAAGTACGCTCCAGTGATTTCACCCGTGACGTCACTGCGATACGCAATGGCAACGCACTGCACTGAGTAGTCTGAACACACTGCTGTCAGGAGTGAGAGCATAGTGATTTCAAGCGCACTCTGCCAGAGAAGGAGGGGAAGAACAAGAAAAAGCTATATCGTACTCATCACTGCAAAGAGTTCTCACTGAATCTCACGTTGCACTGCATGCGGTAACCACGACCTGTTTTTTTTCCTTTCGCCATGCCACAGCCTCGCGCCGTAGCTTCTTGCTGCATCAGAGACTAGGAGGAAACAGGAGCTTGCTCTCTTTTTCTTCGTCGTTGCAGTAACGTCTCTTTTGCTAGTCGAAGAAAAGGCTGCGGGTTATTCCCCTACCTGAGAGGACTGGGAGGCGGCCCTGCACGACTGCCGCAGCCTAGCGGCCCAACAAACAGAAGATGCCGGGGCTAGAGGTGCAGGCTTATTTTTCGTGTGTGTCTGGCCGGTATATTGTCCTTGATTTTTCTCTGAACAGCACTCAGTGGCGCATTGTTACCGTGTACTCACCGAATGTGGTTAAGGAAAGAGTTGTTTTTTTTCCAGATCATCCAAGAGCGCGTTTGCACGGAGAGGCAGCTCATTGCCTTAGGCGACTCCAATTGTGTCCTTAATGCGCGCGATAAGTCAAGCATCCGGGGTCTTCGAGACAGGAGCACTGATGTGTTGATGCGAATGATTGATAACGGAAACCTCGAGGATGTGGCTGAATGTCTTGAGGGCGTGCGGGCCGTGAAGTTCATTCATTTTCAGGGCTCAAGCCATGCACGGCTGGACCGCATTTACGCTTCAGTTGACCTTGCCCCTGAATGCAACCACTATGAAGTTGTGGGAGTGTCCTTCTCAGACAACTCTTTAGTTGAGTGCTGCCTGGGAAGTGTGAAGCGAAGCAAGGCATTTTCATGAGAAATGTGGAAGCTAAACAGCACGCTTCTACACGACAATGTCGACTACCGAGCCGTAAAGGATGAAATAGGAAAAATAAACCCGTGCAAGGCCCTGAAAATTTGGCAACAGTGGGAAATAAGTACAGAATCTTTAAAAATCAAAGCAATAGAAAGTCCACTTTTATCCGGTATAAATAAAAACAAGACGAAGCTGAGTTAAGGGCACTACTGCAAACGTTGCTGAAGCAGGAATGCAAACAGCCTGGGAAATGGATAGAAGATGTCAGCAAAACAAAACAAAAGATAGAGCCTATTATGGAAGAACGGCGTTAAAGCGGAGCACTGGTGAGGGGGAGGGCGGAAGACACAGCTGCTGGCGAAGCGCCATCAAAACGTGCTCTCGGTTTAGAAAAAGCCCTCGCGAAAAGGAATCGCATCGGCAAAATAGAATGGGGCGGTGAGCATCTGTGCATCCGTAGCTCTTCGCGTTTCCACAGAGGATCTTGATTACTTCGGCCCTAAATAAGAAACAATAATGGTCGCAAAAAGCGTTTAGTGCTCCAGCTGATGCTCTTCGTATGAACAGTCCACCCATTTCACCTCCGATGGCAAAAAATCTCGCTCATTTTACCCAACAACGACGGGCAGAATCTAACAGTACGTGGTGGGAAACCAGGTGCCGCTGTAAAAGGACAACTAAAAAATTTACCACTCAAACACATGTGGTATATACTTCAAGCCATGGCGCAATCTTCTTGAGTCCCCTGCCGATATACCTGACACTCTATTCAGAGAGTGCCGGAAGCTTTTCTTTCAGTACCTACAGCATTCGTGGCCTTCATGACCGACCTAGTGGAGTAGCTACGCGAACGCTTCACTCTTCTCTATTTAGAACAAGTTAATTTCAGATACCATCTTTCCAGATACCAGATACCATCTCAGATAGCCACTGGTATCTTGTCTTTAATTTGGCTCCGTCTGCGCGAGACAATACCGCTCCATTCCGTGGAAACGAAAAGAAATGCTTAAGAATTGATTCTGTGGTCTTGGTTTTCATGGACAGCCATAAAAGTTACAGAGCTTGAAATGAATGACAGTGCATTTCTTTTATGTACAACAGCAATGCTTTTTGTCGTACTCCTGGCATCCATTTGCCTGTGCTTATTCAGCAACTCTTTTTCACCGAAACAGCGACACACCCTTTTTATTTCCGCGTTTGAAGGAAAAATTAGCTGCTAGTGTCACACGCCCACCCCGTTTACCCGCGCGAGCAAACATTCTTAAAGCTAGGCCGCGGACTTTAAATCAACAAAGTGTGAACGCTTTACGGCTGTACTGTACTGTGCACGAACGGCTATGGACGCAGTGCTCACATATTGAAGACTAAAGTAGACCAAAGAAATGGGAATCGTGATAACAGCTCTAAACGTGTCGACGTCTTTTACATTGCCATTTAAGACGCTCAAGTGTATACATGATTGTTGTGTATGTATAGGGGGCGCTGCCCATCATTCATATCATTTCATAAGTCATGGCTAGGTGGCTTGAGTCACCGCCCGATTTAAAGGGTTCAGCCGTATCCATCCATCCATCCATCCATCCATCCATCCATCATCTGTATATAAGCGACAGTCATCGGAATAAAGGGGCGTGCCCGATACCCCGTCGATGTAGTCTCGCCTGCTCCCTCGGCGCTTCGCGCCACCACATACTGGCGCAGTCGACGAAGATAGCAAAGAAGCGTTTGGCCTGACTAGGTTTTTCTGCTGCCGCGGTTCGTCCGAGGGGCGTCACCTACGAGATGGAAGCGGCCAGATTGCCGCCATTATCGCCTTTTCTTGAGACGCCCGGGGACGCGACGATTCTCTGGGAGCAGCGGCGTGATGATTTCACCAATTTTCTGCAAGCGACGGGGCTGGAGAAGCAACCGCCCCCGCGGAAAAAGGCCATTCTGCTACAATGCCTTGGGATTGAAGGACGCCGTGCTTTCCGCACTTTGGGTCCGGAGCCAGCACAGACGCCAACGCCAGCCACAGAAAAGGACAAGGTAGAGGCAGGTGAAGAGAATTGTTATACCAAGGCACTTGGCTTACTGGAGCGTCATTTTTCAAGTACCGTGAACGTATTAGTCGAGCGAGGTCGATTTACGTTAAGGAGACAGTTACCAAATGAGCCGATACGAGCATACGTCAATGCGCTCCGACAGTTAGCAAAGACGTGCGACTTCGGAGATTTCTTGGAGGCGGCTCAACGGGACAAGGTTGTTGATGGAGTGCGAAGCACCGAGATGCGACAGAAACTGCTCGTTAAAGGGTCAAAACTTACGTTGACCGAGGCGGTGGAACTTCTGCAAACGTACGAGCAGGACATGGTTTACGCAAAAAGCGTACAGGCGCTAAAAGACGAAGACAAGCACACTCAAGACAGGACAGGCGCCATTGGACATGGCGCCTGTCCTGTCTTGAGTGTGCTTGTCTTCGTCTTTTAGCGCCTGTACGCTTTTTGCGTAAACCATGTCAAGCTACAACCAGCTAGCTCAAATGAAAGTACGAGCAGGCAGCGGAAGGTGCTCAGGTCTATGATCAAGGGCCACTACAACCCGACATGGTGCATCATGTTTCGAAAGGAGGGGGGCAAGAAAACAACTCGAGAATGCCGCGGGTGCGAAAATGTTACCGCTGCGGCTCTACAAGGCACCTGGCAAATTCACAAAATTGCAGAGCGCGAGGGAAACGTTGTTCCAGATGCCACAAAATCGGACATTTTCAAGCGGTCTGCGGTAGGTCGGCGGAGCGGGATGTACAAGTAATTCAAAACGACGGCTCCTGTGAAGAGGATGGGCTGACCGTGCTGGCTGTCAGACAAGCGGAACGAAGGTCCCTGGTCGCCGATGTCGTCATTGAGAGCGAGCAGTTGCAACTGGTGGTGGATACTGGGTCGTCTGTGTCTATTTTGCCAGAACACCTTTATCGGGCCAAGTTCGCCTGCAGGTTTCCTTTGGCTTCAACTACTGCAACATTGCGGGATTTTTTCCAGAAGGAAATTCCGGTCGTGGGATATTTTGTAGCCAGAGTTGTGCTCGGGAACAACTCGACTTACCTGCGCTTTTATGTTGTTCCTCAAGGCATGGCATTGCTGGGACTGGATGCTATGCAACAGCTACAGTTGCATATCGATGGTTCGGCATTGGAGTGCCTGCAGGTCACGGCCAGCTCCCCGCTGCTCCCTCCCCAGTCGTGTGAGTTTTCCTTTCTTTTTGCGAATAAGTTGGGACTAGCGAACTTTTTGCACTCTGTGAAGCTGCGCTCAGATGTCAAACCAGTAGCGGCGAAACTGCGACGCTTTCCCCTGACCTTACGGGAGATAGTATCAGCTGAACTGGTAAGATTGCTGGAAGCCGGCATTATAGAAAAGGTTAATGCTGCAGAATTTGTCCCCTATAGAAGTTGTACAGAAGAAGGATGGCAGTATTCGCCTATGTGTTGATTTGCGCGAGCCCAACAAAGCAGTGGTTGTTGATAGGTTTCCTTTACCACACACAGAACTGTTGCAAGCGTTGAGTGGAGCAACAATGTTTTCGAAATTAGACCTTGCCTCAGCCTATCACAAGGTGGAATTAGCAGAAGAGAGTCTTGAAATAACAACGTTTATCACACATGAAGGATTATTTCGGTCTCGCAGGGTGTGTTTCGGTCTCGCATCAGCACCAGCCGCCTTTCAGCGAATGATGCAAGAAATTTTGAAAGGCTGCAAAGGTGTATTGTTCTATATTGGACAGGATCTCCAGCGCTGGGCTGCAGCTGAATCATAAATGCCTTTTCGCGGCCCAGGAACTGTCATTTCTAGGTCACCATGTGAGTGCACGTGGTCTTGGCCCATTCAAATCAAAGGTGGATGCTATACTTAAGGCACCAGCGCCGACAGATTTAGTGGCGTTGCAATCATTCCTTGGGCTCGTAGGTTTACTTCCATTTTCTTCCACATTATGCAGAAGTGGTGGAACCGCTGCGAAGACTTCTCCGAAAAGGCCAAGAGTTCGTATGAGACCAGGACGCAGAGCAAAGTTTTCTTAAAGTCAGGGAGATGCTGTCAGCATGTAGAGTGGTGGCTATGTTCGACGTGGTTTTGCCTGTACAGGTGACAACTGATGCATCTGCATATTAGATTGGAGCTGTGCTGCAGCAGGTAGTTGACGGCGAAGTGCGCACAGTGGCATTTGCTTCCAGGACACTAAATCCACAATAACGCAAGTACTCTACCTGGGAACGAGAGGCGCTTGCATGTTTATGGGCCTGCGAACATTGGCATATACATCTGTGGGGCCGCAGGTTCGTGTTACGGACTGACCATCAAGCATTGGTAACACTGCTGTCAACAAACGGGGTTGGAAGACGTCCACTGCGTATTGAACGCTGGTGTGCAAGGTTGTTGCGATACAATTTTAGAGTGCAATATACAAAAGGACCAACCAATGTCGTCGCGGACGTACTTTCTCGGTTGCCTCTGAGGTTGGCTGAGGACGAACCTGTGCAAGAGGTGGTCGCTGCAGTTTCCAGCCTGATAACAAAGAGTGAACTACAAGCAACAACAGCTGATGATCCGCTGCTAAACGAGGTAGCAGGGTACTTTATGTCTAGATGCCCGGAAAAGAACTGTTTAGCCGGAAAACTAAGGTTGTATTTTCGCATTCAAGGAGAGCTGTCAGTGGTAGATTGCCTACTGTTTCGGGCTGAACGAGTCGTACCCCCTGCGGCACTCACTTCCAGATTGGTCATGATGGCACACGAATCGCATCCAGGCATTGTGCGAACAAAACAAAGATTGAGGGAACAGTACTGTTGGCCCGGAGTGGACAATGAAATTGAAGCCATGATTAGGAACTGTGTGGTTTGTAAAGCATCAGATAAATCGGCAAAATCGGTGACGCCTCCTTTGCAACCAGTGGAGTGGCCAGAGAAGCCCTGGGAAAAGCTTGGAATTGACATCGTCGGACCGATGGAGCGAGCACCTCCAGCGTGCAGATTTGCGGTAACTGTCATTGATTACCACAGCAATTGGACAGATGTGGCATTCGTGTCTAGGATAACTAGACAGGCTGTTATAAAAGTACTCCTGGAACTGTTTGCAAGGGAAGGGTACCCGAAAAGCATCGTGACGGACAATTGGCGTCAGTTCATATCTACACGTTTTAAGCAGTTTTTGCAGGACCGAGGGATTGAGCACTGCGTTACAACATTGTACTACCCACAAAGCAATGGGCAGATTCAGCGGTTTAACCGCGTGCTGAAGGAATATATCCAGGTCGCGGCGTTGGAACGGAGGCCGCTGAAGGAGGCAATCTGCGAGTACCTGGGTGTGTATAGGGCCACCCCGCATGCAGCTACAGGTGCGTCACCGGCGTTCTTGCTACATGGAAAAAGACCGAGGACTAGACTGGATGTTGTTGGCCTTCCAGGAAAGGAATTTTTCTACGAACCTCTAGTTGCCATATAAAAGTTGAAACATCGGGTCGCAGAGCAGCAGCAACGAACAAAAAGGTATACAGATGAAAAACGCGGTGCCAGAACGTCCACCATTGAACCAGGAGATTTCGTGAAAGTAAAACAAGGCGGACCGAAGGCGAAGAACAACTTTTCCTTGCCGCTGCGAGTAGAGATACGAGAGGGCAAGCATTCCTTTCCGTTGGCAAATGGCACTAAATGGAATGCATCGAAGCTGACGGTAATTTCCAAAGGAGGGGACGAAGGTGCACAAGCATTAGCTGACACGGTTATAGAGCGACGTGGTGCAGCCAGATTTTCCTGTGACCTAGAGACTCATGTAGGTGACAGGGCGCAACTAGACTCCTGCTACCTTCATGGACGAATCGGAAGTGGTGCAAAATGAGGACACAGAAAAGAACGCTCCTCGTCCCGGAAATGCACCAGCCACATCAACGGAGTCTGCACCTCAGCTGCCTGACCAGCAATACTCCGCTCGTTCCTGAAATGCACCGGCCACATCAACGGAGTCTGCACCTCAGATGCCTGACCAGCAATACTCCGCTCGTCCTGGAAATGCACCGGCCACATCAACGAAGTCTGCACCTCAGCTGCCTGACCAGCAATACTCCGCTCGTCCTGGAAATGCACCAGCCACACCAACGGAGTCTGCACCTCAGCTACCTGACCAGCAATACTCCGCTCGTCCTGGAAATGCACCGGCCACATCAATGGAGTCTGCACCTCAGATGCCTGACCAGCAATACTCCGCTCGTCCTGGAAATGCACCGGCCACGTCAACGGAGTCTGCACCTCAGCTGCCTGACCAGCAATACTCCGCTCGTTCCGGAAATGCACCGGCCACATCGACGGAGTCTGCACCTCAGATGCCTGACCAGCAATACTCCGCTCGTCCTGGAAATGCACCGGCCACATCAACGGAGTCTGCACCTCAGCTGCCTGACCAGCAATACTCCGCTCGTCCTGGAAATGTACCGGCCACATCAACGGAGTCTGCACCTCAGCTGCCTGACCAGCAATACTCCGCTCGTCCTCGAAATGCACCGGCCACATCAACGGAGTCTGCACCTCAGATGCCTGACCGGCAATACTCCGCTCGTCCTGGAAATGCGCCGGCCACATCAACGGAGTCTGCACCTCAGATGCCTGACCAGCAATACTCCGCTCGTCCTGGAAATGCACCGTCCACATCAACGGAGTCTGCACCTTAGCTGCCTGACCAGCAATACTCCGCTCGTCCCGGAAATGCACCGGCCACATCAACGGAGTCTGCCCCTCAGATGCCTCACCAGCAATACTTCGATCGACCGCAACGAACTAGAAGACCGCCAGTACGGTGTGCGGACGAGTTTGCCTGAGACCGAAAGACTGGAGCGTGCCATGTGCTGTGAAGCGTGTTTAGTTTGAGTTCATTGTTGTGTTACTTGCTTTGCGTTGTGTTATGAGGGGGGAATATGTTGTGTATGTATAGGGGGCGCTACCCATCATTCATCTCACCTGTATATAAGCAACACTCATCGGAATAAAGGGGCGTGCCCGATACCCCGTCGATGTACTCTCGCCTGGTCCCTCGGCGCTTCGCGCCACCACAATGATGTACGCAGTGTTACCGAAACCTTCTAATAGCCTCTCGGGTGAATTGCGCCCTATAAATTTCTCATAAGGAAAACTGCACATCTCCAACCAAAAATTTTAAATTTAACCCAACGTTTCGAAGCCGACTCGTCTCCTTCATCAGGGGTGACTGAGGGCAGTAGCTAGCGTCTTTTAAGTATGGAGGGGAGGGGGGGTGAAAGGAACAACAGCTGTGACGCGGAAGACGTGGGCGAGGGGGGTGTAGGCTGTTAGTCACGCTGGCGCACTGCAGAGAGGTGGTGAATGGCGACTTTTTTTCGTTGAGTTGACGAGCGAATCCCTGGGCATATACTGGGGGCAGGTTTCCTTTTGTGCGGTTGATATTGTTCAGGGTGGTTTGGATATGCCAGGATTCCAGGAGCCTTCTGTGGTAATTTGTTGCGGTTCTGAGGATGCGGGTTTGTTCGAAGTTGATTCTATGGTCGGAGTCCTCGGAATGTTCGGCTACTGGATTGCGCTCTATTGCGAATTTGCGGACGTCGTTTTTATGTTGCCGAATTCTTTCGTTGAAATTTTTGGTTTCGCCGATGTAGCTTGCGTCGCAGTCGGCGCATGGAATTTTGTAGACAATGCCTTGGGCTCTTTCTCTCTGCAGCCGGTCTTTGGGAACCGGTAGGCAAGGCGCAATAGTGTTTGTGGGCTTGTGCGCAATCTGGAGGCCCAATTTTTCAGGATTCGGGCGATGGTTTCGCTGACACCTCCGACATAGGGTAAAGTCGCGTATTTTGGTGCTGGCGTTGGTCTTTGTGCGTTGATTCCTTGACGAATGTTGTGTTTTTGACGTTGAAGGGTTTTTTGAATAAAATGTTTTGGATAGCCGTTCATGATGAGTTCTTTGAATATCGTGCGTTCTTTTTTTCTGTCAAGTTCTGTGCTGCAGTGTATCTCAATTCTTCTGAACAGCGTCTTCACCACTGATGCTTTATGGACTGTTGGGTGGTTCGAAGAGAAGTGGAGATACCGGCCTGAGTAGGTTGGTTTGCGGTATACGGAGAATTGAAGGGTATTGTGGTTTCGGGACCCGAGGACGTCTAAAAACGGCAGGGAGTTTTCTTGTTCCACCTCTAGCGTTAACTGAATGTCAGGTTCCATGGAGTTTAAATGAGGACGGAAATTTTGAGTATCAGATCTTTTGATGACGGCGAAGCAGTCGTCGACATACCTGAGGAAAATCTTTGGTTTCGGGTGGAATGAGTTGAGGGCTCGTTGTTCGACGTGTTCCATGGTTCCAGTTCCAGTTCCAAAAACTTTTATTTCCATCAGAAATGGAGGCCCTCTACTCCCTACCCCTGGCGCGCAGGCCTAGAGGCAGAGGCCAGGGCCTCCGCGTCTAGATGCAGGCAAAGAGTTGTTGGCTCTTCGCGGCCTCTGCCGCCAGATAGATGGCTTTCTTCTTTCATCACTGTATCCATTTTCCTGAACAAAAAGGCCTAAAATTCTTATCTTGTCAACCCTAGGCACCGGTTTGCCTCCTACCATAATGCTAAGATTGCTATCCCTTTTTAATCTTAAAGATTTCGGGTTGTATATTAAGAGTTCTGACTTCTCTGGCGAGCAGGCTAGGCCCCTTCCTGCCGCGTACTCCACTACTGTGTCTGCCGCTGTTTGAAGTTTGTTTTCTATCTCTGCATCGCTGCCCTTGTTTATCCAGACATTTATGTCGTCCGCATACATGCTAAAGTGTAAGTTCTCGATTCCTCCCAGTTTCGCTGGGAGGCCTCTCATGGCTAGGTTGAAGAGGAGCGGGGATAGGACCGATCCCTGTGGTGTACCTCTGTTGCCTAGCTCTATTTCTTCTGACTCCAGGTCCTGGTATCTTATTTTGGCTGTCCTATTTGACAGGAAGTCTTTAATGTAGTTGTATATCTTGCCGCCTACACCAATCTCCTGAAGTTCCGATAGGACCGCCTCATGTTTTACATTGTCGAAAGCTTTCTTAAGATCTAATCCCAAGATTGCCTTTGTGTCCTTAGTCCGAGAGTCTATGATGTCATGTTGTAATCTCAACATAACGTCTTGAGTACTTAGGCCTGGCCGAACTCCGACCATCTCGTTTGGCCATAATTTCTTGTCCTCCATGTATCTGGTTAGCCTCGTTTGGATTACACGCTCAATCAACTTCCCTACGCATGAGGTGAGGGAGATTGCTCTGAGGTTCTCCAATTTTAAGGGCTTTCCAGGTTTGGGAAAAAGAATGATGCTTGCTTCTTTCCATTGTTTTGGTAGCTTCCCCTTTTCCCACCCCTGCTGCATGTATTTAGTTATAGCAGTGATCGACTCATCATCCAGGTTTCCTAGCATTTTGTTGGTTATTCCGTCCGAGCCTGGAGCCGATTTAGTTTTGAGCTTGATTATCTCCGCTCTCACTTCCGCCTCCGTTATGGGCGTGTCCAGTTCTTCATTGTCCGGTCCCTCATAATCTGGCAGGTTAATGCGTGCTATATTCCCTATCTATGTTTGTTTGATTCCCTCCATGAAGCTATCATCTGTTCCCTCATATTTGTGCCGTGTTTTGGCCAATCTAAGTTCGTCTGTGACTTTGACTGGGTTGGGTCTAGCAGGTGTCTCAGGATTGTCCAGGTTTTCGCTAGGCTCATTCCCTTCTTCATGTCATTGCATTTACTGCTCCAGTTTTGTTCGCACAACTGTATTGCGTACTTTTCGATCTCTCGGTTTAGCCTAGCTATTCGTCTCTTCAGGGTCCGATTCCATCTCTGTTTTTTAAGTCGGTTCTCTAAGCATGTTTTTGCCTCCCACATGTGCTGAAGTTTACTATCTGCCACTAACGGAGCTTCTTGGCCTTCTAGAGTTGCCATCGCTTCGGTACCATGTCTTTTAAGTGTATTTGTCCACTCCTCTAGGTCCGTGATTGTAGTGGCGGCGGACTCTTCCCTTCGCTTCCTGAATTTGTCCCATTCTGTAACTTTTGGTTGCTTCAGCCGTTTTTCCTTGATACCTTTGGTCGTTGTTGTAGCTATTACCTAGTGGTCACTTCCTAGGTCTTGCCCCGTATTTTCCCAGGACACCGCCTTGGTGTTCTTCGACAGTGTTAGGTCAGGTCTGGTGTCTGCAGTGACACTTCCCTTTCCTCGTCGGAGTTCCTGGATCAATGTGTAGTGTCAGACTCAGTTCTTGTATGTCCTCCCAAAGCTGTTTTCTCTTACTATCTTTTCAATTGTATCCCCACTCCTCATGCATTGCGTTTATATCTCCTGCTATGAAGAGGGGGTTTCTTTCTGCTGCTTTCAGGGTTTCTTTCTGCTGCTTTCAGGGCTTTCCTGAATATGGCCCTGAACCTTACTTTTCTTGTTTGGGACTTGAGTAGATGTTAAGTAGAAAGAGGCTAGGCTCTTCTTTCCTACCCGTGAGCATTTCTACCAAGACTCCTTCTATGTCCATGGATTGAATCTCATGTTCGATCGTCGCTATGTTTCTCTTTACTAGAGTCGTTACTCTCGATTTCTCTCCCCTCTCGCTGTGGAATTTCTGATATCCTAGCAGGGATGCTGGTTTCCCGGTCTCTTGTATCGCTATCGCTAGCGGCTTCTCTTCTAACATATCCACGTAATTTTGCAATAACGCTCGCTTGTTAAATAGGCCATGACGACAGAGATGGATGCTCCCATTGGTGTTCCTTTCACTTGTCGGTAAAATTCCCCGTTTGACGAGAAGTATGTGTTTGATAGGCACCACTCCAGGAGGCGGCACACATCATTTACACTAAGCGGGGTTCGTGCGCTGAGTGTGTCGTCGCGTTGTAGGGCGTCTCGGGTAGCGGTCACCGCAAGCTTCACGGGGATGTTTGTGAAAAGAAACACCACGTCGAAGGAGACAAGGCATTCGTCGGCGTCAAGGGTTGCTGGAGACACCAGTTCGATGAAGTGACTAGAATAACGGATATGGGTCGCTGTTTTTCTTGCGATTGGGGATATGAGTTTGTGAAGGTATTCTGACAACGAGCGAAGAGGGGAACACCGGAAGTCGACCATCGGGCGCAAAGGAATCCCCGGTTTGTGGACTTAGGGTAGGCCGCAGAATGCTGGAGCCGATCCGTTGGTGCTCAATAACTGAAGGTAGAGGTTTCGGAAGGTGGGTGTTTTTGGAATACTTCTTTCAATGTTTTGTTTAGCCTTGCTTGGGTAGTGGTTGTGGGGTCCTTCTTCAATTTTTCATATTCTTGACTGCTGAGTAAGGTGGATATTTTCTCTTCGTAGTCCCGTTTGTCCAGAACGACTGTTGTGTTTCCCTTGTAAGCTGGGAGGATCCCCATGTTGGTGTCGGTCTTGAGGTCTTGCAGGGCTTGCCTTTCGTCCGGTGTTAGGTTTGATTCTTTTCGGTGTGCTTGCACTGAATTAAGTACACCTATTGTTTTGAGCCTGACCTCTTCTAGTACACCGGGTTCTAGTTGCCGGATACCGACTTCAAGCGCAGATACGATTGCTGGAAGAGGGAGGGGGGGGGGGGGGGGGTCTGTTCACCTGGAGGTTGAATTTGTGTCCCTTGGCTAGGATTGACGTTTCAGCGGTTGTGAGCTTCCTGGAGGAGAAGTTGGTGACCAGGTCAGAATGGTCCGGTGGGGGTTGTTCGGGCCGGCGTTGAAGTTTCGACCACTTCTCTCTCTGCTTGGTGCGGTGTTTGTCGGATTCTGATGATGCGGTTTCTTTGGCAAATGCCTCGATAGACGGCACTAGGTTGGGCATCTTGTGCTCGAGTTGTCGGCGGGCGAAGAAGGCGTCGATTTCTTTCTTCCTAATCACGCTACGGCACTCATGTATACGTGCCGTCACTAGGTGCTGTTCTGCCTTGTTGATGATGCTTCGTCCTTCCGGTGTGGGGACCAGGCGTCGTAGTCGTAGGCTCTGGGGTACAACCTTGGTTTCCTTGCATTTCTTGGCGAATTCCAGGTGTGTCTTGAACACCGAGATGCCTTGATTGGTCTTGATGTACTTCTTGGCAAGCTGCATAGCTTCTAGCCCGAAGTCTGCACGGATAGATTGAAAACTAAACATTTTGACAGATTTGCCTCTCTGGTTGGGTTTGAAGACTTAATGAAAACTGCACATCTCCAATCAAAACTTAACATTAACCCAACGTGTCGAAGCCGACTCGGCTCCTTCATCAGGGGTGACTGAGGGCAGTAGCTAGCGTCTTTTAAGTATGGAGGGGAGGGGGGGGCGGTGAAAGGAACGACAGCTGTGACGCGGAAGACGTGGGAGAGGGGGGTGTATGCTGTTAGTCACGCTGGCGCACTGCAGCGAGGTGGTGAATGGCGACTTTTTTTCGTTGAGTTTACGAGCGAAGTCTCTGGGCATATACTGGGGGCAGGTTTCCTTTTGTGCGGTTGATATTGTTCAGGGTGGTTTGGATATGCCAGGATTCCAGAAGGAGCCTCTTGTGGTAATTTGTTTCGGTTCCGAGGATGCGGGTTTGTTCGAAGTTGATTCTATGGTCGGAGTCCTCGGAATGTTCGGCTACTGGATTGCGCTTTATTGCGAATTTGCGGACGTCGTTTTTATGTTGCCGAATTCGTTGAAATTTTTGTTTTCGCCGATGTAGCTTGCGTCGCAGTCGGCGCATGGAAATGGTAGACAATGCCTTGGGCTCTTTCTCTCGGCGGCCGGTCTTTGGGAACCGGTAGGCAAAGCACGATAGCGTTTGTGGGCTTGTGCGCAATCTGGAGGCCCGATTGTTTCAGGATTCGGGCGATGGTTTCGCTGACACCTCCCACATAAGGTAAAGTGACGTATTTTGGTGGTGGCGTTGTACTTTTTGCGTTGATTCCTTGACGAATGTTGTGTTTATGACGTCGAATGGTTTTTTTGAATTAAGTCTTTTGGGTAGCCGTTCATGATGAGTTCTTTGAATATCGTGCGTTGTTCTTTTTTTCGGTCAAGTTCTGTGCGTTTCAATTTATCTCATGGGTGGGTTTTAAGCTTGTTGCTGGCTTCGAATAAAACCGGTTACAATGGCTCCAAAGGAAGCTGCCTTCCGTTTCCTGAATACTGATGCTCTCAGGTAGGGGAATAACCCGCAGCGACTGGTGCCACTTTTTCTTCGACTAGAGAAGGAAGGGAAGAACAAGGAAAAAAGTAATATCGTACTCACCACGGCAAAGAGTACTCACTTAATCTCACGTTGCACTGCATGTAGTAACCGCGACCTGTTTTTTTCCTTTCGCTATGCCTCAGCCTCGCGCCGTAGGTTCTTGCTGCATCAGAGACTAGGAGGAAACAGGAGCTTGCTCTCTTCCCTTCGTAGTTGCAGTAACGTCTCTTTTGCTAGTCGAAGAAAAAGTGACACCAGTCGCTGTGGGTTATTCCTTTACCCGAGAGGACTGGGAGACGGCCCTGCTCGGCTGCCTGGACCTAACGGCCCAACAAGCCCTGGTTCAGCGAGCTCCAGTGGCGGTCTAGACCAATGGCTGCTTCCCTGTCAACCTTTAGGTAAATACTATTAATTTCTTTTCACCACCGCCAAAATGGTAGGTGTATGGAAATGAAAAAAATTATATTACATTACCCGATCAAATTATGCGGTCGTAGTACTATATCTCTAAGTTTTCATCTGTCGCACAGTGAGGACAAAATTGTTGACGCTTGCTTTAGACGAATGCTCTCTAGAATCTTGTTCTGTTCGACAAATCGTGATCCAGCACGCCAGAATTGAACTTACTTCCTCTTTAATGTGTACAAGTGGCAACACCCAACCCGTCTGATTTCCCTGAGTATAATAATAGCGAATTCCAAGGTGTTCGTGAGTGAAAGGTATATGCCACCGGAACTGGCGACTTTCACACGCAAACTGCAGCTTCAGTTCATGTACTTTGCGCATTGCTTGGCACGCCACAAGCCGGCACCCTTATCCCAGCGGAATCTAAAGTGACTGTCTAAACCAAAAAAGGCGTAGGACTGCCTGCTAACTTTGTGGACGCAGTCGCCGCTGGCTGCGGCGAGACGTAACCCGATGCAGCGCAGCTGCAATTTACCTCTGGACGGCTCTATACGTAGCTGCCGACGCGACGCCGCCGCATCGCTACTGATCTGCGCCTTAAAATCGTGAAGGCAGTCGCCGCCGTACTGCGACCCGCGCTCCGTCTTTAGGGCATGCCGCGATAGCTGATTGGTTAATGCCCATATATGCAGGATTAGTCTTTCTCTTCTTAGCATTCGTAGATCCCTGGGAGTGCTCATACCTGTTCTGGCCCAGTGATGCAGAGGTTAAGCGGTGCGCCACTGCCCTCGGATGGCAGGGGCTACCCCACTAGTGGCACTTGTGCAATCCAGGCTGTCGCAAAGAACCTGGCGTAACCAATCATTAATTTAACCGCCCTCTGCTAGCCTCTCTCTCTCTCACACACACACACACACACACACACCCACACACGCACACGCACGCAACCAGACAGACATACACAGGGCGGTGACAGGAACCATCGCTCCAGAAAGGCTGCAATAAATATTAGAGACGTTATTTATTGTGCTCTTCCTGTGCAACCACTTTTAGTGATATCGCGCAAAGCAAGTGAATCAGAAACGGCAAAAAAGTCAAGTTCAGGAAATTCAACGTGGGGGGGGCGCTTCGCTGGCACCCCTAACAAAAAAAAATCCGTCAAAATGACGGGAAATACCTTGGCAGCTCTATTTCCAAGCATTTGACCGTTAAAATGACGGCACCAAGTCATTTTAAAATGACGGTGTTTTTTCATCATTTTGATGTTTTTCTTGTCAATCTGAAATACAACCGAACCGTCAATTTGATGACATTTGACCATCAAAGTGACGGCAGAACATCATTTCTAAATGACAGTTTTTCCATCATTTTGACGTCTTTCTTGTCAATCTGAAATACAACTGAACCGTCAATTTGAATGATATTTGCCATCAAAGTGACAGCAGAACATCATTTCTAAATGACAGTTTTTCCATCATTTTGATGTTTTTCTTGTCAATGTGAAATACAGTCAAACTGTCAATTTGATAGCATTTGACCGTAGCAGTACCAGCAAGATGTCATTTCTAAATGACAATGTTTTTTCCTGACTTCGATGTCTTTTTTATCAATTTGAAAATATAGCCAAACTGTAATTATACCACTGATTGTCTGCGATGGCAAGCTGTCAATTTTAAAACTGTTTTTTATGACTTCAAGGCTTTTTGCAAATTTGAAATTATCTATAACTGTCAGTACAGCATTTGGCCATCAAGGTAATAGCAGGCTGTAATTTTGAAATGACTATGCTTTTAACCATTCCAAAATTTGGCTTGTCAGCATGAAATGCATCTGTGTTGTCAGTATGATGGCCCAACACAACAAGTCTCAACATAATTCTGTGTCGATATATAGTGTGGTGAACCTGACCACATGACAGTCACTTGCAGTGGGCAGTACCTCATAAACCATGCAACAAAAACAAATTTACATTTCTACTTGCACATTTATTCATAAATTAAAGTGCCTTCAGCAGGCTCAGCAACTTTGGTGCGATTCCGCAGGCCCTGCCTTTGCTGTGCCCTTTCGTTGGGTTGCTCTGCCCAAGGTACCTGGAAACAAAACGAGGATAGAATAAATTCATGCTCCATAAACTGTGCCAATCACATACTCTGCCTACACGCGTGAAATGCCATGAATGTGTGAACTGCACTACCTTCTGCAACACACAGTATTACGAAATGAAAAGACGAGATTAAAATCAGGTAGCAACAAATGTGAGCACACTAGTAGTGCGCTTAAATAGCTACATATACATGCACTAACAATAGATGATGTGCCTAAATGTAACCATTATTATAACTCGTAAAAACAGCCCACAATTGCACATACACACCGTATAGTATTTCTAGTAACAATAGGTGCTCATCATGTACAGGAACCATGCACAGTCTAGAAACCATAACTATGCAAGAGCATTTTGCTGCACTTCAGTGCTTTCTGCTGTCAGCCGCAAACATAGGTCAGTATTGATGTAACACCCTGATGTCCAGGTATAGGCTGCAATTGCACATGTGGCAACCATGCATACATTTACAAACCTCATTATCATGCCTCATCATCTTACCATTTGCACAATGCTCATTATAATTTCTGTGCCCTTGGCCACAAATAAGCGGAATTTCACACCTGAAATCTTCTGAGCAATCAACAAACCTGTCACGATGATGAATGTCTTAATTTTTTTTCTTTTACACTGCAACTGTTGACACAAAGGGTGGCCAACTTCTCAGGTGCCAACATAGCAGACTTTACGATGGCTCTTTCACCTGTCCATTTCAAGTACTGAGCAATTCTGGACAAAAATGGGAGCACAGCATAATTTTTTTTGAAAGGGGCTAATAACCCTGCCAGCCCCTAAAAGATCACCAGGTGAAAGGGGAAAGTGCCATGTAATGGTTGTGACAGTACCTGTGAAGCTGTCCTGCCTATGTGTCACGTCTCCCGTTTCAATGCAAAATGAAAAACTGACATTTATCATTGCAAAAGGTTTGTTGAGTGCCCAGAAGGTGAGGTAGGAGGCTCTACTTTCTCGGGGCTGATTGTACACAGGCTAGAGCGGGCACTGCATCAATGGTAACAAGGGAAACTGAGGCCTGGAAAAGTGCAGACAGGCATCCGGCAACTTAGTGCCACATGTGTGGTCGCAACCCATAGTCAGACACACTGTAATGTTGCACTAAGACATTAGCCAGTGGACACGATACATAGTAGAGCGACTTAAAATAACTGCATTTACACTCCTCGCTCCTATTTTTCCTGACTTCGGTACTTATAAAAGTGCTGCACACATTACATTTAGCAATAATTGACAGTCGCCCGTCCTATCTGTTTCTTCGTCCTAGCCCCTTTCTTGCAGTAGCCAACCAAAAAAATAAGCAAAACACTGAAAAGTGTTATCTAGATGCACTCATAGGACACGTGACCAAGTTTAGGCAATGCAAACTGCCAGGCTGGTGCATTCATCACATGACAATGATCAAATCCGCAGTTCTGCAAGTGTCAGAATACCAGAACTAGTTGCAATTTAAAATCAAAAGTTTGACCTTCATCTCGCATTTTCCAGAGCTAGCCAATGTGCAAGGCTTGTTAGCATGTACTGCTGGCAAGCAGCACTATGTCAATAATCTTACCATTCTACTTTCTAAAGACACCTGTGACTGGCAAATCACCATACAGGTGTGCCAAAAAAGCAACACGGTGCTGTGCCAGAGAACGAAGAAATGCACGAGAGGAATGTATGTAGAATTTCAGGGGAACAGGGCAGAACTGATCATTTGCAGGCACTGGCTAAGGAGCGCGAGTGCCCTTCCTCAGGAAAAAGAAGCCTGCTGCTCACACTATTGCCTCGGATTCCGATTGCTTATCAAATGCATCATCCACATTCACTCATTTACCTCTGCAAAAGCTCCATGGTGAGGGGGCAGTCGGGAGGGTACGCAACGTTGAACACAAAGAAGGCACCAAGGAGGAGGCCCATGGCCTTCTCAAGACTTCTTGTAGAATCCACTGCAACGATGATCTTCTTTATGTCCCCCATGCTTGATCCTGCAAGGAAAAAAAATTAGTCACACGCAAACGCTACCCACTAAAGGGGTGATCTAATAATTCGAGTAACTCTATGGCCTTCGATGTGTACACTGAGAGAAGCCGAATTCAAATGTACTCGTAAAAAGCCATACTGGGTCTTGTTGCTGGGCCTTATGGTACCCTGGCAGTGGACAGACACATGCAACATGCCCTCCCTTATCAGTGCTTTACACGCCACTAATTATATCTGTTGAAGATGCTTGCTTCATGTAAACATACTACACAGAACTTGTTTATGGAAAAAGCTTTACAAATATTGCACGACAAAAAAGAATTAACTTTGTCGACAGAATACTTCGTTTTTTTTTTAAATAATGGGGAATAGTGATGAGGTAACGAAACTTGGGCAAGCACCAAGGCAACTTTTCAAAGGCCCTCCATTTTGTACCTAGCCTGCCAGGACATTGATGAGAAAAGCCAAGCTCAGCTTCGTTCATGCTTTCTAGCAAAACGTCATGCTTTTGGCAAGTCAAAAGGCCGCACATTAGTCTCGATGAACTGTGGCATATCACCTTATAGTGCGGAGATTGCCCCACCCTCCCCACTTATCAACAGTACTGCTACTGAGTTACAAATTTTTTGTACACTCTTATAAGAATGGAAAACTACTGGCCAAACTTGCACATTGTTATCATGTTTAATTATTAAACTGCACATACATAAGATGAAGCAGCAATTAAGCCTTTCATCCAGGGCTAGCCTCATTCCTCAGATTTGAATATGTCCTACTAAGTAGAGTGAAGTTACACAAAATCAGGTTACATCGTAGAATAATAAAATACACTGTACAAGCCATGTTTTGAGCCAAAGTTCTATAAATGACAAATACATACCAATCACAGCAAGGTGAGGTGTTGTTGGCAGTCCTTCCAGCCCCCCTTCAGCTGCATGCTGGGAATTCACAAGCCACATGTTATTAGACTCCAGAGAAAACATCAGTGATCAGATACATGCATCTCAATAATAAATCATAACCATACTTCCAACGATCCTGCTGCCATCAAGGCACTTTCTACACCTCGGGTACAGTATCATTTCAGCAGAAATGGATGAAAATGCGGTATAAAATTACAAGACTACAAATTTACTTGATTCAATAATTCCCAGCTAATGGATACGCCAGTCGAAAGAAATTTTTGGCCCTTGTTTGAGGCTTATAGGCAATAAGCTATAAAAATAAACAGAATTTATTTGGAAATAACTATTGCTGAAATAATTAGGCCCATATCTTAATGCTATACAAGAATGAAACTGCACACTATCAGTACACGAACTAAACACTGAGCTGCCCCATCGCCACCGGACACCGACGTATGAGGCTCGGTGTGCCAGGAAGCGAGGAACAACAAAAAAGAGAGAGCGTAAGAAATAAAACAGAAAAAAGCTGATCAGTGCACGAAAAGTAGTCTGCTTTTTATTGACGAATACTTTTACGAACCTACGACAGTAGTGCCGACACCATGTATTCAAGGGAGCTGCAGATGGCCAGCATGGTAGTCATAGCACATGTCTTGGCCTGAATTACAACTGAAAATGTAAAAAATGGTTTTTACGACTATTTTTACTGCCCATTAAGCCCATTCATAAGGTGTTCTGCATTTAAACAGAGGCGCATGGCGCGCTAGAGCTCGACCAACTCGATTTCGATCCTTGGCCCGCGTAGCAGTAATCGTACCCGAAAGTCAGGCTCGATCGCGATTGTGTGTGCCCGCATGATAGAGATACTATAAACGACTTTCTTCAATTGACGTGCGCCAATGCTCTTCGTACGCTTCAGTGTTCCTCACAGGAAGTTTTTTTTTTTTTTTACACGTGGGCGCACGCAGCCTCTGAAGATCGCTGCACGTGGCTGAACCATGAGGCCGCGATTCACGCACGAAGGACCACGCGCGAAAAATCGCGGTTGTGTGGTTTCCGCTTTATGTAGAAGCACGTCTCTGAACGGCAATCTCGGGCCCACGGCCATCGGTGCGTGTATACATTACGCGTGAGAACTAGCGTGCTCCTCGTAGGTATGTGCCTCACACAACGCGTACTGCATGAACGAAGCATATAAGCAGAACACTTACCTTTACCCGCTGCAGTTGATTTTCGGCTGCAGCCCATACGTTCCTTGATTGCGTCTTCGCGGCCTTCCAACGCGCCACACACAAAAAGGCAAAATGGCGCAAAAACAGAACTCACACCGGGGCAGAAGCAGCGCGCACAAAGAAAAGTGAGAGGGAACCACGACAACCGGACTCCTTCCTTCACAGCGGGGGCCGGAAGCGCGCGTTGAACGACGTCTCACATGACGTACCCCTACGCGCCAGCCAATAGAGTTTCTCGTTTTTGTGTTGCGCTCTCCGTCTCTTTCTCCTTGCTCGCTCGTTCACGGCGAAGTCTCCGTCTTTCCCGTTTGACGCCGGCGGCTCGTCAAAAAAGATAAAAAGGTGACCGTCAAAATGACGGTTTGTTTTTACAGTCTGGGCTAGCAGTCATGCAGAAATTTCGATACAGCACTGCGCTGTCTCAGCTGATGTGGCCGCTTACGTGCGCTCTGGAACAAGATGCGAACCGCAATTTATTTTATCGTCTGGGCCAGTGCCATGCTGAAGCCTGCGATGTGCACCTCGACGGATCTCGACGACCTTATTTCATGAGAGGTAACAGCGGTCCCTAAACATTTTCCACCGCACCTCGCTAAGGAGTACGGTAGTCTGTGTCCGTGCACTGGGAGTGTCTTCTCTGAAGTGGTGTCATTCACAGGTAAATTCTTCACAAGCAGAAATCCATTGCGCCACGTAACGGTATGTATGCTAAGAACCGTGGAATATTCACCAGCTGTTCGACGCCAGTACTCAGTCATAGCTGCGTTTTGGGCGTCTAGGCAGACTTTTCTTGTGACGACACACGAATTTCGAATGCTGGAAACTTGTTTATTAAACTTATTGTTTGGCTAGCCTGCTCGTGCTTCGGGAAATAATTGCGCACCAAAACCACTGCAGCCTTTTCCTTAGTTCGCAATTTCGCTTGCATCCTTTTTGCATGTATGGTCCGTTTCAACGGGAATGCCTTCGGTGGAAGACCGCCTGCCTGGATCATGCGATATAAAAGAATACTATAGCACTAATGAAGGGAGTACAAAGAAAAGTCCGAACGTTGTTTCTGGACTGACTCAGCCCGTTCTTCAAGGTCGACTGATTAATGGTGTCTTCGGCTGGTCGTTTTTGAGCGCTCTAGAGCGCTACGAAACGGGTGGTTGTATTCGGCTGGTCGAAAAAGAGCAATTGGCATGTATTCGGCTGGTTCTTTTCGAGCGCCTCTAACTTGGAGCGCTCTGTGCCAGAGGGCTCCGAGTTGCTCTCACTTTCCCGACGGAGCAACGAAAGCTCGGCTGGAGATCGCATCACGTGATAGCCACGTTTTCCGGTGTTGGGATCCGCGCCAAGCCAGGCCAAGCCAGTTCCGTAACCTGCTGCAAAATTTGGCGCCAACGCACGAACAGATCGAGTTGCCTCTGCACCGAAGTTGTGTACCGGGTACCGCTGTGCTAAACTCTTTGGTTGTTTTAGCTCTGCTGAGTGCACGCAGTTTCGCAGCATCATGTCGAAGCGGAAGCGCCTAGTGGCGTTAGCGAAGCCATCAGTTCTTTTGTTAGCTGCAAATGACAGCACCGACAGCAGTTCCGACGAAGATGACACTCACGTGTATACAGCGATGTTCACAGAGTTGTTCACTGTGCCGGCTAAAATACCCAAAGTGACAAGTTACGTGGACACGACGGTGCGAAATTATTCTGAATCAGAGGTAAGCGCCAAGGTGCGGTCAATATTGCTAGCTCTAATTTACATGTTCAACAGTTCCGCAGGAATTTTCGCCTTCCGCGCAAGGCTTGCTACGAACTTGTCTCCAAGTTCGAGGGCTCCAATTTCTATCCTTCAAGCATAAATCACGGTGGCTCACCCGCCAAGACGGCAGAGGAGCATCTTCTTTCGTTTCTTTTGTAAGTTTTCTGAAATTTCCCCAGCATGATAAGTAGTGAAAGAGTGTTCTTGCTCCACGCGATTTGAATTTACAACTAGCATTCTTGCAGGGTTCGAGCTGAATTGCCGCCTGAAAACATTTTTAAAGCATTCTTTGTCTGTAGCTAATTTCTTGGACTGTGTCATTTGCTCGGTTGGCTATGTTTAAAAGTGGTCAATCTACAGCTGACTAGTTGGTACTGCAGTGTTTATAATTTTTCGTCGCTAGCGCACTGCTTTCCTGAATCCAACCCAGTTAAATAGCCCACACATCGACCTAAAGGGGTTACTTTTACATTGATAATTCATAAAACGTGCAACATGCATGAGTAACATTGCTTTATAATTGTAATCGCATCAAAGCAATCTTAATTCTATGTAGCACTTGCAATGCATCAACATACTCAAGAATGCGGTATAATAATGGCTTTACTCTTGTTTTTCAGGTATGCAAGTAACAAAGCATCCATGTGAGATGTTGCAGTACTCTTTAACATGGCAGAATCAACACAGATGGCAGTGATAGACAGAGTTCTTCAGTTTCTCTGTCATATAGCACCAGAAGTCATCAACTTCGGAACCGACAAGGATGCCATCGCTAAGGATTTTGAAAAAGTATGTACACTTACTGTTCTATTGAGTAGCACTATGCAAGCGCAGGCAGTAGACGACAGCCTGGTGAAGGTTGAGGTAGCTCAAAGTATCTAGTGTAGTCAACGACCTATCTTGCGCAAAAATCACTTTCTAGAGCAGCACTGATATGCAAACGCTTTCAACGCTTCATTTGAAGGTACCGCAATTACATTATGGATGAAAAATATTTGCATGCGTAATAGCACAAGGTATCGTTTTTATCTTCTTGATTTTCTCACCTTTTCCAGGTTGCTGGCTTCCCCAATGTGATAGGATGTGTAGACGGCACCTACATACCCATGCGCTGCCCAAAGAACAAAGTGCGGTCCACATATGGAAACCGGCACGACCAGGTGTCTCTCACTATGCAAGGCATATGTGATGCAAATGCAAGATTTGAAGATGTGTTTACTGGCACGTCTGGAAAAATTCACGATGCTAGAGTGTTAAGGCTATCCTCTATCAGTAGTGATCTTCCAAAAATTTGTGAAGTAAACAAATATCGTCTGCTCGGGGATGCGGCTTACCCTGTCAGGGAGCATTTGCTCACCCCATATAGAGACTATGGCAACCTTACTGCAGCAAAAATCGCTTACAATAACCGCCACACAGCCACGAGAGTGAAAATAGAAAATTCGTTTGGGCTGCTAAAACAGAGGTTTCGGCAACTCAGATACATTGAGCTAACCACGATTGACAAGATAACACAGCTTATAATAGCATGCTGTGTCCTTCACAATGTTTGCATTGATGCTGGAGACTCTACAGATGATCTCTTAACAGAGGAGGAGGTGGTAGAAAGAGCCCAGCACTCATGGCAAAATGAGGTGGACCCTGAGCAATGTAGAGCGGGTCAGACGACACGTGAAAGTGTGCTACGTCGTCTGGGGGAGCTCAAACGAGAGAAGCTAGCCGACCTCTTCCTAAGACTTGCTAGAATGAGGGTGCAGCATGATGCAAACTAGGCAATGCTCCCCTTGTTTGCAACCGTGTACACAGCTGTGGCTTCCTCTTTACATTCATTAAGGCATTACTTTATCACTTTTATTTTTGAGTTAAATGTGATCTTATTTTGTGCAAGCTGTTATATTCTGCTCCTTACATTTGCCTTCACACTGTGAGCTTAGAAATTGCAGTCAATAAAATTGCACCTGGCTGTTTCATTCTTAGCAATGCAGTTGCAGTGTATTATTCAACTCACTTTCTGCTTCACAGTACTTTATTGCAAAGAGGTGAAATGACAATATTCAATTGTGCTCCAAACACAAACAAAACAAGCTGTAAAAAATAAAGTAGGAATCCGTAACATATGGTTGTGGATGGAAAAGTTAAAAACAGCTGTGAACTGCTCCAGAACTCTGTTTAAACAAGAAAATGATAAAGTAACACAGCTGCAGCTTAACAGCAAAAAATAAAATATTGATAAATATGCTGACTATTGTAATAGTAGACTAGTAGTGTAAACATTGCCAAGATGTGACGATGTCTTCTCAGTCTTCGTGATGCAAAATTTTCTTCAGCGTTTCCATGTGCTCTGCATGTACCCTAAGCAATTCCTTATGACGTTCTTCTCTCTTTCTTCTTTTTTGGCTTCATTTTCTTGGACAATTTCTCTCATTTTCTCAAAAAATAAGTCCATGTGCTTTGCTCGTGAAGTACTTGGCCGCATGCTTCTATCTGCTTTGCGCTTTTTGCACGGCCTGACTGTATCTGGTTCCTCCAAATTACTTTGACACAGATCCTCGGCTAACAAACCCTCAGATGCAGTATCAAGCTCTGCAGAGCCCTGACTACTATGGGATGAACTTCGCACATGTGTTGCTGTGTTTTTGTAATGGACATTTCCAATGCCTCGTAGCACCTCGGACTCCAAGCTATCATCAATGGCCCTTATGGCGGAAAATTCCTCTTCAAAAGTTGGCCGACAGGGAGCTTGTTCCGACGTTTTGTTGACCTTCTCTTCGCTCTTCTTTCGTTTAGCTACGGTTTTAAATCGAGTTTCACACGGTATTGCAGAGCGCTTGGTTCCAAGGACCTCTTCTATCTCACGAGCAATCTGCTCGTACATGCCGCGCTTTGTCCGGAACCTCATCAGTGGATCCACTTTCGGCGTATACAGCGCATATTTGTCAAGGAGGTACTTCGTTTCCCCAGAGGTCCAGGGCGCTGTGTGGAAAACAAAGAGAATAATAATACATTTGGGTGTACTTGCGGGCCGCGGCAAAACAGTGACGCAGAAATTGAACAGCTATTTAATGCCAGCTACTGCAGTACAATAAAATCGATTTTATGCACAGCAGCTTCACATTACTCCCTGCAATGCACAACTTTTTAAGCGCACAATGCCCAACTGCTATAAAATGGCCATGGAAAAAATTAAATAGATAGTAGTAGTAGTATTTTTATTTTGCCATATAATATAATACGCCCTCGAGGTGAGGCAAAAGGAGGAAGACGAGGCAAACCTCCTGACGAGGCCTACACCCCGAATAATACATCGAACAGTGGCCGCATGAAAAAAAAAACACTTTCAAAACAAGCAACAAAAGTTATACGATAGAAATAGCAAACACTGAAAAAACGATGCAAAGATAATAAACAGCAATTGGCAGAAAACACGATACGCACACTCGGCAGTAAAGGAAGCAACGCAAAAGAAAAAATATACAAAGTTAGCTGAATTTATAGAGGAAAAAGAATCTTCAGTTTTTTCTTAAAACCAGATACACTATGACTTTCTACGGCGATTTTTATTAGAGACTGATAAGTATTACACAATGTTACAAGGTTATCTATAGTTTGTTTTCCATATTTTGTTCTAGGTCTTTCAGTAGATAAGGCGACCGCACGTAAACCATACGTAACATTTCTTGAATTTTAAGCATTATGGAAAGACCTGAAATTATGCTTTACTTTATAAAAATGTGAACAGCCAAACTCAAATTGTAGGAATGAAAGAAATTGCGAACATGAAATGTTTCGAAAAGATTATTTTCGACAACTGGGCTTGAACATAATGAGCATAGAGCTCTTTTCTGAAGAGAAAGCAATTTATACGAATCAGTCTTGTTGCAAGTTCCCCACACCAGGTTGCAGTATACAAGATGGGAATGAACAAGGGCAAAGTATAATTGTCTTCTAACCTGTAGTGGAAGTAGATGCCTAATACGATAGATAACACAAATAGACGAAGAAGTAAACGTGGAGAAGGGCGCACTAGTGCTGCATTTGAAATATTCCACAATCTCCATATTAGCAAATGAAGTCCGTGGAAACAGGCTAGACCATGCAGACGCTTCAGCATACCATTTGGTGGAGCATCCATGCTACTTGGCTGTCCATGCTCTGGGCTTGTGTACTGAGGCTCATCAGATGTGCTTGGCTGGCTACCTGAGAGAACATAAAGAAGGCAGGAGAGTCATCATATGATCGCTCAATGCGACGACCCTCACCCACATCGTGTTCTATGTTTACCAACATCAGTGTGTGAGGAAGAGCAGCATTAATTGGTCCCTACCTATAAATATGCCTATAAGTTGATATCAATACAGCTGAAGAAAACAAATCTGATACATTTTTTTCAGCGATGTGAACGACACAAAGTGGCCACTTTTTAAGGCAATAGCACGATTTTTTTTATTTCCAAATATATTTTCATGCGCGTAAAAAAACTGGGTGAGCAGTTAAGGAAAAATAAAGCGAAAACAAAAGAAAATTAGATGCTGGCGAGGAAATACAAGCGGGGTCATTAGCTTTCCCACGCAGCGCTCTTGTCACTGTAACCGCTAGATAAGTATTATTTCGTAATTTATGTTTAACGCTGACAACTGTATCTATCATCGACCAGTTTGTTGTGAAGGCCCTAATATGCCACGTCATTGAACAGTGTCAAAAACTGAAAAGCAGAGAGCTTGACGAAACGCGCCTGCATATAACGTGCTACGGAGCACGCAAGTGGAAGCGCAGGCGAACAGCGGCAAAATAGGAAGAGAGCGAAAATGATTCATCCAAACGCAAACATATGCGACTGGGGTTTAGATGCAAATTAACCTTCCGTATGTCGCTTGCGCAGAACATCTTCTTTCTTGAAAATAGCCCACCATTCAGGCGCCAACGCCACAGCGAGTTGTTGCTACACATAAGAAATTTGGTGCCAGCACTCGTGTTTGCACGTTTACATCAAAGCAACTGGTGCTGAGTTTAAAATGAATGCATTGCAGTCGCTGTAAACTTACCGTCCAGCATTGCGTACAGTAGCTGTTCTGCCGTAGACGGACTCGAATCCCCGCCGCCGTAAACGGACGCCATGTTGTTTATTGCTGAGCGGCGAAACCGCGAAATGTTGGCGCTGCTGTCGAGTGCTTCCGGCCGCTCCGAAATGCACCCTTGTGTTCGGCTGGGGCGCCGTGCCTCCGGCTCAGATCACGACCCGCCCGCAGATTGGTTTGCTCCTGGGTTGCTCTGATTTGGAGCCTCAAAGCGACCAGCCGAAGACGCCATAAGTGTGGGCGGGCAGCAGTACTCGCTTACTCGAAGAGGTAGTTTAGAAGAACTTCGGGGCTAGACAAGTTGGTGTATGGCTGCTGTTAACGAGTTGCACACACATAAAAGACGAACCCGGGATGACGAGGAAGGAAAGAGCGCAATCTATCAACTATATATATTTATTCGTTTAATGCTACTTATAAAGGCAGTGCACACACGTTTCCCCTATTTGCTCTTTAAAGAACCCCAGGTGGTCCAAATTATCCGGAGCCCTTCACTACGGCGTCCCTCATAGCCTGAGTCCCTTTGGGACGTTAAACTTCATAAAACTAAGCTTTCTTCGCCGTTTTTCTGTGTTCGTCATTTATGTGTGCACCACTCGTTATGAACAATATCCTCTGCGAGGCCACCCTGGTACTTTTATTTTTCAATCTTGGTTGGCTGTACAGCGTCTCCTTCAAAGCACCCATTACTTTAGTAGATCGGATAAACCATACTGAAAACTTGGAGCTCTCAGGCACATTCTGCTGCATACTGTTCGTGCATACTCCCTGCCGCGGTGGCTTAGTGGTTGTGGTGCTCGGCTGCTGACCCGAAAGACCACGTTTGACCCTTCCGTGACGGTCCAAATTCGATGGAGGGGAAATTCTAGTGACCCGTGTGCTCTGCGATGTCAGTCACATTTAAGTACCCCACATGGTCGAAATTTCCAAAGCCCTTCACTGCGGCATCCCGCATAACCTGAGTCACTTTGGGACGTTAAACCCTCATAAACCATACATGTTCCTACATACTGTTCGTGCATACTATTCGTGCTGCATACTGCTCGAGCGAACAGTATGCAGCTCTTCCTGCTGGCCACGCAAGCTCAGTTGGCCCGTACAGTCGTCCACATACCTGCCCAGAGCGCTTCAGCGGCGCACCGGAGAGTACGTTATGGTAATTCACGAGAGGCCTGGGGCTCTGAACCTGGCCTTGTGGCCTATGCACATCCCCAAGGTTCGTGTTTAACTCCTCGTGCATTTAAAAGCCGCGCATCATGCTCTCTCCAGGCACCGGCGACTGCAATAAATGCAAAAGACCTCGCCGTTCTAGCACTCTAGGCTAGTGTGTGCGCGACTGCACACTGTGCTAGCCAGTGCGAATGCAGCCACACCTCAATATCGCGAAGCCAGTCTTTCCGTGTACGCTTCTTTGTTGCAAAAATAGTGCAGCTTTCCTTTAATGCGCCTTAGAATGTGAGCTGCGTTTACCACAACGCACTGCAGCATGTGACTCACAGTGCTGAGAGCTTTCCATGCATGCACTGCGCATTCTGCTGAAGTGCTTCGAGGGCGGCGCGCAGTGCCACACCAAAGGGACTCCCTGAGGAATTATTTGTCCTTGCTTAATTAAACGGATGCAATAATAAGAGCATACAAAATGCCGCAAACAAGCCTCGCGAAGGAAAGTAAGGAGACGAGGCCAACCGCTGCAACAAGGAAAGCCTCCTGTGTATTGTTCCTTGTGCTCATTGCGTTCGCGTAAAGTTTTTCTTTGCGGTAGGCAAGAAACGTGCATACCGAAGCGGCGCTCCACTTGGACAAAGAACATGCAACGGTGAATTAAGACCTCTCACGTTCCGCTGTCCTCTGTTCGGGCAAGAACGCGAACAGAGAACCGTTGTGCCTTCAAGCGTTTGCTAACAGCGGACTGCTCCACGTTTCCGTCGAGCGGCGGCGACGGAGCCCCGCCCCACAAAAAACGTGCCAGTCACAGCGCGAGCTCGCCTCACGTGACCCACGGCTTGCTTGCTGCGAGCGAGAGATGGCGCTGGCAAGCGTTGCGGCATCCCTATCGCGGCTTCGGCGGCGGCGATGCGCGGGTGCGTGGGTGTGCGGGCGCAAAAAAAGAAGCGCCCCCCCCCCCCCCCCCCTTCTTTTTTTTTTTCTCCGCCGGGAGATGCACGCGTCTTGCGCCCCGAAAAGCGCCCGCTGCCAAGGAACAGAGATCGAATGACGATTTTATTTCATTTGGCAATATACGAGGCGTTCCAGTAAACGAGTCTCCGATGAGTTTTGTGTTTGCACTGGGCGCGGGATATACGATACGCGAATTTGCATCTGTTGCGCTCAAGTAGCACCACTGTAGTGTATTTGGATTTCTCGCGCTATCTTTTAGAGCTTGAAGAATAAATTACTCGGATGGTAGCTTGATGCGAACAAGAAGTTAATATTTAAAAAGCTAGCTAGTCAGTATAAACTAACTAAACGACTGTGCAGTGCGAAAAATAAAGTTAGGCAGGGTTTAATCATGGTTACACCAAAGTTCGAGCGAAACATTTTGACAATGGCCCGGACCAGATTGGAGGTCATCATCCTGTCGGGCACGCTCACTTATGGTTGCACGCTCAATATGGGTGGACGCTCACTTATGGTTGGTTTAAATCGGCCGAGGTCAAATTTCGGGGCTGGCCCGGGTCAAATTTAGAGACTGCCATCGTATCGAGCACATTGAAATTAGCCTGAAAATAGAGTTTGGTCCAAATAAATGAAGGTCAAATTACGGGGGTGGGATGGGCAACATTTCTGAAACGACCCGGGTCTAATTTGGAGACACCAGCGCATTGGCCATAGTCAAAATATGCTTGTCATCTGGCTTAAAGCGGTTGCTATGTGATCGCGAAGTGCGAAGGTCACTTCAATGTCCTATACGTACACAGGACGGAAACTCGAGTTTTGTCTTGAATAGATACTGCAGAGTAGTCCACACGACCCTCAGCAGTACTGAACCCATTTTACGCGCCTAGGACACTCCTTGAATTGTTAAAAACGGGGTTACATTTAGCTGGACACCTGTTCTATTTACATGGAGATAGCGAGAAACGTAGGGCAAAAATTCATCTCTTTACTCAACAAAAGATTGGCTAGTTCGAGCACATGCATACAGTTAATACACAACTGTAAAATACGAGCATTTGCGATAGACATGGTTGTACACACAGATGCATATCAGAATAAAATGCATTAAAACAGACAGGAATGTCAGCAAAACGGTCCAGTATGGAATGTTACTAGCACTACGGATTTATCGCTTTCAGACACTCATTGAGTTCTGCTATCGAGAAAAATCTGAAAATTTGCATGTGCATTAGCCGATACTAGTAAAATATTCTCCAAACTGTTTTGCTAGCCTAATTCTCGAACGTTAGTATAAAGACCAATCTAGCAAGCCCCGGCAAACCATTCCTGTATTGACAACAGAGTTCATTACCCCCTACATATGTTCGATTTCATTCATATTGGCCAGAATAATGTGACTGCAGTGCGCGCAGCGCTTTAATAGTAGCTTGCTATATTCGTATAAATATGTTTTCGTGCTGTACGCGTAGTGTTTCGCTGTAAAAACTGTGGAGTTGCGCAAAGTTATTAAACTAATTTCAAACTTTTGCCACCGCTTGCGAGATCGCATTGTTTTTTCTGCGATAATAGTGAAGCGAAGCAACGCAAGCAGACGAAAGACGACTTTCACCGCACCTTCCATATCTCCTTCGGACCAAACCGCCGCCGCCGCTGTTTCTTTTTTCTTTTTTTTTCCACACGGGAGCAAAAAAAAAAGGGGGGGGGGGGGGCACTGGCGTAGAGTCACGTGGGAGAAGCGAGCGCCCGCCACAACTGGTTTGCCTGTGTCTGGCGCCTCTTTCGATTAGCACACCGGCTCCGTCGCCGCCGCGCCGCCGTTGAGGAGGCCGGCTGTGAGAATGTGGCCTTACGGTGCCTTTCCTGAACCGAGGTGCAGTGTAATCCGGTGACACAGCTTGTGCGATGCCGCAGCCATTGCGCGGCCTTAAGTAAGATCGAACCATGGAGGAAGGAAAGATTAGAGGAGAGGCCGTCACATGACATTTTTTAAGCCGGAAACGAGCTCGGCGCCATATTGTCCGGGCGCGCTCTTGTTGATTCTTCTCCGCGCTCTTGTTTACGTTTCTCCGCGCGCGTATTTTAAACCACGCGAAGGAGCTGGCCTAAAAAGACCCCAATGCGAGTGGCGCTTGGTTTCTGGCTGTTGTTCGTGTACGGAAGACCTCGAAAATATTGGCGCGAGACATTCGGCTGCTTCCAGTTATTGCTCTTTGCCGAGTTTTCTCCGCGCCATCCCCGCTCGAACGAAACAGTCCGGCCTTGCATGGCCATAATCAAGTAGCATTCGGCGAAGGCACTTATCGCAACTGCGATAAGCACGGGAAGGAACTTTCACTTATTGCGGTGGCCCACCAAGGTACGCAGTGTTTTTTCCGCTTTTTCCTGCGTCGTTTTGCGACGGCGGAGGTTTGTATCCCTGTGTTGCTTGGAGGCTGCACTTGGCGAAATATACTGGTATACTTACATCCAGTTCATCCTAATCTCGTGTTAATCGCAGGGATATAAGGTTAATTTCACCAGATGAGGTGAACGGGTAAAAATTTTAGTTCATTGAAATTGTGTATAAATACACAGCCGCTGCAAAATATAGCAGAAGAAAACAAAAACAAATCTAGCATACACTTTGAAGAGCATGCTTGTTTGTGTTCTCTCTTTCTTTCTGATATAATCTGTTACCCATGGTGCCAATGAAATAGAACTTTTTGCTTTGTGCCGTGTATCATCTTTCATTCCTTTTTTTTATGCAGTGTGTATTGGATCACGCTGTGAATTTCATGATGCTTCCGAACCAACTACCCCACCTTAAAGCAGTGTAAAGTTCTGTGTTGTGTTTAATGGCACATAGGCAACTTAGGCCGTCGTTATGGCACATAGGCAACTTAGGAAAATTGTTTTCTGCAGACTTTTTTAGAAATATTAATTATCGGTGGCATAGAGGGCGTAAAACATTGTTTTGTATTACCTAATGATGAAGGAAGAAATAATTTTTATGAATGGCTAATATTAAGAGCTTTGAAGTAGGTCGGGTAGTATCAGCAAGCGTCCTTGGCTAGGGGAGGACGTTGAGCCTCCCAACCAGTAAATCAAAACCGCGGCCTTCTCAGAAGTGAGAAAGTGGCTGAGATGTATAAAAAAAATGAACCGAGTCAGTGGGTAAGCATTTAGAGTTTGCTGAGAAATCCTGCTTCTCTTAAAAAGCTAAAAACACATGTCGTGTCAACAATTGCATTGTCACTCAAAAGAAACATTGGGTGTAAAGCAATGTGTTCATTACAAAACTGAGTAAAATATTTTTTTCTCCTAAGTTTTTCAAGTTTCATGCATGATTATCAAACGTGATTAACCGTTAGGTCATTTCCACATTTTTCACAAATCGGTTTGCCTTCTTTTGTCAATAGAAAATTGTGTGTGATGTGTGTGGCCTATAGGGAGACGACAAGACAATAACTTCAATGAAACGCTCCTGGCGCAAACATGACTTCCGTTCACCTAGAACTGACTTTACCAAGTGCAGTTTGTTGTTTATTTCATTGTTCCAAGCTGTCTGCCATTTTTTCCTTAATTTCTTTTGTACTAATTTAATGCAATCCTTAAATGACATATTTACTTTTTTTTCCTTGCCACGAGATTAAGCAGCACACAAATCTGCTTTCTATTTGCCTTTTATTGCGGCATGGCTCGGAACCCAGCACAGTTTTATGTTTTGCCCGAGAGCTGTGGCTGTTACAATGTTGTGTATGATGTCACCAATCATAGGAATGCTTGCATTTCAAGAGTGGAGAGCAGTAAGTAAACTGTGTAAATAATACTGTGCGTGAGGTTCTCGTATACTATTTGTTCAATGGCTACACGGATGGCGTAACATTCGGCAGTGAAAATTAATGCGCACTGTGGATGCCTACTTCATTCCGATTCCCCTTTATCACTGCACTTCCAACGTAAATATCTGTTTTTGAGCCATCTGTATAAAAAGGTGTGAAAGTACTGTATTTTTCCTCAAGTCTAAGAAATTCTTGTGTTATATGTTCCTCTGGGGTTTGTTTTTTACAGAACTGTGTAAGAGTAAAATCATAGATTGTAGGAAAATTATACCATGGAGGCAGTGGATCTCGTCTTCGAGCAATGCCAGGTAACCTCAGTGTAAAGTACTGCCTTTAAAATAAAGCTCCCTGAAAATTTTTAGTACATGGCTTTTCCTGGAAGCTTTCTGTGTCCAGCTTGCTGGCACGAGGCTTATATTTAAATAGCCCCCTGCAACACTTTGTATTTGATAGCATAATGATTTTTGAGTGGACAGGTGTCAAATGTGCTCATGAGGTTGTAAAGAAATCTTTCTTTGCTAGAATGACTTTAGAGCTTCGTGCATGACATCCCTGAGAAAGGTTTTTGATGTTGGGTTGTTCGCATGCTATGCTAGCAAAAAAGGGGCCCACATACTGGACAGACTTTAATCACGCTCTGTGGTGGGTAGCACAACCCTCGCAGTTTTATGCTGAATGAGTCTGATTTTGGCTGAGTCGTGAACAGTGCTGTCATGCACGCTCACACCCCAGCATAGTGTTCAGCCTTCCTTTTAATGCTTCTCTTGTTAAATGTGTACACCTGTCTCCATTGCGTATATTTGGGCAGCTGTGTCAATAGTGCCTTCTGCTACAGCAGTGAGGACAAGAAAAATCCTGCAGTATTTTGTTTTTGATCTTGAATACTGTATTTATCTCCATAACATGTTTTCGTGCAGCTGCCTATGCCAGGAATGCTTTCTCATACAGCAGGGAGGATGGGCAAATATACTAAAATTTTGAGTTCTTGACCCTGAATACAAAATGTAGTATCAGAACATGTTCATAAAGGTGGCCATGCCAACAATGACTTTTGATTCACAACTCCAAGAGCCACTCATAGAGGTGACAGAAACAGAGAGGGCCGAAGTGCCTATATAGTAGCACGGCAGGGGAGGATCTATGGCGGTGGGGGTGTCGCCTCCCTCTTAAAGCCAGAAATTTTATTTAGGAAAATTATGCTGAACCCGTTTTTCTCAACGAAAACAGTCCAAGAAATGCATGTTTCAAATAGGACTGGCCCTATTTAAGAATGATCCATAAATCCACCTTTTGTAGCACTGCAACACAGCATGTTTCACATCCACGGATCTGGTTTGGTGCATAATGCATATGGCTCCCTCTAATAATAATAATAATAATTGGTTTTTTGGGGAAAGGAAATGGCGCAGTATCTGTCTCATATATCGGACACCTGAACCGCACCGTAAGGGAAGGGTAAAGGAGGGAGTGAAAGAAGAACGGAAGAGAGAGGTGCCGTAGTGGAGGGCTCCGGAATAATTTCGACCACCTGGGGATCTTTAACGTGCACTGACATCGCACAGCACACGGGCGCCTTAGCGTTTTTCCTCCATAAAAACGCAGCCGCCGCGGTCGGGTTCGAACCCGGGAACTCCGGATCAGTAGTCGAGCGCCCTAACCACTGAGCCACCGCGGCGGGGGGCTCCCTCTAGTTCAAAAATGAAAAGCAGCGATGTGTCTGTTTCAGAGGATTTCTCGCTTTCTACTCGCCACGCTCGAAAAAAATTGGTTGACTTTGCCAAGGCTTTACCGGGCAAGCCTAAGTTCCAGCTTCGGTATGATAAACTATTTGTGAATGACACCACGTTAAGTTCAATGAAACACTCCTGGCGCAAACATGACTTCCGTTCTCCTAGAACTGGCGGTATGATAAACTATTTGTGAATGACACCACGTTAAGTTCAATGAAACACTCCTGGCGCAAACATGACTTCCGTTCTCCTAGAACTGGCCCACTGATGGCATCACCTGCCATCGCAAAGCAGTGGCGCATCCCTTAACCGCTGCACCACTGCGCCAGGAGCTGTCACTACTTAGGGCAGGTAGTGACAGCTGACCCGGATCATGATAGGGGGATAACTAGAAGGATAAGAATGGGGTGGAGCGCATATGACAGGTTCTCGCCGATCATGAGTGGCTGTTTACCAGTTTCCCTCAAGAGAAAAGTATACAACAGCTTTATCTTACCGGTACTCACCTACGGGGCAGAAACGTGGAGGGACAACGCAGCGAGCCATGGAAAGAAAATTGATGGGTGTAACGTTAAGAGGCCGGAAGCGGGCAGTGTGGGTGAGCTAACAAATGCGGGTTAATGACATCCTAGTCGAAATCAAGAGGAAGAAATGGGCTTGGGCAGGGCATGTAATGCGAAGGCAAGACAACCGCTGGTCCTTAAGGGTGACGTTATAATAAACTGCACATCTCCAAACAAAATTTTAACTTTAACCCAACGTTTCGAAGCCGACTCGGCTCCTTCATCATGGGTGACTGAGGGCAGTAGCTAGCGTCTCATAAGTATGAAGGGGAGGGGGGGGGGGGGGAGAAGAACGACAGCTGTGTCGCGAAAGGCGCGGGGGAGGGGGAGGGGGTGTTTAGGCTGTTAGTCACGCTTGCGCACTGCAGGGAGGTGCTTTTCGTTGCGTTGAAGAGCGAAGTCCCTGGGCATATACTGGGGGCAGGTTTCCTTTTGTGCGGTTGATATTGTTCAGTGTGGTTTGGATATGCCAGTATTCCAGAAGTAGCCTCTTGTGGAAATTTGTTTCGGTTCCGAGGATGCGGGTTTCTTCATAGTTGATTCTATGGTCGGAGTCCTCGGAATGTTCGGCTACTGGATTGCGCTCTCTTGCGAATTTGCGGAAGTCGTTCTTATGTTGCCGAAATCTTTCAAATTTTTGGTTTCGCCGATGTAGCTTGCGTCGCAGTCGGCGCATGGAATTTGGTAGACAATGCCTTGGGCTCTTTCTCTCGGCGGCCGGTCTTTGGGAACAGGTAGGCAAGGCGCAATAGTGTTTGTGGGCTTGTGCGCAATCTGGAGGCCCGATTTTTTCAGGATTCGGGTGATGGTTTCGCTGACACCTCCGACCTAAGGTAAAGTGACGTATTTTGGTGGTGGCGTTGGTGTTTGTGCGTTGATTTCTTGACGAATGTTGTGTTTTTGACGTCGAATGGTTTTTTGAATAAAGTCTTTTGGGTAGCCGTTTATGATGAGTTCTTTGAATATCGTGCGTTGTTCTTTTTTTCTGTCAAGTTCTGTGATGCAGTGTGTCTCCAACTCTTCTGAACAGCGTCTTCACCACTGATGCTTTATGGACTGTCGGGTGGTTCGAAAAGAAGTGGAGATACCGGCCTGAGTGGATTGGTTTGCGGTATACGGAGAATTGAAGGGTATTGTCGTTTCGGGACACGAGGACGTCCAAAAACGGCAGGGAGTTTTCTTGTTCCACCTCTAGCGTGAACTGAATGTCAGGTTCTACGGAGTTTATATGACGAAGGAAATTTTGAGTCTCGGATTTCTTGATGACAGAGAAGCAGTCGTCGACATACCTGAGGAAAATCTTTGGTTTCGGGTGGAATGAGTTGAGGGCTCGTTGTTCGACGTGTTCCATTGTTAAATTGGCCATGAGGACAGAGATGGATGCTCCCATTGGTGTTCCTTTCACTTGTCGGTAAAATTCCTCGTTTGACGAGAAGTATGTGTTTGATAGGCACAACTCCAGGAGGCGGCACACATCATTTACACTCAGCGGGGTTCGTGCGCTGAGTGCGTCGTAACGTTGTAGGGCGTCACGGGTTGCGGCCACCGCAAGCTTCACGGGGACGTTTGTGAAAAGGGACACCACGTCGAAGGAGACAAGGCATTCGTCAGCCTCAAGGGTGGCTTGGGACACCAGTTCGATGAAGTGACTGGAATGATGGATATGGGTCGCTGTTTTTTCTGCAATTGGGGATTGGCGATTGGGGATTTTTCCCGCGATTGGGCGATTAGGGATAATATCACCAATCGCAGGAAAAACAGCGACCCATATCCGTCATTCCAGTCACTTCATCGAACTGGTGTCTCAAGCCACCCTTGAGGCCGACGAATGCCTTGTCTCCTTCGACGTGGTGTCCCTTTTCACAAACATCCTAGTGAACCTTGCGGTGACCGCTACCCGAGACGCCCTACAACGGGACGACACACTCAGCGCTCGAACCCCGCTGAGTGTAAATGATGTGTGCCGCCTCCTGGAGTGGTGCCTATCAAACACATACTTCTCGTCAAACGGGGAATTTTACCGACAAGTGAAAGGAACACCAATGGGAGCATCCATCTCTGTCGTCATGGCCAATTTAACAATGCAACACGTCGAACAACAAGCCCTCAACTCATTCCACCCGAAACCACAGGTTTTCCTCAGGTATGTCGGCGACTGCTTCGCCGTCATCAAGAAATCTGAGACTCAAAATTTCCTTCGTCATATAAACTCCGTAGAACCTGATATTCAGTTCACGCTAGAGGTGGAACAAGAAAACTCCCTGCCGTTTTTGGACGTCCTTGGGTCCCGAAACCACAATACCCTTCAATTCTCCGTATACCGCAAACCAACCTACTCAGTCCGGTATCTCCACTTCTCTTCGAACCACCCGACAGTCCATAAAGCATCAGTGGTGAAGACGCTGTTCAGAAGAGTTGAGACACACTGCAGCACAGAACTTGACAGAAAAAAAAGAACAACGCACGATATTCAAAGAACTCATCATAAACGGCTACCCAAAAGACTTTATTCAAAAAACCATTCGACGTCAAAAACACAACATTCGTCAAGAAATCAACGCACAAAGACCAACGCCAGCACCAAAATACGTCACTTTACCTTATGTCGGAGGTGTCAGCGAGACCATCGCCCGAATCCTGAAAAAATCGGGTCTCCAGGTTGCGCACTAGCCCACAAGCACTGTTGCGCTTTGCCTACCTGTTCCCAAAGACCGGCCGCCGAGAGAAAGAGCCCAAGGCATTGTCTACCAAATTCCATGCGCCGACTGCGACGCAAGCTACATCGGCGAAACCAAAAATTTGAAAGAAAGATTTCGGCAACATAAGAACGACTTCCGCAAATTCGCAAGAGAGCGCAATCCAGTAGCCGAACATTCCGAGGACTGCGACCATAGAATCAACTTTGAAGAAACCCGCATCCTCGGAACCGAAACAAATTACCACAAGAGGCTCCTTCTGGAATCCTGGCATATCCAAACCACACTGAACAATATCAACCGCACAAAAGGAAACCTGCCCCAGTATATGCCCAGGGACTTCGCTCTTCAAGGCCACAAAAAAAGTCGCCATACGGCACCTCCCTGCAGTGCTCAAGCGTGACTAACAGCCTAAACCCCCTCCCCCGCGCCTTCCGCGACACAGCTGTCGTTCTTTTCACCCCCCCCCCCCCTCCCCTTCATACTTATAAGACGCTAGCTACTGCCCTCAGTCACCCTCTGATGAAGGAGCCGAGTCGGCTTCGAAACGTTGGGTTAAAGTTAAAATTTTGGTTGGAGATGTGCAGTTTATTATAAGTCTTCAAACCCAACCAGACAGGCAAATCTGTCAAAATGTTTAGTTTTAAATCTAAGAGTGACGGAGTGGATTCCAAGAGAAAGTAAGCGGAGCAGGGGGCGGCAGAAGGTTAGGTGGGCGGATGAGATTAAGAAGTTTGCAGGCAAAGGGTGGATGCAGCTGGCAAAGGACAGGGTTAATTGGAGAGACATGGGAGAGGCCTTTGCCCTGCTGTGGGTGTAATAAGGCTGATGATGATGATGAGAGCGGCTCCGCCAGCTGCAGTCAGCTCAGACTCGTTCCGCAGAAGCGAGCCGGGCGTCCTCGGTTAGAGAAATTTAGCATAGCGCGATCCGCTTCCGCGGGCTGCACTGCCCTTGCGAGGATCGCCCACAGGACGCCACAAGGAGCCGAACGGCGACCAGATATTTGCAAGCCTGCCATGCCGGAAACAATCACCGCGTGCCCACGGGCGGTGTGCGGAAGCTAATCGGGCTGTGCTAAAGGTTTCTATACTGATGCATGCAGCCGCGCCTGTTACGGCGCGTGCGCACCGCGGGTAGGGTCGCCGGTGGCATCATGGTGCACATGTGAGGAGTTGAGGCAAACGTCAAGAAAAGACTAACGTCCCAGTCACGATGGCGGTCGTAATCATCCTTTGACAATATGTCCGCACGAGTGCGGTTAAGTCTATCGGTAATCCCGTTTCATCTGGCGATGGTAGGTTGTCGTCAACTTGTGATGGGTGGAGCATGAGCGCAGATGGCCGTGGTCTAGTTTAGAAATAAAGCAGCGGCCTCGATCTGTAAGCAGTTGACGAGGAGCGCCATGAAGCAGGACGACGTCATGGAGAAGAAAGTCGGTGACACCTGAGTCACAGCTAGTCACGATAGCACGCGTTATAGAGTACCGGGTGTCGCAATCGGTTCTGACGGTAATCCATTTGGCCACAGAAGTTATAGGAAAACGCCCAAGCAGGCCGAGGCCAACGCGGAAAAACAGGTCAGTCGGAATGTCGATGGGCTGAAGGCGGCCTCTAGGCAGGAGCGGCGGCTTTTGTAGCAATAGCTACACTACGCCAGCCACTTCGCGAGGTCAGCGTGGCTGCGCGCTGAGCCGTGGCACCACCGCTCCGCCAGCTGTGCGCGTGCGCGGAGTGACGTCATAGCCCACGGTTGGTGTGAGCGCCGCGCGCCTACATTACGCTAACATTTTGAGCCTTCAGCGTGGCGGCAACGTGGCTGGTCACGTGGCTGGTCACATGGTGCGGGCAGCTGCCGGCGAAACCGAGTGGGGGAAGTGGAGAGGGGGAGAGAGTGAATCCATGTCCAAGGACGAAGATGAAGGAACACCCAGCGAAATGCAGCGGCGAAAGACTGACTTTGCATTTCGACTGAGCGAGTTCCACTCGGCCACCTGCAGCTATCGCGTCACTCCAGGTTTAACCAGAGCTAAACCACAGCCATTTCTTCCGATGCTGAGAGAGATCACAAGCGGTAAGATAGCGGTAAAGCCCAGGCCAGAAAAAAATGCCTGCGCACGTTATCGTGTGTGCGCGACACGCCAAGTTGCCCTGCCGTACGAGCATCATGAATTTGGGTGAGTACAGCGGAGCGAAGAAGGACCGGGACGACGAGGATGAGGTCGGCGCTATCCGGGTGCATATTGCGTCGGTATAGAATGTCGTGGTGCACACGAAACACGTTGAGAGAAGGATTGCAGTGGTCGCTTCAGATGCGGTCTATTATAGGGTGCCGAGATAGATGACGACGATGCTCTTCTCCGATGTGTAGAAAGTCCGTTACGGACAGAACGCAATCGTCGGTATCGCGGTTTCAGGATTCATGGGGATCGAGAGGATGGCGGGACACGCAGTCACCGTCTTGGTGCAGTCGGCCTGACCAGTAGACGACCGTAAATGTGTATTCCTGCAAGCGCAAGGCCCAGCGATTCACACGGCCTGTAGGCTCCTTAGAGAGGACAGTCAACACAAGACATGATGGTCCGTAACTACTCAGAAAGCCCTCCCAAACAAATAAGGCCGCACTTTCGTGAACGCCCGAACAGAGTGGGAGGCACTTCCGCTTTCTAATGGAACATTCACTTTCGGAAGGAGAAAGCAGGCGGCTAGCGTAGGCAATCACACGGTGGTGATCGTGCTACCTCTTCGCAAGGAGGGTGCACCAATACCATGGCCAATGGCATCTGTGCGAAGTTCTGTAGGCGCAGAAGGGTTGAAATGAGTTAACACAGATGAAGCAGTGAGAAATGGCCATCGAGCTGACGCAGCAAAGGACGTACAGAATGCACTGTCGGAACCTTTTAATCAACGTGGTCACTACTTCGATGAACTGAAACTATTCAGTCTTCAATCAAGCTTTCAAGCTTCAAATCTGCAAGGGACAAATTTAAAACCTTCCAACCAGCATGGATCAACATATCCGGAGGAAATAACATAGAATCCCTCAGGTACATTCCGGCACAGATGTATTTATTTAAAAAAGGTCTTGCACATGGTAGGAGGCTATCCAAGTGCTTCATGTCGCCACTTTATTTTATTTATTTATTTATTTAATACGGTCAGCCCCCTTTTGGTGGCCAAGGAAGGAGTAGGGATACAATTGCACAGTGCTTTGTCAATAGCAAACAACGAAAAAAGGGAAAAAGATCGTTTCTTTCACCTCACTCCTCGGCCCCGCCTTGTGCTCCCCCTCCCCCCCCTCGATCCCCTAGTCCCCCTCCTTTTCTTTTCTTACCTTTGTTTAATTTATCGTTCTACTTTTACCTTACGTCCTGCACCTACTGCTATTATTTTTCAGGGACCCTTCGCTCCGACACTCCTTTCCCCTCACCCTTGGACGCACAGCCTTCCAAGCACACGTTCTCTATCTCTCCACGCTCCACACCTCCGGATCCCTTTCTGCTTAGCTGACCTTTTTTCATAGTTTTGCAGGTCGACGGGTTAATCCTCTTTAGCAGCCATCATGCCTGGACAAGATTAACACTCCTCTTCTTAACACCCTTCCAACTTCACGCCCTCAACCCACTCACCGAGCATTCCTCCTCGGAGTTAAGGCCCTATTTAAACTCCGCCAGTGATGAATGATTTGCTCAGATAAGGACAAGTGCTCTTGTTGAAACGTTGGCAAACACCCTGAGCCTACCCCCTCCCTTGTTCACTCTGCGTGTATCAAGAAACCATCAACCTTCCCCTCTCTACCATGGAACAAAAGAAGGTACGTAATATTAGACAGTTTTAGCTTTGCGTACGCAACAGCTTAGCGTACGAAAGAAGTTTGCGGGGACGGTACTTCGCATGCGCAGAACGCAAGCGCAAGCCCTGCGTCTTGCGTGCGTACGCTAGCCAGCGGACTTTGCGTTGCGGCGCTTGCGTGGCTTGCGTACGGTAACGTTGACAAGATGGCGGCGCCCTGCTCGCCCGCTTCGGAATACACGTCGCCGCTTGATTCTCCGACGCAATAGCTCGCTCAAATGGTAGCGGTTCGCTTTTATTTCGCCTACTCTTGCCCACACGTAGCGGTATAAGCGATAACTGGCCCCTGTTTATTCAGATAAATGGACGATTTTCTTGCTGTTAAGCCTAACTAGGTACAGTGTACACTGTCGTCATAGCAACGACACCGGGCGAAGTAATTATAGTAATTCTCCAATTTTTTGCGATTATGTTGTTTAGTTCAATTTATTTGCTCTTTGAAAAAGGCAGAAAATTTTCATACATTCATTACTGCCGTTATTAATTCAGAAAAAGTTTCCTTGGCATAAAGCTGCGGAGCTTTGAATTGCTCGCAGAGGGCAGAGGTTTTTCAAACGTTGCCGCGTGACAAGGAGCACCATGTCGAACAAGAACCGCGTGCGTTTTGGTATCAATTTAGACCTCGAATTTCTCGCCTATGCGCTGAGTGAGAGCCCGTTTCAAGACGCAATGCAATGGACAAATATTGCATCAAAAGTGCAAGATATTGCAGGAAGATCGTTCACTGTTCGCGCCGTTCGTGACCGAACGGAGCTTCTGCTGAGGCACTACGCGGCCAACGACAGAGCAAGTCTGAACAAGTGAGTTTGCTACCAAAGCATGCTGCACTGAGTATGCTGAATATAGTTTACATGTATCTGTGATTGATTTTCAGGTTGGGAACAGAGGAGCAATATCCAGAGCGCGAGGTCTTGCTGCAGGAGGTGCTCGATCTCGCAAGGGAGCACGGAGTAAAACTCAGGGCTCGCCGTAAGCATATTCTGCCCCTGCCGCAACACCTCGCGAGGCGAACTGCGCCCCAGCAGTGCAGAATTCTCCCGCGCAAGCCCGAGACACATACGCCGCGGCACACTTCGATGGGAGCGCCTGTGACGGTGGGTACACCGCATGCAGTGTCCACTGACGATCATTTTGCCTTTTAAGTCAGTCTTTCATTTGATTCAGCATCTGCTGCGTCAGTACCCTATGTTCCCCTTGTCGACAGCATATCGCAAAAAAACGCCGACGCAGCGTACTTCAAGCGCTACGCTCAAAGAACCGACCACGTGCAACTTCCTTTAGCCATAAACAGAACTCAACCTTGCTTGACAGGAGCTAATGAATGCACCTTCAGAGTCATAAGTAAACGCCTTAAAAATAATGTGTCCAAGTCGCATATGCAGCTTGTGATTTCTTGAAATGACTGTTTTCCAGATAGAAAGGGGCCCCTCAGCTTCCTTCTTCATGTCCACTCATAACATAATCTGGGGAGTGCCATTTTCGCTGCCTAAATCGCATTCGATCTTTGTCTGCTGATATTTCCTGATACCAGCATGAGAATGATAAATTTAAATTTCAAGAGAAAGCTGACAGTATGAATGAATGCATAAAATAGTCATGCATGATACATTATTGGTACACCTAAATTTTTATGTTATGTGTTTTTCTAGCTTTTCACGCATCTTTTTGTTTGGATGTTTCTGCAGAGCACATGGAAGGTTATATGGCACAATATGACTGTTCACTTACTCAGCGACTATCACTGTACTTTCTCACTCACAATGAACAACAATTTCAGCCTACCTCAACAAGTGGGCTGAAACTAGCAGCGATAAGTGGAATATGGTATACCAATCATTGGACAGCGGCTGCAGCTGTACCTCATCTTTCTTATGTATGTTTTTTGCAGGTGACGATCAAAGCGAAAGCACGTTCCAGGCGTTCAACCAGATTCTGAATTGCAACTTGAATGACAATGACACCGAAGACGTTGCACTTCAGAATCTGGATGATCAGACTGGGACGGTGACGCTTCCTGGCCTCTCTACCAGCCCTGCCCATCAATATACAGGGCAGGCTGAAGCAACAGCTCCTGCACCGGGTCCAGCTGTACGGGGCGAGTTAGTCAGTGATACGTGCTGTCGAATAACACAGATGACCAGCTTTGAATGCGCCTTCAGAGGCTGCGACATGAGAACGCAATGAAAGAAAAAGATTTTCTTCTGGAATCCAGGCGGCTAGCCCTTCAAGAACAAAAACTTGCTTGGGAAAAAGAAAAGACGCTTGCAGAACTCAACCTAAAGCAGCAAGAACTCAATATCTTGGCTGATGAGCGTGCCGAGGCAAGGAGGCTGGATGCCAGGGACAAGCAGCACAAACAAGAAAGGAAGGCCAAAGAGCATCGCACAGCTGCTGCTCAGCAGCAAGCAGTGTTGAACATTATGGAAAAAGTGCTGTGCAAACTAAATAAAACAATGTATTTTTTTACAAAAAATGACTGAAAACATTCATTTGCGTGGAATTAAAAAGAAAATGAGCATCCTCTATGTACACAAGCCCAGCTGCATGTTCTGGTTCTCAGAACAATAGCACGAGAGAGAAAGAGAGAGAAACCCTTTAATGAAAAAGCAGAGCATTTAGCAGACGTAAAAATCGCTGGCATGCTACTCTGCGTGGGGAAGGGAATTTGGAAGGTAAAGACAGATGGAGAGAGGAGTGCAAGAAACGTTAAATTAGTGAAAGAAAAAAGGGGGGAGAACATAAAATGTGGCCATTAAATGCGTACTAAGGTGCCTCGGCGAGTAACGATGTTACATATGAAATGATGAGGTGCAAAGTTTGATAAATGGCCTAACAAAGTTCTGCGAGAAAAATGCATGAGAGCAACATGCTATATGAAACTGGAGCTTGTCGAGATGTCCAACTTCCTTTAAATACGCAAACGAAACGTTCATTGCATGTCTCAGTTGCCTAGGGTAGGCTAAGGGACCTGAAACACTGTCCATTGTTAGAGGCATTGGGGGGGGGGGGGGGGGAGCTTTTCCAGGCACTGCTCATAGTACGCACGCTCGTCAGCAAACGCAGGGCTGTCAAGGAAAACGGCTGTCGATATGCACCCAGCATGAAGGTACTCTTCTATTGATGGGACGAGGGCAATTATCAGTCGCAGACCTGTTTCGACGGAACCGGTTCATTTCTTGGGGGTACTCATTGCGGCTTTCAAGAAACCAGGTGATGCGTTTGCAGATCATTCGCTCCATTAGCTTACCTACGCAGCTCAGTAGAGCGATGGGCCGGAAGGATGCGCAGCTTGTTGGCTGCTTAAAAGGTTTCAAAACAGGCGCAATTTTCGCCAGCTTCCATTCGGTGGGGATCTCACCACTCATCCAGGAAGAATTGTAATATTGCAGGAGTCGAAGACAGGATTTCAAGATAACTGTTCTACGACGTACCTCTCTGATCTTGCCACCATTTTCAGGAAAGTGAGCGGTGACCCGCCTTGCTGAGATGACGCCTTGGTCGCGTAGGTACTCTTGTAGGTCTTCATTTCAGTACGTGATTGGCACATCTTGTATTGTTCCATAATTAGCCATACATGAGTAAAGTACACGGGCCTCCACAACTACTCCAGCCAATATAGTGACTGCAAGCAGGCGGTTGGCAGCTTGTAGTGTTGAAACTGTAACCATGAGGCTTCCATCCTTGTTAATTCGATATTTTCTTGAGCCGACAATGGCATGGAATCGTCTTTCAGTAGGTGCAATGACGATTTAGATACTCGTGCACAGAACCACCTGGCTGCCGTATAGGCATGTATGGCAGTTGGACAGAAAAGTTCCTGTCTTGTACATCTCAGAAACTTGTTGTCGAAGGAGTTTTTGGGTTTTTTTTAAGTCCAAAAATGCAAAGTCTGCTACAACTTTGCCAAATCCCCACTCTACAGCTTGTCGTACACGGCTCATACCACTGTTGAACGCAAGCTTCTGAAGGGTCAGAAAGTTGCCGCCATACGATTTCATCAGAAATGGTTGCAGCGGGTATGCTGGGTCGCCGTAGATCACGTAGTTTCGCCCCCCCCCATCTCTCCAATTTGCTGTACAAGTTACTGTCTCGAAGGATTCCTGCACCAACGATTGCAACAGCAAGATATTATGAATCACAGGGGTACATAAATGAAATGCACTGAAACAGAAAAAGGGGCAAAATCCATTCAATATTTTTTTTTACATTCCATAAACTTCGCTTCAGGAAGAGCTGTTGCACGTCACCATGATAAATACTTGACTGTGTATTTCATCACGTCAGGAAAATTGCGTTGGGTTTAATGGCACATGACTGCCTGAGGCTCTCATGAACAATACAAAGGGTTATAAATGCCTGCTTAAGGTAGTAATGGGCTATATTTTTTTCAAATTTATAATATCTCCTCTGAGGAACCTAAGGACACATGAGGGATCTAATTGCGTATTCCCTTAAAAGCAAGCAAGGATAAAAAGAAATGTCAGCTAACGGAACCTGCTACGGTTCAGGGGCTTTAATGTCCCAAAATGACTCAGGCTATAAGGAACACCGTAGTGAAAGGCTCCGGAAATTTCGACCACCTGGGGTTCTTTAACATGTACTGACGACGCCCAATAGATGGGCCTCCCACAGTACATATACTGAAATTGTAACGATACAGAGAAAGAGAAAACTGCTATGCTAAACGTGTTGGTGCCATGAGGTGAACCAAAAAGAACACGAAGCCGCATATGCATTTCATAGGACAATGCTGCTACATATTTATTTCTGGGTGCCTCACTCACACAAATTCATGTGCGTTCATGAAACTAGTGATGATATAACATGTGCTGGGTGCTTGGATATTTGGCGGATCCTATATATAATTGTTAAACTTATGCCCGTCACATGGGCACTTTGACAGCCTTCGAACCAACAGAATAATGACTTAACGACAAAAGGAGTGCTACTAGATGGTGTTACGTTTCGCCTACAACGCGCGGTATAGCCGGCGCGGATGCAACGGACGCCGGGGCTTTGTTCAAAGCGGCGGTCATTTGGACCCGTTCATCGCTGCCGCAACGCCTCCCGCCAAGCGCGTCCAGGCAGGTTTCAGTGCCACGTGTCGTCGTGCGTGCGTGTGTGTGTGTGTGCATGTTGGTGCCCACGCTTGTCAAAGCGCGGCAGCCGGGGAGAGGAGCTCCCCAACTGGGAGGCGAGGAGGTCTGACCGGCGCCGGCCTGGCGGACGCGCCCGTCACGTCTGGACATGTTCAAGCGTCGCTGTATCGGACGCCTCTTCCCAAGCCGTTCCTTCTTGCCCTCGCCTCCGAGGGTATAAAACGCCGCTGCCCCGGACGCCGAGAGACTTCGATTTCGCCCTTCGAGTAACGTGGTCGCCCTGACCGGCTGCTCTTTTGAGATGCCAGAATAAACAAGTTGTTCTGTTACCAGTCGACTCATCCTTTGCCGGGACCTTCGGATGTTTCCAGCTTTGCCCCAGGCCGCCAGGCCAACGCTACCCTTGGGGCTTGCAACCCTTTTGCAACAACTGGTTGCCAGCGGTGAGATCCCGACAACGGAGGCCAGCAGCGAAGATATGCGGTCAACTGTATGCTGAGCAGCACAACGACCATCCGGGAGCAGTGCAACGAGCCCTGTGTGATGACTGGTTGCCTGCAGCGGAACGACTGCGCTGAATTCTTGGCTGCGAGGTTTGGTGAGTGCGGGACTTTCTTCTTCTGAGTTTTGCCAGGCTTTTGTTAGTGTCAGAAACAGAGCTGGTAATTGTGGTTGTCGTTGCTGCCGGGTTAGTTTGCGACAAGACAATAGTAGGCAGTAGAGAAAGCAGCATTCGGAGCAGCCATGGATTTGAAGTCGTTGCGCAAACCGAAATTGCTGGAGCTTGCAAGAGAGTTGGGTCTTGATGTCTCAGACAAACTCAGAAAACCGGAACTGCTAAGGGCGATTCTTGAGTTGGAGGCTGAGGATGACGAGCTGTCGGAATGCCTTGAGACCATTGAGGAGAGGGAACAAAAAGAAAAAGACGAGCGCGAACGTAAAGAACAAAAAGAGAAAGAGGAGCGCGAACGTAAAGAGCAAAAAGAGAAAGAAGAGCGCGCTTTGGAAATGAAGCGTCTCGAGGTAGAGATGGAACGCGCTCGTAATGGAAGTCAGGCACACGGTGCAGGAGAACGAGTATCGTTCAAAATGACTGACCTGATGCGGCCGTTTAAGCTTGGAGAGGACATTGGTTTGTTCCTGGTTAACTTTGAGCGAACGTGCGAGAAGCAGGGGTTCTCTCGGGAAACGTGGCCACAGCGCTTGCTCACTTTGTTACCCGGCGAGGCGGCCGACGTAGTCGCTCGCTTGAAGAGAGAGGAGGCAGAGGATTTCGACCAAGTGAAATCGAGTCTGCTAAAAAAGTACAGGCTGTCAGCGGAGGCGTTCCGTCGGAAGTTTCGGGAAAATGAAAAAGGCAGAAGCGAGTCATATACAGAGTTTGCCTACAGGCTTATGTCAAACATGCAGGAGTGGCTCAAAGAAGAGAAAGCGTTTGGTGACCACGAGAAAATGCTGCAGTGTTTCGGGCTAGAACAGTTTTATAGTCGGTTACCTGAGAACGTGCGGTACTGGGTCTTGGATAGGCCAGACGTTAGTACAGTGGCTAAAGCCGCCGAGCTAGCCGAGGAGTTTGTGACGCGTCGGGCTCGCGGAGCTAAGGACGGTCAAAAGGGTGAATTTGGCTCCAAGTCTGAGAGGCCGAAGTTCACACCCATGAGAGCAAGGGGGACACACGTAGTGCGGATGCGAGTGAAAGCAGTCCGACCCAACGTAAGGAGACGGCGGCAGCCGAAGCCGAACGCAGAAAGCGGTTCGAGAGGAGGCAAGCGCGCGTGTGTTATACGTGCCAGAAGCCGGGTCACTTTTCGGCGCAGTGTCCAGAAACAAAAAGAGAAGTCGTGTGTTTGTCATTATGTAGCACTGACGAGAACATGAAGCTTCTCGAGCCTTACATGCGAGACTTCCTCGTGAACGGGAAAGAGTGCCGAGTGCTTCGTGACTCCGCAGCTACAATGGATGTAGTTCACCCCTCTTACGTAGAACCCGATATGTTCACGGGCGAGTGCGCATGGATCAAGCAAGCCTTGGAAGCTCATAGCGTGTGTCTGCCCGTAGCAAAAGTGCTTATTGAAGGACCTTTCGGAGCACTTGAGACGGAGGCCGTAGTGTCATCTATGCTGCCCCCCCAGTACCCGTACCTATTTTCGAACAGGTCCGATCACCTCCTGCGCGAGAAGGGGCTTTTGTTTGGTGAGGCTAGCGTTCAGGCCTTAACCAGATCGAGAGTTCGGGAGCTCGCTGCAAAGGCGGTAGTTGCGGGGCCGACGTTGTCGAACAATGAGAAAGGGTCGGAGGCGCAGCAAGCTGATATTCAGAGCACGTCCGATCTGAATAAAATTGAGCCTGTAGCGTTGAAGGCACCAGGTACTGGAGAGGAAATGCCCGACAAGGGAAAGTTAGAAGAGCTTCCGGTCGAGCTTCCGGGACTAAGCTCAGTGACGAACAGGGAAGACACTGATCAGGTCATTAGTGACTTAATCATTAAAGCACCGCTGTCGCCTGAGCAGAAAACCGAACTACACCAACTCTTACAAGAGTTTCAAGGTCAGTTCTCTGAGAGGCCTGGTAGGACTTCTGTCCTTACTCATGATATTATGGAGGCTGAGGTAAAGAAAATGCTACAGCTCGGTGTTATTGAGGCGGGTGAGAGTGATTATACCTCTCCTTTGATTTTAGTTGAGGTACCGGGCAAGGAACCTCGTCCTTGCGTCGACTACCGCAGGCTTAATTCCATTACTAAGGATCAAATTTATCCCATCCCTAACATCGAGGAGCGCCTTGAGAAAGTTAGTAGCGCTCAGTTTATTTCCACCCTAGATCTTGTCGGGGGTTATTGGCAGGTTCCACTTACAGAAGAGGCTAGTAGGTATGCGGCGTTCATTTCACCAATGGGAACATTCCGTCCTAATGTTTTGAGTTTTGGTTTGAAGAACGCGCCATACTGCTTTTCAAGCCTCATGGACAAAGTGTTGCGGGGACAGGAAGAATTCGCTTTACCGTATTTAGACGACGTAGCGATATTCTCCGCATCCTGGTCTGAGCATATGGCACACTTGCGGGCAGTGCTAACCCGCCTGCGCGAAGCGGGCTTGACAATCAAGGCTCCCAAGTGCCAATTAGCACAGGCCGAGGTTGTCTACCTCGGTCACGTGATTGGACAGGGTCGTCGCCGGCCCTCTGAAATAAAGGTGGCCGCTGTGCGAGACTTCCCGCAACCGCGTACGAAGACCGATATTCGGTCGTTCTTAGGTGTCGCCGGCTACTATCAGAGGTACATCCCCAGGTACTCCGATATCGCGGCTCCCCTGACGGATGCTCTAAGAAAAACAGAGCCCCAAACAGTCGTCTGGAGCGAGACAAAGGAAAGAGCTTTTAGCGCCCTAAAGAGCGCCCTAACAAGCCAGCCTGTGCTACGATCGCCAGACTACACAAAAGGGTTCGTTGTTCAGTGCGATGCTAGTGAGCGAGGCATGGGCGTTGTACTGTGCCAAAGGGACAATGGAGAAGTGGAACACCCCGTCCTGTATGCTAGTCGTAAGCTGACCTGTCGTGAGCAGGCGTACAGCGCCACTGAGAAAGAGTGTGCGTGTCTCGTGTGGGCCGTTCAGAAATTGTCATGCTACCTAGCCGGCTCGAGGTTTATCATTGAGACGGATCACTGTCCTCTCCAATGGCTGCAGACCATATCTCCCAAAAATGGCCGCCTCCTGCGCTGGAGCCTCGCTTTGCAACAATATTCCTTTGAGGTGCGTTACAAAAAGGGGAGTCTCAACGGTAACGCCGATGGCTTAAGTCGAAGCCCCTAACGTAGGAATCCGCCTCAAAGTTGTTGGTTACTGATGTTTTCTTCCTGAGGCAGGATTTTTAACATATTGCTTTTGTTTAGTGTTTCAAAGTGATTATGTGCTTTCTAGTGCAATTTTCCAATTTGTGGACGCGTTCTGAGTGCTGCTTGACTACTGTAAGGAACTAGGCAGTAGTATAAAAGGGGAAAGAGCCTGGCAGAGCTTAGTGAGGGTTGTCTCGTGCTTGCTGACTGAGCGGTTGCGTTTCGGCGTAGTTCTAACGCTTGCTGGGAACGAGCACAAAAATGGCAACTCTCCCGAAGTCACTTTGCAGTGTCCTGTATGATCCTGAACTTGAGAACGAGGCCTTCTCTGTGCGCTACGCTCAAGCAACGTCGAGGGACGACCGGTTTCGTTTACGAGCATCATCGAGCGACATCCCTCCGAACAGCGGATGCAGTCCCCTGACCATCGGGATCTCCTTCTCCCGGCGGGGCGGTCTGTTACGTTTCGCCTACAACGCGCGGTATAGCCGGCGCGGATGCAACGGACGCCGGGGCTTTGTTCAAAGCGGCGGTCATTTGGACCCGTTCATCGCTGCCGCAACGCCTCCCGCCAAGCGCGTCCAGGCAGGTTTCAGTGCCACGTGTCGTCGTGCGTGCGTGTGTGTGTGTGTCAAAGCGCGGCAGCCTGTCAAAGCGCGGCAGCCGGGGAGAGGAGCTCCCCAACTGGGAGGCGAGGAGGTCTGACCGGCGCCGGCCTGGCGGACGCGCCCGTCACGTCTGGACATGTTCAAGCGTCGCTGTATCGGACGCCTCTTCCCAAGCCGTTCCTTCTTGCCCTCGACTCCGAGGGTATAAAACGCCGCTGCCCCGGACGCCGAGAGACTTCGATTTCGCCCTTCGAGTAACGTGGTCGCCCTGACCGGCTGCTCTTTTGAGATGCCAGAATAAACAAGTTGTTCTGTTACCAGTCGACTCATCCTTTGCCGGGACCTTCGGATGTTTCCAGCTTTGCCCCAGGCCGCCAGGCCAACGCTACCCTTGGGGCTTGCAACCCTTTTTCAACAATGGGCAGCTACAATGGCATCGAGTCAATAATCTGTCAAGCCAAAAAACAAGTGCTGAACTTTATGAAGACTTCAAACTGTTTCAGCTGCAGCAGTGTGCACTCTGGGATGTGGGAATCTACATGTAGTGGAATAAGATCTGAATGGTAGAATCCTGAAAAACTGCTCGGCTTTAAAATAGAGAACCTATTTTTCATAAAGAAGGTACGCCAGCCCCAAAATGCTGCAGCAAACATAATTTTGGCAGTCGGATAAATACGCCCAGCACGTGCTTGTTTAAAAGTGCCACACAGCTATAACAGTTAGTCCAAAACACGAAATTTAGTTTAGGAACAAATCATAGTACTGCAGTAAATATGCATTTCATTTTAACCTATTCACGGCAACAGTGGTTCCACAACAGCTTGATGTGAGATAATGGAACTTTTGATGGCCATAGAGTTTGCCATGTACTGGCGCCGCAGCTTCTGAGCTCAATTACAATAAAGAACATGAGGTCCTCAACTAAACAACATTTTGGATGTGCCCAAGTGATGCAGGTATAAATTAACGACCGGAGTGGAAGTCTGTGATGATACAGAACAGCGATTAGCGGCTTAGTACCCTGTATTTTTCAAACCGAAACAGAAACGCATGCCCACATCTTGTAAGGAAAAATACAACACAATGCATCGTCCTACTGGGCATCCGTGCAGATGAGGATTAAGTGTGCATGGGCGGCCATCCTGATGGAGCACAGAGTCTTGAAACAGCTCATCATGCACAGGCACAAGTACTGTGCAATACGACGATTGGTCCACAAATGCAAGAAAATAGACTTAATTTTCAGCGGTCAAAGGTTTGAGGACAAACTAGGCTATAAGGTGCCAATACTTAGCTGTAGCACACACAGGTCTGTCAGAGATAACGATGAAGAAAGTGCAAATCTGGCATTTTTAGTTTGTAAAGAAATGGAAATAGCTGGTGCGGTTCTTGTGTATTATTTGTTTAGGGTAAAAAGAAAGTCTCAAATTATTGATTACAAAACAGGTCTTTTAGGTTGCATTCAATGTAGTTTTGCTTTCACTTACCTTCTAGGGAACTCTGGGGGCTAAAATGTTAACAAATAAAATGTTATGTCAAGTTGTCAGTGCATATTGAAAGCTACATTGACAGCAAATTAAGATGTACGCTGGTGCCTTCCTTTCATATGTTGTTCATGCAGCTACACATTCGAGGCCACTACACCTATACAGCTGTGATGCACATCACCGCAGTGTGCCCATCACAAAAGCCCCTACATTAGTGGTTAATGTTGACCCTAAAGCTGACCAATGTAACCTGCTCCTTTAATGTTGACAAAGGAACCAACCTGCATCATGCCGTCTTTTAGGGTATGCCCCGTCCAACTGGCACACAATGCCATTAGGGCACATCAGTGATTTGTATTTGACGCAATGTACCCTCTTATGGCCCGAAAAATATGCTCGCTGGTTCCTCTTAGGCCGGCATATAGGCCGAGCTCTTCCATCAATGAAGGCCCAGCAATTTGGCAACGGAGCACCTTTGCTTTTCACGGCCCGGAAGAGGAAAACAGTGTAAGGAAGCAGAGCATTGCTGTTCATTGAAGGAAAGACTCTTTAAATCTGCAGTCAAGTCATAATTACATGCATTCCACTGACTACCTCTGTGACTATGACATCCGTTTTTTAAATCACTAGATGTGAAGTCAATTTCGCAGCACACTTCTAGCAGGACATGTCACTAATGCTTGCAAAGCGTGTGGAAACACACATCAGCATAAGAGAGAAAACAGCATGAGGCATCTATGTACCAAAACAGACAAAGTATGAAAACACCCATAAATGGGCCAGAGGTCGAGCTTATATTCACTTTGGGTAACCTTGGCATTCTTCAGTACATTATGGCCCTTCTTCCACAACTCTATCATCCAGTGTTATAAGCTGCAGCCAGCTATACTCCCTTGGCAGGCCTATCTATGGGTAGACGTGCATGAATGCTTATACCGCATTGTATGCAATAGTGACGGTCCAATGTTTAAGGGAATCCACAAGGTGAAAGGAGTCCCTCAAGGTGATAGGATAGCATTTCTGTTTAGCTCAGTTGGCACAACGACTGCTCTGGTGAAGCGGTGGTTCTAGGTTCGAACCCGGGACCAGGATGCATTTTTCTTTGACAACGAAGTTCCTGTAGAAGCTGTACAGCTTTCCTTCGCACCCATATAGCTGCGCTTGGGTGGATGCTAATGAGTAATCACTGTCTTATTATGTATGCATTGTGATGACCCCCATAATGCGCAGGTCCACACGGGACGGAGAGGCAAAGAGACACCGTATGGCTCAGTTTAAACAAAACAGGTATATTCAATAATTACACATGATGAAGATTATACATCAGAGGCTGGGGCGTCCGAGCTTACGTGCCGACGACTTCATGGGGGGCGATGGAGTGGCTCCGGAGTTGGGCTCGAGCGGTTGCTGGCAGAAGCTGCACGCCGTCGGGCTTCGGCGCTGAAGGCCCTCTTGGCGAATGATGTCGTCCTGAGCGTGTATGCAGTAGAATTTCAATAGTCGTCCGTTTCTTCGAGGATGGTTCCCAAACCCTTCCTCTAGTGTCGTTCGGCTTGGAAGATGAACAGGAGGCGAGCTTGTAGATGATGACAGCAGAGCATAAGTTTACAACAGAACAAACTTTGCACTACTTTACTCATCGACCGGGCAGGTTAGTGCCTAAGTAGCATCACATTACATGCTAAGCATGGAGCCCCAGCTCAGACTGGACTGCATCCGTTTACATGTGCTTTTAAGCACTTGATTAACAAAGGACTAAGGGCGGTCATTTCCAGTGGCCCGCCCAAAGCATCAATTCTCCAATCCAAAATAACATGCGAGATGGGGACCACCCCTTTGGGTTGGGCTTAGCCTCGAACCCAGAGTCTGTTAACAATACAAACTAAATAAACAACAAAAACGCCACCACTCTCTCTCAAGTGAGAGTATACACAGGCTCTCTCTTCGGAGCTAATTCACTAGCGCCTGTCTTTCCACATTCTTGGCGAGTACTGCCTGTCCGCCATGACAGGTGTCCGTCGCGGCCCTTCTGGGAAGCTGTGGGTGCCTTCCCGGCGATAGCCCACGACAAAGGGGGGGGGGGGGGGAGGGAAAGAATGTCGTCTTCGCGGTAGCATAGCGTCGGCTGTGGTACGGCGCGCTCTGGCCCGCTGACAGCTCCCTTGTCCTGGAATGTAACCGGAAATTGGGGAGGATAAAGCCTGTTTCCCCGGGGCGGCGGCGGGTCCGGTTTTTCTGGTCGTCACTCAAAGAGCATGGCTGGGTAATTGATGATGCCGCTGTCACGGGTCTCCGTCTACGCCGCGCCGTCGAACGTGGATCCTCGTAGCACACACGGAATGTCACACTCGCTCACCCTCCAGAAGAATGTTCTCCGAACATTTGAGTCCACGCAGCTCCCCTTGTCTTTCTGAATCGCCTCGCACAGTGCGTCCGACAAAACACTTTTCGCTGCACTCAACACCACTGCACAACACCATATGCCTCCGCTGTCAATACTGGCGTCTCCAGGGGCAGCACTGATCTTCTTTTACAGATAAACATGAAACTCAGCACCCAAGCCTCTCCTTTCTAGTCCAAACTGGACGAAATAAATTTACCACAGTTACAAAGGAGCTCCCACTTCTAGCACGATCACGGCACAGACAAAATATAGATAACGAAAGGAAGTAGGGCAGGTTCTGCATGCGCTCCGCATGCTCTCCTGTGAAGGTGTTACTTAATGACAGAAAGGTTTAACTACCAACTCCGATAACTTAACACATAAGCGCATAGCAATGTTATGAGCTGCGGCATTACACAATTCTAACCAGTTCACAACTGCGCTCTGTTTACGCCATTAGTCCGACTTAGCTTTCCGATTTCGCAGCGGATATCGGCCTTCATGAGTCATACTAAGTAAGTCTGTGCCCCTTTGTCTGCTTTGGGACTCGCGAGGGCTCGTGGCAGGAGCCTCTCCTGGCGTTATCTGCGCGGCAACCTCGCGCGCTTCTTCTTCTAGCAATGCATGAAGTAAATCCGGTGGCATTCCGGCCGTCACCTCTGGCGTCTGCCGAACAAATGCAGGAGAGGGCGTTTCTTGCGAACTATCTGCGCGCTCCGCTTCACTTCTGTCCCCATCAAAATCCGCGCTTTCCCTTTCCTCATTTCGTGAATACTGAACCGGTGCCGACTTGAGGCGATTTGCGTGTATCCTTATCAAACGCCGGTTCACGTCTCGGACTCTGAAGTTTACCGGAGAAAGCTTCTCGACAACCTCACACGGTCCTCTCCACTTCGTCTGGAACTTACGAGCTAGCCCAATCTGCCTTTGGCAGTTTTCAATGTACACGCTGTCCCCCACATCAAACGGCGCGTCTCTAGCACTGCGATCGTGCACCTCCTTCCTGCGCTTCGCCGCTTTCTTTAAGGACTCCTTTGCGATGTCCCTCGCCACTTGCAAGCGCGATTCTAGCTCAACCTTATAGTCGTCCAGTGAAGCGTATGGGACACGACGGGGGCCCTCTGGCACTTCACTAGGCTGGTCCGGGTCTCGGCCGTAGAGAAGAAAGAATGGCGATTCGCCCGTGCTCTCGTGTGCTGCGGAATTGTAGGCAAACATTGCATACGGGAGCCACAAGTCCCAGTCCCGCTGGTCGCGCGAAACAAAATGCGACAGGAACCCGGCCACGGTTTGGTTCAGTCGCTCCACCGCGCCGTTGCAAGCCGGATGGTACGGTGTTGTCTGCTTCTTCGCGATCTTAAGCAGCTCGCAAACTCTCCTCATTAGCTGCGACACGAAGTTTGTTCCCCGATCTGTCAAGAGTTGCCTCGGGGGTCCATGTCGGAGCACGATCTGTTCGACAAATGCTCTTGCAACCGTGTCTGCCTTCTGATCTGGGAGTGCTACCGCTTCCGCGTATTTTGAAAGGTGATCGACAAATACTAAAATGTACTTGTTTCCGGAAGTGGTCGTGGGCAATGGGCCCATTATGTCCATACCTGTCCGCTCGAAGGGAGCCGAAACCTCAGGGAACGGCTGAATTGGAGCTGGTCTTCGTCCCTTGGGTGTTTTTCTTTCGAGACAGGAATGACACTTCGCACAGTAGTCTCTAACATCCTGTCGCATGCCACTCCAAAAGTACAAACGCTCCACACGCCTGCGTGTCTTCGCTACGCCAAAATGACCGGCGCATGGCGCATCGTGAAACGCGCGAAGAACCCTTTCTGTCCACGACCGAGGTATGACGACTCTCTCCCAAGCGGTTTTCTCTGGTCTCCCTTTCCGGGTGGGCCTCGTGCGCCGACACAGGGTGCCGTTTTTGCCAATGAAATAACCTAGCTTTTCGGGGTGAGACGGTGCGTCCTCTAAGCTTTCGATTATTCGCTTCAGGTCCGGATCTTTGCACTGCTCTGTGCGTAATTCGGCGGGGTCGACTACGGGGACAAACTCATCTATAGCTGCCACGGCAGCTGTGCGGCTGAGTGCATCAGCATTCAGATGCATCTTTCCTGACTTGTGCTCAACTTCAAAGCAGTATTCCTGCAGGTGTAGATTCCATCTAGCGAGTCGCGAGCTAGGGTCCCTGACACTCATCACCCATTTCAGAGGATGGCAGTCTGTGACTAGCTTGAATTTGCGGCCGTAAAGGTAGCACCTGAAGTGCTTTACTGCCCAGACAACGGCGAGGCACTCCCTTTCCGTAGCTCCGTACTTTTGCTCTGTGGGGCTCAGCTGTCGGCTAGCAAAAGCAACGGGATGTTCTTTGCCCTCGATAACCTTAGATAGCACGGCACCAGCTGCGAACTTTGACGCATCTGTGGCCATAACGAAGGGCAAATTAAAATCCGGGTGGCGCAACAGCGGTGCACTCATTAGCTTCCTTTTCAGGGCCCCAAAAGAATTCTCCGCGTTTTCGTCCCAGCGAAAGGCGACATTTTTGGCTGTTAAGGCGGTGTGCGGCTTAGCGAGCTTGGCGAACTCCTCTATGTGCCTTCGGTAGTAACCGATCAGGCCGAGAAACTGCCGGACCTGGCGGACGCTAGTCGGGGATGGAAAATCCGAGACACACCTTAGTTTCTCAGGGTCCGGTCGCACGCCGTCAGCTGAAACAACGTGCCCGAGGTACTTCACCTCGTTTTTGAGGAATTGGCACTTATAGGGCTTCAGCTTGAGACCCGCTCCTCTTAGTCGCACCAAAACCTGCTCGATATCGCGCAAATGGTTCTCAAAACTGTCACTGTATATGATAATGTCATCCATATACACGAAGCACAGCCTCCCCAGAAGACCTGCCAGGATAACATCAGCGGTTCTCTGCCAGACAGCAGGGCTGTTGGCCAGACCCATCGGCATTCTTTTCCATTCATAGTGCCCTGAGGGCGTGTTGAATGCCGTTTTCTCGGCATCTGCCGGATCCATTGCTATCTGCCAGAATCCCGCCGCCATGTCCACTACCGTGAAGTACCTGGCAGAGCCCAGCTGAGAAAGCGTCTCCTGTATATTGGGGATGGGGTATGGATCGATGCGAGTTACGGCATTTAGTTTGCGGTAGTCCACTACCAATCGATACGAGCCATCTGGCTTTTCCACCAATAGTGCTGGTGCTCCCCAGGGTGACTTTGAGTGTTCGACAATGCCGCGATCAATCAGGTCCTGCACCTGCCGCTCCATCTCCTCACGTTGGGAGTAAGGAATCCTGTACGCACGCTGGTAAACGGGCGATGAAGTGCCGGTTTCTATCCTGTGCTTTATAACGCCACAGCAGCCCAAATCCAGGTTGGACGCGGCGAATACCTCCGAGTAGTCGTTCAGCAAACCAGCCAGAGCCTCCCTCTCCCTGGAATTTACGTGAGAAAGATCGAACGACACCTTTGGAGCAGCCGAAGGACTAGCATGCTCTACAGTTGCGAGTACCGTATCGGTGGGCTCACGTTGCTCTATCGCAGAGGTGAAGAAAGCCAATGTTTTGTTCTTGGGAAGGCTCAGTGGCTGCTGGCTACAGTTAACCACCCGTAGGGGCACTCTGTGGGCGTCATTAACTGTCACGAGGCACGCGGCTGCCTTCAGGCCATTGCTGAGAGAGTCGACCGGCTCAAGCACTCCCACGGCGCCGCTCTCTACATCTGAAGGCACAAACGCGTACAAAATGTGCTCCGACCAAGGAAGGACGACCGCCTCCTCGACCAGCCGGACGGCAACCCGCGAATATACCTTCTCCAATGATCCCACTGTTTGACGGGTGTCAATATCGGTAATGCGAATCTCAGCCCCTCTCCTGTTCAAACACGGAACTTTTCAGCCGCCCGCATTAACCTCTTCCTCAGAGAATGAGACTACTACCTTCCCTTTTCTCAAAAAATCCTGCCCTAATATACCTGACACTCCGTTTGGCAGAGACACCGTGTCCGGGCATACGTAGCAGGGGTGCTCCAATGCAATTCCGCCGAGAGAGAAGTGTAACCGGTAGAGTCCACTTATGCCAAGAGGATCCCCCGTTATGCCTACAAATTTGGTTGCCATACCACCAGACGCTTCCAACACCTCGCGGTCCCCCTTCCTTCGAAGCGTGTTAAAACTGCTCTCCTTAAGCAATGTCACCTTTGACCCCGTATCTCTCAACAATTCCATGCAGCAACCATTTAACTTGCAACGCACAACAGGGCATGCCTCGTCGGCCACACAAACTACCACCACCTCATCATCCACTGCTCCCTCCCCACGCTCCTCAGGCTGGGGAGGACTAACTAGTTTTTTGTCTCGGTATCTGGAGTCCCGCTGTCAGCTTGCTTAGGGCGTGTCTCGCCTGCTTCTCTTTGTGGCTCCCCACGGCGCACGTTTTGGCAGAACCTGGCGATGTGTCCGCGACCCTGGCAAGCGAAGCATACGATTTCTTCAAAATCTCGCATACCGCGCCTGTAGCTTTGTGGCGGTCTCCGGTTTCCAGCGAATGGGCGCTGTTGAGCGCGCGCTTCAACCTGGCGTTCTACCTGCTGAGTTAGCAGCTGTTCCAAGCGATCTAACCGCTCTGTCAAGAGAGCAACCTCAGGGTTGAGCACCGCTCTCTCTATGACGCGGACTCTCGCTGCGGCTGTCGTTAACGCCTCATTTTGTTCCTCATCCAATGCGGCCTCCACGGCTTGGTCGAAATTGCTCGGCTTGCGCGAGAGCACGAACCGGCGCACGGGGTCTTGCAGACCAGCCACGAACAAAGCGGTCATTTCCTCTTTAAGTATATCCTCCGCGTATTTCTTCCTTAGCTGGTCTCCTTCCTCCTCCGTGCTTAACGTATCGCGTGCTAGGCGCTGAAGCCGCGACGCAAATGTTCGCACGTCCTCCCCTACCATCTGTCCGGCGTCACGGAACCTCTGTACTCGCACGTGACGTGGTTCAGTGTCGAAATGCTCAAACGCGAGCTTCTTAAATTCCGCAAATGATTTTGTGGATTTTACTTTTTCGTCTCGCCAGGCAAAATCATGAGCAGCTCCTGCCATCTTACACCTCGCCATTCCCAGCATTTGAGCATCGGACCATCCCCCCATTTTCCCAATCTCTTCTAGCATGGAAAAGAAATCGCAGATTGGAACCCCTGTCTTATCTCCCGTAAACGTCGGAATGACGCTTCCTAATGCCAGCATGCTTGCTCCGAGCGACGGCTGTGGAGTGGGAGCTCCCTCAGATACAGTCTTTTTTTTTTTCAAGCCCTCCAGTCCCTCAAGCCTCTCAAATGGGGGTAAAAGTCCCACAATCAGTCCCGTGATTCCCTTTTGATTACAATTTTGAAGTCATGAATGTCACCGCATTCAGAGGACATTTGCTTTTGAGACCCCACTTCTGACACCAGTGTGATGACCCCCATAATGCGCAGGTCCACACGGGACGGAGAGGCAAAGAGACACCGTATGGCTCAGTTTAAACAAAACAGGTATATTCAATAATTACACATGATGAAGATTATACATCAGAGGCTGGGGCGTCCGAGCTTACGTGCCGACGACTTCATGGGGGGCGATGGAGTGGCTCCGGAGTTGGGCTCGAGCGGTTGCTGGCAGAAGCTGCACGCCGTCGGGCTTCGGCGCTGAAGGCCCTCTTGGCGAATGATGTCGTCCTGAGCGTGTATGCAGTAGAATTTCAATAGTCGTCCGTTTCTTCGAGGATGGTTCCCAAACCCTTCCTCTAGTGTCGTTCGGCTTGGAAGATGAACAGGAGGCGAGCTTGTAGATGATGACAGCAGAGCATAAGTTTACAACAGAACAAACTTTGCACTACTTTACTCATCGACCGGGCAGGTTAGTGCCTAAGTAGCATCACATTACATGCTAAGCATGGAGCCCCAGCTCAGACTGGACTGCATCCGTTTACATGTGCTTTTAAGCACTTGATTAACAAAGGACTAAGGGCGGTCATTTCCAGTGGCCCGCCCAAAGCATCAATTCTCCAATCCAAAATAACATGCGAGATGGGGACCACCCCTTTGGGTTGGGCTTAGCCTCGAACCCAGAGTCTGTTAACAATACAAACTAAATAAACAACAAAAACGCCACCACTCTCTCTCAAGTGAGAGTATACACAGGCTCTCTCTTCGGAGCTAATTCACTAGCGCCTGTCTTTCCACATTCTTGGCGAGTACTGCCTGTCCGCCATGACACGTGTCCGTCGCGGCCCTTCTGGGAAGCTGTGGGTGCCTTCCCGGCGATAGCCCACGACAAAGGGGGGGGGGGGGGAGGGAAAGAATGTCGTCTTCGCGGTAGCATAGCGTCGGCTGTGGTACGGCGCGCTCTGGCCCGCTGACAGCTCCCTTGTCCTGGAATGTAACCGGAAATTGGGGAGGATAAAGCCTGTTTCCCCGGGGCGGCGGCGGGTCCGGTTTTTCTGGTCGTCACTCAAAGAGCATGGCTGGGTAATTGATGATGCCGCTGTCACGGGTCTCCGTCTACGCCGCGCCGTCGAACGTGGATCCTCGTAGCACACACGGAATGTCACAGCATTAACGTTGGTTATTGCATGTTTTTTTAAGAAGACTGACTAGTCGGTCGATTGGTGCATCGTTCTGAAACAGGGCACAGGTACAGAACACAGGAGAGATAAACAGTGCCATGACGCTGTCTACCTGTTTACTATAACTTTCCTTAAGTCTATTTCAAAATATATGATTTGCTCACAACCAGTTATCTCTCTGCCAGCATTACCAACGAGAGCACTCATGCACGTTTTGTTTACATTGTCCTTATACTAGGAACAGAAATCAGCTCAAAGCTGAGTTTGGACAAGAATTATTTGCAAGCAATGGATTACATGGTTTACAATGGTGTGTGCTCATAAAAACTTCCTAGGCCCATGCAGTCAGTCATTTCAGTAGTATCTTGCTGACCCACAGAAAAGTGCGCATACATTACAGTACTGCTGCACAACTTTCAGTACGAGGTGTGGATTAAAAGTTAAAGGCTTACTTAAAATGGCTGACCTACCCTGTTATCACGTCTGTCGCAGCCGAAAGCAAAACAGAGTTACAGTCTAACTTAATCAGTACTGGGCAGATGCTGTCTTTGTGCTGGAATGCTTTGTTTGTGTGGTGAGAACTTGAACGAAGCTTTATGGTATCTCCACAAATGACCTCTGATTAGTGCTTGCCACAAAGGTAACAAGGATAATTTCATGCACTGCCTGTTAACATGCGCGGCAAATTTCACTGCCTCCTTTAGACACCTCCCTCATTAAAATAAAATTAAAATAAAAAATAATGCCCCAGAAACATAAAGCCATAATTGAGTTCAGCGTGTAACGCGCAGACTGCTTCAACTTCCTTTTCTTATATATTTTGCGTAAAGGTTTCCGGGAAATAACATATTTATGAATAGTGCAGTACAAACAGGAAAAAAAAACGGTGACCTACGTCTGCGAATTCCTGGAGGCAGGTAGTTGTCAGCCACAGGTGATATGACTGATTACTTGTGACGCCACGCTAGACATAACGGACAGATGCAGCCCGAATATCGGCTGTAGGTCGCACCACCTGTTTGGATATGCCAGGCGTCGAAGCGCAAGACACAGCGCATCGCGGCCTGGCACGACCACTCGCTGTGCACTTACAATTCGTTCCGGCATGCACAATGCCCTCACTAAATCGTCTACGTTCCCCTTCTCGAATCTAAACTGCTGCTTGAACAGCATGATGTCGATTCTATCAATATCTAGGAGCCCGTGCCGCGAACGATACTTCAAGAGTTCGTGCTCCCTCCGGCGCCTCATGTCGTACTCAAAGACTTCTAATGAATAATCGCCTTTTAGAAGCCATCGGCCTTTTCTTGATAATATGAGGTCGTCGATTTCCACCCACGTCAAGATCGACGCGACATGATGGTTATACAGGATGCTAGAAGGCACCCTGAGTGCGTCAGTCTAGTCGGACTCGAATAGCTCAAATTAAACGTGCTCACTGCGTAGCGGCGGAACAACGGAACTTCCAGATCGTCGGCTACGGCCGCGCCTTGGCACGGCTCCAATAAACTGGACTAAGCAAAATTATTTATATTTATTTGAACTAGATGGCGCGGCATAAAATGCTGACGCATTTTTGAACTTGTAAAGTAGGTTCACACAGTCGCTGTTACCCGCTGTTAGCGCTGTTAGCACGCAGCGCCGTAGCGCTTTGCGTACGCAAGCGCTTGCGTACGCACATCTAAAACTGTCTACTGAGGCAAGAGGAGGGGCACCACAAATAAATGGTGGGAAAAAGTTATGTGTCCTCCTTTTTAGGTGTCTACATACCTTTGCGGATGGGGGATGGGGTGATGAGGCGAATAACGGCATCTGTCATAGCTGCAAGGTTATTAATTCAGAGCGTCAGTTCATTTCGGTGCTGCCCTCTGTTCCCTCAATGAGAACTTGTAAACATGCACCTGAGCTTCTGGGTCAGGACCATGGTGTTGCTAACACCATGATGTTACTAACACCGTGGTCAGGGCCCTCGCGCTCCCCTCCGCGTGCACTCCGACCCGTCATGTGGGCCCTCGTCGGGCGAGGCTTTCTCGCTTTTGCACCCGCCATCCGCTACTAAGGCATGCGCGCGGAGGGCAACTCTGGCCTTTCTCTTTTCGAAGCGAGCAGCTATATAGTTGCCTTTGCAACCACGAAATTCGCGGTTGGCTTGCACTGCTCGTGGAACACTTCCTGTAAATAAAGCAGAGAAGGGTGAGCAAGGAACGAAAACCGGAACAGGTCGCACGATGCAAAGCGAAGTGAAGGCGCGGTGACAAGCGTCACCTTTTATTTCAAAACTCAACAACACACAGGTCTGCAGAGTATCGCTGTCTCTGCAGCTACGAGGTGCCATCACAATGGGCTTCCTCAGATTTTTTTTTTTATTTTCTGTAACAAAACGACGGACAAAGAGAAACACAGCACTCTCGATTACAAAAAAAAAAAGTGCGGGGAATTATGCCGAGTTGGTGTTTCTGAAGCACAAGCATTCTCCGCGCTCTATACAATTCTCTAGACACATGTGTTTTGTAACACGACTGTACCTCACTCTTTATTTTGCGTTTTTAGCATTAGTAAGCGCCACCCTTGACATAAGAGTCAGCTACGCAGAATGCGGACTGGTCATCGGTTCTGACGCCACAGGCCGCAGCGACATGGATGAAAAAGGATGCATTAGAAACAGATTTGCGAGGCACTGCGCTCCCAGGTCAAAACCGAAAAAAACAACTCTCGAAAGATAGCTGCCGTTACGGCCAGCTGCGCACCTTTTAGGGATCTAGTTTCAGAGAAAGTCAAACGCGCGTGATGTAACAGTGAATGCGGATGCTCAGGTATACGAAGCCTGACGCATCAGTGCTGGGCTGCCTGCGTGGAAGCGCCATAGCTGGTGTTCTACGCGCAAGGAGTTTCGCTGGACATCCTTTGTTTGATTTCCAACCGCATTACATGTTTACAAAGACTGCTAAGAAAACAGTCATTCTTGGTACAAGCCTCTTCGCAAAGGGCAATAAGGTACGTTCGATATTGCCGAGGTGCCTGCCTCTAGGATAGCCAGAATACGAATACACTCAAACCTCGTTATGAAGAAATGGTTTTTAATGAAGTAACGGATATAACGAAGGAATGAAGATTCCCTTGGAAGCTCGGTCAGCACCGGCTATAACGAAGCTACGGCTACAACGAAGTAATTGCCAGGCCCCTTCAGCTTCGTTGTAACGAGGTTCAACTGTAGTTGCAACATACCCGTGATAGAGGAGGGAGGGGGAGGGGGAAAGAAGTCAGATTTAAAAATAGAGTTCATGACTGCCTGGCGGTCCAAGGGGAAAAGGAATAAAATCCGCAGCACACTTAGCGCAATAGTAGATAAACTAAAAATATCCTTAAAGCAGGATAGACAAGGTCATGTAATCTGTCGGATAGATTTGTGAAGTGCGTGTGCTGTGCGATGTCAGTGCACGTTAAAGATCCCCAGGTGGTCGAAATTATTCCGGAGCCCTCCACTACGGCACCTTTTCTTCCTTTCTTTCACTCCCTCCTTTATCCCTTCCCTTACGGCGCGGTTCAGGTGTCCAAAGATATATGAGACAGATACTGCGCCATTTCCTTTCCCCAAAAACCAATTATGTAGCCCATAAACAGACCTGTGCTTCAGAGAGGGCTGATCGATTAACCGCAACCCTTTCAACATTCGTTTCCGAGAGCTTGTGACCAATACAGGTGGTGCGCAAGCACACATCCTGTAATAGTCTACCTGGGATAGTATAGCAGTGGGGCTCATTCGACTGCACTTCCATGCGTAGCACGAAGAAAAAGTTGACAATGCTCAGAAGGTGTCCGTAGCAGGTCGCCATGGACACCATGAACATGTAACACGTGCTAAACCCTGTCACTCCAGAAAAGCTCAAGTCCACCCTGTAAAGCAGAAAGCAGCGACTGCCATGTGAGGCAGAAAGTAGCTTGAGCGAGTCGCCATGCACAACTGGCTGTTCTGCCGTTCATCATTTGCACGTTTACACTTCGTAAACTGCATGCGGTCAGCGGACAGCAGATGTCGCTGAAAATAGTAAATGGCTAAAGTCACTGGAACGGGACCAGTGACTTTATAAATGGCATGGCAGGGAGGTGGGAAGGCACTTTAAGCAAGCAGGCGGAGAGAAAAGACAAGAAATATAAGCACTGTACACTCACAGGAAGCACGCAGCTAAGCATACGTGGGAGAGCAAGTGCGACAGCATGTGTTTTTAGTCTATCTTAGCCAAGGCAGAGCCATGCTAGGCCTCAAGTGCATGTACTGTGGTAGCGGTAGTAAAGGATTCTTAGTCAAACTCGGAGATAGGACGCAGTTACTGTCTTTCGCCCGGCGGAGGCCTCAAGGGTGCTGTTGTGGGGAAGAGGGAGCAGCGGTTTAAAAGAAAAATGAGGTAGAAAGTCAACGATTGAAGACTGGGAACCGCACCGAGCCTCCGGAGTGGCCCGAGTGCTTGAAGCACGTTATTCGTAGATGATGAAGCGAAAACATTAGAGGGCCGTCACGCCGTGGGGAATGAGTTTGTGAGCTACTGCTCAAGAGTCTGCAGCACATGGCATGCCGTCCTCGCGGCAATCGACACTGCAAGATGAGATGGTTTGCCCGCACCGGAACCTACCACTTTATTTTCCTAAAGTGCGCCCACTTATATCAACTGGCAGTTTTCTTTTTACTGCCTAGTTCTCTCAGGGGAGAAATCAGCAAAGCTGGCAGGATTTCAAGAAACAAATAAAAAGGCTGAAGGACGCGTACACTTAAAAAAAAAATTCCTACCTCGTTGCAGTTACCTGCCTCTCTAAATTGGCTGATCGGTTGGAGTCGTGGCCAATTGTTGACTATGCAAGTGCTACCCTTGCTTCAACAGTCCACTGACGTCTCGGCGGAGGGCCCCCATAGCGCCATAGCGAACGGCATTGAGCAACAAAGAATGACCCGGTGTGGATGGGGTCCTCATGTTGGCTTGCGCAAGGATTGCGCCCCACATATGCCCGGCCGGCGCGGCGGCCTGACTGCTCGCGGGGGGAGACGCGGCCGCCGCAAAGAAACCGGGTCACCGTCACACGCTCTCCGGCCTGGCATTGAAATCCTCGGCGCGCGTTCGCTCCTTGCCTGCATCGGCAATGGCACTGCGATACGCGGGATCTGTGTTCTCTCCCCCCCCCACCCCCCATCTTTTCCACTGGTGTCTCCCCTCGATCCTTGTCATAAAATGAAGCTCCTTTCACGAATCGTCAACAGGCGCCACTACTTAACATCTGCTTATTTCGCTACAGCCCAGATTTTAAGCGCTCAGCTGTCCAAACATTCTCACAGGAAAGGTCTTTGTATAACCTTCTTGTTTTTTCCTCGACAGCTAGCAACTTAGCACGACTCGCGGTCTACTTTTGCGACAAGAAGACGAAAACTGCAACGTACTGTACATGGACAGATGTGCCTTTCTGTCGATTCAGGAGGGTAATTTCCTTCTGTCCTCGTACAGCACCGTGCAGAGAAGCGGTGGGCACGAGAAAAGCCTTGTTGGTGTCTTGCCTAAAGTACTTCTTAAAGGAAGCCGACGATAAAGATATGATAATGTAATATCGTGATTGCCTCAATATCCAAGAGAGAGAGAGAGCAGTCCGGGACCCCAAAACTCAAACTCGCTTATTCCAAGCAGCATTCCTGTGCCTACATCAATTTGCCTCAGGACAGAACTCCAATAGACACTGCATACGCCAGGTGCAAGCTGTCAGGTGAAACCTGATTAATCCAAAGCGAACCGCTACATTTGAACTGCGGTTGCCATTTTGGGTGCCAACTGATTTGATCATTATTCAATTTTAGACATCAGAGCTCCCTGGCGGGCACGAGTCACCTTTGTTTCTGTGCATGCCGGTATTCCTCTCTCAGATGTACTTCAGCGATGATTAGTTTTAAAGCTGTGCGTGTGCCGTGGCCATAAGAGTTGCGCACGCACAATTTGTATGTACTGAACCGTACAGCTTCTGATGCCGACTTTATTATCTCATCGCACAAGAATGAACGTCCGCTAGCTCGTGTCCATATTCTTGAAGTTCTCGTAATTATCTATCTTACTCGTCGTATTTTTATTTGCACAGTATTATGCTGCTCGCTGCATCATACTAAAAGCGAATCTAACAAAAGCGCTCTTTCACACATAAGATGGTCCTCTGAGACATTACGCCAGTTGCAAGCTCTCATATATTCGCACTTTTACCTTTTATTCCGGAATGAAGAGCGCGTTCCACAATCAGTATCACTATTAGTGTTTAATTCGTGCTTATTCTGCGGTAAGGTTAGCTACTGTAGCAAAGTCATGTTTACTGCGAGCACAATGACACAAACACACGCGAAGCAGTCTGTTCGCCTGCTGTGAAGCTACAAGCAGCCCTCCAATATGTCTCTCACTTTTGAGAGATGTACCGAGGGCTTTGGCGACAAAGCTGTAGTGGGCGCCAGAAAGAATTTTCCCTATCGAGGCATACGAACCGGCAGGCCTTCTCGGAATCGGTCATGACGTGTTCGTAAAACAGTTTTGAAAAGAACCCGCGCTGGAGCCCGAGTACTAAAAAACTATTAAAGAGGCAACCTCAGCCTGCGTCGGAAAAATTTACCCTGCTTGTCTGAATAAAATGCAAGAAAGAATTTTCTGCCACAAACTATAAGCCGCGCAAAAAGTGCCACCTCAGTGCACTGGAGTCCACAATGACTCCTCGCGAGCACAACCAAGAAATAACTTATGCTAAGCCTGGCTTACACTGTGTCGGAGGCTTTGAGGGTGTGATCTGGAAGAAAACTATCGCGCAGCCCGGCGTCGCACAGTCGCAGTCTTCTTCAGGTCGTAAGAAGCCAGTCTTTGAAGCCATTTTCGAGATGAGGACTCACCACGCAAAGGCTGCACGGCAATACAAAACTACAAACATGGGTCGAAGAACTTGCTCAGCTAGTGCCATCCAAGAAAATGCGTAGTCCCGCCTGGTAGCGTGGTGTACCGCAGCGCAGGTTCTGACTGAAGAACCGCCCTGTGCGACGCGAACGAAGGCACCCGTAGTCTGGCCGCTCGGCTGTGAAGGCAAACGGAGCACAACTAGTCTCTCTTCAGCATGCACACTCCATCTGTGAGGGCCTCGGAAAATGACTTGCGCTTGTACTCGAAGAAGTAAAAGTTGATGAAAAGCGCCAGTCCCAGCATTCCCTGCGGCATGGCCACAAGCAGCAGGTACCTGGGGTACCCGCAGTCGTAGAAGATGGTGATGAACCCGTGCGCGATGATCAGCACGTGCTGCACGATCTGCGCCGTGGTCAGGTGCTTCTTCCACCACACGTAGCGGCGGTACTCGGGCCCGCAGGCCGCCAGGAAGTAGTAGGTGTACATGACAACGTGGATGGCGCAGTTCATGATCAGACCGAACAATGTCTGTCCATCTCCGCCCAGCGTGAAGAAGAGCCACCCATTGACCACCACCAAAGAGTGGTGCATCACGTGTTGGCGCGTTATGTGGTCGAACTTTTTGCGCAGCACAAAGAACACAGTGTCGAGGAAGTCAGCGATTCGCACAAACAGGTAGAAGTAGCCGTAGTACATGATGTTGAGCGCGTGCTCGTCCGTCGAGTAGTTCATGCCCTGGCAGAAGAGGTTGTAGCCGCCGAAGAGGTACGAGTTGACCAGGAACTTGTAGCAGAAGAAGGCGTTGGACACCACCATGAACACATTGTACACGTTGATGAGCCCCTTGATGGGAAGGGGCTTGCGTGAAGCCATCAACTGCGGCCCGATGACGTATATGAATAGGAGATAGCTGGATACGATGACCGTGATGAACAGGGGGTCTCCCACGGGGTACCAGTCGCGGGTCCTCGGGTCGGCCTTGGTGTACAGCCATTGGCGGAGCTGATCCACGTAGTCGATGCGCAGCGAGGCCATGGCTGTGTCCGTTCCTTCCGGGGAAAGTCCGACGAAGGCTGGCCCGCGCCCGATTCACGTGGGAGAAAGTGTGACGCCGGGCCGACTTTCGCTCTTAAAGGGGCCGACGGCGAGGGCGCCGCCGCTTGTGCCATGTGGGTCAGGATTGCGTAAGTGGGACGGCGGCCGACGGCCCGGTGGCGTTGGCCCCGCCGGATGTGGGGCGCTGCCGGCGAGAGACCGAGCGCGGTCGTCGACTATGGGAAAGTGCCTTCCTTTTGTGTCCTTCTTCTTCTGGTGGCACTTGTACGGCGTGCAGAACAGCAGCTGATATTCGTGGCTTTGGCCCAACGCCACTGTCAGGGTGAATTCGTCACGCATGCACATCAGCAAATAACGTGCATGTGTTGTGTTTACCCTGCTTTCAAAAGAGCTACGGGCATTACTTTCTCTGTGCAGTGAAGCCGGTGCACGATCGCCCAACATATGCAGAGTCGGTTAATGTTGCCTGCTTGAGAAAAAGAAAATGTGCGAATGACAAGTGACAACTGGCCAACAAAACAGTCACTCTTAACAAGGCGCTTGGGAGTGGACATGACGGATAATGAGACGTGGCGTATGTTTATGTGCCACGCCTCGCGGGAAAACACTTGCTCCTGCCATTAGCCAAGGCGAAGTTGGCCTGCGAAGGTTTTGTGCTGCTCCTCCTGAGCGCATTTTCCTCCACCAGCCTGCCATGCGCAGAACACGACATCGCACAGGCAGTGCTGATTAGAATGACAATTTGGGCTAGTTGGTTTGTCGAATAAGAAAAAGCAAAGCGGCTCAACGAACAGGACGAACGACAGAAAAAAATGACAACATAAGCTCCGACTACTACCAACTGCAGTGCGCTTATTGCCAGTGCGCTTATTGTCATTCCTTCATTCGTCCGTGTTCATTTAGCTGCTTTCCCTCGTCTAAGTGCTGTTTACTTTACTCCGCCCCAAAGGGCTAGCACTCCTTCGGCTATTCGGCAACGGTGTGGAAGTGCCATTAACGGATATTACTAATGCCTTTCACTTATTTTGTTTCTTTATCCATACTGCCAAAGCCTCGTCTTAAGTAGCTTTATTCCGTCACCTGCCGAGGTGCGCAGATGCCAAGGCGGTAGAAATCAAATCCGAAACCACTGATCTCACACCCATGCCTCAGATTGCCGATGCATATCACGCCGGCATACTGGACACCAGGGCTGGGCACGGCACTTGAAAGAAGTATCTTTGATACCGACACCTCATGATCGCAAAAATTGTGTTTCCAATATCGATACAAGATACAGAACCGAAATTGTTTTCCGACAGAGATATCTGATACTGTATCGTCGTTACTTTGACACATCGCTGAATACGCGAGTAATAATAAAGGTGGTAATATGAGTAGCTAATTTTAAAAATTTCTGCGTGATTACAAGAATCTTTGTGTAGTGGTATAGGCCACTGTTCTCGAAAGGGTTTAAACTAATCCACCCATACGGACTTCTTTATTCTACACTGGCGGCGCAGCTGATTCCTTTACAACTTATGGGATTGGACTGAAGCCATGGTTACGTTAAAATGATCGCTTCAACAGCAGCGCCGCAAAATCTTTTTTTTAAGCTAACGTCCTTCGATGCCTTCTGTGCGCACCTGATTACATACGAATAAACCTAAAACTTTTTCTGGTGTTTTTCGTTTGTTGCTACAACATTTAACGGGTTACTTCTGTCTTTGTATTGTGTAAAGGGTACAAGCTCCGTACGCTTGGGAAAACCCAACGATTTTTTCCCCAGCGCTGTGCTTAGTAGGCGTTTGAAGTTGAACATTCTGCGATAAAAGCTAGAAGGGAACAAAAGGAGGGGGAGGGCTGAAAGTTTTTATTAGAAAGGACATATTTTCTTAATATCTAGTATTTAGGTATTCCTTTTAGTTAACGGCATCAGGTAAGAGCATTTACTCAAACCGCCGGTGCCAAACCGCTCCGTGATAAGTCCATGCTAGAAGCGAAGCAACTGCATAAAGCCTCTCTACGGGAGCGGACGCTGTGGTGTATTTTAACGCGAAAGCGTTAAGGCTCCCGTTCTGTAGAAAATCCGGCATCGGCGTTGTGAGCGAAAAAGCAGTTGGCCCACCTAGGACACATGACTTCGTGACGTCATCACAACCTGCCCACCGTGTTAGGTGACAACCTACTGCGAGCGAGGCAGGTGGCAGTTAAATGATTGGCCGCGAGGAGTCGCTTGGAGAGAGCAACCTGGAGGAGGCTGGAGGAGAATCAGCTTTCATTGACGCAGTGTATAGAGATTGCTGAAAAGGAACACAGACCCCTATGGCTAGCATTTCTGGATATTAAGGGAGCAGACGACAACGTTATTCAAGAGTATCTGTGGGACATACTGGGCATTGGATGTGGAAGAGGGAGTATGTGGAGTTCGCTGACCTTACCGCGAACTCGTTGATATTGTGTCCGCAGGGAAGGCCGCTCCAGTGGGGTCGGAAGTCCCCAACAAAGGGGCCCGTCCCGTCCCTGCCTCCCCTTCGTGCGGCGGACGTCCTCGTTTACGCCGCGCCGTCACGGGGATGACCCGCCGGGAAAAACGCTAACCATGTACAGCTGTCGACATGTGGTTGTTAAGGGGTTGACGAGGTTTCGGGGGCGCACGAGATACGGCTGAGTATTAGCCGAGTGACCGGAAACCCACTATTCGCGTAACGACTGTGTTCGTCTCGCGCGGTGTATTCTGTAAACACTTTAGGGATCGTTTTGTCGCGTGTGCGAAAGAGATAGGAAAGTGGTAACGGCTGGGCCGTGGGTGCCGTGGGAGAGGGTGGTCGCGTTTGTGCTGTTTGTCTATTTGATTGCAACCTCTCCTTTCCCAAATGTTTAATCAGCACTCTTTCCCCAATCTGTGATTAGTTGGCGGAAATCCTTATTTCCCTTTCCCTAACCACTGATTGGCGAGATGGGTCGTTTGTTATCTTATTGGTTGCTGTCCCCGCTAAGGGCGGAGACAGAGGGTTTAAAACCAAGCGCTCTGGGTTGAGCGGGGGCTGAATTCGTCTGATCCACGATTTAGTCATGTAAATAGTTTTCTCCTTGCTTTGTTTCTTCTCGTTTTTTAACTATGTTGTAAATAAATAGTTAACCTTCTCCTTTCCTTGAGTAATGTGAATGTTTGCGAGTAGAACCACCGGGTCATCAAGAAACCCCGATTTCATCATCAAGTAGTTTCCTCTCATCGCCACCGGAAGGGGAAACTCAACTGGCGCAGTCGACACAGGATCGCAACTGGCGCAGTCGACACAGGATCGCAACTTCTTTCTACTCAAGGCATTGGACGGAAGGTGAGAAGAACAAGTCGGTGGACAAGCTGTTTGTCCTAAAGGAGAAAATTTGAAGCTGCGTCGAAAGACGACGTCGAGAGCTTCAGGTCACGGGTCGAGTTCGAGAGGACGTCGGAGGCTCAAGTCAGCGAGGAGCTGAAGGAGCCGGGCATCGACAAGCCATCGATGGTTCGAGTCAGCGAACTGCTGAAAAAGAACCAGGCGTCCACCTCGAAAGGGTTCGAGTCAGCTAGCTGCTGAAAAGTAACCAGGCGACCAGGTGAAGCGAGGTCCGAAGCGCTGATCTGCTGAGGAACCAGGATCAACTCGTGGGCGTCTACTTTGCCGGGAGCCCGCTGTCATCACGCTGAGATCGACAGTGCTGCGGTCGTCGGAGCATCGAAAGAGGTAGGACACCTTCCTGCTTTCTCCGAATTTGCCATGTCTGTGTAATAGTCGTACGCTACACGGTAGCATTGAAATGACTGATGCAGGGATGGATGCCGCGAGGGGGAATGGTCTATAGCCTATCGAGCAACTCGTGTCAACAGAGCAGGCACTAGGAAACATGACGGAAGCTTTGTGGAAAGAAAAGGAGCGCAGGGCTCAAATATTTGAAATGGAAAAGTTGAAGCTCCAAATTGAGCCTAAAGAAATAAAATTAATGCAAATGCAGCTTCCGCCACTAGCGGATGCACAACATCAAGAGCGGTTGGGCGATTATGCAAATGAATTGAAAACGGTACTCGCTCCTATGCCAGAAAAGGACCCATTGGCGCCCGCGGGCCATACGGGCGGAGGTCAGAAGAGCGCCGCACCAGAGGCGACATCGACGCGGTTAGCGATACTGCAACTGCGGTTGGAGATCGCAGAAGTAGAGAGGGAATCGCTGGAACTGAGGCGCGAAACGTTTCGTCTTCGTTCGGAGCGTATAGCACGAGAACAGGCCAGCGAGACAGAAAAAGTGCAAGTTCTGGAAACACAAAGAGCGAGGCCGGAATTAAGAGATGTTAATTATGAGTCTGACGTCGCTGTCCCTGGCAGATTAGTTCCCCAGAACTGCGAAAGTGCACGACAAATTTTAAAGGTAACAGCAGGTTCTGATGAAAATGTCGCCGAGGTGTCCTGTGGGCCATCACTGTCAGCTGAGGACGCGCCGCTCGTGTCGGTCGAGTTGTCGATACAAAGAACGCAGGTAGCGCTAACTCGGACAGCGGTATTGGTACACGCGTTGAGCGCGCCGGGCGACAGCAAAGAGCTGCGTGAGGATTCAGCGATGGTTTCCACCAATGATTCTGGAACAAAGGAAGCGCACGCGGAAAACCATCGGACACCTAGAAAAGGTCGTCGCCACCGAGTGTACCCTAAACGCAACAAAGCCGAGTCCTCTCAGACTACGCCTGCGGGTGACTCAGATGGTAGCAACAGGAAGGGCAAGGTGAAGGCGTGCTTCTCGGCCGCAAGAGGCGTTCACGTTGTGGATAGGCAGCGGCAGATGAGAAGTGGCGTAGCACGTTATTCAGAGGGAACAGCAGTGTACACGGAAAAAGAGGGACGAGCTAACTCACGACGTAAGAGATTTCAGAAGAGGCTGGAGCGCTGCGCCAGACGGAGAGTACCTGGCAGGCGACAGTCAGGGCTAACTGATTGCCCACCACGCATTAGAAAGCAAAAATGCTCATCGGGCGCGCCAAAATGCAGATTGCTGCCAAAGGGGAAGAACTTGACAAGCAACGGCGCTGTCATTTCAGAGTCTTTGTACGGCCGGACCGTTAGACCATCCCCACGCTGCCGGGCCTTTGTAGGTTTATTACCGAAACGCAGAAGCGCTTGCAAAGGGGGTGCGGGAGTTGTCCTTATTTGTGACCGGTCGGCACCAGTGAGACAGCATCCCAGCCGGGCGCGGCTGAAGAGTTTAAAGCATGCGAGCTCTCCGAGTGCTCAATGTTTGCATGCGCAAGTAACCAGTAGATGTAATGTCGGAAGTGGAGGCTAGGGACCAGCTTCGCAGTTGGCATACAGAGAGCGGACATGGCAGGTTCTGGAACGTGCCGGTTGGTGTCCTAACCTTGTATGCACGGAATGAATTGAGGCTGTGTATGTGTGCGCGCAGTGCTGCTTGGAACCTTGTGGCTGGACTTTTATGTCACACTGACAGCAAGTGTCCGCGTGACATTCTTGGTTGGGAGGTGTGGAGTTCGCTGACCTTACCGCGAACTCGTTGATATTGTGTCCGCAGGGAAGGCCGCTCCAGTGGGGTCGGAAGTCCCCAACAAAGGGGCCCGTCCCGTCCCTGCCTCCCCTTCGTGCGGCGGACGTCCTCGTTTACGCCGCGCCGTCACGGGGATGACCCGCCGGGAAAAACGCTAACCATGTACAGCTGTCGACATGTGGTTGTTAAGGGGTTGACGAGGTTTCGGGGGCGCACGAGATACGGCTGAGTATTAGCCGAGTGACCGGAAACCCACTATTCCCGTAACGACTGTGTTCGTCTCGCGCGGTGTATTCTGTAAACACTTTAGGGATCGTTTTGTCGCGTGTGCGAAAGAGATAGGAAAGTGGTAACGGCTGGGCCGTGGGTGCCGCGGGAGAGGGTGGTCGCGTTTGTGCTGTTTGTCTATTTGTTTGCAACGTCTCCTTTCCCAAATGTTTAATCAGCACTCTTTCCCCAATCTGTGATTAGTTGGCGGAAATCCTTATTTTCCTTTCCCTAACCACTGATTGGCGAGATGGGTCGTTTGTTATCTTATTGGTTGCTGTCCCCGCTAAGGGTGGAGAGAGAGGGTTTAAAACCAAGCGCTCTGGGTTGAGCGGGGGCTGGATTCGTCTGATCCACGATTTAGTCATGTAAATAGTTTTCTCCTTGCTTTGTTTCTTCTCGTTTTTTTACCTATGTTGTAAATAAATAGTTAACCTTCTCCTTTCCTTGAGTAATGTGAATGTTTGCGAGTAGAACCACCGGGTCATCAAGAAACCCAGATTTCATCATCAAGTAGTTTCCTCTCATCGCCACCGGAAGGGGAAACTCAACTGAGTAACTAATCTTTTAAAAGATATATATATATATATATATATATATATATATATATATATATATATATATATATATATATATATATATATATATATATAAAGGTACCACAGTGCTTATAAAATAGAAAAAAAATATATCAGGGCCTGCAGAGATACAGCGGGGGCTTAGGCAAAGATGCCCTTTGTCCCCTTTGTTGCTCATGTTGTACCTGCAAGGGTTGGAGACCAAGCTAGAGGGGAGCGGACTAGGCTTTAACCTTTCTTTTTTCAAGCAAGTGGAATAGGTTAAACAGTCATTACCGGGACTAATATACGCGGATGATATAGTGCTAATGGCTGACAACAAGGAAGACTTGCAGAAGTTGATAGACATATGTGGTACAGAGGGAGATAGATTAGGTTTCAAGTATAGTAAGGAAAAATCTGCAGTCATGATATTTACTGAAGAGGGCGGCGAGCATAGAATACAGGAGTTCACGCTAGAAGTAGTGGAGGAGTACAAGTATCTTCGGGTGTGGATAAATAACGGTGCTGAGTATCTGGCAGAGCATGAAAAACATGTAATGAATAAAGCTAGTAGGAATGCAGCTGTCATGAAAAATAGGGCACTGTGGAATTACAATAGGTATGAAGTGCTAAGAGAGATATCTGGAAAGGGGTGATGGTCCCTAGCCTGGCTTTTGGTAATGCGGCCCTGTGCATGAGACCAGATGTTCAAGCAAGGTTAGAAATTAAACAACGGTGAGTAGGGAGGTTAATTAGCTTTGGGAGCACATTGCAATACACCAAATCCGGGGGTACAGGGTGATATGGAATGGGCGTCTTTCGAGAGCAGAGAGGCTAGCAGTAAGATATCATTTGAGGAACGATTGAGAAAAATGGGGGAAAAGCAGTGGGCTAGGAAAGTTTTCAGATACCTGTACATAAGGAATGTCTTGACACGAAATGGAGAAAGCGAACTAGAAAATTTACAAGCAAATATCTGGACAGCAGTAGGGGGCAAATCAGCAATTATCGGTTAAGAAAAAGGTTAGAGAAACAGAGAGAGCTCTGTGGAAAACAGGGATGCTGACGAAATCAGCATTGGGAACATACAGGATTTTTAAGCAGGAAATTGCCAAAGAAAATATCTATGATAATTGTAGGGGAATCACTTTGTTGTTTGAGGCCAGGACGGGAGTTTTGCGGACTAAAACAGAGTCAGTTACCACGAGATAGACCCGTTGTGCGTTGCGGAGGAGGAAACGGCTGGACACTTGATACTTTTCTGTAAAGGGCTCCACCCTACAGTGGAAAGCAGCGGGGCTGATTTATCCAAGGCATTGGGGTTTAAAGGGATACTGAGGAGAAATTGAAGTTGGCTTGTATCGATAGAATACCAGCTCCTTGACGAAGAAGAAGAAGCGCCGACCAAAGAAAACAAAAAACATAAACAGACGTTTCGGCTCCCGTACGGGAGCATTGTTCACATTGAAATGAAGCAAGCAGCTCAGTGGCATTACATATGCATGAAAAGAGGGCGCAGGGAGCGTGCGTAGATTGGGTTAAGATTTCCATCGTTGCGGTTGAGGGTGTGACTAGTAGTTTGGATGATTGATTCCAAGTGCAGGCGAGGGTATAGCTTCTTTTCGGTTGAAAGCACGTGTGCCCGACCCCAGTCGATGTCATGGCCTGTAGATACTGCGTGCTCGGCGATAGCATTTGAGTCCACTTTTTTGTTGCGTACATCGTTACTAGGTTCTTTTAGCCGCCTCTCGAAATTTCCGGTTTCGCCAATGTATGCGTAGTCACAGTCGGAACAAGGAACCTTGTACACTACGCCTGGATATTTTTCTTTGGGAAGGGGGTCTTTGACATTTACCAACGCATGGCGCAGTTTTCTTGTCGGAACGTGGGCGATATGAACACCAAAGGTGCGCATGATGCGTGCTAAAGCCTCGCTTAGTCCGGGAACATAGGGCACGGCAGCACGTTTCAAGGGTGACAGAGGAGTATCGCTTGCTGGGCGACATAACTGTTTTTCCACGGATTGCACAAATGAGGTCGGGTAGTTGTTGCTTGAAAGTTCTTGTCGTATAGTTTGAAAATCAATGGTCTGGTCTTCAAGGGAGCTGCAGATGCGTTGCGATCGTTTGAACAAGGACATAGCGACTGATTTCTTCTTTGTAGCAGGGTGAACCGAATTAAAGTTAAGGTATCTTCCGGTGTGGGTCGGTTTTCTATAAACGCTGAAACTGAGCTTATTGCTGTCCCGCCTTATCAATACATCCAGAAAGGGCAACGCACCATTCGCTTCTTCTTCGGTAGTGAAGTCTATTGCTCGTTCTATAGAATTCAAATGGTGCGAGAAGGCGGCTAAGTCAGAATTACGAATCAGGCAAAAGCAGTCGTCTACATATCTCAGGAAAATTCTAGGAGGTGATGCAAACGTTTCAAGGGCACGGCGCTCGACGGATTCCATACAGAGGTTAGCGACGGTCACTGATATAGAGGCACCCATTGGTGTGCCCTGAAGTTGACGGTAAAAGCGTCCTTGAAAGACGAAATAAGTATTATCCAGGCAGAACTGCAGGAGTCTACGGATATCCAGAACTTCAATGGGGGTTCGTTTAGGTAGAGACTTGTCAGCTTCGAGAGCAGCAGAGCAGACTTGTACGGCCAGGTCGACAGGAACGCATGTGAAAAGCGACTTGACGTCAAACGAGACCATGAGCTCGTCATCGTCCGGTGCTATGTCGCTTACCTTCTTGATGAAATCAGTCGAGTTGCGAACGTGCGTTGAGCCAAGGCCGACAAGAGGGGAGAGGATACGATGGAGGTAGCTGGATAGACTGTGAAGAGGGGACCGACTGTAGTCTACGATGGGGCGCATGGGCATACTAGGTTTGTGCACCTTCGGTAGACCGTAGAGAGCAGGGGCTGAGCCGTTGGTGCACAGCAGAGTGAAGTAGAGTGGCTTGTAGGTCGGGGGAACGAAACGAAAGACGTCTGAAAGAAGTTTCTGCAAGTCGCGCTGTACTTTCGAGGTTGGGTCCTTGTTAAGACGGGAGTAGGTGCTTTCATCTTCCAGGAGGCTTTCCATTCTGCTTATGTAGTCAGTTCGGTTCAAGAGAAGATGAAAGCACCTACTCCCGTCTTAACAAGGACCCAACCTCGAAAGTTCAGCGCGACTTGCAGAAACTTCTTTCAGACGTCTTTCGTTTCGTTCCCCCGACCTACAAGCCACTCTACTTCACTCTGCTGTGCACTAACGGCTCAGCCCCTGCTCTCTACGGTCTACCGAAGGTGCACAAACCTAGTATGCCCATGCGCCCCATCGTAGACTACAGTCGGTCCCCTCTTCACAGTCTATCCAGCTACCTCCATCGTATCCTCTCCCCTCTTGTCGGCCTTGGCTCAACGCACGTTCGCAACTCGACTGATTTCATCAAGAAGGTAAGCGACATAGCACCGGACGATGACGAGCTCATGGTCTCGTTTGACGTCAAGTCGCTTTTCACATGCGTTCCTGTCGACCTGGCCGTACAAGTCTGCTCTGCTGCTCTCGAAGCTGACAAGTCTCTACCTAAACGAACCCCTATTGAAGTTCTGGATCTCCGTAGACTCCTGCAGTTCTGCCTGGATAATACTTATTTCGTCTTTCAAGGACGCTTTTACCGTCAACTTCAGGGCACACCAATGGGTGCCTCTATATCAGTGACCGTCGCTAACCTCTGTATGGAATCCGTCGAGCGCCGTGCCCTTGAAACGTTTGCATCACCTCCTAGAATTTTCCTGAGATATGTTGACGACTGCTTTTGCCTGATTCGTAATTCTGACTTAGCCGCCTTCTCGCACCATTTGAATTCTATAGAACGAGCAATAGACTTCACTACCGAAGAAGAAGCGAATGGTGCGTTGCCCTTTCTGGATGTATTGATAAGGCGGGACAGCAATAAGCTCAGTTTCAGAGTTTATAGAAAACCGACCCACACCGGAAGATACCTTAACTTTAATTCGGTTCACCCTGCTACACAGAAGAAATCAGTCGCTATGTCCTTGTTCAAACGATCGCAACGCATCTGCAGCTCCCTTGAAGACCAGACCATTGATTTTCAAACTATACGACAAGAACTTTCAAGCAACAACTACCCGACCTCATTTGTGCAATCCGTGGAAAAACAGTTATGTCGCCCAGCAAGCGATACTCCTCTGTCACCCTTGAAACGTGCTGCCGTGCCCTATGCTCCCGGACTAAGCGAGGCTTTAGCACGCATCATGCGCACCTTTGGTGTTCATATCGCCCACGTTCCGACAAGAAAACTGCGCCATGCGTTGGTAAATGTCAAAGACCCCCTTCCCAAAGAAAAATATCCAGGCGTAGTGTAGAAGGTTCCTTGTTCCGACTGTGACTACGCATACATTGGCGAAACCGGAAATTTCGAGAGGCGACTAAAAGAACATAGTAACGATGTACGCAACAAAAAAGTGGACCCAAATGCTATCGCTGAGCACGCAGTATCTACAGGCCATGGCATCGACTGGGGTCGGGCACACGTGCTTTCAACCGAAAAGAAGCTATACCCTCGCCTGCACTTGAAATCATTAATCATCCAAACTACTAGTCACACCTTCAACCGCAACGATGGAAATCTTAACCCAATCTACGCACGCTCCCTGCGCCCTCTTTTCAAGCATATGTAATGCCACTGAGCTGCTTGCTTCATTTCAATGTGAACAAGTCTCCCGTACGGGAGCCGAAACGTGTTTATGTTTTTTGTTTTCTTTGGTCGGCGCTTCTTCTTCTTCGTCAACATGTTTGTCCCCGACCAGACGAGTTTTCGTCGAACTCTCGACTTCAATACCAGCTCCTGATCACAAAAACGCCACTCTTACTGAAAACAAAGCTCTTGTAAGGTAGAAAAAGCAAGAACCAAAATACAGCTATCGCCGAAACAGCCCAATCTCGCAAGTACAGGCGTGATGACAACATAGTACAAGAGACGCCACCTTGGAGGAATTTTACTTACTCCATGAAGTCGCGAATCTCTGATGCTGACAAAAGGAGGTTGCACGGTTCAATATTGAAGTAAGTTTTGTTTTATAACCGAGAGTGCAATTTTATCACACAAGAAAGACAGACAAAAGACAACCTGAATGTTGGAAGCAAAGAAAACAGATGCTTGGCGGCGCCACAGGCGGCCTGGAGAGTTTCGATTTTTTATGGCGCTTCGCGTCTATGGGCTTTGCGTGCCCCGTGGTTTTCTTTTTGACGCGCCTCGATTTACAAGCGCCGAACAGCAGAGGAACTCCAAGTGCCGCTTCAAGTGCTAGTTAACCTTTGAAGGAGCCTGGTATGATGGCACGAAGGTCGGTGATCGTACAAGGCAGTTAGTAGTATAAAGGGCACTTTTGTCTTCGTACGCTCGCCCGGCGAAACATTCCCGGCTGTGCCAGTCAACTTCAAGCTACTTAATGGAAATCGTTTATTAGGGACGGGAGACAAGGTACAAGGCAGTTAAGAAAAATTGCTGATGGCCTAGCTCTGTTAGGCGAGGATATACGTAGCGAAAGCGCGGAGACTTCTGCATCGGAAGAGTGCATTCACTAAATGCGCCTTTATTGATGGTCAACCTTGAGGTGTTGCGGCGGAGTGGTAGCGTCTCCGCCTCAAACGGAAAAGGCCCTGGTTCGATTCTGAGCCAGGACACACGTTTTTTTTTTATTCAGTGAGTAGGTGGGGGAGGGGGGGGGGGATCCGTAGCCTCCATAGACGCTGCCACCGAATACGTTGGTTAGCGGTTAAGCACCGGCTCTGTTAAGGCGCATTTATACGACGGCGTAAAGCGCGCGCGCTGCACAGCGACGTCAAAGCGAAACCCTCTATACTCCAGCTGCGCTTGACCGCCGACGCATTCAGCGGCTTCGGCGCACACTGACCGCACTCGCGAAGTGCTTCGAGCATGTCTCTATTTCGCGCCGAGTGCGCCAGCCGCCGCCGCCCCGGAAAGACCGATTCGGCTCCGCGACGAGGTGCGCGTTGCGACGTCATTCAATAGCTTCAGCAGTTGGGCGGAGCTGTTCTTTTCGAGCTCTCGGCTAATTTAATCCAATCACAGTACACATATGAAGGTACATGCAGGGCGAGAGGCCAGATCCAGTTGGCCCATTGGATCCAGCGGAAGCCGTTGAAGCGTCGTGCGTCGGCTTTAGTTTCAAGCCGCCAACTTTAAATGCGAGCGCCCTTGAGCACCCATCCGTTTTTTTTGCGGCAATAAATAAATAAATAAATAACCTGGTCCTTGCAACCGTGGGAGACCTCGACGCCGCCTGCTGCACCGTGCAACCGCGCCGTTCTAGGAATCACAATCCGTTGGCCCCAAAGCCCCGGCCAGCCTCCGATGGGCGCAACGCGCCGACCTTGTCCTGGCCCCTCGCGACTCCCCGCACTTGGGTTATGATATCTGATTAGCTACGGCTGCTCACTGAGCAAGGGGGAACGACCCGCCAGCGCCTAACCTAACCATGCTCCTTCAAAAGCGTCGCACGCTTTGTGGGCCTGAGGTCGGTGAAATGCAGGCCGGAGTTTTTGCGAGAACTACGTCGTCGGGTTCGGGAACGGGATCCATCGTAACGCTGGCAAGACGCCGGTGCAAACGTAAACGAAGCGACTGTAGCGACCCCCGATTTATGCCTTCAACGTGCGGCGGCGGTAGCCTTCATTTCGGCAGCTGCTAGACCGCACCGCTAGCGGGCAGAAATCAGGGAGTCTGCGTTTACGTCACGTTTCACGTCATTCCATCCTATGACGTCATAAGAGTTCTCCGTGACGTCATAAGAGTTCTCGAGTTTGAATCGGAGCGGCGGGAAAAACTTTTTCAACTTGGAATCCAAATTTCTTTGAAATAAATGCATCTTTCGCTCGCGGACAAGCGGCAACAAAGCCATGAAATGCCGAACTATCATATTTTGCTAAGAAAAAAATTGATAAAGTTCTACTCAGTGTCCCTTTAAGGACAGTGAAGGGAAATTAGATTTTAAGCGGGTAGAAGTAACCAAGCGAAGGTTATTTGATTTGTGGCTAAAGTCAAGACAGGAGTAAAATTTCATGTCCTGGCTAGGTGGCTTGAGCCACCACCCGATTTAAGGGTTCAGCCGTATCTATCCATCCATCCATCCTGGGTCTCACAAGCCCCACAGGTTGCTGTGTTTTGAACAGCCACCTATCAGGGCAGTGGCGCATAGCTTAACCGCTGCGCCACTGCATTAGGAGTGCTATGAGGACTCCCCGCGATCTATGAACGTAAAGTAGAGAATGACTGTGTCGGCGAAGCGATGCCCGAAGAGGACCCCAGGCCGCTGAAGGGACTCATTAACATTTCGCGTCATACCTTTGAGGTGGAGCATTAATGTCCCCTCAAGTTTTTATGGAGGCTTCTCTTATCGCCGGATAAAGGTCGACTCGAGGATCCTGGCAGAATAGCTAAGAAACTCGATATTAACGAACAGCCCTTGAAAACCAAGTCTCGCTGCACCAAAGGAAAGGAATGCGTCAGATGATGCATTGGCGCTGCCGGCGCTGATGGCCCCATTGTTCCGCACGGGGAACACTGCGTGACCTCTATCGGGCTCACGAAGTAAACAACAAATTTTGTGTAAGCACCTGAGCATAACGGCCAAAGTCGTCCATTTCTGTTGTCAACCACTGCAGCTTGAAATACGAGCGAAGGGTTTGTTTTGTTTTTTTTTGTTTTTTTGAAGCGAAAGCTTCACTACTCTAGGTTTTCAAGAGGGCAGTGTCAGTGCAGCCACGTGACAGATGTCATGTGGAATCATGTGGCAGGTCATGTGACTTAATGACGTCATCACAATCGGCCTACCATGGAAGGTGGCTGCCGCCTCATCGGGCATTTCATCGACGCTTTACAGACAATCCGTTCGGCAGTGTGTGTGGCGTTTGTGAACGTAGCCTTGCAAAGGAAACTTTAGCTTCTCACCGGGTCAACCAAAGTTTAAACCACGGCTAATTTTTTTTTATTGACGTGGACATAAAAGGAGATGTTGGTTCCTGATTATGGCGCCGGCTACTCCTTTGCACATAATTGATGAAAAACACTTCAACTGGTGACATAACGCTCAACAAAGCAAAGCAAAACTCACACAAGCCACAAGACAAATACAATGGACGCGCCAGAAATGCTAGCATAAAAGGGAAAAATAAGGTAATGCCTAGTGACATAAAATGAGAGCATGCTATAAGCATTATTATGTACTAATCATAGTAAACGGTGTAAAAACCATACTAAAAAAAATGGAAAGAAACAATGAGCTGCAACAATAACGACAACATATATCAGATATATCAGATATATAATAGAAACACATACAAATGATTACCAGGGCATTATAGAGCAGAAACAAAACTTTACACATACATCAGAGTCAATAGAAAAACATATGATTGCCAGGACGCTGGACAGCATGTGCTGAGGCAAACAATCACAGAATTTACACAAGAAATATCTGGTACTTCGTGAGGTTGCCACTGTCCTTGACGAAAGATTTCAATGCTATGATCGCCCGTTTTTGTAGTGCATGCGTCGGCCATGGACCTTTTGAAGAGGCGTGTTATCAAGGGTGGTCAAGTCCCTCTTCGGTTGTGTCCTAACAAGTCATGCTCTCGGCAATGCAGTTGCAAATGAGGTACACCTTCAGCCTCGTGACCACATGCACATCGCGGGTTGTCTGCATGCCCCATTCCATGTTGAAAGCGATACGTACAGGCTGCTCCAAATCCCAAGCGGTGAATGAGAGTTTCCAGAATTCTGTTGAGCGATATTGGGATTTTAAATCGTAAGTGGGGGTCAATTTGATAAAGGTTAGAAGGTATAAATTTTGTCTGTAACCACATTTTTTCGTTTATACTGACTCGCATGTCTCTTAAAATACGGCGGGTTTCACATCCTGGTAATTGCAGGCATGAAGTTGAAGCATTAGCATGAGCTTGCCCGGCCGTTGCATCTGCTTCAGTGTTTCCTTGGATAAGGCAATCCCGGGTATCCAATGAAAGTCTACTAAATGCTGAATCCTTGATGAGATGCATTGGAGAATTCTTTAAGCGTTTCGTAAATCAAACATGTCTTCCACGCTGCAGAACTTGGGCTGTCGAAGGATTTCAATGCAGTCTGCGAGCGGCTGAAGATCTCCCACCTATGTGGATCTGCTACGTATACTATGAACTGTAGGGCCAAATAAATTGTATTATCTCAGATGTCGTTGGCACTGTTGCTTGAGCCAGCTTACTTGCTCGTCATTCATTCAGTTCTGGAATTACAAATGCAGATGTCGATGAATATTTAAGACTTGAGCCATCAGTATAGACATGAATGTGGCGAGCACACCAAATGTATACTTGGTAAATGGCTAACTGATTAGCAGCAAGTACCATCAATTCGTATTTTCTAATTATCCGTTCGACAAGCAACTCCATCTTAGGAGTCAACAGGGGCCAAGGAGAGTACGTTATTTTTCCCGTCAAACACTGATAATTTTCAAGAGGTCGTCGGTGTTCTAGAAACACTTGATGATTTTCGCTTCCCTGGCGATCCTGTAGCGCGGAAGCTAACAGGTGTTTTCAAAGTAGGGCATTAAACGGAAAATGTGTCGACAAGTTTCAGTTGCTCGGAACACTTGAAATGGAGGCTACCGTGCCTCTGCGATTACCAGAGAGCTAGAAGTCGCTCGCGGAGCGCCCAAACACACCCGAATACATCTAGCTATCAGCCTCTGTAAACGCTTTTCTGTGGTTTGTGAATGGCCGTGCAGTATCGGTGCAGAGTATGCAATTTTGGTCGTATGAGAGCATTGTACACTTGGAGCAGAGATGGCGTCAAGATGCCCCAAGAGGAACCAGCAAGTCTGCGAAGCACATTTACCACTGAGTTCACCTGATCTTCTAGAGTTTTGATGTGTGCGGCCCAAGACAGCTGCCGGTCGAGTATACTACTCCCAGAAAACAGTGTTGCTTAACAGCAATCAATGGCTGGCCCTCCAGACAGGAACGATAATTCTTTATCCGCTTTTGGGTGAAATGCAGCCCAGCTGTTTTCGCGTGCGAAACCGTCATCCCTCTTTCTTTAAAAAATTATCTATTACGTCAAGGCCATTTTGTGTATTTTGGGCAGGTGTATAAACGTGAGGTTGGGCGAACATGCCTCTTCACTTCGCTAACAAACTTTGGAACACGTACCAGAGCATTGCAAGCAGTGCAATGGTTGTTTTCGCCGGTTTAATTGTACTAAGATTGTAGGGCGTGGTAAAGACCAATTGGCTAGGGAAATTTTATTTATTTATTTATTTCAGATACTGTCAATCCCATAGGGATTTTTACAGGATGGGCACATAGTAAGAAGGTACAAAGCGAATACAAATGGAATGGTATATATTAAGAACACTGTTGTTTGCAAGTAATTACATGAGTATGGGAAAAAAAACACAGATAGTAGAAAATAAAACACATAACGAAAGAGTATATTTCACAGAAAAGGGTGCGATTTTATACATTGTAAGTAGTATGTTCATACAGATGCTGTTATATGCAGTGATACGAGTGGTCTGTTGTACTTGTATAATTATTATTTATTTATCTATTTTAATTATCGCGCAACTGTTCTTCTACCAGAGTTACAAATTTCTGCAAAGATGTATTAGTAGTGATAGAGGGGTTCAAACTATTCCACTCTTTTATGGCAAGCGGAAAAAATGAGTATCTGAAACAGTCGGTTCGGAATGCGTACTCTCTAAGGGTTAATGGGTGCTTATGCCGGGATGGTCTCGATTCATCTACAGATATATATAACGAAGTATCTATGTTTAACGAGTTATGAACTAATTGGAACAATAATTTTAGTCGTGCTAGTCTGGCGCGTTTCTGTAAAGTAAGAATACACGCTTGGTTTAGTAGTTGGGATGGTGAATCACTGGTCCTGTATTTGTTAAAGATAAATCTAATTGCCTTTCTCTGTACTCCTTCTAGTTTGTTAATGAGCTGTTGTGTGTAGGGAAACCAAATCGTGTTTCCATATTCGAGAACTGATCGTATAAATGTGTTATATGCTAACAGTTTGGTCTCCGGTGGCGCTTCTCGAAGCCGTCTTCTAAGGAAGAACAATCGTTTTAAAGCAGATGATACTATACTGTTAATATGTGATTCCCATCTTAGATCATGTGAAATGATTAATCCAAGGTATTTGTGTTCGTGAACTCGGGCGAGCGGTATGTTATTGATGCTGTACACATATTCGGACCTTTGTTTTTTACGGGTTGGAAGACCAGGAAAATTTCGATATGCAGTGAAGGCACGTGCACGTACCCCATCTGTGTATCTGATGGAGAGGGAATTGAAGTTTTTAAAACGCACTTGAGTTTTCTTAGCACTCTTTATTATCTATCGCTCTTTCTCTTTTCTTTTTTTGGTCTTTTTCCACACATTTTAAGATTATCAGTTTGTTTTTACCTTGTTTTATATCATGCGCATGCGTGTTGTTGCTCTGGGATGGGGTGTGTTTTACCGTTTCATTTCATTCTATTCAGTTGTAAGTGTAGCAACCGTCCTGTCTTCACCCTTCTTCGTCCCGTCTATATGCTACATTTTTGTTTATAATAACATTTTGTAACAGCGCTTGGATGAAACCCGCAGCTGGGTCAGATATCATCAGCGTACAGAAAACACTGCAAACCAGGTGGGAGCCTTCGTGGTAAATCCGCCGCAACGTAGTTGAAAAGAAAAGGGCTCAGTGCACTTGCCTGCAGAATTCCGTGCATCGGACTGTGCTCTCCACTTTTCCTTTCAGTTGTTTCCACGTAAATTTTTCTATTACTAAGCAAGTCTGAAATCCATCGCAGAGGCTTCCACTCACACTGACGTGAGGGGTAGATGAACATGGCTGACAGTGTCAAATGCCCATTTTATGTCCAAAAATACTGCAATGGTGACATTACAGTGGCTTCGCTCATGTTCCACGCATGTCACAAACTCACAATCTTTATGATCACATCCATTGTGCATCGACGCCTACGAAAGACAGTCATGTATTCCGAGACGACTGCAGCCTCATCACGCCACTAATGAAGCCTGGCCGCAATCATCTTCTCTATAACTTTTCATAAGCAGCTCGTCAGGCTCAATGGGCGAAAAGAGTCAAGAAGAAGGAGGGATTTACACGGCTTAAAGACATGGATCACACGAGCAATGTCCCATGCTTCGGGCATAGTCTCCTAGACCCACAGGTCGTAAACTATCGGTAACAGCACAGCTGTTCTCTTGGGTCCAAGGTTTTATAAGCATGCTGTACGTCGTGGTGTCAGGAATATGCAAGTGCTCTTTTAACTTAAATTGTGAACTTGATCGTACTTCAAATAAGCAGGTTGCGCATGAAGGCTAGCGCTTACTCTTCATAACTCTGTAACGTGCTGTCCATTTCACGTGCTCTCCGGATACTTGCATCAAGTGTTTCACCCTCTGGTTGGAAGAACAGCGACGTATGTAAAGAACTCCTCGCACTTCGTCAAGAAGCTTAAGGACGTCACTATAGACGACGAGGATGCCCTTGTCTCTCTCGACGTGAAGTCAATGTTTACGTCAGTCCCGATAGACTTCGCAGTTTCATCCTGCAAACGCCTTTTAGAAAACGACGCCTCACTCCCTTCACGTACGCTTTTTGAGGCTGTTGACCTTTGTCGTCTGCTCGAATCCTGCTTGCGCAACACGTATTTTGTCTTCAGGAAGCAGCACTACAAACAAGTGTTTGGTACAGCCATGGGTGCTTCCGTCTCTGTCGTATGCGCAAACATTTCTCTAGAACGCAATAAAGCAGAAGCACTTGGTTCATTTCATCCAGCCGCTAAACTGTTTCTCCGGTACGTCGATGACTGTTTTTGTGTGGTCCGCCGACAGGATGCAAGCCGTTTCATTGAGCACCTGAACTCCTTTAAGCCGTCAATACAATTCACCAAAGAAGAAGAACACAATGGCGCCATTCCCTTCCTGGACGTAATTGTGCAAAGAACAAGCAAGGGTTCGCAACGTGCGTGTACCGTAAGCCCACTCACACTGGTCGGTACCCGAGTTTTCGTTCGGCACACCCTGTCGCGCATAAACGCTCCGTTGCGTCCGCACTTTTCGACCGCGCTTTCCGCCTTTGTTCAAGCCCAAGGACACTCAGATCCGGACTAAAAATCGTGAGTAATAATCTTGCCAACAACGGGTACCCGAAAAATATGATAATGACCCCAGAAAGCCGCTGTTCACGTCAGAACGTGGAACCAACGGCCACCGAGATAAGCAAGCGGGCAAGCATCCCCTACGCTACAGGAGTCAGCGAGGCCCTAGCCAGGGTCTTCAAGGACTACTATGTCCATATCGCCCACGTGCCACCAAGTAAACTGAAGCAAAAACTTGTCAGAGTTAAAGACCGGGGTGAAAAAACACATCCCCGGAGTGGTGTACAAAATTCCCAGCAAGGACTGCAAAGCTGCATACATCGGCGAATCAAGCATTTATATTAGGCGCTTAAAACAACATCAAAATGACGTCACCATAGGCCGCACGAAAGAAAATGCCTTGGCTGAACACTATCAAGCTGCCTCACATGCCATCGACTGGGACAACGCCTCAGTCATCGCGACGGAGAAGTATTTATCGCCCCGCTTACTACTAGAATCACTTCACATCCAAACGACACCACATATTTTGAACCGAACGCGGGGTAACCTTCCTGAGATTTACGTATGCTAATTACGCCACCTGCACCGTATATAAGTCACCACCTTCGTCCATCTGCTGCCATTGTGAACAAGGGATCCGTACGGGCCCCGAAGCGTCAATTGTTTTTCCTTTTTTTTTCCTTTTTTGGTGAGTGCTCCTCTTTTCTGTTGTTATGCTGCGCATATGCAGCTGATTTCACAAATTCCTCGGAGTCTACCGAAGCGCTTGGGCGAGAAATAAGCTGACAAAACTCGTCAGCAAGCACTGTTTCTGGAGCCGCCCGAGCTGTTGCAAGCGCTCGGAAAGGGTTATTCTGCGTGATGGGTCCGCTTAGAGGTCGGATTGTCATCCACATCCTTGGCACTGGTGTCTAAGGGGTCAATGTGCCGCCGAAGTCACGCCAGCGCTTTTTGCCTAAATTCCACAGGCGTCTACGCATGAATTGAATTGAATTGGCTGTTGGGGAAAGGAGTGTACCTTCTGAGCTTCACGATATGATTCTAAACAACCACTTCGACGACAAGCCTTTCCGCTCGCCTTCGAACAGCCGTCAGGCATTCATAGTCTCCATCGATCCTAGTGCATTCTCCAGGTATAGTGGCTTCCGTGGTGCAACACCTCAAGTTGTCGTGTAACAGCAAGGTGACACCATCGATGTCAGCGTCCAAGCGAACTAGCTGAGGCACGTTGAAACGAAAGCCTTCCAATTGGTAAATGTGACTGCGCGCCCTTCTTCCTCACAGCATAGGCGAGGGTGTCTTACGAGTATGGGATAGTGGCCATTCCTCCGAGTTTCGATGTCTCTTGTCCACCCCACGTCAGATACAACGTCTGAAGTACAAAGAGTCAAATATACACAAGTGGAATATCGGAAGCCGCGCAGAAAGGTCCGTGAGCCGTCGTTAAGCACACATGTTAAATTTCTCAGTATCGCACTCAACAATCCTTCCGTGGGCGTCACAGTGATCACAATACCAAACGGTAATGTGAGCGTTGAAGTCTCAAGATATTACCAAATTTGAGTCCAACATTTTGAATATAAACACGAGAGGATCTCTCAAGAGGCGAGTAGAGGCTTGCAGGTAAATACTTAAAAACAGTTCGACACCTGATCAGATGACACCTTGCATGCCACATACTCCGGAACGTCTAAGTCGCTCGGCTGAATTAGAAATGAGGGCAAATCTTTCCTCACGCGCACCATAGCTCTGCTCAAGCCAGACCACCGTGATGACTTGAAAGACACATAATTCGAGAGAAGAAAATCGTCACTCACACCAGCTGCCTGTACACAGAACACAGGAAAATTATGCTGAGCAAGAAGTGGACGAAGGCCTGCACTTTTTGTCCTTAAGCTGTTGGCGTTCCACTGGAGAACCGCGACATGGTCATAAGGATTACACATAGACTGCTTGCTGAAGGGCAGACCTTGGTAGCTGAGCCAGTAAATGTTCCATAAACAACAGAGCCTTTACTTCTGGGAGGGTACTTGCCAGAGAGAGGGCTGACAGAATCCCTCCCCGTACTGTTGCAAAGAGCAAGGGAAGGACCAACTGCACCACTGAAATGGAAGCCTTGTCTCCAAATGCTGACACTACCTCAGATGCTGCTGTCGAAGTCCTGATATCAGGACGCTGAAAGTGCACCACTGGAGGACTTGAGGCAGGAGCTTGCACTTGAGTAACAGGTCATTGCTGAGCAGCTCGGACGTGTAGGAAACCGAGGAATCCGACGCAGTATCTCCCTCTTGACCGCCTTCTCGATGTCGAGCAAGCCTCTGCAATGCCGGCGCGTGCGGCACAGCTGAAGCCCGATCCTGCACTTGGGTGCTAAAATTCAGCCAAGCAGGCGTCCTTTATGCAGAGAGATATGTCTGAGAATTCAAAACCTGCAGTTGGTGACGCTGCACTGAAGTCTGCCGCCCAGGATTCATTGAGTCCAGATTAAGAGCGGAGCATTTCGACGAGGTGGTCGTCCTTCCATTATTTCGTGTCGTCGGAGAGATGTTCTGAGGGCATCCAGGGAAGGAAGCAGAATGGTCACCTACACAATTGGGTCACTTGGGTTGCAGTAGTGATTTACACTCTTTGCTTTCAAGAGCATCCTAATAGATCTTGCATCAAAGCGGACAGTGACATCGCTTCACCATGTGGCCGAACCACAGACAGTTGAAGCATCGAAGAGCGGGACCTAAGTACTCTTGAACGGGATGAATTGTAAATCCCAAGTGCATCCGTTCCGGCACAGAACAGTGTTCTCTGAACGTGAGAATCACAGAGCACAGGAGATCGGACTTTACCACCCCATCCTCTTGCCGCTAGAACCTTGTCTACGTCGAGCAGAAATTACTAAAGCGTCTCTCAAAGACTCTAGGAGCTGCCCATCATTGTACTCAAGCTGGTACATTGTGTGTTTTCCCTACATTCCTCGAGCATTTCTCAGGTATGAAGAGCACGAACCCTAGGCCGGGAATGAGAGAGCAATACCAAACGCTTAGCAGCTGCCCAGGAAGCAACACTAACAGAGAAACTTCCGTTTTTGTTCACTCAGAATGATGTTACTTTCTCGGATGTCACCATTTCCGATGAAACTTTGTTCGGATTCACCTGCCAAAAGCTTCGGCCCTTCTCTGACGGGCGATGATGTCAAGCAGTGGCATTTTGAAAATTGGAATATTATGTGGTCATTATCATCATCAGCCTGGCTACGCCCACTGCAGGGCAAAGGCCTCTCCCATGTCTCTCCCATTAACCCTGTGCTTTGCCAGCTGCGCCCCCGTATCCCCGCAAACTTCTTACTCTCATCCGCCCAGCTAACTTTCTGCGTTCCAAGAGAAGGCAGTCCCTCAAGAAAAATGTATGCAACAACTGTATCTTGCCGGTACTCACCTATGGGGCAGAAACATAGTAGAAATTACGAGGAAGAGGCTTGGGCAGGGCATGTAATGCGAAGGCAAGATAACCGCTGGTCCTTAAGGGTAACGGAGTAGATTCCAATAGAAGGCAGCTCAGGGCATGTAATGCGAAGGCAAGATAACTGCTGGTCTTTAAGGGTAAGCTAACGATTGCCTTCTCTTGGAATCTGCTCCGTTACCCTTAAGGAGCAGCGGTTATCTTGCATTCGTATTACATGCCCTGCCCATTTCTTCCTCTTAATTTCGACTAGGTTTCTGCCCCATAGGTGAGTACCGGCAAGATACAGTTGTATACATTTCTCTTGAGAAATATTGGTAAATTGTCATTTAAGATATGAGAGAATATGCCGTATGCGCTCCATCTTATTCTTATTCTTCTAGTTATTTCCCTCTTATAATCCAGATCAGCTGTCACAACCTGCCCTAAGTACGTATTCGTTTTACCGCTTCCAGCACCTCCCTACCAATTGTAAGCCGCTGTTTCCTTCCGAGACTGTTGAACACTGCTTTGGTTTTCTGCATGTTAGTTCTTAGGCCCACCATTCTGCTATGCCTATCTCATTGATCATGCTTTGCAGTTCATCTCCTGAGTGACTCATGAAGGCAATGTCGTACGCAAATCACAGATTATGAAGGAATTCTCCATTAACTCTTATCCCCAACTGCTCAAATCTAGGCCTCGGAACGCCGCCTCTAAACAGGATTGACGAGATCGTGTCACCCTGCCTGACGCCCATCCTTATTGGAATTTTATTGCTGAATTTATGGAGGGCTATGATAGCTCTGCAGTTGCTATAGATATTTTCCAGTATTTTCATATAAGACTCTATAAGCTGCAGCAGTGAAAAATGCAATGTCGTACGCATAGACGTACGTGCGAATGTGTTGATGGCTGGGAATAGAGCTCATTAGGATATTAAAAAGCACAGGCGACAGGACTGCCCTTTGTGGAACACCTCTGCATTGCTTATATCGTCCAGAACTGACACCATTCAGTATACAAAAACTGTTTTCGAGGAACGCAGATATCTACGCAATTAAGTAATTCGGAAACTGCAGAGTATGCAATCTTTACAATAATATGTAGTGTTCCACGCTGCCATAAGCTTTGGCTAATCTAATGTCACCAACGCAGCATGCATTTTTTGGTGCCGCGCGACAATACGACTCTCAAGGTCGGTGTGTGCATTCCATGCATATGGAGCATTTTTGACGGAAACCAATTTGACAGTTACTAAGGATATTGCGGTCCACAAACCCCGAAACACGTAGGAGTATGACCCTTTCAATTAACTTAACCACGTTTGATGTCAAAGAAATGGGTCTAATAGCCAACACCATTGTTTTAGGTAATTTTTAGGCGATTTTCCACTCAGGAGGAATCCATGCATGTTTGATGGAAAAATTTACCAGCTGTATCAAAGAGGGTCCTTGACACTTTTGATGTTACCCTATTCGGGCCAGGAGCAGCAGTTGGTAACCTCAACACTATCGGGGAAAGTTAGGGAAAGGTAATAGGGAGGACATGCTGAATCTGGTCCACTCACGCCACAAACTTGGAGCGCAAAGGAAGTACATACGAGAAACGCTGCTCTAAACCTTTGGCAATTGTCTCAATTGTTTCTATTGCTTCTTGCGGGGTCAAAACACATCAGGGTGAATTTTCTGAAACCGGAATCTTTTTCGGCGATCTTAAGAATCCAAAAAGCGCGTGACGATTTCTTGATTTTGTTAGGAAATCGAAATCTCGGAATCATAATTTTCTTTCGCTTGTGTGATTGTGCGTTTAAAAGTAGGCGTAATGAGCTTATAATTGTGTCCCTTCCTAAGCCCTTTTTCTACGTCCCGTTCGTTGCGCTGTAGTCAAGGAACTTATAATCAAGCCAATTTTTCGGGCACTGATTGTGTAGGAGCTTCATCCATGTAGCTTTTATGCGTCTGTAATCCCGCGAACAATCTGCATTCCACCATCTAGCTGAAGTGTTCCCTCTTGATGTACGCATCAAAAATTCGGACTTCTTTCGGCATTCCTCAATAGCAAAGCATATGCTATTTGCTGGATGCTCTTCAGCAGAACTAACCTATGAAGCAAGAGTAGAGCGCAAAGTGGACTGACACTGGGCATAGTTTATAAATGACCTCAACTGAAAGCACGCCGGAGTTAAGCGGCAATTAACATCAAACACGATAGGTAAACGATCACTTGATGCTCCACAATCCATAGTCGACCAATTGAGTACAGGAACACAAGGGCTTGTAAAGTTAAATCTAACACAGATTGAATTTGTTTGCGGAAAAATGTGGCCGAATCCGAATTCATGCACGAAAGGTTATCAGTAACCCAATCCCAAAGACGCTTACCACAGACAGCTGTCTTAAAGCCCTACGACATATGTTGAGAATTCAAGTCGCCGGCCAAGAGAACTGACTTCTGACAATTAAGTTGCAGGGGATCTAGCATCCTGGTATCCTGCACACCACAAGGAAAGTAAACATTTAATAATGAAAAGGGATGGCACACTGGAATTTCAAAGTCTAAAGCCAATAGCTCACAGTCTACAGTAGAGGACTGAAAAGTAATCTTAGCCCTGCGACAAAATTTAGAAGAAACTAGTATGAGTAAGTCTCCACCTCTTGACTGTCGATCTTGTCAAAATGGAGAATAATTTTGCCAATATAAATGTTTTTTCAGATATAAGCCAAGTTTCTTGTAAAATATTTATGTCTTGATTATGTTGGGATATAAGGTACAGCAAGTCTGTTGAAGCTGAAAGAAATGACAGACAGTTCCACTGGAGTACTCTTAACACCCCTATGGTTGAGAAATCTGGCCAGCAGCCACTACCTGCCCCAAAATAGTTTATTTTGGCTTAGAGCCAATCTGTTGCTTCTTTCATTTCGGCTGAGGATGTGGAGAAAAAGGGTTAGGCATGGGGGATCAACTGCGTTTGAGGATTCTCGTATCTTAATCCACCATCTCTGCATCATGAATAATTTAAACATTATATGAATTAGCAGACTGAGGAAGTGGTGAAACAGCAGTAACTTGTTCCTGGTGCAGAGACAACGCAGGCAAGCAATGTTGGGTCATTAACGAAGGCATGGCTGACATGGCAGAAGTCGTTCCAATTTGCATGACCTGGGAAATCTGCGTTGCAAGAATATTAAACATGCACTCTGTGACAATGCACACTACCCTGTAAACCATCTTAGTCATAGAGGCTTCCACAGCAGTCACTATTGCCTGAGAGATAGACGAATCTAGTGTCACTCCTGAACGGGGTGACTCACCTGTCATAGCCTTGAGCTCTCTCTTTAATTTCTGATATTGCCGCGAACAGTGTTTGCGGTCGGTTATGTCTAGGATTTGTAATTCATGATCGTGAGAACGACAATCTGTGGAATTCGCAGCGTGATATCCATCACAAAGGCAACACTTCTAGTTTTGATCACAGCACATATTTGATGGATGATCATTGCCGCATTTACAACACCGCAAGGTGGACTTGCAGCCACGAGCACTATGCCTATGTCGCCAGCAATTGTTGCACTGCAGTGGCTTAGACGGAAGGGGATCTACACAGAATATTAAGGGCCATGCTTTTATTTCTGAGGGGCAGGCAGTACCCGCAAGAGTTGCAATAGCCGTTTCCGTTGGCACCCGCACATTTTTTACCTCCCGCCTACAGGAATACACCGCAACAACACCCGCTGCAGAGAGAAGGTCGAGGGTCTCAACTGGAGACAAGCAAGAGTCCACACCGCGAACCAAACCTTTTCTGCAGGCGAGATGAGACAGAATGAAGCTGTTTACCGGAAGAGATCCAAAAGAAGAACAGTTTAGAAGATCCTTTACGCACGACAGGTCTGGTGAACGGCACCGAATCCCGCCACGTCCAAACTGCCTTACCTCAGTGATTGCCTCATAAAGAGAAGTGGCCACCTGGAGAGCAGCTAAATAGGCCCTGGGTTGTTAATTTTGTTAGCACCACCATCCTTTGGCGCCAGCGCCACAGGAATGCTGCGGACGCCGGAGCGTTTAAAAGCTTCCAGAGGCATCTCACGAGGCGATAGGGAAGCCGACCAGGGGGAGCTCCCCTGGCCGGTAGACTGCTTAGACATTACCTGAGATTTACAAACTCACCGCGTGCGTTATCCACACAAGCCAAAAGTCGCAAATGCAAAGCGGGAAAAGGAAAACAGGACCAGCCACCCCATACTTAGCCAATCCCGCTCCTTCTCCGTTCTCATTCTTCCTGTTCTGTTCATTCTGTGGCCTTCTTCTTCTTCTCTTGTTCTATGGCTTCTGGCTTTTCTGGTGGTGACGCGCAGGTGGCGCCACCAGCGCGCGCGCGCCGTTACCATGACGACCTCGTGTGTGACGTCACCCTCTCCCGTCGCTATATCGACGTCAGCGCTATATCGACGCATTTGGTTGTTTTAATCCTTTGTTTTTGTTCGCTATAATTGCCTATAATAGTTAAATATTCATTTTACAGTCATCAAACTTGGCGTGGGGGTTACAATTTGTCCCCTCTGCCTGATGCTACTGTTCGTTTTCTGCTATTTTTAATTAGTTGCCGCGTTATTCTTTGAAGACAGCGTTACACCGGACGCGCAAATATGAGCCATTTAAGGTTTTCGCCTTAATAAGACTCTTTCACACCCTGATTCCGCAATGCCTGCACGACTGCTGAAGTTTCCACTGGGTCAAATGCTTTATCGTAATCAATGAAGATTCTATATAGAGGTTGGTTATATTCTGCGCATTTCTCTATCCACTGATTGATAGTTTGGATATGGTCTATTGTGGAATATCCTTTACGAAACCCTGCCCGATTATTTAGTTGATTGAAGTTTAAAGTTGCCATGACTATATTCGCGATTACCTTAGTAAATACCTTGTAGGCAACGGATAGAAAGCTGATCGGTCTGTAATTTTTCAAGTCCTTGATGTCTGCTTTGTTATGAATTCAGATAATGTTAGCGTTCTTCCAAGCTTCTGGTACGGTTGAAGTCATAAGGCGTTGCGTATACGGGGTGGCTAGATTTTCTAGCACCATCTGCCCTCCGTCCTTTAACAGATCTGTTGTTATCTGATCCGCGCCAGCTGCTTTCCCTGTTTTTATTGCTCCTAAAGCTGTCTTTAATTCCTCTGTCGCTTCTGACGGGATGACTCATTGCTGTGCGCTACTGTCTCTGTGATTAACGTCCTGATTATATTGTCTTCTGTATAGATTTGCGTAGAACTCTTCGGCTACTTTAACAGTCTTATCCATACTGCTAATGACGTTGCCTTCTTTGTCTCTTAACCCATACATCTGGTTTTTACCTATGTCTTATTTCCTTTTCACCGCTTTTAGGCTACCTCCGTTCTTTAGAGCGTGCTCGATTCTCTCCGGATTAAACTTTCTTATGTCGGCTACCCTTGCGATTATTTATTAACTTCAATAGCTCTGATTGTTCTACTCAGTCGGTAGGGTTAGACGCCCTCATGCTTTGGCGTTTCTTAATCGGAATTTTCGTCTCCTGAGATAGCTTGTCGGTATCCTGTAGAACCATTCTACCGCCTACTTCTACGGCGCACTTCGTAGTGAGAGCCGCGAGATTAACATTCATTGTTTGAGCATTAAGATCGTCTTTCTCAGTAAGAGCAGAATATCGGTTCTGTCGCGAAGTCCTGAATTCCTCTACTTTCCCTCTTACTGCGAACTGATTAATGAGCTCTCGTTTCACTAGTTTCCTCCGTTCCATCTTCAAATCTAGGCTAATTCGAGACCTTACCATTCTGCGGCCGCTAAAACGCACCTTTCCGAGGAACTCCACATCCTGCACTGTACTAGAGTGAGCGCATAGTATGAAGTCTATTTTATTTTAGTCTCACCATTGGCGCTCTTACACGTCCACTTCCTGTCCTCTCGTTTGCGGAAGAAGGTATTCACGATCCATTTTGAAACAGCGCAACAAAGACGGGACGTGGAAACTGAGGTGTAAAGACAAACAAGCGCTGACTAACAACTGGGTTTATTGAAAAAAACACGCAAAATATATACAGAGTTAGGAAAGACTAATCGCCACCATAGTCAACTCATGCCACATGTGACGCCAGATATCCAATCTCCCCTTCGGAAAGGGCGACCGATGGGCAACTAATGCACGTTGCGCCTTTCTCACGTATAAGAAAAGCTTCAAAAACTTCTCGCGTCATCTTATCACAGTGGCGAAACACGATATTAGTGTTCTTATAGTCGGGGGTACATTTGCATTTCTTGCAACGGAATGCACCTTTAGTGAGAGGGTCTCCTTCTGTTTTTCTTTTTTCGTACTCTTTTTCGTGTTTACATTTGCACCTTCTGCAGTGGACCGCCACGTGTGACAGGGGGTCTTTTTTTCTGGTGTTCTCATGTTCCATGAGTCGCTTGTTTATGCATCTTCCTGTTTGGCCAATATATGTGGCGCCACACGAGAAGGGAATTTGGTACACTACCCCTACCTCGCAAGGTACATAAGGGGAAACATGGCGCACCTGACAAGCCCTTTTGTTTCCCTCCTGCCTCTGCCTTACCTGTCTACACATTCTGCCTAATTTCTTCGGGGCAGAAAATACGACGTCAACGCCATATCTGCCTGCCACTTTTTTGAGCCCATGGGACATGCTGTGCGCATATGGAACCACTGCCGGCCTTTTATTTTTATTTTCATTTCTTGCACTCGGCCGAGCCCCATACTTCACGTGCCTAAGCAATTTTTCCGCTGCCCTGGAAATGAGGTGAGCCGGATAGCCATTCGCGCATAATCTGTTTGATTGGGCTGCAATGCTCTCCCCAATCATTTCATGGCAGGACTTCTTGAGTGACGATTGGAGGCACGACAAGATAATGCCTTCTTTTATAAGCTTGGAATGACCTGACCTGAAGTTTAACAAGGGCTTAGCCGATCTTGGCCGATAACACCAGCACACGTGCTTGTCTCGGGAAAACAAAACTAAATCTAGAAACTGCAGTTCCTTGTTCGTGGGTACCTCTGTTGTAAACTTTAGCCCACGCCCGTACTCATTAAACACATTAGTCGATGTTCTTAAGGTGTTTAATGAGTACGGGCGTGGGCTAAAGTTTACAACAGAGGTACCCACGAACAAGGAACTGCAGTTTCTAGATTTAGTTTTGTTTTCCCGAGACAAGCACGTGTGCTGGTGTTATCGGCCAAGATCGGCTAAGCCCTTGTTAAACTTCAGGTCAGGTCATTCCAAGCTTATAAAAGAAGGCATTATCTTGTCGTGCCTCCAATCGTCACTCAAGAAGTCCTGCCATGAAATGATTGGGGAGAGCATTGCAGCCCAATCAAACAGATTATGCGCGAATGGCTATCCGGCTCACCTCATTTCCAGGGCAGCGGAAAAATTGCTTAGGCACGTGAAGTATGGGGCTCGGCCGAGTGCAAGAAATGAAAATAAAAATAAAAGGCCGGCAGTGGTTCCATATGCGCACAGCATGTCCCATGGGCTCAAAAAAGTGGCAGGCAGATATGGCGTTGACGTCGTATTTTCTGCCCCGAAGAAATTAGGCAGAATGTGTAGACAGGTAAGGCAGAGGCAGGAGGGAAACAAAAGGGCTTGTCAGGTGCGCCATGTTTCCCCTTATGTACCTTGCGAGGTAGGGGTAGTGTACCAAATTCCCTTCTCGTGTGGCGCCACATATATTGGCCAAACAGGAAGATGCATAAACAAGCGACTCATGGAACATGAGAACACCAGAAAAAAAGACCCCCTGTCACACGTGGCGGTCCACTGCAGAAGGTGCAAATGTAAACACGAAAAAGAGTACGAAAAAAGAAAAACAGAAGGAGACCCTCTCACTAAAGGTGCATTCCGTTGCAAGAAATGCAAATGTACCCCCGACTATAAGAACACTAATATCGTGTTTCGCCACTGTGATAAGATGACGCGAGAAGTTTTTGAAGCTTTTCTTATACGTGAGAAAGGCGCAACGTGCATTAGTTGCCCATCGGTCGCCCTTTCCGAAGGGGAGATTGGATATCTGGCGTCACATGTGGCATGAGTTGACTATGGTGGCGATTAGTCTTTCCTAACTCTGTATATATTTTGCGTGTTTTTTTCAATAAACCCAGTTGTTAGTCAGCGCTTGTTTGTCTTTACACCTCAGTTTCCACGTCCCGTCTTTGTTGCGCTGTTTCAAAATGGATACGTACCAACTTGCCCAAATTTCTGCTTTATTCACGATCCGTAACTTTTTCCTATCTCCGAACTCTGATAGCCACTCTTTCCTGCTATTCTTAGAACCTATCCCATAGTCGCCTACAGCCTGGTCGCCATCCTGCTGCTTGCCCACCTTCGCATTGAAGTCGCCCATCAGCACAGTGTACTGTGATTTTACTTCATTCATTGCTGACTCCACGTCTTCATAGAAGCTTTCAACAATCTGGTCATCATGGCTGGATGTAGACGCGTAGGCCTGCACAACCATCAGCTTGTACCTCCTCTTGAGCCTAATTACGACAGCTGCCACCCTCTCGTTAACACTATAAAACTCCTTACGTTGCCAGGTATATCTTAAGTAAGGAATCCCACACCTAGTTCTCGTCTTTTCGCTAATCAGCGATAGCACAGTACGTGCCCGCATCTTAGTATACGCCTCACTGTTGTATAGTTAGTTCTTGTTTCCTTTTCAATGTGAACACCGCCAGAGGGCTACAGTTGTGTGCATATATATGTGCGTGCGTCACTGAATAAACTGGGTTTCATTCCATGCGTTTGCTGTCATGGTTCACGGTCTTCAAGGGCGGTTCACGCCTACACTACATTGGCGACGAGGATGAACGGAAGAGCGGGCGTATCAACCTTTTCGCTTCCAGTCATGAGCTTTTCCGGACTCGCACCACCGCCCCCATTTCTGCCTGTTCCAGGTCGCCCGGCTGTTCCTTGGTCACAATGGGTGCGACTATTCGAGAACTACATGCTGGCTTCGGGAGCGTCTGATTTTTCGGCAGAGCGTCGCAAAGCCCTTCTTATCCACAGTCTGGGAGTCGAAGGCCAGCGAATATTCTTCACGCTTCCTGGGTCAGCCAAAGACGCCAAAGAAGGTGAGAGCGCTACCGCTAAGGATCTGCCAGCAGATAGTGAGGGCGCAAGCACCGGACTGTTGCCAAAACAGACAGAGACGGCACCTTCGCCATATGACGGTGCGGTTACAGCCTTGGGGAACCATTTTACCACCCGAACTAATATCGTCGTAGAACGTCACCGTTTTCGCAAACGCGTCCAGCAGCCAGGTGAATCTATCAACGAGTATGTTGTTGCATTACGTGAGCATGCAGCGGCTTGTTCGTTCGCCGTGCTTGAGGATGCGCTCCGTGATCAGTTCCTGACAGGCATTTCTTCGCAACATGTCCGTGAGCGTCTGTTGCTCGATGGCTCGAGTCTTTCTTTTTCGCGTGCTGTGCTTGTAGCCACTCAGCTAGAACAGACAACTCAAGACGTCCAAGCTTTTGCGTCTACAAGTGTACAGCATGTTGCAACTAAGAACAACGCCTCCTTCCACTGCTTTCGTTGCGGTTCTAATCAGCACTCGGCTGCGTCGTTCCACTGCCCGGCTAAAGGGAAACGCTGCCATTGCTGCGGTCGGGTCGGTCATTTCAAGTCAGTGTGCAATAAGGATCGACGCGTTGCTTCTGTTCGGGAACTAAGCAGCGAAGAACGCAGTGACGTTGCAAACATTCTGGTAGTGGCCGCATCCATTCACCCTGGTATTCATATTGATGTCTCAGTAGGAAACACCAGCGTAGCATTCTTAGTTGATTCGGGATCAGCAGTTTCCATTATGTCGTACAGCCTCTTCAACCAGCATTTCTCCAGTAAAGCACACTGTACTGCCCCGCTAGTTAAATTATTGGACTATTCAAGACAGCCCATACCGGTGCATGGATGTTTTCTCTCTGAGGTTACGTACATGGCTCGTACAGCATCCATTTTGTTTTATGTCGTGTATCGGGGCACTTCGCTTCTCGGTATCGATGCGATTAGAGCTCTTAATCTACGAATTGAGGGCTCATCCCTTTGTTGCCTTGAGACAACTGCCACTGCAGCTGGTAGCCAAGAACGACGTTCTGTAAAAGAAACGCATCCGTGTTATGCTGGGCTCCCCAGCTACTTAAGAAAAGAGTTCCATTGTCTGTTTGGAGAGGGCATTGGTCTGGCTAAGACTTTTGTTCACCAGGTTAAAACGCGTCCATCCGTCCAACCCACTGCGTCTAAGCTTCGCCGCCTACCACTGTCATTACGACCTTTGGTCTCAAAAGAACTTCGTCGGCTGGAAGAGACGGATGTGATTGAGCGCGTCAACGCATCAGAATGGGTCTCCCCTATCGTCCTGGTAAAAAAAAAAAGATGGAGGGATTCGCCTCTGTGTCGACCTTCGAAAAGCCAACAAGGCCGTCGTGACGGACAATTTTCCGCTTCCCCACACTGAAGAACTTCTGCACAGCCTTGTGGGTGCAACACACTTTTCCAAGTTAGATCTGGCATCTGCTTATCACCAAGTTTTGCTACATCCAGAGAGCCGTGATTTAACAGCCTTCGTAACACACGACGGACTTCATCGCTTCAAGCGTGTGTGCTTTGGATTAGCTTCCGCCCTCTCGGCCTTCCAACGCATGATGTCGCAAATTCTTCAAGGATGTTCTGGTGTCTTGTTTTACATCGACGACATCATCGTTTTTGAAAAGAGTGAAAAAGACCACTGGGCAAACCTTGCGACCGTTCTCAGGCGTATAAAAGAAGCAGGGCTCAAGCTTAATGACAAGTCTGTATTTTGCACAAATGAACTTTCATTCTTGGGCCACAAAGTCACGCCCGATGGCATCATTCCACAACCTGAGAAGGTAGAATCCATCAAAAACATCCCTGCTCCCACGGATGCTGCTGGTCTTCGATCCTTCCTTGGCTTAGTGGAATATTACGCAAAGTTCGTTCCAAATTTAGCACATGTTGTCGAGCCTATGCGGGCCCTTCTTCGCAAGAATGTGCCTTTTATTTGGTCTGAGAATGTTGATGCCAGCTTTCAAAAGGTTAAGTCCATGCTCGATTCCGGGACAGTGCTCCGGATGTTCGACGCATCTCTTCCAGTCGTTGTCGCCACAGATGCATCCGAGTGCGGCCTCGGAGCAGTTCTTTAACAGATGCATGGGCACAAGTTATTCACAGTGGCGTTTGCGTCAAGGACTCTGACGCCTGCACAAAGAAGGTACGCCGTGAGAGAACGCGAAGCGCTCGCGTGTGTCTGGGCTATCGAGCATTGGCACACGTATCTTTGGGGGCGCCAATTCACGCTGTACACAGATCACCAGGCTTTGGTATCTCTCTTGTCAAGTCAAGGTACTGGTAGACGGCCGCTGCGCATAGCACGCTGGGCAGAGCGACTTCTTCGGTATAACTATACGGTGCAATACCGGAAGGGATTGGAAAACCAAGTTGCAGACGCTCTGTCCCGTCTTCCAGTCGCGTTACAGCAGGACGACACGTCTATAGACGAAGTGGTAGCATTCATTCAAGCGCCATCGTGCATCACCAAAGAGCAATTCCAGCAGAGTCTAGCTGAAGACAACACGTTACAACAAGTCATTTCTTACGTCCAGTCGTCATGGCCTTCGCACAAATTTCTTCCGGTTGAACTTAAGCCATATGGCAAGGTACAGCAAGAATTGTCCGTTGTTGATAACTTGTTGCTCCGAGGAGAGCGTCTTATTGTTCCAGAAGCACTGACTCCGCAAGTGATCGCCACAGCACATGAGGCCCATCCCGGAATTGTCAGGACGAAGGCGCGTCTACGAGAGCGGTTTTGGTGGCCGGGCATGGATCGGCAAGTCGAGCTCGCGATCCAGACCTGCAGCATCTGCCAGGGAGCAGACAAGAGCGCCAAAGTATCTGCTACACCACTGCAGCCAGTGCCATTCCCAGACGGTCCATGGCAAAAGATAGCACTCGACATCGTGGGACCCCTGGAGCGAGCTCCGCATGACTGTCGGTTTGCGATTACTCTGGTGGATTATTTTTCGAAGTGGCCCGAGGTACACTTCAGCTCCGACGTCTCCACCACTACAGTCACAAAGTTTTTGCTTTCTGTATTTTCCCGTGAAGGTTACCCGGATGAAGTCGTTTGTGATAATGGGCCACAGTTCACGTCTAGAGAGTTTGAGCAATTTCTAAAAGATCGTGGCATCCGCCTTCTGCACTCATCCTTGTATCATCCTCAAGCGAACGGGGAAGTTGAACGCTTCAACAGAGTTTTCAAGTCGTATGTTCAAGTGGCAGCGTTAGAGCAGCGTCCGTTTCGTCAAGCAGTAATCGAGTACCTTGGAATTTACCGCTGCACTCCGCGCGCTACTACGGGGCTTACCCCTGCATTACTGCTCCATGGACGCGTACCAAGAACAAGACTTGATATTGTCGGATACCCGTCGCCTGCCTTTTTCAGCTCCCCAGACTCTGAGCTGGAGCGCCTGCGCGAACGGGTGAAGAAGCAACAGCAGTACAAAAAGAAGTATACGGATAGCCGCATGTCTGCGAAAGAGACTACTGTGAAAGTTGGGGACTATGTGCGGGTGAAGAAGCCAGATACTTCGTTCAAGGGAGACTTCGCTTTCACGGGTCCCCGCAAGGTAACGAAGAAATATGGGCGATCGTCCTTCCGTCTCGACGACGGCAAGATATGGAATGCGGCCATGCTATCGAGGATTCCAGCGGCGCTTCAATCGTGGAACCCCAGCGAGAGTGGTGAGTGTGTCCGCATCCAGCATGGGTCGCCTTCTCACGCCCCACGATTGCTCGGACCAGTTCTTTACACTCCGGACCCACCTCAAGACACAACAGAGGCGTTGCTTCCAACGCCGGACCCTCCGCGCCGTGTGCTACCGCCTCGCAAGAGACGACCGCCTGACCGATATGGCTACATGTAGGCTAGTGTGAACTCTAGGTGAAGAGTGCATGAATGGACTGTGTTGTGATCATTTTTGTCAAACTGCAATGGTTTACATGTACATGTGCATTTGTTATTAGTAAATCCTTTGAGATGTGGCAATACGTACTAATCCACTAATTCACTAACCTTAACACAAAGGGAGGGAATATGTTGTATAGTTAGTTCTTGTTTCCTTTTCAATGTGAACACCGCCAGAGGGCTACAGTTGTGTGCATATATATGTGCGTGCGTCACTGAATAAACTGGGTTTCGTTCCGTGCGTTTGCTGTCATGGTTCACGGTCTTCAAGGGCGGTTCACGCCTACACTACACTCACCTGTCCTCCTAACCTCACTAAGCCTTATGACATCCCATTTAATGCCCACTAGGTCTACAACAACACTGCTAGGATAGCCCCACTGCATAGGGTTCTACCGTTAAACGTTGCCAGGTTAAGATTCGAATGGCGGCCTGTCCGAAGCTAGAGATTCTTTGCACCCTCCGCAGCGTCACTGTGTCGCGAATTTGCAACGCGTCCTCAACTGGAGAAGGGGAACACTATCGCGTGCACGTTCGAACAAGACAAACAATTCAAACAAAACTAAACGAAGCCGTGTTTATATTTTAAAGGAAAAGGGTCAATAAGAAACGAAGTCGTAAAGAAAAAGCCACACTCAACATGCGTACAACACAACAGGTTAAAGCAAAGTGTTCACCAAATATTGAGCGCCCCAGGTGAAGCGGGGATGCCTTCTCTAGACAAGGCGGACCCGAGTGGATGAACTGCGACGCGTCGCTGGCGCTGCGTCGAAGGAAGCGGCGGAAGGGAGCCAGGTGGTAGTAGGAGCGGAAAGGAACATGGGGAGACGCCGCTGGTCTCCCGTCAACAGCCCCAGGTACTTGGCAGCTGCACGGAAAATGTAGCCAGGTCCCGTCAACGGCGTCCCGAAACGCCGTAGGCTTAATGTAGGCTATCCAAGGGAGCCGTTCGCCAGCACGGACCCTCACTCCATCGGCTGCTACCTCCAAGCTTGAAAGGGACGCAGGAGGCTAGCGTAGGTGATCCAAAGGGAGGTCTACGGCAGCACGGACCCAACGTCGACGGCTGCCACCTACACGCTTGAATGACGCCACCTCCGCTGCGCTGTCTCCCTCCACACCTAGGTTTTCTGACACGTCAGCTCACCGCTCCTCGTGCTCGCCAAACTCTTCGTCGTCGTCACCTCGCAAACGCCATTCGCACGTGCACACGCGCAACGCTGGGCTGGCGCATGTAGCGCTCCGCTGTCGACGCAGCACTGTCGACGCGCCACGCTCCAAGAAATCCCCTGAGGATTTGTTGTGCACCTCACGCACTGGTCTGACTACCGCCTTGGTCAGTTCCTCCGCAGCCGCTGGGAACTGAGGGACGACGGTTAATTGGTTTGTGCATAAAAGGTTGTTGCCAAGTGCCACACCAGGGTTGCCTAATCCTGTTCAGATGAGGGAGTTCGCTGTCGGGTCTCGTCACCGAGATCAGGCCGCACCCCAATAATTGCACTTTGTTTATTTCGCTTTTTGCCATTACAGAAAGCGTGGGTGACGAAATAAAAGCGGTTCACAATAACCGCTTGACGGGCTTCGTCACCCGAAAAAGTCGACGATGACAGCAGCGGCAGTTCTTGCGGCATACAAATAACAATTCACATCTCAAACAAAACAGATTGTGCTATAATGCAGGTAGGGGGTTAGATATATTAAACAATGACAAGGAAAAAAAACGGTCGACATATGTATTTCAGTACTAATACAACCTAAACAATAAAAGTTTCACGAAGTGCACGAAAAGACATTGGCGGGGAGATTTTTTTTTTTAAACCCCGGTGTATAACTGCGCGGCACTGCGATTCGAGCCCCGGTCCTCATCACCGCGATGGCGGTACTCTTGTGTAAATATTGAGTGTGTTGTGTTGTGTTGTGTTTGGTTTAATGGCGCATAAGCAGCTAAGGCTATCATGGGCCATGCTCAGAGTGCGTGTAAATATTGAAAGAAATGGTATATTTTTTTCGGATACGTAGCAAAATCTTTCTTTGAAGTTTTTCCATCGCTCGCATTGAGCAGTTAAGACTGCCATAGAAAACCAAGAGGGAACGTTTCTGACGATAGCAAAAATGTGAATACCAAAAAAAATGCAAGCCTGCTGGTGTGATATCTGGCGATATATTTATTGTTATAGTTAAATCTTACAATATATAAAAAAATGTGTTCATAACCTCTTTTCCGTTGAAGAATGCATTAGTCCAGAATTGCTGGGTATGACACTAGAGGAATTCCTTCAAGCCTTTTCTTCTTGTGTGGCTAGCGTAAACGGTGCCTCGTCACATTCTATATCTGTTTCACTGGGCACGTAGACAGATGTGTTCTCGTCATACAAGCAGCTGTCCCGCAGACGGGGGTTCTAGTTCTCCCATCTTTTTTCTTCCTTCGTAACTCTTGGCGTTGTTACTGAAACTCTTGCACCTTCAAGCACCAGTAATGTGGGCTTCAAAATGTTAGGTGGCACTTCAGGGCCACCCGGCTCTTGGCTGCACCCAAGAGGAGCATTCATGGTGCTCGGATTACCACAGACAGCATTAGGCTCGCAGGACTACTCTCGGCCACCAACCACGGTTCAGAGTGAAGGCACGCAAAAAAAAAAAAAAAAATGAGCCGACGCTGAGGCAGCCACCGTATATGGAGCGTTAACACAACATAATTAGCCGTTTCAAATTCCTGCCGTGAGCTAGACTCTAACTTAATTAGTACGTTTATGCTGCACGAAACGCGAAATCGTATGCCACCACCCCGAACACTCTGGTACAAACGGTTGAACCGCAGTGTTAATATGAAGATTCGTAAAGATGTAAAAATAGAGGTACATAGGTCGCCGGTTAGAATCCCTGCAGTCAGCTAGGCTCTAAATTAAGTAGTAATTTTATGCTGCACGAAACGCTGAATTGTATGACGCCATCCGGAACATTCTGCGGAAGTGGCCGCCCACAAATTTTACGCGAATGTCGGGACAAAGTGGGCAGATTTTGACGTCTGCCAGACAGGGATATATATATATATATATATATATATATATATATATATATATATATATATATATATATATATATATATATATATATATATATATATATATATATATATATATATATATATATATATATATATATATATATATATATATATATATATATATACACCGTATCGACATAGATTATTTTCGTTTTGTGGCGCTCGGGCATGACGCTGCTGCCTGTTATTATTTTGCTCAATTACGTAACCAGTTCGGTTACTTTTGCAACCACCGGGTTATTTGCGTTATAAAGCATAACGCAAAGACGCAAAACATGAGAAGTAGACCTTCACATTCCAGTACAATGTCGTTACCATGGAGGCCACCATATTGGGTTCCATCCGTGGAATCGGCATAACTCGGAGGCTCGACACGCGACCAGTAGAGCTAACGCTCTAAAAAAGCAAAAAGCCCTTCTCACCCGAATCTCTCGGAACTGCTTCCTGTTCATGCCAAGGCTGGTGAGTACACGAAACGACGGATAGAACCGCAAAAGCGCGAAAAATTGTTTAGAGCGCTTGAAAGCAGCGTTCGAACAGGTGCACTTCTTTCTGCCAGAACGGTGAGTCTGTCTCCTCATTCCTTGTATAACTGAGTGTGCAGAATCTCAAGGCATACGCAGCCTATCTGTCAGACAATGAGCGAAGGAGGAGTGGAGGCAGAAGTTAGAGTGGGCTTTAAAAAATAATTACAAATATCAATGTCCAGCCCGCACCAGCAGTGAGCTACAACGGGCTCAAAGCAATATTAGAGTAAAAAAAAGGGATGATAATAAAAGTAATTTTCCATTGCATAAAAAAGGAAGAGGGAAAGGGGAGTTGAAAAAAAAAAGGTCTACCATAATCAGCGAGACCTTAGCCGAGGAGGGGCCCGGCTCAACGGCTTTTATTGACTATGAAATACTAATTATTCTAACATTTGCGCATTGACGTACTACATATCCTTCTTGACGTACATACATTCTTATCGTACATATCTTGACAAATTTTAACATTTGCGCATTGACGTACTACATATCCTTCTTGACGTACATGCATTCTTATCGTAGATATCTTGACAAATTTTCTTGGTACACATATCTTGTACGGCAGTTTTTCTGTGTGTATCAGACCAAGATGGTGTCTTGAGTAGATCTTCAGCCTTGGCTTTACGACGCTTGCCTTCAATGTCCAGCTCCTGAGGTGCTGATAAAAACTTAAAAAAAACATTAATATATGCCCTATTACTCTTACTTTTTTCAATCGCCCTGTTTTTATTTATTGATTGATTTATTTATACATTTTTTTGCTCTTAAAGTCCTGCGCATGTACTTATGTCTCTCTCTCATTTTTTCGCCTTTTTTCCTATCTGTGTAGATGGACTATTCTCCATGAATAGGGGATGGCTTTTCTCGGGATAGCTGTAAATATATTATGAGAGAATATTAGGGGTGTGCGAATATCGAAATTTTCGAATACGAATCGAAAACGAATATGAAGAAAAATGGCTCCGAATATCGAATCGGATATCTGTTCAGTACAAAAAAAATTTCAGAAGGTGATAAACAATCAATTGCTGTTGCCGTTATTTATTTCAATATAGTGTATGGTCTTTGCAACTAAAAAAAATCAGAATGGTCTTTGCAACTAAAAAAAATCAGAACAAGACAGCCTCAGTACCATATAAAAACACAGATATGTATACTACTTGATTAGACAGCATAACAGTATCCAAACTGTAATGAGGTCATGCAAAACAAAATCCATAAAATGACAAGACTGGCAAAAATATTACGTGATGACTAGTAAAACCTCATTCATTCGGAGTTCAAGGGACTAGAAGAAATGCCCGGTTCATATGAAGGCCTCGGTTTATAAAATCCCCCCCCCCCCACCGGAAAAAAAGACCCTGCCGAAAATGCGAAGATGCAGTAAGGCCTTATGAGGCGGCTCCATCGCGCTGACACCTGTAAGCCCGTGACAAGCCGCCCGTTTTGGAGTGCTGGAAGAACAACACAAGGGGCCTGGGAATACACACAGGCGTTGGAACGGCGAGACGGTTTCTAAAAAGGGAAATGAAATAACCTGCGACGCGCCAGACGGCGTCCGAAAGCCGCGCGGAGCTGGGATTGGACTACCGGCGAATGCGCGGCCCGACAAGTGCAGTTGCCGCGGAGAAGCGGCGAAGCTCAGAAACCGAAGCTGTGCGGCCAGGCTATTCTTTTTACCTAGCGACAGGGGCCTTCAGATCGTTGTCACGCCTGGTGCGCAGGTTACAATGCACCATGCAATAGGCGAGATTTTTACAGGATCGCTTACCCCATTGTGACAACTCTACGCGCCCCTTCAGGAGGCTCCCGCGACATTCCGCAAGTAGGCTTTCCCGCATAGCTTAGTTTACAAAACGGGATGGCGGAGGTCACGCTCGGAGAGTTATGAAAGCGACAGGACGCATTCTTCGGATTTGGGCAATAAATATGTAACGCAATACGGGAGGATTTAAAAAAAAGCGCGATTTCGCGCAGCGATTGTTCGAAACGGGCCGCCGGCCATCGCCATCTTGTTCACAGCACGTGTGGTATGTGAGAAAGCCCACTTGCGGAATTTCTCACGAGGTCAAGCCTAGTGGCGTCGGAATGCGATCGGTGCGCGTGATAAATGACGGAGAAGAAAGGGAATAGGACCTCTGTATTGTTTTCCTGGAATTTTTAACTCGATCATCGGCTAATCTGCCCAGATATTGTCCTTTTGCCATGGTCAAATTTATGAAAGTCTGCGCAGTATATGGGACCAATGGCGAGTATTCAGGAATTTTCGAATATTCGATAATTCTCGAATATCAATTTCTCGAATACAAATACGCATCGAATATCAAACATAGTCGATTCGTATTCGAAATTTCCAATATTCGCACACCCCTAGAGAATACAGCTCTTACTATACTTTCCAAACAACAAATATCTCTTTTTGATTAGAATAATTGCCCCTAAAACTGGTGGCGCAGGCTCGTTCGTTGCACGGCAATTGGTAAGGGCAGTTCTGCAGCCCCGTATTGTTTATCAAGCCCAGTTTCAACATCTTACAAGAGCCCAATGGGATCGCCTTGAAGCCATGAACCGAGAGGCTATGAGGACCATTACGTCCCTTCCACGCATCACACCGGTCATAGCTTTAAAAGAGAATGCAAAGCTAAATACCATTGATAAGCTGGTGCAGCAGCGCCGTGATGCGCGTAGTCTTAAGGCCAGTCTATCGCACTCCACGCATGCACTGAGGACTTATGCAACGTCACACTCTATTCTTCAGCCGCCAACGCCAGTTCTTCCCTCATGGAAGTTTGTACAGCTCAGTGACAACAAGCCAACAGATAATCGCCCGCCAACATCTGCTCATTCAGCATCGTTGCTTAGCCAGAAATTAGAGGAACAAACTGCTTGCCTGCCTGAAAGATCCTTTGTTGTCGATGTAGACGCAATCATACAAGCCTGCGAAGCAACAACAGCAATATACTGCCCGTGCAGACCTGCCCTGAATCAAACCTCTAGGTTTCAGCTTACGGAACCCCCTTCGTCCTTTTGTGCTGAGCTCGTTGCAGTTCTAGAAGCACTCTGCTCCGTGGCCGCCATAACTATGCTCCCTGCGGCCCGCGTTGTAACCCGCACTGACGCCTTTCAATTAGTCCGATTTCTACGACGTGTTAGCCGCTGTCCAAATATATGTCCGGACATCCACCGGCTCGCGGCACGCATTCCGCAGCCAGTACGTATTCAGTGGGTCCCACGGGATCTGCTTACCTATCAAAGTCAGGCAGATTTAGCGACCCGCCTTGCGAATACAAACTCATCACCGCCTCGGCTCCTTCATTTGGACAATTTTACTCTCCTTTCATCAAGAAAGGAACTCCTCCGGCGCCGCACACGTGCTCTCATCCCTCCGTGTGCGGTAACCCTCCCCCGCGGTCTTAACCCGTGCAGAGGAGGTTGCGGTTAGGAGGATCCGGGTCGGGGTTGCCCTCACACCAGCCATCACTCGGAAGTGGCCTCAGTACTGAGAATTGTCTCCTTACTATGGAACTGCCCAGCTCTCAAGCCAACAAGGATCCGGCACCTGATGATAGCAGGTCTTTCGCCAAGCAACCCTTCTTCACATATTGCCTGGACGCAGGGACCGTACCATCGTTCTCTACTCGACTTCATCAAATCAGCTAACCTTTTTTCCTTCATTTAATGTCGACTACATCATTCATCACACCACCCATAATTGATGCCCTGGGGCAATAAATTTCGCTTCAAAAAAATCTTTTCTTCTTTTTTCCCCTTTTCGCTGCGTTTCCTTTTTTATTTTCTAGAGAGGGCAAAATGTATTTATGATAAATGGCGCCAGAGCATTTAATACGTACATTAACCAAGGTGATGCAACAAGATTTTACTCTTTTTCCTCTTTTTCTTGCCTTTTTTTTCATGTTGCTCTCAATGACCCAGAAAAATGCCTGCCTCGGAGGTTCTATATCATCGTACACCCCGTACGGCCAGGGGTGTTGCAAAGTATGCCTCTGGGAAGATTGCTCAACCCGAAAGGAGCGAAGGTCCGCAGACCTAATGAAACTTTGTCTCCTCACTTCTTCCATTTTCTTTTCCACACACGTGGGAAACTTAGAGCAACAGCATTGTCCGTCGGTCGCCTCGATGAGAGCAGGTCATGCCCCGAGGGCCGACTTTATTGCTCAACCCTTAGGGAGCATTTTACATCGTCACTTCGTGACAGTAAGTCGATGGCTCACAATTTGGGAGTGTGAATGAAGACTGGACGGCTCGACCCGTAGGGGGCATGAGACACTCTACCCTTAGGGAGTGTTAAGTATTGTTGTTACGGAGACCTCAGTTGGCCAACTAGTGGACTAGTTCAATCAGTAAATTGTTTGATAAAGGCCTTCCATTTCCACCTGATGATATTTCCCCTCCCGTCTAGCGACGAAATTCCAAGTCAATGGTTAGATATTACTAACCAATTTTTCATTAATTTTCTGAAAAATATTTTCAATTAGATTTAGTGCCTTTGGATATTTTACTATTTCAGGCTTATGTCTTATTACGTCTCCTGGGATTATTTGCTTAAGTGCCGAAATATTTTCTGTCATATAGCTATCATACAACGGGTATGGCGCCCGATGCGGACGCATGTGCGCGCTGCTCCCAGCACATTCGTGGTAGGCAGCAGTTTTTGCCGTGCGCGTCTTGCAGTCAGCGTTTTCACTGCAAATGCATCAACATACAGGCCGAGGAATACAACATCCTCATGGAATCCGGTGCCAGCAAGTACAAATGTGTTCATTGCGTGAAGCGGCGTGATCCTTCGGCGGCAGAGCTTAGCGGCGGAGCCGGCGACACAGAAACGCCCCCCGAAGTGCAGCGCTCTTCCCTTGATTTTCAAGACTCAGATTCCATCAGTGCTTCCCCGAGTGTTGTTTTAATGCTACAAGAAATGGCTAGTCGAATGGATGCGTTAACTGATGAGGTGCGACAGCTCCGTGCGGAAAACGCGCTCCTGCGTGAGGCTTTGAATGGCCTGAGTGCGTCTGTTCGTACCGTCAGCCAGAGTGAGTGCTCGCATTTTGACTGCTCGGAATCTCCCAGCTACGCTTCAGCCGTGGCGGCAAATCCGCCTGCTGGAATGTCGGCCCCTCCATCGAAGCCTCCTGCTCAGGACCAGAGTACTCATCTGCAACGCCCGTCGAAAGCGATGAGCCAACCACCTCGGCCTCGAGCAACGTTTGGCACAGCTAAGCAGTCCATGCTTAAAGTAGCGCCCAGACTACCGGCGAAGAAAAGCTTATTTGTTTCTCGTCTGGACCCGACAACAACGGCGTCGGACATACAGGAACTTTTGGCGGACACAGTAGGTGACAAGGTTGTTACTTGCAGAAAACTGAAAACTAAGTACGATACATATTGCTCTTTTCACGTTTCTATGGATGAGCATTTATTTGAACATGTGAGCAAACCGGAAGTGTGGCCTGATGGTTGCGTATTTCGCCCTTTTTATGGAAAGCTGTGGTCTTCACGGCGCTTTGATGACCCTAATGGTGCTCTAACTACATCCGAAAATGGCTCAGGAAATTAAGCTGTATTACCAAAACACGAGAGGGCTGCGAACTAAAAGGGAAGCTCTCTTCGCGAATGCATACGAATGTGAGTACGACATTATGTGCCTGACGGAAACGTGGCTAAACTCATCATGTTCAAGTGCGTGTTATTTCTCAGATGAATACACTGTTTTCAGGGCCGATAGGGTGTACTCTGACAAGATTAAATACGGGGGCGGAGTTCTGATAGCCTGCCGTTCTGTGCTAAATGCATTTAGGAGACCAGACCTAGAGACATACGAAGAATGTGTGTGGTTGGAAATTCTAACGTGTGACAAATCGCACTATCTAGTCGGCTGTTACTACTTTCCACCAAATTCTGCTCCTAACGTTTTTACCGATCATTTTTTAGATATTGGGGAAAAAATTGATTTTTTGAAGTACAAGGTTCACATCTACGGGGACTTTAATCTTCCTAAGGTCGATTGGTCCACTGGTTTGGTCACTAGTGACTGCACAGCAACTCGAGAAAAAGCCGAATGTTTAATTGATTTTAGTAATTTTCATGGTTTATATCAATTTAATACAATGAAGAACTGTGGTGGAAACATTTTAGACCTAATTTTATCTAATGTGCCTCTTTTTGGCGTGCAAGCGGTGCGCGATCCTCTTGTTCTAGTAGACAAATATCATTGCCCGTTTACCTTGTCGTTCTTCTTGTCGTTTCGTGCAGTGCGTGAGATGGTGCCAGAAAAATTTAGATACGCGTATGGCAATTACCTTAGGCTGTACAATGATCTTCTGGCCTACGACTGGTCAGAATTGCTTGAGACTGAGGATGTAAACACAGGCGTTGAGCTACTTACATCAACTGTACAAGGTATAATTAAAAAATGTATACCTCACCGTAAATCGAAGAAGTGTAGATTTCCATGCTGGTTTTCGCACGATTTGAGACATTACTTGAAGAAAAAACAGAAGTATCACAAACTCTACGTGAAATCAGAAAGTGAATATTGGTACCAATAATATTCATTGTGCAGAAAAATTGTGAAAAAACTGATTGCACGTGATGAAGCCGACTACCACAGACTTCTCGAACAGAACTTTAAAAAGGAACCAAGCAGTTTTGGGGATTTTGTGCGCAAGCAAAGAAATGATAAGGTTAGTGCTGCTGTGATAAAGACGCGCGATGGCATCTGTTTTAAACATCAAGATGTGTGCCAAGCTTTTGCTGATCACTTCAGCTCTTGTTTTGTGCGCCATGATAACACAACTGCTGTTATCACTCTTGAAGACAGCGCTGACTGTTTAGCTTATGATATTGTCACTGAGCATGAGGTTCTTTCGGCGATTCAGAAACTTAAGCCAAAACTTTCAACAGGAATTGATGAAATTCCCAGCTTCATAATCAAAGGATGCGCTGACATTTTCGGCCCTGTTTTGGAGCATTTGTTCAACTTATCGTTGCGAAATGGTGTTTTCCCTCGTCATTGGAAGTTGTAAGTAGTTGTTCCTGTATTCAAGTCTGGCGATGCTTGTGATGTAAAAAACTTTCGTCCTGTGTCACTAATTTGTTCTTTTGCAAAAGTTTTTGAAATGATTATGTGCGAACGCATGGACTCATACTTCAAACAGAAGATCTCGATTCTGCAGCACGGTTTTTTGAAAGGTCGCTCTGTGGAAACGAATTTATGCAGCTTTCTTGATTATACTGGGCCACATGTATTTAATCGTGGTCAGGTAGATGCAGTCTACTTTGACATGACTAAAGCTTTCGATATGGTTTCCCATGAGGTACTTCTGATGAAGATGGAAAGATACGGACTTTGCCCCATATACTGCAGGTGGCTCAAAAGCTACCTTGGCAGCCGCCGTAACATGGTACGATTTTCCGGCTGTGTGTCCAACGAATTTCTGTCATTTTCGGGAGTGCCTCAGGGCTCCAACTTAGGACCGCTGTTGTTTTTAGTGTTTATTAATGATTTGCCGTTACATGTCAAGAACTCGAGAATTTTGCTCTTCGCAGATGATTTCAAATTATTCCGTAATATTGGAGATATTGAGGACTGCCGCCAATTGCAAGCTGACATTAACAATGTTGAGAATTGGTGTTTGATGAATCGCTTAAAACTGAATATTAAGAAGACTTCCGTTCTGTCTCTAACTAGGAAACGCGACACAGTTACGCTTGATTACACACTTTTGGCGGGTGAGATTTCTCGCGTGGCTCATGTACGAGACCTTGGTGTTGTTGTTGATTCGAAGCTTGATTTTAGACTGCATGTAAATTCAATTGTGTTACGCGCATTGAGGCATATTGGTCTTATCTCTAGATTAACAAAAAAATTTCGACGGCACGAATGTCTACGCACTCTATACTGTGCCCTTGTGAGACCGCGTCTTGAGTTCGCGTCAGTAGCCTGGAATAGCGTATCTGTCGCCTATTGCACGAAAATTGAAAAGGTCCAGCGTAAGTTCATACGCATCTATTATGATAGATATATTGGTCGCCGTCGTTTCTACGACTATGATTCTCTCTTGGCAGACCTCAATATGTCTACCCTTGGCGACAGGCGACGCATACGTGACATGCAGTTTCTGCAAAACGTCGTGCGCGGTTACATTAACTGTGGGACCTTACTGATGTCGCTGAATTTTCGTGTGCCGCATGCAAAAGCTGCAAAATGTTTCGACACATTTTATCCCGATTTGCACGCCGTCTGTCCAATGACTCGTTTACAAATCTTATATAACAAAACGTTTAATGACATGGACATATTTGCCTAATTGTTGTTTTCGTGCCTGCTTTTAAATCTTTTGAAGTGGTGTTTTTGATGTATCTGACCTAGTGCGCGCTCGTTTAGGCCACTTGGCTGTTGAGGCACACTCAAATAAACATTATCTATCTATCTATCTATCTATCTATCTATCTATCTATCTATCTATCTATCTATCTATCTATCTATCTATCTATCTATCTATCTATCTATCTATCTATCTATCTATCTATCTATCTATCTATCTATCTATCTATCTATCTATCTATCTATCTATCCATCTATCCATCTATCCATCTATCCATCTATCCATCTATCCATCCATCTATCTATCTATCTATCTATCTATCTATCTATCTTCATATAGCTATATAGCTATCTAGCTATATACAGATATATATAACTATATATAACTATATACCTATATAGCTATATATAGCTATATAGCTACATTCTGTGCGATAGTGATCGAATGTTACTGGATGTTTTTTGCATATACATTCATCGGTCTCTAAGATTCCAAATTGTTTTAAATAAAAAGGAAACTGTCCATGGCCGCTTAATGCTTGTGACGAGAGGTGGTTACATGGAAAGAATTTAGGTATACTTAAAATGCTATGAATCCACTGATAGCAATACGTTTCTGAGCCCTCTTGTTGCCAAATTATGTTCCATTTCTCTTCTGATTCTTTATATAATTCTGTCTTGATAAACTGTTTTGTCGTTGGATGTTGAGTGGGTAAACCTTGTGATCTTGCTTTATTGGCCAGTGTGTGTGTGTGTGTGTGTGTGTGTGTGTGTGTGTGTGTGTGTGTGTGTGTGTGTGTGTGTGTGTGTGTGTGTGTGTGTGTGTGTGTGTGTGTGTGTGTGTGTGTGTGTGTGTGTGTGTGTGTGTGTGTGTGTGTGTGTGTGTGTGTGTGTGTGTGTGTGTGTGTGTGTGTGTGTGTGTGTGTGTGTGTGTGTGTGTGTGTGTGTGTGTGTGTGTGTGTGTGTGTGTGTGTGTGTGTGTGTGTGTGTGTGTGTGTGTGTGTGTGTGTGTGTGTGTGTGTGTGTGTGTGTGTGTGTGTGTGTGTGTGTGTGTGTGTGTGTGTGTGTGTGTGTGTGTGTGTGTGTGTGTGTGTGTGTGTGTGTGTGTGTGTGTGTGTGTGTGTGTGTGTGTGTGTGTGTGTGTGTGTGTGTGTGTGTGTGTGTGTGTGTGTGTGTGTGTGTGTGTGTGTGTGTGTGTGTGTGTGTGTGTGTGTGTGTGTGTGTGTGTGTGTGTGTGTGTGTGTGTGTGTGTGTGTGTGTGTGTGTGTGTGTGTGTGTGTGTGTGTGTGTGTGTGTGTGTGTGTGTGTGTGTGTGTGTGTGTGTGTGTGTGTGTGTGTGTGTGTGTGTGTGTGTGTGTGTGTGTGTGTGTGTGTGTGTGTGTGTGTGTGTGTGTGTGTGTGTGTGTGTGTGTGTCGTCACGAGGTCTCCCAGAAGTAGAAGCTGTACTTGCAGTGGAGCCGTTGGTGTCGGCCTCCTACGCTCCGCAGGGGCGTAATGCTAGACAGCAATAATCATGGCTTCAGAAGCGAAAGCTTCACTGCGGCTGACCATCAACAACATCTTTCACACGTGCACCATTTTTCGGTGGAACGCTCGTGGTTTACGCTCGAAACTCTCCGATTTCCGGCAGCTCGTGCGAGCGTCCACTTCCTCTTCATAATAATCCCTGAGCCGCGTGTCGACGAAAATTTTAGACCGCACAGACACTATTTTCACCATTCAAAGCGACCAGATGACGACAGCAGATTGGTAATAGGCTTTCGCAAGGATACCCCGGCCTCCTCGGTTGATGTCCCGCCTCACAGAGACAACGAATACATGTGCGCCGTAACGCTAATTGGCAGACAAGTGTACACTCTCATTGGAGTATATCTTGAGCCAGGCAAACCATTCGAAGCTCCGAGGCTTGAAAACTTGATAGGAAGGACGCCCTCTCCGCATATTATCTGCGGAGAGTTCAATGCGCACAATGAAATTTTGGGCAGCTCACATACGTGTGCCCGACGAGCCAAGTTTGCAGAACTTCTCTCAGCACATGCAATTGAACCGCTCAATGATGGCAGCATAACCTACCTCCGAGGCCTGACGACTGCCAGCAGTATCGACGAGACCTTTGTAATAAGTTCATTTGCCCACAACTTTGCTTGGTGCACCAGTACCCAGTCCTCATACCTCCTGTCCGCTCGCAGGCGGCGCCAAAGAAGTTCCTTATAAAATTGTTCGGCTCGAATGCTCCTTTCTTAGACATTTAATATGCACGCGCTCTCTTCCAGTCATCTAGCTATGTGCGCGCGCAGGCAGCAGAAGTGCGTATGACCGAACAGTTGCTCGGCAGATGTGGCGATCGCTACGCTGAATCCTTGGTAAGGTCAGCGGAGCGGCGCGCGGGGGGATTTTACTGCCGGAGCGTCGCTAGGCCACGGATTCGGTGGTCAGAACGAGCCAGCCGGATGTACACGGTACTGTGCCGGGTTGAAGAGCGCAGACGGAAGTGGCATCTGCAAGGATGGAATAGCTTTTTGGGGTGAGTGGCGGCTACGCAAGCATCCAGGTTTGAGTAGCGTTTCAAGCCCTCATCGCTGCCACTTCGTCTTATCCGCGCCTTCCTATATTTTCTGTGTAGTTCTTTTGCAGCCTAAGCTACACTGGCCGAGGCTGAGCCGTTTTTCGTAGCTCCTGGAGACCCGTGCTGCGCGTGCGCGAGGAGCATTGACGTCACACGGCGCATAGCTGGCGCTCCGGAGCCGCCGCCGCGCACGCCTCGCCGGTCTGCGCATCCTCTGGAAACCACACCACGTGACCAACCACGTGACCCGCTACGACGCCGCGCCGCCGGCAGCTGCTCCGCACCACGTGACCAACCATGTGGTTAACCCCCGCAAATTACTGAATAAAAAACCGTGCCGAGGCTGGGAATCGAGCCAGGGCCTTTGGCGTTCGAGGCGGAGACGCTACCACTCCGCCACGACGGCTCAAGGTTTAGCCGTGAATAAAGGAGCATGTAGTCAATACGCGCCTTTCATATATTAACTCTTCCGAACCAGATGTCGCTGCGCTTACGCTGCGTATATCCTGGCCTAACAGAGCTAGGCCATCATCAATTTTTTAACTGCCTTTTCGACTCTTTGTTCTGCCGTGCTCGGGTAAAGAGCCTGTTTTCTTCTTTTTATGGTCCGAAATAAACCGGTCTTTTTGTATTGACTGTGAGTGTGTCACTCGTCGGGCGAGACCACGGCTTGCGGACCCCTTTCCCTGGAAGGCAAGGCCTTCAAAATCTAGACTGGGTTGCATACAAGGACGCTGCAAGCAGAGGAATTACTGCCGAAACCCGGAATGAGGAATTGGTAGCAACAATGGCTCATTGCTTGAGAGAAAGTACAAGAATTGCAGCTAAAAATGGTAGGCAACCATCACATGACGAGGTATTTTAAAGGCTATTCGCAGGCGAGCTGAAGGGAAATAGTTGTGCACCGAAAACATTGAAGAGCTTCGCGCCTGCCGACGGGCACGTCACATTCGGCGCTATCTGGATTAACTCAGTCGGCAAAGATGGCGCGACTTTTGTTCTACGCTGGATTTGTGCCAACCAGTAGCCAAAATCTGGCGGATCATTAGAGGTATGCGTACGCCCCTCCAGCAGCTTCACCCCTTCACTTCGCTCTCTTTTCATGAACGAAAATGCCTAAAAGAAGTCTCAGAAGAATAGTGCAGACTACTGTCAACGGGGTCAGTGCCTTCTACACTCTCCGCAGATGGTCAGTCAGGCATCCCACAAGCGGCAGTGCCAGCGTTGGACCTGCCTTTCACAATTGAAGAGCTATCGCAGCTATCGCGGAATCAAACAGACGCACGTCTCCTGGTCACGACGAGGTGACCTATGACGCAATCGCAAATCTACCCCACAACTCCTGTCTTCGACTCCTTGAATATTACGATTAGTCCTGGATGACTGGTGAGATCCCCACAGTCACATCACTACCAATTTCTGTACTCAGTCGACGCACACCTTAGATCAAGACTCCCACCCAGAATTCCTCGCCATCTGGAAACCCTTTATCACCGGCTTCGCCTGAACGCAGAATTTACAAACGGCTTGGAAAACCGTTTCGGCCAAATGAACAGTCTGCTTGGTGAAAACTGCAGCTAGAACGAAACCCTGGAACATATCCTGCTTGAGCGCCCTGCGTATGCTGACGAGCGTGCATACAATGAACAGTCCGTGGAAAAAGCTCTCCCAAGTGCCTCTAACAATGTACAGTGTTTTAGGTGTCTTAGCCTGCCCTAGGCAACAAAGACACGCAAGGAACTTTGTATTTGCGTATTTAAAGGACATTGGACATCTTGACAAGCTGTACTCTCACTTTGTATGTTATCCTCGTATATTCTTCACGCAGTGTACTTTGTTAGCCCATTTGTCGACTACGCACTTCATCATTTCATATGTAACATCGTTACTCGCCGAGGCACCTTAGTACGCATTTAATGGCTGCATTTTATATTCTCACCTTTTTATTTGTTTTAATTTTTTCTGCCCCGCTCCCCTTCCGCCTATATCTCCCAGTTCTCTTCCCTGCGCCGAGTAGCGTCGTGTTCTTCGGCAAAGTGAGTCCGCAGTCACGTGACCACTCAGTGCACACAGCGAATGCCACGCCTTAACTACGTCGTTATCAGGCTGGTCGATCGCGTGGTCGCAATAAGACGGTGCAATGTGCCTTGAAACGCCGCTCAATATTACACCCTGAAATAACTGCAGTTATTTCAGGCGCGCCCTGCGCATTTGCGCAGTATACAGGCCGCGAAAGCTGCGGTGAAGTCGCAAGACGCGCCCCTAGGCGCATCAGTCGTGGTGCGGGAGGCCCGTAAATGTAGTCCGGGCGGAGTGTCGCGCTTTTAACACTCACCCTTAAAATAGAACAAAAGACGGGACAGAAAGACACCCGACCGCTCACTGGCAGTTTTGTTTCGGGAACCACGAAAACATACGCAGGCTTGTTTTGCCACGAGAACAAAACAAACACAAGGAGAAAGTGAACAAGGCTGCATGATAGTGTTGAGAGAAGGCACCTGCCCAGCGCGACCGCTGAGAGTGAAACAGCAAAATGGTGAAGGCAAGTAAGCAACAGGACCAGGACAAAGAGGGGCGTGACAATATCTGGAATTTTCGGATTGCGAAGCAAATATCATCCTATTCGATTCGATGAACAAATAATACTTTCCAATAACTGGCACGAAGATCGCACAGGAAGGGAGGAAAACGTTTATTGAGCTCTAGAGAGTAGGTGAGCAATTTGGCGGAGTCAGGTGTGTCGTCCGCCTTCTTAGCAATGGTCGTCTGCCCCTAGTCCAGGGCTCCGCTGGATGCCGCTGCCAGCTGTGCTCGCCGGATCAGCCCAAGTTGGACGTCCTGACGGTCGCTGGAGAGCATTCCTTCCCATTGCTCCGCACTCGGGTTTGGTATTTTTGGTGCCACCTCTATTTTCTGGCAGGCCCACGTTATGTGATAAAGCGTGGGTGTTTCATGGCACCATGGGCATTTGTCTGTGTATTGTGTGGGTTGTATTTTGTTGAGTGTATTTAGATTCGGGTATGAGCCCGTCTGTAGCAGCCTCCAGGCGACGGCGTCTTACGTGGAGAGAGATTTATGTGGTGGGGGGACCGTTTCCTGCAGCCCTTGTAGTGGTTTAAGATTGCCGAGTAATCTCTAGGGACAGGTTCGGCTTCCTCGAGGTCGCTTGTGGAGGGAGCTCGGTAGAAAGTATACCCTGGAGCTACCCTGTCGACCGCTTGGTTGCCTTCTACTCCCGCGTGTCCCGGAGTCCATACTATCGTATGTTTTATTGGTACTTCTTCTGTGCTTTGTTTGGTTCGGTCCCCAGAGCGGAGTATGCCGAGCGCTCTGTGACCTATTCTGCCTGGCATGAAGTTTCGGCATGCCATATGAGAGTCGGTTAGTATTGTTAAGGATCGCTTAGTCCGGTAGCCCTCCGCTGCCGCTAGAGCGACGGCCACTTCTTCAGCCTTAACTACCGTACAGTCCCGTAGCGACGCGCTGATGATTTCCCGCATGTCCGAGTTAATCACAGCCGCTACCGCGTTGGGGTTGTTTTGTCCCGTCCTTCTGGGGTATGTGGCTGCGTCCACATACACCGTTGTTGTCTGGCGGGCTAGTGATTTTTGGATGTACTCGTCTCTCGCCTTTCTGCGTTCTTCGTGTAGGTTGGGGTCCATGTTCTTGTGGATGGGGGTCACGCTAATTGTGCTCCGTATGCCGTCCGGGATAGTTGCGGTTCGCTGGATTTCTTGTATTTGTTCGTTGCATCCCAACTTCTGCAGAAGCTCCCTGCCAGACGGAGTCTGCTGTAGTCTCTGCAACTGGGCGACGTGTTGTGCCTCTCTCAGTTCTTCAAAGTTGTTATGAAGTCCTAGTGCTAAAAGCTCTGTGGATGTGCATTGCGGTAGATGGAGTGCTGTTCTGTATGCTTTGCGTATAATCGCATCAATCTGTTGGATTTCGCTTTTGATTTGGTTGTAGTACGGAAGACTGCAGGTGACTCGGCTGATCACCAGGCTCCTGACCAGCTTTAGCGTGTCTTCTTCTCGCATGCCCAAGTGTTTATGGGAGACGCGCGTGATCATGCGGGCAACTTGTAGGGTGGAAGCATTGAGTAGAGCAAGAGCATGTGTACACCGTTGGTTTGATTGTATCCACATGCCCAAGATTCTTATGAGTGTTTTCTCTTGTATGGGTTTTCCCTCTAGGTAGACGTTGAGCCTAAGCTCGTCGCTGTTCGGGACTGTGCGGTTTTGTTTCCCTCTCCAGACTCTGAGCAGTTCTGATTTTTCGGTGGAGCATGCTAGCCCTCTCGCTTTTACGTAGTTCTCTACGCAGGTCGCGGCCTCCTGTAGTTTTTCTTCCTTTTCTTTTAGTGAGCCCGTATTTGTCCAGATGGTGATGTCGTCAGCATACATGCCATGGCATATTCCTTCGACTTCCTTAAATTGTTTTGCAAGGATGATCATTGCAACGTTAATAAGCGTAGGTGAGATGACCGAGCCCTGGGGAGTTCCCTTGTTAGGGGTGTGGAACTCTCCGAGCGGAGTTCTCCCAGCCCTATCGTCGCTGTTCTACCTGAGAGGAAAGCTTTGACGTAACTGAAGACCCTCCTGCCGCAGTTCAGGTCGTCCAGGCCTCTCAGGATGGCTTCGTGGCTTACGTTGTCAAAAGCGCCTTTGATATCCAGTGCCATTATTACGTTCTCTCCGTCCCTAGGGACGTTACTTAGAACTCCTTCTTTGATTTGTAGAAGTACGTCTTGGGTCGACAGCTTCGCCCTGAATCCGAACATACTGTGGGGATAGAGTTCGTGATCCTCCATGTATTGTTGTAGCCTTAATGTTACCACCCTCTCGTACAGCTTGCCGAGGCACGATGTGAGGGAGATGGGTCTTAGGTTTTCGATTTGTAGCTTTTTACCCGGTTTTGGAATCATAACCACCTCTGCATGCTTCCAATCCTCGGGAACGGTCTCCGCTGCCCAGTGCTTGTTGAGGAAATCGGTTAATTCTGCGACTAGCTCGTCACTGAGGTTGCGGATGAGTGCGTTGTTGATTTTGTCCGCACCCGCTGCCGTATTCCTAGTTGTGCTTCGAATTGCTGCATAGACTTCTTCTCGTGTGATGGGTCTATCTAGGTTTAGATTTTCTTTCCCCCGATAATCTCTTGCATAGGTTGTCGGGTTTGTGTTCCCGAAGCACTTGATGCGCACTTTGTCCAGGAGTTCCTCATCGGTTCCTTCGAACTGGTGGATTAATCGGTATATTGCTTTGTTTTCTGCTTTGGTTTTGGTCGGATCGATGAGCGCTTTCAGGATATGACATGTCCTAGCTGTGCTCAGAGTTCGCACAGGGTCCACTGCAGTTCTCTTTGATGAGTGTCGAAAACCCGGCCCACTCCGACGTCATACTGCATGCTACGGCGATCAGTCTGCGCGGTAAGAAGGGTACATCTCCGTGAAGAGGTCATTTCGCGTGGAGGCGTTCATTCTGCTCACAAAAGTGTCTACGTGGACGCACTCACTGCGTGCACCTATAGCGAGTTCGATAAAGGTTCGGGTACCTGGACGGTGCGTGCGTGAAAGGCGTGCGTTTGGCATGTCACCGTTCAAACTAAGGCACATTGTGCGAATGATATGTACATATGACGGCACGCTACCATGCGTTCCTGATATATTTCATCAAGATTTTAACTATTTCAGGAGCAACTTCAATAACACTGCTGTTGAGCCTAGTCAGTGCATGGTGATAACACAGATGATTGATGTGCGCAAAATATTAGACGAACCACGTACATGAGAGAAACACAAGGACTGGCTTCTGTTGGGCCTATAGTTGGTGCATGGTGATAATACAGATGACCGATGTGCGCAAAACATTAGAAGAACCACGTACAGAGTCGATCACACTTGTCTAGAGCGTTCCAGAGATGCCGTCCGCGGGAAATAAGATGATATTCTAAAGCAGATAATGACTTTCACTGATAACGCTAGCGCTGCAGAGCAGCCGAATAGACAAGTGAACCGCACAGTCATCAGCGCCTAAACGCTGCCAAAGCAGTTGCGAAAATTTTTCACTTCATTTGCTCCGCAGCACACCGCCCAAGCGCTCTAGACAAGTGTGGTCGACTCTATACACGGAATAAACACAATTACTGGCGTCTGTTGGGCCTAGATGGTGCATGATGATAACACGGCTGATGTTGGGATTCAGGTAGCACGACTGGGCCGGAGAAGAGACGAGGACGATCGCAGGAAGGAAACTTGGAAAACTTTATACAAAGAGTATTTACATAATGTACAAGAAAGGGCAACTGAGAGTGCTTCTCAGTAAATAGAGCTTCTTAGAAGTCGGGAGTCTCTCCCAGCAAAGGGTATCTCTCAAGAAGGGGGCTCTCGTCTGGTACCAAACCAGCAGCTCGTTAAATACTCTTCGTATTCCACAGATCCCTAGCTGGGGAATACAGTTCGAAGAATGATGCCCAATCACACGATGGCACTGATGGTACCACCCACGGCAGGGCGGTCCTGATGTTCTTTCGCAGCTCGGTCGAGGGAAAGGAAACGGGACCCGGTCACGTTGTCGTCCACGCGGCCTCCAGGTGGGCGCGCACGTGTGTGCGGACCGCGCCCATGTGGAACCGGAAGGCGCCTGCGTGACGCAGGAATGCGGGCTGTCTACCAGCAGGGGTTGAAAGATCTTGTACTGATGACCAGAACGCGGAACCTCTGTCGAAGGCGCAGCTCTCGGGCAATTGTTCAACTCCGGAGTGACCGAAGAGGGCAACACTGATCTTGTACTTCGTCGTCTGATGACCGGAACGAACACGTGGGGACGCTATTATCGTCGCTGCTTCCGACATTCCTGCAGCCACATTTCTTCCAGAGGACTCATTCACCTTCGCGGTGGTTTTCAGGAAATCCTCCCCATGTCCAAATTCGCAACACTCAACAGCAGGAAGGGAGCTAAGAAGAACTTCTTGTTGGGCGAGTTGGTGCATACTGTTGTAGGTACGAATTGCGCACAAAAGACACACACAGGAAAAAGCACGAGGGAGACTGAAAGAGCGCAAACTATCAACTGTTGTTTATTAGATTCAGTGCCGCTTTTATAGGCAGTGTGCACACGTGCCTACGAAGAGGGGAAGGAGAGGAAAAGAAGGCAAATCAACCCTGCGCGACAATCCATCAAAACCGCTCCAAAAAATTCTTTTCCGCGTTGTACAATGAAACGGAGGTGTCACTCACACAGTTATCACCTCTTGCCTTGATGTGGTATGCCTCTAGAAGTTCACGGGAAACTTTTTCATTACTCCTGCCCAGAATTCTGATATTATTTAGCAGTGGCTCACAACCCGTGCATGCAATGCAATGAGCAGGCAAATTTGCTCCTTCTCTATTCCTACTTGAACGCTGATGCTCCCCTGCGCGTTCATTCACGCAGCGTCCTGTCTGGCCCACATACACGCAACCACACTTGAGCGGGATGAGATACACAACGCCCGTGGCGCATTTTACAAATTGTGCCGCATGCTTTATCACGCATGCTCTTTGTCGAGCGCCGTCCGCGCTGATCCTTGGGCACAACCCAGCTAGCTTGCGTGGCGCCGAAAACACCACAGGGACGCCATGCCTATTAGCCACTTTTTTATATTGTGGGCTACCTTGTGCATATACGGGACGACCGTAGTCTTTCTTCGCGGCAATCGCTCCTCTTTGTTGGCGCGGTTTCCTTTTTTTACCTTCCGAAGAAGGTTCTCGGCCACAGCTGAGATGACCTCGCAGGGGAAGCCGGCTGAAAGCAGCCTGTTTATCTGGTTATGAAAGCTGGTGTGCATTGCATGCGGGCATGACTTCGTCAGAGATGATTCCAGGCACGAGCTGACTATGGCTCTCTTAACTATCTTCGAGTGGGCAGAATCATAGGGAAGAAGCCCTTTCTGCGCTCTCGGTGCGTAATGCCAGCAGAAGTGATGCAATCAAATCTCTAGGTTGAGATCTAAAAATTGCAACGAACCATGGTTCGGAAGTTCGTGCGTAAAATTCAAACCCTTCCCATAACGTTGAAAAAGAGTTAAGATGCTATCCACTGATTGAGTGGGGTCAAGGTTTTTTGTTTAGATAAAACAATTAGAAAATCGTCAACGTATCTAAATGCCTTAAGTACACCCTGGTTACTAAACACCTGATTCAGGGATCGGTCAATAGCGGCTAAAAAAATATTGCGAAGGGTCGGTGCAACGCAGGATCCAATGCAAATGCCTTGTCGTTGAATGTAAAAGTCATCGTTAAAAGGAATAAAAGTGGCTTGCAAATAAAATTCTAGCAAGGAAATAAAGCTGTCTGCTGGCACACCGGCTGAGTTTCGAAAACTTACTTCACCATTCCTTTCAATACATTCTCTGAGGGCAACAAACATATCATCATGAGGCACGGAATAAAACAAATCCTCCACATCTACAGAGAATGCATAGCCTATAGGGGCGTTGGATTTCGAAAAGCGCGCAACAACACCGGAGGTCTTTGCGGAAAATGGGTCCTCAACTTGTAACCTGCTCAGATGCTTGTGCAAATACTGGCTTATTAGGAACTGCCATGAACCCTTCTCACTAACAATTGCTCTGAACGGCACTGTGTCCTTGTGGGTCTTTGCGGTGAAGAAAACCGATAACGCTCTCTTCCTGCAATCAGTTATCGATCTTGCCAGCTTAGTTAAATCAAGATCACTGCACAGAGCCGCGGCCCTGCTCTTGATTCTTGTTGCACTGGGTTTCACGCGTACAAAGTTCTTAGCGATCGCTTGGCTAGCCTTTTCGTTGAAAGCTTCTCGTAAAACGACGAACCCTCCAGTCTTATCAGCCTGTAGCAACCGCAGGTTGTTTTTCCTGAAGAAAGAGACAACACTTCTGGTCGGGTCTTTGGTGCGTTTAGTGTTAACAGTTCTTGCTAGAGCTTCTACTCCTTCCAGGAGGCACCTTTCACGATCTTCTTGTTCAACCTTGCTTGAAACACGCCAGTTAAGTGCTAGCTGGTCGTGAGCTGGGACCGTAGGCTCGTAGCTGTACTTTGGACCCTTGCTGAGTATACATGTAACTTCTTCAGGTAACGCCACGTCTCCCAGGACTTGAAGACCTCTTCCCTGGATTGGCTAGGGCGATGTTCTATCATAAGCCCGGACCTGGTGCAGGCACTGAGCCCAACTAAATTCAATCAACTGGGCAGCAAATCTTCTGCCAGCACGTAGCTTGATTTCAGCTAGCCAGGCCTGGTCTAGGGCATAACAAATCGTTCCCAAGAGATCTTGGAACCTGCGCACTTGACGCCAGAGTTCCGATCTGAGGTACCTGCATATGCGTTTTAAAAGGCTCGCTCGCGGTTTTAGGAAGCCGAACATAGAACTTACATCTTCGGGTATGAGTCCCTTACGCAGCCAAAAGGCAAGGTACCTGGCGCGGCAAGTTGATCTGACGATGAGGTTCACACAGGAGTTGACTTGCAAAGGTGAAGGAGGAACATTCATGAAAGGGCCCTCTGTACTAGACAGGTAGTTAAGAACTTCTTGTTGGGCGAGTTGGTGCAGACTGTTGTAGGTACGAATTGCGCACAAAAGACACACACAGGAAAAAGCACGAGGGAGACTGAAAGAGCGCAAACTATCAACTGTTGTTTATTAGATTCAGTGCCGGTTTTATATGCAGTGTGCACACGTGCCTACGAAGAGGGGAAGGAGAGGAAAAGAAGGCAAATCAACCCTGCGCGACAATCCATCAAAACCGCTCCAAAAAGTTCTTTTCCGCTTTGTACAATGAAACGGAGGTGTCACTCACACATTTATCACCTCTTGCCTTGATGTGGTATGCCTCTAGAAGTTCACGGGAAACTTTGTCATTACTCCTGCCCAGAATTCTGATATTATTTAGCAGTGGCTCCCAACCCGTGCATGCAATGCAATGAGCAGGCAAATTTGCTCCTTCTCTATTCCTAATTGAACGCTGATGCTCCCCAGCGCGTTCATTCACGCAGCGTCCTGTCTGGCCCACATACACGCGACCACACTTGAGCGGGATGAGATACACAACCCCGTGGCGCATTTTACAAATTGTGCCGCATGCTTTATCACGCATGCTCTTTGTCGAGCGCCTTCCGCGCTGTTCCGTGGGCACAACCCAGAAAACACCACAGGGACGCCATGCCTATTAGCCACTTTTTTATATTGTGGGCCACCTTGTGCATATACGGGACGACCGTATTCTTTCTTCGCGGCAATCGCTCCTCTTTGTTTTCGTGGTTTCCTTTTTTTTACCTTCCGAAGAAGGTTCTCGGCCACAGCTGAGATGACCTCGCAGGGGAAGCCGGCTGAAAGCAGCCTGTTTATCTGGTTATGAAAGCTGGTGTGCATTCCATGCGGGCATGACTTCGTCAGAGATGATTCCAGGCACGAGCTGACTATGGCTCTCTTAACTATCTTCGAGTGGGCAGAATCATAGGGAAGAAGCCCTTTCTGCGCTCTCGGTGCGTAATGCCAGCAGAAGTGATGCAATCAAATCTCTAGGTTGAGATCTAAATATTGCAACGAACCATGGTTCGGAAGTTCGTGCGTAAAATTCAAACCCTTCCCATAACGTTGAAAAAGAGTTAAAATGCTATCCACTGATTGAGTGGGGGTCGAGGTTTTTTGTTTAGATAGAACTATTAGAAAATCGTCAACGTATCTAAATGCCCCTGGTTACTAAACACCTGATTCAGGGATCGGTCAATAGCGGCTAAAAAAATATTGCGAAGGGTCGGTGCAACGCAGGGTCCAATGCAAATGCCTTGTCGTTGAATGTATAATTCATCGTTAAAAGAAATAAAAGTAGCTTGCAAATAAAATTCTAGCAAGGAAATAAAGCTGTCTGCTGGCACACCGGCTGAGTTTCGAAAACTTACTTCACCATTCCTTTCAATACATTCTCTGACGGCAACAAACATATCATCATGAGGCACGGAATAAAACAAATCCTCCACATCTACATAACTGTGTGAGTGACATAACTGTGTGAGTGACACCTCCGTTTCATTGTACAACGCGGAAAAGAATTTTTTGGAGCGGTTTTGATGGATTGTCGCTCAGGGTTGATTTGCCTTCTTTCCTCTCCTTCCCCTCTTTGTAGGCACGTGTGCACACTGCCTATAAAAGCGGCACTGAATCTAATAAACAACACGTTGTTTGCTCTCTTTCAGTCTCCCTCGTGCTTTTTCCTGTGTGTGTCTTTTGTGCGCACTTCGTACCTACAACAGTATGCTCCAACTCGCCGAACAAGAAGTTCTTCTTAACTACCTGTCTAGTACAGAGGGCCCTTTCATGAATGTTCCTCCTTTACCTTTGCAAGTCAACTCCTGTGTGAACCTCATCGTCAGATCAACTTGCCGCGCCAGGCACCTTGCCTTTTGCCTGCGTAAGGGACTCATACCCGAAAATGTAAGTTCTATGTTCGGCTTCCTAAAACCGCGAGCGAGCCTTTTAAAACGCATATGCAGGTACCTCAGATCGGAACTCTGGCGTCAAGTGCGCAGGTTCCAAGATCTCTTGGGAACGATTTGCTATGCCCTAGGCCCGGCCTGGCTAGCTGAAATCAAGCTACGTGCTGCCAGAAGATTTGCTGCCCAGTTGATTGAATTTAGTTGGGCTCAGTGCCTGCACCAGGTCCGGGCTTATGATAGAACATCGCCCAAGCCAATCCAGGGAAGAGGTCTTCAAGTCCTGGGAGACGTGGCGTTACCTGAAGAAGTTACATGTATACTCAGCAAGGGTCCAAAGTACAGCTACGAGCCTACGGTCCCAGCTCACGACCAGCTAGCACTTAACTGGCGTGTTTCAAGCAAGGTTGAACAAGAAGATCGTGAAAGGTGCCTCCTGGAAGGAGTAGAAGCTCTAGCAAGAACTGTTAACACTAAACGCACCAAAGACCCGACCAGAAGTGTTGTCTCTTTCTTCAGGAAAAACAACCTGCGGTTGCTACAGGCTGATAAGACTGGAGGGTTCGTCGTTTTACGAGAAGCTTTCAACGAAAAGGCTAGCCAAGCGATCGCTAAGAACTTTGTACGCGTGAAACCCAGTGCAACAAGAATCAAGAGCAGGGCCGCGGCTCTGTGCAGTGATCTTGATTTAACTAAGCTGGCAAGATCGATAACTGATTGCAGGAAGAGAGCGTTATCGGTTTTCTTCACCGCAAAGACCCACAAGGACACAGTGCCGTTCAGAGCAATTGTTAGTGAGAAGGGTTCATGGCAGTTCCTAATAAGCCAGTATTTGCACAAGCATCTGAGCAGGTTACAAGTTGAGGACCCATTTTCCGCAAAGACCTCCGGTGTTGTTGCGCGCTTTTTGAAATCCAACGCCCCTATAGGCTATGCATTCTCTGTAGATGTGGAGGATTTGTTTTATTCCGTGCCTCATGATGATATGTTTGTTGCCCTCAGAGAATGTATTGAAAGGAATGGTGAAGTAAGTTTTCGAAACTCAGCCGGTGTGCCAGCAGACAGCTTTATTTCCGTGCTAGAATTTTATTTGCAAGGCACTTTTATTTCTTTTAACGATGACTTTTACATTCAACGACAAGGCATTTGCATTGGATCCTGCGTTGCACCGACCCTTTGCAATATTTTTTAGCCGCTATTGACCGATCCCTGAATCAGGTGTTTAGTAACCAGGGTGTACTTAAGGCATTTAGATACGTTGACGATTTTCTAATTGTTTTATCTAAACAAAAAACCTTGACACCCACTCAATCAGTGGGTAGCATTTTAACTCTTTTTAAACGTAATGGGAAGGGTTTGAATTTTATGCACGAACTTCCGAACCATGGTTCGCTGCAATTTTTAGATCTCAACCTAGAGATTGGATTGCATCACTTCTGCTGGCATTACGCACCGAGAGCGCAGAAAGTCTTCTTCCCTATGATTCTGCCCACTCGAAGATTGTTAAGAGAGCCATAGTCAGCTCGTGCCTGGAATCATCTCTGACGATGTCATGCCCGCATGCAATGCACACAAGCTTTCATAACCAGATAAATAGGCTGCTTTTAGCAGGCTTCCCCTGCGAGGTCATCTCAGCTGAGGCCGAGAACCTTCTTCGGAAGGTAAAAAAAGGAAACCGCGCCAACAAAGAGGAGCGATTGCCGCGAAGAAAGACTACGGTCGTCCCGTATATGCACAAGGTGGCCCACAATATAAAAAAGTGGCTAATAGGCATGGCGTCCCTGTGGTGTTTTCGGCGCCACGCAAGCTAGCTGGGTTGTGCCCAAGGATCAGCGCGGAAGGCGCTCGACAAAGAGCATGCGTGATAAAGCATGCGGCACAATTTGTAAAATGCGCCACGGGCGTTGTGTATCTCATCCCGCTCAAGTGTGGTCGCGTGTATGTGGGCCAGACAGGACGCTGCGTGAATGAACGCGCAGGGGAGCATCAGCGTTCAATTAGGAATAGAGAAGGAGCAAATTTGTCTGCTCATTGCATTGAAGGCACGGGTTGTGAGCCACTGCTAAATAATATCAGAATTCTGGGCAGGAGTAATGACAAAGTTTCCCGTGAACTTCTAGAGGCATACCACATCAAGGCAAGAGGTGATAACTGTGTGAGTGACACCTCCGTTTCATTGTACAACGCGGAAAAGAATTTTTGGAGCGGTTTTGATGGATTGTCGCGCAGGGTTGATTTGCCTTCTTTTCCTCTCCTTCCCCTCTTCGTAGGCACGTGTGCACACTGCCTATAAAACCGGCACTGAATCTAATAACCAAACAGTTGATAGTTTGCGCTCTTTCAGTCTCCCTCGTGCTTTTTTCTGTGTGTGTCTTTTGTGCGCAATTCGTACCTACAACAGGAAGGGAGCGCGAGCACAACAGCACCCCGCCGCCAGATATTGCGCCCGGAAGATGAACTGCTCGCACGTAGCTCGGCTGACTGGGCGTGCCAGGAATCAGTTGCTCTTAGGGAGTCTTCGGATGACCTTCAGTGCCGAAGCTCGGCATCACTTCCCCTCGTCAGATGGCCGTTTTGGGACATCCTCTGCAATGCTAGCCAAAAGGGATCACAGACGCCAAACCACACCTGAAAAAAGCACGTGTCCTCAGAACCCATTCATCACGCCAGAACAAAACTCAGGGCCAAAACTGCACTTAGCTAAAAACTTCAACAAAAACTGGAAAAGATCAAATGTTTTGCCTGAATGAACACATGGTGTCTCCCGACGAGGAGTTTAGACAGCGCGCCTGTCCAAGGCGAGTGCTCCCGCTCGAGGTGCACTCGGTAGGAAAAAAATTTCGCTAAATGAAATCAGGTTGGTGCTTAGAGGGCACGCGGTACGGGAATAGGTGACTGGTTTTGGCCGACGTGGCGTTCAATTTTGCCCGCCCCAATACCTTAGAGTCAAGGTACGTTACACCACTCGCTCTTACTTATCCATGGCCGAAAGGAAAACGTACTCATAGGTATGTTCCCTGATTCTGAACAACATTACTGCAAAGAAAGCGGGAGATATACGCTCTCCATTAAGAAGATAATGTGAAATAAATCTCCAAAACTAAAATTTTGGGGGACATCTCCTTTTGGTAAAATCTTTACCAGCTAAAAGGCTCGGCTTAGTCCGCCGGCATTTGTGTGGAGCTTGCCTTTCTTGTAGCGAACCTCGAAGCTGTGGTGCTCGAGGGCCAGGCTCCACCTCAGTAGACGACCATTTTTGGCGACATATTGTGCAGCCAAGTCAAAGGGCAATGGTCCGTTTCTACTGTGAAACGGGACCCGGAGACGTAGCATGTCAGTTTGTCTATAGCCCAAACGAGGCATGGCATTCTTTTTCAGACGTGCAATACGCCTCTTCCCGCGTGCTGAGCTTGCGGCTCAAGTAAAGGACAGGCCGTGTGTGCCTGCCATCGCTTTCCTGGCAAAGAATAGTGCCTAACCGGCGGTCGCTGGCATCACATTGTGTGATAAAGGGTTTCGAGAAATCTGGCGCTGCCAGTATTGGGCGCTCGCTTAGGGCCGTTTTGAGACTCTGAAATGCCTTCTCTTTCTTTTGGTCCCAGGAAAGATTGGTAGGCTCACTTTTTCTCAGCGCGTCGGTCAGGAGGCTGGATAAATCAGAGTAGCCCTTTACGTAATGTTGATAATAGCCTGCTAGGCCAAAGAAAGCCCTGAGTTCTGGTTTTGTGGTTGGGCGACGGTACTCCACCACGGCAGCCACTTTAAGTTCTGCACGTCTGCGTTGGCCTCATCCAACCACGTGCCCAAGATAGTTCACTTCGGCGCATCCCAGGTGGCATTTTCCCGCCCTTGCCGTTAAACCAGCCTCAAGCAGTCGACTCAACACAATACGCAGGTGTTCAATGTGATCCTCCCAGTTCCGTGAGAAAACGGCCACGTCGTCAAGGTAGGGGAGAGCGAAATCTGCAAGTCCCCGCAGCACTTGGTCCATTAACCTTGAAAAGCAGTACGGAGCATTTTTCAAGCCGAAGCCCAACATTACAGGGCGAAACGTGCCCGCGGGGGACACGAATGCTGCGTACCTGCTGGCGCGCTCAGTGAGTGGCACCTGCCAGTAACCACGAACTAAATCCAGTGTGGATATATATTCTGATTTAGCGACTGTTTCAACCCTCTCCTCGATGTTCGGAATGGGGTAGGTCTGGTCCACTGTGACTGAATTCAGCATCCGGTAGTCCACGCAAGGTCCCGGATCCTTGCCTGAAACCTCTACAATGATTGGTGGCGTATAGTCACTTTCGGAGGGCACTATGACGCCAAGTTCGCCCATACGGCGGATCTCCGCCACATTGATTTCCTTTTGTCTTGGAGAGACAGGGTACGGTTTGCTCCTGATCGGCTGTTCGCAGGACAAGTGATTGTCGTGTTCTATGAGGGTTGTTTTTCCTGGATTGTTTGAAACCACCGCCTCAAAGTCGCGGACGACGTTTTTCATGTATCCTCGTTGACTTTCCGTCAAACGTGGCTTTTCAAGAGCTACCGCTGGTTCGGGAACACCTTCATGGTCATGCTCATGCGGTTTAGACGGATTAGTTTTCCTGCAAGAATCCCCCGGCTGGTCGGGAGAACGGTTCGGTGCCTGCTCATTTATCGGAGCGCAGTCGAGTTTCTTTGCGACCTCTCGCGCTCGAGAACGTGTTAGCGCCATGCAAGCCAAGCCCGAGGTGAAAGAGAGACCTTTCTCTTTCCTGCCTGCCAAAAGTCCCCTCTAGAGTCACCTTCGCTATAGGCAAGCATGCACTCTGTTCTTCGGCGACCTGCTCAATCCAGGCGCATTCGCCGGTGTAGCCCGTGGAATATGGGTTAGCACGAGTTAGCAACATCCATGGTAGCCGCTGAATCCCGAAGTGCCCTGAATTTCTTGGCATTTATCACCACGTCCCGCATGTATGGCTCCAGCAATTTAAGGTATTCCTCCGACTCTCACATGCACGCGAACGCCATCTTTTTGCTGTTTGCAGTTCAATGAGATGTGACCCTCCTTGTTGCAATTATAGCAGACAATTGGCTTTCGCGCTTCAAACGCGCGAGCTGCTGGTGCCTGCTTTTCGGCGAATCGGCAGATTTGGGTGACTCAATCTTTATTTCGCTACCTCCTCATTTTGATCCCGCGTTCTCTGTTCGGTGATCCCGGCCTGCTGGTGGCACCCTTCGGTCGGGGATTCTCTTTAAACAGGTTTCTCCCTTTCTTAACCTGTTATCGTACCCTGCCTTGCTTTGGAGATTTTGGCGAACGTAATACTCGTCTGCGAGCTGTACCGCTTTGTCTAGGTCTATATCTGTTAGCCTGTCTTGCAGCCATATCCTCAGATCTTCTGGAATCGCGCTATAGTACTGCTCTAGTGCGATACACTCCAGTACCTTTTCATGACTTCTGTGCACCTCAGCGGTCTTAAGCCACTCATTTAAGTTGACTTTAAGCCGGTACGCGAAGGCAGTATGCGAATCTCCGCCTTTCTTTGCCTGCCTGAATCGCTGCCTAAAGGCTTCAGCAGAAAGCCAGTACTTCCTAAGCAGTGCGCTCTTTACCTTCTCGTAGTCATCATACTCTTCCCGTGAGAGGGGAGCCACCACTTCGGCCGCCTCGCACGGAAGGAGAGGAAGTAACTTCTCCGACCAAGCGCTCTTGTCGATGTGCACTTTCCCGCATGCGCGTTCGCAATTTACCAAAAAGAGTGCAATATCGCCTCCCACGCGGTATGGTGAGACGAGATCCTGCAATCTCTGCCTCCCTTGCTCCTTACCGAAGCTACAGGGCTAAGACGCGCCATATTCCCTCCTTTCGACGCGATTTCGAGCTCCTTCATTTTTCGAGCATGTTCTCGCTTTTTCCTCTGCCTCACGGACCTCTCGTCTTTCTTGTTGTTGTTGTTGTTAGCCATAAAAAAAATGGCACATACCCAAACTGGGGGATCGGCCAAGAATCGGGTGGCTATTAACCTGAACGCAGTTAATAAAAAGGAAAAGCACGTGGGAGCGCAACACCGGTGAATTCTTCCTCATGAACAGCAAAGGGATGAAATTTTTTATTTCAAAATTATAAGAATTATAATAAAGAGGGGGATTAAATAATAATGATTAAGTCAAAATGCAATAATTGATAAAAAAGAAAAATCTTGGACCACTTAGCAAGGCAGTCGGTGAGATTCTATCAGGAAATTTATAACAGCGGTACAAACAGATCTGTGGCTGAACCCAAATGTGGTGGCGCCAAATGATAGCAAGAGCGGGCTGCTCAAACTAAGGCCAAGATGCTGCAAGGGCTCCTCCAGCAACCTCTCTCTCAGAGAGTTCAATCGGCGACAATACAGCCAAAAATGTTCAATAGATTCAGGCTCACGGCAAAATGCACAAAGGGGAGAGAGCGCCAAACCCGACTTGTGTAAATAAAAATTTAGAGGGGGGATGCGGCAGCGCAGCGCCGTCAGTGATACTTCAAGCTGCTGAAAGCAACAAATTTTCCTGTTCCAGTAATATTTAAGGCGCTCATAACCCGCCGAAGTTAAAAGTGTTGTGTCTTGCGTGCTTAAAAACGCACGTCGCCGAAATCTAGATGCTGTAATATAGGCTGTAGCCGGGATGATTGGCAACACGGGGCCGCTGAGGGAAGCCTTTGCGAGATTGTCAGCAATCTCATTTACTGTCACACTGCTGTGACCGGGAATCCATACTAAATGAGCAAGGCTCAAATGCGGAGGAAGTAGGGATAAGAAAGTAGTTCAAATGGGACCGTCAACATGTGCAGCGAGGGACGAACACAAAGATAAAGAATCAGTAATTACTGCAACTGCTGTAATAGAGGGGTCTAGCTTGCGTAGAGCAAGTACAACTGCTAGAAACTCTGCTTGAAAAATAGCGGTGAAATCTGGAAGGCGCAGTGAAAAGGACCAGTTTAAATGCGAGCAAAATATTCCCACACCTGCTTTTTCATTACATTGCGATGCGTCAGTGGCTATTGCTATGTCTGTAGGTAGGGTCCTCAGATGATCTAGTAGACCATTTAGAATACTCGGTGGCAAAAGTTTTGCATTTTTTGGAATATGTCGTCGAAAACAATGTGGATAGCGGGCCCATTGCGAAGCGCAGGAAGGATATCATAAATGTTTACATCTAAAGGCTGAAGTAATGTTTGCACAAACACTACCTGAGGGGAATTGAAACGAGACCAGGGGACACCAAAAAAAGAGGTCGGCTGACAACGGAAAATGCTTTGGGAACGGTGGAAATGGGATTCATAGATCCTGAGGTAAGTTTGCACAGTTGAAAATTGAAGTCGTGATAAGAGAGGCGGAATGCGGGCTTCAAGGTACAGCACATTGGTAGCCACAAATTTTGGAAGGCCGAGGCACATGCGAAGTGCTTCCCTCTCTAAAAGGACGAGAGGACGAAATTTTTATGTAGCCGAGCCTGAAAACAACACTGATCCAAATTCTAAAATTGGCCTGACATACAATATGTAGATCATTAATAGCGCATCTCTGCGCATGCCGTACCGGTGATGACCTAATCTCCGTAGCATGCCCACGGCAAGAGCCCCTTTCGCCGCGACATGGTCAATGTGAGGTCGCCAGGTGAGTTTGTTGTCATAAATGATCCCTACGTATTTTAGGGATTGAACCTGCGGTATTATTTTTAACTGGCAAGTGAGAGAAACCACTACAGGAGTGTATAGAGGGAAAACAAGGGTGGCGCACTTGCCAACATTTAACTTCAGGTGTAATGCGCTCAACCAGTGCTCTAGTGTATTCAAATATGACTGCAAAAGACCATACAGGGAATGTATATCCGGCGCAGCAGCAAAAAACGCAATGTCGTCCGCATAGACGTAAGTGAGTACATGGCGGTGGAGAGGAATTGAGCTCAACAGAATATTAAAGAGCACAGGAGAAAGAACAGCTCCTTGCGGTACACCTCGCGTTTGTCTGTACCTCTCTGAATGAACACCATTATGTACGCAAAAGAATTTCCTGTTATAAAGAAATGCAGATATACATGAAACTATATAATCTGGAAATTGAAGAGACTGTAGCCTATGTATCAGGATGGAGTGTTCTACACTGTCGTAAGCTTTGGCGACGTCTAACGTAACCAAAGCCGCGACCAGGCGTTGACGATGAGAAAGGAGAATTCCGCTCTCAAGATCAGCATGTACATTCCATATCGAACACCGTGGCCGGAAACCGAGTTGGCTCGGGCTGAGTATAGTTTTGCGGTCCACAATTAGTAACACCCTTTCTATCAACTTTACCACGTTTGATGTTAAAGAAATTGGCCTAATATTATCCAATTCACAGCTTCCACCCTGATTTTTAAGTAAAGGGATCACCTTGGACAGCTTCCACTCAGAAGGTATACAAGCCTGTTTGAGAGAGTAGTTTATTAGGTGCAATAAGGAGTTCGGAGACTCTTCAAAGAGAATCTTGAGCATCCTTGTAGTAACACCATCATGACCAGGAGCAGCAGCTGGGAATCTCTGAGCAACTTGTGAAAGCTCTGATAGATTTACTTGTGAGGCATTACCATTTGGCACGACTGGTGCAAAGAACGTTGGGCGCAAAGGTAGTAAAGACGAGAACGCTTTCTGTGGCAATTAATTCAACCGCCTGGGTAGCTTCTTCAGGTGACATAACTAATGACTGAAAATTATGAGAGGACATGAGCTGTTTCCTAGACCGTAGAAAACCGAATAGTGCACGTCGGTTGCCCGCCTTCGGAAGATAATCTAAAAGTTCTGGGTCATATTTTTCCATCGCACGAGAAACTGTGCGTTTAAACGTGGCTGCTATAAACTTATGATCACTCCAGTTATTTGGGCATTGATTATGAAGAAGCTTTTTCCATGCTGCCTTCCTCCGCCTGTAATCTCTTGTACAGTCCGCATTCCACCAGTTAGAAGAATTCCCTTTTGTTGGCCTCACCAGGAACTCCGGCCTTTTACGGCTTTCCTCTATAGTCAGACATATGCTTGCTGACTGGTGGGCCTCGGCGATGTTAGACACTGAACCAAGGGCAGAGCGCAACGCCTTCTGAAATCTGTCATAATTTACATGTGACCACAACTGAGAAGACGCCGGAGTTACACGACATATGATATAAAAATGAATAGGTATATAGTCACTTGAGGTGCCGCTATCAACAGTCGACCAATTCGTTACGACAATTCCAGGACTAATTAACGTGAGATCTAAAACAGATTGAGTGTGTGAGCGAAGATAAGTGGCCGATTTAAGCAGATCAAGTTGTGATCAGAAACCCAGTCCTAAAGGCGCTTGCCGCATGTATTACTCCTAAAACCCGACGACACATGGTGAGAATTGAAGTCCCCAGCCACGAGAACTGGGTTTTTACAGTTAGCGAGTAACAAGTCCAGAGGTCTAACATTCTGGACTCCATTGGGGAAGTAACAATTTGCTATTGAAAATGGAGAGCACCCAGGAAGTACAAAGTCTAGAGCCAAAATCTCACAGTCAGGAGACATTTGTTGAAAAGATACCATAGCCCTGTGGCAAAATTTTGAAGAGTAAAGTTAGTAAACCCCCTCCTCTAGACTGGCGATCTAGGCGAAATGAACGGTAATTTTTTATATGAAAATTGTTTGTCGGTCGAAAGCCACGTTTCTTGCAGAATTATGACATCCGGATTAAGCTGGGTAGAAATGCAGTGTAAATCTGTGGAAGCTGAAAGAATAGAGCGACAGTTCCACTGCAGAACTCGCAACGACGCTATGGTTGCGAAAGCCTATAGCAGCAGCAACTGCCTGCTCCAAAATGGTATCCTTGGGTTTGGTGCCAAGCTGCTGCTTCTTTGATTTGGGCTGGGTGCACAGAGACGACAACGAATGAGACATGGGGGACCCGCTGCGCTTAAGCCGCGCATCAGGCTCCACCATCTCGGAATCATAGATTATACCAACATCCCTCGAAGTACCCGAGGTAGGTACAGCGGAAGGGGCTGAATTTTGTTCCTGGGGCTGTGATGCTACTGGAATTGTAGACCGGATAAGAGGAGAGGGAATTGCTGTCGAAAGAGGTGCCAAACCGGTCTGCACGGCATGTGTAAGCTGAGCCGCTAGAATATTTGTAAGGCACTCCGACACACTTGTGACAATCTTTTCTGCCATTTTAGACATGGAAGCCTCCACGCAGCCGCAATTGCCTGGGACAGCGTTGAGTCTAACATGACACCTTGCCGAGCGGTCACACCGGCATAACCGTGGGCACGTTCTTTGACCTCTGAAATAGCGTCACGCCGCGAACAGCGTTTTCTGTCAATTATCTCCAGAATTTGGATTTCCTGAGCTCGAGAGAAACAATTTGCGTAGTTTGCAGAGTGGGCACTGCCGCAAAGGCAACACTTCTCATTCTTCTCAGAGCAGGTGCTCGTTGAATGACCATCTTCACAGTTGCAACACCTAAAGTTGGATTTGCAACCGTCGGCGCTATGTCCATAGCGCCAGCAGTTGTTACACTGCAGAGGCCGAGATGATAACGGGTCTACCCGAAAAATTAGAGGCCATGCCTTGATTTCAGAGGGGCAGGAAGTGCTGGCATATGTAGCAATTACAGATTCAGTGGGCATTCGCAAGTTGTTTACATCCCGGCTACAGCGATGCACAGCAACAACACCTGCAGCCGACAGAAGCTCAAGAGTCTCTGCCGGAGACAGGGAAGAGTCTACGCCTCGTATAATACCTTTCGTGCACGCCAGATGTGAAGGTATGAAGGAACTTACCCGAAGGGAGGCAAAGGATGAGGAGTTAAGAAAATCTCTTACACAGGCGAGGTCTGGCGATCTGCACAGCATCCCACCGCGTCCAAACTGGCGTACCTCTGAGATCGACCCATAATGAGAAGTTGCCGACTGGAGAGCAGCCCGAACAGCACCAGGGTTGTTCATCTTGATTACACCACCATCCTTAGGCACCAGCGCTACAGGGATACTGCCGACACCACTGCGCAAAAAAGCTTCCAACGGCAGGAGATCAGGGGACAGAGAAGCCGACCAGAGGGAGCTCCCCTGGCCGGGAGACTGGGGCGGCATAGCCCGGGCTTACTGCCTTACCGCGCAAAGATGCAGAGAGAAAAGGCCACAACCAGCCACCCGAAACTTAGCCGATCGTGCCCAGCAGAGCAGAGCTTCCACGTCCACGAAAGCCTCGTTCACACGAAGCCAACCGAAGCTCTTCTTTTTCTTTCTGCTCGCACAACTCCCGTCTTTCTTAAGCCAACCGAAGCTCTTTTTCTTTCTGCTCACACAGCTCCCGTCTTTTCTGCTCTTCTTTGCGTCCAACAATCGTTTCCCAAGCCTCGTCGACCTCCTCAGTAGTCACCTCCTCCTGCCGCATAACCTCGAGAATTTTTTTCTTTTCGCAGAACGTAGCGAAACCCCCAGCTCCTGGCGAATTTCGAACAGCTCCTGCACTTTTAACTTCTCCATCGTGAGTTCCACCATTCGTTAGCAAGCCCACTAGAACAAAAGCCCTAGCTTGAAGTGGTAAACAGTTTCCCTAAATCAATTTCCCAGACAACAGGAATCCACACCTAGCATCTGCCTGTGCTATACGGTCTGGCGAAATGAACGGAAAACATTGGGCACTCACCCTGCCAAGGTATACCTCAAGCCCGTCAGTCCCGTAGCTGCCGAGGTCTGCTGGAGCCGGTAACTTCACGTGGACATCCCACCGCTGCCCCCAGTTGCTGGGATTCAGGTAGCGTGACTGGGCCGGAGAAAAGACGAGGACGATCGGAGGAAGAAAACTTAGAAAACTTCATACAAAGACTATTTACATAATGTACATGTAAGGTCAACTGAGAGTGCTTCTCAGTAAAGAGAGCTTCTTTGCAGTCTGGAGTCTCTCCCAGTAAAGGGTACTCTCATGAAGGGGGCTCTCTTCTGGTACCTAACAAGCAGCTCGTTAAATATTGTTCGTATTCCCCAGATCCCTAGCTGGGGAATACAGTTCGAAGAATGATGTCCAATCACACGATGGCACTGATGGTACCACCGACGGCAGGGCGGTCCGGATGTTCTCTCGCAGCTCGGTCGAGGTAAAGGGAAAAGGACCCGGTCACGTTGTCGTCCACGCGGCCTCCAGGTGGGCGCGCACGTGTGTCCGGACCGCGCCCATGTGGAACCGTAAGGCGCCTGCGTGACACAGGAATGCGGGCTGTCTCCCAGCAGGGGTTGAAAGATCTTGTACTGATGACCGGAACGCGGAACCTCTGTCGAAGGCGCAGCTCTCGGGCAATTGTTCAACCCCAACGTGACTGAAGATGGCAACACTGATCGTGTACTTCGTCGTCTGATGACCGGAACGAACACGTGGGGACGCTATTATCGTCGCTGCACCCGATGGCCTGTTCGAACACGTGGGGGCGCTATTATCGTCGCTGCTTCCGACCTTCCTGCAGCCACGTTTCTTCCAGAGGGCTCATTCACATTCGCGGTGGTTTTCAGGGAATCCTCCCCCATGTCCAAATTCGCCGAACTCAACAGCAGGAAGGGAGCGCGAGCACAACAGGATCGATGTGAGCAAAACATAAGAACCACGTACACGGGAGAAACACAAGGACTGGCGTCTGTCGGGCCTAGTTGGTGCATGGTGATAATACAGATTATCGATATGCGCAAAACATTAGAAGAACCATGCACACGGGAGAAGCACAAGGACTGGCATCTGTTGCGCCTAGTTGGTGCAAGGCGATAATACAGATGATCGATGTGCGCAAAACATTAGAAGAACCACGTACACGGGAGAAACACAAGGACTGGCATCTGTTGGGCCTAGTTGGTGCAAGGCGATAATACAGATGATCGATGTGCGCAAAACATTATCAGAACCACGTACACGGGAGAAACACAAGAACTGGCGTCTGTTGGGCCTAGTTGGTGCATGGTGATAATACAGATGATCGATATGCGCAAAACATTAGAAGAACCATGTACACGGGAGAAACACAAGGACTGGCGTCTGTTGGGCCTAGTTGGTGCTTGGTGATAATACAGATGATCGATGTGCGCAAAACATTAGAAGAACCATGCACACGGGAGAAACACACGAGGACTGGCATCTGTTGCGCCTAGTTGGTGCAAGGCGATAATACAGATGATCGATGTGCGCAAAACATTAGAAGAACCACGTACACGGGTGAAACACAAGGACTGGCGTCTGTTGGGCCTAGTTGGTGCATGGCGATAATACAGATGATCGATGTGCGCAAAACATTAGAAGAACCACGTACACAGGAGAAACACAAGGACTGGCATCTTTTGGGCCTAGTTGGTGCATGGTGATCATAGAGATGATCGATGTGCGCAAAACATTAGAACTACGAACACAGGAGAAACACAAGGACTGGAGTCTGTTGGGCCTAGTTGGTGCAAGGCGATAATACAGATGATCGATGTGCGCAAAACATTAGAAGAACCACGTACACGGGAGAAACACAAGGACTGGAGTCTGTTGGGCCTAGCTGGTGCATGGTGATAATACAGATGATCAATGTGCGCAATTCATTAGAAGAACCACGCACACGGGATAAACACAAGGAATGGAATCTGTTGGGCCTAGTTGGTGCATGGTGATAATACAGATGATCAATGTGCGCAAAACAAGAACCACGTACGCGGGAGAAACACAAGGACTGGCGTCTGTTGGGCCTAGTTGGAGCGTGATGATAATAAAGATGATCGATGTGCGCAAAACTTTAGAAGAACCACGTACACGGGAGAAACACAGGGACTGGCGTCTGTTGGGCCTAGTTGGTGCATGGAGATAATACAGATGATCGATGTCGGCAAGACATTAGCACCACGTAAACGGGAAAAACACAAGGACTGCCGTCTGTTGGGCCTAGTTGGTGCATGGCAATTACAGATGATCGATGTGCGCAAAACATTAGAAGAACCACATACACGGGAGAAACAAAAGGACTGTCGTCTGCTGGGTCTGGTTGGTGCATGGTGATAATACAGATGATCGATGTGCGCAAAGCATTACAAGGACCACGTACACTGGAGAAACACAAGGACTGGCGTCTGTTGGGCCTAGTTGTTGCATGGTGATAATACAGATGATCGATGTGCGCAAAACATTAGAAGAACCACGTACACGGGATAAACACAAGGACTTGCAAGGGCTTGCCAGTCCTTGTGTTTCCCCCGTGTACATGGTTCGTCTAATGTTTTGCGCACATCGATCATCTGTGTAATCAGGAGCAACTTGCCATGCTCACTGATACTCTTAACCCCTTTTGACTGTGAACATTTTCTGTCATTCGTTGTCATCTTCTCCATCGTTTTGATTGGTCTTTTGTTATTATTATCCTATTCTTTTCTTTGTTCTTTTCTCTTTCGCTTCCTCCCAGTGCACCACTGTGAGAAACCTACGGCTATTACAGGGCACCTCACAATAAATAAATAACGAACCTCCAAGATTGGGCGACGCGACAGTGCTCAGGCAGATTTAGGAAACCGCTGTTTAATGCGCGCCTCTACGCGACGGCTGCTGTGACCGATGGCTCGGTTCTGACGGGCAGTGTTTCGGCTGTAAAGGAGTGGGCAGACGACACTTTGGTTTGGCCAAAGCTTCGAAGGACATGTGAGAGCCCTAGTTTGATCCCTTGAGGCGTGAAAACGTGATCGGGCTTCATGTCGCGTACAGCCGCTCAGCTCTTTCTGTTCGAGCCAAAGGATGGATCGCCTGAAAGCTTTGCTCCATGTTTTTTATTGTTATCTAAAACTCCAAGGTTTAGTGTTCGCAGATCGTTGTCGTGTTGTGTACATGCATGCAGACACCGCTCACATGGACATCGTAGGCATTTGTTTACAACCTGTTAGCGGTGCTTAGGAAACCTAAAATATTTCCTTCTGGTTCGTTAAACACAGAAAGGCGACAAAAATAAATAGATTATAAATGCTAACTATCATGATAGCAACACCATGCATAAAGCAGTCTTCACGAGCTGGCGTGCAACAGTTTCCAAGGATTCCGCGATATTATTGTTAGAACGCGCGCATGGAAACGCGTTAATACTACACGAAGTTCACAATTATGTCAGCCTCTCATAAAAAAAGTGTGGTACGCTCCACGCTCCATATGCGAATATGAGAATGCTCGAGGTCTCGTTGGTGGTAAGTAATCAGTTTCACTCTGAGCATTGTCCTGCGGAGCCACTTACTGTCTCGCATCCGCGAGGAAGTGACAACCACCGAGCACACCAGCCATAACAGAAATGCTTTATTACGAACATGGTCCACGAAAACCACGCTACTTTGAGTGAAGTTCAACAGTAGCCCGACGACATGTAATACACGGCCTGACGGTAGCATTGTCCGCTCGCGCGTCTGTGGACCGCATAACCTGCAGTAGCGGTATGTAAGAGCGTAAGTCATCTTTCTTTGCCGTTCCTAATTCGTCCTCATGCGCTCCTGTTACTAATGGTCGTACACGTTAACTTACGATCAATGGGGTCTCGCTATACACACGCGGACGCAACTGCACAGCATCCGGAAGCACAAGTGACGGTTTCGGTGGCGGAACAGTTTGTTCATGCGGCTATGTTGGGCACTTGCCCTTGCAGATTTTCCAAGATCGAAACCTTCTTCCTATATTGGCTATCTATTGCTGGCGAACGTGCTTGTTGCGTTCGCCCGTTCGGAAGGGTGCATGCCGAACGGGCGCGACAGAGGCAGTACGTCCTTGAACAGTTCGGATCCGTGATGATCGCAATCGATCTCATCCCACACATTTAACTCTCCGTCGCAATTCCTGCAATCCACAAAACAGCATGTATTTCCTCTGCATTTTCACATATTCGTAGAAAGAACACATACAACGGCCACCCGCGATATTTTTACTCCTGCGTCGAGGCTACAGTGAACTAGAATACACTATAGTCGAGGCGTACACGCTGGCGACTTACGAGGCCCGTAATGGCGCCGTGTTCCTAGCGCGCCTGTGGCGCCATCTGCTCTCAAACTGAAGAACCGCGCGCTGTAAACGGTCTATAGGCGCGCGCTGTTGGCATTCTGGTATATCGCTCTGCCCCTCTCCTACACCATGCGTCTGTCAGATTCTGGCTTCCCAGTGGGCTTGGCGGCACGGAAATGATGGGCCACACTTACCCGCAAAACTTTTCCATCTTGCTTGTGCAGTTCCTCGGGCTGTGCCTTCAGGCTCCTTCCGGCGAGCCTTCCCTCGTCCTGACACCCTTCGTCGACTCCTGCTGCCGTGGTGGTTTTGCATCCTTGGAAAGCCTTCCCTGCGATCTACCACTGCATTTCTCGGACGCATCCGCTGCCGCGTAGCCAACGCATCTGCCGACCGCGCAGCACAGCTTGCGCAGGTGTACCTTGCCCTGGATACGTCGAACTGGATAGAGCCTCGTTATCGGGATACCAGCCTCGTGACCAAGCTATCTTCACCTCAGCTCACCGTTATAAAGCCCTCCCACAGCAATGCGCCCTTCAGTGGGCTTGGCGGCACGGAAATGATGGGCCACACTTACCCGCAAAACTTTTCCATCTTGCTTGTGCAGGTGAGCAATCGCCATTCTTTGTATGCAAAACGCTCTAGTAACCGCTTTTTATTTGTGCTGCCAAGCCCACACTACGCATGTAATATTGTATATGACTGTTCTTGTTGGATATCTGACTTGCTCTTGATGGCCGGTGATATTGAGTCCAACCCTGGGCCTAACACTCAGCCATCTGCATCTGACCTACTCAATGCCATCAAAGAAGTCCAGTCTGGGCAGTTAAGCATGCTTGTAGAGCTAAAAACCATAAAAACATCTCTCTCGGAGCACGAAAAAGCCTTCACTGAGGTGAACAGCCGTCTTTCTAAAATTGAATCAGATGTCGCCTCCTTTTCTTCAATTAAATCTGAAGTAGAGAGTATAAAGTCTACAACAGCCGAATGCAAGGCTGAGATCGCTAAGCTGACTGCCCGGCTGGACGACGCCGAGAACCGAGCACGGAGAAATAATCTAGTGTTCTATGGAATTAAAGATTCTAAGGATGAATCATGGCAAGATTCTGAAAAAATAATCATCGAGCACTGCAGCCAGCATCTGGACGTATCGATCGAGCCTCGGGACATAGAACGCGCCCATCGTCTTGGCGCTTTTTCACCAAAAAAAACCCGACTTGTTATTGTCAAATTGGCCCACTTTAAAGACAAACAACGAGTCCTATCGTCATGCAGTAAATTTAAGGATACTGGCTACAGCGTCTCTGAGGATTATTCCCCAAACACCCGTTTTGCACGTAAACGCCTTTATGATTATGGAAAAAGCCAAGGACAAACTTTCAAATTGCGCTATGACAGATTGGTATCCGGAAATACGTCATATGTCTTTGACCACGCCACTAATAACGTAATTGAACTCAAACCCTAGCAACTACCTCAAAAAAAGCACGCAGTAAAACAGTCTCGCCGTTCCCAATTATCTTTTTTACTTACTAATATCTGCAGTGTGATCCCAAAACGCGATGCCTTGTGTAACCTGATCGAATCACGTTCTGCTAATGTAGTTTTATTAACCGAAACTTGGCTTACCTCTGCTATTAACGACACTGAGATATTACCCTCTCTTCCCAATTTTGATATATTCCGAACCGATCGTAACGACCGGACGGGTGGGGGGGGTCCTCATTGCAACTGATCGCAACTTACGTTGTTTACGTCTAAACATTTCAAGCCCATTAGATATGATCTGGCTCTGCTGTGATACATGTTACCCACGTGCTTTGATTGGAATCTGCTATCGCCCTCCGAACCATGATTCCTCTAATTTTTTGCTGCATGACGCCCTGAACAGACTAACAACCCTCTATTCCAATACACCTATCTTATTGTTCGGCGATTTCAACTTCCCATCTATCACTTGGTCCGATCTTGCTTCTACGCTTTCAAATACTAACCCTCCAAGTGAGTTCGTCCACACTTGCCTTACCTTCGGCTTAGATCAAATAATTGACCGTCCAACCAGAATAACACACCATTCCGCTAATATTCTCGATCTTATACTCACGTCACAACCTGATAGCTTCTCTCCGATAACTTATCTTGAAGGACTTAGCGATCACTTGGCCATTCATGCCACATTCTCTTGTCATTTTCAAAACAGCAAAATGATAAAGAAAACGCTTACCCTTTATGATAAAGGTGACTACATCAGTCTTAACCGCGACCTCGCTACTTTTCTTAACACATTTACATCTGGTTTTTCGCTTCGCTGCATCGAATCTAGCTGGTTACTTTTTAAGTCCGAAATGCAACGCCTAATAAGCATACATGTTCCGACTATCACCATAAAAGAACGACCTGGTTCCCCATGGTATAATAAAACACTTAAAAGACTAAACAACAAAAAGAAGCGACTATTTCGTGCAGCTAAAGTGACAGACACGGATCTCGCCTGGAATAAATATTACACTACCGCTGCTAACTATGACACTCAGGTAGCCAAAACTAAAATTAACTTCTTCTCTAGCACATTATCTAACATGCTGCATGATAATCCAAAGCGCTTCTGGAAAACTATTAGCCCCTCTACTTCTAGCATAATTCACCTAGCAGATCATTCTGGAGTTCCCGTTTCCGAATCAGATGTTTCCAATATCTTAAATGAGACATTTTGCTCTGTATTTACTCACGAACCGCTTAATAACCTCCCTGAAGCCCCCTGTTTTCTCCATGCACCAATGGATACCATTATCTTTGAGCCGCGCGGCATTGCCAAGATCATTGACGCTTTAAAAAATTCTTCATCTGCCGGTGTTGACGGCATCAACGCTAAAACTTTAAAAAACACAAAGGAACATTGTAGTGTCATGTTATCTCTCCTCTTTCAGCAGTCATTTTCTTCGTGCTCATTACCTCGTGACTGGCAGATTGGGAAGGTCATTCCAGTCTTCAAGAAAGGTAACCGATCTTCACCACGTAACTATAGGCCAATCTCATTAACCAGTGTTTGTTGTAAAATTATGGAACATATAATATATTCACACACTGCCCAGTTTTTGTCATCGCACAACTTTTTTCATCCTAATCAGCATGGTTTCCGTAAAGGTCGTTCCTGCGAAACGCAACTTACTCTCTTTCTTCATGATATACATGCATGCCTCGATTGTAACATTCTTACTGATGCCATATTCCTAGATTTTGAAAAGGCATTTGACAAAGTCCCTCACGCGCGCCTAATTCTTAAGCTATCGCGACTAAACCTGCATTCCTTAGTTCTGGGCTGGATTCGGGCTTTCCTAACTGATCGCTATCAATTCGTTCATGCTAACTCTCACTCATCATCTCTCTCCCCTGTCTTGTCTGGCATTCCCCAGGGTACTGTTTTAGGCCCTCTTCTATTTCTTATTTACATAAATGATTTACCCCTTAACATAATGTCCAACGTCCGCCTATTTGCAGATGATTGTGTTATCTACCGCCCAATAAATAATCCATCTGGCATCACCACCCTTCAAGAAGATCTTCTACGCGTCGAAGAATGGTGCAGTACATGGCTGATGTCGCTTAATAGCACTAAAACGTCCCTTCTTTCTTTTCATCGCCGGCGAAACCACCAAGGTACCACTTATACTATTAACAATAATCCTGTTGCGTCAGTTGACTCGTACAAGTACCTTGGTATCCATTTAAGTAAAGATTTAACCTGGTCTCTACACATTCACAACCTCACTAATTCAGCTAATCAAATTCTAGGGTATTTACGTCGTAACCTTTCCTTAGCCCCCTGTTCCATAAAACTTCTTTCTTACTTAACATTTGTACGTTCTAAACTAGAGTTCGCATCTGCCGCGTATGATCCCCACTATGCTAACCTTATCACCACGCTCGAAGCGGTCCAGAACCGCGCTGTCAGATTCATTTGCTCGGACTACTCTTATCACACTAGCGTATCAGCACTAAAATCACAGCTCCATCTTCCTACTCTGGCCTGTCGCCGTAAAATCGCCCGTCTTTCTTTATATCATAAATTTTATCACACTTTCCACCACGAACCTCCCCCTGTCGCACGCGCCCATGGGATTTCTCGTCACAGTCATCCTAATGCCGTCTACCCTGAACAAGCCCGCACCGAAACATATCATCAATCTTTTTTCCTTAGAACAGCCAAAGACTGGAATGACCTTCCGTCCGAAGTGGCAACCATTATCAATCCCGTTCGCTTCAAATCCGCCATCGAAGACCATCTGTATTCATCCATTTAAAACACTTTTGTTTGCCCACCCCTCATGTAATGTCCTTTTTGGACCCTTGAGGAAATAAATAAATAAAATAAATAAATAAACTTATGTATCTCACGCTTCATCCGCGGCGCGGCGCTTCTTCCAGCGCAAGCGGCTGGAGCTTTGTTCGCTGTTTGCAGAGGTGGGCTGAGGCAACACCCTCTAAATACTTTCTTCAGGCCTCTCCAGGCCCTCCTTTCCACACGCGCTACGTCACGCCAAGTGTCCGGTCAGGCTGCTCACCAAGCGCGGCTCCGCTCCGCTCGGTTGTCTCCCTCGATGTGCTCGCGCTTGCCCGGGCAAGCACAGACACGAACGCAGTCTTGCAGTGAGCGTCTAGCTGCTGCTTGAGTCTTTCAGCCTGGCGTTGGGTGCATTTCCGTTCGCTCCTCGCACGGCTGTGTCTGTTTCGTGTGGCCGTTTCTTGTGTGGCGTGCGTACCTGTGCTAGCGCACGAATGGGAAACTGATTGCCTGCCGTGTAGCGAGTGCAACTTCGTGAAACATGGGCCGGTGCTGTGTTCCCGGGTGCCGCGGGAACTACCAGAATGGTCCCAAAGTACGTGTTTATTGCTTCCCAAGAGACGAAGTACGAAGAAAAGCCTGGTTGCGAGCCATTCCACGGAAGGATTTCACACCTACAGAGCATTCGAGGGTAAGACTCTGAAATATTGCTTAATAGGCGCTGGTAATTATCTTAGTTGTGAGCTGTCGCTCCCGGAAAGGCATGCTGTCTTTGTAGGCAATGATATCACTTCTTACACTTATGTATGAATTGTCCAGGAAGCATTTAGTTCTGTGGATGTGCATAAGGCTTGTGTAAAAGCTGTGTAAATATGTAAAAGCTGTTCACTATTCAGACTCTTTTTACTTAGTGTTTTAGGCAATGGAGAGTCATGGCGAATGGCCTTGCTTCATTTTCTCGTGCAGGTGTGTGAACTGCACTTCCACGCAGGCGACTTCATTACGACGTTGTCACACCAAGATGAACTGACAGGGAAAATAATAGAGGTGAAGCGTGACAGGCTACAGTTGAAGATTGATGCTGCGCCTTCTGTTTTTCCAAACTGCCCAAAATACTTGTCCTCAACGCCTGGACGGAGTGAATCGCCAGAGACGAAAAAAGCAAGAAGGGAAAACGCTGCTTTGCAGGAGGCTATGAGTAAGTCACTTCAGTCTAATGAGCTTGAACAGAAAAGAAACAAAGTTTCATCTTACGAGGAGTTCAAATCTAAGTTGCCTGGAATCTGCAACACGAAATTCTGGACCGTTTCTGTCGATGAGCAGTGCGTTAGGTTCCTTCTCATCGAGAATGATCCTTCACCTAATGTGAAATGCGCCTTGGTAGTTCTCCCTGATCTGTCACTTTCTGTTTTCTTGAATGGAGTGAAGCTTCTGTCGCTTCCTTCAGGCAGGATTCTGCCAGCTCAAGTATGCGACACCTCCAGCCTGTCCTTGCTGCTAGAAGAACTCGAGATAGGCTTGCATAATATACCTGAGGTGACGAAAGAGTCGAAACATACTAAAGTATTGCAGTTTGTCGGTTCACTGCTTGCAGACCTCATTGAGGACAGTGATACGACGAAAGAACAGTCTTCTTTGCTGAAATTTCTGGTTGAGCAGATAGAGCTTCTCCTCGCGAAACAGCATGTGTATAGCGCAGAGCTGCTGGTATTCGCCAGTATTTTGAATTCAATTTCTCCTCACGCATATCACTTCACAAGAGCTGCATCAAGAATCATTCTGCCCCATCCTTCCACACTGCGCCGTGTTTGCTCAAATTACAAAGCTGACCCTCTTGTGGAGCAAAATCAACCGCACTGTCTCTCCTACATCCGAGAACGAGTCAAATCAATGAAAGACCACGAGAAGACAGTGACCCTGATGATCGATGAGATCCACATAAAACCATACTTCGACTACAAAGGGGGCACAATAGTAGGATCGTCGGTTATTTCAACGGAACCAGCAACAACAGCCCATGTGTTCATGGTACAATCACTCCTTTCTGCAAACAAGGACGTCATTCACATATTACCTGTGAGCAAACTGAGCGCAGAAATTTTGCACGAGCATGCTAAGAACATAATCATTAATGTTGAGAAAATGGGGCTCAAAATTATCGCTGTGATAACGGACAACAATGCTCTGAACCGCAAGATGATGTCGTTATTTGCTACAAGTCCTCAGGTGAGCATTGTCTATCCCCATCCAGCCGATAACGCTCGCCCTCTTTTCTACGTGGTCGATCCTGTGCATCTCTTGAAGTGCATTAGGAACAATTGGATTAACCAGAAAAACCCTGGAACATGCCTCTATTTCCCTGAAATGGACTTGAGTGGAGCAATGCCCGAAGGGCCTCCTCGTATGAAAGCTGCTTCTTTCGCAGCTGTGCGGCAGCTTTATTCTTCAGAGAAGACGTCGCTTGTGAAGGCTGCTTACAGACTGAACGCAAAAGCCGTGAATCCAACCTCAATGGAGCGGCAAAATGTAAAGCTCGCTCTCGACGTCATTAATCAGTTTGTTTCAAATGCCCTCAGGACATATGGTTCCGCGTTCAAGATTCCTCAAGCTGAGTCGACTGCTCTTTTCATTGACGTTATCCTCACATGGTGGCAAATAGTCAATGTTAAGACCCCTTGCAAAGGCCAGAGGCTAAGGGACAGCATGCAAGACCCTGTAAGGTCTGTTGATGACACACAGTTAGCTTTCCTGAGCGGCGTTGTGGACTGGTTGGACGCTTGGGCAAGAATAAACATCACCAGTGGCTCGCTGACGAAAGAGACTCACAGTGCTTTGCGACTGACATGCTATTCTCTGGTAGAACTCTCGCGCTACTGCTTAGAAGAACTTCACTTCAAGTACGTACTGCTGGGCAAATTTCAGACGGATGCGCTAGAAGACCGGTTCGGCCGTTACCGCCAGCTGGCAGGATCACAGTACCACATTTCCGTGCGTCAGCTCTACGAATGTGAGAAGAAGCTTCGTCTTCAAAAACTTTTGACATTTCCACGCGAGGAAACAGAGTTTGAAGACGTAAGTGAGGATCTTGTCCCATGCAACTTTTCTGTGGCTGTCAGCGACGACGATATTACACACGCCCACTCTGACATGGATGCTATTGTCTACATTGCAGGATACGCTGCTCATGCTGCTTTAAAGAAGCTTTCATGTTCTGATTGCTTCAGCACATTGGTGATTGAAAATCGAGAGATCGAAGCGGAAAATACTGCCATGATAGCTAACCTGTCGAGAGGAGGGCTGAAGTTTCCCCAGCCATGCACAGTTCACATGGTACTGATGACTAAACTAGTTGCAGAGAAGTTGTCTTTTGGAGCAACCGCGGAAGATTTTCTCTCCTGTAGAAATCAACGTGGTGTCGTGATTTCACAGACGATTTCCCTCCTGGACGAACACGACATTGAGACATGTGAAAATGGCCACACTGCACAAACTCTCCTGCGCTTGGTAGTACGCGTTGCAACCAACGTTGTTCTAAACAACTTTTGCAAACTAAGAAATGATGCCATACAAGACAATGCGCAGCAGAAGGCCGCAGCCCGGAAAGCAGCAACGCTTAAGAAGAAGTAAGTTTTATTCCCAAGCAATAAAAATGCTTTGCGCACACTTCATTGCTGGTGTCTCGTCGTTTTTTATTGTAAGGGTCAGATTAGCTGTACAAATACTCAACAGCGCAACATTATTGTGAGTGTCATTATTGCTGTGTGTGAAAGCTTTAAGCAAAACACAATACAGAATAAAACTAACACAATGCGCAGTAGACGGTGTTTTTTTTTTCAATGTTCACGAACTTCTACTTTAACAACTAGATATACGCATGTGCGGTCTGTGCGGATGGATTTTACCGCACGGCAGACATCATGTACGTGATAGAACCTAATAATTAGATGATTAATTGAAATTAACTAATCAATTTTTTATTATAATGACCAATAATGCGAAATTGGCGGCCGTATGCTAAATTGTTTATTATAAAAAACTGTATTAGCAGCTCGAACTTTCTTGACAATAAGGTGTTCTGCAATAAAAAAAATATATAAAGCAGATAAAATGATAGCCTAAGGCGCGCACAAACTAGCGAATTTCTTTTCTGCAGCAACGACAAAAATGAAAATGAAGGAATCACTTATAAGGCAGCTACGTACGGCAGTACCCGAATAGTGCAGACGGGCGCGGCGCGCTGAAATCGCGGAGCGCGGGGCCTGCACGGTCCCTTGGCGTGACGTCACGCGGCCGGTGGAGAGGCCTTAGCATTGAGAGGGTGTTGGCTCAAGCCACCTAGCCATGACTTATGAAATTTTACTCTTGTCTTGATTTTAGCCACCAATCAGATAACCTTCGCTTGGTTACTTCTACCCGCTTAAAATCTACTTTCCCTTCACTGTCCTTAAACCCCAATGCCTTGGATAAATCAGCCCCGCTGCTTTGCACTGTAGGGTGAAGCTTAATTTTTACATAAAAGTATCAAGTGTTCACCCGTTTCCTCCTCCTCTCCGCACACAACGCACAACGTGTCTATCTCGTGGTACCTGACTCTATACGTCTTAATAATAATAATTAATAATACGTCTTAGTCCGCAAAACTGCAGTCCTGGCCTCAAATAACAAAGAGCTTCCCCTACAATTATCATAGGTATTTTCTTTGGCAATTTCCTGTTTAAAGGTCCGGTATGTTCTCAGTGCCGATTTCGTCATCCCTGTTTTCCACAGAGCTCTCTCTGTTTCTTTAACCTTTTTCTTAACCGATAATTGCCGATTTGCCCCCTTACTGCTGTCCAGATATTTGCTTGTCAATTTTCTAATTCGCTTTCTCCATTTCGTGTCAACGTCAACATTCTTTATATACAGGCATCTGAAAACTTTCCTAGCCACTGCTTTTCCCCCATTTTTCTCAATCGTTCCTCAAATGCTATCTTACTGCTAGCCTCTCGGCTCTCGAAAGACGCCCATTCCATATCACCCTGTACCCCCGGATTTGGTGTATTGCAATGTGCTCCTAAAGCTAATTAACCTCCCTACTCACCGTTGTTCAATTTCTAACCTTGCTTGAACATCTGGTCTCATGCACAGGACCGCATTACCGAAAGTCAGGCTAGGGACCATCACCCGGCCCTTTCCAGATATCTCTCTTAGCACTTCATACCTATTGTAATTCCACAGTGCCCTATTTTTCATGACAGCTGCATTCCTACTAGTTTTATTCATTACATATTTTTCATGCTCTGTCAGATACTCAGCACTGTTATTTATCCGCACCCCAAGATACTTGTACTCCTCCGCTACTTCTAGCATGAACTCCTGTATTCCATGCTCACCGCCCTCTTCAGTAAATATCATGACTGCAGATTTTTCCTTACTATACTTGAAACCTAATCTATCTCCCTCTGTACCACATATGTCTATCAACTTCTGCAAGTCTTCCTTGTTGTCAGCCATTAGCACTATATCATCCGCTTATATTAGTCCCGGTAATGACTGTTTAACCTATTCCACTTGCTTGAAAAAAGAAAGGTTGAAGCCTAGTCCGCTCCCCTCTAGTTTGGTCTCCAACCCTTGCTGGTACAACATGAACAACAAAGGGCATCCTTGCCTAAGCCCCGGCTGTATCTCTGCAGGCCCTGATACATTTTTTTCCCATTTTATGAGCACTCTGTTACCTTTATATATATCTTTTAAAAGATTAATTACTTCATCTTCCACATCCAATGTGCCCAGTATGTCCCACAATTACTCCTGAATAACGTTGTCATAGGCTCCCCTAATATCCAGAAACATGGGTGGATGGATGGATACGGCTGAACCCTTTACATTGGGCGGTAGCTCAAGCCACCTAGCCATGTCTTGTGAAATTTTACTCCTGTCTTGCTTTTTGCTACCAATCAGATAACCTTCGCTTGGTTACTTCTAACCTCTTAAAATCCACTTTCCCTTCACTATCCCTAAACCCCAATGCCTTGGGTAAGTCAGCCCCGCTGCCTTCCACTGTAGGGTGAAGCCCTTTACAGAAAAGTATGTGTTCAGCCGTTTCCTCCTCCTCTCCGCACGCAATGCACAAAGTGTCTATCTCCTGGTACCTGACTCTATACGTCTTAGTCCGCAAAACTCCAGTCCTGGCCTCAAACAACAAAGAACTTCCCCTACAATTATCATAGATATTTTCTTTGACAATGAGCTTCCGGCAGCGCCGCGCGCGGCCAGCGCTTATTTTTGCTTTAGCGCCTCCCTTCGAAACCCGCTCAGAGTGGCCAAACAGTGCAGGTTCGGAGCTGTGGTGGGCAATTCCCTGCACTTGCCTAGAATAGGCGCTCGCTATACGATTTTTTGTGCTCCGAATCCCGCGTTTTGGAAACGTTTGACGTGCTTTTCTCCGGCTGGTGATGGCGCAGCAGCAGCAACAACAACAGACTTCGCTGTTAAAAGTCCGCGTGGAAGGTGGGTTGCCCCGAACGCTTTAGGTCGGTTCGGGTGGTGCTCAGTACGCCATGGCGGACGCAGCGTGTGTCGTTCTATTGGGCGCCCGTCGGCCGCGTCTGCTGTACGCCAGTGTCCATCCAGAGTCGCAGAGTGCTTGTGTGCACGGTCGTGCTGTTGCGCACCTTGCGGGAGCAGTGTCACTTGGACCGCTCCGAACAGGTCGAAGCTAGTCATAAGCCTGCTTCAACCGCTCCTCGTTCAGTTCAGAACCGTTCTGTGATCTCGGTACTGCGTTCTGGCCACGCAGCGAGTATGCTGAAGGGTCGTGTAGCGCAGGTTGCACTAGAGTCTCTGGAAAATTATCCAGTGACTCTAGGTTGCACAGCAGGGCGCGTGCATTTTTTATTTGCGAAAAGTAATGTTAATAGATTGGCTTGAGACGGGGGGCATTGGTGAACGTTAATCCATTCGGTCTGTGGGGTACGCGCTACTTTTTGAAATGTTTGAAATTTCGTTTTTGTATTCATAACTCTGGGAGACACGCTGGTGATACAGCGGACATGCTGATGATACAGCACGTTGTTCAGTTCAGAACAGTAGTTTCGTAGATCACAATGGAAAGCATAACAGAAACACGGTCATGTGTGCTTTAGAGCTATGTATTAATGGTTGAACAATGCATACTGACATCTCGTTTTTTCAGTGGCAGGCTTTGAATAGCAAAAGCAATCACACGGCATAACAAATATATTGCCGCATTGTTATGCGGTTGGCATGTTTACACAGTTGCATTTTCCCAGTGCTTTTGTTTGCGTAAGAGGGAGTTTTATTCAGTGAGCCAATTCCGCATGGAAAGAATAGGTTTGCCTGCTTCGGTTCTTGACAAAGGAGTACAACGTATCATGGAGTTTTTGGATCTCTCAGCTTTTTTTACGTCTTTTAATCTGTACAGCGCCGTTAAATGCCTCCATAAAAATGGGTTTTGTAAGCAGCCAGAATTCAACATTTTTATTCTTACTGAGAAAAATTGTATTGCTTGAATCTGCATTGGTCTAGAGATGTGTGCATATGCAAGAAAAACTGAAATTCAGCCTTAGGGTTAAATTTTGTTTTTGCAATAATTTCAGACTGCCTGCATTAAAATTTTTCGCAGAAAAGCATTATATTCTCATTGAATTTGCACTAAATTAAAGCTGGTGTGAGAACAGCACTGAATTTGTGAGTTGGACTGGCCAGCACTGCAGTATACTGCTCACAAAACTAGTATAATGACTCTGAAGCCAGTGTTTTTTTTTTTTTAGGTGCAGTTGTCTAGCAGCTTTGTACACCCACTTTCTATCCAAAGGTAGGCCTGATTGTGCCATGCCATGTGGTAAAACCAGGGCATTCTTTTAAGTTTTTGGCATAACTTAGTATGCTTCTAGCATCCATGGCAAAGATGGGAAGTTTAGGTTGGGCCATATGTTAAGTGCAGTACCCAAATTAAAAAATTATATAGAATCCTAGAGAAACTGCGACATCACCGTTCGAGCTTTGGAGGCCCTGTGCATTGAGTCTGCAGCAGTGCAATCTATGCTTACGCTGAGGTGGCATATAAAAGCTAAGGCACTAGCCTGCCATGATGGCATCCTCTGCCCTACCAGGTCGCAGAACAGATACAGCAGTGCGGCATGCTTAATCACAGACAGAAGGACACAGACCAGCACTGCACACAATGCTGCCAGTGCTGTCTGTGATGATCTGTGTGGTGGCATTTTGTCACCTTTGCAATTACCAACAAATTTGCCCGTGAGCAAGTTCTGTTTATGTCCCACCAAACTTAGTGGCAGCACGTTAGTGAAATATGCGTGCCATTCCTTCTCCTTATGCGTTTTTGCCTACTAGCTGAGCTTGTCACCATAGCTAAATGTAGTCAAAATCTGCATGCGAAATAATATTGCAGCCGACACAGTTTGGGCACTGTGTTTCTCTAGTGTTCATGAGAAAGTGTTGCTGTCTCTACAGCTGTGGCAAAACCAGAGTATGCTGGAGAGTTGGTGTACTATGCTGAAAATTTATGCTGCAATGTTTTGAGTGCTGCAGGAGGCTGAAGGCTTATATAGCAGAATAGAATAAGCAAGGTGGTTACTGCAAGTCGGATCAATATGGATGTCTCTGCTGTCATGCCTAGTCTTGTGCAGTCTCTCCGTGGTGGGCAGCATGGTTTCTTAGGCTCTCGCCGATCTTATTACAAAGCTAGCTTTATATTATGTTGGCTCACATCTTGCTAATCACTTCCTGACAAACTCTGAAACCTTCTTGTGTTTGCATTTAACACGTATTCGCTCCAACTCATTGGCTATGTGTTTTTAATCTTTTAACTACTTTCTGCACTTTTTTTTTTTAACAGCTGTTCTCTCCCAGATCCCCTCCTCAGCACAGCGTAGCATGTCACACGCTGTTTGGTTTCAGGAAATACAGTTGCAAGCTTGCACTCTTGTCCCGTCTTGTTTTGTGCAGTTTTGTTGAATAAGTCGCTTAACCAACTGGCCCCACAAACTGCACTACTGAGCGATTCTTAGACTGCAGCTAAAGCCTGTTTTTCATTAAAGAGCCTTTTCTCTTCCCTCTATTCATGCAAGAAATAGTGTTATGTTTCTTAGTGTTGTCTTTTGCCTTGGTTCTACAAATCTGTGCTGCTTTTAGTGTCATGTGGGTGCTCAGGCGGGAAAAGCCAAGGGTGGAAAGGACAGTGTTCTCTTCTCACGCAGGGGAGAAGGAAATGGTGATCCACGTGGAGCCAGCAGAAAGCCTGGAAGGCAGCGCGCTGGTGCCCGTGCAGGTGATCCCTAAACTGACTACGCCACCTCCTGCCCGCAGTGGTGGTGAGTGAGGAAGCCCCTTCTCTTTCTCTCTCTGGCATGCCAAGCAACGGGTGCAGGGTGCCAGCTGAGGAACAAGGCAGCGCATGGTCCATTGACACTTGGCATGTGAGGTTTTTTTTTTACTTGCGCACACACAACACACCTCTCTCTCTGTGTGTGCATGAGCTTTAACACGACGGCATTGGTCGCCGAAAAGCTGTCATCGTTGTCGGCGTCTGTGGTTTGCCCCCGTAGTTGGCGTCGGTGTTGTTGGTCGTGAGCGAAAAATCCCCAGAGAAGCAACCTAAGTGGGCCACCAAGATGCCAGGTGGGACATCTATGTCACGTGACTTTGTGGCGTTATCAAACCTGCCCTCCGGATTGTGAGCAAACTGCCCACCGTGGCAGGTGAAATGAATGATTGGGCGAGAGAGGCTGCTCAGGAAGAGCAACCTGGGTCTCACGAGCCCCACCGGTTGCAGCACCGGCCGTTGCAGGGCAGTGGCGCATCATTTAACGGCTGCTGCAGGAGTGGTGTGAGAACTCCCAGGGATCTCTGAATGTAAAATAGAGAACGACCAATTCCGCATATATATGGGCATTAGCCCATTAATGCTATCGCGTCATACCCTTAAGGTGGTGCTTAAGTGTCCCCTTCAATTTTCTTATTCTCTTTTATAAAATTGTTCCCTTCAATTTGTTCGCTCTTTTTGTAATTTTTTATTCTATCAGCAGCTTATACATTTCATTGTTTTTTGAATAAAAATTTCAGCTGATAGTAACAGCAGTGGTGCTTCATCTGCTCCATTTGCACCATACTGATACATTTGCATTTTGCTACTCCAGTCTGCTCCAAAAGCGGAAAATTGATCAGTATTGCGCCTTAGCTGTGCCAAAAGGAAGACGCGGTCGCAGTTTTGGAACCATTCAGGCTTTCCCTGCTAAAACGTTTCTGCAGTTGGCAGTCCAGGGTGCGCTGGCTTGTGGTAGAATTTAGCAGCCAGTTCATTCGCGCACATGGAGGAAGGAAAAAACTCGGGTGTGGCGGTTAAGTCACATTTTTTGAAGTCTACTCCCCGTCCCCCCCCACCTGGCCGCTGTCTCAGCGCGCTTGTGCATGCGCAGCAGACAATGCAGAAGACAGCACCACTGCGCCCGGCGTCACTATTGGCTGCACCTTTGCCCAACAAAGACTCCCATAGTCCATGTGAAAGCGCATGACTTCCGGCACACTTTGTGGAGAGCAGCTCGAATAGCGAGAACATCTCTCGAGTTTTCCTTCCTCCATGTTCGCGCATGATGTCAGTTGCATCAAAAGGTTGTGGGCTGGAGGGGTCACATCTTCTGGTTCGAAGAACAAAAGCTTGGAGCAGGTCCAACGAGGTCAAGCTTTGTTGGAACAAGGGAATTTCAGCCTTGCTGATTCGCTTTGTGAGCTTGATGAATTTGTAAAATAATTCCAAGAAGCGTTGAGATAGTGCCAACATGAAAAAAAGAATGGTTCAAGGATGTGTCCTTTGGACTTTTAGTCAAGCATGCTTGGTTGAACTTGTGTGCAAGACAGTGCCAGCATTAATGAAATATCACTGTTTTTTGTGAGCACCTTTTCTTCTGTTTTTTTTTCTTCCTAGCTACACATGGCTGAATGTGATCTCGTTAGTGACAAAATATTCTGGGTGACTCCTTTATTCCGTTCGTGCTGCTTCGAGCTGCTCCTGAATTATCGTTCTGATACAAAGGTGCTCCGAAATGAGTATTTTTCTGCTGCAAAAATTACTCCAGAACTTGAAATGGCTGGGCCACCACTGTAACAGCACTCGTAATGTCTTTATATCTCTGCCTCTTGTCCGTGTTTTTGCGGCCTGTGCAAATATTAATGGCCGTCGAGTTGCCCAGTTTTGTGTTCTTAACGCTATTCATAGTGGATCAACGAAAGGAGAAGCAGTTGGGGCTACAGATTCGTAGGAGGGGTAGCTTTGCCTGGTTCTGGTGCAGTGTCAGCATTGTGTGAGAGATTGTCGCTTATTGTCAGTTCTCGTAATTGCCATAGGGAGAGGGTTGCTACACCCACAAGGTGAGCTCTTGACTTGGAGGCAGTGCAATGAATGGCTTATTTTCTATTTTTTCCTTTTACTGGTGGTCATTCTTTGATAATGATAATTGCTTCAGGTGCCGTGTGTGATGCCTGTGCTACGCATGGTGGCCTTGCATCTTCTGTCTTTAAGATTATGCACGGGCTGGTGAGTATAGTGCAGTTGACCTGGATTTTTTTTTACTGTAGTTGAGTACATTTCTTGGCAAGTGTTCTTCTGTGGATGAGATTAGTGTTTTGAGCAGTAGAAAGTTAATATTCATCTGCTCTTTGTTTCCAAATGACAGGGCATGTATGAGGTTATAGCCATCCTGAATGATGAGTCGTGCAATAATATTCCTTCAGGCATAAAATTACCAACTGCTAGTAGCATCTCACCCCCACCCCCCCCGCCCCATAATGTCTGGCTGCGTGTTCTGTGCAGGCGTCGAGTGGAACAGCAACGAGAGCAAGGTCCTGCTGGAGCACTATGTGCGCTATGTGCAGCACGTTGGTCCAGACAAGAAGTTCCGCAGCAAGAGGGAGATGTTCAAGCGCATCGCTGAGCACCTCCTCGAAGAGACAGGCCAGCAACGCACGGCAGAGCAGTGCGAGAATCGCTACAAGACCATCAAGCGCCGGAAGCGGCGCTGTGCGGAGCTCACAAACCTTGGCACAACTCACATCCTGCTCAGCAGCACCATGGAAGAGGAACAGGGCACAGTGAGTGCCATCTTTTGTAGTTTGTACCAATGAAAGAAGCCCAGAGTCATTGAAACAAAGGGAAGCTTCATGATGATCATTGACATCAGCCTTACTGCGTCCACTGAAGGAGGAGGGCCTCTCCCAGTGACCTCGAATCAACCTTGTTCTCTGACAGCTGAAGCCACCTGATCTGCACAAACCCTCTAGCCTCATTCAACCACATGACTACCTGCCACCTTCCTACTATGCTTGCCTTATTTTGGATAGCATAAGGGAGCTTACCATTACAGTTACATGCATCTTACATTTACATTCACCTATGCCTTCTTTGGTTTCGTTGACTGTTGGCTTTTCTTGTTTGTACATCAAAATGAGCTCATCACCTCCCTACCCTTCACTTTACCTGCTCAATGTATATTACAGTTTGGCGCAGCACAGACAAGAACTCTTTTCGTGTTGGCTTGTTGAGGCTTGTTGTTCGTATGCTGACCAAAACAAGATGCCAGCAAACCAAGCTACTTGTTTTACTGCGGTTTCACATTGGGCATCATACAGGGCTTTCTCCTGACTGGTGGGTTTTTCAACACCAGGTGGAGGTGCATGCAGATGGTAGCTAAAGGGTGCACTACTGTATCCATGGAGCTGCGAGCTAACATGCTTCGAGTGAAAGAACAGCACGAATAAACATTAACTAGCAATCTGAGAGACTCTCCACTGACTTTCTTTTTCCAGGCAAATGGCAGTGTTGAAATTGTAGTAAAGCACGCCCCTTATATAGTATGAAACCAGTTCCCTTAAAAAGCTAACAACCATGCAACGCATCGCTGCATCAAGAGTAATGAGAAAATGTTAGCTCCTTTTTTGCTCATTGCAGCAGAGGTTGGGTGATGCATGGGTCTGTGATCCCGTAATGTGGTGAGGCTCCATCTTCAGCTGCATGGTTTTGTCTATGAGTGTCTCTGAGCATTGGCTGTCATCTACACAGATGCCACCAAGTTACCGCATCAGTGCAATTCTTTTATTGACACACTGGCCTGCCTGGCCGATGCAGCTTGCTTGCTTATATGGCAGTGGAATTTTATGCATAGCACAGGTGGAAAGCAAAGGAAAGAAGGAAAAAAATGAGTCAAGTATGTCCTTGGGAGCTCACATGTAGCGCAAAGTGCACCTGATTGTAGTCGTCATTTCTGTCACCTTCCAAACCACACAAACACTACTGTCCTGTTGATAACATTAGATTTGTTTGGTGCAAAGGTAACTGTGGCCCGCTGTTGCCTTGTTTCCAACGTAGAAGTGCAGTTTATTCTTAAGACATAAAGTATGTAAAACCAGGCAGGAGACATGCACTGAACACTCTTTCACTGTAAAGAAAATGAGCTTGCAGTTTTGAGTAACTGTTCAGGAACCCATAGAGTGGTTGGTTATTCTTGCAGCTATACAGGGTGTCTTCTCAGTTTTTTGAGTTAGAAGAGTGTTTTTTCAGCCATAGCATTGTCACCAGCGTAGTACATCAGAATACAGCTAAGACATGCTAACTAGCAGGCTGGTTAACTAATATTGAATAGTTAACTTTTCATTATTACTGTTAGGCTCCTTAACTACTGAGGGGCATGTTGCCCACCGTAAATACTCAGAGTCCTTCAATAGCTATTGAAGGACTCTGATGATATCGATTTCCATTTTTAGAATTTCGAAAATGCGGTGACCCTGTGTGCTGTGGCCCAACAAATTTTTGGGATTTCGACGACTTACATGCACTGGAGAGGTTGCTTTGCCTGCAAGTTTCTCGAAAGTGCATGTATTTTGGCGCGATGTAGCCAAAATTTGTTTGGTCACCGCGCCGAGGGTAATCGCGTTTTCGAAGTTCTAAAAATTGATATGCATATTACTCACGATGCGCCACAATCCTCTCAGTAATTAGGAGCCTTGCGGTAATAGTTAAAAAGCTAACTATTCAATTTTAATTTACCAGCCGGCTAGTTAGCACGTCTTAGCTATATTCTGATGTACTACACCGCTGACAATGGCATGCCGAATAAATTGCTCTTCTAACTCAGAAAGCCTATTTTAAAAAAGTTGTGTAATATCTTAGGTGAAACGCCCCGCATAGCTGTACTTGTGGAAAGGGTGGCTCAATGGGCATGTTTTGGAGGGAGGAGGGTGCTGTCATATTTGCACAATACATTTCTTAGTTTTCCTTCATCAAGCACAAATGGAGGGGGAATGGGGGAGGAGGCCAGTGCAGTTCTTCCACCGGAAATTTCTCCCTTCTGCCCCCTCCCCTCGATTTTCAAATCCACCGCTGGTACGTGACCAGATTTACATCCGCCAAATCAGTTGGTGTTCCACTGAGCATGCACACAGATGCTGCTATGCTGTGAACAGCAACACTGAGCGGGGCTGCCTCAAGCTGCAGCTTGAAGCCCAGTTTCTGGGAAGCCACAGCCATAAAATTGAGAAGCCTGGTTGGGGGACTTTGCGACGAAAGGGCTGACCTGAGCTGTTTCAGGATACCCTTGCAAACACTTCAGGAAAGAAAATGGCATTTTTAAATGGTTACTTTTAACATGCTACATTTGTTTCGTGTGCTTAAGAGTATACCTCGTGAAAATAATAGCTGTCTGCTATAAGCAGCTAGTTTGTCTTCTGACATGTAGTTGGAAGTCAGTGACTTAGCACTGTATATATTTGGGCAAGTTGGTCTGACAAGTGTTTAAGACGGAGCTCAGTTAAAAATCACTCATGCGTAAAGATATGACACATACAGAACTGCATTTTAACGCTCTGTCTTCTTGTTGAGATTTTTCACGGTACTCCCCTTTAGTAATTGCCTGTGTTTGCTTTGTGTCTCTTTTTGCCCATATCTTTCGGTACTGCTTCTTTGGTCTAGTATTTGATGTGTGCTGTTTACTCTTTTTGCTAAAAAACATCATTTATTTGCTTGCAGCAGCAGTTTGATATGATTGCAATAGGTGCTTAGTGGGGTAGACCTCTGCTTGCTGTCGGTGAGACGGAAAACTGAGTTTTGATGTACACTGTTTATTGGGGGGTCTGGGTGAGGAAATTTTGTTAATTTTTTTAACACCTAATCTTAATTTTTGGTCTATTGGGGAAGGGGTGCCTTTGCAGAGAAATGGGCAATGCTTACTGCTTGCATGGAAATGAAAGCAATAGCTGCATGTGCATACAGAAATGAAATACTGTGTGTCACTAGTGCATGACAAATTTTGATGGCCTTATTCCTACAAAAGGTTTGACATTGCTTGCTGTGTGTGCATATGCTTTCGTGTAAATTTTCTGTCAAGCCTAAATTTTCTCTACTTCACTGCAGTGTATTGCTAAGATCTGAAGAAGGCACATTTGATGGAGGTGAAATACAAAATATGCATGTGTGCTGTGCAATGGCAGTTAAAGAACCCCAAATGGTTGAACTTAATTTGAGCCCTCTGTTGTGGCATTTCTGTTAGCCTATTCATAGCTTTTGGATGTTGAACCCCACAAACTAATCAGCCAAGACAAGAAGGCGGCTGTATTAGTGGGACAATTGCAGGACACTGTGAGCGTGCTTACAATGATGCGTAAGTATATCTGGCACTATTCTTTATTTTGGGGTGCCTATACATTACGCACGCTTCAAAAAGATTGCACACAGCTATGGGTTTTTCACATTACACACTTAGTGGCATCAAACATGAGATGTCCTTGCCATTTTCTTGTAATACCCTGATTTGGATTAGCTGGTTCATTGTAGTGTATTTTGGAGATGGCACAAAAGGGAACAAGAATGTGGAAGGAACATACCGAAGGAACATACCGTATTTACGCGCATAATTTGCGCACTTTTTATTCAGAAATTAGGGTTCGAAGAAGGGGGTGCGCAAATTACGCGGGGATTTCGCGAGTACGACTTAAAAAACTCCACAAAGTCATAACACACAATATAGGTATAGTGTATGTTGCTGCGTATACGTCAGCACCCGGACCCGCACCCCACGCTGGCCGCCCCCCGAAAAAAATGTTCACTCTAAATGAAAAGCCGCACATCTTCCCCCCCCCCCCCCCCCCCCCTTGCGGGATGGCGTGAAGGTGCATGCATGAAGCTGAATAAGACGCTAAAACAGCGTCTGCTTTAAAACTGCTTTCTGCCCAGCCAATTGTTCGGTAGTTCCGGATTCCGTAAGTTTGCTTTCGCAACTTCGTCCGGGATAGCAAGCACGAATCAAATCAATTATCACACCACACAATTCTTTAACAATACCGCGCGAGCGTCGACCAAACTGCTTGTCGGCGCCTTATCACGGCGCGGAGCCACGAAGCCAGCGAGAATAGCCACGTGCGCACAAGTTTGCCGACGCAAGCAGTTTGAAACTTGCCGTATAGTTGTGATAGGGTCCCTAGAAATACTTGCTAGTCTGCCGTTCGCGCGGGGCTCTCTACGGAACCAGTTGGCCGCGCCTCGGATGAATGCGCAGGGGGCGCTGCACACATTCGGAACGTCATGCCTGCAGGAGCGGTCGTGCCGTGGCTGCGGTAGTGGTGCGCGCTGCTCCTTGGTCGCGAGCCCATAATACTGGTGTTTTTTTTTTGTTTTTTTGCGAAATCCATGAACGCTGACTCGCGTGTGTGTTAGTTTGTGTGTTCTTATGTATGTGTGATCGCGTCATGTCTAGACAACGTGACAAGCGCCACATCTTGCCAGCTCAATTCGCCATCTGACTTTCCTTCAGATTTCCACCATCTAGTTAAAAACGTGCGAAATGCATTTGCAGGCAAATGGTTTAATGCACCTAAGGGCCGGGTGCACGCTCAAACCGATCCGAGAAGCTTAGAAAATGGACAGCCAGATCGAGTGTTTAGCTTAAAGCCATGCCGAAGATCACCAGCATGCACCTGAATCCCAATTCTTTTGAGAAAACGAGAGTTGCTCCAGCATTCCAGCTATTTGGTGATCATATGATTAAAGGTCTTTTTATTTATTGCACCCCGTTAGGACGCTCTTATGATTTCGTGGAAGGCACTGAATCCTTTGCAAAAGAATAAATAAGCTTATCAGGATAATGACTGCGCGTGTGCCAAAAGCAGCGTTATACCCGCAGTTAACAAAATTTTTATTTTAAAGGAGTTCCTTGAAAACCTCACAAAGTCGGAAATTCATGCAAAGGCCACAGTCGGCGGGTTTTTGAGCAACAGCATAGCAGAGGGACTTCGTGTTTCAATTCAGAGCGCACTTAATTAGTCGCAGATGCAGATCTCGGCACACATCGTTTTAAGTATGTGACGACTGCAAACTTGAGCCAAGACAGACTTGAAAGCGTATTTAGCATTGTTCGGCAATCATCAGGATCTTTGACCATCGGAATGCCGCTCAGTATTTGGTTACTGTTAATGTACTCACATTCTACAATCTTGCGAAACTACCACCATCGGGAAACTGTGCTCCAGAAGCGGTCACTTAATTCCTTAGTTTGGGTGGCGAAGAAACAGCCGTGCAGCGAGAATATGCTGCCTAGACTCGACAGATGAATTGATAAAGGAGCGCTCATGATGTAAAAACTGCATTGGTTTCTTGTGCGCCACGTACAAGTATTACCTCTGACGACAGTGCCTGTGTGACAGGAATAAAGCCACGAGATGTTAATTTATGGTATCTCGGGCTAGAAAACCACTGAAAAAAAGCCAGTGCATAGACTGTGCTTTAGCCTTGACGACTTAAAAGCAGTGGCTATACAGAAAATGATCGGATTGCAGCTTTCACTGCAAAATTTGATAATGGTGGCTTACTGTATCCGTCTGGCCCCTTGAATAACATAATTATCACCGGCCTTGAAGACAGCTTCACTACTTATTTTAGTCTGAACAAGTTGCACGAGAAGAGCATAGTTGACTTCGCTGATTTTTTAGCACATGTACATTTTTCGCCTCTGGGCTGTGTGAAACATGGACGTGAAATTGTTAACACTGTAATCAAATTCTATATTCTGCTTCACCTGCGCTTCTACATGAAGTCAATCAATGTTGAGAGGGCTGCCAAAAAATAGCAGCCGAAGCTGTTAAAGATGAGAAGATGCCAGGAGGTGGTGCAAACAAAAATGTCGGCAGCCTGAGTGCGAAAGTGATGGAAATAAATGTGTTTAACAATGATTTTTATTTTGTGCTATACATTGCTGATCCTTGAGTATCTTTTCCCTGACAGGTCATTTGACCTACACAGCATGGGCTAATAATGATATTTTACCAAGCACGGGATTCTAAGAACTGCTTAGAATGCATGCTTGTGTTCATTACTTCTGTAACTCGGTTGCCTAAGCACTAAGGAATGCGTTCCTGCAGTTTGCCTAAAGCACATGATTTACAGGACTCAGGTTCTCATCTTACATGTTTTAATTGTGCGTGCATCTAGAAGTGTTCAGTGTTTTATAGCTTCAGAGTTCGTAGGAGTTGAGATCGGATCAATAGTATGAATGAAAATGCCGCTGTCAATAGCGCTCTGTTGCGTGCACACACGGTCATGTGGTTTAGAATCGTGGGTAACGTTTTTGATGCAAGGATATTTTTATTTAAATTCCTCAGAAGACGGTACATAATACGGCATGGAAGCAGTATTCAGAAAGGGGAAGAGGGTGTAAAAATAAGTGGGTTCGTTTCGCCTCAGACTCTGGAGTACGCGCACAAAATTTGCTCGCAAAAAAAAATCGTTTGCGTCGCTACGCCGATGACTGAACTGCGCATTGAAAAACCACGGCTAAGCTGAAATAAAAAAAATCAGTGCAATCGCATGCGCAAGTCATCTGAAAACACCCAGGGAATTCGTTTCGCGGGGCAAAACGTGCGCGTCTACTGCAGACGCCGTGGCTGTCAAGGCACACCGATTGCTTGCAGCGCCACCGCGGCGGTCATTCAGCAGCAGACCCCGCCGCAGCCGGAGTACGCCAGACTAGCAAGTATTTCTAGGGCCCTAGTTGTGATATCCCATCGCAAGACACGACCGAACAACCAAACGCAAGCAGTCAGAGCCACAAAGAAAAGCGTAGCCGGCAGTCAAGTCACATGCATCAGCCAAACAAACAGCGGTGTTGACTCTTCTATCAGCTGGCAATCCTCCCCGGAAGTGCTGCTGGCCGTTCCGAGTGGCGATGCCGCTGGTGCCGCCGCGATTGTGACAGCGGCCTCTGACACCACCATGAACGCCCAGTGCACAAAAGATTCAAAACGCCTTCCGAACAAACATGCGGAATAGCCGAATGCTACTGGGTAGAGCCGTAGGGTAGAGCCCGCGTGCATGATGGTGGTCTAGCACAGCGTGGTGCGTAAAATATGCGAGTAAAAAATGTTTTTTTGTAAAGCCCGGTGATAAGTTAAGGGTGCGCAAATTATGCAAGGGCGCAAATTATGCGCGTAAATATGGTAAATAAACGGCGCTGGTCCTGTCGTTTTTGTATGCCTTCTGTGTCTTGTTCCCTCTTGTGCCGTTTCCAAAATGCAATGCCATTTTCTACGCCTGAGCAGTATGGGTGTAGCGCACCCCTCGACCTCTTCCGCTTGGGTGATGCCTGTGCATTTCGAAAATGCCCAGGAGAGAGAAGTGATGGCGCTGGGAGAGGAGGACGAGGCTGAGCCCCAGGCGGAGCAGCAACAGCAGGAGGAGGCCGAGGACAATGATCCTGAGCTTCTCGCTGAGCTGGCCGCCATGGGCGACGAGGAGCACCACATGAGCCGGCGGGCCACCAGGAAGCGGGGGGCCAGCTCAGCGCTGGACCAGCAGCAGCTACTGGACCGGCTGCAGGAGCTGCACGAGCGGCGTGAACGGCGGAGGGACGAGCGTGAGCATCGCAGAGACCTCAGGCATGCCGAGCAGATGAACCTGCTTCGAAGGATCCTGAGTGTGCTTGAACGCCAGCCACTCACTGCACACTCACGAGTGACTACCGCACATCGGTGACTGCTCTGTGTCACATTCATTGAAAGCTGCCTGGTTTGCTGGGCACATTCTCTATGGCATCTCATCTGCCAGAGGCCAGGAAGGAACATTGGCTGGCGTCAGAAGCTGTGGTCCCAGACAAGTTTTCGGTAGTGCAGTTCAGGCATTGCTGAACTTTGGACGTTGGTTCTCATTGTTTTGGAATTTGCCCTCCTTTGGCAGTGTGTTGTTTGGTTGCAAGGTCAGTTCTGAAAATGTCGTTGGTTCATCTAGGAGCGAAAGAAGTGCAGCATGTGAATGAGTGTACAGTGAAACAAGCTTACTTGCTGTGCCAGCCTTGAATACTGATTACTTTGTGCATACATGGCTGAGCTTTTGCTCAGCAGTGAAGTAGGCAGGGTAAAGTTGGTTCCGGCTGCAGCCTGTTGGGTGCAACGAGGTAGTTTCAAGGGCCCAGTTCATGTGTGCTCCCGATGCTGCAACCTTTTTCCTTTCCATGCACACAACTACACGCACAAGTATTGTACAGAGATATTTTTCACATAGTCACTAAGCCACTTTGTTAAAGAGTGCGTCTAATGCACTCAACAGAAAATTGCTCTACTCAAGTGCTTCACAGCAGCTCTCGTACACCTGTGCAAGGCTTGCAGTGGCAACCAAGTAGTATGAAGTGTTGTGTTTGCCTGAATGAAGGTGCGTCATACAGATCTAATTTGTGCCTGTGAGCAAAGCATATTTCTGGAGCTTGGCTGCTTGAGCTCAGTCAATGAATGTGATGCAAGCATTGTCTGTTTTGCTTAGAAAAAGCTAGCAGTGCTTTCTGTGCTTGATACCGGTTCCTTATTAAGGCTGCGAACTGGGCAAGTTGGTACTGATTCATATTTGCACAGCGCAATAAAACAATGGGACAGAACGTTTGTGTTGTTCCTAGTATTTAAGAGACCTTTGCCATGAATAAAAAAATCTAGCTGCGAGTACAGCGCTTGTGGTGTCCATTCTTCGTTCTGTCCCGTGGTTTTATTGCGTTGTTCAAATATGAATCGGTTCCTTGTAGGGTCTAGGAGAGAATACAGAATGGCATATAGAAAATGAATGAATGTCTGCTGGAGTTATCAAACACCCAAGTTTCCAAAATGCAGGGAAATGAGAAGTTGTCTCAAGTCATAACGACTTTCACTTTCCTGTTTGGCATCCTTTGTGACAACACTGTGAAATATAAGTAAAGTCTTCATATGCCAAATGCACATAGCATATTACCTAGCACTTTGTGGCTGAACTTAGCTTATTTTGGCTTTTCAGGTTGTCCCAGTGAACACTCCATATTCAGGTTTACTGGCAGCTATTGCCTCAAAGTGGTTTAATAAAATGATGTGAACATGGAGCAAATTTAGACATGTGCACAAAAGTCTCCATTGCCCTGGCTAGGCCTGCATTAACATCAGAGCTGATGAAACCAGTGTTCCAAGCATCAGTAGTCCAGAGTGATGGCCACACCATTTTCTTGTCCCTGTGGATCCCCAGTACCATTGCATTTGTGTCCAGGCATGTAGAAGCACATGGTGCCATTCAGCATTTGTAGGCCACTCTATTTTGTTGGCAGAGTGTTGTCATCAGGGTATTCGTGCAGTGTTTACTGGAGATGGAGCATCCCACCAGTGCACTGCAGTACCATCCGTTGTTTTTTTAGCAGCCATGGTTTTAATGCTTCACAGCAGTGGTTCTGCAACATGGCATATGAAAGTTCATGGGAATAAACTTGGCTGTGCATTGTCAGCAGTCATTCCTTTTCTGCAGCTTTGACAGATTGAGGTCTCAAGTTTAATACCCTGCAGGTATATATTCCTTGTGAATACAAAAGTTGCACGGGCCAGCAGAGTCAGATGGGTGGTTGAAGTTAGGAAGTAGTACAATTGGTTGGTTCCCCATAGGATTCAATTCAAAGAAAAGACTAACAACTGCATCATGAGTGATTTGGTTTAGAAGAACTTTCACAGCAGCTGCGAGCCATGGCGATCTTGCGCTATGGCACTCGTGGGGCGTCTGCGGGGCACTGTTGAGCAAAGGAAAAAATTAGCTGCAGTATAACTACTGCTGAACCTGGTTAGAGAGTGAAAGCTGTGGTGAATCGGGCAAGTAGACGTGGCTTCATGTCTGTAACTTTAAGTGCGGCCCGCACACTGGATAGGCAACGTGGTGCGCACCCTGCCACCGTGGGATGTGGTGGTTAAATTAATGTTTGATCATGAGAGGTTGGTCACTCAATGAACGCTGCGGCCTATTGTTGCAGCGCGGCGTGTCTGCCACAATGTCAGCGCTAATGCATGCTGCCCACATCTCTCTCTCTCTTACCACTGCCAGCCAGGTACCTCAAAGTGTGATTGAGGCATCCACTGGCCCAGAGAGCAAGTTATGCGCCCTTCCTTTTCTCAAAATCATCGGAGTCTAGAACGTCAATGCCAATGAACAGGAATGCCACTGCCTATAGAAACAGCGCTCAGGCTGAGTAAAGTCATAGCTAGCGCTGTCATGTGGTTTCTCCTCTGTTCAAGGTCAAAGGTCACATTCAGTGCCATGCAAAGAGCGACTTCAACTAGCGTAGGCTTTACCTGGCATAGTGTAGTTTTGCTTCAAAATTCTCCTCCAACACTGCCTCAGTGTTCAACTTAAAAGCGTTAGCTACAGGAGCTTCAAGTGTTTACATCGGTGTGCCCAGCATACGTGGAGCAGACCAAATCCAAACATCTGCGGATGTTTCCTTTTACATCCCTTCTAAGCAGAGGTGGGCAAATGCCCTCATTTTCACTTTTCCTCCCTCACCCTCACTTTTGAATCCATGGCCCTCCCTCACCCTCACTAACATTCGTTGAAAAACAAGTCAATTTTTGTAGTCGGCAACCTCTGGCGATATTACTGAGTAATAAACATAAAAGACAAGCCCTCAAGGCACTATTGCACGAGAAGGCAGATGCTTATATTGCTGTGTGTGTGCATGTATGTGTGCTGTTTGAGCTAATGCATGAGACAAATCCGAGACAGTTACGAATGGAGCCCCAAAATATCACTCTGCTTTTCCTTTGCACACGCACTGAATGTATACATGTGCCCTGCACTTATAACATTTCTTTATCATCTATATGCACTGCTAAAATGAGTCAGTGCATTTTTGTGTGCGTGTAGAAAAACTAATGTACGCCAAAAGTATTTAAAAAACATCGCAGTAGCGCTTACCACGAAATAACAATAAGTGCTAAGCACAGAATAGACTCGGAGCAAGGACATTTTGCAGTTCACTTAATTACCATTACATGATGATATTGTTACAGCACTGGGTCTTCTGAATTTCACTGCTTCTAATCTCTCACCATTTAGCGCAGTTTGCTGCATGCTTGCCTGATGACGCTTCCAGGCACACGGATGCAAGATCACGAAGACCATACTTTCAAATTACAGCATGACAGACTGGTAGTTTAACATGCGTGAATGCGGGTGTGTGACGAAGACGACAATTCAACAACAGCTCAAGCGCTCGGCAGTTCTTTCAGGCAGGATGTTAAGATTTCGCCCAACTGATTGTTCATCTGAGGGAAGTGTATGAACTGACCGGTTTCAAACCAGAGTGGCACTCCCTCTCGATGTGCTGAGCCTTACCGAGCTGTGTCTTTTAGAGCGCTAAGCTCTACTTCTTGCGTATCGGGTCTCAGCGTTATGTGTTATAACGCAAACCGTCACCCAGTGGTTGCAATGGCAACTGAGGTGATTACATAATGGACTCAAATAATAACAGGCGGCCGCGTGATGCCCGAGGACCAAAACTCAATTGGGGTGTGCGAATAGCTCTACCGTGCTATTGCTACCCAATCGAATATATTGTTGCATTGCTACCGAATCGAATCCGGATAGCTTGGCAGAAAACTGAATTGCATACGAATTGAATAATGAGGCAACCTAATCGAATACGAATATTTTGACAAATATTCGCTACTTGTGCAAATATTCAACGAGCAATTGTGAGGAACAGCGACGCGCTGCGCGGCGCTGCCTTCGCAGCTATAGCTGTATCTTTTAAAAGAGGCAAGACTGATCTCAATCCGGGGGTTCGTCCAACAAAGTAAATGTGTTAACTTTATGATTGACATGTATGCGCACAGAAAATGTACCTTTAGCTCTTGATAACAGAAGATAATAAACTAGCGCCACATTTGAGTGCATGAGATGGACGAGGGCTTACGTATTAGGCTTGGCCTCCGAGGTCAGACATTAAAGGGACACTGAGGAGAATTCTATCAATTTTTTTTTGTTAGCAAAATTTGATAATTCGGCATTTCATGGCTTCGTTGCAGCTTGTCCGGGCACGAAATATGCATTTATTTCAAAGAAATTTGGATTCGAAGATGAAAAAGTTTTTCCCGCCGCTCTGATTCAAACTCAGGGAACTCTTATGACGCCACGGCAACTCTTATGACATCTCAGAACGGAGTGACGTGACACGTGACGTAAACGCAGACTCCGTGATTTCTGACGGCTAGCGGTGCGGTGCGCAACCTTCCTTTGCCAGCCTCAGAGATTCGCGACATCCAGGAAGTAAGGAAAATTCCTCCAAAGTGGCGCCTCTTGTCCTAGGAAGTCATCACGCTTGTACTTGCGAGATTGGCCTGTGGCGGCGATACCTGTATTTTGGTTTTTGCTATTTTCTACATTACAAGAGCTTTGTTTTCAGTAAGAGTGGCATTTTTGTGATCAGGAGCTGCTATTCTATCGATACAAGCCAACTTCAATTTCTCCTCAGTGTCCCTTTAAGGCTGGGTTTGCTGAACCTGCCTGGGCCCTGCTGCATCATCTGATCTTTGAGGCCATGTATGAGGATTACGAACACCGCCACGCGAATTGACCGCACTGTGGAGCTGGACCTTCCATCCCGTGCATACCGATCGCGGCAGCGTGGTAATGCGGCGTGTATGGTCCCTGTTTTTGGAAAAGTCATGGAAGAAAAGTACTGCTGGCCTTATTCGAACCTCGCGCCAATTATTCGCGAAGTATTCGAAAACTTGAGTGCATATTCGATTAGTTTCGAATAATTTTGAACATACACTGATTGATTCGTTCGAATAATCAAATACAAGGATATTCGATTCGGTATTCGAAATTTCCGAACATTCGCACGCCCGTAGAACTCAGAACTAAACTATTTCGATCTAGCATATATATCCCATTCGTCTTTCCTGCCGTCTTTGTTGCGCTGTGAGCAATATGAATATATATTCCGGTTTGGCAGGCGTCAAAGTCGGGCCACTTGGTCCTGCCTTTACAAATCTTCATATGAACATTGGGGCTCAACTGTTTGTCACAGAGTGTTTGGGATGGTGGCATACGATTTTGCATTTCGTGCACCATAAATTTATTAGTTAAGTTAGGGTCTAGCTCACGGCAGGGATTCGATATTCGATCGCTTCCTCAGCGTCTGCTCATTTTTTTTGCAATGTGTTTCGTGCACTTTATTAAAACGTTTGTCAATAATTTAGTTAATGTGAATAGAATATATTTTCAATGTAATAACTATCATGCTTAAAAAAAGCTGTGGCGATGGCGTAGTGGTCTGGAGCAGCGGCCAGCGGTACTGATTTTTTAGCGCCACCGCTGGTTCAGATCTCGCTCCCTCAGCTATGAAGTTTTTATTTCTTTAATGTTTTCCTCCATTGCTACACCGGTTTTCTGGTGCAGTGAGCTTCTGATGCTGCTGCTTAAAATAAAACATTATGCAGGCCTCTTGAAAATCAAATGGGTCTCTAAAATGCAGCATTTGGGCTGAATAATGGTAATCACTAACTTTCCGAGTCTGGAGTAAGCGATTCTTGTGGTTGCCATTGTAGTGCCCTAGCGCTTCCATTCCGTCGAAAAGCGGTTGTCTGTCCGTCAGAAGCCTGCTTCTACCACGTGGGCCACCTTGGTCACTTGACGTTGTGATGTCATCGCAAGTTGCCAACCGGATTGGGAGCAAGCTGCCCACCGTGGCAGTTCAATTATTAGTCGCGAGAGATTCCTCAGGAACAACGTAGGTGCCACAAGCCCCAGCGATGGTGGCACCTGCCATCGCAGGGCAGTAGCGCGTAGCACCTCTGCTCAGGAGCGGAATCAGGCCTTCCTGAGATCTGTGAATGCAGACAATGACCAATTCTACCGCAGTACATGCCTAAAATTATGCAATATCACTCAAACTTACATATTGTGATATATCAACAAAAGCAAGCCAGTTCAGGTCAAGCAAAAGCATAAAAGTCAAGAAAAACCATGAAAAACCAGATCCGATGGTGCTAGCGCACGATAATTCGTGGTTAACCCCTGGCTAAAGTGTCCGTGACTTTTTTTTTCGTTCACGTCTCAGCATTGCCCGAACGGTGAGTGTCAATTCCATACCATGCCTGCAAATATGTTTCATAAAATCAGGAGCGCTATTACGTGCTCACACGTCTCGCCAGGGACAGAAATAAACCGAGATGTTCCAGTTATTTGGAGAGCAGTACAACTTATTTCTTTTTTGGCACGTCGTACAATGCAAGTTGGAGCGAGCGATGATTCAGACCGAGGTTGTTAAGCTGCTGTTTATTTCCATGGCAAGACTTTGCCCACCACATTGTGGCACCGCTTTCCTATATCGCGATTCCAGCAATAAATAGAAAGAAGCTACGACTGTAATGAACTGCTCACAGTGTGAATGAAAAAAATTCCACACCAACGCCGCCAACTGGCTTTGATTTGGTAGTATAATTTCGTAGACGCACTTTTTGCGCTCTTTGAAACCTCACTGAGCTGACACCGGACTTCGCTTCGGGAAACAAGGCTTATAAATTGGGAATTCAACAGCCTTACTAGGCATAATTTATACATGTTTTACTCCACACTCTAACAGACTCGGGGCTGATAATGAAAATGTTGACTGCGGTACCACGGTTCCCGTCGGACCGGCAGCTACCCGCACGGCCCGGCCAGTGACCTCTTGTTAGTGCACTATGAAGGGTGTTTCACCTGAGACCTTACAGAGTTTCTAAAAAAAAAAAGCTTCTTGAGTTAAAAGAGCGCTTTTTTTCCGCATAGCATTGACAGCGGTGTACTGCATCGCGACGAAGAAGGCGTGCGGCTTGATCCTGCATTCAGTGTTCACCTTGTGTACCTCCAGACTGCAGAAACTACGTCTGTCCCGGGAACCTACACCCGTAGAAACAGCGTTTTAAAACGGGCACGCATAATGGGTTGCACAGACAAAAAAGTTAGCCCGGAGTACGGTGCGGGCCGCCACTCTCGCCCTCAGACAGTGTATCTTGCCCTCCCTGACCCTCACCTCATCACAACTTTCCTCCCTCGCCCTCACCTAACCATGTCTTCACTCCCTCGCCTTCACCTCACCTTCGTCCTCACGAATTTTCACGCGCCCATCCTCCCTCACCTCAGCGAGTGAAATCCTCATGAGGTGAGGTTGAGGACGCCCTCATGAGGACTCGATCGCCCTCGTGAGGATGTCAATCTCTGCTTAGATAGATAGACAGATACTTGAGGCCTTGCCCTTTGTAACGGGTGGGCACCACTAGGTTGGGCACCCGGACCAAAAACAAAAACAAAAAATAACAAGAAGATGGAAGCGCACAAGGAGAGAAAGATAAAACGCACAAAAAAGGAAAAAGAAGAAAAAAACAAAAAAAAACACGCAAAGGCTAATCAGGAGGTGGGGGGTTCGCTCACCGACCTCGTTCACTTCCGACTCTGCGGTTTCGCGCTTTTAGACACAGTGCTCCACCAAAGTGTTAGTCGACGCTTGGTTCGCAGCACCCCCTCGCTCTTGACCTTGGAGCTGTCGCCTTCGTCGTCCACTGCAGGACCGTGAAACCCGAGCGCCTGTGGGAATGTGGTGCCCTCTGTCGGCATCGGATGGAGTCTCTGGCACGACATCACCACTGGTGCTCGATGGTCTCCTCCGCGTCGCCACACGCTCGGCATATTGCTGCCTGTGCTTCTGGTGTTGCATCGAAGCGACGGCGGTACACCAGTGTTCGCAGCGCTCCGGCACGGGCCTCAAACAGCAATGCGCTACCCAGGCCGTTTTCAAAAATCTTTTCGGGTCCGATGCTGTTTTTGCACTCTCGGTACACAGCCAGTGTCGGTTTTTCCGCGAGCGCCTGCAGCCATTGGCGATTCTCTTTTTCCTGGACCCGTCTCCATGCCTCCTGTTTCCATGCCGTTGCCGATTCGGCACTTATGGGTGTCTGGAAAAGTCCATACTTGCCTTCTATCTTGTGGAGGCGCTTCACCCATGTAGTGCGTAGGCATGTCGCAGCGAGGTATTCAAAGACCCGCCTTGCCCATCGGTTGCGGCTCATGAACTGCAGTCGACTGCGGTACTCCTTGCTGCATGCCTCCCTTGCCTCAAAACTAGACCATCCCAGGTCGCCTTGAATGGATGCATTGGCCGCCCGTCCATGACATCCGACTGCAGTGCGGCCGACCTCTGTTTGTCTGCGCTCTAACCAATTTCTAGTGGCTGATGGGAGGCAGACCACCGCGTTGGCGAATGTGAGTCCTGGCACGTGCGCGAGCTTCCAGAGGTCGCGGACCATGGTGTACTGGTGGCACCCCCACAGCAACCGACGTCGGAGGATGCATTGCGCTCGAAGTGCAGATTGACGGACCTTGGCCTCGTGCAGTCTGAACATGTCAGTCTCAGCACACAAATTTATGCCCAGGTATTTATACGATCTGTCGACTGTCAGGGTCTCTTCATAAGACACAAACTTTTAAGACACAAACAACGCCATCTACCTCATGGATTTTGCACTACTATTGGGATTTACAGCCACCTTCGCTATATCCGGCATATTTTCTCGTTATAGCAGTTAAATTTTTGAAACACGTGCATCACAACACGTCGAATCGTTTGACACTATCCGGATCATACGCAGTCGCGGTGGCTCAGTGGTTATGGCGCCCGGCTTCTGACCCGAAATACGGGGTTCGATCCCGGCTACAGCAGTCAAATTTCGATGGAGACGAAATTCTAGACGCCCTTGTACTGTGGGATGGCAGTGGACGTTAAAGAACCCAAGGTGGTTGAAATTTCAGGAGGCCTTCACAACAGCGTGCCTCATAGCCTGAGTTTCTTTGGGACATTAAACTCCCATAAACCATTTAGAACCCCCTGCGACAAACTGTTTGGCCATAATGGCCGTCTGAAGGTCCTCGAAATTCACGGTTTGGGGGCGGAAAGGTCGTCGTTGCGACTCCTACACATATTTCGGGCTTCATCTGAATTAGTAGTTTTACCCTCAGGAACATGCCGTCATTTGACACCACTTAGATGGCCGCTATACGCGTATATATGTAATGGATCGAAAGTATAGGTATCAATTGAGGCGCTGTGCACCCACTGTTGCTATGTGATTAGTGTTGTTACGTGGTGTCGCTTTGGTAAATTTGACCTTCATTGCAGACACGCGTTCTTGACAAACGTAAGTATTAAGAGCTAACATTCTTAATTGAATTTCTTTCTCGTGTTGTTTGGGTTTCGATTTCAACAGCCGAACGATGACTGGGACGTCAAAGTGTGGTTAAAGGTCACGTCAAGCATGAGGATGTGCAACATACCTAATAGCTACTTCTGCATTCGTTGTCGTTCCGGCTCTTGAGGAGGGCTGACTTGAGTACTGCAGTGAATTAAAACAATAAAGCAGCGATTACATCGCAGTTTTCTTCATGCCTCGCGTGATAAGGACACACCTAGTTACTCATAAAACATCGCTACGGACTCGGAACAGAGAGGAAAATGACACGCACTGCGCTGAGCAGTGTGTGTCATTTTCAGAGATGGACATCCTCACGAGGGCGAACCCTCATGAAGGCGCCCTCACGCTCACCTCATGAAGATTTCACTAGGTGAGGGAGGATGGAGGGATGAAAATACGTGAGGGTGAGGGAGAGAAGACATGGTGAGGTGAGGGCGAAAGAGGGAAGACATGATGGGGCGAGGGCGATGGAGGGCAGAATTCACTGTTTGAGGGCGAGAGTGGTGGCCCCAACCACCATCATCACCATCAGCCTCACGACGCCCACTGCAGTGGAATGGCCTCTCCCATGTCTCCAATTAAGCCTGTCCTTTGCCAGCTGCTCCCACCCTATGCCTGCAAACCTCCTAATCTCATTCGCCCACCTAACCTTCTGCCGCCCGCTGGGGCGCTTGCATTCTCTTGGGATCCACTCCGTTACCCTTGACGACCATCGGTTATCTTGCTTTCGAAGTACATGCCCTGCCCAAGCCCATTTCTTCCTCTTGATTAGGGCTAGGATGTCATTAACACGCGTTTGTTACCTAACCCACTCTGCCCGCTTCCAGTCTCTTAACGTTACACCTATCATAATCCTTTCCATGGCACGCTGTGTTGTCCTTAACTTAAGCTGAACCCTTTTCGTTAGCCTCCACGTTTCTGCCCCGTAGGTGAGTACCAGTAAGAAACAGACGTTGTACACTTTTCTCTTGAGGGACATTGCTAACCTTCTATTCATTACCTGAGAGAACATGCCATATGCGCTCCACCCCATTCTTAACCCTCTAGTTATTTTCCTCTCATGATCCAGATCAGCTGTCACCACCTGACCTAAGTAGACGAATTCCGTTACCACTTCCAACACCTCATTGCCATTTGTTGAGTGCTGTTCCCTGGCTAGACTGTCGAACATTACTTTGGTTTTCTCCATGTTAATTCTTAGACCCACCGTAGTGCTCTGCCTGTCTAACTCATTGGTCATGATTTGCAGTTCACCTCCTGAGTAACTCAGCAAGGCAATGTCATCAGCGAATCAGAATATTTAGGCATTCTCCATTAACTCGTATCCCCAACTGTTCCCAATTCAGGCCTCGGAATAACTCCTGCAAACAGGCGGTGAATAGCATTGGCAAGATCGTGTCTCCCTGCCTGATGCCCTGCCTTATTGGAATTTTATCGCTAACTTTATGGAGGACTATGGTAGACCGTACTCCGGGCTATTACTTTTGTCCGTTATAAATTCCCGCTTTAAAGCGCTACTTCTTAGGGTTCCCGGGAAAGACGTAATTTCTGCACTCTGGATGTACACGAGGCGAACACGAAATGCGGGTGCAGCACACCATCTCGGTCCCCGTGATGTACTACACCGCCGAAAAAAGCGCTCTTCTAACTCAAAAAACTTTTTTTTTTAAGCGTGTAAAGTATTCGGTGAAACACCCTGTATAGTGCGCTAACAACAGCCCACTGGCCAGGCCGTGCGGCTGGCTGCCAGTCCAATGGGAACCATGGTACCGCAGTCAACATTTTCATTATCAGCCCCGAGTCTGTCGGATGATCAGAGTGTAGAGTAAAACACGAAGAAATTATACCTAGTAAGGCTGTTGAATTCCCTATTTCTAGGCCTTCTTTGTTGGAACGAAGTCCGATTTCAGTCCAGTGAGGTTTCACAGAATCGGCTGCAGCGCAAAAATGCTTTTGCGAAATTCCACTGTCAAATCAAAGCCTGTTGGCGGCGTTGGTGTGGATTTTTTTTACTCATGCTGTGTGTAGTTCAATACAGCCATATCTTCTTTCTATATTCCATTTTCTCTGGAACTGTGGTATAGGAAAGCGGTGCCGCAATGCGGTGGGCAAGGGCGACCACTGTAGTCTTACCCTGAAAATAAAGCAGCACCTTGACCTCCTTGGTCTGAATCATCGCTCGTTACGCCTTGCATTGTGCGATGTGCTTAAAAAGGAAAAATTGTACTGCTCTCCACATAACATCAAGATCTATCGGTTTATTTCTGTCCCTGATAAGACCTGTGACGGCGTAATCGCGAGCCTGATTTTATGAACCAAATTTCTAGGAGGCATGGTAGGTAATCGAGAGCGTTTGAGTAAGTCGTGGACGTGCAAGTAAAAATATCACGGGTGGTTTCGCTTGGGGTTAACCATGGATCATCGTGCGCTAGCACCGTTAGTCCTGTCTCGCATGGTTTAATTATCTTGACTTTCTATTCTGTTGCTTGGCCTGAACATGCTTACCTTGGTTGATATATCATAGGATGTAAGTTTGCGTATTATTTCATCATTTTAGACTTGTACTGCGGTAGAATTGGTCATTCCCTACATTCACAGATACCTGGGAGTCCTGATTCTGCTCCACGCGCAGAGGTGCACCGGTTAAGCTACGCGCCACTGCCCTGCAATGGCAGGTGCTGCCATCGGTGTGGCTTTGTGAGATCTATGTTGTTCCTGCGGAATCTCTCGACACTAATCATTAAACTGAACTGCCACGGTGGGCAGTTTGCTCACAATCCGATGGGCAACTTATGATGACGTCACAACGTCACGTGACCAAGGCGGCCCACTTGCAAGAAGCATGCTTCGGACAAACAAACAATCACTTTTCTGCGGATTGGAAGCGCTAGATCACTAAAATGGCAACCGCAGGAATCGTTCACTCCGGACTCGGGGAGTTAGTGATTACCATTATTCAGCTCAAATGCTGCATTTTAGCGAGCCGTTTGATTTTCAAGCGCCCTCAATAATGTTTTATTTTAAGCGACCGCTTAAGAGCCTCACTGCAGCGGAAAGCCGGCACCGCACAGGGGGAAGACATTGAAGAAATAAAAAAAAACTTCATAGCTGGGGGACCGGGATCCGAACCCACGGCGGCGCTAAAAAATCAGTTCCGCTGGCTGCTGCTTCAGACCACTACGCCTTCGCCACAGCTTTTTTTTAGTATGACATTTATAAGATTGAAAATATATTTTATTTGCATTAAATAAATAATTTACCAAGCTTTTAGGATACGACATAAACACATCGCAAAAGTACAGCAACAAAGCAGTAGACGCGAGGTATTTGCTGAGCTCATCACCAAGGAGTGCCAGAGCAAGATTAATTCAACAACGGAGGGCCTGCAGGCGTCTCAAAATATAACTGAGACCAAATTTTCCGGTTTAACTCAGCGAATTGATGGCACTGAGAAACAGTTGTCTGGCCTAAATGTTTTAGCCACGAAAGTAGAATACATGGAATCAGCAATATCGGAACTTCAGGAGCAGTTTAGTACAATTAGGAACCAGATAGACGATTTAGAGAAGAGAGGCAGGAGAAATAACCTGATCATTTACGGAATAAAAGAGCTTAGCGAGGAGGCTAGCGAGGAAATGGGAAAGGAAGTAGTTGATGGTGTTTTTTTTTTTTTCTGGAACAAGGCTGAACAGTGAGTGGTGTCGAAAGATGCCACAGGGTGGGTAAAAAGAAAATAAATAAGGCGCGACTAGTCGTTTTGAAACTCCTCGACTTCTGTGAAAAAATTTCAGTATGGCGGTCATGCTATTGGCTCAAGAAGGCCAAAATCAGCTCAAAATCCAAATGCCAAAAAAGCTCAAAATCATTAGCTGAAGATTTTTCTAAACGAGTTAGCGAAATACGGAAACAACAATGGAAAAGCGCTGAAGAAGAGGGGAAAGAATTTTACCAGTGCTTGATGTATCCAATGTAGAGTGCATTTTTTGCACAACGTTCTATGGAGACGTTAGATATATTATTGGAGCAATGTACAGACCCACCAACTATACCGTTGCCGTATTAGACGAGCTGAAAAAATATCTGTGCACGAATGTTAAACCCGACAATCGTATTATACTGTCAGGATATTTTAATTTGCCTGAAGTAGACTGGTCAAATTTTTCAGTTCAAAACCATGACCCCCCAGGTGAAGCTGCTTTGAGCATGCTTTTGCCTTCGACTTATTGCAGAATGCAGAAGAAAATACAATATTTCAGGGCAATTCTCAATCAATGCTCGACCTCTTTCTTGTTAGCGGATCAATTACTGCCAAAAGAAATAGCCAGATAGTAGATATAAGATCGCACCACAAAGATGCGCTGCTCGCTACTGCAGACGCCGCTTTAGATAAGAAACTTAAATATTCATCCTATCGATACTTTTCTCGAGCTTTTCTCGAGATACATTATATGTATCTCGGACTTTTGATGACTAATGACCTCAGTTGGACTAGGCACATTGACTACGTACTGGCTAATGCTAATCGCAAGATGTTCTTTCTGAGGAGACCTTTGAGACTTTCTACTCCTTCTGTCCGACTGCTCGCATACAAAAATAATTCTGCTGATACTAGACTGTGCATGCGTTATTTGGGACACTTCCACTAAGACTTGCACTAATAAGAAAGAAATGGTGCAACGAAAAGCAGCTCGCTTCAATTATAATAGATTCGGACGTATGTCAGTGACAGAAGTGTTAACTAAAGCGCCTTGCCCCCATTATCGCAAATAAACCGGGTGTCGCGACTGAAATTCCTCTTTCAATTTAATAACGGCCACTATAAGAGAGAACTCACGAGAATAATTCCTTTTTCATCTGGTCACGCCACTAGGCAAAGAAATAGCCGCACAGTAACGCCATTTACAACGGGTAATAACCATTGTAAGTATTCTTTGTTTCCTCGAACAGTAATCGAACGGAATCTCCTAACCAATGACCACGTTTCAAAATGATCTCTGTCGACATTTCTTTCCAGTATTGTTTACAAATCTGTTCTGTATGCTTATTTTCCAAAATTTTCAAGCGACGTTGTTCTAGATTGTTCTTGTGCTCATTGCCTGTGTTACTACGTCGTGTTTACTTATCTGTATCCCAGCATGCTAAAACCCCCAGTGGGGATTGCAGTATAAGCAAAATAAACATAGATAACAATGAAATGTTATAAGTGTAGGTTACATGCATGCATGCAGTGCCTGCCAGAAGTAAAGGCAGAGTGATATTTTAGGGCCCATCTCTTAACTGTCTCGGCTTTGTCTCACGTATTAGCTCAAACAGCTCACACACACGTACCCGCACACACACAACAGTATAAGCGTCTAGCCTCTCGTTCAGTAGAGCGTTGAGGGCGTATCTTGTTTGTTTATTACTCAATAATATCGCCACAAGTTGCAGACTAGGAAATATAACTCGAATTTTAAAATGACCCTTAGTGAGGATGAGGCAGGGCCGACGATGTGAGGGTGAGGGCAAGGGAGGGCCAGAAAATTTTTGGAAGTGAGGATGAGGGCGATGGAGGGCCGGACAACTTTTCAAAATGAGGGCGAGGGAGGGCCGTGTATTCAAAAGTGAGGGTGAGGGAGGAAAAGTGAAAATGAGGGCATTTGCCCACCTCTGGTCATTTTCTTCTCTGTCCTGTGTCCGTAGCGCTGTTTTATGAGTAACTATGGAAAACCAACTCGCCCAATATGCTGTTCTTCTTCAGTATAACCACACTTTGACGTCACAGCCACCGTTCGGCTGTTGAAACTGGTCTTGGAGTTTTTTAGTTGTTTATTTTATGTTTTATTTAAATGTTTATTCAATTTTATTTACTTTTTGTCTATATTTTGATACTTCGCTGTTCAAAAGCGTATTTGTAATGGACATAAAACTTGAATTGTCACGGGCAACCTAATATATACAAAGTTGTACGTGATCGACTGCATTAAAAAAAATTTGTTCATACAGCTATTTCAAAGCTAGTAATCATGCTCATGAACAAAGCTCAGTCAATTAACAGTTTCTGCTGGGACATGATTGATTTAGGTTACTGAAATAAAGGTTTTAAGGCTTGCTATGAAGCCAACAAGCTCAGCCCCAGTGTGCTTTACATTAATAACGTCCTAAAATTGAAGCGTTTGTTAGGAATCTGATTTGACTGCAAGAAGTTGAAGACTTGGGGGGTGGGGGGGGGGTGAGGAGTGGGCTGCCTATTCTGGAGAAATGGGAGCAACGGAACTTAAAGAAAGTGCGCTGTGCAGCGTTTTCGAGCATAATTTTCATACAGAGGCGTTCATAGTAAAAATATAAATTGTAGCTCTATTGATAACTAGTTGCATTCAATTTTGCTCAGTGTTTTTTATCGGAGCCTTTTTTTTTGTTTTAAACAAGAAAAAAAATGAAGTTCAGCGCTGCACCTCGAGCCGTGGTTGCACCGAAACGCCACTGTACTGCTCGGCATGCTTTCACCGGTTCCCGATGGTCATACGCTGCCCGGGGCTTTGTGTCGTCAACGAAGCCTGTTTGATGGCTGGCTGGAACATCAAAATCGGTCCACGGTGCCACGACTACTGTCGCGACAGCTTAATCGCAGTGGCTGAGTACGCGTGACGTAGGGAAATGAAATTCTGTCGTCCCCACTGCTACATGGGCCGATCGCCAGGCAGCGCTGAAGCGATGTTGTGATAGCGGCAGCAAGGTGGCTTTAGTAGGCTGCGCATCCGCCTTGGGCTGCACGCTGTAAAGTAAGACACCAGCTACTTCACGACTTCGGCAGTGGTTATAGAGACAACACAAGCACCTATGCAAGCAAGTCAGTCTGCAGCCTTTGAAAATCGTCATGGAGGAGAGCCACCATATTTAAGTTATTTTCCGGCTATAAGCGTAATTTAAGACCATACTTGAGTAAAACACGTTTTTGGGCAAGTTGGTAACATTCTTGATTCATATTGCAGCGAAGAAGCACACACACACAGAGAAGGAACACGCAAAAAACACGGACGAACGCTGCACTCACAACTGGTTTACTGCGAAAAGAATTCAAGCTTAAAATAGCTCACGCATCTGCACACTACAGAAAGAAAACCAAAACAAACACGTGCCACGGAATAACATCTTATCGTATTGCCGCGAAAAGGTTGAATTCCGAAGCGTACAAAAAAACTGATGCATCACTAATGCAGCAATCTGCTTTTTCCTTTATGTGGAAGGCCTCCAGGAGTTCACGTGCCGTTTTATACTTGCTTCTGCCTAGGATTCGAACACTATCGAAACGTGGCGAACATGTCACGCATGACTGGCAGTGCCTAACCAAGTGCACATTCTCTTTGTTCTTTAAATTCCTTTGGTGCTCCCCTAGCCGGTCGTTAATACATCGCCCCGTTTGACCGATGTACACTTTTCCACATGAAAGTGGCAGCTCGTATACCACCTCAGAAGCGCATTGCACATAGGGCGTAGTGTGCTTTTTTCCACACCCGCTTCTCCTTGTTTCGCTTCCGGAAATACGAGGGCACAACTTTGACAGCTTCACCGGCGCCGAAAAAACGAGCGGCACCCCATACCTGTTCGCAACCTTCTTCATGTTATGCGACACCTTGTGTAGGTAGGGGGCAACTTCCGGTCGCAGGTTCATGTTCCTTTCTTTCTTCTTTGAGTTCTCTGTGCGTGCCTTCACTTTTTTCAGGCAAGCTTCTGCAACAGAAGTCACGACCGACAAGGGGTAGCCCGCTGACAAAATTCTAGCCAATTGGTTCTGAAAGCTAGACTGCATCTCATGGACGCACGATTTCTCAAGCGCCGAATCCAGACACAAACTAACTATGCCTCTTTTTATCACCTTCGAATGAGTAGAGTCGTAAGGCAAGAGTTGCTTCTGAACACGAGGGGCGTACATCCAACAAGTATGATCTCTGCCCAACTTCACTCGAATATCTAGAAACTGAAGTTCGTCGTTATCCGGTGTCTCGAAAGTAAATGTTAGTCCCTTTCCATACTTCCTAAAAGCATCTAAAATCTTGTTAACAATAGCGCAGTAGTGTAAAGGGCTCTGCTTGTCCAAAAATATTAAAAAATCGTCAACATATCGGTACACTTTGATGACCTCGTCCGAGTTAAAAACAGTGCTTAAAACCTGGTCAATGCTGGCTAAAAAAATGTCACTTAAAATGGGTGCAACACAAGATCCAATGCAAATGCCTTTCGTCTGTAAATAGAGGTGATTGTTAAAAGCGATAAATGTACCTTTAAGGTAAAATTCTAAAAGAGTCAAAAAATTGTCAACAGACATGCCAGCCGAATTTTGGAAAGGGACAACACCACTCTTGTCAATGCATTGTCTCAAAGACCATACGTTAAACGGTAATTACATGAGGCTGTGCTCCTCGCGACGCGACGTACTATGGTGCGTGTGTGCCGCTGCCACACGCCACGAAGCGAAGAGCCTCGGCTATAGAAAAGCGCGTTTTCATTGTAGCATCCGTTGAAACTGCTTCAAAACTCAGTCGCCTCGCGTTATCAAGAATGTATGACACCACTATAGTACCCCATCACGGTTGATAAAATCAATGATGAAAATACCTCTCTGATAATGCACAAGCGCAGTGGCACTTAATATATTTTAAGGTGCTGATACTATTAATAACTGATCGAGGTATAGGCCACGTATCTTTTCACTTTCTACTATAGCCGCCGTATTGGCTGAGTGGTTATGGTGCTCATGCAGCTGCTGACCCTACAGAAGCGGGTTCGATTCTGGCCTCGGCGGTCGGATTTCGATGGATGGTAAATGCAAGGTCCGTGTGCTGTGCGATGTCAGTGCACGGTAAAGGTGGTGGAAATTCCGGCGCTCTCGACTACGGCGTCTCTCATAGCCTGTGGCGCTGTGGGACGTTAAACCCCGTAAACAAAACCAAACTGCTCTCCTATTCCAACCAGGCTTTTAGTGAGCTGTTCCTATGCATGGCTCATCATGACAGCTCCTCGTCCACCAATCTATCCGAGGCAAAGCGAGCGTTGGCAGCATGGACCTGTTCGGCAGCTCCTTCACTGAAACGGCGCTCGAAATAACATACTTCGTTCGCAGAACAACTAGATAGGAAGTTAAGTGGCCCCAAAACTTTCTGCTCTTGGCTAGTCTCGCCAGCTGCTTTCCGGGCAATGGGCGCAATTTTCTGGAAGCCCAGAAAGTGAGCGAAGCAATGATCGGCGGTGCTTACGTGGCTGCCAACCCACCTCGTTGTGGCATAGTACTGCGTGTCGCCGCTAATTATCGTCTCATGTGGTTAGCGTTTCACGGTCATGCTGCAGGCATTAAGAGGCACCTCACTAGTCAGCCTTTATCTCAACATTCGTGTATATCTGTTGTTCTTGTGTGTTGTTGAATTTTAAGCATGGCAAACTGAGGCAGCACAAGTTTCTACTGAACTGCGAATAGATAGTGCTCGTGAAAATAAATTTATTTCGATATTTTACAGAATTTTTTACGCGGTGAACATACGCCTCGATCACAACTTTTTATTTCTGATCTCAGATTGTGACCTTCCTCCATGTTAGCTAGGACCACGAAGGTGTCATAGCACCATGTATACCAAAGGGCGAACACATTGTGAAATTCGAAAATCTCCCAGTAGGAGACCGCCGCCTTTTGGCATTTCGGCCTAAGAAAGCAGAAGATCTTGTAAACGTATGTACTCACCACTATAAAATTTATGTGAAAAAGTACACAACGTGCCTGGCGTCGAAGTGGTGTTGCAACCCATTTTTTTAACACGTGAAGAAACGCCGCGGGCAGAGATTAGTCAACAATGGCAGTTGCGAGCATTCACCCTTCGTTGTGCCTTATTCCAGGGGATAGGACCTGCCACCGAGAATGTTAAAGGGGCTTTGAAAGGGGCTCTAATGAAGTGGCGGTATGCCTGGGACGTTAGAGCAAGCCGCTTCACGAGTATTGTTCAGAAAGAATTTTTTATTGCGCTTTGTAGAAGCTGAGTTATCTGTAGTCAAAATTTGAATTTCAGCTTCTTCGCGCCTTTCCTTGTTTGTTGTTGTTAGCGGCTATTTGTTAATAAAATAACAATGGAAGGAAAATATGTTGCTAGCCGCGGCATCTGCCTTCGGAACCTGAAGCACCTGAGCTGCGACTAGCGGGAATAAGAGGACAGGGAGAGGGAAAGAAAGGGGGGAGCGATAGAAAGTGCCGCGCGTTTTTTCGCTAGTGTGTTCGTACCTTTGCGGAATACAAAAGACGGCAACTTTTGACCCCCCCCCCCTCACGCCCAAGAGTGGAGAGCACACAAATCACAGTGACCCTGAAGTGATCGATGAATATGTAAATAAATGCATCAGGAGCCAGCAGCCGTCGGCGGACGCCCTCTTAACAGAAAACGCGCACGAAAGGTTCGAGTGGTGCACCCCAAACAGAAAGCCAGGAGCATTCAGAGGAGCGTCTGAAAAAAAAAATGTATTCGTACCTTGGCCTCTCAGGCACATCGGCATCTCCGACTGAAATTCGTGCTGACCTTACCTTGAGTGATTACGCATAACTGATGCAAGATCTCAAAGAAAAAAATTTGTGCAAGAAAAGCAGCGAGAAGGATACAAATTTTTACTTTCGCACCTGGTCCAGAGAAAATTCCCGGTCCAGAGAAAAATTTATGAAGTTTTTTGGTTCCTCACAGCGACAAGCAAGCGCTGCTTTGAGAATCAGGTCAACGAGAGGAGTATTTACAGCACGCTCAAGAAACATGGGCCGCCATATCAGTGAGCAGATTGAAAGTTTAGACAGAAAATTCTATGAAGATTATGGATATTCGTATTGCTCTCTTGGCAAGAAGGACATCATACGTGGTCGGCAGAAGTGCCCCAAGTAGCACACAAGTGGGGGCTGTAGTGGGTCCCACATGACGAAGTGGGGCTGGGGCAACCGCTAGACCACCTATCTGTGCCCCCTGTGGGAAATGAGTGGGCCAGCCCAAATTGAGCTTGCCTCCCAACAAACATTAAACCTCCTCAAAATCTCCCAGAAAGAGCCCATCAGGACATTTGGAATCTCCCCAGGCGGTGCTCATTTTTCCTGAACACATCCCAAAAACGTCCCCGCAACTTACCGTGTTCAAAAAGTTGTGCGTCCCAGGGAAAGCCCCAAAAGGTTAATGCTCGATTTCTCGGCTCTGGCTGAATAAAATTATTTCTTCTTTTTCATGCATATTTCAGGCATCTAAGCGCACATATGTGCCAAATTTCAGGCACATGCTTACGTTGCAGGTGGTGTAATACATCTATCCACTCGCGTGAATGCATGCTGGCTCGGCCATTCGGACTTACCTGTTTACATGAAATGTGATTTAACAAGGTGAAAAGTTGGACTGGTTGGTGCATAATCTTGCGACGGGAGCAGCGCAGCAAGAGACAAAGAGAGGTGGGTCACGACAATGACTAACAACCAGATTTTTTAAATGCACATTCGTCGAATATTACCGTATTACCGAGCTGTTCATATAAATTTTGTATACTGCTACCACTACATATTGCACTAATGTAATATGCCTTGTTTGTTTGCTTTTTGCTGTTTTTGTTTTGTTTTTCATTCCAGTATTTCTGATGTATGCTTCTCTCTCTCTCTCTTTCCGCTGTGTATTTTTTCACATAAGAGCATTGTTCGTCGCTGCTAATGGGTGATGGGTGACTGGAGCTTAGTCAAGCCGCAACAAAGCGGCTTTTTCTTCAGTCACCTTTTTTTCGCTGTATTTTTCCATGCGAAAAATAAATTGATTGATTGATTGATATATACATCTCGCTCGTATAAGAAGGAAAGGAAAGAAACATGAAAAACGCATAAGATGAACACGTGGTAAAATATTAAGACATCGCACGCAGATAATCAATTTCTCTGTCACGAAGCGCTATTGAAGGCATGCAGACGCATACGTCGCTATTTTGTCGTATGTTAAAGGCTTCTTCAATCTCTCTGGTCCGTTGATCAAAATATGACATGATGACCATTGTGTTGCTAAGCTGAGAAGCACATTCATGCTCTCTGCAATGTTTTGCTAATTCACTGCTGATGACACCCTTCAGGAATCTTTCGTGCTCTCGAAGCCGTTTATTCAAACAGCGCCATGTTTGACCAATGTACGTGCGTCCGCATGACAGAGGTATTTCATAAACCCCGCTTTTCACACATTTCACATGTTTTTTCCGGTGCTTTTTCTTGTATTGATTTTTTCTTTGCTCGCTGTTGACTTTGGCGCACAGGCTTCTTAACTTGTTCGGTACTGACATGAGCACTTTTACACCAGCTCTTGCGCCTACCTTTTTGAGACTGTGGGAAATGCCATAAATGTGAGGAATGATTGCGTGCGGCTTCGTTTATTCTGATGTGGTGGTGACATATTTTCTGCCTCTTAGTGCTTGCAGAATCCTTTCTGCGACACTGGATAGCAGTTTCGTCTGGCAACCTGCTGTTTTCAGCCGACGGTTCTGGGTGCCAAAACTGCCTTGAACTTCATGTTGACAAGATCTCGTCAATGCGGCTCTCATTGCTGTTTTTTTCTACCCCTGCTTGATGACCTTGGAGTGCGCAGGTGTGTAGGGGAGCAGTCTCTTCTAGCTTCGTGGTCCATACCGCCAGCATATGTGAGCGCCTAGAAAGGTTAGCGTCAAGTCAAGAAATCGCATAACGTTGTTTTCTGGCAGTTCACTTGTTATTTCTAGTCCTAGTTCTAGTCATTTTAGTCCTTAGCAAAAGCAGCAATGAGAGCCGCATTGACGAGATCCTCTCATCATGAAGGTCAAGGGAGTTTTGACGCCCAGAACGGTCGGCTGAAAGCAGCAGGTTACCCGACGAGACTGCTATCCAGTGTCGCAGAAGGGGTTCTGCAAGCACTTAGAGGCAGGAAATACATCACAACCACATCAGAAGAAAGGAAGCCGTACGCGGTCATTCCTTACATTAACGGCATTTCCCACAGCCTCAAAAAGGTAGGCGCAAGAGCTGGTGTAAAAGTGCTCATGTCAGCACCCAACAAGTTAAGAAGCCTGTGCACCAAAGTCAACAGCGAGAAAAGAAAACACCAATGCAAGAAAAAGCACCGGAAAAAAAAACATGTGAAATGTGTGAAAAGTGGGGTTAATGAAATACCTCTATCATGCGGACGCACCTACATTGGTCAAACAGGGCGCTGTTTGAATGAACGGTTTCGAGAGTAAAAAAGATCCTTAAAGGGCGCCATCAGCAGTGAACTAGCAAAACATTGCAGAGAGCATGAATGTGACCTGCAGCTTATCATCGCAATTGTCATCACGTCATATTTTGATCAACGGACCAGGGAGATTGAAGAAGCCGTCAACATCCGACAAAGGAGCGACGTATGCTTCAGCATACCTTCTATAGGGTTTCGTGACAGTGAAATTGATTATATGCGTGCGTTGTCCTAATCTCTTACCACGTGTACATCTTACCCGTTTGTCATGATTCTGTCCTTTCCTTCTTGCACGAGCGGGATGTATATATTCTACGAACGTGCATTAAAAATTTGTTAGTCAGCGTCGATTCCCGCCTCTCTCTTCTTTGTTTCGTGCTGCGCTGCTCCCGCCACAAGAACATGAAATATGCTAGAATTTCACACACAAAGGAAATATGAATTCAAAAAGTCGCCCGATCCCGCCCATATAACAGGAAATAGCAGCGCAATACAAATGTAATTTTAGTTTATTAGATGTGCTCTTTGCATTTAAATGAATACAAACAGGAGACGCATATGTATGCACCATTTAACACACAATGTGCGTAGCATTATGGCACCAGCATATAATAATGTCCAAATTTTTCTCTAGCTCGGAGAAATCTGAAAAAATGAAGCAATAAAAACATAATACAGGCTGAAAGTTGATGCACATTAATCAATCATTCTAAAAGGTACAAAAGCATATATGCACACGCAAAAGCAAACGCATGTAAAGAGCAACCTGGGTGCCAAAAGAAAAGACGAGGTGGGCGTACGATACAGATACGCGATTTCAGGTCACGGATTTTCTGCAGGTTGAAACCTCCCTCTCGCTTCGCCTCTCGCACGAGCCTCGGAGTAAGCTTCAGCTACGTGTTATCAGAACAGGAAGAAAAAGTTAATTCTACTAGGCGAAAATAAAAAAAATGGCCATAAACCAACATACCTTGACGACGTCGCCAACGAAAACCCTGGGATGAAATAAAATGCTGCAAGAGCTGCAACTATATATATGAATTCAACGCAGCCTTCTGTCCTGCGCCTTCTCACGGCACAGCGAACGCTCAAACATACGCGTTACAACCTCGTTACACTCCCGTTTTATTTTCTTGTGACTAAGTGTGGAGATAAGACTGCTTGGAGCCGGATGGAAAGGGGGGACGTCTTGAGGTAGGAGCCCTGTCGTGCCGCACCCATGGTACAGCAGACGGCGCGTGTGGCACAATACGGCGTGGGAGGCGAGATCAAGGTGATCAAAGCACAAGTAATCCGGTGAGGTGGGTTGGGAGTCGGCGACGCGAACACAACAAAAACTATCCCGCTGCGACAAGACGGCAATGTAGGTAGAGCAGGTTAATCCATGGGCACTCGCAGCAAGAGTGTGGTGGGCCTCCGAAGATCTCTCCCGCCTATGACCGCAGTGGACGGTCACGCTGCTACCAACAACACGCCACAGTCGTCGGAGGCGCTGAGGAATGCAAAGTGCGCGCTAGGAGTCGCCCATTGCCTTGAAATCCGCTGCCGCGAACGGCACCTGGAAGAGCGCCATTATGGTGTACGGCCGTGAAGCTGCGTAAAGGACTTGCGATGCGCCGCGCGCCGCTGCATCAGTTCCAAAAAGAATTATGGGGGCACACCGAGGTGCGCGGGAAAGCTGCCACGAATCCCTAGGTACGAAGTTCACGACATCCCAGTGATGAGAGCAAGAGCTGCCGTGCGCTGGGGTTTGCGCGCGAGCGGCTAGGGGCTGCGCAAAATACGTGTGCGCAAGATGGCTTCCGTCCAGCGAAGAAGCCGGGCGAGCGAAGGGAGGAAATTACTGCGCCTCTGCTAGACAGTGGCGCAATTAGGACTGCTGATAGCTGTAGATGCCTGCAGGGACCGCCGCACCGTGCTGAAGTTGGAAACACTGTAGAAGACGGGCACGTTGGTGACCGCCGCTTCCGGCGGCTCGATGAAAAGGCAGACCGCCGTCGCCTGCCTGCCTGCAGCATGGAGCCGACGGCCCACGAGAGAGAGATGCGGGGTTAACTGCGCTTCCTTCGGCTGTTCGAACGAAACTGTTTGATCTCTCAAAACGGCAAGTGCAAGAGCAAAACCTTCTCTCCCCGCAGCTTTTGGCGTGAGGGAGAGAGAAAAGAGAGCGAGGAGTCAATTTGTATTTTTTATTGAAAAGCATTGGTCCCAAAAACGTTCTCCCCAGTTACCTTTCTGGGACAAAAATTCTATGATTTGCTTTTGTTTCTGCTTAACACCGTCGAAAAACGTTTCTAGACCAGTAGTGGGCACACTGCCCTTAGAGCACGTGTGCGGCGTCGCAGGTGTTCCTTTGTTGTTAAAAGGCGGGTGGTGTCTAGTTCTATGGTGAAGTCTGTGGCTGAGAATATTCGAGTGTGACATTTGGCATAGCAGCTGAAAGACAATAACAATTGCAGGGGAATTGAAACCTGGAATGGTTCCCTGCCTGCACTGTTATCCATCTCGTGAAGAAAGCTGACAGATGGGGAGAAGTTCCACTTCTACTACGGCCCCAGATGACCGCTGATGTGAGCCTCTGTATCATACCTTTAAAAACAGAAAAAGATAAGACTCTGGAAGAAAGCATAAGAAGCCCTCGGTAAAACACTTCCGTAGTGGTGTAAGAAATTCCGCTTCCTTGCAACAGCATGTACAAATTATACAGAGACTGACACTCCACACTTAAGAGAAAAAGGCATGTCTCGCACTTCTGGACAGAGCATATATCTAGGTAAGACCCCCGGCAACAGCAAGCAACGCCATTCATGGCAACGCTAAAGACAAAGTGGGCGCCTAGATGATGTTGTACGACTCAGAATTCCACCTTTCAGCAAAATACCCTTTGAATAATAGCATGAAGACAGGCACTGTAGAAAGCGAAGAATAATGTGGAGCTTGCAGCTGTCATCACGCCAGTTACAGCGAAAAATTTCGAAGGAAAGGGATGCAGAAACAGAAAAATAGAATGATGTATGCAGCGACACAACTAAAAAAAAACGCAGAAAAATAGGGCTCAAAAAAAGAAATAAAAGTGGCCAACATAAAGAAGGCAAGCAGCGCTAAACGCTGCTACATCTTTAAATTCATAACAATGAAACGTTCAACACATACAAATATTTAAATCACTAAAAGCAGGAACCTCAACACAAATGACGACAAACTAGTCAACAAGAAAATCACAAAAGTATTGCTATAACTTGCTCTACCAGGTATTGCCCTTCTTAACAAAAAAAAAAAGCACCTATTCATGTTAAGATGCAGAGCAATGCGATATGAGACAGTCCTTTTAGTGAGGCACAAGTACCCCTCCTTTCTGGTAGTTCTGAACAGTTGTGCATAGTGCGTGCAAAATAAATGCCTCTTTCTTGCTATGCCGCTTTTTCCTACGTGCAATGCAGCAAGGTCCAAAAAAAAAAAGGTCACGTTTATGCATGTCTTCTTTCGGTTTTCATTACTTTGTACTTGATCTTTTATCTTTCTGAGCAAGCGCAATGCAAGCGCAATTGAGTGGGCGTGGGGACAGCGTCGTCATGCGGTTGTTTCACGGAAAGCGTTTCTTCAGGCAGATAACGGCAATGCTTCAACTCAGCGCGGGACCTATGGCACCAGCTGATGCCATTCCGGCTACGCCTGTGACTGTCAACGTTCAAGTTGGCAGCGTCGAAATTGGAGAACTCTGGCAACCCTGCTACACTATGGCTCCATCGTACAAGTCCTGCGCATCGTCCACATCACCTTTCCATCTGGATAAAAACGGGCTGCAGCGGCCTGCGCCTTTCAGTGGGCGTGGGGACAGCGTCGCAATGCGGCTGCTTCACGGAATGAGTTTCTTCATGCAGGTTGGTTGGTAATAAGGAATCCATGTTTGCTAAGAAATCGAGCAACATGTGCCTGCTCCTGTTCCCACGCCCGGGAGTGCTGCTGATTTTGCTCGCCCAGTGCTTCGATGTTTCTCGTCAACTACATTTGGTGTCGGGGGATGTTGAGCTTAACCCTGGCCCTGGGGTGGGCTCTGGCGCTGCCACGCGGTCCAAAGACAGCGCTGTTGATATTTCTCTGCAGGAACAGCTTAACGACATGTTGTCTCTGTTAGAAGGCGTTAATTCAAGGACCGCTAAAATGGAGTTAGAGCAATCACACTTAATAGCCTCTATAAGTGAAATGAAACTAAATCAGGAATCTATGATTGGAAACATATGCCGATATTGACGCGAGGCTGTCGGCAGTCGAATCTAAATAATCCGCCAGCGATGCGGCGCATGGGGAACTGCGGATTTTGCGGGAGCTAACCGATCAGCTTGTCAATGAAAATAACAAGTTACGTCTTGGACAAGCTGAGCTGGAAGACCGGCAGCGCAGGGACAATCTTCTGTTCTTTAGCGTACCCGACAATTTGTCCGAAACGTGGGATGAAACGGAAGAAAAATGATTGAACCTTGTTTCAGGCTGCTTTGATCCTGCTCTTACGAATGACATGTTTGAACGAACACACAGAATTGGTGCGTTCTCGGATGAAAAGTGTCGTCCGATCGTTGTGAAGTTCCGGTCTTTCAAAACAAAACAACAAATCTTAGTGCAGTCTGCCAAACTTATAAATAAAAGGTCACTGTAAGTGAAGATTACTCTTTGCAGACATGTGTCGCTAGAAAGAAGCTTGTGCAGTTCGCGAAGGATGCTGACTTTAAGTATAAGTTGAGGTATAACAAACTTTATTTAAACAACAACGCCGTAGAGATACAGGAGGGGCAGTTGACGGGCGACTGGAGATAAGACAGCGCTTTCAATTCTTTTCACAAACATCAGAAGCATAATATAAAAGCGGGAAGATCTAAACTCTGTCATCAACTCATGTGATGCCGATGTTGAATTGCTGACCGAAACGTGACTCTCTGCAAAGATAGAGAGCAAGGAACTGTTCGATTGCAAGAAGCGCTACAATGTTTATCGTTCTGATAGAGGTCACAGAAGTGGAGGAGGTGTTTTATTAGCCATCGCCGATAATATTGTGTCTTCACCCATAAGTTTTTCTAGCACTGTAGAGTTGGTTTGGGTAGAACTTCGTTTTCGTTTCAGGAAACTGATTCTGGGCATATGCTACCGTTCCCCGTCTTCGTGTGCAACTTTCGTTGAAGATTTGCATGATGCTCTTAACACGGTCTCAGTACGTTATCCGGGTGCGGCAATCCTTCTTGCTGGTGACTTCAATTATCCCAGCATCGTATGGGCTAATACATCGCCGTATCCTCGCCCCTTTTTTACCGAATGCAATAACTTTTTGCGAACCTGTTTGGATTTCAACCTTTCGCAGCTAGTTACTAAACCAACTCGAGTCACGCCACCATCTTCCAATATATTAGACCTTGTGTTAACCAACGCGCCGGATCTTATCCCTTCAATCTCGTACTTACCTGGTCTTAGTGATCACTCCTTGCTTCATTTCGATGTAAAAATTATAATTCCTAATCGCCGGAGCATCTTCAAGTTTATTAGAAATTACAAACGGTTGGACTATGATGCCATTAATCGTGAATTAGCTCTTTTCTTAAAAAGTTATTTACCAGAATTTTCACAGCGTTCTGTCCACACTGACTGTGAATTGTTTAGGGACACTGTTGAACGTCTCACTAATACATTTGTGCCACTAAGACTTTTGCGGTGTAATAGACAATCACGATGGTTTAATATAATTTTAAAAAGGCTATCCAATAAGAAAAAGCGTTTGTTTCGCCCGGCCAAATCATCCAATTCGCAACAAGGATGGGACGGTTACATTTCTGCGGCCGCTGAGTACCAATTAGCTTTGAAAAATGCTAAGGACTCCTTCTTTAACAGCACTTTGCCTGCTCTGCTGATTAATAACCCTAGACAGTTTTGGAACACTGTGAACATGAAAGATAGTTCGTCAATACTACTTACATCTTCTGACGGCGTTGCATATTCACCTAATGAATGCGCTAGTGTTCTTAATAGTGTTTTTGTTGCTGCTTTTTCTGGCAATGTTTGCCTTACCAATCAGGAGTGTCCGGTCTTGGATGCTTTTCCCATGGATCCAATTCTTTTTGACACAACTGGCATCCTGAGAATAATTGAGAACCTTAAGATTTCTTCCTCCTGTGGCGTCGATAACATTAATTCGAAATTTCTGGTTAATACAAAGATGTACAGTTCAATGATCCTTACCAAACTGTTTGACCAGTCTCTGGAAACAGGCTGTATTCCCAATGACTGGAAGGTTGGGAGGGTGATTCCGCTGCACAAGTCTGGCGATACCTTCGCAGAAATTTTTCTGTGCACCAAGTTTATTAAAACTACTACTTCTTCTACTAGTTCTTCCTGACGGGACTGTGCAGCCTCAGCGTCGTCCACCCCGCTCTGAGGTTGTGCACGTTGTCCGCATGAAACCCTACTTCACGCGGTAATGGATAGTACGCTCAGTGTTCTGCTAGTTTTCGCGTGGGACACCTTCGCCCACCTCCCTTGTACATTTTTGTGTGCTTGTGCTGTTTTTTTTTTCTCTTTCCACTGCCCATACTGCAACCCCGCTTTTGTTTTTCTTTTTTTTTGGAGGGGGAGTAATGCCACCTGGTGTTCTCAGGTGGCGCTGAAGTGTCTTCGAAGACGTTGAAGTGTCTCGCGCTGGCTGGCTGGCTGCTTGCTGTATTCTGCTGGTTAGCGACCTGTCTCCCTGTTTTCCGTTACAATATTCAGCACGGTCCTAGTCAACCTGTGCTTAGGTTTGATATTTTCACAAGTTTGTTTCGTCATAAGGTGCAAGAGCAAGAAAAATGCGGCCGTCACGAACGCCAGCTAAAAATTTGGCCGACTGTACAACTTCCAGCTCCTCGTTCACTGTGCGAAAAAGTGACCACGACGAGAATAATAATAATAATAATTGGTTTTTTTCGGGGAAAGGAAATGGCGCAGTATCTGTCTCATATATCGTTGGACACCTGAACCGCGCCGTAAGGGAAGGGGATAAAGGAGGGAGTGAAAGAAGATAGGAACGAATAGGTCCGTAGTGGAGGGCTCCGGAATAATTTCGACCACCTGGGGAGAAGAATGCCGGTTTTTTGCCTTAATCCTACGTTTGATTAAAACGATTGAAACCGCTGTAGCTTTTATTTTACTTGAACCTGAACATAATTAAGGAAAGCGTTTACAGCAAGGCGTCGAGTCTTCTTTTCTAGGTTAGGCCCATAATGCTGTGCAGAAAGGCGTCCAGTTTGCAACAGAACAAACGGGCAAGCAAAAAGGCTACAGGAAACAGGAGAGATGAGGCACTGTGCTGTTCATTTCCCCTCGGCATTGTGAGAGGTTCTTGCCAGAGAAGAAAAATGCATTCTACATCAAGTCGCTAACAAGCTGTCCTATCTGTGCTAACAACGAATGAGTTGAGATACTAAAGCCATGGTGTGTGCGCAGATGCGTTGTTCGACGCGATTGTGCGTTACACCCTGCACATGTTTTTCAACGCCACCATTCGCCCGCGTCGCTTTGCTCATACCGCGCAGCTTTGTTCAGCGTTGGATTATCCGCCACGCGCGTATATGCGTAAATAGCCTCTTGATGTGGCTTCTTGAGCTTAGAACACACCTATGCGAGCCGATTACACTGGCTGCTGAGATGTGGTAATGCTGTTCCCGGTATGCTTTCGATGCGGCTATCCGCTCGCCGCAGTTGCCGGTAGCGCTGGTCATTCGGTTTCTAGCGTTCCATATCAGCTACGCGAGTACGTGTCCGGGCTGGGCAGCCAATTTAATCTTCTTGCTCAAGCATAATACAAGCATAATCAGTCATATCATCATGCTAAATCGACGCGTATTTGCAGAAGCGCATTATAACATAAGAGCCCGACGACACGCGCCACTGGCTACCGTACCGGGCGATAGCCGCATTAAAATCAAAAGCACGGTAAACAGGCGGCCCTTAACGCTGGAAAGTCGGTGTAGTTGCCTCGCAGACGTTTGTTGCAGCTCCAAAAGCCGCTGCAACAAGTTATGTGGACGCACATTTGCGTATAGGAAGGAGTGATGCGGTTTCACGAGAGAGGAAAAGAAATTGAGAATTGGTTTCTAAGGAAAGTAAATGGCGCAGTAACTGTCCCATATATCTCAGTGGACACTCGAACCACGCCGTAAGGAAGCGATAAAGGAGGGAGTAAAAGAATAAAAGAAGAAAGCTGCCGTATAGGAGGTCTCCCGAATAATTTCAGCCACCTGGGGATCATTAACGTACACTGACATCCCACAGCGCACGGCCGCCTTTTGCGTTCCGCCTCCATCGAAACGCGGCCGCAATGGTCGGGATCGAACCCGCGTCTTCTGGCTTAGTAGCCTAGTGCCCTAACTACTAAGAAACCGCGGCAGGTCAAAGAGGAAAGTGCCTTCTTGATTATGTGTGTAACCTTGTTAGCGTTGCCTGCAGCTGTAAAATGCTTTAAATGACTGGGAGTTGCGAAGAAAATATCGGTACTTAATGTTAACAGAGAACTCGCATGATGAAAGCAGCGCTTTGATGCCTTTCAATACAGCCTTTTGAAATCAAATCAGGGCAGTGCTTAAAGTGGAAGCTAATGTGAGCAAGTGGGCTATGTGGTTATACTTTAGTCTGCTCAGACATTGGCTTCTGTTTGCGCAAAATGCCAGCAACGCGAATAGTCAGCTGTAAGTGTAAGGCATTCCGGGGATTTCACCTTCCGGAGCATGCACTGCTGAAATATAATATTATGCAGAAGCGCCTGCTGTTCAGAAGCGAAGAGGCCTGGAAAGCACTATTAGCAGAAAAAGAGTCTGCACTGCCCAGATGTGGGGCTGCTCTTCTTGTCTAGCTATTGCTCTTCACCGTGTACGGCAGAGCACATCTATGTATAGTGTCTTCTACCTTGTATTTTTGTAGACCTCGATGTTGAGATCAGTGTGTTGCGCCGTCTGCTCTGAACCACAATGTGGATGGCATAAGTTTTCTCTCCCCTGTACGAAATATCTATGCGTCGCTTCTCCATAGGTCGGCATCAAATACTGCCCACTTGAAGCTAAGTATGAAGTTGTGTGGAAGAGCGTAAAATGCACAGAGGGTGGGGCCATCGAGCGCCCAACATGGACGCAGGACAAGACGTAAAAGGTACAAGAAATAAATCAAATGTATGTCCAGCGGTGATGTCTGTGCGCCTTCTCTCTTTTACCCTGCCTTCGTTATCGCTAGTTCCATCTTCTATGAAGTGGCGGGCTACACGGGAGCATTTTAAGGCAATATGACAGCAAGAGGACAACCCTGTTATCTATCTACTGCAATGCTTGTGGTTCTACTCCTAGTAGAAAATTGTAACTAGTATAATCCTGTCATCCTTCTTCTGTAATGCCAGTGTCACATGGCACTCCTCAGTGACCAGTCCAACAAAGCAACTCATTTCCCTTGAGTGGAAAGATATGAGGGGTATTAGATTACAACTGTGAACGCTACTCAAAGGTGAAACAACATCCGCCGGGGTGGCTCAGTGGTTCTGGCGCTTGTCTGCTGACCTGAAAGACGCGGGTTCGATCCCGGCTGCGGCTGTCGAATTTCAATGGAGGCGAAATTTTAGAGGCCCGTGTTCTGTGCTATGACAGTGCACTTTAAAGAACCCCGGGTAGTCGAAATTTGCGGAGACCTTCACGGCGGCGTCCCTCATAGCCTGAGATACTTTGGGACGTTAAACACCGATAAACAATAAACCATAAAATCAAAGATGAAACAGTAATTGAACTCTATGCCTTACTCGGGCTTTCTTTGGTGACAACTTTCCTCGTAAGCAAGCACATATTTTATTCTGGCTACTGTCGCCGCCCATAGTAGTGGGAATAGTTTACTGCTCCTAAATCTGAATACTAAGTAAGCGCTGTCTGCTGCAAACTGCTGCATAATCAGTTCTTATATCGCTTATGCCCAAAAAGGGTAAAAGTGGTGAATGAAAATGGTGCATGTTTAGTAGCCATAACTTCATCACTGCGTGTTTTCGACGAAACATTCCCTTGGATAATTTTGAGACCTCTCTTCCCGTTTCACTTTCCTGGTGGTGACACTGTGAGTCCAGGAAATGTACTTGCCCTAATACACATATGAGAAATTTAGAGCGCGTAATGACTAACTTGACTCAGACTTACGACATGCTAGCTGCTAGCTTTGATAAAGAAAGCTAGTAAAGAACAACATAGAACACATGCCTGCATGCTGCACTCGCAAATTTTTGCATCATCAGTTTGCCTAACTACATAGCTTTTCATTTCATTTCATTTATTTACCCTCAGTGCCGTTAGGCGTTACAGAGGGGAGTGGGAATAACATACAAGTACAAAAAACAAAAACAGCAGCTAAAAAATTTGAATATAGTTACAGCACACAGTGGTTTAATATCAATAACATCACTAGCAAACGGCAGCATAACACAAAACAAACCACAAAAGAAAACAGCAGCTAATAAAATAAAACATTGATACAGACAGAGACTTATATAAAATTAGTAACAGCGTTACGAAAGGCAACAGTATCAGTAATTTCAGCAATATCGTGGGGAAGGTGATTCCAGCTGACACAAGTTCTGGGTATGAATGAATCGTGAAAACATCTCGTGCGACAAGGAGGGATCTGAACTTTGTGGCGGTGATCAATGCGTGCTGAAATATACGATGGTCTTTTTAACAACCTCTCTTTAAGATAAGGATTATGATAAATTTTATGAAAAGTACATATGCGATGGGAAAGAAGCGGGAGGCAAAGGTTAGCTTTCATGGCAGTTACACTGCTAGTACGATGATAGTTGGAAAGTATGAAACGTCAACCCCGGTTTTGAGCTAGAGATTCGACTCCATGTTTCCACACCGATGAAGCATATTCCAATTTAGAGCGGACTAAAGTTTTGTAAAGTAGTAGTTTTAATAAACTTGGTGCACAGAAAAATTTCTGCGAAGGTATCGCCAGACTTGTGCAGCGGAATCACCCTCCCAACCTTCCAGTCATTGGGAATACAGCCTGTTTCCAGAGACTGGTCAAACAGTTTGGTAAGGATCATTGAACTGTACATCTTTGTATTAACCAGAAATTTCGAATTAATGTTATCGACGCCACAGGAGGAAGAAATCTTAAGGTTCTCAATTATTCTCAGGATGCCAGTTGTGTCAAAAAGAATTGGATCCATGGGAAAAGCATCCAAGACCGGACACTCCTGATTGGTAAGGCAAACATTGCCAGAAAAAGCAGCAACAAAAACACTATTAAGAACACTAGCGCATTCATTAGGTGAATATGCAACGCCGTCAGAAGATGTAAGTAGTATTGACGAACTATCTTTCATGTTCACAGTGTTCCAAAACTGTCTAGGGTTATTAATCAGCAGAGCAGGCAAAGTGCTGTTAAAGAAGGAGTCCTTAGCATTTTTCAAAGCTAATTGGTACTCAGCGGCCGCAGAAATGTAACCGTCCCATCGTTGTTGCGAATTGGATGATTTGGCCGGGCGAAACAAACGCTTTTTCTTATTGGATAGCCTTTTTAAAATTATATTAAACCATCGTGATTGTCTATTACACCGCAAAAGTCTTAGTGGCACAAATGTATTAGTGAGACGTTCAACAGTGTCCCTAAACAATTCACAGTCAGTGTGGACAGAACGCTGTGAAAATTCTGGTAAATAACTTTTTAAGAAAAGAGCTAATTCACGATTAATGGCATCATAGTCCAACCGTTTGTAATTTCTAATAAACTTGAAGATGCTCCGGCGATTAGGAATTATAATTTTTACATCGAAATGAAGCAAGGAGTGATCACTAAGACCAGGTAAGTACGAGATTGAAGGGATAAGATCCGGCGCGTTGGTTAACACAAGGTCTAATATATTGGAAGATGGTGGCGTGACTCGAGTTGGTTTAGTAACTAGCTGCGAAAGGTTGAAATCCAAACAGGTTCGCAAAAAGTTATTGCATTCGGTAAAAAAGGGGCGAGGATACGGCGATGTATTAGCCCATACGATGCTGGGATAATTGAAGTCACCAGCAAGAAGGATTGCCGCACCCGGATAACGTACTGAGACCGTGTTAAGAGCATCATGCAAATCTTCAACGAAAGTTGCACACGAAGACGGGGAACGGTAGCATATGCCCAGAATCAGTTTCCTGAAACGAAAACGAAGTTCTACCCAAACCAACTCTACAGTGCTAGAAAAACTTATGGGTGAAGACACAATATTATCGGCGATGGCTAATAAAACACCTCCTCCACTTCTGTGACCTCTATCAGAACGATAAACATTGTAGCGCTTCTTGCAATCGAACAGTTCCTTGCTCTCTATCTTTGCAGAGAGTCACGTTTCGGTCAGCAATTCAACATCGGCATCACATGAGTTGATGACAGAGTTTAGATCTTCCCGCTTTTATATTATGCTTCTGATGTTTGTGAAAAGAATTGAAAGCGCTGTCTTATCTCCAGTCGCCCGTCAACTGCCCCTCCTGTATCTCTACGGCGTTGTTGTTTAAATAAAGTTTGTTATACCTCAACTTATACTTAAAGTCAGCATCCTTCGCGAACTGCACAAGCTTCTTTCTAGCGACACATGTCTGCAAAGAGTAATCTTCACTTACAGTGACCTTTTATTTATAAGTTTGGCAGACTGCACTAAGATTTGTTGTTTTGTTTTGAAAGACCGGAACTTCACAACGATCGGACGACACTTTTCATCCGAGAACGCACCAATTCTGTGTGTTCGTTCAAACATGTCATTCGTAAGAGCAGGATCAAAGCAGCCTGAAACAAGGTTCAATCATTTTTCTTCCGTTTCATCCCACGTTTCGGACAAATTGTCGGGTACGCTAAAGAACAGAAGATTGTCCCTGCGCTGCCGGTCTTCCAGCTCAGCTTGTCCAAGACGTAACTTGTTATTTTCATTGACAAGCTGATCGGTTAGCTCCCGCAAAATCCGCAGTTCCCCATGCGCCGCATCGCTGGCGGATTATTTAGATTCGACTGCCGACAGCCTCGCGTCAATATCGGCAATGTTTCCAATCATAGATTCCTGATTTAGTTTCATTTCACTTATAGAGGCTATTAAGTGTGATTGCTCTAACTCCATTTTAGCGGTCCTTGAATTAACGCCTTCTAACAGAGACAACATGTCGTTAAGCTGTTCCTGCAGAGAAATATCAACAGCGCTGTCTTTGGACCGCGTGGCAGCGCCAGAGCCCACCCCAGGGCCAGGGTTAAGCTCAACATCCCCCGACACCAAATGTAGTTGACGAGAAACATCGAAGCACTGGGCGAGCAAAATCAGCAGCACTCCCGGGCGTGGGAACAGGAGCAGGCACATGTTGCTCGATTTCTTAGCAAACATGGATTCCTTATTACCAACCAACCTGCATGAAGAAACTCATTCCGTGAAGCAGCCGCATTGCGACGCTGTCCCCACGCCCACTGAAAGGCGCAGGCCGCTGCAGCCCGTTTTTATCCAGATGGAAAGGTGATGTGGACGATGCGCAGGACTTGTACGATGGAGCCATAGTGTAGCAGGGTTGCCAGAGTTCTCCAATTTCGACGCTGCCAACTTGAACGTTGACAGTCACAGGCGTAGCCGGAATGGCATCAGCTGGTGCCATAGGTCCCGCGCTGAGTTGAAGCATTGCCGTTATCTGCCTGAAGAAACGCTTTCCGTGAAACAACCGCATGACGACGCTGTCCCCACGCCCACTCAATTGCGCTTGCATTGCGCTTGCTCAGAAAGATAAAAGATCAAGTACAAAGTAATGAAAACCGAAAGAAGACATGCATAAACGTGACCTTTTTTTTTTGGACCTTGCTGCATTGCACGTAGGAAAAAGCGGCATAGCAAGAAAGAGGCATTTATTTTGCACGCACTATGCACAACTGTTCAGAACTACCAGAAAGGAGGGGTACTTGTGCCTCACTAAAAGGACTGTCTCATATCGCATTGCTCTGCATCTTAACATGAATAGGTGCTTTTTTTTTTTTGTTAAGAAGGGCAATACCTGGTAGAGCAAGTTATAGCAATACTTTTGTGATTTTCTTGTTGACTAGTTTGTCGTCATTTGTGTTGAGGTTCCTGCTTTTAGTGATTTAAATATTTGTATGTGTTGAACGTTTCATTGTTATGAATTTAAAGATGTAGCAGCGTTTAGCGCTGCTTGCCTTCTTTATGTTGGCCACTTTTATTTCTTTTTTTGAGCCCTATTTTTCTGCGTTTTTTTTTAGTTGTGTCGCTGCATACATCATTCTATTTTTCTGTTTCTGCATCCCTTTCCTTCGAAATTTTTCGCTGTAACTGGCGTGATGACAGCTGCAAGCTCCACATTATTCTTCGCTTTCTACAGTGCCTGTCTTCATGCTATTATTCAAAGGGTATTTTGCTGAAAGGTGGAATTCTGAGTCGTACAACATCATCTAGGCGCCCACTTTGTCTTTAGCGTTGCCATGAATGGCGTTGCTTGCTGTTGCCGGGGGTCTTACCTAGATATATGCTCTGTCCAGAAGTGCGAGACATGCCTTTTTCTCTTAAGTGTGGAGTGTCAGTCTCTGTATAATTTGTACATGCTGTTGCAAGGAAGCGGAATTTCTTACACCACTACGGAAGTGTTTTACCGAGGGCTTCTTATGCTTTCTTCCAGAGTCTTATCTTTTTCTGTTTTTAAAGGTATGATACAGAGGCTCACATCAGCGGTCATCTGGGGCCGTAGTAGAAGTGGAACTTCTCCCCATCTGTCAGCTTTCTTCACGAGATGGATAACAGTGCAGGCAGGGAACCATTCCAGGTTTCAATTCCCCTGCAATTGTTATTGTCTTTCAGCTGCTATGCCAAATGTCACACTCGAATATTCTCAGCCACAGACTTCACCATAGAACTAGACACCACCCGCCTTTTAACAACAAAGGAACACCTGCGACGCCGCACACGTGCTCTAAGGGCAGTGTGCCCACTACTGGTCTAGAAACGTTTTTCGACGGTGTTAAGCAGAAACAAAAGCAAATCATAGAATTTTTGTCCCAGAAAGGTAACTGGGGAGAACGTTTTTGGGACCAATGCTTTTCAATAAAAAATACAAATTGACTCCTCGCTCTCTTTTCTCTCTCCCTCACGCCAAAAGCTGCGGGGAGAGAAGGTTTTGCTCTTGCACTTGCCGTTTTGAGAGATCAAACAGTTTCGTTCGAACAGCCGAAGGAAGCGCAGTTAACCCCGCATCTCTCTCTCGTGGGCCGTCGGCTCCATGCTGCAGGCAGGCAGGCGACGGCGGTCTGCCTTTTCATCGAGCCGCCGGAAGCGGCGGTCACCAACGTGCCCGTCTTCTACAGTGTTTCCAACTTCAGCACGGTGCGGCGGTCCCTGCAGGCATCTACAGCTATCAGCAGTCCTAATTGCGCCACTGTCTAGCAGAGGCGCAGTAATTTCCTCCCTTCGCTCGCCCGGCTTCTTCGCTGGACGGAAGCCATCTTGCGCACACGTATTTTGCGCAGCCCCTAGCCGCTCGCGCGCAAACCCCAGCGCACGGCAGCTCTTGCTCTCATCACTGGGATGTCGTGAACTTCGTACCTAGGGATTCGTGGCAGCTTTCCCGCGCACCTCGGTGTGCCCCCATAATTCTTTTTGGAACTGATGCAGCGGCGCGCGGCGCATCGCAAGTCCTTTACGCAGCTTCACGGCCGTACACCATAATGGCGCTCTTCCAGGTGCCGTTCGCGGCAGCGGATTTCAAGGCAATGGGCGACTCCTAGCGCGCACTTTGCATTCCTCAGCGCCTCCGACGACTGTGGCGTGTTGTTGGTAGCAGCGTGACCGTCCACTGCGGTCATAGGCGGGAGAGATCTTCGGAGGCCCACCACACTCTTGCTGCGAGTGCCCATGGATTAACCTGCTCTACCTACATTGCCGTCTTGTCGCAGCGGGATAGTTTTTGTTGTGTTCGCGTCGCCGACTCCCAACCCACCTCACCGGATTACTTGTGCTTTGATCACCTTGATCTCGCCTCCCACGCCGTATTGTGCCACACGCGCCGTCTGCTGTACCATGGGTGCGGCACGACAGGGCTCCTACCTCAAGACGTCCCCCCTTTCCATCCGGCTCCAAGCAGTCTTATCTCCACACTTAGTCACAAGAAAATAAAACGGGAGTGTAACGAGGTTGTAACGCGTATGTTTGAGCGTTCGCTGTGCCGTGAGAAGGCGCAGGACAGAAGGCTGCGTTGAATTCATATATATAGTTGCAGCTCTTGCAGCATTTTATTTCATCCCAGGGTTTTCGTTGGCGACGTCGTCAAGGTATGTTGGTTTATGGCCATTTTTTTTATTTTCGCCTAGTAGAATTAACTTTTTCTTCCTGTTCTGATAACACGTAGCTGAAGCTTACTCCGAGGCTCGTGCGAGAGGCGAAGCGAGAGGGAGGTTTCAACCTGCAGAAAATCCGTGACCTGAAATCGCGTATCTGTATCGTACGCCCACCTCGTCTTTTCTTTTGGCACCCAGGTTGCTCTTTACATGCGTTTGCTTTTGCGTGTGCATATATGCTTTTGTACCTTTTAGAATGATTGATTAATGTGCATCAACTTTCAGCCTGTATTATGTTTTTATTGCTTCATTTTTTCAGATTTCTCCGAGCTAGAGAAAAATTTGGACATTATTATATGCTGGTGCCATAATGCTACGCACATTGTGTGTTAAATGGTGCATACATATGCGTCTCCTGTTTGTATTCATTTAAATGCAAAGAGCACATCTAATAAACTAAAATTACATTTGTATTGCGCTGCTATTTCCTGTTATATGGGCGGGATCGGGCGACTTTTTGAATTCATATTTCCTTTGTGTGTGAAATTCTAGCATATTTCATGTTCTTGTGGCGGGAGCAGCGCAGCACGAAACAAAGAAGAGAGAGGCGGGAATCGACGCTGACTAACAAATTTTTAATGCACGTTCGTAGAATATATACATCCCGCTCGTGCAAGAAGGAAAGGACAGAATCATGACAAACGGGTAAGATGTACACGTGGTAAGAGATTAGGACAACGCACGCATATAATCAATTTCACTGTCACGAAACCCTATAGAAGGTATGCTGAAGCATACGTCGCTCCTTTGTCGGATGTTGACGGCTTCTTCAATCTCCCTGGTCCGTTGATCAAAATATGACGTGATGACAATTGCGATGATAAGCTGCAGGTCACATTCATGCTCTCTGCAATGTTTTGCTAGTTCACTGCTGATGGCGCCCTTTAAGGATCTTTTTTACTCTCGAAACCGTTCATTCAAACAGCGCCCTGTTTGACCAATGTAGGTGCGTCCGCATGATAGAGGTATTTCATTAACCCCACTTTTCACACATTTCACATGTTTTTTTTTCCGGTGCTTTTTCTTGCATTGGTGTTTTCTTTTCTCGCTGTTGACTTTGGTGCACAGGCTTCTTAACTTGTTGGGTGCTGACATGAGCACTTTTACACCAGCTCTTGCGCCTACCTTTTTGAGGCTGTGGGAAATGCCGTTAATGTAAGGAATGACCGCGTACGGCTTCCTTTCTTCTGATGTGGTTGTGATGTATTTCCTGCCTCTAAGTGCTTGCAGAACCCCTTCTGCGACACTGGATAGCAGTCTCGTCGGGTAACCTGCTGCTTTCAGCCGACCGTTCTGGGCGTCAAAACTCCCTTGACCTTCATGATGAGAGGATCTCGTCAATGCGGCTCTCATTGCTGCTTTTGCTAAGGACTAAAATGACTAGAACTAGGACTAGAAATAACAAGTGAACTGCCAGAAAACAACGTTATGCGATTTCTTGACTTGACGCTAACCTTTCTAGGCGCTCACATATGCTGGCGGTATGGACCACGAAGCTAGAAGAGACTGCTCCCCTACACACCTGCGCACTCCAAGGTCATCAAGCAGGGGTAGAAAAAAACAGCAATGAGAGCCGCATTGACGAGATCTTGTCAACATGAAGTTCAAGGCAGTTTTGGCACCCAGAACCGTCGGCTGAAAACAGCAGGTTGCCAGACGAAACTGCTATCCAGTGTCGCAGAAAGGATTCTGCAAGCACTAAGAGGCAGAAAATATGTCACCACCACATCAGAATAAACGAAGCCGCACGCAATCATTCCTCACATTTATGGCATTTCCCACAGTCTCAAAAAGGTAGGCGCAAGAGCTGGTGTAAAAGTGCTCATGTCAGTACCGAACAAGTTAAGAAGCCTGTGCGCCAAAGTCAACAGCGAGCAAAGAAAAAATCAATACAAGAAAAAGCACCGGAAAAAACATGTGAAATGTGTGAAAAGCGGGGTTTATGAAATACCTCTGTCATGCGGACGCACGTACATTGGTCAAACATGGCGCTGTTTGAATAAACGGCTTCGAGAGCACGAAAGATTCCTGAAGGGTGTCATCAGCAGTGAATTAGCAAAACATTGCAGAGAGCATGAATGTGCTTCTCAGCTTAGCAACACAATGGTCATCATGTCATATTTTGATCAACGGACCAGAGAGATTGAAGAAGCCTTTAACATACGACAAAATAGCGACGTATGCGTCTGCATGCCTTCAATAGCGCTTCGTGACAGAGAAATTGATTATCTGCGTGCGATGTCTTAATATTTTACCACGTGTTCATCTTATGCGTTTTTCATGTTTCTTTCCTTTCCTTCTTATACGAGCGAGATGTATATATCAATCAATCAATCAATTTATTTTTCGCATGGAAAAATACAGCGAAAAAAAGGTGACTGAAGAAAAAGCCGCTTTGTTGCGGCTTGACTAAGCTCCAGTCACCCATCACCCATTAGCAGCGACGAACAATGCTCTTATGTGAAAAAATACACAGCGGAAAGAGAGAGAGAGAGAAGCATACATCAGAAATACTGGAATGAAAAACAAAACAAAAACAGCAAAAAGCAAACAAACAAGGCATATTACATTAGTGCAATATGTAGTGGTAGCAGTATACAAAATTTATATGAACAGCTCGGTAATACGGTAATATTCGACGAATGTGCATTTAAAAAATCTGGTTGTTAGTCATTGTCGTGACCCACCTCTCTTTGTCTCTTGCTGCGCTGCTCCCGTCGCAAGATTATGCACCAACCAGTCCAACTTTTCACCTTGTTAAATCACATTTCATGTAAACAGGTAAGTCCGAATGGCCGAGCCAGCATGCATTCACGCGAGTGGATAGATGTATTACACCACCTGCAACGTAAGCATGTGCCTGAAATTTGGCACATATGTGCGCTTAGATGCCTGAAATATGCATGAAAAAGAAGAAATAATTTTATTCAGCCAGAGCCGAGAAATCGAGCATTAACCTTTTGGGGCTTTCCCTGGGACGCACAACTTTTTGAACACGGTAAGTTGCGGGGACGTTTTTGGGATGTGTTCAGGAAAAATGAGCACCGCCTGGGGAGATTCCAAATGTCCTGATGGGCTCTTTCTGGGAGATTTTGAGGAGGTTTAATGTTTGTTGGGAGGCAAGCTCAATTTGGGCTGGCCCACTCATTTCCCACAGGGGGCACAGATAGGTGGTCTAGCGGTTGCCCCAGCCCCACTTCGTCATGTGGGACCCACTACAGCCCCCACTTGTGTGCTACTTGGGGCACTTCTGCCGACCACGTATGATGTCCTTCTTGCCAAGAGAGCAATACGAATATCCATAATCTTCATAGAATTTTCTGTCTAAACTTTCAATCTGCTCACTGATATGGCGGCCCATGTTTCTTGAGCGTGCTGTAAATACTCCTCTCGTTGACCTGATTCTCAAAGCAGCGCTTGCTTGTCGCTGTGAGGAACCAAAAAACTTCATAAATTTTTCTCTGGACCGGGAATTTTCTCTGGACCAGGTGCGAAAGTAAAAATTTGTATCCTTCTCGCTGCTTTTCTTGCACAAATTTTTTTCTTTGAGATCTTGCATCAGTTATGCGTAATCACTCAAGGTAAGGTCAGCACGAATTTCAGTCGGAGATGCCGATGTGCCTGAGAGGCCAAGGTACGAATACATTTTTTTTTTCAGACGCTCCTCTGAATGCTCCTGGCTTTCTGTTTGGGGTGCACCACTCGAACCTTTCGTGCGCGTTTTCTGTTAAGAGGGCGTCCGCCGACGGCTGCTGGCTCCTGATGCATTTATTTACATATTCATCGATCACTTCAGGGTCACTGTGATTTGTGTGCTCTCCACTCTTGGGCGTGAGGGGGGGGGGGGGGGGTCAAAAGTTGCCGTCTTTTGTATTCCGCAAAGGTACGAACACACTAGCGAAAAAACGCGCGGCACTTTCTATCGCTCCCCCCTTTCTTTCCCTCTCCCTGTCCTCTTATTCCCGCTAGTCGCAGCTCAGGTGCTTCAGGTTCCGAAGGCAGATGCCGCGGCTAGCAACATATTTTCCTTCCATTGTTATTTTATTAACAAATAGCCGCTAACAACAACAAACAAGGAAAGGCGCGAAGAAGCTGAAATTCAAATTTTGACTACAGATAACTCAGCTTCTACAAAGCGCAATAAAAAATTCTTTCTGAACAATACTCGTGAAGCGGCTTGCTCTAACGTCCCAGGCATACCGCCACTTCATTAGAGCCCCTTTCAAAGCCCCTTTAACATTCTCGGTGGCAGGTCCTATCCCCTGGAATAAGGCACAACGAAGGGTGAATGCTCGCAACTGCCATTGTTGACTAATCTCTGCCCGCGGCGTTTCTTCACGTGTTAAAAAAATGGGTTGCAACACCACTTCGACGCCAGGCACGTTGTGTACTTTTTCACATAAATTTTATAGTGGTGAGTACATACGTTTACAACATCTTCTGCTTTCTTAGGCCGAAATGCCAAAAGGCGGCGGTCTCCTACTGGGAGATTTTCGAATTTCACAATGTGTTCGCCCTTTGGTATACATGGTGCTATGACACCTTCGTGGTCCTAGCTAACATGGAGGAAGGTCACAATCTGAGATCAGAAATAAAAAGTTGTGATCGAGGCGTATGTTCACCGCGTAAAAAATTCTGTAAAATATCGAAATAAATTTATTTTCACGAGCACTATCTATTCGCAGTTCAGTAGAAACTTGTGCTGCCTCAGTTTGCCATGCTTAAAATTCAACAACACACAAGAACAACAGATATACACGAATGTTGAGATAAAGGCTGACTAGTGAGGTGCCTCTTAATGCCTGCAGCATGACCGTGAAACGCTAACCACATGAGACGATAATTAGCGGCGACACGCAGTACTATGCCACAACGAGGTGGGTTGGCAGCCACGTAAGCACCGCCGATCATTGCTTCGCTCACTTTCTGGGCTTCCAGAAAATTGCGCCCATTGCCCGGAAGCAGCTGGCGAGACTAGCCAAGAGCAGAAAGTTTTGGGGCCACTTAACTTCCTATCTAGTTGTTCTGCGAACGAAGTATGTTATTTCGAGCGCCGTTTCAGTGAAGGAGCTGCCGAACAGGTCCATGCTGCCAACGCTCGCTTTGCCTCGGATAGATTGGTGGACGAGGAGCTGTCATGATGAGCCATGCATAGGAACAGCTCACTAAAAGCCTGGTTGGAATAGGAGAGCAGTTTGGTTTTGTTTACGGGGTTTAACGTCCCACAGCGCCACAGGCTATGAGAGACGCCGTAGTCGAGAGCGCCGGAATTTCCACCACCTTTACCGTGCACTGACATCGCACAGCACACGGACCTTGCATTTACCATCCATCGAAATCCGACCGCCGAGGCCAGAATCGAACCCGCTTCTGTAGGGTCAGCAGCTGCATGAGCACCATAACCACTCAGCCAATACGGCGGCTATAGTAGAAAGTGAAAAGATACGTGGCCTATACCTCGATCAGTTATTAATAGTATCAGCACCTTAAAATATATTAAGTGCCACTGCGCTTGTGCATTATCAGAGAGGTATTTTCATCATTGATTTTATCAACCGTGATGGGGTACTATAGTGGTGTCATACATTCTTGATAACGCGAGGCGACTGAGTTTTGAAGCAGTTTCAACGGATGCTACAATGAAAACGCACTTTTCTATAGCCGAGGCTCTTCGCTTCGTGGCGTGTGGCAGCGGCACACACGCACCATAGTACGTCGCGTCGCGAGGAGCACAGCCTCATGTAATTACCGTTTAACGTATGGTCTTAAATTACGCTTATAGCCGGAAAATAACTTAAATATGGTGGCTCTCCTCCATGACGATTTTCAAAGGCTGCAGACTGACTTGCTTGCATAGGTGCTTGTGTTGTCTCTATAACCACTGCCGAAGTCGTGAAGTAGCTGGTGTCTTACTTTACAGCGTGCAGCCCAAGGCGGATGCGCAGCCTACTAAAGCCACCTTGCTGCCGCTATCACAACATCGCTTCAGCGCTGCCTGGCGATCGGCCCATGTAGCAGTGGGGACGACAGAATTTCATTTCCCTACGTCACGCGTACTCAGCCACTGCGATTAAGCTGTCGCGACAGTAGTCGTGGCACCGTGGACCGATTTTGATGTTCCAGCCAGCCATCAAACAGGCTTCGTTGACGACACAAAGCCCCGGGCAGCGTATGACCCTCGGGAACCGGTGAAAGCATGCCGAGCAGTACAGTGGCGTTTCGGTGCAACCACGGCTCGAGGTGCAGCGCTGAACTTCATTTTTTTTTCTTGTTTAAAACAAAAAAAAGGCTCCGATAAAAAACACTGAGCAAAATTGAATGCAACTAGTTATCAATAGCGCTACAATTTATATTTTTACTATGAACGCCTCTGTATGAAAATTATGCTCGAAAACGCTGCACAGCGCACTTTCTTTAAGTTCCGTTGCTCCCATTTCTCCAGAATAGGCAGCCCACTCCTCACCCCCCCCCCCACCCCCCAAGTCTTCAACTTCTTGCAGTCAAATCAGATTCCTAACAAACGCTTCAATTTTAGGACGTTATTAATGTAAAGCACACTGGGGCTGAGCTTGTTGGCTTCATAGCAAGCCTTAAAACCTTTATTTCAGTAACCTAAATCAATCATGTCCCAGCAGAAACTGTTAATTGACTGAGCTTTGTTCATGAGCATGATTACTAGCTTTGAAATAGCTGTATGAACAAATTTTTTTTAATGCAGTCGATCACGTACAACTTTGTATATATTAGGTTGCCCGTGACAATTCAAGTTTTATGTCCATTACAAATACGCTTTTGAACAGCGAAGTATCAAAATATAGACAAAAAGTAAATAAAATTGAATAAACATTTAAATAAAACATAAAATAAACAACTAAAAAACTCCAAGACCAGTTTCAACAGCCGAACGGTGGCTGTGACGTCAAAGTGTGGTTATACTGAAGAAGAACAGCATATTGGGCGAGTTGGTTTTCCATAGTTACTCATAAAACAGCGCTACGGACACAGGACAGAGAAGAAAATGACCAGAGGTGGGCAAATGCCCTCATTTTCACTTTTCCTCCCTCACCCTCACTTTTGAATACACGGCCCTCCCTCGCCCTCATTTTGAAAAGTTGTCCGGCCCTCCATCGCCCTCATCCTCACTTCCAAAAATTTTCTGGCCCTCCCTTGCCCTCACCCTCACATCGTCGGCCCTGCCTCATCCTCACTAAGGGTCATTTTAAAATTCGAGTTATATTTCCTAGTCTGCAACTTCTGGCGATATTATTGAGTAATAAACAAACAAGATACGCCCTCAACGCTCTACTGAACGAGAGGCTAGACGCTTATACTGTTGTGTGTGTGCGGGTACGTGTGTGTGAGCTGTTTGAGCTAATACGTGAGACAAAGCCGAGACAGTTAAGAGATGGGCCCTAAAATATCACTCTGCCTTTACTTCTGGCAGGCACTGCATGCATGCATGTAACCTACACTTATAACATTTCATTGTTATCTATGTTTATTTTGCTTATACTGCAATCCCCACTGGGGGTTTTAGCATGCTGGGATACAGATAAGTAAACACGACGTAGTAACACAGGCAATGAGCACAAGAACAATCTAGAACAACGTCGCTTGAAAATTTTGGAAAATAAGCATACAGAACAGATTTGTAAACAATACTGGAAAGAAATGTCGACAGAGATCATTTTGAAACGTGGTCATTGGTTAGGAGATTCCGTTCGATTACTGTTCGAGGAAACAAAGAATACTTACAATGGTTATTACCCGTTGTAAATGGCGTTACTGTGCGGCTATTTCTTTGCCTAGTGGCGTGACCAGATGAAAAAGGAATTATTCTCGTGAGTTCTCTCTTATAGTGGCCGTTATTAAATTGAAAGAGGAATTTCAGTCGCGACACCCGGTTTATTTGCGATAATGGGGGCAAGGCGCTTTAGTTAACACTTCTGTCACTGACATACGTCCGAATCTATTATAATTGAAGCGAGCTGCTTTTCGTTGCACCATTTCTTTCTTATTAGTGCAAGTCTTAGTGGAAGTGTCCCAAATAACGCATGCACAGTCTAGTATCAGCAGAATTATTTTTGTATGCGAGCAGTCGGACAGAAGGAGTAGAAAGTCTCAAAGGTCTCCTCAGAAAGAACATCTTGCGATTAGCATTAGCCAGTACGTAGTCAATGTGCCTAGTCCAACTGAGGTCATTAGTCATCAAAAGTCCGAGATACATATAATGTATCTCGAGAAAAGCTCGAGAAAAGTATCGATAGGATGAATATTTAAGTTTCTTATCTAAAGCGGCGTCTGCAGTAGCGAGCAGCGCATCTTTGTGGTGCGATCTTATATCTACTATCTGGCTATTTCTTTTGGCAGTAATTGATCCGCTAACAAGAAAGAGGTCGAGCATTGATTGAGAATTGCCCTGAAATATTGTATTTTCTTCTGCATTCTGCAATAAGTCGAAGGCAAAAGCATGCTCAAAGCAGCTTCACCTGGGGGGTCATGGTTTTGAACTGAAAAATTTGACCAGTCTACTTCAGGCAAATTAAAATATCCTGACAATATAATACGATTGTCGGGTTTAACATTCGTGCACAGATATTTTTTCAGCTCGTCTAATACGGCAACGGTATAGTTGGTGGGTCTGTACATTGCTCCAATAATATATCTAACGTCTCCATAGAACGTTGTGCAAAAAATGCACTCTACATTGGATACATCAAGCACTGGTAAAATTCTTTCCCCTCTTCTTCAGCGCTTTTCCATTGTTGTTTCCGTATTTCGCTAACTCGTTTAGAAAAATCTTCAGCTAATGATTTTGAGCTTTTTTGGCATTTGGATTTTGAGCTGATTTTGGCCTTCTTGAGCCAATAGCATGACCGCCATACTGAAATTTTTTCACAGAAGTCGAGGAGTTTCAAAACGACTAGTCGCGCCTTATTTATTTTCTTTTTACCCACCCTGTGGCATCTTTCGACACCACTCACTGTTCAGCCTTGTTCCAGAAAAAAAAAAAAACACCATCAACTACTTCCTTTCCCATTTCCTCGCTAGCCTCCTCGCTAAGCTCTTTTATTCCGTAAATGATCAGGTTATTTCTCCTGCCTCTCTTCTCTAAATCGTCTATCTGGTTCCTAATTGTACTAAACTGCTCCTGAAGTTCCGATATTGCTGATTCCATGTATTCTACTTTCGTGGCTAAAACATTTAGGCCAGACAACTGTTTCTCAGTGCCATCAATTCGCTGAGTTAAACCGGAAAATTTGGTCTCAGTTATATTTTGAGACGCCTGCAGGCCCTCCGTTGTTGAATTAATCTTGCTCTGGCACTCCTTGGTGATGAGCTCAGCAAATACCTCGCGTCTACTGCTTTGTTGCTGTACTTTTGCGATGTGTTTATGTCGTATCCTAAAAGCTTGGTAAATTATTTATTTAATGCAAATAAAATATATTTTCAATCTTATAAATGTCATACTAAAAAAAAGCTGTGGCGAAGGCGTAGTGGTCTGAAGCAGCAGCCAGCGGAACTGATTTTTTAGCGCCGCCGTGGGTTCGGATCCCGGTCCCCCAGCTATGAAGTTTTTTTTTATTTCTTCAATGTCTTCCCCCTGTGCGGTGCCGGCTTTCCGCTGCAGTGAGGCTCTTAAGCGGTCGCTTAAAATAAAACATTATTGAGGGCGCTTGAAAATCAAACGGCTCGCTAAAATGCAGCATTTGAGCTGAATAATGGTAATCACTAACTCCCCGAGTCCGGAGTGAACGATTCCTGCGGTTGCCATTTTAGTGATCTAGCGCTTCCAATCCGCAGAAAAGTGATTGTTTGTTTGTCCGAAGCATGCTTCTTGCAAGTGGGCCGCCTTGGTCACGTGACGTTGTGACGTCATCATAAGTTGCCCATCGGATTGTGAGCAAACTGCCCACCGTGGCAGTTCAGTTTAATGATTAGTGTCGAGAGATTCCGCAGGAACAACATAGATCTCACAAAGCCACACCGATGGCAGCACCTGCCATTGCAGGGCAGTGGCGCGTAGCTTAACCGGTGCACCTCTGCGCGTGGAGCAGAATCAGGACTCCCAGGTATCTGTGAATGTAGGGAATGACCAATTCTACCGCAGTACAAGTCTAAAATGATGAAATAATACGCAAACTTACATCCTATGATATATCAACCAAGGTAAGCATGTTCAGGCCAAGCAACAGAATAGAAAGTCAAGATAATTAAACCATGCGAGACAGGACTAACGGTGCTAGCGCACGATGATCCATGGTTAACCCCAAGCGAAACCACCCGTGATATTTTTACTTGCACGTCCACGACTTACTCAAACGCTCTCGATTACCTACCATGCCTCCTAGAAATTTGGTTCATAAAATCAGGCTCGCGATTACGCCGTCACAGGTCTTATCAGGGACAGAAATAAACCGATAGATCTTGATGTTATGTGGAGAGCAGTACAATTTTTCCTTTTTAAGCACATCGCACAATGCAAGGCGTAACGAGCGATGATTCAGACCAAGGAGGTCAAGGTGCTGCTTTATTTTCAGGGTAAGACTACAGTGGTCGCCCTTGCCCACCGCATTGCGGCACCGCTTTCCTATACCACAGTTCCAGAGAAAATGGAATATAGAAAGAAGATATGGCTGTATTGAACTACACACAGCATGAGTAAAAAAAATCCACACCAACGCCGCCAACAGGCTTTGATTTGACAGTGGAATTTCGCAAAAGCATTTTTGCGCTGCAGCCGATTCTGTGAAACCTCACTGGACTGAAATCGGACTTCGTTCCAACAAAGAAGGCCTAGAAATAGGGAATTCAACAGCCTTACTAGGTATAATTTCTTCGTGTTTTACTCTACACTCTGATCATCCGACAGACTCGGGGCTGATAATGAAAATGTTGACTGCGGTACCATGGTTCCCATTGGACTGGCAGCCAGCCGCACGGCCTGGCCAGTGGGCTGTTGTTAGCGCACTATACAGGGTGTTTCACCGAATACTTTACACGCTTAAAAAAAAAAGTTTTTTGAGTTAGAAGAGCGCTTTTTTCGGCGGTGTAGTACATCACGGGGACCGAGATGGTGTGCTGCACCCGCATTTCGTGTTCGCCTCGTGTACATCCAGAGTGCAGAAATTACGTCTTTCCCGGGAACCCTAAGAAGTAGCGCTTTAAAGCGGGAATTTATAACGGACAAAAGTAATAGCCCGGAGTACGGTCTACCATAGTCCTCCATAAAGTTAGCGATAAAATTCCAATAAGGCAGGGCATCAGGCAGGGAGACACGATCTTGCCAATGCTATTCACCGCCTGTTTGCAGGAGTTATTCCGAGGCCTGAATTGGGAACAGTTGGGGATACGAGTTAATGGAGAATGCCTAAATATTCTGATTCGCTGATGACATTGCCTTGCTGAGTTACTCAGGAGGTGAACTGCAAATCATGACCAATGAGTTAGACAGGCAGAGCACTACGGTGGGTCTAAGAATTAACATGGAGAAAACCAAAGTAATGTTCGACAGTCTAGCCAGGGAACAGCACTCAACAAATGGCAATGAGGTGTTGGAAGTGGTAACGGAATTCGTCTACTTAGGTCAGGTGGTGACAGCTGATCTGGATCATGAGAGGAAAATAACTAGAGGGTTAAGAATGGGGTGGAGCGCATATGGCATGTTCTCTCAGGTAATGAATAGAAGGTTAGCAATGTCCCTCAAGAGAAAAGTGTACAACGTCTGTTTCTTACTGGTACTCACCTACGGGGCAGAAACGTGGAGGCTAACGAAAAGGGTTCAGCTTAAGTTAAGGACAACACAGCGTGCCATGGAAAGGATTATGATAGGTGTAACGTTAAGAGACTGGAAGCGGGCAGAGTGGGTTAGGTAACAAACGCGTGTTAATGACATCCTAGCCCTAATCAAGAGGAAGAAATGGGCTTGGGCAGGGCATGTACTTCGAAAGCAAGATAACCGATGGTCGTCAAGGGTAACGGAGTGGATCCCAAGAGAATGCAAGCGCCCCAGCGGGCGGCAGAAGGTTAGGTGGGCGAATGAGATTAGGAGGTTTGCAGGCATAGGGTGGGAGCAGCTGGCAAAGGACAGGCTTAATTGGAGACATGGGAGAGGCCATTCCACTGCAGTGGGCGTCGTGAGGCTGATGGTGATGATGGTGGTTGGGGCCACCACTCTCGCCCTCAAACAGTGAATTCTGCCCTCCATCGCCCTCGCCCCATCATGTCTTCCCTCTTTCGCCCTCACCTCACCATGTCTTCTCTCCCTCACCCTCACGTATTTTCATCCCTCCATCCTCCCTCACCTAGTGAAATCTTCATGAGGTGAGCGTGAGGGCGCCTTCATGAGGGTTCGCCCTCGTGAGGATGTCCATCTCTGAAAATGACACACACTGCTCAGCGCAGTGCGTGTCATTTTCCTCTCTGTTCCGAGTCCGTAGCGATGTTTTATGAGTAACTAGGTGTGTCCTTATCACGCGAGGCATGAAGAAAACTGCGATGTAATCGCTGCTTTATTGTTTTAATTCACTGCAGTACTCAAGTCAGCCCTCCTCAAGAGCCGGAACGACAACGAATGCAGAAGTAGCTATTAGGTATGTTGCACATCCTCATGCTTGACGTGACCTTTAACCACACTTTGACGTCCCAGTCATCGTTCGGCTGTTGAAATCGAAACCCAAACAACACGAGAAAGAAATTCAATTAAGAATGTTAGCTCTTAATACTTACGTTTGTCAAGAACGCGTGTCTGCAATGAAGGTCAAATTTACCAAAGCGACACCACGTAACAACACTAATCACATAGCAACAGTGGGTGCACAGCGCCTCAATTGATACCTATACTTTCGATCCATTACATATATACGCGTATAGCGGCCATCTAAGTGGTGTCAAATGACGGCATGTTCCTGAGGGTAAAACTACTAATTCAGATGAAGCCCGAAATATGTGTAGGAGTCGCAACGACGACCTTTCCGCCCCCAAACCGTGAATTTCGAGGACCTTCAGACGGCCATTATGGCCAAACAGTTTGTCGCAGGGGGTTCTAAATGGTTTATGGGAGTTTAATGTCCCAAAGAAACTCAGGCTATGAGGCACGCTGTTGTGAAGGCCTCCTGAAATTTCAACCACCTTGGGTTCTTTAACGTCCACTGCCATCCCACAGTACAAGGGCGTCTAGAATTTCGTCTCCATCGAAATTTGACTGCTGTAGCCGGGATCGAACCCCGTATTTCGGGTCAGAAGCCGGGCGCCATAACCACTGAGCCACCGCGACTGCGTATGATCCGGATAGTGTCAAACGATTCGACGTGTTGTGATGCACGTGTTTCAAAAATTTAACTGCTATAACGAGAAAATATGCCGGATATAGCGAAGGTGGCTGTAAATCCCAATAGTAGTGCAAAATCCATGAGGTAGATGGCGTTGTTTGTGTCTTAAAAGTTTGTGTCTTATGAAGAGACCCTGACAGTCGACAGATCGTATAAATACCTGGGCATAAATTTGTGTGCTGAGACTGACATGTTCAGACTGCACGAGGCCAAGGTCCGTCAATCTGCACTTCGAGCGCAATGCATCCTCCGACGTCGGTTGCTGTGGGGGTGCCACCAGTACACCATGGTCCGCGACCTCTGGAAGCTCGCGCACGTGCCAGGACTCACATTCGCCAACGCGGTGGTCTGCCTCCCATCAGCCACTAGAAATTGGTTAGAGCGCAGACAAACAGAGGTCGGCCGCACTGCAGTCGGATGTCATGGACGGGCGGCCAATGCATCCATTCAAGGCGACCTGGGATGGTCTAGTTTTGAGGCAAGGGAGGCATGCAGCAAGGAGTACCGCAGTCGACTGCAGTTCATGAGCCGCAACCGATGGGCAAGGCGGGTCTTTGAATACCTCGCTGCGACATGCCTACGCACTACATGGGTGAAGCGCCTCCACAAGATAGAAGGCAAGTATGGACTTTTCCAGACACCCATAAGTGCCGAATCGGCAACGGCATGGAAACAGGAGGCATGGAGACGGGTCCAGGAAAAAGAGAATCGCCAATGGCTGCAGGCGCTCGCGGAAAAACCGACACTGGCTGTGTACCGAGAGTGCAAAAACAGCATCGGACCCGAAAAGATTTTTGAAAACGGCCTGGGTAGCGCATTGCTGTTTGAGGCCCGTGCCGGAGCGCTGCGAACACTGGTGTACCGCCGTCGCTTCGATGCAACACCAGAAGCACAGGCAGCAATATGCCGAGCGTGTGGCGACGCGGAGGAGACCATCGAGCACCAGTGGTGATGTCGTGCCAGAGACTCCATCCGATGCCGACAGAGGGCACCACATTCCCACAGGCGCTCGGGTTTCACGGTCCTGCAGTGGACGACGAAGGCGACAGCTCCAAGGTCAAGAGCGAGGGGGTGCTGCGAACCAAGCGTCGACTAACACTTTGGTGGAGCACTGTGTCTAAAAGCGCGAAACCGCAGAGTCGGAAGTGAACGAGGTCGGTGAGCGAACCCCCCACCTCCTGATTAGCCTTTGCGTGTTTTTTTTTGTTTTTTTCTTCTTTTTCCTTTTTTGTGCGTTTTATCTTTCTCTCCTTGTGCGCTTCCATCTTCTTGTTATTTTTTGTTTTTGTTTTTGGTCCGGGTGCCCAACCTAGTGGTGCCCACCCGTTACAAAGGGCAAGGCCTCAAGTATCTGTCTATCTATCTAAGCAGAGATTGACATCCTCACGAGGGCGATCGAGTCCTCATGAGGGCGTCCTCAACCTCACCTCATGAGGATTTCACTCGCTGAGGTGAGGGAGGATGGGCGCGTGAAAATTCGTGAGGACGAAGGTGAGGTGAAGGCGAGGGAGTGAAGACATGGTTAGGTGAGGGCGAGGGAGGAAAGTTGTGATGAGGTGAGGGTCAGGGAGGGCAAGATACACTGTCTGAGGGCGAGAGTGGCGGCCCGCACCGTACTCCGGGCTAACTTTTTTGTCTGTGCAACCCATTATGCGTGCCCGTTTTAAAACGCTGTTTCTACGGGTGTAGGTTCCCGGGACAGACGTAGTTTCTGCAGTCTGGAGGTACACAAGGTGAACACTGAATGCAGGATCAAGCCGCACGCCTTCTTCGTCGCGATGCAGTACACCGCTGTCAATGCTATGCGGAAAAAAAGCGCTCTTTTAACTCAAGAAGCTTTTTTTTTTTAGAAACTCTGTAAGGTCTCAGGTGAAACACCCTTCATAGTGCACTAACAAGAGGTCACTGGCCGGGCCGTGCGGGTAGCTGCCGGTCCGACGGGAACCGTGGTACCGCAGTCAACATTTTCATTATCAGCCCCGAGTCTGTTAGAGTGTGGAGTAAAACATGTATAAATTATGCCTAGTAAGGCTGTTGAATTCCCAATTTATAAGCCTTGTTTCCCGAAGCGAAGTCCGGTGTCAGCTCAGTGAGGTTTCAAAGAGCGCAAAAAGTGCGTCTACGAAATTATACTACCAAATCAAAGCCAGTTGGCGGCGTTGGTGTGGAATTTTTTTCATTCACACTGTGAGCAGTTCATTACAGTCGTAGCTTCTTTCTATTTATTGCTGGAATCGCGATATAGGAAAGCGGTGCCACAATGTGGTGGGCAAAGTCTTGCCATGGAAATAAACAGCAGCTTAACAACCTCGGTCTGAATCATCGCTCGCTCCAACTTGCATTGTACGACGTGCCAAAAAAGAAATAAGTTGTACTGCTCTCCAAATAACTGGAACATCTCGGTTTATTTCTGTCCCTGGCGAGACGTGTGAGCACGTAATAGCGCTCCTGATTTTATGAAACATATTTGCAGGCATGGTATGGAATTGACACTCACCGTTCGGGCAATGCTGAGACGTGAACGAAAAAAAAAGTCACGGACACTTTAGCCAGGGGTTAACCACGAATTATCGTGCGCTAGCACCATCGGATCTGGTTTTTCATGGTTTTTCTTGACTTTTATGCTTTTGCTTGACCTGAACTGGCTTGCTTTTGTTGATATATCACAATATGTAAGTTTGAGTGATATTGCATAATTTTAGGCATGTACTGCGGTAGAATTGGTCATTGTCTGCATTCACAGATCTCAGGAAGGCCTGATTCCGCTCCTGAGCAGAGGTGCTACGCGCTACTGCCCTGCGATGGCAGGTGCCACCATCGCTGGGGCTTGTGGCACCTACGTTGTTCCTGAGGAATCTCTCGCGACTAATAATTGAACTGCCACGGTGGGCAGCTTGCTCACAATCCGGTTGGCAACTTGCGATGACATCACAACGTCAAGTGACCAAGGTGGCCCACGTGGTAGAAGCAGGCTTCTGACGGACAGACAACCGCTTTTCGACGGAATGGAAGCGCTAGGGCACTACAATGGCAACCACAAGAATCGCTTACTCCAGACTCGGAAAGTTAGTGATTACCATTATTCAGCCCAAATGCTGCATTTTAGAGACCCATTTGATTTTCAAGAGGCCTGCATAATGTTTTATTTTAAGCAGCAGCATCAGAAGCTCACTGCACCAGAAAACCGGTGTAGCAATGGAGGAAAACATTAAAGAAATAAAAACTTCATAGCTGAGGGAGCGAGATCTGAACCAGCGGTGGCGCTAAAAAATCAGTACCGCTGGCCGCTGCTCCAGACCACTACGCCATCGCCACAGCTTTTTTTAAGCATGATAGTTATTACATTGAAAATATATTCTATTCACATTAACTAAATTATTGACAAACGTTTTAATAAAGTGCACGAAACACATTGCAAAAAAAATGAGCAGACGCTGAGGAAGCGATCGAATATCGAATCCCTGCCGTGAGCTAGACCCTAACTTAACTAATAAATTTATGGTGCACGAAATGCAAAATCGTATGCCACCATCCCAAACACTCTGTGACAAACAGTTGAGCCCCAATGTTCATATGAAGATTCGTAAAGGCAGGACCAAGTGGCCCGACTTTGACGCCTGCCAAACCGGAATATATATTCATATTGCTCACAGCGCAACAAAGACGGCAGGAAAGACGAATGGGATATATATGCTAGATCGAAATAGTTTAGTTCTGAGTTCTACGGGCGTGCGAATGTTCGGAAATTTCGAATACCGAATCGAATATCCTTGTATTTGATTATTCGAACGAATCAATCAGTGTATGTTCAAAATTATTCGAAACTAATCGAATATGCACTCAAGTTTTCGAATACTTCGCGAATAATTGGCGCGAGGTTCGAATAAGGCCAGCAGTACTTTTCTTCCATGACTTTTCCAAAAACAGGGACCATACACGCCGCATTACCACGCTGCCGCGATCGGTATGCACGGGATGGAAGGTCCAGCTCCACAGTGCGGTCAATTCGCGTGGCGGTGTTCGTAATCCTCATACATGGCCTCAAAGATCAGATGATGCAGCAGGGCCCAGGCAGGTTCAGCAAACCCAGCCTTAAAGGGACACTGAGGAGAAATTGAAGTTGGCTTGTATCGATAGAATAGCAGCTCCTGATCACAAAAATGCCACTCTTACTGAAAACAAAGCTCTTGTAATGTAGAAAATAGCAAAAACCAAAATACAGGTATCGCCGCCACAGGCCAATCTCGCAAGTACAAGCGTGATGACTTCCTAGGACAAGAGGCGCCACTTTGGAGGAATTTTCCTTACTTCCTGGATGTCGCGAATCTCTGAGGCTGGCAAAGGAAGGTTGCGCACCGCACCGCTAGCCGTCAGAAATCACGGAGTCTGCGTTTACGTCACGTGTCACGTCACTCCGTTCTGAGATGTCATAAGAGTTGCCGTGGCGTCATAAGAGTTCCCTGAGTTTGAATCAGAGCGGCGGGAAAAACTTTTTCATCTTCGAATCCAAATTTCTTTGAAATAAATGCATATTTCGTGCCCGGACAAGCTGCAACGAAGCCATGAAATGCCGAATTATCAAATTTTGCTAACAAAAAAAAATTGATAGAATTCTCCTCAGTGTCCCTTTAATGTCTGACCTCGGAGGCCAAGCCTAATACGTAAGCCCTCGTCCATCTCATGCACTCAAATGTGGCGCTAGTTTATTATCTTCTGTTATCAAGAGCTAAAGGTACATTTTCTGTGCGCATACATGTCAATCATAAAGTTAACACATTTACTTTGTTGGACGAACCCCCGGATTGAGATCAGTCTTGCCTCTTTTAAAAGATACAGCTATAGCTGCGAAGGCAGCGCCGCGCAGCGCGTCGCTGTTCCTCACAATTGCTCGTTGAATATTTGCACAAGTAGCGAATATTTGTCAAAATATTCGTATTCGATTAGGTTGCCTCATTATTCAATTCGTATGCAATTCAGTTTTCTGCCAAGCTATCCGGATTCGATTCGGTAGCAATGCAACAATATATTCGATTGGGTAGCAATAGCACGGTAGAGCTATTCGCACACCCCAATTGAGTTTTGGTCCTCGGGCATCACGCGGCCGCCTGTTATTATTTGAGTCCATTATGTAATCACCTCAGTTGCCATTGCAACCACTGGGTGACGGTTTGCGTTATAACACATAACGCTGAGACCCGATACGCAAGAAGTAGAGCTTAGCGCTCTAAAAGACACAGCTCGGTAAGGCTCAGCACATCGAGAGGGAGTGCCACTCTGGTTTGAAACCGGTCAGTTCATACACTTCCCTCAGATGAACAATCAGTTGGGCGAAATCTTAACATCCTGCCTGAAAGAACTGCCGAGCGCTTGAGCTGTTGTTGAATTGTCGTCTTCGTCACACACCCGCATTCACGCATGTTAAACTACCAGTCTGTCATGCTGTAATTTGAAAGTATGGTCTTCGTGATCTTGCATCCGTGTGCCTGGAAGCGTCATCAGGCAAGCATGCAGCAAACTGCGCTAAATGGTGAGAGATTAGAAGCAGTGAAATTCAGAAGACCCAGTGCTGTAACAATATCATCATGTAATGGTAATTAAGTGAACTGCAAAATGTCCTTGCTCCGAGTCTATTCTGTGCTTAGCACTTATTGTTATTTCGTGGTAAGCGCTACTGCGATGTTTTTTAAATACTTTTGGCGTACATTAGTTTTTCTACACGCACACAAAAATGCACTGACTCATTTTAGCAGTGCATATAGATGATAAAGAAATGTTATAAGTGCAGGGCACATGTATACATTCAGTGCGTGTGCAAAGGAAAAGCAGAGTGATATTTTGGGGCTCCATTCGTAACTGTCTCGGATTTGTCTCATGCATTAGCTCAAACAGCACACATACATGCACACACACAGCAATATAAGCATCTGCCTTCTCGTGCAATAGTGCCTTGAGGGCTTGTCTTTTATGTTTATTACTCAGTAATATCGCCAGAGGTTGCCGACTACAAAAATTGACTTGTTTTTCAACGAATGTTAGTGAGGGTGAGGGAGGGCCATGGATTCAAAAGTGAGGGTGAGGGAGGAAAAGTGAAAATGAGGGCATTTGCCCACCTCTGCTTAGAAGGGATGTAAAAGGAAACATCCGCAGATGTTTGGATTTGGTCTGCTCCACGTATGCTGGGCACACCGATGTAAACACTTGAAGCTCCTGTAGCTAACGCTTTTAAGTTGAACACTGAGGCAGTGTTGGAGGAGAATTTTGAAGCAAAACTACACTATGCCAGGTAAAGCCTACGCTAGTTGAAGTCGCTCTTTGCATGGCACTGAATGTGACCTTTGACCTTGAACAGAGGAGAAACCACATGACAGCGCTAGCTATGACTTTACTCAGCCTGAGCGCTGTTTCTATAGGCAGTGGCATTCCTGTTCATTGGCATTGACGTTCTAGACTCCGATGATTTTGAGAAAAGGAAGGGCGCATAACTTGCTCTCTGGGCCAGTGGATGCCTCAATCACACTTTGAGGTACCTGGCTGGCAGTGGTAAGAGAGAGAGAGATGTGGGCAGCATGCATTAGCGCTGACATTGTGGCAGACACGCCGCGCTGCAACAATAGGCCGCAGCGTTCATTGAGTGACCAACCTCTCACGATCAAACATTAATTTAACCACCACATCCCACGGTGGCAGGGTGCGCACCACGTTGCCTATCCAGTGTGCGGGCCGCACTTAAAGTTACAGACGTGAAGCCACGTCTACTTGCCCGATTCACCACAGCTTTCACTCTCTAACCAGGTTCAGCAGTAGTTATACTGCAGCTAATTTTTTCCTTTGCTCAAAAGTGCCCCGCAGACGCCCCACGAGTGCCATAGCGCAAGATCGCCATGGCTCGCAGCTGCTGTGAAAGTTCTTCTAAACCAAATCACTCATGATGCAGTTGTTAGTCTTTTCTTTGAATTGAATCCTATGGGGAACCAACCAATTGTACTACTTCCTAACTTCAACCACCCATCTGACTCTGCTGGCCCGTGCAACTTTTGTATTCACAAGGAATATATACCTGCAGGGTATTAAACTTGAGACCTCAATCTGTCAAAGCTGCAGAAAAGGAATGACTGCTGACAATGCACAGCCAAGTTTATTCCCATGAACTTTCATATGCCATGTTGCAGAACCACTGCTGTGAAGCATTAAAACCATGGCTGCTAAAAAAACAACGGATGGTACTGCAGTGCACTGGTGGGATGCTCCATCTCCAGTAAACACTGCACGAATACCCTGATGACAACACTCTGCCAACAAAATAGAGTGGCCTACAAATGCTGAATGGCACCATGTGCTTCTACATGCCTGGACACAAATGCAATGGTACTGGGGATCCACAGGGACAAGAAAATGGTGTGGCCATCACTCTGGACTACTGATGCTTGGAACACTGGTTTCATCAGCTCTGATGTTAATGCAGGCCTAGCCAGGGCAATGGAGACTTTTGTGCACATGTCTAAATTTGCTCCATGTTCACATCATTTTATTAAACCACTTTGAGGCAATAGCTGCCAGTAAACCTGAATATGGAGTGTTCACTGGGACAACCTGAAAAGCCAAAATAAGCTAAGTTCAGCCACAAAGTGCTAGGTAATATGCTATGTGCATTTGGCATATGAAGACTTTACTTATATTTCACAGTGTTGTCACAAAGGATGCCAAACAGGAAAGTGAAAGTCGTTATGACTTGAGACAACTTCTCATTTCCCTGCATTTTGGAAACTTGGGTGTTTGATAACTCCAGCAGACATTCATTCATTTTCTATATGCCATTCTGTATTCTCTCCTAGACCCTACAAGGAACCGATTCATATTTGAACAACGCAATAAAACCACGGGACAGAACGAAGAATGGACACCACAAGCGCTGTACTCGCAGCTAGATTTTTTTATTCATGGCAAAGGTCTCTTAAATACTAGGAACAACACAAACGTTCTGTCCCATTGTTTTATTGCGCTGTGCAAATATGAATCAGTACCAACTTGCCCAGTTCGCAGCCTTAATAAGGAACCGGTATCAAGCACAGAAAGCACTGCTAGCTTTTTCTAAGCAAAACAGACAATGCTTGCATCACATTCATTGACTGAGCTCAAGCAGCCAAGCTCCAGAAATATGCTTTGCTCACAGGCACAAATTAGATCTGTATGACGCACCTTCATTCAGGCAAACACAACACTTCATACTACTTGGTTGCCACTGCAAGCCTTGCACAGGTGTACGAGAGCTGCTGTGAAGCACTTGAGTAGAGCAATTTTCTGTTGAGTGCATTAGACGCACTCTTTAACAAAGTGGCTTAGTGACTATGTGAAAAATATCTCTGTACAATACTTGTGCGTGTAGTTGTGTGCATGGAAAGGAAAAAGGTTGCAGCATCGGGAGCACACATGAACTGGGCCCTTGAAACTACCTCGTTGCACCCAACAGGCTGCAGCCGGAACCAACTTTACCCTGCCTACTTCACTGCTGAGCAAAAGCTCAGCCATGTATGCACAAAGTAATCAGTATTCAAGGCTGGCACAGCAAGTAAGCTTGTTTCACTGTACACTCATTCACATGCTGCACTTCTTTCGCTCCTAGATGAACCAACGACATTTTCAGAACTGACCTTGCAACCAAACAACACACTGCCAAAGGAGGGCAAATTCCAAAACAATGAGAACCAACGTCCAAAGTTCAGCAATGCCTGAACTGCACTACCGAAAACTTGTCTGGGACCACAGCTTCTGACGCCAGCCAATGTTCCTTCCTGGCCTCTGGCAGATGAGATGCCATAGAGAATGTGCCCAGCAAACCAGGCAGCTTTCAATGAATGTGACACAGAGCAGTCACCGATGTGCGGTAGTCACTCGTGAGTGTGCAGTGAGTGGCTGGCGTTCAAGCACACTCAGGATCCTTCGAAGCAGGTTCATCTGCTCGGCATGCCTGAGGTCTCTGCGATGCTCACGCTCGTCCCTCCGCCGTTCACGCCGCTCGTGCAGCTCCTGCAGCCGGTCCAGTAGCTGCTGCTGGTCCAGCGCTGAGCTGGCCCCCCGCTTCCTGGTGGCCCGCCGGCTCATGTGGTGCTCCTCGTCGCCCATGGCGGCCAGCTCAGCGAGAAGCTCAGGATCATTGTCCTCGGCCTCCTCCTGCTGTTGCTGCTCCGCCTGGGGCTCAGCCTCGTCCTCCTCTCCCAGCGCCATCACTTCTCTCTCCTGGGCATTTTCGAAATGCACAGGCATCACCCAAGCGGAAGAGGTCGAGGGGTGCGCTACACCCATACTGCTCAGGCGTAGAAAATGGCATTGCATTTTGGAAACGGCACAAGAGGGAACAAGACACAGAAGGCATACAAAAACGACAGGACCAGCGCCGTTTATTTACCATATTTACGCGCATAATTTGCGCCCTTGCATAATTTGCGCACCCTTAACTTATCACCGGGCTTTACAAAAAAACATTTTTTACTCGCATATTTTACGCACCACGCTGTGCTAGACCACCATCATGCACGCGGGCTCTACCCTACGGCTCTACCCAGTAGCATTCGGCTATTCCGCATGTTTGTTCGGAAGGCGTTTTGAATCTTTTGTGCACTGGGCGTTCATGGTGGTGTCAGAGGCCGCTGTCACAATCGCGGCGGCACCAGCGGCATCGCCACTCGGAACGGCCAGCAGCACTTCCGGGGAGGATTGCCAGCTGATAGAAGAGTCAACACCGCTGTTTGTTTGGCTGATGCATGTGACTTGACTGCCGGCTACGCTTTTCTTTGTGGCTCTGACTGCTTGCGTTTGGTTGTTCGGTCGTGTCTTGCGATGGGATATCACAACTAGGGCCCTAGAAATACTTGCTAGTCTGGCGTACTCCGGCTGCGGCGGGGTCTGCTGCTGAATGACCGCCGCGGTGGCGCTGCAAGCAATCGGTGTGCCTTGACAGCCACGGCGTCTGCAGTAGACGCGCACGTTTTGCCCCGCGAAACGAATTCCCTGGGTGTTTTCAGATGACTTGCGCATGCGATTGCACTGATTTTTTTTATTTCAGCTTAGCCGTGGTTTTTCAATGCGCAGTTCAGTCATCGGCGTAGCGACGCAAACGATTTTTTTTTGCGAGCAAATTTTGTGCGCGTACTCCAGAGTCTGAGGCGAAACGAACCCACTTATTTTTACACCCTATTCCCCTTTCTGAATACTGCTTCCATGCCGTATTATGTACCGTCTTCTGAGGAATTTAAATAAAAATATCCTTGCATCAAAAACGTTACCCACGATTCTAAACCACATGACCGTGTGTGCACGCAACAGAGCGCTATTGACAGCGGCATTTTCATTCATACTATTGATCCGATCTCAACTCCTACGAACTCTGAAGCTATAAAACACTGAACACTTCTAGATGCACACACAATTAAAACATGTAAGATGAGAACCTGAGTCCTGTAAATCATGTGCTTTAGGCAAACTGCAGGAACGCATTCCTTAGTGCTTAGGCAACCGAGTTACAGAAGTAATGAACACAAGCATGCATTCTAAGCAGTTCTTAGAATCCCGTGCTTGGTAAAATATCATTATTAGCCCATGCTGTGTAGGTCAAATGACCTGTCAGGGAAAAGATACTCAAGGATCAGCAATGTATAGCACAAAATAAAAATCATTGTTAAACACATTTATTTCCATCACTTTCGCACTCAGGCTGCCGACATTTTTGTTTGCACCACCTCCTGGCATCTTCTCATCTTTAACAGCTTCGGCTGCTATTTTTTGGCAGCCCTCTCAACATTGATTGACTTCATGTAGAAGCGCAGGTGAAGCAGAATATAGAATTTGATTACAGTGTTAACAATTTCACGTCCATGTTTCACACAGCCCAGAGGCGAAAAATGTACATGTGCTAAAAAATCAGCGAAGTCAACTATGCTCTTCTCGTGCAACTTGTTCAGACTAAAATAAGTAGTGAAGCTGTCTTCAAGGCCGGTGATAATTATGTTATTCAAGGGGCCAGACGGATACAGTAAGCCACCATTATCAAATTTTGCAGTGAAAGCTGCAATCCGATCATTTTCTGTATAGCCACTGCTTTTAAGTCGTCAAGGCTAAAGCACAGTCTATGCACTGGCTTTTTTTCAGTGGTTTTCTAGCCCGAGATACCATAAATTAACATCTCGTGGCTTTATTCCTGTCACACAGGCACTGTCGTCAGAGGTAATACTTGTACGTGGCGCACAAGAAACCAATGCAGTTTTTACATCATGAGCGCTCCTTTATCAATTCATCTGTCGAGTCTAGGCAGCATATTCTCGCTGCACGGCTGTTTCTTCGCCACCCAAACTAAGGAATTAAGTGACCACTTCTGGAGCACAGTTTCCCGATGGTGGTAGTTTCGCAAGATTGTAGAATGTGAGTACATTAACAGTAACCAAATACTGAGCGGCATTCCGATGGTCAAAGATCCTGATGATTGCCGAACAATGCTAAATACGCTTTCAAGTCTGTCTTGGCTCAAGTTTGCAGTCGTCACATACTTAAAACGATGTGTGCCGAGATCTGCATCTGCGACTAATTAAGTGCGCTCTGAATTGAAACACGAAGTCCCTCTGCTATGCTGTTGCTCAAAAACCCGCCGACTGTGGCCTTTGCATGAATTTCCGACTTTGTGAGGTTTTCAAGGAACTCCTTTAAAATAAAAATTTTGTTAACTGCGGGTATAACGCTGCTTTTGGCACACGCGCAGTCATTATCCTGATAAGCTTATTTATTCTTTTGCAAAGGATTCAGTGCCTTCCACGAAATCATAAGAGCGTCCTAACGGGGTGCAATAAATAAAAAGACCTTTAATCATATGATCACCAAATAGCTGGAATGCTGGAGCAACTCTCGTTTTCTCAAAAGAATTGGGATTCAGGTGCATGCTGGTGATCTTCGGCATGGCTTTAAGCTAAACACTCGATCTGGCTGTCCATTTTCTAAGCTTCTCGGATCGGTTTGAGCGTGCACCCGGCCCTTAGGTGCATTAAACCATTTGCCTGCAAATGCATTTCGCACGTTTTTAACTAGATGGTGGAAATCTGAAGGAAAGTCAGATGGCGAATTGAGCTGGCAAGATGTGGCGCTTGTCACGTTGTCTAGACATGACGCGATCACACATACATAAGAACACACAAACTAACACACACGCGAGTCAGCGTTCATGGATTTCGCAAAAAAACAAAAAAAAAACACCAGTATTATGGGCTCGCGACCAAGGAGCAGCGCGCACCACTACCGCAGCCACGGCACGACCGCTCCTGCAGGCATGACGTTCCGAATGTGTGCAGCGCCCCCTGCGCATTCATCCGAGGCGCGGCCAACTGGTTCCGTAGAGAGCCCCGCGCGAACGGCAGACTAGCAAGTATTTCTAGGGACCCTATCACAACTATACGGCAAGTTTCAAACTGCTTGCGTCGGCAAACTTGTGCGCACGTGGCTATTCTCGCTGGCTTCGTGGCTCCGCGCCGTGATAAGGCGCCGACAAGCAGTTTGGTCGACGCTCGCGCGGTATTGTTAAAGAATTGTGTGGTGTGATAATTGATTTGATTCGTGCTTGCTATCCCGGACGAAGTTGCGAAAGCAAACTTACGGAATCCGGAACTACCGAACAATTGGCTGGGCAGAAAGCAGTTTTAAAGCAGACGCTGTTTTAGCGTCTTATTCAGCTTCATGCATGCACCTTCACGCCATCCCGCAAGGGGGGGGGGGGGGGGGGGGGAAGATGTGCGGCTTTTCATTTAGAGTGAACATTTTTTTCGGGGGGCGGCCAGCGTGGGGTGCGGGTCCGGGTGCTGACGTATACGCAGCAACATACACTATACCTATATTGTGTGTTATGACTTTGTGGAGTTTTTTAAGTCGTACTCGCGAAATCCCCGCGTAATTTGCGCACCCCCTTCTTCGAACCCTAATTTCTGAATAAAAAGTGCGCAAATTATGCGCGTAAATACGGTATGTTCCTTCGGTATGTTCCTTCCACATTCTTGTTCCCTTTTGTGCCATCTCCAAAATACACTACAATGAACCAGCTAATCCAAATCAGGGTATTACAAGAAAATGGCAAGGACATCTCATGTTTGATGCCACTAAGTGTGTAATGTGAAAAACCCATAGCTGTGTGCAATCTTTTTGAAGCGTGCGTAATGTATAGGCACCCCAAAATAAAGAATAGTGCCAGATATACTTACGCATCATTGTAAGCACGCTCACAGTGTCCTGCAATTGTCCCACTAATACAGCCGCCTTCTTGTCTTGGCTGATTAGTTTGTGGGGTTCAACATCCAAAAGCTATGAATAGGCTAACAGAAATGCCACAACAGAGGGCTCAAATTAAGTTCAACCATTTGGGGTTCTTTAACTGCCATTGCACAGCACACATGCATATTTTGTATTTCACCTCCATCAAATGTGCCTTCTTCAGATCTTAGCAATACACTGCAGTGAAGTAGAGAAAATTTAGGCTTGACAGAAAATTTACACGAAAGCATATGCACACACAGCAAGCAATGTCAAACCTTTTGTAGGAATAAGGCCATCAAAATTTGTCATGCACTAGTGACACACAGTATTTCATTTCTGTATGCACATGCAGCTATTGCTTTCATTTCCATGCAAGCAGTAAGCATTGCCCATTTCTCTGCAAAGGCACCCCTTCCCCAATAGACCAAAAATTAAGATTAGGTGTTAAAAAAATTAACAAAATTTCCTCACCCAGACCCCCCAATAAACAGTGTACATCAAAACTCAGTTTTCCGTCTCACCGACAGCAAGCAGAGGTCTACCCCACTAAGCACCTATTGCAATCATATCAAACTGCTGCTGCAAGCAAATAAATGATGTTTTTTAGCAAAAAGAGTAAACAGCACACATCAAATACTAGACCAAAGAAGCAGTACCGAAAGATATGGGCAAAAAGAGACACAAAGCAAACACAGGCAATTACTAAAGGGGAGTACCGTGAAAAATCTCAACAAGAAGACAGAGCGTTAAAATGCAGTTCTGTATGTGTCATATCTTTACGCATGAGTGATTTTTAACTGAGCTCCGTCTTAAACACTTGTCAGACCAACTTGCCCAAATATATACAGTGCTAAGTCACTGACTTCCAACTACATGTCAGAAGACAAACTAGCTGCTTATAGCAGACAGCTATTATTTTCACGAGGTATACTCTTAAGCACACGAAACAAATGTAGCATGTTAAAAGTAACCATTTAAAAATGCCATTTTCTTTCCTGAAGTGTTTGCAAGGGTATCCTGAAACAGCTCAGGTCAGCCCTTTCGTCGCAAAGTCCCCCAACCAGGCTTCTCAATTTTATGGCTGTGGCTTCCCAGAAACTGGGCTTCAAGCTGCAGCTTGAGGCAGCCCCGCTCAGTGTTGCTGTTCACAGCATAGCAGCATCTGTGTGCATGCTCAGTGGAACACCAACTGATTTGGCGGATGTAAATCTGGTCACGTACCAGCGGTGGATTTGAAAATCGAGGGGAGGGGGCAGAAGGGAGAAATTTCCGGTGGAAGAACTGCACTGGCCTCCTCCCCCATTCCCCCTCCATTTGTGCTTGATGAAGGAAAACTAAGAAATGTATTGTGCAAATATGACAGCACCCTCCTCCCTCCAAAACATGCCCATTGAGCCACCCTTTCCACAAGTACAGCTATGCGGGGCGTTTCACCTAAGATATTACACAACTTTTTTAAAATAGGCTTTCTGAGTTAGAAGAGCAATTTATTCGGCATGCCATTGTCAGCGGTGTAGTACATCAGAATATAGCTAAGACGTGCTAACTAGCCGGCTGGTAAATTAAAATTGAATAGTTAGCTTTTTAACTATTACCGCAAGGCTCCTAATTACTGAGAGGATTGTGGCGCATCGTGAGTAATATGCATATCAATTTTTAGAACTTCGAAAACGCGATTACCCTCGGCGCGGTGACCAAACAAATTTTGGCTACATCGCGCCAAAATACATGCACTTTCGAGAAACTTGCAGGCAAAGCAACCTCTCCAGTGCATGTAAGTCGTCGAAATCCCAAAAATTTGTTGGGCCACAGCACACAGGGTCACCGCATTTTCGAAATTCTAAAAATGGAAATCGATATCATCAGAGTCCTTCAATAGCTATTGAAGGACTCTGAGTATTTACGGTGGGCAACATGCCCCTCAGTAGTTAAGGAGCCTAACAGTAATAATGAAAAGTTAACTATTCAATATTAGTTAACCAGCCTGCTAGTTAGCATGTCTTAGCTGTATTCTGATGTACTACGCTGGTGACAATGCTATGGCTGAAAAAACACTCTTCTAACTCAAAAAACTGAGAAGACACCCTGTATAGCTGCAAGAATAACCAACCACTCTATGGGTTCCTGAACAGTTACTCAAAACTGCAAGCTCATTTTCTTTACAGTGAAAGAGTGTTCAGTGCATGTCTCCTGCCTGGTTTTACATACTTTATGTCTTAAGAATAAACTGCACTTCTACGTTGGAAACAAGGCAACAGCGGGCCACAGTTACCTTTGCACCAAACAAATCTAATGTTATCAACAGGACAGTAGTGTTTGTGTGGTTTGGAAGGTGACAGAAATGACGACTACAATCAGGTGCACTTTGCGCTACATGTGAGCTCCCAAGGACATACTTGACTCATTTTTTTCCTTCTTTCCTTTGCTTTCCACCTGTGCTATGCATAAAATTCCACTGCCATATAAGCAAGCAAGCTGCATCGGCCAGGCAGGCCAGTGTGTCAATAAAAGAATTGCACTGATGCGGTAACTTGGTGGCATCTGTGTAGATGACAGCCAATGCTCAGAGACACTCATAGACAAAACCATGCAGCTGAAGATGGAGCCTCACCACATTACGGGATCACAGACCCATGCATCACCCAACCTCTGCTGCAATGAGCAAAAAAGGAGCTAACATTTTCTCATTACTCTTGATGCAGCGATGCGTTGCATGGTTGTTAGCTTTTTAAGGGAACTGGTTTCATACTATATAAGGGGCGTGCTTTACTACAATTTCAACACTGCCATTTGCCTGGAAAAAGAAAGTCAGTGGAGAGTCTCTCAGATTGCTAGTTAATGTTTATTCGTGCTGTTCTTTCACTCGAAGCATGTTAGCTCGCAGCTCCATGGATACAGTAGTGCACCCTTTAGCTACCATCTGCATGCACCTCCACCTGGTGTTGAAAAACCCACCAGTCAGGAGAAAGCCCTGTATGATGCCCAATGTGAAACCGCAGTAAAACAAGTAGCTTGGTTTGCTGGCATCTTGTTTTGGTCAGCATACGAACAACAAGCCTCAACAAGCCAACACGAAAAGAGTTCTTGTCTGTGCTGCGCCAAACTGTAATATACATTGAGCAGGTAAAGTGAAGGGTAGGGAGGTGATGAGCTCATTTTGATGTACAAACAAGAAAAGCCAACAGTCAACGAAACCAAAGAAGGCATAGGTGAATGTAAATGTAAGATGCATGTAACTGTAATGGTAAGCTCCCTTATGCTATCCAAAATAAGGCAAGCATAGTAGGAAGGTGGCAGGTAGTCATGTGGTTGAATGAGGCTAGAGGGTTTGTGCAGATCAGGTGGCTTCAGCTGTCAGAGAACAAGGTTGATTCGAGGTCACTGGGAGAGGCCCTCCTCCTTCAGTGGACGCAGTAAGGCTGATGTCAATGATCATCATGAAGCTTCCCTTTGTTTCAATGACTCTGGGCTTCTTTCATTGGTACAAACTACAAAAGATGGCACTCACTGTGCCCTGTTCCTCTTCCATGGTGCTGCTGAGCAGGATGTGAGTTGTGCCAAGGTTTGTGAGCTCCGCACAGCGCCGCTTCCGGCGCTTGATGGTCTTGTAGCGATTCTCGCACTGCTCTGCCGTGCGTTGCTGGCCTGTCTCTTCGAGGAGGTGCTCAGCGATGCGCTTGAACATCTCCCTCTTGCTGCGGAACTTCTTGTCTGGACCAACGTGCTGCACATAGCGCACATAGTGCTCCAGCAGGACCTTGCTCTCGTTGCTGTTCCACTCGACGCCTGCACAGAACACGCAGCCAGACATTATGGGGCGGGGGGGGTGGGGGTGAGATGCTACTAGCAGTTGGTAATTTTATGCCTGAAGGAATATTATTGCACGACTCATCATTCAGGATGGCTATAACCTCATACATGCCCTGTCATTTGGAAACAAAGAGCAGATGAATATTAACTTTCTACTGCTCAAAACACTAATCTCATCCACAGAAGAACACTTGCCAAGAAATGTACTCAACTACAGTAAAAAAAAATCCAGGTCAACTGCACTATACTCACCAGCCCGTGCATAATCTTAAAGACAGAAGATGCAAGGCCACCATGCGTAGCACAGGCATCACACACGGCACCTGAAGCAATTATCATTATCAAAGAATGACCACCAGTAAAAGGAAAAAATAGAAAATAAGCCATTCATTGCACTGCCTCCAAGTCAAGAGCTCACCTTGTGGGTGTAGCAACCCTCTCCCTATGGCAATTACGAGAACTGACAATAAGCGACAATCTCTCACACAATGCTGACACTGCACCAGAACCAGGCAAAGCTACCCCTCCTACGAATCTGTAGCCCCAACTGCTTCTCCTTTCGTTGATCCACTATGAATAGCGTTAAGAACACAAAACTGGGCAACTCGACGGCCATTAATATTTGCACAGGCCGCAAAAACACGGACAAGAGGCAGAGATATAAAGACATTACGAGTGCTGTTACAGTGGTGGCCCAGCCATTTCAAGTTCTGGAGTAATTTTTGCAGCAGAAAAATACTCATTTCGGAGCACCTTTGTATCAGAACGATAATTCAGGAGCAGCTCGAAGCAGCACGAACGGAATAAAGGAGTCACCCAGAATATTTTGTCACTAACGAGATCACATTCAGCCATGTGTAGCTAGGAAGAAAAAAAAACAGAAGAAAAGGTGCTCACAAAAAACAGTGATATTTCATTAATGCTGGCACTGTCTTGCACACAAGTTCAACCAAGCATGCTTGACTAAAAGTCCAAAGGACACATCCTTGAACCATTCTTTTTTTCATGTTGGCACTATCTCAACGCTTCTTGGAATTATTTTACAAATTCATCAAGCTCACAAAGCGAATCAGCAAGGCTGAAATTCCCTTGTTCCAACAAAGCTTGACCTCGTTGGACCTGCTCCAAGCTTTTGTTCTTCGAACCAGAAGATGTGACCCCTCCAGCCCACAACCTTTTGATGCAACTGACATCATGCGCGAACATGGAGGAAGGAAAACTCGAGAGATGTTCTCGCTATTCGAGCTGCTCTCCACAAAGTGTGCCGGAAGTCATGCGCTTTCACATGGACTATGGGAGTCTTTGTTGGGCAAAGGTGCAGCCAATAGTGACGCCGGGCGCAGTGGTGCTGTCTTCTGCATTGTCTGCTGCGCATGCACAAGCGCGCTGAGACAGCGGCCAGGTGGGGGGGGACGGGGAGTAGACTTCAAAAAATGTGACTTAACCGCCACACCCGAGTTTTTTCCTTCCTCCATGTGCGCGAATGAACTGGCTGCTAAATTCTACCACAAGCCAGCGCACCCTGGACTGACGTCCTTGTTTGCAGAAAGGAGTGATTGTACCATGAACACATGGGCTGTTGTTGCTGGTTCCGTTGAATGAACCGACGATCCTACTATTGTGCCCCCTTTGTAGTCGAAGTATGGTTTTATGTGGATCTCATCGATCATCAGGGTCACTGTCTTCTCGTGGTCTTTCATTGATTTGACTCGTTCTCGGATGTAGGAGAGACAGTGCGGTTGATTTTGCTCCACAAGAGGGTCAGCTTTGTAATTTGAGCAAACACGGCGCAGTGTGGAAGGATGGGGCAGAATGATTCTTGATGCAGCTCTTGTGAAGTGATATGCGTGAGGAGAAATTGAATTCAAAATACTGGCGAATACCAGCAGCTCTGCGCTATACACATGCTGTTTCGCGAGGAGAAGCTCTATCTGCTCAACCAGAAATTTCAGCAAAGAAGACTGTTCTTTCGTCGTATCACTGTCCTCAATGAGGTCTGCAAGCAGTGAACCGACAAACTGCAATACTTTAGTATGTTTCGACTCTTTCGTCACCTCAGGTATATTATGCAAGCCTATCTCGAGTTCTTCTAGCAGCAAGGACAGGCTGGAGGTGTCGCATACTTGAGCTGGCAGAATCCTGCCTGAAGGAAGCGACAGAAGCTTCACTCCATTCAAGAAAACAGAAAGTGACAGATCAGGGAGAACTACCAAGGCGCATTTCACATTAGGTGAAGGATCATTCTCGATGAGAAGGAACCTAACGCACTGCTCATCGACAGAAACGGTCCAGAATTTCGTGTTGCAGATTCCAGGCAACTTAGATTTGAACTCCTCGTAAGATGAAACTTTGTTTCTTTTCTGTTCAAGCTCATTAGACTGAAGTGACTTACTCATAGCCTCCTGCAAAGCAGCGTTTTCCCTTCTTGCTTTTTTCGTCTCTGGCGATTCACTCCGTCCAGGCGTTGAGGACAAGTATTTTGGGCAGTTTGGAAAAACAGAAGGCGCAGCATCAATCTTCAACTGTAGCCTGTCACGCTTCACCTCTATTATTTTCCCTGTCAGTTCATCTTGGTGTGACAACGTCGTAATGAAGTCGCCTGCGTGGAAGTGCAGTTCACACACCTGCACGAGAAAATGAAGCAAGGCCATTCGCCATGACTCTCCATTGCCTAAAACACTAAGTAAAAAGAGTCTGAATAGTGAACAGCTTTTACATATTTACACAGCTTTTACACAAGCCTTATGCACATCCACAGAACTAAATGCTTCCTGGACAATTCATACATAAGTGTAAGAAGTGATATCATTGCCTACAAAGACAGCATGCCTTTCCGGGAGCGACAGCTCACAACTAAGATAATTACCAGCGCCTATTAAGCAATATTTCAGAGTCTTACCCTCGAATGCTCTGTAGGTGTGAAATCCTTCCGTGGAATGGCTCGCAACCAGGCTTTTCTTCGTACTTCGTCTCTTGGGAAGCAATAAACACGTACTTTGGGACCATTCTGGTAGTTCCCGCGGCACCCGGGAACACAGCACCGGCCCATGTTTCACGAAGTTGCACTCGCTACACGGCAGGCAATCAGTTTCCCATTCGTGCGCTAGCACAGGTACGCACGCCACACAAGAAACGGCCACACGAAACAGACACAGCCGTGCGAGGAGCGAACGGAAATGCACCCAACGCCAGGCTGAAAGACTCAAGCAGCAGCTAGACGCTCACTGCAAGACTGCGTTCGTGTCTGTGCTTGCCCGGGCAAGCGCGAGCACATCGAGGGAGACAACCGAGCGGAGCGGAGCCGCGCTTGGTGAGCAGCCTGACCGGACACTTGGCGTGACGTAGCGCGTGTGGAAAGGAGGGCCTGGAGAGGCCTGAAGAAAGTATTTAGAGGGTGTTGCTTACAAGCGTTTCGGTGCAGGCGGGCTGGAAACGCTGATTGGTCAAACAAAATGTGACGTCACGTCTAAAACGTCACGTGACGTCATGGCCACGTGACTTTTAATGACGTCGTGTTCGGTTGGGAAGAGACATATTTTCCCTAGGTTTTTCTCGGAATTCCCCACGTTTTTGACAGCGCGCGCGGGTTCAAAAAGCGCACCTGATGCGCCGCGCTTTCACACACTGCATGCGCGTTTCTATATTTTTATTATATATGATATCCTTGAACTGCTGGTGTATTATTTTAGTGCGCTCGAACGGCGCGCTTCGTTGTGCATTTATTATAATCGCCACTGCCTGGCGGACCCGATACAGCTTTTGCAGACCTGAGAGGTTAAACACGTACTATCCATGCAAAGCCACGCAAATGCGCCTGCAGGTGACCACGCCCGTCTATCAGCGTTCCGTCGAGTGCCTGCATTTACAATCGAGTGCTGTAGGACTATGAACCTGACCTAGAGCATACATATTATAATTTTTCCTTGTATTCTATATTCTCTACATGCAGGAGACTACACTCATAGCTTTCGTTAGTGCAGAAATTTCGTACAACCGTGTCAAAATTTGGCGGTCCGGTTTTGTTCTACACGACGTTTTGGAGGAGAAAAGCATTGGGTCTTTGAAGGACGACAGTCTATATAAACTCCTATTCACTGTGTCGTCGTACCTATCGTAATTAATGACGACATATAAAGGCTTTTGATACAACTCTCGTGATTTAAAACAAAACTGTTCGTTTCACTAACCCGCGAAAAAATATTGCGCGCAATCATTCGCCACAGCCCGTTGCTGCGTAATTTTTGTTTTGTGCGGATTTTCTTTTATAATATGACAGCTGCACGCGATAGCTTATATATATAGTTGCGCAGCCGACCACTGCAGGTACCAGTAAACACGTACCCCGTTTAGAATGAATTTAAAAACGCGGTCGGGAGTTGGAATTATTTGTCCGGGACGCTGCGGTCAAAGTTCGCAGTTTTGAAAATTGAAACACGGAAATTTTTGCGCATAGCTAGTCACTCTTGCATAAGTAAATATCTTATTCCTACCCATCATCCCTTTGTCAGAACACATATATTAATGAGAAAAACGACCCATTTGATGCAATTAAGTTCACAGTCCTACAGGGTGGGTTCCACAACAAAGAGAGCAACGGGAGTCGTACTTTATTTACAAATTTGTAACAATTGCTCACGGCATTAATGAAAGTCCGGGTTTATTGACCTCCATCGCCCCTTTCAGAGCCAGTGCTGACCTTAGGAGTGCCGGCGCGTCAAACCTCGGTCGTTTGCCGCCAGCGGCATCTTTTTCAAGCTTCGCTGCCCGTCCGCTTACACAAAGCTCATAATTCATCCCCCACCCCTGTCTTCCCAGTTCGACGTACCACCTTGTCGAGCGGGGTGCAATTGAAGAACCAAGAACCCCTGATTAAATGCTCCTGCCATTCACCTTTACCCCCCCCCCCCCCCCCACAGGACACTTTCGCGAACTCGTATGTTTTGCCGCCTTTTTCTTTTTCTTTTTCTTTTGTGTGTGTGTTTCATGCACAGTGCACGTGTGTGTAGTTAAGCTAACTGCGCCGCTGATTCCGCCTTCACTATTCGTACCGAAGACGCTCCTGGAACGTTTCCTGCCCTGTCTGAATTTATTGTTTATTTGTTTGCTCGTTTTGGCCGGCGGCACGGGCAGCACATGCATCTATGATTCTTATCTGCTCCGGGACTCCGCCAAAGTCTGTCATTGTTGCTTTGAGGGCCCGGATGCCCTCCCTCCCCTCGTTATTCCTTTTTTCCCCCGAGCTGGCCTCCCGCGCAAGCTCGCTGGGCGGCAGGGACAAAGCGTTTTTCTTTTTCTCTTTATTTCTTTCTCCTTTTTCTAGTATTTTTCTTTTGTGCCCATCAAGGGTTCTTGGTCCTTCAATTGCACCCCGCTCGACAAGGTGGTACGTCGGACTGGGAAGACAGGGGTGGGGGATGAATTATGAGCTTTGTGTAAGCGGACGGGCAGCGAAGCTTGAAAAAGATGCCGCTGGCGGCAAACGACCGAGGTTTGTCGCGCCGGAATTCCTAAGGTCAGCATTGGCTCTGCAAGGGGCGATGGAGATCAATACACCCGGACTTTCATTAATGCCGTGAGGAATTGTTATTAAGTTTGTAAATAAAGTACGACTCGCGTTGCTCGAGATCTCTTTGTTGTGGAACCCACCCTGTAGGACTGTTAACTTAATTGCATCAAATGGGTCGTTTTTCTCATTAATATATGTGTTTTAACAAGGGGAGGTAGGGATAAAATATGCGCGCGGTGGTTATTAAAGCGAATTCGTATAAAGTTAACGGCCTGCCCAATGTACTGCGTACTGCACACACTGCATCCTAGGAGGTATATTACGTTGCAGAAATCCCAATCAGAGTTGTCATTAATTTTCCATTTGAATCCTGAAGCTGTGCTTATTTCACAGCTTGATGTTTGTAATGTGTTTGCAGACCTGGAATCTACTTTTTCCACAAGGTCGACACACCAAAACCGGCTCTTTATGTGACTGAGTGTATTAGAATGTTTCGAATGTTTTTCGGTCGTCTGTAGACTGCATGAGGGAGAGCAGTGAAAATTTTGGCGAGGCGCTAGCTCGCTTTGTTTGAGAATGTTGAAATGTTTTTTTGAAGATTTTGTTTACGTACGTTAGGCGGCTGGGTTACTGGTGAAGGGAAGTACGAGATTTGCCTGATGGTCTGTTTGCTCGCTGTATCAACGTCACTCCAGTATTTGCTCTCGGTTGGGTTTAGATGTCCTTTGAATGGCATCGTCGGCAATGGCGACGGGTATCGCTGCTTAATGAGGACTTCTTGCATGCGTTTGGAATTTTTTACGAAGTCTTCATCTTGGGAACATATTCCTTCAGATCGATGTGCCTGAGAGTATGGGATGCTTGTTTTAGAGTGACGAGGATGGCAGCTTTGGAAGTGTACGTATTGTTGACGGTCCGTCGGTTTTCTATATACACTGGTGGTGAGTGAGCTTTCGTTTACCAAAATCTCAACATCTAGGAAGTTAATTGTGGTGTGGGCGCACGTGTAAGTGAAAGATATGTTGGGGTGGACGAGGTGTGTCAGTCCAAATTAAAAAGATGTCATCCAAGTAGCGTTTGTATAGGGTGGGCTTAATGGGACAATCTTTCAAAAATTTAGACTTATTACTATGCATGAAGATGTTGACGTAGGTGTGGGCCATCCTTGTACCCATGGCTGTGCCGTTAATTTGTGAATAGTGTTGATTGATGAATTCGAAGTTGTTTTATTCGAGTACGATTTTCGACAGTATTTATAAAACACGTGGAGCAGGGGAGCATCAAAGCACACTCCAAGGGAATGTTGAAAATCCGCTGCAGCACGAAGAGGCTCATGACTGAAAAAATGCAGATGCAGGAACCATTGGAAGCAAGCTGTTGTCAATGCACAGTGTTTAGAGTAAATGGTACCACAGGCCCACAAAGCGCAGATTTTGTTTAAAAAATCGGCCGTCTTGTTAGCATCAATGCCGCTGTGTCCAGGTATCCAGTGAAAGCGCATTTCTTTAACATGTAGTGGAATGAAAAATCTTAGAGAATGGCCCAGAAGAGCGTCCTTCGAGCCTTCGAGTGAGTCAGGACAGAAAGGCTGTCAGCAAGTATAATGACATCAGTAACGATGCAAGAGACCTTATCTATAGGGCCAACTGAACCCCTAGAAAATGAACAGCGAATATAGGTGTATAATCAGGGGCCCGAAACGAATAACTGCAATCTAGAGCCAATAGCTGCCTATAGGCGACTTCATGCAAACATTTAAAGCGAAAGCCTTTAATGGCTCTCGTTATCCATCCGTCCGCGAAATCTGTCACACTATGACGTCATCAATGGTATAATAATTGATATAACCCATATAGTCTTAGCAATTAAGAAGTAATTGGTGATTAGAAATTGCGCATTAGTTTGTAATTACACATTAATTTGTGAAGTAAATTAATAGCTCAAAACGAAACGTTAAAAATAAAAATAAATAACAATTTTAAAGAAACAAAAATAAAAAGGAAAAATTAACTTATGTGACAATGCAGTTTCAGAAGCGAAAAATTAAAAATAATTAAATAAAAATTAAAAGAAGCAGCCACAGTGGGCGCAGAAAGGCTTTCGCCTCGCGCACTTTACATCGCCAAAGTGACCACTGAATTTAAAAAAAAAAGTGCCTCTTCGTACAAGCGATTAATCGCCTTTTCCCGGTTCGCCCTGCACCTTCGAGCAACAATTTCATCCTATGAAGTTGTCCGACGCAACGCCAGAAACGAGCTGATCACGAACAACAGTGTTCACGGAATTGTCGAAGTCGCAGTTCTACGCAGGTTCGCGTAACTGAGCAATGTAAACCTGCAGCTGACAGGCTCGCCAGGGTTCTGTAAACATATCTTGAACCGCGGCAGCGTTCCGTCGTGGCTGAGGACAGACGGTTGCAAGTGCTGAGCGCGGTTTGAAACGTATCTTCGCCTTTCGTAACTTCACTTATGGCGAATTCCACTGGTGGATCTGAAGTGAGGCGCTCGAATCGCAAAAGAGCGCCCCAAACCGCCTCGGAGCAGATCCGCCACTGGTCGGCGTATCAACCTTGTGAGCTCCGTTGGAACGGAGTTGCTCCAATCGACCAGCGGAATTCGCGCGGTCGGTCCAGGTCGACCAGTTGAACTCGAATTCGTCGTCGCGGAGCAAGAAAAGCTGCTCCAGCACGACCAGTGGAAATCGCCATTAATTTAGGTCCCTGCTCCTTCATTTTGCGCTCGTGGCAGGAGGCGTTAATTGCGGAACGACGCTGACCTTCGACGCCGCGCGACTGCAAAGGCATGGCTTTGCGCCGGGTTGCAGCAAACTCAGGCCAGACGCCTCTAAGTAGGTAGAAAACAGTGCCTTCCACTGGTTCCATGGTACTGGTGACTGGCCCGGTGTTTCTAGGAATGTACGAGGGGGCGTAAGATCCCGTGCAACTCATAGTAACTGTTTACCTCGTCGACACGTTGTTGTATTGTAGATGCAAGATCGAACGACACACCGGAGCGACCGATGTCATGATGACGCCAAGTTTCCGCCGAACCCCCCCCCCCCCCCCTCTACTTTTCTTGCGTCACGTATACGTGGTGTCAAGAGACATGCATGTGACTGAAACTCTGAAGAAGCGAAACTGAAAGTAAGACAACCGAAACTGAAAATAAGAGAAGAGAAACTGAAACTGCCGCACAGTTCATTGCCTGATGGACACATGCAGTGTCACGTATTATTTAACGTCTTCATAAAACCGCTGTTTGTTCTTCTATAGGATTAGCAGCATTAGTATATGTTTGCTATTAATGACACCCAGGTAATGAACATGATTTACCAACTTAAGTAGTGTTGGTTCTGGTGTAACACACGAAAAATTTATAGGCATGCCTTTGTGTATACGCCAGAAATGAAATTGTGAAGCAAGCCTTGAAACTGCCTGTGCATTTCTCATAAAAAAAAAAGAAAAACATTATCTTGTTTTCAAAGCATGCGTGTCATCTATATCAGATGTGACTAATGTTGAGCTATAACTTTAAATGGCTCATGCTGGCTGCCATCAAAAATCACTTTTTTTTATTCAACAAACCTCATAACTCATTTCTGTCACGAAAGCAACGAAATGCTTCACTTATATCTCATTGCTTTGGTGCAGTCATGGTTCATTATGCAATGTAAAATCTGATTCACGAATATTTTTGTTACTTGTTGCACGATACGTTTGTTCCTGAAATTCAGCACATCCACCAGTATTGCGTTCCCGCGCGGCTTTCTTTTTTTTAACTGAGTACAGGTGAATAGCCACCGGATTCTTGGCTGATCGCCCAGTGTAGGTATGTGCCATCTTTTGATAGGCTAACAACATCAACAAAATTCGTCTTTCACTTCCAATCATGTGTGCTGCGGTATACTTTTTCTTCGACTTTGTATTGATTCCATCCGTAGTAGGCATGGGAGGCATTGGCCACGCTATCAGCTTCCGCAAGTTAGGTTCACGCAGAATTTGTTAGCTCCGCTTCAAGTTGATCTGATCTCCTTGCAACGAGTTGCTGAAGAAAACGGGTGGACGGGGCAGTGCGGGAAGAAGAGTCGTCGAAGGAAGACATTTGTAATGTTTCTTGAATATAGCCAAAGTTTCTGTTACCGTTATTCAGTTTTTGTCCCCCTGTGATTTATCAGCTATTATTCGAACCCCCAAAGTTTAAAGTTCAAAGTAGTAGCATTACTTTTAAATTCAGAAGAAGCTACTAAACATTACAATTGGGATATATTCGCAGGATCTGGCTTGGAGCTATTCTGTTTGTATCCCTGATTATACTCCTATATTCTTCGTAGATTTTTTGGTTATTTTGGCTCTTCTCTTAATTCCCAGGCATGTAGCTTGAGTTCTCATTCTTGCAGACTGCCTTTCAGTTCTAGTCTCCAAAATTCCGGAAAATCGTTATTGAATTGGTCGCTTAGGTTTTATGTTCCGTGCACAGTGCGTGAGATCCACTTGGTCTGAGTACCTGCCTATTCGGGTGTTTATTTTAACGAGGTGGCTGATTTATTGGCAAGGTCAGCTCTCAGCGCTCCTGTAATCTTTCCTGTCCTTCACCTCATTATGTTGGAAACTTCACGTTTCCAGCGGTTCCAACATATTTCAGCCAGCTTGAGTGATCCGTTGCTCAATACCGTGGATTTTCACCACTTAAATTACCCATGGAATGTCCAGTGGTGTAAATCAAGGCGTTGCGAGGTGTCAGTGACGCTTCTGCGATGCAAAATCCCTCACTTAAATTTATACTTGCGCCGATGCGGGTTCGCTGCGACAAACCTTTGTGTCTCATGTGGGCAAGTTGAAACAATAGGTCATTTTCTCGTCTCTTGCCGGCGGTTCGCAGTTCAAGGAAAGCAGTATTTGGAGGTCCCTCTTTCGAGGTTAGGCCTCCCTCTATCTCTTCCAGTTCTTCTCTCGTTCGGTGCGAGCGCCAAGGAATTCCCGTTAAGCAGTGTTTGTGGCTACCTTCATGATCGCATAAGTGCGACTGATCGGTCACCTTGTTAGCTGCATACAAAATTCTGTTGCATGTCTAAAATGCTTGATTCTATTCTCGGTAATTCATATTTCTTAAATTTTATTGAATTTTCCAATTTTTATTCTGATTCAGTCTTCTACGCCGCCGCCTCACGTCTTTTTTTTCCCCCGTGCAAATATTTCATTGGCAATCTCCACTGTACCTTGGCAAATCCCCCCGCGTGGGTATGTGCCATATATATTTACTGACGTGAAGAAGAAGAGTGTGGGCTACAAACACTGTCTGTACTTGTGCTCTTCCTTTTATTTGTTGTCTGTTTGCATTGTAAGGCATTAATAGGTAGAAAGGCATGCACGTAATGGGCATACCCTGTGCGCATGAATGCGGAAGATGGTCATGGTTGTCCAAGCATTGCCATCAAAGCAACGGGACCTTCAAGAAACAGCTAGGATATGGTTGTGACCCCTCACATGCAGTGATACTCACACAATTTGAAAATGTTGCAAGTTACAGCAGTCCCGTGGTTATATTGCTGCAAAACAATTAAGCTAGCCCATTCCATTCATGCGGAAATATTTTTAGAGGCTGCCAAAAAGGAACATGTCAAAAAGTTACACGTCCTGTTTCATTGTGTTTGAAATGAGGCTTAAGATTAAATTAATGTTACAAATACGCGCTGAAGAAATGAAACGATTAAACTCTCATGTGAAGGAAATACAAAAGGGTATATTTACGAAAACTTATTTACAAGCTAAAATAGCATCGCACACACACTCTCACGGGTTCCTTGTCGTCTGTCACTTGACTGAGTCGCCTCCAAGCGCTGCAGGCTACCGCGCACCTGCAGTGCACCGGAAGCGCGCACACACACAAACACACACACTCTCACGCGCACACGTGCATGGGTCCACTTGAAAGGAGACGCCGCACGGCTCTCCGGTTCGTACTTCTGGCAGCGGCGGCATTTCCCGCGGTCCTAACGACCACACCAATAAGCTAACGAAGCGGGCGCCCATCGGTCCGTTCGCAGAACGGAGGGTGCCGCCAAGGACGCACTCCCGCACCGAAAGCACACATGCGGGCACAAAAGAACGCTCGCTGCGCAGAACGACACTCGCAGAGAAACACATGTATATGAGAAATGGCCCCTTCTTACAAATGATGGTGGTAAACGAAATGAACAAGCAACTGCTGTGCAATCCATGCACTGTCATGCAGTACTTACACAATCACAGTCCAGTGACTGCAGAGCGGTCTGCAACCAGTAACTTGCAAAAAAACTATACTATGCAGCGAGCTTGTTTGCACGGTATTTGTTACATTTATCGAACGATCACATGAAATTGGTATGGCTATTTCTACACAGTGCATTTCCTAAAGACTCCTTTCTGCCATACTGTACTTTTTACCCAAAATGCTTCTTACAGAGTCATAAATTGTTACGTACGCGTATAAAGATGTTTGTAGCAGGTGTGTGAGCCTGAACAAAAAAAAAACCTTTTATTTTCCTTAATTCTTCAGTATTCCTGATTATGACGACATATGGGCATTTATATGTTAGTACAATTTTTTTCACGCATCACAATTAACTGATGCACCGATGTGTTTGGTACACATTCATCTTCAGACATTTCATGTCTGTTTGGTCAAAAAAATACGAAATAATAGTTGACGGCATTAGTTTTGACTACCATCACACAGCATGCTCTTGAAATTCCTCTAGCTGTTGTACAGAAGTCTGTAATTGGCTTCATTGCATAGCTTCATACTTGAACCATTTAAACTCTGCAAACTGTTCTTTTTACCGCACATGGCATGCGAAGCCGCGTGGGAACGGGCGAGGAGGATTCGGAGGTACAGCTGCAACTTCGCTGGAATCCAAAGACAGCTAGGCACTTGTCACGGTTAATTTCGGAAAGGCGGCTATGCCCCAGTAAAGTTGCGTAAGGTCTTTCCTTGCAGACCTTACTAAGTTCCTTCACTTCGCACCAGAAATGCTCACCGCCCGATTTTCACGGCAATGAATAAGCTTGCAAGGAATGTTATCGGCGGTCGCACGTGCATGACAATCCTTTCGACATGCGTGACGATGCCCACCGAAGGCATTTCAGGCTGTCGAAGGGACTTGTACGCTGGCTAAGCGAAGAGCGCGGAACATGCGTCACTGACAGCCCCCTTCCTTTCGCCGTCTTGTCCATCGTGCGTCGCGCCGAGCCCGACAAAGAAAAGGCCGTCACCCCCCCCCCCCCCCCTTCCCCTTCTGAATCGAGGGGCGTGGGGGGGGGGGGGGGCGGAAATTCCGCAAATAGTTCCCCAGAGGCATCCTTTTTTTTTTCATGGGGTCAAGGAAGGTGGCCCAAACAGTGCGAGGCAACGTTCTCTGTTCATTCTAGAGAAGCAAGCTTACACTGCAAAATTAAACCTTGTCTTTCTCTTCCAAATGCAATTAACTAGGAGTCCTGTCCAAAACCATTTCAGGTTATGTGGGCACCCCCAACCTTTTTTATTTCCGTATAACTCCAGCACTTCTTCACCTTTGTCATTGTAGCCGCTATTGTTCAAGTACCATGCAACATCTTGTTATTAAAGGACCTTTTTAATTGGAAATGAGAGCATGTGCACAGGGTGGAAAGCGCGTGATCTGCCAGGAAACACTAAAGCGGCCCCGAGAAGGGATCTTTATTAAGGATGCCAGCCATCTTGGGCCTCTCCACTCGGCAACGACGACAAAGCGTGTGCGCTCCCTATGGTTAGGCCCCAGCTGTGGAAGCCATCCTCGGACACGACCATGACCTTCGACATCTGATGTTTTTATTTAAAAACACAGGGACCAAAGTCGTGCTGTATGCAGTGCAATCGCCATGTGGTTCCATAATCATCCATTTAGCCCGGCTCTTTGGACGGATTCAGGAAACGACTGAAAAGAACAAAAGTAACGAGCAAACAAAGGTGCGCTGCATAAAAGTTAGAACGTAAAGAAACGAAGGCACGCTGCGCTAATGCTGTAGCGAGGTCTAACATGTAAAATTTCGCGGCTGGCGTCGATTTCTACAAAGCGCGAGTAGTGCCTACGGAAATAAACAAAGGCGCACTGGAGATGGGTAAGTCTATACAAGCACGAGTTTTTGTCTCTACCAGCGATTTACTAGCTCACACCGCGCGATTTTGATGTCTGGCGTCGATTTCGACAGAGAGGGAATACGGGCACGAAACGGGACGCTCGCGATCTGCCAGGAAACAATGAGGTGGCCCTAAAAAGGGCCGTTTGCAGGAGCACTTCAACCGCGACCTGCAGCGGCGTGGCGGCGCGGTGAGCAGTAGGCCCAGCAGTGGTCCGTCTTGTGCCCTTTGGCTCCGCACCGACGACACCGGTGCACGACGTACACCTCTCCTGGTCTTGCCCTTGAAGCCGACGCTATCCCTGGTCCGTAGATCTTGACGAGGGCCGCGACGATAATCTTTGACATCTGGTCGATGCCCCGGTCCAGGAAACGATGCTGCAAAAAAAGTTACGTTACAAGCGCCGCAATTTGGCGAGTTCTGCACGAGAAAACTTGCGAAAACGTTGTTCAACCCTTACCTCGTGATTGAGAACGTGCACGCCAGACAAGCGCTTCATCGTGGCTGTCAGACGGCGGTTCAGATGGCGACGCCGGCGGTCCTCAAACCGCACCTTATGTGGGTCGTCGTAATGGAGTTGCAAAATTTTGAACACCAGCACGACGTGCTCCTGCAGCAAGAAAACGAGGTCCTGGAATGCGCAAGGCATGTAGGTAAGCGGTACAGCACTTCATGAAGCGAAATTTGAGATAAAATGCGTACCTTTATGTCGCTGGCGATTTCTCGCGGGTCAGCGCCTTTTGGGGGTCATCGCAATGTCGTGGAAGCAAGAACTGTACAGAAATTTCAGCTGGCTGCGCCGACGAGCGCACCACGCAAAAAAAAAAAGCCATACCTGGACAGCTTCCGAAACGCGCGCGCCGCCGCCTACGCTCACGAAGAGAATGCCCGCAGACCACGCACGCCCGGCGGCCGGCCAGCCGGCCCTAGCGATTCCCTAGGCACTCTAGGGACAGGCCGAGAGAGGCGCGGCGAACCCACGTCCGGTTGAGAACGAGGGAGAAGCAGAAAAACGTCACGGAGAAGCGCATCCCATCGACCAATCAGCGTTTCCAGCCCACCTGCACCGAAACGCTTCTGTTGCTTGAGCCACCGCCCGATTTAAACGGTTCAGCCAAGGGTGTGACATTCCCGTAGAGCCAATGGGGACGATTTTGAAATGCGACGGTGGCGGTGCCTGGGAGTTGGCGGTAAAGGCATAAATTGCTCAAAACTTTTTGAAACAAGCTCAGCCAAGCCAATCCAGAAAATCCAATATGGCGGCGTTTGTTTACCCGGCTGGTTGCGGGCGGTTGCTCGCGCGTTCGTGGTGCTGGCGGCCGCTAGCTCGATGCAAGCTTCGTAAATACTGGTGATTTGCTGCTCCCGCGCTGCATTCCCGCTTGATTTCCTAAGTACTTACGACATCTGCTTACCCGCTTTTGCATTTCGATGTGTCTGTTGAGGCAGCACGGTGCATGGTGGCGAGCGGCGCGGCCAGCGCGGCTGATTAGCAGCTGCTTAGGGCGCTCGCTCGAGTACCAAAAACGTAAATAGTTTTCTCCAAAGAACAGTTTATTAAAGGAAACATCAGTAGTGACAATCGATGTACAAAAGTGATTTTAGGCATCTTGGGCATTGCAATATCAGTGACAATCGTTCTAAAAATCAAAATTAATAAATTCCATTATGGAAACCTAGAACACATGAGCGAGTGCACAGAGAATATATACAGGGTACAAAGAGGTAAGGTACTATCAAGGTAGGTCCGGTACATATAAGCATGTGCTACATTCATGTAGCATATGCTTTTGTGCAGGTTCAGATGAACAGCAGTGAAGTACAACATCCGAGATGTATTGAAATGTATCTGTCTGTGGCTATGCATACACACATACAGAGAAGGGCAGCGAAAAGTTTCAGCCTTTCACTCGTTGCATCAGACTAAGGACAACATAATATGCTGCAGTGCTATAACTTAGTAAACAGATGCCATGAAAAGAACTTAGGTAACCTTGGGCACGTTTAGCTCTTGGCAGATGAGTTACAGGCTTGCATGCTTTAGGACACAGCTCGTCTGCCATGCCCTATTTTGGTTTCTTTGTTTTGTAGATACCAAGGGGAGGAAGATGCAACCAGGGCAGGCCGAGAATTGTGTGGAGAAGCGACTTTATGAAAATTCTCTGAACAGTTGTGGCCGTGGCTGGTGACGAACAGTAATTGGAGGTCATTAATTCAGCTTGCGATGACACATTGGGGTGTAACAAAATATGCGTGCGTATAAATAACTCATCTGAGAAATGAAAACGCACAGGGTTCGTAACAGGCCAGTAATGTTTCTCTATGTGGCGTTATACTGCATCTACCACAATGTCCAGTTATTATATTACTGAATGGTAAATTGCAAGTGGTCCGTGTACTGTACAGTATCTGCAAACGCTTATGGACGCCACACAGTTCAGCGTAATGCGCCGGCCGCTGCTATTGTGCCCCTCATGACCCATGTGTTGCTCCAAAAGGTGAAACCCCAAACGCTACAACTTCCAGAAGGAAAAAAAAAGCAACTACAAATAGCACCGCAGCATATTTCGAGCACGCTTGTATTGGACACCAGCAAACATGTCAAACATTTTTCATCTTATGCGTACACCCCTCTTAAATGTTACAGAGCCGAGCACCTGAGCCAGTCCGCGTTTGCTGCCTGTGGGTTCTGCTCTCTGTTTCATACATCAGGTGCAATGCTGTCAAAGCTAGCGCTCTTGTTTGCGCTGCCTGCATCCATGACCAAAAAGTAGTGCGTTCCTTGTGGTGAGCGAAACATGGTGAATGCTTTGCCTACAGGCTTACTACATGACGCATTTGTCATGAGCTTGATTAAATGCACTGTTATTGCTGACGACACGCTGTTGCTTTGTCAATCCTCAGACCACTCGGCCACAAAACAAGCACAGAATAACATACCTCCCTTCATTTTTCCTTGCTGATTACTTTCGTACATTTCACTGTGTTGTACCTTATGTATGAAATGAACTGTAGCTATCACCAATTTTCCCAGCAGCATAACAGAGGGCAAGCCATGACCAGAGGTTGCCAAGTTATATACCACAAGAACTCCTGGGTTCCGCAGAACACTTTTTGGTTTTTTCGAGCACCTGAATCGATGTATGCTTCAACATTATGGTGTGCTTCACAAATTTACTTTTTGCACAAATGGCACTGTTACTGATCATAAGAACTATGGTTAGCATACAGCCAGTCATTAACTGAATTCTGGCATTCCTTGAAGGGCACTGAGCCTGTATACTTGTCACGCAGGAAGAAAGAGAAGCCAAAACAAAACGGTTTCCCTAGCACCTCTTGTAAGTTGTTAGCATTCAGCAATATTAATTTGAGAACCAATGGTCATAGCAATGCTCATACTAACAAGGCACACAAGGCTTCTAGAAGGCAAACTTGTACTTTGTAAAAGAAGTAACGCAGCAGGAGCAAAAGCAGTCAGTACAGTATATGTGCAATCGGAGCAGAATTACGGATAAACAGGTACATAAATACTTATATACATAAAAAATAAATAGTACAACAAAAAGTTAAAGAGAGAGCACATGTGTAGTAAGTAGGCAGCATTAAAAATCCAAATACAATAATATCCTAACACAGTGCCTCATGAATTTAGCCGGCTAATTTGCGCCTCTTTCTGGCGGGAGCACTCTGTTTTGTTTTTGACGTCATGCTCCTGTTTAAAAAGGAAAGGTGCCAATGCAGCCTTGTGCGGCAGAATAATTTAAGGAATTTAATTTTGCAGCCTAATGAACAGAAAACAGCTTGCTGGTTAGGCATCCTCTCAACAAGATTCCTGGACACATTGGACAAATGAGCACAGCAAGAGATTTCTTTTCTGAAGGCCGAATCCAATTTCTTTATATAATTTAGACATGCCTCAGAAGTTGCGGCAATTGACTGGAAAAGGTGCTCGGGAACACCATTCTCCTTGAGTAGTGCAAAGAATTGGTGTCGTCCATGGAGAGAGCCACCGTCTGCTGCAAGGAGTGTTCCCTCACATGTGCATTCTGTGGTTCTCTGGTCAAGAAAGCTCTTCACAAGAGTGCCAGCGACATGGTACACAACATTTTCGTATACTATGTCAGGGGCATCTTGTGAAGACGCCTGCAAGTCAGATGAACCTGAGCCTTGCTGCCTGCTGTGGCTTGTGCTTGGAGTGCTGCTTGGTGACAATACTGCAGAAACACTCTCCAAGTTGGTGAGGAACGCATGTGTTGTCACTTCGCAGTTTCCTTGCGAAAGTTTGAAAAGTTGGCCAATCCAAATATGTTTTACAGCAGCCACGAATTGGTACACATTAGGTGTCTCATTGCAGCCATGTTTTTGACGAACTATTGCAAAAAAATTTTCCAACGGATCCTGCTGCAACCGACGAGTGAAAAGATGAGTGTAATCGAAATCTGCCTTTAGATCTGTCCACAGCAGAAGTAAGGCTTTGATTGTAATCTGCCAACCTTTGATGGTGTGTGGTTGCTTGTCCAGAGGACCACCAAAATGCCATTGGGCGATCCAATCTATGCACGACTCAAGGAAGACATGATGTTCCGAGCCTTCTGTCATTGCGTACCGCAACTTGTCGTCTTGCTTTTTCAGGGCCGAACTGTTCAGGCAGTCAAAAAGCTTATCCATCCTTTCCGTGAACTCTGCTGTAAATTTTGCATCAACAGGAAGCTCTTGAATGGCAATGAGAGTGAGGAGTGCCACAGATACGGATTCGCTGAACACTTGTGTGGCGTACTTCACTCTCATGTCAGCAAAGGGCATCCTGTAGATGTGTTGCTCTTTTAGTTTTTTTGCCAATCTGCTTTTGAGATGCTCAACTGGTGTTTTGGAGGCCCGATCAATGTGACGAGTTTTTTTGTAAAGGGTTTCGATGTGTGTCCAGTCAACAACCTCAGAGCCAATGGTGAGCTTATGTCGTCGCAAATTATTTCTTGTGCATTTGATTAGGTGTGGGGTGTCAAACATGAAGTATATTTTGCGGTTGTTGACAACAAAATATGGTTCATGGATAGAATGGATGAGCATTCTTGACAGACTCACATTGTTCGACCCTTGATCACAAATGACCGCTTTCACCAGAAGACCTTTGGTTTGAAGCTGCTGAATTAAATCTAATAGCAGCTTGCGCATTGCAAGAACTGAAGTTGCATTGTGGGACGCTGCAAAGGCTACTGGCTGCATCCAACTTCTTGATATGCCAGACACCGCCATAACAAGGGCTATGTTTGCCACACGAGAAGTCCTAGTATTCCCATCATCTGTGAAGCCAATTACAATATCTTTTGATTGATCATACATCAAATTTTTTTTCAAGGATATTTCATCGAATAAAAGACAGCATGCTTTGTCTTGTAGTGGCCAATCTTTTGTAATTGATTCTATTGCATCCATGGCACCTGGAATGATACCAGGTGTCATTGGGATGTCTGCCAGCCAGCGCCTTAGCGTCCTCACATGTGGCAAATGGAGCATTTCTCTGAGGAAGCGATAAGCTTTTGGAGAGTGAAAGAACAAATTGAGAGCGAATTGTTTCATTTGTTTTCACCAGTGCTTTTTGGATTTCGGAAATGAGCAGAGCCTGATTTGAGCTTTAACCAATTCAAAAAGGTCTTGTGGCAAATGCGGTTCAAGCTTGTTGAGAGCCTCCTGCTGCGTTACTCGCCTTGTGTCGTGCCTTTTCCTAATCAGACTCAGTGCCTTTCGGTACCTGTCGCTTCGAGAATGCAACTTCTCGAAGCGCTTTTTGGTGCGAGGGGTGTACACAACTGCGCCCTTCCTCCGCCGACTCTTGGGCGTTCCTGATGCTGGTGTCATCACTGGCTGTCTGACACTCTCTTTGGCACCGCTGAGGCCACTAGGACCAGCTTCAGCTGCAAAAAATATATAAAAAAAGCATATTTATGTTTGCCTCAGAGCAAGACCTACATCTACATCCCTCACAAAATCAAGATTAGGGTGCAGTCACAGGGCTACAGGTTGCCAAACTTGCAGGGCAATGTTTTTGTGTGAAATGATGAATACAGTCGTGCCCCGTTAATATGATCCTCGCTGATAGGGACAGTTTTTTCTGGCGACCAACTTTACGCCTCGCTTAAATGGAAACTAGTTGCTCGTAATACAGACAGGGTAATAGTTAATGGATCTCATTGTTATCCATGTGTTTTGCCTGCTTAATATTCAGAGCAATTTTTCATGACAAGCTTGAGTTAAGCAAATGGAAAAAACCAGAAATATTTATGTGCAGTAAAGCGATACCTACACGCTGTTACGGGCCTGCCGATACCCATCATGAATATATCAAGGTTACCGATGCATACTTTTTCATTGAAGTGGAAGGTTGTAGTTTGCAATAAATTCTAATGTTTTCTTGAGTACTTACCATAATCAGGTGAGTCCCATGATGCTGATGCAATCACTCTGATGGGTGTGCTTTGGGCAGCACCTGTCAAATAAATAAACACACTGTGGGAGGCTTCAACCAAGCATTTTAATTCTCAGGTGCACATTTTTAGCCTGGCTACGCAGCGTGTATGTGAATGGTAAGCAACAGGCTAGTGAAGCAATTTCCACAACAAGTACCTGAGAAGGCTATCCAATGTTTTCATTGAGCTGAATGAAAAATTACCTGTAAATATAATTCTGTACAGATAACACAGGGGTCCACCACGTAAACAATGCATTCATACATATGCACACAGAAAAATATATGAAATACTAGTTGGTGAGCATAAAGTTAACACTTGTTTCTTCTCTTCTGAAACAAATGTCTGGCATCCGAAGTAGTGGTACAGTAAGATGTGCCGACGTGCACCTAATTATTGCACACCACGACATAATTGCACACTGCTGCTATTGCAGAGGGTTAATTTATTACGTGCAAATCTGCAGCAATAGTGCTGCAGTCCATTGTTGAATTTTCATAGATTATCACTGCACTATTAGTGCATTGCACCTACCTTCTTCGTCAGCTGGGGGAGGGGGCGTAGTCTGCACATCAGTGAGCTGCGGGGCACGTGAAGAGTGTGGGTCGTCTGCAATTAAACGACCACTTAGACACTCCCAATCTAAAGAAATCAGCCAGCAAAGTAATTACATATGTTTATTTTTTTGTGCTATGACAGAGCCCTCAGCATAAGTAATACTGCATTACAGGGTTAGCCTGAACCAAATGAAAAGTTCTTCATTTCAAGCTGTAATGTAAAACAGATCCTGACTTAGTGCACCTACCTGTGTCATGGACAGCAGAATCTGCACCAGCAATTGTGCCTAGCCCAAGTGTTGATGGCAACGGCAAGTAGTCTGAAATATAGGTACCACTTAGTTACTCCCAAGGAAAACAAACCAACTGGTGTAGTGAGACATTAGGAATGTTTTCCTATGCAAGATTGCAGGAAGACTTACCGTGACCAAGCATGACTTCCACTGGTGCAGCAGTGGACTGTAGTGGTGAAGCGGATTCAATGCCTATGCGAACAAGGAAAAAAAGATAGCCAATCAAGCTCTGCATAGCAGCACCTTCTGCTCAGTGCACAGTATGGCCTTGATGTTCTATTTGGAACGGTTTCTCTTGCTGGGAGTTAGTGTGATCTTAAATTGGGCTTAAATCGTTTTTGTGAGTTTGTAGGCAGTTACGATTAAAAAGGAAAAATTTGTGCAATCAATATACCGCGACATACAAAATAGCGCAGCAGCACACAGGAAGAAGAATGAAAACACACAAACGAACACTTTACTGTGAACCACGAGGCCATAAATTCACTTGATGTGCATTGTAGGAAATACAAATCAAACTGCAAACCTATCTATGAAGCGTGCAATGTCACCACTATTAATGCTTGCAAACTTATTCCCGAAATCATTCAGGAAGAAATCAGATAGCCTAAGTGACATGTGCATCGCTAAATATCCTGGCGGGTTGCTCCTCAAAGAACCATTTTTACCTTAGAAACCGGTAAAATGTTTACCCTCCATGCTTGCACAATATGCGACCACTTCATGTATAATTACCGCCTCGTGTGTCACAATAAGCTGCTGGCAGTTTGTGCGTGTGTGTGTTCTTTCTTGACCCTGTGTGCTATTTTGGAGTGAATTCGCGCAGTCTGCCCTCTATTCACCGCAGCGAACAGTAAGTAATAATGACAAGAATACTAAACATAGAGTTGTAAAAATTATTTTCCTCACTGCTGCTGGAGTGCACTATCCAGCATCTGATTGTTAATATGGTTAAGAGAAATTTAAGCTACAACATGGTACACAACTGCAGTCTGATGCAACTGAAACAATGGCCACATGACATTGAAGCAGGAAAGTTTTGTGCCCGGGAAGTGATGTTTGCAGTTAGCCTCTATGAATGCAATTGTTCCCTTTGGTCTTACATTTACAGGATGGGTTTTTCTGAAAATAGTGCCCTCACCTTGTGCCGCACCTTCTTCATAGAAATCTGCAACAAAAAAGCCACAGGATATACTGAGGGATCAAGCTTGGGAAGAATTTACTGGGAGAGGAATTTTGCTTACCCGGGTGCACCAAGGCTCTCAGACGAGGCTCATGCACCTTCACGGAAGGGACTGCTTCATGCGTGAGCCTTATGCAGGCATCACTAGTGAAGCAATCCCTCGTGAAGTGCTTTGAGCAGAGCCTGTATGTTTTGTAGACCTTTTCCCTTGGTGTCTCCAGGAGTTCAAGCCTATTGGCATATTTCAGCCAAATGGAGAATCTGAAAAACAGCCAAATAACATGATTTCATACATTTTAAAGGTTTGCATACCTCACTTCAGGAATGCTTATTAGCATCTCCTTACACAGCAAAGGGGTACGAACATTATATAACATATATGCGTGAAAACAACTGTGGCAGGATGCAAGCAAAATAAGACAGCAGTTTGTAACAATGTGCCACAGCCTGCTAGTCTATTGCTATGCTGGCCAATCGAAACGATGAATGAAATCACCTTTTTAATGTCTGGCTATGATCGACAAGCCAGAACCTTTAAAATTCTTGAGCTTATGTTTTCTTTTGTGATCTGCTTTTGGTTTAGGTAACAATAACTAGTTCTTTGTTCCAACTGCTTTTTGGGTGCGGCATAATTTTGTGCAGCAGATAGAAATGGGGACAGAGCTTCACTGCAGACTTAAGCTCTATCTGATCATAGCAATTATTCCACTCACACTTTTCTCTAGGTAACTGCATACTAACCACCACCCATGATTCGTTCTTTTCTAATTCCTCCATTAAACACAAGTGCCAATGTAGCTATGCTATGGCAGACAGCTGCTTGCCCACAAATTTGAAGTCTGGATTAAGAACAGCAGGTAAATGAACCAGTAGGCACAGTTTTTCATCTTTTGCTTTCACTGTGATCAAATGGGAAGTGTGAAAGGGATGTGAGCAGAACATCAACAGGAAACACTGCTCTTTCAAGAAACTGAAGGTGCAGGCAAATAGCATGGGTCCAGAAGAAGGGGAAAAAAGTGCTTAAGCAAGGGAAATGTCCCAAAAAAGACACAGACAAGAAGAAAGCGACCTTCGCCTTCCCCTCACCCACCCGCCGGAAACGAGCGTTTCCGGCGTACTAGGCGAAACTATTTGCGAGCTTCCCAAAAGCTGTCAAGGACAAGGCGCGAGATAAGTGACATATGTGAGGAGATGGGGATAATGCGGAGAGTTCAGAGCCCTCCAAGGTCAGTCGTGCGCCCCGCGAGCGAGCAGAGTAGAGGACAGCCGGGGTGGAGTGTGGAGCGAAATTTACAATGCTGGAGCGGCAGCACTACGGTAGGCAATAGTTTCGAGAAACGCTTCCACGGAGTACATGGGTGGTTGAGCGCGGATATCGCGAGGAAAAGCTCCGGTAAAAGTAAGAAAAACAAGACCGGCGGACTTTCTATATGCGGCTCACGGCGTGCAATGGACTTTCAGCGCGGTGTCCAACACTAGTGGTGTTAGTCTGAACAGCTCGATAATTTATGTGACGTGCATCACTGCTGCAGAAACCATGCACGAACACGCAAGAAATAATATTCAAGCGCGCTGAACTCCGTAAAGAAACAGCCAAACTGAGCATTACAATTACTCCGCTGACGACGCTATAGGCACAGAAGTTAGAATATTCATATTTAAAATACACTCTGAGGGCACCGGAATCTGCGGGGAATAAGCTTTTAAAGGCAGCGAGAAAAGTCAGTGAGTCAGACACACACACACACACATGCGAACAAGCAAGCAAGGTAACTAACGGTCCCACGCTTATGAGAGGCAACGGCTGTTGGGCCATCTCAAACTGCAGCACCTTCCCTTAATTTTGCTTTAATGTCCTTAAACGTACTTATCAAACTCATCTCGCAAAACCAAAGCCACTGCAGTAAACAGCGCCAGGTAAAACTAGTTCTATTCCGTCGGCAATTTCAAATGGTAACGACCAAGGGCGGTCAAAACAAAGGCACAACGGTCGCCAACGGCTATGCAAAGAGGGATACGATAGTCAGTGAATTCATAAATACCTGTGGTCAGAAGGAAATCTGAAGAGATGTTCTCCACTCTTGCCGGATGTGCTGCACCACTTCGCGCAACAATACATATGCGACATGACGCTGAGGACGGTAATCACGCTGGTCCAGTGCGCTGTCTCTTCGCTCGGACCGATTCAAATCTGAGTCTGCGAAATACAAACTAGTCACATGACAGTCACGTGATCGGTGGCTTGGAAGCAAGAACATAAAGTAAGTTTTTATAAAATTCATGAGCTTTTTAATTGCAATCTTGTCAGGAATCATGATCTAAAATTGACTTCTAGGGCGGGCCGGAGCTGCGGAGGAACTGAAGAGCTGAAGTACACGCAAAGAAAAGGCGGGTTCCTACGCTTCGGTATCTGTCGCTAGGCGACGGCCGTGCATGTGCCGAACGGGCTTTTCACGCGGCTACTTCCTCTCTCCACTCCAAACTGTTGCCGGCGGGATATTTGTGGCGCAGTCAGCGCAGTTTAGCGTGCGCAGAAGTAGCTGTGCGTGGCTGCAGCGTTTGATAGCTACTGTCAAGCTTTGGATGATCATTTGAAGCGACCAGTGCTTCCCTGGAAATCGGGCTGCATTTCCCTGGTTTCCCTCCTTGCAAGGTAGCGTAAGTGAGCGTCTGTGGCAGATTGGTGGCGTCTGTCAGCCAACACGCATCCGTCGGCGGTGAAAAGGGAGTTCCCTGTTTATTGCAACGCTGTACTCAACTTGGGTCGTGTGCTGCGCGGCGGAGTGAAAACAGTACGCTTGTTTTGTCTGGGAGGTGACGTCGATGGTGGTGCTTTTTTAGTCGCAAAAGCAGCACGATCGACATTCTCACTTTATAACTGCGTGGTTAACTGTTGTAATCCTTGCTTTAAGAACTTTTGACGGGCTACTTGGTTCGTAAGCATCAGGAAGCCTGCAGCGGTAAACAAGGCACATGCAGAAGAAAAGAAAATAGAGGCGAACGCAGTGCTACAACTATTTGACAACTTCATTTATCCAGAAAGGGAAGGGGGGCAAGAGAGGTCCTACGCTGGGAAGGCCTTCGCTACCCTCCGAGCACAATCCATGATGTCCTGGAGACCAGGCGATGGGCTGCGTAGGGCAGCCTCCCACTGCTCCTTCGAATTCAGGGATATTTTTTTTTTTTCGGTGGGGGGGATACGTACACAATCCCACATAATGTGGTCGAGGTTGGCTCTGGCCGGGCGGAAATTACATGCTGAGGAGGAATAGACAGCTGGGTGGATGAGGTGGCGGAAGGTACGTAGGAGTGGGAAAAGTTCTAGTCTGAAACTAAAGCCACAGACCTCGCGATATCGAGAGGTTTTGCAGTGGGCAGTGGGCTATTCAAGGCGACCGAGGCAGTAATGGTGACATCATCATCAGCCTGACTACACCCACTGCAGGGCAAAGGCCTCTCCCATGTCTCTCCAATTAACCCCGTCCTTTGCCAGCTGCACCCACCGTACGCCCGCAAACTTCTTAATCTCATCCGCCCACCTAACCTTCTGCCGCCCCCTGCTTCGTTTGCCTTCTCTTGGAATCCACTCCGTTACCCTTAAGGATCTTACCTTCGCATTATATGCCCTGCCCAAGCCCATTTCTTGCTCTTGATTTTAACTAGGATGTCATTAACCCACGTTTGTTCCCTCACCCACTCTGCCCGTTTCTGGACTCTTAACGTTACACCTATCATTGTTCTTTCCATACCTCGTTGCGTTGTCCTTAACTTGAGCTGAACCCTTTTCTTTAGCCTCCACATTTCTGCCCCGTAGGTGAGTACCGGTAGGATACAGCTGTTGTATACTTTTCTCTTGACGGATATTGGTAAACTGCGATTCATGATCTGAAAGACCCTGCTATGTGCGCTCCACCCCATTCTTATCCTTCTAGCTATTTCCATCTCATGATCCGGATCAGCGGTCACTACCTGCCCTAAGTAGACATATTCCTTTACCACTTCCAGCACCTCGCTACCAATTGTGAACTGCTGTTCCCTCGCTACATGATGACATATATGTAATGAAAAGAGAGGAGGCGGTCCAGTGCAGTAAGCGAGGCCACGTGTCCGAAGGCGGACTTCATGGCCGGCGTCCGCAAAGCGAAACCTCGGACGCAGGCGTGAGCCACCTCGTTACCGGCTAGGCTTGCATGTACGGGGGTCCAAAGAAAGGTGAAGGAGTGGGTTGGGGGGGGGGGGGGGGGTTTAGGAGGAGGAAAAGGGCTGGACGTGATATCCGACCCCTGTTGAAAGTGTGAATGGCTGATTTAGAATCACTGGCAAAGGTGGTAATATCACGAGTTGTCAGTCAAGGGCTGCCACCTCCTAAGAGGTGGTGTGTATAGTGACAGCCATTTATGGCGGCTGCTAGAATAAACATCAGAAAGGGCATAGGAGAAGCCGGAGGGATATTCAGCCACATCGACCTAGAGCACATCTTTGTCGTTGGGCAGCTGTTTTTGGAGGGCTTCCGTCCGTTTTTGACATCATTCTGGATGGTGAACAGGGTGCATGTTCCTGGGTAAAGGGATGATCTATAGGAGTTGATGATTATTATAGGGGATAGTGTGCTTGGACTGAGTAATTGAAAGTACAGTCGATGGCAAGGGTTGAAGTATATTCCGACCAATGGTGGTACGGGCAAGACGGACATAATGTGAGGTGAGATAAGCTTATACAATCTCAGGGAGGGTATTGAGGGTACCAGTTTGAAGAAGACATTCGATGGATGCATTAGAGGGAATGCCAAAAGTGCATTTATGGACATGGTGGGAAAGAACACCCACAGCGTTGATTTCCACACGGGAGAGGTGAAGGTACAGTAGTTAGTGCATAAGTCTGCTAAGGACAAAGGCCTGGACAAGACGAAGAAGTTCTGACTCACGGAGACCTCTGTGCTTGTTGGACACGCACCCTATGAGGCAGAGGGTGTGATCGACAGCCATACAAAGGGTTTGAGGAGCGTGAGTGTTCAGTAGGTTAGCCTGAATGAAAAGGCCAAGTATCCGAATTTGAGAGACCTTTTGAATGGTGTGATCATTAATGTGAACAATGACAGAGGGAGAGTGTCGATAACGGCCCTGTGAGGGAAGGAGCAGGAGCTCAGACTTGGAAGCGGCACAGTGCAGGTTCATGGGAGCAGCATGCTCTACTACCATGTTTGTAATTTATTGGAGAGTGTCTTCGATGTGACCATCAAAGCCTCAGGATACCGACAGGGTAATGTCATCAGTGTAGAGAGAGAAATTTAGGGAGGGGATGGAATGAAGGGAAGTAGGTGTGGGCAATATAGCCAGATTAAAGAGGAATGGCAAAAAGACAGGGCCTTGGGGAGTACCGAAACTTCCCAGGGTACAGGAGGGGGATTGCTCTGAACCGAAGACGAGGCTAGCAGTACGTGACGAGAGGAATCTACTGATGTAGGACCACTGATGTCAGAGTAACGAGAAAAGAGACAGCCGAAGCAAGTACAAAGAAATGCTCGAGGAAGTGAGACAAAAATTATGGTGGCCTCAGTGACATCCTTCGTGACATTGAGTATAGAAGGGATGCTGACGCTCGAATTTCTCAGCCTCTCGTTTGTGTGACATTTGGGTCCTCTCAACCATCCTGGCTTCAGTGTCTTGCCATGCTGGTTTTTTAAACGGCCGCACAGTATCTGGCTGTATCTGGCCCTCTGTTGGCCACAGCAGAAGAATGTGCAACCTTCTGCGTTCTCTACCCCACTGCGTTACCAGTGGAGACAGTTGCTCAGCTTTGGCAAAAGGGAGGGAAAATCACCTCTCATGTCCCCAAAACACCATTCGTGCAGCTCTTGGCAGCGTTGTGCTCATGCACACCCTGAGCTGCTTTCCATTGTTTTAAGTAATCGTACAAAGGAAGCGTGCACACAGCACGTGCAAGCAGCTGGAGAGCCTTTCATTCTTTTTTCGTTTCCGAGCTTCACCGCAAAAAGGGGTCTCCAGCATGAGACTTCCTCAGAAGAAATTAATGAACAAGTGGAGGCCACAAAAAGACTGCAGTTTAAACGTTTTTCTTGCAAGTGTTGGTGGCAGTCTTTGGGTTAATTAGAAACTTAGTGTTGGGAGCTTGAAAGATAATATTAGGCACTTCATGATGTCCATATAGGACTGTCCTAGACAGGTGAGGGCTCTATCGACAGCCAGGAGCACCGAGTTCAAGCTTTGGACCAGGTCATTTTTACAGCATGAGCGAATCATTCTGCAGTAAGCAGTGTCATCGTTGGTGTAATATGTCATTATAGAAAATACTGTTTGGCCGCCATGGTGGCTGAGTGATTACGCCGCTCAGCTGCTGACCTGAAAGACGCGGGTTCGATCTTGGCCACGGTGGTCGCATTTAGATGGAGGTGAAATGCTAAAGACCTGTGTACTCTGCGATGTCAGTGCATGTTAAAGAACCCCAGGTGGTCAAAATTTCGGGAGCCCTTCACTACGGTGTCCCTCATAGCCTGAATTGCTTAGGGACGTTAAACCATAAAAAATACTGTCCGTGCTGTCCATGTCGACAACATGGGACTTTGAGTGCATGCTTTTGAGAACGTCCCATGTGTGGTATCATGACCTAGACAGTTTTTGGCGAGTGTCGACATTCTTGTGAGCGTGCAACACAATGGTCACGGTCGCTCTGCAGCAGGGAAGGGCGAAAAACACGCACAGGTTCTGCTTTCTTGCAAACCGTGAAGTTTGCTTTTCAGAAGCTAGAGCACCTTCCTGTACGGCCAGATGGCTATAATTGGTCGGACAGCAGATTTTCTTCTGAAGGAACTCCGTGCATGTTGTGTATTTCCTCAAAACAAAATTGTCCTGCATGTTCTTATCATATTGTGCTATTAGCCCATAAGCAAGGACATATTACTGGCAGCAGTAGACACTGCATAGGCCCGGGCTTACCCGAAAGCCTTGGCCCGGGCTGATTAACATTGATTCTGTTCGGGTCTGGGCCAGGCCAGGGCCTATCAAAAAGTCTCGCCCAGCCTGTGGTTTAAGCAGCTTTTCCTCTAGGCCCAGTTTAGTCCCTACTCATTGAAATCTCTCTCGTCACACCAGACAATGTCCCATTTTTCATCGTGTCGGAGGCTATTCAGGGGTGAGGGGAGGAAATGAGTTGACCACGCACTCCTTTGCCCCAGTAAACTTACCCGCGTTTTGGGACAACTCTTTTCAGTTCGGGTTTCTTTTTTTTTTTTTTCTAGTGATAGCTACACTATGCCACCTCTTCGAGCCTTCAGCATGGCCACCCCTGGTCACGAGGTTGGTCACGTGACTTGCCACGTGGTTGGTCACGTGGTGCAGAGCAGCTGCTGCTGCCGGTGGCGCGGCGCTGTGGTGAAACCGAACTGCAACAGCTGTTCGCATGCGCTGTGTCAAGTGGGGCGAAGATGAAGAAGGAACGCCCAGCGAAACGGAGCGGCGAAAGACTGACTGCAATTCGACTGAGCGAGTTCCACTCGGCCAGATGCTATCGTGTCACTCCAGGTTTAACCACAGCTAAACCACAGCCAATTTTTTTTCTCCGGTTCTTTGAGAATAGAGGGGAGAAAGCGTTTACTGCTGCGGCTGAGGATGCTCAGGGATGAGGCGACTGTGAGAGTGTCAGGGTGGTGACAGGAGCCGGGGACTTCGTAGGAATGGGGAAAACAGCCGTCTTTTTTTTGTTTGCCCATCGCATCTGCGTGTGCTTATGTGTGGGTGCAGCTTTCAGCCACCAAGTGCAGTTGTTGAGCTCTTTGACCGAATTTCGCAATGCCGCTGCCCAAGGCAAAAAGGAAGAAAAGGAACATAAAAGGGAAAGAAATAATGGCAATTACGCGTGGTAATGCGGATGATGAATGCTAGTTATGGAGACACAGATACGTTTCAATCCCAACTATTCATTGTCGACACTACTCATGCAGGTTGCTCGAGCCTTCCTCTGTTTCTCATCCTCGGCGCATTTGAATTCCGCGAAAGCTAGTGCGCGGGGACTCAAGATAACAGGACAAAAGCTATGTTCTGGAGAGTTCTCCAACGTATTCTTTCAAAGCCAATATCCCTCCCCCACCTCCACCCTGCTCCCACACTTCCAAATGGCCCGTACGTACGGGTGCCTGCCCGTGTATATACGGTTACACTTTTGAACTGAGCACCTTGGTTGGTAGGCACTCTTACTCGCAGATGCGTGGTGGCTGTGGCGGCTGCTTCGAAGACCAGGACGCTTGATGTCCAAGCCCCTGGCTCCCTGCTGGGTCGATGGTCATTGAGAGGGTCGTGGATTTCATGGGCACTCCTTTGCCAAGTGTGTCAAAAATGTTTTATAGCTTTCGTTCCCAGTTCTTCAAAGGCTATGGCATTTGCGCGCCGTTCCTTTACATCTGTTTTCTTACAATGCAGAGCACTGCATTGTCCGAACACTAGTTAAGCTAGCTGGAGCAAAGTGCGCCGTTCTCGAAACTATGCAACACCTGAATCGGCCTCAGTGCGGCTGCACGAGGGAAGCTTTGGGGGAGGGGGGGGTCTGTCATAATGAATGGCCACGCCATGTACTTAAAAGCTGTCGCGTGTAGTTGTAATAAATTCTGAAGGGTGGATGCGAGCTGCAACAGTAGCGAAGGAGGGGATAAAAATGAAAAGCACAGAGCAACAGAGAAGTTGGTAAAGGACAGGAATAACTGAAAAGAAGACGAAAGCAGACATGTCACCATGAAGAAAGCAAAACGACAGATCAAGACAACAAAGTGATGTCGTCAAGAGGGGTTAAGGCTAATAGGAGAGGATAAAGTCATTTTATAACAGCAGCGTATTGAGGTTGAGGGAAATGGGGCACCTTTGTATTATTGCAAGGAGTTCTACACCTAGGTTTCAAGACTGCCTTGTTTCGTGCACAGTGCCGTCCTTGCGGGCTCTCTTTTCCTTGTGCTCCAATATGAACCCTGCAAAGGTGAAGGAAGGACTTTTGTCAGGGCAGTTCAAACTTGTGGCAAAGAATGCTGACAAGAGTGACGTTTGGAAGAGATTTCTTGAAGTTGTTAATGCAACCACGTTGGCACCAGTGGGACATGTGCAATGCAGTGAATGCGAAGCTTACCTGAGGTACAATTGCAGCAAGACAGGAACCTCGCGCCTAAGTTGTCAAAACTGTGCGCCAAAAACTTTTTAATGAGTGAACATCACTTCTTTTTTTGCTGCTAATAAGTCCAGAATTCCAGTGAGCATTAAAGAGAGCCTGACAGTGGCTTGTGTGGGCTTGTGCGTCAAGGGTATGTGGCCATTTGATTTCATTCATGGAGAAGGATTCATTGAGCTTGGAGAAGAATTGATGAAAATTGGCGCCTGTTACAGAAACGTTCCTGCCAGTGACCTGCTTCCACATCCAACAACTCTGACTCGAAAAGCCGCTGAGGCAGCCAATGCAGTGCAAGCTGCCATGAAACCCTCCATTGAAGCTGCAATGAAGGAAAATCGGTGTGCAGTCGCAACTGACATGTGGACAGACGTCTTTAAGAAAGTCGCCTACAGTACTGTGGCAGTCCATTTTATTGACAATAACTGGGTCCTGCAGAGCAAAGTTCTGTTCACCTGCGATTTCCCGAATGGAAGGAAGATAGGTGAAAACATACGGAAGGAAATAGTGTGCAGATTCTCCAAGCGTGATTTTTTGAAAGACATCCTAGAGAATGTAGTGTTTGTGACGGACCAAGACGCTAATATTATAAATGCAGTCCGGCTGTACACCAGGATCATTTGCATGGCTCACATTCTGAATACAGTGCTCCGAAACACTTTTGATGAGTTATTCATCACGGCAGACGTGCCCACTATGCAGGACATGAGTAAGAATGAGAAGGTAACCTTTCTGAAGTAAAGTGGACTTGCTAGGCAATTGCCCCGTGCCGCGTACCAGGACCTGCCCACCAGATGGAACTCGAAACTGCCAATGGTGAGGTCCGTATACGAAGAAATTGAGGCTCTTTTGGAATCGAGGAGCAACTGTCTGCTAGATGAGGTGAACAAATCTACCCTGAACGAAATATATTTTTTGGAGCCTTTTAAGGAGGCAAGTGACAGGCTAGAGCTAGATAAGCACCCCCCCGTGCCATTTGTGCTCCTGTGCTTTGCCAAGCTCTCAAGACACCTCAGTGTGAATCTTAGCAACACCTCACTGATTGTGAAACTTTAGGACAGAGCAAAGACATTTCTCGAAGACAAGCTCCAACTTGAACAAGATGGTAACATTCTTGTGCTCGCAATTTCGTCAGCTTCGCATGCTTCCTGACAGGGAGAGGAACGCAGTGTGTCGGAGAAAAGCTGGCAAACGAGACGGCGAGAGAATGCGCTGACATGAAAGACAACTTAGCCTCTCCACCAAAGCGTGGGTATGTGGATGAGTTCCAAGAATGGTGCGATGTAGAAGCAGTGCCGGAGCCAATGTACGAAATAGAGCAATACCTATCTACCCAGTATCGCGGCAGTGCTGGCACGACTGACGTACTGCAGTGGTGGTGGTCTCGTCAGAAAGGTGCTATGCATACCAGTGACAAGTGCCAGCAGTGAAAGAAATTTCAATGCAGCAGGGCATGTGATCAGATCAATGAGAGGCGCACGTGCTTGAAGCCGGAGTCCCTGGACCTTTTTGCGGTTTTATATTATGGCTGTAGATTAACTAGTTTGTACATTGTAGGAGTTATTATGTTCACTACACATGCAATTTCATTTCTGTGTATACTTTTGTGCATGTGATTTTTCTAAATGTGAGACTGATTGTACACAAAACGTCTTGCTGACCAAACAGGGGCAGTCGCCCCCTAAAGCTGCTTTGACAGCAGCTCCTTGTTGAAATGAAATAAATAATTTGACTCCATTTATTCTATATATGTATATAGCAAATGAAATGAGGGGCTCGTTTGACAAACATATGGAGGAAGCGAACAGTCACCGAAGCCAAGGTGCAATCAATGAGAGAATAATACTTCGATTAATCTGTCGCTTAAAGAAAGTTCCTTATAAGCCAGCAGAAAAACAACCATGCCGCCGGTGGGATCCAAACCCACGACCTCTGAATATCGTCTGCTGCTATGGACGAGGGTGGCGCTTGTGAACACTCCCAAGGTTCGCTTACACGCATAACATAAATACCCACGAAAGCAGCAGATTGGACGGTCACCGCCGTAGCTCAGTTGGAAGAGTATCGGACACGATATTCGGAGGTCGTGGGCTCGGATCCTACCGGCGGCATGGTTGTTTTTTCTGCTGCTTTATAAGGAGCTTTCTTTAAGCGACAGATTAATCGAAGTATTATTTTCCCATTGATTGGCACTAGAAATTTTTTTAAAATAGAAACATTCTACTATGCACTTTGGTTTCGGTGACTGTTCGCTTCCTTCACAAACACACACACATATATATATATAGAGAGAGAGAGAGAGAAAAAATTTGGCAGAGACACTTAGGTCTGCTTATGTGTGGGACTGCCCTTGGGTGCATTAACACCCACACACACACAAGTGGGTATGACACCACCTGAAACGCTGACGAATGGTTGCATCACAATTTTGATACGAAATTTGGTTTTTGAGGAAAGGAAATGGTGCAGTAACTGTCTCACATCTCGGCACATTTCAGTGGCATCTTAAGGGAAGAGGTAGAGAGCCTGGGAAGGTGCTCAAATTAAGGTTGATATGTCATCAGCTCGAATACCTGTCGCAAGCTAGCCTCCAACTTGACCACCACATATAAGCTGCATACAACGAGAAATCATATGACGCCACACGGAATGCTGTACGACAAACGCTTACAGCACAGTTTTTTAGCGACTGTCGGGAAAACTGGCGCCACGTTGCGTTCAGCCAGTGGAGAGTATATATGGACAAACAGCACGCATACAAGTGTCTGAAATGGCAGTGTTCGGCTTGCTGTATGCATCATGCAGTCGCCTGATGACATCACCCGATTTTTGTTGCCATCGCTGGGATTTTCTGTACCATCTGTGAGTACACACACTAACAGATGTCAGCTTATCTTGTAATGGCACTAGTAATGCTTTTGCATCAAAAAACGACCATGCAAAGTGAAGTAAAGCAAAACAGTGGATTTGGTGTGTGTGTGTGTTTGAATGTAGCATGATGTGCCGTGCCACTCGCATGGCACAACTCACAAATGACGCGAGAAATGAAGAGAGTATGCATTAGGCTGACACAGAAGTCGGGCATCTCTGGATGGATTTATGTTGAAAATGGATGGGCTCGTACATACATAGAGACCATATTGCTAAAATCTGAGCAATCAGCATAAATGTCACTAACATAAAAACAAACTCGTCATTTTTTCCATCTCAGAAGTCTGAATGCTCAGCCTCAAGGAGCTGCAACCACTGGGAAAACTGGAGTGTGCAGCAAAGTGTGCTCAGTCCATCCTTTCATCTTCTTTATCATTTATCATTCTTCATCTCATTGTCATGATGCTGCATTCGGTAATAGGGAAGCCCAGAAATAATGTTATCATTATGTCAGTAAAGAAGTCATCATTGGCTGGTATACTTGATGGAGAGGAAGGGAGAATACACTTGCATTTGTATTGTGCACAGAGTATGACAAAAATGTAGCTTCAGCACAGGGGCACATCACATGCTGTAGCGACTCCTGTATGTACACTGCACTGAGTGTGTTCTTGTACCTCCAGCACACTAGTGATAGTGAGAGGAGCAAGGAAACCTTGAAAAGAAGGAAAGTGAGTGCTGGTTCATGAGTCCTTCATGCTTTCAAGCGTGCGTGCTTTCTTTCACTGCCCGCTTTACCATTGGTTCTAAGGTTACACATCCAGCCCCTGGCCACAAGTTTCACCGTTTAGTTCACTTCTTGGCATACCTCGGCAAAGTCAAAAGTGCTCATTCAGGCCCACTCGCAAAAGTTTTGTCAACCTACGGGCTCACTCAAACTCACTCACACAGGACCGGGCTTACTCAAACTCATGAACTCAAATGCATTTAGGGTCACAGCTCATTTGACTGACTGCAACTCGCAACTCATCTGAACTCGCTCACTCATTTCGAGATTCGCAACTCATCTTGACTCGCTCGCTCATTTGGACTCACAACTCATCTTGACTCGCTCGCTCATTTTGAGACTCTTGAGTCATTTGGGCTCATTCACTGACTTCGAGTCAAGGCACACATGGGCTCACTGAAGCATTTAAGTGTCATGCGTATGAGCCAGTAAAGATGCTTCACAAAGCAGCGACATGTTGAAACTCAGTTAAAGCTTTCAACACATCCTCATGCAGCTCATTGCCGCACCTGCAACTACGTAAGCTAGCAAAGGAGAAGAGACAAAACACTGTCTACCTTGCTTCCGCAGAATCCTCTTCGGTCGCCCACATATGTTGCAACGCTGTCTTGCCCTCAAGCATCCTTGTTCGTTGCAGTAAATCTTTCCTGCCCTTCACTGTCTCCACACGAGGAGGTAAAATATATATATAAGTGCACATTGCGTCGTGAAAACACAAACCATGGCCTGAGCGTGAGCCCGGACTCGTGACTCCGATCATGATGTGAATGTGAGTCTGAACTCACTGACGTCTCTGATCTTGATCTTAACGTGAGTCCGCTATGTATGTTCCTTGAGCACTAGTTTTTTTGGCGACCGCAGCGGTAGCCGAGTGGTTGAGCATCCGCCTCGCATGCTCGGGGGGTTCAATCCCCAGTGCCTCCGGGTACCTACCGATGATACACTGGGTACAAGCTTTCCCCTGGCCTGGTGCTCGGCTTCTTTAGGGTGAAATGCTTGGGAAATGGGTCTTTGACCCCACCTTAAGCAATCGAAAATACCTTGTGCCATGGCGCTCTTTGGCCATAGATGCCCTTGTGCCATAAAAATCCATCATCAAGTTCTTTTGGCGGCTTATTTCTGGACATGTTTATTGTGGCTATACCGTGCAATGGACCTCCCTCAGGGAGGTGCAAAGAGTTGTTCCTGTAAATTCTAAGCCTTTAAAACACAATCAGAATGTAAGACAAAAGTAACCATTCTGCAAAAGTTGCCGACATGTGTGATGCTTCAGTGAGAGGTTGGGAGTTGGCTGAGGTCGTGTGTGGGAGCAAGCAGGCCGCAATGCATGCTGGCCCCAAGGTGGACAGGACTGCATGCATGTGGTACAGGCATCATGTATGAACCAGTGGCGAGCATGGTGGCGAGCACTGTGCAGTCATAGATTGTTTCGTGTGTTGTTTTTCTCAAAGCACATTGTGTGCACTCTACCCTTCGTGCAGATGGCAGCCACAACTTGGGAGCCCAGTGGCAACGATGCTCTGGCCGTACAGTTGCTGAAGACCAACACCTGGAGCTGCTACTGTGGGCCTTCCCTGTGGAACTTCAGTGCTGACCGGCTCAAGGACACAATGCATGAGCTCCTGCTAGAGCTTCCCAAAAGGTTATTTTTCCTAATGATTTGAGCTCTTGAAGCCTTTAAATGCTCTTGCCTTTAAACCTTTTGTGTTGCACATCCTTTGCTGTTAGGCATCACGTGTAGGCGACCCGCTGCCTAATGCACTGGTTTTTTTAATTTAACGTGTTTCGCTTGAGAGGCTACTTAAGATTAGTGTAATTTCATGTCACACTAACACCTTTCCTGACTTGTCCATACAACACACATCAAGAAGTTTAAACTGCCTTCCCCCTTTGATGGCCATAATTACAAAATATTTACTGCTTTGAAATGCTCTTCACATTGCAGTAGATTAACATGCAGTAATATCGTAATATGTAGAACAATGTTTGTTATTAGTATTCTCTTTGAATGTGCATAATCATTTATTACCGTTTGTCTGCTTTAATTGCAATTTACTTAATTTATATACTCATCCCCTCTATTCGGACACTTGAGGGTCTGAATAAATTCATCATCATAAATTAAATGACGCTGTTATTAGAGTTTTAGTATAGCATCAAAGTGATGGTGGGCATGAGGGGAATTGTGTTAGTGTGCCGCAGCAACTTACTCCCACAGAGAGCTTTAGTATAGCATTCTGAAAAATGTTAAAGGGGCTGCGAAACAGTGCTTGAATGGATGTGGACTCTACATCAGATGGATTCTTTATGTCACACAGATGCTGACTCAAAAAGAATTACAGGAATCGATGAATGGGAATGGGAGTTATTCAGTGATGAAATTTCAAAATAAAAGCAAACAAAATGCTACCCTCAAATTGGTTTTTGCGGGTTTCCCATTCCCATTTCACTCTCCCAATGACGACACTGGGCAGGATCAATCAAAACAGCCTATCTGAGCATGTCGCAGAAGTTTGCACACCATGGTTCTTGCCAAGGCTGGTAGCGTCGTTTTCATGGTTACAACAACAAGCACGTGAACACCAAGCTAACCCAGCGATGCTTCATCGTCACGTTGGCGGCGTAGAAGGGAGCACTGATCAGTGACGTACCCTGACTTATGGATCTGAACTCGAGCATGAGCACGAGATACTGCGACGGAGTGACGGGTGACGGCCTGTGCAAGATATTAGAGACCTTTAGCCTAGCGCGTACTGCTACTGCTTACCACATACCATAGCCCGTCACTAGGAACGCGCTGATTGGTCACGGCGAGCAAGGTGCGCGTGCTGTTGACGGGAACGTGGCACCATCTGGTGCCGCCACCCGGTCATCCTCCACAAACTGACGATGTGCACTACTAAATGTGAAACGAACGGCTTTTTTTTTTTTCATCTTTCCTTGAGACCGAAGCGAACACTTGTAGTATGCAATGGCTTGATCGAATCGATTCCGCAAAGCCTTTCTCAGATACGTAGACAGGCGCTATAAGTGCTGTGTGCTAGGCCATAGGATGTGTACAGAGAGGCACCAAGTCCTTCGATGCAAAAAAATAGCCAGAGCCTCTGATGGTGTATTTTTGTTTTACTTGCTTTACAGTGCTTTTATCTAAGGCAAACAATTTGGTTTTGTTGATGTAATATAAAATGCAAAAACTTGATGAAAAGTATCTCTATTTATTAACACAATTTGCACTATAGTATTTACTGTTTGTCCCATCATCAAGCTCTCGCCCAATGATGTCATATCCACTGCTAAAAACCGCCACTGTATGGTGACACCGTCAGTGCCATGAATTTGTTTTTGTGAGCTAATTAAAATATTAAAAACTGGGGTATATGCGGTACGACCGATGCTAGTAGCATCGGCATAATTCATTCTATGCAACCAACAGTCAAAACAATGCACTATATGATTATATGTCAATGATTATATGTCTCGGTTATATATGATTATATGTCTTGAGGCCCCTTTAAATGCGATCTACGTCACATGGAGGGAAAAGGTCTCTTTAATATGGGCGCCACTGCTGCTAATTTGCCAAGATATTATATTTCAGATTCTTTTACAGCCACCTAATTCAGTAATGCTTATTTTCGCCAGCAAAATGCCCAAGCAATTCCTTTGCTATTAAAATTGCTGTGTTAAAATAAGCTTAAACACAGTGGCATCATTTAGTCAAAGCTATGCTAAGTACAAACCGCACGAACTTGAATACTTCGATCACACGACATATTAAGCTCAAAACAGTTTTGTAATTTTAATTTAATTTGCATAAAGCATGGTGTCAAAGCTCAAAAACTACTTTTGTTACGGTCCAGGCGGTTGTGTTACGGTACGTTCCGAGCAGTTGCAGACGGTTGCTGTGTAGCTTGAGGGCCCATTAGGCCCAGGAGCACCAGAATTGAAATTTTATCTCAAAAACTGGGCTGAACTACAGCTTTCACCTTGTCGACAAAGTTAAGTCAGCCATTGCGAAAGGCTACAACATCAGCAGTTACCGGTAAACATGCTGACCGGAGCCGCAACGACTACTTGTTCGAATGAAGCAGGTGGCTCATGCTTTGCAGGATGCCGCCATGTTTTCACGCTAGGTGCGCAAAAGCTGCAAGTCTAACTTCTGAATATTGCGCATGTATGCTAACACTACTTCCTTGCTGGCGTTCTGCGCATGTGCACTCGAGACCCATTATTCTGCTAAGCAAGCAATCACACAAAGCCATCAATGCTAAGACTCTACATATTCATACGTCAGCATTAGAGGGATCTGTGCTAGTGGAAATGGCTACTGCTGTCACGCATGACAGGCAACGCAGTGTGAAGCTTGTGGCATGACCACTACCTGCTTACTCTGGCAGATTGGGAAGAGCAACCTGGGTCTCACAAGCCCCACTGGTGGTGGTCTGAAACAGCCACTTGATGGGGCAGTGGCTTAACCGCTGCACCAGGAGTGGTACAAGGACTTCCAGCAATCAATTAATGTAAAGTGGAGAATGAGACTAATTCTGCATATATGAACATTAGCTACAACAGAATGAGCAGCAAGAGAAAATGCTAGCGCATTCAAACAATCCACTGAGGATCGCCCAAGAGTGCTAGCCCTTGTAAGGCTTTTTGCAGGGAGCATCTCTTGCCAGCAGCCCTTTTTTTTTAGTGGTGGTGTGTAATGGAAGAGGTGGGATGGTTTGACCCCATTTAGCTTGGATCCGCTTGCATGCTTTCTTCTCGCTGCTCACCCCCGCTTTTTAAAGGCAGCTGTGGGAGGTGCAAACATATAATAAAGCCCTGTGTCGCAGCAGAGGTCCTTTGACTACATATTTTATTAGGCAGGGTTTATTTCTGATGCTTGTTTTGGCAGACATAGCAATGATTGCCTTGTGCAGGATCATCTCGAGATTATCCATACGAAGTACGAACCTTTGTCACAACAATTTATTCATTCTTTCTGCATCATGAGCATTCGTCCTGGCCTGGTGCTCAGCTTGTTTAGAGTGAATTGTTTAGGAAATGGGTCTTTGACCCCGCCTTGAGTAGACAAAAACACCTTGTACCATTGTGCTCTTTGGCCACAGATGCCTTTGCACCATTTTGTGCCATAAAATATCTTCACCATCATAATCACCCGCCAGGACATAGTGTAATGCAGCTGTGCAGGGTGGTGGCACAATTTGTGAATGTCTCTGCACTGAACAAAGAACTCCGCATGGAAGCTGGGGAGAGGGCGTAATATTCAGTCTGAGTTTGTGGGCTCCTTGTCCCACACAGACTAGTTGCATCCACCATTCAGCTACTGAAACAGAAACCAAACTACATGCGAGAAATTCAACTAATTATTATTTGAGCATAGGTGGTTCTCACAAGGTCATCCATGTTTAATGGAGGCTTATGCATCATTCCAAAGCATAAACACTGTAAAAAATTTGGTGGTGTCTGTACCCCTTGAACAGAAGCCTTTCTTTCTGTTATGCTTGTGCTTTTATGAATATGAATACACTATGATCTCGGTGATATGAATCCCACGGGGTCGCAAAAAAATTCGTATAAACCGAATTTGTATCATTCAGAGGAACAAAATTCTTATGTAGAAGCATAGGAAATGTATTCACGCATATCTGTTTATGGCTGACGGGATTTATTCATGGCTGTGCGGCCACAGCTCACTACTTACTGTACCTACCGCGCGGCTGGCAATCACAACGTCCACGATGTGCGGGCCACACTGCCACTCGCTGCTCCCGGTGCGTACCGCACGGTTAGTGATTGCGGCGTTGGTGACGTATGGGCAGCGTTTAGTGCTCGAGAATGCAGCTGTGGCCCGTGTGTTCGTATCATTCATAGTGGCATGGGAAACATTTGGGAGCATCCAGAATTCCTCACATTGAGCACAGTGCGCTCCAGCCAGGGAATTTTATAAATTTGTACTATCGCGAAATTATATCAGTCTTGTTCGTATTGCCGAGATTCTCATCCGAGCAACATAACAAGCTTGGTACTGCGCGTAGGAAAAGAGAAACTCTAGAGAATAAAGTGCAGAGGGAGGGAGAAAACGCATACAACAGGCAGCTGAGCTCATCTTCAGGCTGTCCATATTTCTGTGCTATCTCTAATTTGCTTCCTTTTAGTTACAAAGCAAGCATCGCATTAAAATGCTTGGTAGCTATTCAAGAGGACAGCCTGTTTCTCTTACAGTGAGAATGTATAGAGCGTGGATGGTAAAGGAAGTGGGAGATGGCGCATTGTATGAATGCCACATTCAGAAACTTGTGCACAAACTGCTGTCACTGCACGCTGGGAAGGCCAACTTTTCACTCCGTTTACCTAAACCTGCGCTGAGAGCATTTGCTGTTGAGTTGTGCGCGCTTTGCTAGTATTGAATCTGGGTTCCTTTGACCAGCGAAAACACACACCTCCCAAAGAGCTTAGCAGCACTCAACAGAGTGGTGGTTTAGAGACAGAGGGCTCGAGACATTACGTTCACGCTTGGCTGTGAAACTTGGGGTGGGTAAGCTGCTGTTGATGTTACATAGAACGTTGGCCAATGTCTCTGGATAAGGCTCGGGTTGTGTCTGATGGAAAATTCTCTGTAGGCCTCGTGCTTAAAAATCTAACCGACTGATGGGCAAACCCACCGCGCTGGCTCAGTGGTTATGGTGCTCAGCTACTGACCTGAAAGATGCGGGTTCAGTCCCGGGCCGCGGCGGCTGAATATCGACGGAAGCAAAATTCTAGAGGCCCGTGTACTGTGCGATGTCACTGTGCATTAAAGAATCCCAGGTGGTCGAAAGTTCCGGAGCCCTTCACTACGGCGTCCCTCATAGCCTGAGTCGCTTTGGGATGTCAAACCCCCATAAACATAAACCAAACCGACTGATGTGCACGTTGCTTTGATGGCAGTGGGAGACAAATGAAATGTGAATGCGTGCTTGAGACAGAGGGCTCGAGACATTACGTTCATGCTTGGATGTGTGAAACTTGGGGCTGGTCAAAGCTGCTTTTGATATTACGCAGAATGAAGGCCAGTGTCTCTGGGTAAGGCTGGGGTTGCGTCTGATGCAAAAGTCTCTGTAGGCCTCGTGCTTAAAAATCTAACCCACTGATGTGTAGGTTGCTTTGGTGGCTGTAGGAGGCAAATGAACTATTAAGGCCTGCTCGGAAGTTATGAGGAAGCACCAGAACTTTTGCAGAGTTTGCTACTTGCCAGTGACTGGCTGTAGTAGTTGCTCGGCCTTTGAATAAACTTTTTGTAATGCTATAGACGAAAAACTCTGACAATGGATATTTGATTTCATTGTTTCATTCCGAGACAGAACTCGGAGCGAGAGGAAACTGCTGAATGTGTGATGATAGCGCATGCTGCTTTACACTGTCAGTCAATCGGTTGAACTATGTTGCTAAAGGTTGAATTGGGAAGAGATGAAAGTGCCACGAGGAGTGTGAAGGAAGAGGCATGAGGAGGCAAAAGCCAGTTAGTATCTTGGAATAAAGAAGAGCTATGCAAACATGTGTTTAAAGTTTTCCTTTACATATGTGTTGATGGCACCTACCATCAGCACAACAGCAATGTCTCCAGACGAAGCGTCTATTTTACTGTGCAGTGGCAGACACCGGCTTCGCCTTCTGTTGCGGCCGTGCAACCTGCTCGGCTGTCTTCGGGGACGGGCCGAGCAGGCCTTCTTCTGTGTGGCGACCAAGCGTGCAGAGCGTTCCCACGCTGCCGGTGTGGTTCTCAACGATGAGAAGCATGTGCTGGTGTTTCTGTCAGGGCCATCTGAGCTGCGCATTCAGCTGGCCGTGTGGCTGGGCGCTGAGTTCAAGACCAGCCTGCACCGTCTGGAGCTGGCTCCCTGGGAGCTGTCCATGACCGCAGGCCTGGGTGTCTCGCTGCTCAACCTGGGGCAGAACACCCAGGAGTACTGCCTGGAGGTTGGCATGGGCGACATGAAGCTGAGATTCAGGTGCGGCCTCTGTTTGTTGCGAAAAACTACATGGGCTAATCTTTTGCTTAACACAAACAAATCAGCGAAAAGATGAGGGGGAGCCACATACGCCTGCATAATGGTCGCGGCTTCTAAGAGGCGGCTAGGACCCACTGCCTTCTTCGTGCTGAAGGAATTCGAAGCAGAGGGGTGAATGATAGTGACCACTAATAAGTTCAGTGCATTAGGCTTAAACGATCAAGAGTCTTCATTACACCAATGGAGAGCAGGTGCAACACTACAACACTATCGCTCTAGATCTAGCACAGGGTTAAAATGGTAACTGTGCCAGTTTTAGTGCTCAGAGTGAATGAGCGCACTTAGTGCAGTAAGCAAATTGGTTTTGAGGAAAGCCAAGACACAGTAACTGTCTCACTTCTCTGCAGACACCTCAGCCGTGCCATGGGGGAAGGGATGGAGGATGGAAGAGAGAAATGGGTGCCATAGTGGTGGGCTGTGGAGAAGTTTCGACCACCGCCTGGGCTTTTTAAAATGCACTGTTGAGTGATCTATCCTCTTATTACATATTTTCCGCACCATAGGAGATTTTTCTGAACACATTAGATTTGCCACTTATTTCACTCTAACCCCATCCACTTCAAAACTGCCATTGAATGACTTTTCCTGTTCATGTCTAGCCCACCCCTCATGTAGAACCCTCATGTATTGAAAATAAATAAATTAATTAATTTGTGGAACACAGGCATGCGGTTCTTAAATAAGCTGTGACTAATATTCCAGAATAGCTGCCTGTTCTTTGTGATGTGTCCCTCCTTTCACCTGTACCCATCTTAAAATTTGGTCATCTCGCAGCCATGAACTGGGCAAGCCCAAAAAGAAGTTTTATACTGACTAGCAGCTCTGAATACCAGCAACAGGCACCAGGCAGTTGGAAAGCTCACAGGGAAGCACTGCCTGGGCATCATGAGGAAGTGTGTCTGGTGGAATAAGCCTTGTACCAACAAGTCCAGTTCTTTTAGGAGCTCATAGATTAGTCAGTCAGTGATCAATGACTTGGAACAGGCAAAGCAGAATGGTAGGTCTAAAAGTGAATACTGTAAAATCTTGTTAATTCAGCCTTGAAGGGACCAAGAAAAATGTCTGAATTTTCGAATGGCCCTCGAAAGACTGCTGAAAACCGTTTGCATCGCAGTATTTTTATCTGATGAATGCTTGAACAATGGTTGTCTACGTTCGAGATGAAAACTAAGCAACAGCAACAATTTTTCATGGTTCTGTCAAACGCTTTGTTTTGCGCACACAGTTGGAACTGTCAAAGAATTGCTCCGAAATCATAAAGGCCTCCGCGGCCCTTTTTGCAGTGCGATGCAGTAGCAGTGATGCCTCCTCACAAATGGCCCTATCGCATTTTGAGGATGTTTCACCGCACGGACTATGAACAGTACGTTTCAGCATACTGGAATAAGCATGTGGATGCTAGCGGGGGGATATATGTAGGAACCTTGCCAGGCATGTTAAACGAAGACTGGCACTACAGAAAAAGACAAGGACAAGAGCAAGAGGGTACTACACACAAATCTATGCCTTTTTCTGCCACGCCATTCTTCGCTTAATATGCATCACCAACTTTCCCAAACCTCTACACTTCTTTGCCAGGCATCTACAGTTGATCAGTACGTGATGTTGTTTGCTGTGCAGCCGACCCTGTCTCCTTCATTGCAGTGAACACCAAACAATTTCGAAACTCCTTTCCTTAACCATGTAATACCCAAGCATTGAAAACATGATATAAAAGTTGTGAGCTTCAAGGTTAATCACAGATAATCACAGAGGGAACGGAAGAAGCTTGTGAAGAGGAAGTCCATTAACGAGTTAGCGGTAAGAGGGAAAATACAGGGATTCAGGATATCGCTGCAGAACAGATATTCGACTTTAACTGAAGAAGACGATCTTGATGTCCATACAATGAACGATAATCTGACAGCTATCATTACGGAGTGCGCAGTAGAAGGAGGCTGTAGGACGGTTCGAGAGAATACCGGCAAGCTATCTCAGGAGACGAAAGATCTCATTAAGAAACACCAAAGCATGAGGGCATCTAACCCTACCGACAGAATAGAACTGTCAGAGCTATCAAAGTTCATAAATAAGCGCAAGGTAGCCGACGTAAGGAAGTTTAATATGGAGAGAATCGAGCATGGTCTTAAGAACGGAGGTAGCCTAAAGGGGTGAAGAGGAAACCAGGCTTAGGTAAAAACCAGATGTATGCGTTAAGAGACAAGCAGGGCAATGTCATTAGCAATATGGATAAGATAGTTAAAGTAGCTGAAGAGTTCCACACAAATATCTACAGTAGCCAATGTAATCAGAGCATTATTGAGAAAGGCAGTAGTGCACAGCAATGTGTCATCCCGCCAGTAACAAAAGATGAAGTAAAGAAAGCCTTAGGGGCAATGCAAAGGGGAAAAGCAGCTGGGGAGGATTAGGTAACAGCAGCAGCTCTGTTGAAGGACAGAGGGTAGATCGTGCTAGAAAAACTAGCCACTCTGTATACGTTATTTCTTATGACCTCGACTGTACCAGAAGCTTGGAAGAATGCAAACATTATCTTAATCCATAAGAAAGGAGATGCCAAGGACTTGAAAAACAACAGACCAATCAGCTTACTGTCCGTTGCCTTCAAGGTATTTACTAAGGTAATTGCTAATTAACCAAATCAACCAAATGATCCGGCAGGCTTTCGTAAAGGATATTCCACAATAGATCATATTCACACTATCAATCAGGTGATAGAGAAATGCGCAGAACATAACCAACCCTCAAATATAGCCTTCATTGATTACGAGAAAGCATTCGACTCAGTGGAAACCTCAGCAGTCATACAGGCATTGCGGAATCAGGGTGTAGAAGAGCCTTATGTCAAAATACTGAGGATATATATAGCAACTGCACAGCGACCGTAATCCTCCATAATGTCAGCAATAAAATTCCAATAACGAAGGGCGTCAGGCAAGGAGACACGATCTTGCCAATGCTGTTCACCGCATGTTTGCAGGAGTTATTCTGAGGCCTGAATTGGGAACAGTTGGTAATAAGAATTAATGGAGAATGCCTAAATAATCTGAGATTCGCTGATGACATTGCCTTGCTGAGTCACTCAGGAGGTGAACTGCAAATCATGATCAGTGAGTTAGACAGGCAGAGCAGAACGATGGGTCTAAATATTAACATGCAGAAAACCGAAGTAATTTTCAACAGTCTCGAATGTGAACAGCAGTTCACAATTGGTAGCGAGGTGCCGAAAGTGGTAAGGGAGTATGTCTACTTAGGGCAGGTAGTGACAGCTGATTCGGATCATGAGAGGGAAATAACTAGAAGGATAAAAATGGCGTAGAGCGCATATGGCAAGTTCTCGCAGATCATGAGTGGCAGTTTACCAATATCCCTCAAGAGAAAAGTGTACAACAGCATAATCTTACCGGTACCCACCTACGGGGCAGAAACGTGGAGGCTAACGAAAAGGGTTCAGATTAAATTAAGGACAGCGCAGCGAGCCATGGAAAGGAAAGTGATAGGTGTAACGTTAAGAGACGGGAAGCGGGCAGAGTGGGTGAGGGTACAAACGCGTGTTAATGACATCCTATTCGAAATCAAGAAGAAGAAATGGGCTTGGGCGGGGCATGTAATGCGAAGGCAAGATGACCACTGGTCCTTGAGGGTAACGGAGTGAATACGAAGAGAAGGCAAGCGTAGCAGGGGGCGGCAGAAGGTTAGATGGGCGGATGAGATTAAGACGTTTGCAGGCATAGGGTGGATGCGGCTGGTGAAGGACAGGGTTGGAGAGACATGGGAGAGGCCTTTGCCCTGCAGTGGGTGTAGCCAGGCTGATGATGATGAATTCCTTTGTTGTAGAAATGTACAAGACTGGGAGGTAATTACAATAAAACATTGATGATTTGAACCTCGTTAATTTTAAATCCCAGATAATTTGAAGAATTTCTGCAATCACATAACTTTTAATGTAAATTTGACTGGGTAATTCGAAGCGGCGGGCTGCACTGGTTAATTCCAAGTACTAGGGTGCTGTGCGGGAATGCCGTATCCAGATTTCGCCGCAAACCAATGAAGCGATGGTCCCTCGGAGCTGCACGGCAGCACTGCAGAGCAATGCTGATGCTTGATGTGCAAACCACCCCAGCCCCGGTTCTCCCAGCACAAACCAGTCTTTGGTGTGGCTTGCAGACCGCTGAAGCGCGGCCTGCAGAGAAGACGTGCTTCACTTCAACACAGCCATAGATACTACTGGTTTCAAAGTAACATGTTCTTGCTTCATCAGAGCATGACCAGACTGGAGGCAGCAGTCCGTGTGCTCTTTGCTTCTCGCCAGCCCGGTCAAGACAATGTCTAGAGAAGACGCTGACATCAAAACACCTGCCACCCTTAGCAGCGGCAGTGCGTGTCCCGCGAGGCAACCATCCTTGCTCTATGCCAGTGGTGGGTTGACAGTGCCTAATGTCAGCCTGTGCAGTTTATTTCAGTGATGTGCCATGGTTAGAAGGTTGGGTTACAAGCATCTCGACTACTTTTATGATCCATCACATATAAGTCGACCTTTCTTCATAAAAACGCTCATCTGAAATTGGGGGCTTGACTTGTACGCCAAGCCTACCTTTTTGTGGTGCCTAAGGTTAATCTGTAATGCTAATAATCATCATCATCAACCTGACTACACCCACTGAAGAGCAAAGACCTCTCCCATATTTCTCCAATTAAGCCTATTCTGTGCCAGCTGCTGCCACCCTATGCCCAAAACTGGTAAATCAAGAAAAATTTGAAACTGCTCCATCACGTGCCGGTGCAACATTGCAGTGACAGAAGTTTTAGGCTGTTTTGTCATTTGGGTCAGATTCTGCATGAATTTATCTCTCTAGTTGGCCTCCTTCATCTCTGACCTTCCTTTAATGAATATGCTGAAAAGGACTGTTTCTTTGAGTATGCTAGCAATTCGTGTAGTTCAGTCAGCATAAATTAAAATTCTGTCACATTTTTGTGCTCTGCATTGCACACGATGGGCATTACACAGAATTAATATGAACTGTAGTCAGTGGCTGCTTCTTCATTTTCTGCCTTCTCACCGCTGCAGTGAGGAGGTGGTTGAGCAGCTGGCGCCACCGGCACTCTTGACAGAGAACGGCAGCCGGGCGCTGCTGCTGGCACTGTGCAGGCATGCGCACAGGCACGTGCTTCCAGTGCCCTACGAGGAGATGCCGCTGCACAGCGTGAATCTGCCGTCCCTCTTCTCTGTCAACCATGAGGGAACAGTGGAGGTGCATGCGTCTGCGCCCATCCCCCAGCTAGTCAAGTGCCTCTCAAATGCCGCAGAGCACACGCTCTTTGGCATCCTGCCACTAGTGTTCGAAGAAGAAGACACTGAAAGCATGCAGTGAAGTTAGGCTACAAAGGCTGTCTGTGCGGAAGTTTTTGTTTTGCTGTGAAAGTGACGAACAGTGTTGCAGAACGAGTATGACTGTTTCTGGAAGCGAGTAGACTGTTTTCATTTGCTGGTAGAAGGGTACGATGGTACTGAGGCACTGTGTACAATGTGTTCCAAGATCCCGAGGCATAGTCTACAATATGTATGATGACCCCAAGGCACTGCTTACAATGTCTGCAATGACCCTGAAAGAAAGCTACACCAGAGTCTTGAATGGTTCTTGAAATCCCCCTCCGCCCCCACTTCCCCCAAATTGGTCAGCTGCAGTGCCTTGAAGTTCAAATGGGGAGAAAACAGTACTGACACTTGAAACAAATGCCAGGACTAGTGCAGCCTATCTATCATGCTTGCTGGATTTATTTGAGAACTAAACACTACTTCACACTTATCACTTTGGGTGCAGCATAGTGTGTTGAACAGTGCCAAAATGAGACTGAAGTGTAGCTAAAGTTGAAAGCTTTTATCTTGTGAACACTGCCTTCTGCAGCTGCCTTTCCTTGCACATGTGCTTTTTAGACAGTCGTATAGGATTGGGGACATTTAGCATTTGTGCAGCACAAGAACACGAGGGATATAAGCTGCCTTTTTTTTTGTGTGTGGTGATGTACAGTGCCCTATGAGCCAAGCCCCATGGCATGGGCATTGTGATGCAACGTGATGCATAAAATTTGTAATCTCACACCCTCATATTCATTGGCTACATGATTCTCCTGTTAAAGAATAGGCTTTAACGGAACTCGCAGATTCAAAAAAAAAAAATTCCTGCTGTAGAGTACAAACTAAATGTTCCGCGTTAAATTACTCCACACTGTTCTGGCAGAATGCCCACAGTTGGGTCCTTTGCAGTGATGTTTCGAGAATCTGTTATGTCCTGTCTCTGTGTCTGAGTGCATCCATTTTTTTTTTATCTTTGCCAACAGATGCAATGTTTTCCTTGGTCAAATTGCAAAGTTTCTTTGTGGCAGGCCTATTTAGGAAATGCTTCCTAGCTGTTTTTATGAAGATTTTTATTGTGTTATCAAAATGTGAGTGTGTATTCTTTAAAATGTGTACATATCTTGTTCCTCAGCATCTCATTGAAATCATAGCTAACATAGTTTACCACTGTCATCTATTGACTTTTATGGCAGTACTATAACTGACAAGCAGTCCTTTTCACTTTTAATGACCGATGCAAGGTATTGCAAAAAACCAGGGGTAGCTGGATTTTTTTCTTTTTCTTTTTAAAGAGCGCACATAAGGGGGCAAGTGTGTTCTGAGGAAAGTTAACTCTAAAATGTTTCTTCGCTCAACCATTGCGTTTTTTAGGAGGTCCCTAAGATGGAGTACAATTCAATGAAAGGAATGGATGCCACTGACAGTTATGAAGCTTAAAAGATACTGCTTTCTGAATTTGTTGCCCCTGCACTGTTCAGTTGTTTCACAATGTTTTACCAGTGATTTGCTCTTGTTATGGGTTCATTTGAATAAAGAAACTTCAAATGCACCTTGTCACAAAAGATTGCCATTGAATGAGTGAAGCTTAAGTGTGCTTTTCGTATGCATTGGCCAGAACAAACTTGTAAAGGGCAACAGACCAGTTAATGCCCTCAAAACTGGCCATGGTAAAGAGCTTTGTACAGTGCAAAAAACCAAATTTTAGAGTAGAAGCACATACACACCAGTACTGTCTCAGAACTGATGTTATGCAGAAATACATAAAAGATGTGGCTAAAGCACATGCATGATGTGTGCAAAGACGTCTGTGAGGGAAAAAAATCATTAGCAGTAGCCAACAGTAAGGATAAAAGGTAAAAACCAATATTACCCTGCAGTAAAATCAGTGTCAAAGAACAAACTCTTCTGAGGTTTAACGATGGTTTGCTGATGCAGTGATCTTTGTTCTTGGCAATGTGGCACTGAAGACTCTCTGACAGCTTCCATGTCACTTTCATTTGGGTTGCATTAGCCGCGACATTGACCGTTAATTCTTGAACATCTTCTGCCAACTACAAGATGGGTTAGGTAGGTAAAGGATTATCCAATTCTAAAGTGAACAGAGGCACTTGTGAGGGAGCTAAATCAGAGCTACTGAGGGCGTCACACTGGAATGACATGCATTTTAATGCGCAGATGCAAGAAGTGCAGGAACCATCACGACTCCCCGCACTAACTGTGCTTGCTTGTCAGTTCGCTAGTCTCCACCATAAGGCATGTTCTTATTCACTCTAGAAGTGAACGGCTGTGTACTAGGTAGCAGGCGAATGGAGGACTTTGTTATGGCTTGTCGATGTATGATATCGATGCCATTGCAGCATGTTGTAACCAGTGGTTGCTGTATGACAGATTTTCTCCAGGGTGACTGATGTCGCCGAAGTGGTTTGTCTGATCTGAAAACTGTTGCGTTCTCCCGCTGTGTAAAGGCATTGCCCTTAATCATACTTTACAGCCCCATAAGGACGTTCTCAAGGATGTATCACCTGTGGTCGTGTAATATGGGTCACTGTTGGACCCTGTGCATTAGCGGCACGCCCGACTCTTAAGAGGGTTAGAAGCCTTTTTTTTTTAATGTGATATCAATTAGGTTGCCGTCTCACAAGAAGTTTCAGGCTTCTCTGTCATGAAATTCCCTGATTAGTAGATAGAGGTCACATGGCCTTGTGACATCATCACAGCCTGCCCTGATGGGCCACCGATTGGTTGAGAGTGGTCATGAGACCTTGTGACATCATCACAACCTGGCCACCAGTTTGTGAGCAACGTACCAATCGTGGCAAGTGACAATTAAAAAAATTATTGGTCATGAGACCGCCACAATGTGTAATTGACTTTGATTAAGACAATTGCATGGAAATGGCTGAACTGCATGTGTACTGTGAACAATAAATAACTTGCCATGAACTAATTGCTCTCGCATTTTCTTCGTCAAGAATGTGGGTAAAGAGGCCCTTAAGTGTTTTTTTTTGTGTGGCATGGTGCAGTAGAAATTGCAGTTCTGGCCACGAGTCATCACTCCTGGACCCTGGAAGTGGTAACTCAAGGCTCAACCGTGTCTCTACTGTTTAGTGGTGGCGCGAATGTGCAGAGAAGTGTTGGTGCAGACCACTGGTTGACAGCCACGAATACAGCAAGGAGGTTTAAAACATCTTGTGAACTGACTGTGGATTTCCAGGTAGTGGGAGATGTTATGAAAACAAGCAATAGACTATACAACTACTACTTTGTTTCATGCATTTACTTAAGACAGTGAAAAAGAAAAAATTTACTTCAGTTCATTTTTTTTTTGTCTTCTTAAGCTGTCCCACTGCATTGCACTTCTCAGTCTGTGCTTGAAGGGGCTCTGAAACACCTTTTGAGGGGAGTACATAACCAACTCAATCACTAGATTCTGTCGTCATGAACATCTTAGCCAAATTATTACACTTCTACATGCAGTAGAGAACCCACAATCGCTCGCAAAAGTTGGAAAGTCCTTTCCGGCGACTTTTTCGTGCTCACGCCCTCCTCCGTCACACGCTGTTGCATAATTCTGTCAAGAGATGGCTATTGGTTAGATTCTTGCAGGCGTCCCGAAGCTACCATGACTGCTGTCAATCAGCAGCGTCGCTCCGGCGGGTCAGGTGGCTCCGTCCCCTGGGGGATTCCCCGTGGTGGTGCCCACGCCGGAGGAGCACCTACCTTCCGGCATGCAAAAAGTGACGAGAGGTGAGGGAAAGGCACGTAGACGCTGAAATTCATATTTTGACTAGACATAAATTAGCTTCTACAAAATGTATTTAAAAAATTCTTGCTGAAGGATATTCATGAAGCGACGTCTTTTAACATCCCAGGAATACCACCCCTTTCAGAGACCCTTTACCAGCCGGGTCACTGGAGACGCACGTTTCAATTTATGTACTGAATTTGAGTACGCACACATGGCTCAATTCATGGTTTTTGTCTGTTGGGAAAACACGAGAAGAGGGGCTTTAGTGAGCAGCAACAGGTTCAAGGACCTTGAGAACAAGGGCATTTCTTTTGCGAGAATGCGACAGTAATATGGTGAGCTGACGTGTCTGCTGCATGAAACGCCTTGTAATGTACAGAAAAGAAGTTTGTTTAGCATAAAGCATCAAATAAAGGTGGTTTTGTACCATTAATAACCACTGGTCTGGCTGTTGTTTATTTTCTCCAGCTGCCATAGAGAACCAGAAGGGCACACCAGCAGTTTTGGGCTTGGTATCCCATCACTTACCTTTCCTATTGTTTACCATGCTTCCCTGCAATTTGCAGGAAAGCAGTGTCTAGGTCCTTTCTCATTTCTTGACTGAGGATTGGGAGCGACATACAAAAGGCTCTTTAATGAAAAAGAGAATTCAGCCAGCGAATAAAAACTGCTGACATGCTACTTTGCATTGAAGGGAGTTTGAGAGAAATTCATTAAGATAAGGGTGCACAGAACAGTTTAAAATAATTTAAAAGAAAATAAAAGTATGCAGTCATAGAATAGTGCTGAATGGATATCAAGGAGGGATACAAAATGATTTTAGTTTGTTAACAAGACTAATGTCCTGCAGATGAGCAAACAAAAAATTCAGTGCAGGGTGCTGTACCTGTTACTAAATGATTCTCTTGTCGAAACTTTGGCAAGCACCTTGGGACTTTCCCCACCCTTGTTCACTTTGCGAACACAGCCATCTGCTAGCTTTAGGATGTCTGGCATCTGCGACTAGCGGCCAGTCAGCCATGGGTCAACATGCAAGCAAAGCAAGCGAAAGTAGCGAAAGCAAGTAAATAAAGCCAGTTCATCGCTTTTTGAAGCTACGAAAAGGGCTCTGTGAACAAAAATTTCGTATAGGCCCAAATTTGAAGAAGTGGATATTTTGTGCTTTGCCTGTAAAACGGAAACAGAGACCAAAGAGCACTCGGTTTTGAGGTGCGCAGAACTTCGCCCAGCCCTCCCCTAGGGAACAGTTCTTGGAGTCCTCTTGAGTGCCCCTGCTCTCCCACTGGAATGTGCGGGGTTTACTGGGGTGGGGAGTACGGAGGGGAGGTTAGAAGATTGGTAAAGGGAATCTAGAGAGGGAAAAGATATGGTCATATGGTGTCCTCGGCTGAGCCGCGCTGCCTCCGTGCCGGTGCTTAGGAAGTGACGAATACCACACGAGTGGCACGTCCACTTGCACCTCAGCCGAACGTGCAAAACATTCTCAGAGTGCCGTTGCTCTTTCTGCCCTCTGTTCACCGTGGTCAGAGGCCATTTTTACGAGCAGTCAGCAATTTGTACCTCTTCAGTAACAGCGCGCAGGACCGGCGTTCATCATGGTCAATTCGGGAACCACGACCATGCTCACGAAATACTGCGACTGTGCTTGTGTAGGTTTGTCAGACACACCACGGCGTTATGCTCGCTGGTTTTGATGCATACGCTTTAGAGCAGCTAGAGTGACTTCCGAAAATATCTGCCGACGATTCTCAATCCAATCTCAGCTCCCCACATTGTCACTGTATTGATATATCTTTTAACCTATGCTCACGTTGACAAAAAGTATGTCATAAAGTTCAGGCGCGCCAGATGAACCGCATTTGCCGTTCGCCGCACTAAAAATATTGACGAACCTATAATTTTTTCAAACGGTCAAGGCACTGCGCTCGCCGGCCGGTGGCTGCATGACTGCAGCGCGAATGCATTGCAGCCGCTGCAATATTCAACATTTCTTTAAAATATGCCCACTTGTGATGCTTCGCGTTTTTCCTCTTCGTCGATGCTTCCTATCGGCCACTGTGTAGTGATATTGTCTGCGCCAACAGCGTCGTCCGCCCGCGACGTCTGCTAGCGCGAGCTGCACGACGGGATTGCACCGCGCTCCACCGTCGGTCTCCACGGTGGCGCGGTGGCGCGCTCTCATGTCGTGCTCGTCCCAGGCGAACGTAAGGCACTGCACGAGTGGCATCCCGCCGAACGTGGAGCACCGCACGAGTGCGTGGAAAACTCCACGAGTGCCGTCAGCCGAAGACACCAATAGTCAAACTAGACATTTTAAGAACGAAATTGAAGGAAAAGGGATAAAAATCAATTAACAATGGGGCAAGTGTAGGCTAGGCAGCGCAAGTTGCCGCCCGATGCAAAGGATAAAGCCGTTATCATTCAAGCTAACCAAGCGGCCAAGCCAAGCCGAATTTGTTGAGCCACAAATTCAATCGCCATCGCATCGGCTGCAGTACTATGGCTGCGTTCCAATACTCCCAAGTAGACGGCTACTTAGACGTCTAGCCGGACAGCCGCCATCTTGGGACGCGTTCCATTTCTCGGCGAAGCAGTCTCATAAGACTGCTTCGCCGAAGTCCACATCGATGCAGGCTAACTTGCTGTCTAAAGATGGCGGAGCTGATATACGCGGATGAGCGAGGCGTGCTCTTGCGGGCGTCGGACTGTACACGGAGTATAAAAAAGGAAAAATGTGAGTCATTCCATAATGTTATTTGGTACGCAAACTAGTGGCTAATTAATCTTCGTGGACGTGCGATTCCTAGCAGTGAATCACGCAGGAGAAAATCGTGCAGTTGAGAGCTTTGCTACAGCAGCGGACGCTGTAGGTCTGTTTACGTGATCCGGACGATGCCGGATCTTAATTAGCACTTGATTTTAGGGAATACTCGTCGCTGTCGTTGGCTTCCTCGACGGGCGTTAAGACGGCTGGCGTGACGGTTAACAAATGTGTTCTTCTGTTGCTGTATTAGTTGCATCAACTCTTTCGCGTGCATTCTTTTTTATCTCTACACTCTCAGAACAAATACACCGGCATGTTGCGAATTGATTTTAGTCGTTGCAGGATTAAAGATCGCTGCTGTATTTAGGTCTCTCGCTGTCTCCGAGTGCCACGTAGGGCAGACAGCGGGTTTAATGTCACGTATGTGTTTTCCTGTTGCAGTGTATATTAGCCGTATCGTATTTCGCGCATATTAATTACAGTCTTTCGTATTCTTATGTTTACAGGACCGTCTGGACGAGCACGTTCGAGGAGCATGTACAGTTGAGCATCAATAATAAAAGAATAATCGCATATCTCTTTAGCGTCGTCTTCGGAGAGCGGTCCCGTCTGCTACAAGTAGACTGACCGATAGGCACATCCACCAGTCCGGTTTACGCGCAAATTCATTCCAGAAGAAATGTGTAAACTTGTTGAAAACACGTTTTTAATTATCTTTATTGCTCAGTTTGTGAAAAATAGTAGTACAACTGTTCATAAGCTTTAGTTACATTATTATGCCGCGAGGCGGCGTGAGCACTAGACAAGTTCCAATACATGGACATGTAGACTGCTTCCTAGACGTCACACTAGACGTCTTGTTAGACGTCTAGAGTATTGGAACGCAGCCTATACCGGTGCGATGCAAGTCGTCGTACCGATATGGTGCAGTTAGCCGTTGCTTCTCGGCATAAAGTGTTCTAGCTCTAGGCCCGCGACTGCGCGTACGCGCGTATCGTAGCAGGCATGCCTCAAAAGTGCTTCGTGCCGGGCTGCCCTGACACTGTTCCGGACGGCGAGGTGCGCCATTTCTTTCGGGCTCCGAGGGATGCGGCCCTGCTCGACGCCTGGCACGACGCGATCGCCAGGCCCGACAACAAGAGAATGGACGCCAAGTCCCGGGTGTGCCACGTCCACTTTCACGCGGAGGACATCATGAGGGAGTTCGTGCACAACGTCAACGGCGACGTGGTTGTCATTCCGCGCGACAAGTGGGCACTCAGAGAGGGGGCCATTCCACTGCTGTTTCCCTCGTACCCCAAGTTCCTGTCGAAGCAGGCCTTCCATCAGCAGCGGCAGACGCGGAGCTCAGCCCGGCGGGAGCCGCTGCTCTTCGAAGACCCCGACGATCCTTCCGGAGCCATAGCCACCGCGCCGCCCCCGCCGCCGCCGGCCCCGAGCGCGGTCGAGCAGGCCAGGGAGGCCGCGCGACATCAGCTGTGCGAAGAGCTGTCGGCGCTGCCGCGGCGGACTGAGCGGTTTCACGGCTGGTCCGTCGAGCGGGGCGCCGACGAGTCGGTGGTGTTCTTCAAGCTGCGTGTGTGCGACCAGGTGGCCCAGGTCGAGCGCGCCGTCATTGTGGCTAGTGACCTGAAGCTCTGCCTGAATGCTGGCGGCAGGAAGGTTCCGTCGAGGACGTACGCGAACGCGGATGGCTTGCTGTTCACCTGCCTGGACGGGCTCCGCTGCTTCCTGGACTACGTGGGCAGCCTTCGGGTATGCGCGGGCTGCCCCGCCGAGCTGTACCCGCACGTGTCGCGCTCCTCGACGGCCGCGAGGCACGGCGCGTCGTGGCACCACAAGACGTGCGCGGTGCTGGGCACGCGGCCTGTGTGCCCTGCCTGCCACAAGCTGCGCATGACGTTCGCCAAGCGCGCCAAAGGCCTGTACCGCGGCTCGGGCGGGGACGCGGCGGCCGCCCGCGCTCTGCGCCGCAAGGTGATCCGGGCCACCGTGCGCAGGGAGCGCATGAAACAGGAGCTGCGCGCCATGAAGAAGGAGGTGCAGAACGTTAGCAAGCACATGGTCGACAAGGTGCTCGAACTCTTGCCGCGCGAGCAGAGAGCTGCCGTGGCCACCGCTTTTCGCAAGGCGAGCTGAGCGCCTTGGAGAACCCTGCAAGCGCCCGTGTCAACCTCACGAGAAACGCCAGACGTTCGAGTGGATATCAGGGCCGGTGCACCCGTGTTCAGATCTTCTGCCTACTGGGTTTGCTTATTAGCCGAGAAATATTTTCCTTGGCTGTTCAAAAATAGGCAGTCTTTTTGCCTTGCCTGTTCACTAGCGAACAGACTACCTTGGCAACCTGATTTAGGTGTTGCCAAAAGTCCTTGGCATGGTTGGAAGCCAACCTTTCATGTTTTAGCGTATTTATGTGCAGAACTCTTGGCACCCTTTAGAAGTTGAAGGGCACACTGCGGACAAAATTAAAGTTGGCCCATAATGATGGCTCACAATGTTCGAGGACAGAGGTTACTCTGAGAAATCGGAGCTTTTTATAAACTAGAAAAAGTGAAGTACGAGTGTGGGCAGCAAGGACCTTTTTATAAGCAAATTCGACATGTCAGAAAGTTGATTTTTCACAGATTACTGAGACTACGTTACACCATCTTTTCCAAACAGTGGTCACGGGCTCCTTTTTGATCTTGACATCATGAGTTTGAATTGAGTGGTGGGAAAGAGAATTAATGTTCTGTTTCTAAATTGAATCTAATGAAATTCTAAACTACTGAATGCATATATGCTGCTGAACAAAAATGCCAGCATAGCCAGACAGAGCCAGCCATCAGTCGATTTTTGCTGAGACCAAAGACTGAATGGAGTTGTTCACGGTGTTCCTTTACGGCTTGATTGGAACCAGAGGTAGCAGTAAATGTTTTGTAATGATACCACAGCCTAAAACACTTAACAGATGCGTCCACCTCACTGACTTCTGGACTTTAGCTTTGGGCTTATTTGGCTCTACATGCATTGTTTGGATTGTGTGTCTTGCCTAAAGAAAAGTTTCTAGGACATTATTCTGGAAACTGTTTTTAACTTGATTTTTTTTTATATTGCTTATTAGTGTGTTGCCAACATGTTCCACTCGTCTCGCATTTGTTCATAATGTATATTTATAGCATTCATACAGTGCACTCTCTCTTAAGTCAAGGTGTATTCTTTCATTAAAGCTGTTTTTTGGGTCAATGATGTGGCCGATGTCTTGCCAGTGCATTTGTTTGTCAACTGCTTAGCATGCTGGATGTTGAGAAGCCAGAAGGGCAGCCAAGGCTCATGTTGCAGTGCCATTGAAGCATGTACAATTACATGACATGACTGGTGCCAGTTGCAAAAGTCTTGGCCTGTGAATGACATTCCCTCTGGCTAATTGTGCATGGAAGAGCTCATTTAAAAAAACAATCAGTTCTTTTTTTTTGTTGTTGGTGTGTAGAGTACCTTTTCTGCATTGGCACCAATGCTACCCAACCACATACGTTGCTCTTTACTGTAGGTCTGGTAAAGGCCGCAGCTCTCTTGGACGTCTTGGTTATGACAACCCGTTTCTGCTTCCCCTTTTGTGCTGCACCCTTGGTAACTGAGAGAAAACACAGGGTCTGCTGTCACTGCCTTTTTCACAAGTTTTAGAATGCTGGGGTTTTACAGCCTGTTCATTTGCTTGTAGACAATTTCACTGATGATGATCCCAACTTACTTGTGAATCTATAGTTTTTAACTGCAGATGGTTTTGCAGCAGTGTGCTGGTCCTTAAGGGTGACGGAGTGGATTCGAAGAGAAGGCAAGCGTAGCAGGGGCCACAGAAAGTTAGGTGTGCAGGTGAGATTAAGAAGTTTGCGGGCATTTGGTGGGCGCAGCTGGCAAAGGACAGGGTTAATTGGAGAGACATAGGAGAGGCCTTTGCCCTGCAGTGGGTGTAGTCAGCCTGATGATGATGGTGCTGGCTAACTAGTGTCACATGAAAAAATGTGTTTGCAGTCACTGACCAAGTCAAGCAATGAGGAAAGACGTTTCGGAACTCGTACGGGTTCCTTGTTCACAATGAGGTGGTTCACATGGTTCACATGGTTGCATACGAGAACCCCTCGACGACTGAGGGACGTTCATTCTACGTGGTTAAATGGAGGCCTTGTATGCCTTGTGGAAAATAGTAAACAAAATAAAGAGTGCCCGTGTCTGCGAAGTGATATGCAAAGAGAACCCCAGGCCGCTGAAAGGACCCATTAGTGCTATTGTGTTATACTTAATGCAGAGCTTAAGTCTCCCCCGAGTTTTCTCTATATTAAATGTGTCTTTTGCTGACGGATATAAATCACCAAAGCCAGAAAGAGTTCATTTAAACGATGTTTTCCTCAGCATCCCTTTAAGACATAGTTGCATTTTTCTGAAGTCTTGGAGACTCCTAGCTCTGAGTGTAAAGAAAAGTCATAGAGAAAGAGCCATTGAACCTATTATGGCTGCAAAATTTTATACGTTAACGGGAATTCCGTGCAGGTTTTAGTTATATATTTTTATGCCCAAGCTGACAAACCGAACCGAACCAAGCGGTCCTAAATATTTTATACTGTGCTTCCACTAAGGCCCCATTAACCGATTTCGCCGATCTTTGCCTGAAACCTGACCTTGAAACCTCCTCGAACCGAGTGTGAAATAAAACACGATGTGCTAGCATGCATACATGCATTTGGCCAGGTAAGCTAAATGAGCTGTAATTTTTTTGTTAGTATTGAAGACGCATCAGTGCTGTAAATTGCTTTTTTATTTTTCTTGTTTTGTATAACCTTACCCTCCCACTGTTTGTCATACATGGCACTGTGGGTAGCAAAATAAACAGAGTAACATCGCTGCCTTTGTCTTGAAGAGTATTATGCAATGGGACGAGCAAAAGCCAGTGAACCTAAGGAAATATGTTGGCTTCATATAGTTCTCACACCAGTGACCAGGAAGGAGACAAATGCAACTCTGTGGTGAATACATTTGTTGCCCTTTCCTGGTCGTGCATATTAGTGTCTTGCACTTTTATTAAACTAGGTGGTTCCCTTTTTCCCTTCTTTCACTCCGTCCTTCTCTTCCCTCACGACACGGTTGAGAAGGTTAAGGTGTCTTCCGAAAGTGAGACAGTTTATTTATTAATGCGAAAGCATTGGATGGCTCATCGATATGCAAACCCGTCGTAGCCCAAAACATGGCGTTACAAAACTGGCAATTGGTCGAAACAGTGATAACATCATCAAAGGTGGGAAAAAGCCTCTTTTTTTGGCTATGAAATGTGGGGCTCTAGTGGGATGAGAATAAAAATAGAATTTAAAAATGCCAGAAAAAGGTCGCTGTTTTTTATTTTCAACTGTTGTTTTACTTCGAAATGCTAACCAGTAATAGTCAGTACTTACAGAACTATGCCAACTAAAAAGAAATAGAACTACAATGTAATTGGAATAAAATTGGGATAGAATTGCAAATGCCTTCAGAATACTTGCATATAAGTTCCAATTAAGTCCTCCTGGTAATCTATTTATTCATTTACGTTCACCTTGCATGCCTGTAAGGCCATTGAATAAGGCTGTTACATAAACAATAAACACAAAATGGGAAGAGCAGCAAAAAACCATTGGGACCTATTGAGAATCCCAAATGGAACCAGTTGAATGTAGCATTCCAATCGGTTCGTCCATTTAGATTATGCAACAGGTATTTCAGATTCCAAATGGTTTGAAAAATTCAAATTGGTTTCAGAGATTCCACTTGATGTCATGTCTCCAATTGGGAGAGACTACATCAGTTAGATAAATCCAACAGTTTCTTAAGATTCCAATTCGGGCATTCCAATAGGTTGTCACCCGCGGCGGTGGCTCAGTGGTTAGGGCGCTCGGCTACGGATCTGGAGTTCACGGTTCAAGCCCGACCGCGGCGGCTGCGTATTTATGGAGGAAAAACGCTAAGGCGCCCTGGTGATAGGTTTCCAGGATTCCAAGTGGTGTCCCTGTAAAAAAAAAGTGAGCGCCCATTAGGCTCTCTGATTAGAAAACTCACAATTGTGTAGTTGAAAGCAAAACTGGAAGCTCCAACTGGAATGCAAATTGAATGCCTTGAGCATTGCAAGTTGTTCCAAATACCATTTGCAAATTTTCCATTTGGAAGCAAATGATTTCCTTCTCTCTGCTTTTTCATTAAAGGGTTTCTCTCTCACTGCAGTGAACTAATAAGGTATTTGTAAAAAAGACATTAGCAGCTTTATCTCTTGAATTATTTTTATCGTTTCCATCATCACCGCAGTTTTGATTAAATGAAATAACTTCACTTAATGGACAAGCACCACTGGCTCCAGCAAGATGATCCCATGAATGGAGTATATAAGTGAGCATAGGTGCCAAATTTTCAGTCTGCCATGGGTGGGGAGGTGAAGAAATTATTTTGAGGTCCATAAACTTTTTGCATAACATTTGCAGCGGCAACCTTCTTGTTATATTTTGTCATGATCAAGTTTCACGGTATGTCTGCCTCGTCCCCGGGAGCGAGGTTTTGCTGAGCTTCAAGAACGGGGGAGAAGACAGCAAAACTAGCGTTTAGAGATGCTCATCATGTAAAAAGTGAAAGGTGGAGTTGCAGACGGCTTATATTGAGAGGTACTTTCATAGTTGATGTTTCAGGTCAGTACATGATTTGGGTGTTTGGGGAGGGTTAGAAGTCTTGAAAAAGACTGCGCACCAAAGAAATAACTTGCTGTCGTGAAGTGGCCGCTCATTTGCTACCGCATACACACTTGTAACTGGAGATGTTCGGAAAGCTACCGTTGCCGGTCGGATATTTTGATGGTAAACTGGATCAACTCTTAGTGTTGTCATCGTTTTACCATTTTTAGAATGTTACATTTATTTTGTTTGAATTATTTTACGATAATGTTAAGGAAAGGTTATGTGAACATTTATGTGAAGCATTACAAGAATGATAGAAATAAAGGACATTGACATTGGAGAGGGTACAGGGTTAATTGGAGAGATATGGGAGAGGCCTTTGTTCTGCAGTGGGCATGGATAGGCTGATGATGATGAACATTGAATTAATGACCAGAACAAAAATGTAAACCTGCTGTACATGTTTCGATGTTACCTGGGTCTCCTTTCATGGTGGAGACAAATCTATGCAACCACAACAGCTTAATTAAGGCTTTCAGCTTTTATGCAACTGTAGTTCTTTAGTCGATTTTGTCCAAAACCATACAAAAGAAGACATGCTGCCCCCTGATGCCATCACTCATTTTCTGGAGAGACGCAGCCCGGGGTTGGGGGAGCGGAGGCATGAGCCCTCCAGCCGCGCCCGGGGGTCGGCCTCTATGTAAGTAGAAGCAAAAGTGTGTTTTGTGGGTATATATTCAGCTTATGTTCCTTCTGTTCTCAGAAAAACAGTCCAGTTGCACGAACACAATTGAACAGAGTTCTTCTGTGTTCAGCAATTTGTTCCGGTTAGGGACCAACAGAATTTTGGACACCTTTGAAATAAATTGTGTGCAAGAATCACTGGGTGACAGTTGTAATTTCCAATCTTTTTTTAATTTTTTTACTGAAAGATTAACAGGTTGTAAATAAAAACTTGGATTATAAATAAGATACAATGTTCTGACTTTGCACCTTTCCTTTTATTTATTCATTTATTACAAATATCTACAGTGCCCATGAGGCATTATTGTAGGGGTATTAACAACATATGATAGCCCACACAAAGAAGACATTGGGAACATGTCAGCAAGGTAATACAATATAAGAAAACATGAAGAAATGAATTCACAACTAGTTAGTATCAATGATAATACAACATAAGGTGCATCAAGTTATCAATAACTGTGAAAAATGGGTGCGCAAAGCACATTGTTCGGAAGAAGTCAAGAATTGTGTTAGGAAAAAATGAATACATTAATAGATTACCAATTTTAATTAACTAGACGCCAACCTTATATAATTACAGCAAACTGCGTGTCTGAATTTTTGTTTTACGCCGCCACGCCAAGTGCACGGCGTCGTGTGGTGCATTTACACACCGTGTTTCGTTACGGGCCAAAGACAAAGGCCAGCAAGCTGACAGCTCGCGCTCGAAGGTACTAGTGAAGTTGTCCACGGGAACACTTTTCGAACACCGCGCAGTTTCGATAAATTTGTAGCAAATGTCTGAAAAGTAAATATAAGAGCAGATTTATTCCCTTGAAGAGGAACACGGTTGCTGTAGTGCAGTCGCACTCAGCGAATTATCCGCGCTGCTGGCTCGCCCGTTCGTGCTTGAACCCAGAACAACCGAAGTTGAAACCATGGTTGTAACTGTTGGAACCGGAGCTTTAGTTGGAACAGTTCTCAAACGGTAACGGCTTTGCTTCGGAGCAGCTAGCGAACACCATCAGTGGCCACAATGTGTTGCGCCACCTCCACGACCCTCCAGTTTATTTTGCAACATTTTCAGCCCAGTCGTGCCTGCAGAGCTACTCCCGCTCACTGCAAAGACATCGGCCGGGACACTGCTTTCCAGTACAGTTGCACCACGATTTGCCCAACCAACTGTACCTGCTGCACTGCTCAGGTGTGCTTGACTGCCTACTTTCGAGCACTGATTCTGCTCTGTTTCCGTGCTGCTACCGCTGCTACTTCTGCTGTCGTTGCTACTGTTTTCACTACTAATTAATTAATGCAGACCTTATAATTGAGTTCCATGTTGCTCCTGCCTGGTTTTAGAAATGACTGCTTTTCAAGTTTCAGTTTAACGTTAACGTAACCACAAGCCCAGCCAAATAAATGCAATTTTAGAATTATAAAATGCTAATTTTGATGCGGTTATATCAACGCAACAAACATCCACTTTTAATAGAGAATTCATTTCGGGCTTGGACGTACATTCTCAGATAGGACATATTCACTATATATAATAAAATGATAGCTGCTTTGTCCACATGATACATATATGCAGAAAACTGTCCCGCTTCCGGTTTGCACTGGTGCTCAAGCAATGGGAAGAGTGATTCAAAGGGACCGTGGCGGACGCCTTAATGGTGTCACTGCAGGGACTGCGGCTGCCTGCCAGTCTTTGAGAGCTGCTCAGTGATCACGAATAGTGGTCGCTTTACCAAATAAATAACTGAAACCGTTCAAATTACCTCTACCGCATCAGCGAGCCCTCTCTCGTTCTCACAGAAAGGGAAATGTCGTTTGTATCCGTGTCTGCGGGCGTACGTCTCTAATCTGTTTGTCTTTTCCCATAGTTTTATTTATTGCCATCTTTTTCCTGCTTAATGAGTGCTTGCTTCATTGTATTTTTTTTTCGCGCTTCCCTTTTCTTTCGCCGCCGTGATGACCGATCAGTGGTTGTAGTGCGCGCTCGGCTGCTGACTCGAAAGTTCCGAATTGGATCCCAGTCACAGCGGTCGCACGCACGCATGTACTGTGCGATGTCAGTGCACAAAAAAGAACCTACCCCAGGGTTTCTAAATTATCCAGAGTGGCTGCGGTGTCCCTCGTAACATGAGTCACTATAGTCCCAATAGCGACTCAGGTTACGAGGTGCACTAGGTTGAACTTCATAAAACCAATGCAAACGTTTCACTTTATCGTTTCGAAGGCCTCCGTTCGTTCCTTTTACTCTTCGTCCACACCCTTCCATTCTTGCTTTACCGTCGTGTCGTGCTTTTGCCGAGTGGTTTCACATCCATTTCATTTAGCCAATCTTCTTTCGCTTCTTCCTCGAGCGTCACTGCTCATCGCTTGTAACTGTTCGTCAACTTTGCCCGCATTCGCTCGTCGTCTACTTGCTCTGCAGTGCACTTTCTGCCCCAGATGGTTTTTTGCTCTATATGCCTTTGGTTGGCAATGCATCATACAGCAGGGTGCCCCGCTCAGGCGAAATGTTCGCGGTCGGCTGGGTGTGGAGTAGTACCTGCGTTTTGTAGACTTTTTGCATATTTTTATGTCTCCGAGGGACGAGCTTACCCGCTTTTGTTATCCCAACGAGGTTAAAGCGCCACCCTTTCCCAACGACAACGCTCAAACACGCTGAATGCAGCGATGCAGCGACGCACCAACTCAAATGGACGGCCAGCTTTCCCCCTCCTGGATGGATGGATGGACAATGCTGAACCGTTTAAATCGGGCGGTGGCTCAAGCAACACCCTCTAAATACTGGCTCAAGCCACCTAGCCATGACTTATGAAATTTTACTCTTGTCTTGATTTTAGCCACCAATCAGATAACCTTCGCTTGGTTACTTCTACCCGCTTAAAATCTACTTTCCCTTCACTGTCCTTAAACCCCAATGCCTTGGATAAATCAGCCCCGCTGCTTTGCACTGTAGGGTGAAGCTTAATTTTTACATAAAAGTATCAAGTGTTCACCCGTTTCCTCCTCCTCTCCGCACACAACGCACAACGTGTCTATCTCGTGGTACCTGACTCTATACGTCTTAATAATAATAATTAATAATACGTCTTAGTCCGCAAAACTGCAGTCCTGGCCTCAAATAACAAAGAGCTTCCCCTACAATTATCATAGGTATTTTCTTTGGCAATTTCCTGTTTAAAGGTCCGGTATGTTCTCAGTGCCGATTTCGTCATCCCTGTTTTCCACAGAGCTCTCTCTGTTTCTTTAACCTTTTTCTTAACCGATAATTGCCGATTTGCCCCCTTACTGCTGTCCAGATATTTGCTTGTCAATTTTCTAATTCGCTTTCTCCATTTCGTGTCAACGTCAACATTCTTTATATACAGGCATCTGAAAACTTTCCTAGCCACTGCTTTTCCCCCATTTTTCTCAATCGTTCCTCAAATGCTATCTTACTGCTAGCCTCTCTGCTCTCGAAAGACGCCCATTCCATATCACCCTGTACCCCCGGATTTGGTGTATTGCAATGTGCTCCTAAAGCTAATTAACCTCCCTACTCACCGTTGTTCAATTTCTAACCTTGCTTGAACATCTGGTCTCATGCACAGGACCGCATTACCGAAAGTCAGGCTAGGGACCATCACCCGGCCCTTTCCAGATATCTCTCTTAGCACTTCATACCTATTGTAATTCCACAGTGCCCTATTTTTCATGACAGCTGCATTCCTACTAGTTTTATTCATTACATATTTTTCATGCTCTGTCAGATACTCAGCACTGTTATTTATCCGCACCCCAAGATACTTGTACTCCTCCGCTACTTCTAGCATGAACTCCTGTATTCCATGCTCACCGCCCTCTTCAGTAAATATCATGACTGCAGATTTTTCCTTACTATACTTGAAACCTAATCTATCTCCCTCTGTACCACATATGTCTATCAACTTCTGCAAGTCTTCCTTGTTGTCAGCCATTAGCACTATATCATCCGCTTATATTAGTCCCGGTAATGACTGTTTAACCTATTCCACTTGCTTGAAAAAAGAAAGGTTGAAGCCTAGTCCGCTCCCCTCTAGTTTGGTCTCCAACCCTTGCTGGTACAACATGAACAACAAAGGGCATCCTTGCCTAAGCCCCGGCTGTATCTCTGCAGGCCCTGATACATTTTTTTCCCATTTTATGAGCACTCTGTTACCTTTATATATATCTTTTAAAAGATTAATTACTTCATCTTCCACATCCAATGTGCCCAGTATGTCCCACAATTACTCCTGAATAACGTTGTCATAGGCTCCCCTAATATCCAGAAACATGGGTGGATGGATGGATACGGCTGAACCCTTTACATTGGGCGGTAGCTCAAGCCACCTAGCCATGTCTTGTGAAATTTTACTCCTGTCTTGCTTTTTGCTACCAATCAGATAACCTTCGCTTGGTTACTTCTAACCTCTTAAAATCCACTTTCCCTTCACTATCCCTAAACCCCAATGCCTTGGGTAAGTCAGCCCCGCTGCCTTCCACTGTAGGGTGAAGCCCTTTACAGAAAAGTATGTGTTCAGCCGTTTCCTCCTCCTCTCCGCACGCAATGCACAAAGTGTCTATCTCCTGGTACCTGACTCTATACGTCTTAGTCCGCAAAACTCCAGTCCTGGCCTCAAACAACAAAGAACTTCCCCTACAATTATCATAGATATTTTCTTTGACAATGAGCTTCCGGCAGCGCCGCGCGCGGCCAGCGCTTATTTTTGCTTTAGCGCCTCCCTTCGAAACCCGCTCAGAGTGGCCAAACAGTGCAGGTTCGGAGCTGTGGTGGGCAATTCCCTGCACTTGCCTAGAATAGGCGCTCGCTATACGATTTTTTGTGCTCCGAATCCCGCGTTTTGGAAACGTTTGACGTGCTTTTCTCCGGCTGGTGATGGCGCAGCAGCAGCAACAACAACAGACTTCGCTGTTAAAAGTCCGCGTGGAAGGTGGGTTGCCCCGAACGCTTTAGGTCGGTTCGGGTGGTGCTCAGTACGCCATGGCGGACGCAGCGTGTGTCGTTCTATTGGGCGCCCGTCGGCCGCGTCTGCTGTACGCCAGTGTCCATCCAGAGTCGCAGAGTGCTTGTGTGCACGGTCGTGCTGTTGCGCACCTTGCGGGAGCAGTGTCACTTGGACCGCTCCGAACAGGTCGAAGCTAGTCATAAGCCTGCTTCAACCGCTCCTCGTTCAGTTCAGAACCGTTCTGTGATCTCGGTACTGCGTTCTGGCCACGCAGCGAGTATGCTGAAGGGTCGTGTAGCGCAGGTTGCACTAGAGTCTCTGGAAAATTATCCAGTGACTCTAGGTTGCACAGCAGGGCGCGTGCATTTTTTATTTGCGAAAAGTAATGTTAATAGATTGGCTTGAGACGGGGGGCATTGGTGAACGTTAATCCATTCGGTCTGTGGGGTACGCGCTACTTTTTGAAATGTTTGAAATTTCGTTTTTGTATTCATAACTCTGGGAGACACGCTGGTGATACAGCGGACATGCTGATGATACAGCACGTTGTTCAGTTCAGAACAGTAGTTTCGTAGATCACAATGGAAAGCATAACAGAAACACGGTCATGTGTGCTTTAGAGCTATGTATTAATGGTTGAACAATGCATACTGACATCTCGTTTTTTCAGTGGCAGGCTTTGAATAGCAAAAGCAATCACACGGCATAACAAATATATTGCCGCATTGTTATGCGGTTGGCATGTTTACACAGTTGCATTTTCCCAGTGCTTTTGTTTGCGTAAGAGGGAGTTTTATTCAGTGAGCCAATTCCGCATGGAAAGAATAGGTTTGCCTGCTTCGGTTCTTGACAAAGGAGTACAACGTATCATGGAGTTTTTGGATCTCTCAGCTTTTTTTACGTCTTTTAATCTGTACAGCGCCGTTAAATGCCTCCATAAAAATGGGTTTTGTAAGCAGCCAGAATTCAACATTTTTATTCTTACTGAGAAAAATTGTATTGCTTGAATCTGCATTGGTCTAGAGATGTGTGCATATGCAAGAAAAACTGAAATTCAGCCTTAGGGTTAAATTTTGTTTTTGCAATAATTTCAGACTGCCTGCATTAAAATTTTTCGCAGAAAAGCATTATATTCTCATTGAATTTGCACTAAATTAAAGCTGGTGTGAGAACAGCACTGAATTTGTGAGTTGGACTGGCCAGCACTGCAGTATACTGCTCACAAAACTAGTATAATGACTCTGAAGCCAGTGTTTTTTTTTTTTTTTAGGTGCAGTTGTCTAGCAGCTTTGTACACCCACTTTCTATCCAAAGGTAGGCCTGATTGTGCCATGCCATGTGGTAAAACCAGGGCATTCTTTTAAGTTTTTGGCATAACTTAGTATGCTTCTAGCATCCATGGCAAAGATGGGAAGTTTAGGTTGGGCCATATGTTAAGTGCAGTACCCAAATTAAAAAATTATATAGAATCCTAGAGAAACTGCGACATCACCGTTCGAGCTTTGGAGGCCCTGTGCATTGAGTCTGCAGCAGTGCAATCTATGCTTACGCTGAGGTGGCATATAAAAGCTAAGGCACTAGCCTGCCATGATGGCATCCTCTGCCCTACCAGGTCGCAGAACAGATACAGCAGTGCGGCATGCTTAATCACAGACAGAAGGACACAGACCAGCACTGCACACAATGCTGCCAGTGCTGTCTGTGATGATCTGTGTGGTGGCATTTTGTCACCTTTGCAATTACCAACAAATTTGCCCGTGAGCAAGTTCTGTTTATGTCCCACCAAACTTAGTGGCAGCACGTTAGTGAAATATGCGTGCCATTCCTTCTCCTTATGCGTTTTTGCCTACTAGCTGAGCTTGTCACCATAGCTAAATGTAGTCAAAATCTGCATGCGAAATAATATTGCAGCCGACACAGTTTGGGCACTGTGTTTCTCTAGTGTTCATGAGAAAGTGTTGCTGTCTCTACAGCTGTGGCAAAACCAGAGTATGCTGGAGAGTTGGTGTACTATGCTGAAAATTTATGCTGCAATGTTTTGAGTGCTGCAGGAGGCTGAAGGCTTATATAGCAGAATAGAATAAGCAAGGTGGTTACTGCAAGTCGGATCAATATGGATGTCTCTGCTGTCATGCCTAGTCTTGTGCAGTCTCTCCGTGGTGGGCAGCATGGTTTCTTAGGCTCTCGCCGATCTTATTACAAAGCTAGCTTTATATTATGTTGGCTCACATCTTGCTAATCACTTCCTGACAAACTCTGAAACCTTCTTGTGTTTGCATTTAACACGTATTCGCTCCAACTCATTGGCTATGTGTTTTTAATCTTTTAACTACTTTCTGCACTTTTTTTTTTTTAACAGCTGTTCTCTCCCAGATCCCCTCCTCAGCACAGCGTAGCATGTCACACGCTGTTTGGTTTCAGGAAATACAGTTGCAAGCTTGCACTCTTGTCCCGTCTTGTTTTGTGCAGTTTTGTTGAATAAGTCGCTTAACCAACTGGCCCCACAAACTGCACTACTGAGCGATTCTTAGACTGCAGCTAAAGCCTGTTTTTCATTAAAGAGCCTTTTCTCTTCCCTCTATTCATGCAAGAAATAGTGTTATGTTTCTTAGTGTTGTCTTTTGCCTTGGTTCTACAAATCTGTGCTGCTTTTAGTGTCATGTGGGTGCTCAGGCGGGAAAAGCCAAGGGTGGAAAGGACAGTGTTCTCTTCTCACGCAGGGGAGAAGGAAATGGTGATCCACGTGGAGCCAGCAGAAAGCCTGGAAGGCAGCGCGCTGGTGCCCGTGCAGGTGATCCCTGAACTGACTACGCCACCTCCTGCCCGCAGTGGTGGTGAGTGAGGAAGCCCCTTCTCTTTCTCTCTCTGGCATGCCAAGCAACGGGTGCAGGGTGCCAGCTGAGGAACAAGGCAGCGCATGGTCCATTGACACTTGGCATGTGAGGTTTTTTTTTTACTTGCGCACACACAACACACCTCTCTCTCTGTGTGTGCATGAGCTTTAACACGACGGCATTGGTCGCCGAAAAGCTGTCATCGTTGTCGGCGTCTGTGGTTTGCCCCCGTAGTTGGCGTCGGTGTTGTTGGTCGTGAGCGAAAAATCCCCAGAGAAGCAACCTAAGTGGGCCACCAAGATGCCAGGTGGGACATCTATGTCACGTGACTTTGTGGCGTTATCAAACCTGCCCTCCGGATTGTGAGCAAACTGCCCACCGTGGCAGGTGAAATGAATGATTGGGCGAGAGAGGCTGCTCAGGAAGAGCAACCTGGGTCTCACGAGCCCCACCGGTTGCAGCACCGGCCGTTGCAGGGCAGTGGCGCATCATTTAACGGCTGCTGCAGGAGTGGTGTGAGAACTCCCAGGGATCTCTGAATGTAAAATAGAGAACGACCAATTCCGCATATATATGGGCATTAGCCCATTAATGCTATCGCGTCATACCCTTAAGGTGGTGCTTAAGTGTCCCCTTCAATTTTCTTATTCTCTTTTATAAAATTGTTCCCTTCAATTTGTTCGCTCTTTTTGTAATTTTTTATTCTATCAGCAGCTTATACATTTCATTGTTTTTTGAATAAAAATTTCAGCTGATAGTAACAGCAGTGGTGCTTCATCTGCTCCATTTGCACCATACTGATACATTTGCATTTTGCTACTCCAGTCTGCTCCAAAAGCGGAAAATTGATCAGTATTGCGCCTTAGCTGTGCCAAAAGGAAGACGCGGTCGCAGTTTTGGAACCATTCAGGCTTTCCCTGCTAAAACGTTTCTGCAGTTGGCAGTCCAGGGTGCGCTGGCTTGTGGTAGAATTTAGCAGCCAGTTCATTCGCGCACATGGAGGAAGGAAAAAACTCGGGTGTGGCGGTTAAGTCACATTTTTTGAAGTCTACTCCCCGTCCCCCCCCACCTGGCCGCTGTCTCAGCGCGCTTGTGCATGCGCAGCAGACAATGCAGAAGACAGCACCACTGCGCCCGGCGTCACTATTGGCTGCACCTTTGCCCAACAAAGACTCCCATAGTCCATGTGAAAGCGCATGACTTCCGGCACACTTTGTGGAGAGCAGCTCGAATAGCGAGAACATCTCTCGAGTTTTCCTTCCTCCATGTTCGCGCATGATGTCAGTTGCATCAAAAGGTTGTGGGCTGGAGGGGTCACATCTTCTGGTTCGAAGAACAAAAGCTTGGAGCAGGTCCAACGAGGTCAAGCTTTGTTGGAACAAGGGAATTTCAGCCTTGCTGATTCGCTTTGTGAGCTTGATGAATTTGTAAAATAATTCCAAGAAGCGTTGAGATAGTGCCAACATGAAAAAAAGAATGGTTCAAGGATGTGTCCTTTGGACTTTTAGTCAAGCATGCTTGGTTGAACTTGTGTGCAAGACAGTGCCAGCATTAATGAAATATCACTGTTTTTTGTGAGCACCTTTTCTTCTGTTTTTTTTTCTTCCTAGCTACACATGGCTGAATGTGATCTCGTTAGTGACAAAATATTCTGGGTGACTCCTTTATTCCGTTCGTGCTGCTTCGAGCTGCTCCTGAATTATCGTTCTGATACAAAGGTGCTCCGAAATGAGTATTTTTCTGCTGCAAAAATTACTCCAGAACTTGAAATGGCTGGGCCACCACTGTAACAGCACTCGTAATGTCTTTATATCTCTGCCTCTTGTCCGTGTTTTTGCGGCCTGTGCAAATATTAATGGCCGTCGAGTTGCCCAGTTTTGTGTTCTTAACGCTATTCATAGTGGATCAACGAAAGGAGAAGCAGTTGGGGCTACAGATTCGTAGGAGGGGTAGCTTTGCCTGGTTCTGGTGCAGTGTCAGCATTGTGTGAGAGATTGTCGCTTATTGTCAGTTCTCGTAATTGCCATAGGGAGAGGGTTGCTACACCCACAAGGTGAGCTCTTGACTTGGAGGCAGTGCAATGAATGGCTTATTTTCTATTTTTTCCTTTTACTGGTGGTCATTCTTTGATAATGATAATTGCTTCAGGTGCCGTGTGTGATGCCTGTGCTACGCATGGTGGCCTTGCATCTTCTGTCTTTAAGATTATGCACGGGCTGGTGAGTATAGTGCAGTTGACCTGGATTTTTTTTTACTGTAGTTGAGTACATTTCTTGGCAAGTGTTCTTCTGTGGATGAGATTAGTGTTTTGAGCAGTAGAAAGTTAATATTCATCTGCTCTTTGTTTCCAAATGACAGGGCATGTATGAGGTTATAGCCATCCTGAATGATGAGTCGTGCAATAATATTCCTTCAGGCATAAAATTACCAACTGCTAGTAGCATCTCACCCCCCCCCCCCCGCCCCATAATGTCTGGCTGCGTGTTCTGTGCAGGCGTCGAGTGGAACAGCAACGAGAGCAAGGTCCTGCTGGAGCACTATGTGCGCTATGTGCAGCACGTTGGTCCAGACAAGAAGTTCCGCAGCAAGAGGGAGATGTTCAAGCGCATCGCTGAGCACCTCCTCGAAGAGACAGGCCAGCAACGCACGGCAGAGCAGTGCGAGAATCGCTACAAGACCATCAAGCGCCGGAAGCGGCGCTGTGCGGAGCTCACAAACCTTGGCACAACTCACATCCTGCTCAGCAGCACCATGGAAGAGGAACAGGGCACAGTGAGTGCCATCTTTTGTAGTTTGTACCAATGAAAGAAGCCCAGAGTCATTGAAACAAAGGGAAGCTTCATGATGATCATTGACATCAGCCTTACTGCGTCCACTGAAGGAGGAGGGCCTCTCCCAGTGACCTCGAATCAACCTTGTTCTCTGACAGCTGAAGCCACCTGATCTGCACAAACCCTCTAGCCTCATTCAACCACATGACTACCTGCCACCTTCCTACTATGCTTGCCTTATTTTGGATAGCATAAGGGAGCTTACCATTACAGTTACATGCATCTTACATTTACATTCACCTATGCCTTCTTTGGTTTCGTTGACTGTTGGCTTTTCTTGTTTGTACATCAAAATGAGCTCATCACCTCCCTACCCTTCACTTTACCTGCTCAATGTATATTACAGTTTGGCGCAGCACAGACAAGAACTCTTTTCGTGTTGGCTTGTTGAGGCTTGTTGTTCGTATGCTGACCAAAACAAGATGCCAGCAAACCAAGCTACTTGTTTTACTGCGGTTTCACATTGGGCATCATACAGGGCTTTCTCCTGACTGGTGGGTTTTTCAACACCAGGTGGAGGTGCATGCAGATGGTAGCTAAAGGGTGCACTACTGTATCCATGGAGCTGCGAGCTAACATGCTTCGAGTGAAAGAACAGCACGAATAAACATTAACTAGCAATCTGAGAGACTCTCCACTGACTTTCTTTTTCCAGGCAAATGGCAGTGTTGAAATTGTAGTAAAGCACGCCCCTTATATAGTATGAAACCAGTTCCCTTAAAAAGCTAACAACCATGCAACGCATCGCTGCATCAAGAGTAATGAGAAAATGTTAGCTCCTTTTTTGCTCATTGCAGCAGAGGTTGGGTGATGCATGGGTCTGTGATCCCGTAATGTGGTGAGGCTCCATCTTCAGCTGCATGGTTTTGTCTATGAGTGTCTCTGAGCATTGGCTGTCATCTACACAGATGCCACCAAGTTACCGCATCAGTGCAATTCTTTTATTGACACACTGGCCTGCCTGGCCGATGCAGCTTGCTTGCTTATATGGCAGTGGAATTTTATGCATAGCACAGGTGGAAAGCAAAGGAAAGAAGGAAAAAAATGAGTCAAGTATGTCCTTGGGAGCTCACATGTAGCGCAAAGTGCACCTGATTGTAGTCGTCATTTCTGTCACCTTCCAAACCACACAAACACTACTGTCCTGTTGATAACATTAGATTTGTTTGGTGCAAAGGTAACTGTGGCCCGCTGTTGCCTTGTTTCCAACGTAGAAGTGCAGTTTATTCTTAAGACATAAAGTATGTAAAACCAGGCAGGAGACATGCACTGAACACTCTTTCACTGTAAAGAAAATGAGCTTGCAGTTTTGAGTAACTGTTCAGGAACCCATAGAGTGGTTGGTTATTCTTGCAGCTATACAGGGTGTCTTCTCAGTTTTTTGAGTTAGAAGAGTGTTTTTTCAGCCATAGCATTGTCACCAGCGTAGTACATCAGAATACAGCTAAGACATGCTAACTAGCAGGCTGGTTAACTAATATTGAATAGTTAACTTTTCATTATTACTGTTAGGCTCCTTAACTACTGAGGGGCATGTTGCCCACCGTAAATACTCAGAGTCCTTCAATAGCTATTGAAGGACTCTGATGATATCGATTTCCATTTTTAGAATTTCGAAAATGCGGTGACCCTGTGTGCTGTGGCCCAACAAATTTTTGGGATTTCGACGACTTACATGCACTGGAGAGGTTGCTTTGCCTGCAAGTTTCTCGAAAGTGCATGTATTTTGGCGCGATGTAGCCAAAATTTGTTTGGTCACCGCGCCGAGGGTAATCGCGTTTTCGAAGTTCTAAAAATTGATATGCATATTACTCACGATGCGCCACAATCCTCTCAGTAATTAGGAGCCTTGCGGTAATAGTTAAAAAGCTAACTATTCAATTTTAATTTACCAGCCGGCTAGTTAGCACGTCTTAGCTATATTCTGATGTACTACACCGCTGACAATGGCATGCCGAATAAATTGCTCTTCTAACTCAGAAAGCCTATTTTAAAAAAGTTGTGTAATATCTTAGGTGAAACGCCCCGCATAGCTGTACTTGTGGAAAGGGTGGCTCAATGGGCATGTTTTGGAGGGAGGAGGGTGCTGTCATATTTGCACAATACATTTCTTAGTTTTCCTTCATCAAGCACAAATGGAGGGGGAATGGGGGAGGAGGCCAGTGCAGTTCTTCCACCGGAAATTTCTCCCTTCTGCCCCCTCCCCTCGATTTTCAAATCCACCGCTGGTACGTGACCAGATTTACATCCGCCAAATCAGTTGGTGTTCCACTGAGCATGCACACAGATGCTGCTATGCTGTGAACAGCAACACTGAGCGGGGCTGCCTCAAGCTGCAGCTTGAAGCCCAGTTTCTGGGAAGCCACAGCCATAAAATTGAGAAGCCTGGTTGGGGGACTTTGCGACGAAAGGGCTGACCTGAGCTGTTTCAGGATACCCTTGCAAACACTTCAGGAAAGAAAATGGCATTTTTAAATGGTTACTTTTAACATGCTACATTTGTTTCGTGTGCTTAAGAGTATACCTCGTGAAAATAATAGCTGTCTGCTATAAGCAGCTAGTTTGTCTTCTGACATGTAGTTGGAAGTCAGTGACTTAGCACTGTATATATTTGGGCAAGTTGGTCTGACAAGTGTTTAAGACGGAGCTCAGTTAAAAATCACTCATGCGTAAAGATATGACACATACAGAACTGCATTTTAACGCTCTGTCTTCTTGTTGAGATTTTTCACGGTACTCCCCTTTAGTAATTGCCTGTGTTTGCTTTGTGTCTCTTTTTGCCCATATCTTTCGGTACTGCTTCTTTGGTCTAGTATTTGATGTGTGCTGTTTACTCTTTTTGCTAAAAAACATCATTTATTTGCTTGCAGCAGCAGTTTGATATGATTGCAATAGGTGCTTAGTGGGGTAGACCTCTGCTTGCTGTCGGTGAGACGGAAAACTGAGTTTTGATGTACACTGTTTATTGGGGGGTCTGGGTGAGGAAATTTTGTTAATTTTTTTAACACCTAATCTTAATTTTTGGTCTATTGGGGAAGGGGTGCCTTTGCAGAGAAATGGGCAATGCTTACTGCTTGCATGGAAATGAAAGCAATAGCTGCATGTGCATACAGAAATGAAATACTGTGTGTCACTAGTGCATGACAAATTTTGATGGCCTTATTCCTACAAAAGGTTTGACATTGCTTGCTGTGTGTGCATATGCTTTCGTGTAAATTTTCTGTCAAGCCTAAATTTTCTCTACTTCACTGCAGTGTATTGCTAAGATCTGAAGAAGGCACATTTGATGGAGGTGAAATACAAAATATGCATGTGTGCTGTGCAATGGCAGTTAAAGAACCCCAAATGGTTGAACTTAATTTGAGCCCTCTGTTGTGGCATTTCTGTTAGCCTATTCATAGCTTTTGGATGTTGAACCCCACAAACTAATCAGCCAAGACAAGAAGGCGGCTGTATTAGTGGGACAATTGCAGGACACTGTGAGCGTGCTTACAATGATGCGTAAGTATATCTGGCACTATTCTTTATTTTGGGGTGCCTATACATTACGCACGCTTCAAAAAGATTGCACACAGCTATGGGTTTTTCACATTACACACTTAGTGGCATCAAACATGAGATGTCCTTGCCATTTTCTTGTAATACCCTGATTTGGATTAGCTGGTTCATTGTAGTGTATTTTGGAGATGGCACAAAAGGGAACAAGAATGTGGAAGGAACATACCGAAGGAACATACCGTATTTACGCGCATAATTTGCGCACTTTTTATTCAGAAATTAGGGTTCGAAGAAGGGGGTGCGCAAATTACGCGGGGATTTCGCGAGTACGACTTAAAAAACTCCACAAAGTCATAACACACAATATAGGTATAGTGTATGTTGCTGCGTATACGTCAGCACCCGGACCCGCACCCCACGCTGGCCGCCCCCCGAAAAAAATGTTCACTCTAAATGAAAAGCCGCACATCTTCCCCCCCCCCCCCCCCCCCCCCTTGCGGGATGGCGTGAAGGTGCATGCATGAAGCTGAATAAGACGCTAAAACAGCGTCTGCTTTAAAACTGCTTTCTGCCCAGCCAATTGTTCGGTAGTTCCGGATTCCGTAAGTTTGCTTTCGCAACTTCGTCCGGGATAGCAAGCACGAATCAAATCAATTATCACACCACACAATTCTTTAACAATACCGCGCGAGCGTCGACCAAACTGCTTGTCGGCGCCTTATCACGGCGCGGAGCCACGAAGCCAGCGAGAATAGCCACGTGCGCACAAGTTTGCCGACGCAAGCAGTTTGAAACTTGCCGTATAGTTGTGATAGGGTCCCTAGAAATACTTGCTAGTCTGCCGTTCGCGCGGGGCTCTCTACGGAACCAGTTGGCCGCGCCTCGGATGAATGCGCAGGGGGCGCTGCACACATTCGGAACGTCATGCCTGCAGGAGCGGTCGTGCCGTGGCTGCGGTAGTGGTGCGCGCTGCTCCTTGGTCGCGAGCCCATAATACTGGTGTTTTTTTTTTGTTTTTTTGCGAAATCCATGAACGCTGACTCGCGTGTGTGTTAGTTTGTGTGTTCTTATGTATGTGTGATCGCGTCATGTCTAGACAACGTGACAAGCGCCACATCTTGCCAGCTCAATTCGCCATCTGACTTTCCTTCAGATTTCCACCATCTAGTTAAAAACGTGCGAAATGCATTTGCAGGCAAATGGTTTAATGCACCTAAGGGCCGGGTGCACGCTCAAACCGATCCGAGAAGCTTAGAAAATGGACAGCCAGATCGAGTGTTTAGCTTAAAGCCATGCCGAAGATCACCAGCATGCACCTGAATCCCAATTCTTTTGAGAAAACGAGAGTTGCTCCAGCATTCCAGCTATTTGGTGATCATATGATTAAAGGTCTTTTTATTTATTGCACCCCGTTAGGACGCTCTTATGATTTCGTGGAAGGCACTGAATCCTTTGCAAAAGAATAAATAAGCTTATCAGGATAATGACTGCGCGTGTGCCAAAAGCAGCGTTATACCCGCAGTTAACAAAATTTTTATTTTAAAGGAGTTCCTTGAAAACCTCACAAAGTCGGAAATTCATGCAAAGGCCACAGTCGGCGGGTTTTTGAGCAACAGCATAGCAGAGGGACTTCGTGTTTCAATTCAGAGCGCACTTAATTAGTCGCAGATGCAGATCTCGGCACACATCGTTTTAAGTATGTGACGACTGCAAACTTGAGCCAAGACAGACTTGAAAGCGTATTTAGCATTGTTCGGCAATCATCAGGATCTTTGACCATCGGAATGCCGCTCAGTATTTGGTTACTGTTAATGTACTCACATTCTACAATCTTGCGAAACTACCACCATCGGGAAACTGTGCTCCAGAAGCGGTCACTTAATTCCTTAGTTTGGGTGGCGAAGAAACAGCCGTGCAGCGAGAATATGCTGCCTAGACTCGACAGATGAATTGATAAAGGAGCGCTCATGATGTAAAAACTGCATTGGTTTCTTGTGCGCCACGTACAAGTATTACCTCTGACGACAGTGCCTGTGTGACAGGAATAAAGCCACGAGATGTTAATTTATGGTATCTCGGGCTAGAAAACCACTGAAAAAAAGCCAGTGCATAGACTGTGCTTTAGCCTTGACGACTTAAAAGCAGTGGCTATACAGAAAATGATCGGATTGCAGCTTTCACTGCAAAATTTGATAATGGTGGCTTACTGTATCCGTCTGGCCCCTTGAATAACATAATTATCACCGGCCTTGAAGACAGCTTCACTACTTATTTTAGTCTGAACAAGTTGCACGAGAAGAGCATAGTTGACTTCGCTGATTTTTTAGCACATGTACATTTTTCGCCTCTGGGCTGTGTGAAACATGGACGTGAAATTGTTAACACTGTAATCAAATTCTATATTCTGCTTCACCTGCGCTTCTACATGAAGTCAATCAATGTTGAGAGGGCTGCCAAAAAATAGCAGCCGAAGCTGTTAAAGATGAGAAGATGCCAGGAGGTGGTGCAAACAAAAATGTCGGCAGCCTGAGTGCGAAAGTGATGGAAATAAATGTGTTTAACAATGATTTTTATTTTGTGCTATACATTGCTGATCCTTGAGTATCTTTTCCCTGACAGGTCATTTGACCTACACAGCATGGGCTAATAATGATATTTTACCAAGCACGGGATTCTAAGAACTGCTTAGAATGCATGCTTGTGTTCATTACTTCTGTAACTCGGTTGCCTAAGCACTAAGGAATGCGTTCCTGCAGTTTGCCTAAAGCACATGATTTACAGGACTCAGGTTCTCATCTTACATGTTTTAATTGTGCGTGCATCTAGAAGTGTTCAGTGTTTTATAGCTTCAGAGTTCGTAGGAGTTGAGATCGGATCAATAGTATGAATGAAAATGCCGCTGTCAATAGCGCTCTGTTGCGTGCACACACGGTCATGTGGTTTAGAATCGTGGGTAACGTTTTTGATGCAAGGATATTTTTATTTAAATTCCTCAGAAGACGGTACATAATACGGCATGGAAGCAGTATTCAGAAAGGGGAATAGGGTGTAAAAATAAGTGGGTTCGTTTCGCCTCAGACTCTGGAGTACGCGCACAAAATTTGCTCGCAAAAAAAAATCGTTTGCGTCGCTACGCCGATGACTGAACTGCGCATTGAAAAACCACGGCTAAGCTGAAATAAAAAAAATCAGTGCAATCGCATGCGCAAGTCATCTGAAAACACCCAGGGAATTCGTTTCGCGGGGCAAAACGTGCGCGTCTACTGCAGACGCCGTGGCTGTCAAGGCACACCGATTGCTTGCAGCGCCACCGCGGCGGTCATTCAGCAGCAGACCCCGCCGCAGCCGGAGTACGCCAGACTAGCAAGTATTTCTAGGGCCCTAGTTGTGATATCCCATCGCAAGACACGACCGAACAACCAAACGCAAGCAGTCAGAGCCACAAAGAAAAGCGTAGCCGGCAGTCAAGTCACATGCATCAGCCAAACAAACAGCGGTGTTGACTCTTCTATCAGCTGGCAATCCTCCCCGGAAGTGCTGCTGGCCGTTCCGAGTGGCGATGCCGCTGGTGCCGCCGCGATTGTGACAGCGGCCTCTGACACCACCATGAACGCCCAGTGCACAAAAGATTCAAAACGCCTTCCGAACAAACATGCGGAATAGCCGAATGCTACTGGGTAGAGCCGTAGGGTAGAGCCCGCGTGCATGATGGTGGTCTAGCACAGCGTGGTGCGTAAAATATGCGAGTAAAAAATGTTTTTTTGTAAAGCCCGGTGATAAGTTAAGGGTGCGCAAATTATGCAAGGGCGCAAATTATGCGCGTAAATATGGTAAATAAACGGCGCTGGTCCTGTCGTTTTTGTATGCCTTCTGTGTCTTGTTCCCTCTTGTGCCGTTTCCAAAATGCAATGCCATTTTCTACGCCTGAGCAGTATGGGTGTAGCGCACCCCTCGACCTCTTCCGCTTGGGTGATGCCTGTGCATTTCGAAAATGCCCAGGAGAGAGAAGTGATGGCGCTGGGAGAGGAGGACGAGGCTGAGCCCCAGGCGGAGCAGCAACAGCAGGAGGAGGCCGAGGACAATGATCCTGAGCTTCTCGCTGAGCTGGCCGCCATGGGCGACGAGGAGCACCACATGAGCCGGCGGGCCACCAGGAAGCGGGGGGCCAGCTCAGCGCTGGACCAGCAGCAGCTACTGGACCGGCTGCAGGAGCTGCACGAGCGGCGTGAACGGCGGAGGGACGAGCGTGAGCATCGCAGAGACCTCAGGCATGCCGAGCAGATGAACCTGCTTCGAAGGATCCTGAGTGTGCTTGAACGCCAGCCACTCACTGCACACTCACGAGTGACTACCGCACATCGGTGACTGCTCTGTGTCACATTCATTGAAAGCTGCCTGGTTTGCTGGGCACATTCTCTATGGCATCTCATCTGCCAGAGGCCAGGAAGGAACATTGGCTGGCGTCAGAAGCTGTGGTCCCAGACAAGTTTTCGGTAGTGCAGTTCAGGCATTGCTGAACTTTGGACGTTGGTTCTCATTGTTTTGGAATTTGCCCTCCTTTGGCAGTGTGTTGTTTGGTTGCAAGGTCAGTTCTGAAAATGTCGTTGGTTCATCTAGGAGCGAAAGAAGTGCAGCATGTGAATGAGTGTACAGTGAAACAAGCTTACTTGCTGTGCCAGCCTTGAATACTGATTACTTTGTGCATACATGGCTGAGCTTTTGCTCAGCAGTGAAGTAGGCAGGGTAAAGTTGGTTCCGGCTGCAGCCTGTTGGGTGCAACGAGGTAGTTTCAAGGGCCCAGTTCATGTGTGCTCCCGATGCTGCAACCTTTTTCCTTTCCATGCACACAACTACACGCACAAGTATTGTACAGAGATATTTTTCACATAGTCACTAAGCCACTTTGTTAAAGAGTGCGTCTAATGCACTCAACAGAAAATTGCTCTACTCAAGTGCTTCACAGCAGCTCTCGTACACCTGTGCAAGGCTTGCAGTGGCAACCAAGTAGTATGAAGTGTTGTGTTTGCCTGAATGAAGGTGCGTCATACAGATCTAATTTGTGCCTGTGAGCAAAGCATATTTCTGGAGCTTGGCTGCTTGAGCTCAGTCAATGAATGTGATGCAAGCATTGTCTGTTTTGCTTAGAAAAAGCTAGCAGTGCTTTCTGTGCTTGATACCGGTTCCTTATTAAGGCTGCGAACTGGGCAAGTTGGTACTGATTCATATTTGCACAGCGCAATAAAACAATGGGACAGAACGTTTGTGTTGTTCCTAGTATTTAAGAGACCTTTGCCATGAATAAAAAAATCTAGCTGCGAGTACAGCGCTTGTGGTGTCCATTCTTCGTTCTGTCCCGTGGTTTTATTGCGTTGTTCAAATATGAATCGGTTCCTTGTAGGGTCTAGGAGAGAATACAGAATGGCATATAGAAAATGAATGAATGTCTGCTGGAGTTATCAAACACCCAAGTTTCCAAAATGCAGGGAAATGAGAAGTTGTCTCAAGTCATAACGACTTTCACTTTCCTGTTTGGCATCCTTTGTGACAACACTGTGAAATATAAGTAAAGTCTTCATATGCCAAATGCACATAGCATATTACCTAGCACTTTGTGGCTGAACTTAGCTTATTTTGGCTTTTCAGGTTGTCCCAGTGAACACTCCATATTCAGGTTTACTGGCAGCTATTGCCTCAAAGTGGTTTAATAAAATGATGTGAACATGGAGCAAATTTAGACATGTGCACAAAAGTCTCCATTGCCCTGGCTAGGCCTGCATTAACATCAGAGCTGATGAAACCAGTGTTCCAAGCATCAGTAGTCCAGAGTGATGGCCACACCATTTTCTTGTCCCTGTGGATCCCCAGTACCATTGCATTTGTGTCCAGGCATGTAGAAGCACATGGTGCCATTCAGCATTTGTAGGCCACTCTATTTTGTTGGCAGAGTGTTGTCATCAGGGTATTCGTGCAGTGTTTACTGGAGATGGAGCATCCCACCAGTGCACTGCAGTACCATCCGTTGTTTTTTTAGCAGCCATGGTTTTAATGCTTCACAGCAGTGGTTCTGCAACATGGCATATGAAAGTTCATGGGAATAAACTTGGCTGTGCATTGTCAGCAGTCATTCCTTTTCTGCAGCTTTGACAGATTGAGGTCTCAAGTTTAATACCCTGCAGGTATATATTCCTTGTGAATACAAAAGTTGCACGGGCCAGCAGAGTCAGATGGGTGGTTGAAGTTAGGAAGTAGTACAATTGGTTGGTTCCCCATAGGATTCAATTCAAAGAAAAGACTAACAACTGCATCATGAGTGATTTGGTTTAGAAGAACTTTCACAGCAGCTGCGAGCCATGGCGATCTTGCGCTATGGCACTCGTGGGGCGTCTGCGGGGCACTGTTGAGCAAAGGAAAAAATTAGCTGCAGTATAACTACTGCTGAACCTGGTTAGAGAGTGAAAGCTGTGGTGAATCGGGCAAGTAGACGTGGCTTCACGTCTGTAACTTTAAGTGCGGCCCGCACACTGGATAGGCAACGTGGTGCGCACCCTGCCACCGTGGGATGTGGTGGTTAAATTAATGTTTGATCGTGAGAGGTTGGTCACTCAATGAACGCTGCGGCCTATTGTTGCAGCGCGGCGTGTCTGCCACAATGTCAGCGCTAATGCATGCTGCCCACATCTCTCTCTCTCTTACCACTGCCAGCCAGGTACCTCAAAGTGTGATTGAGGCATCCACTGGCCCAGAGAGCAAGTTATGCGCCCTTCCTTTTCTCAAAATCATCGGAGTCTAGAACGTCAATGCCAATGAACAGGAATGCCACTGCCTATAGAAACAGCGCTCAGGCTGAGTAAAGTCATAGCTAGCGCTGTCATGTGGTTTCTCCTCTGTTCAAGGTCAAAGGTCACATTCAGTGCCATGCAAAGAGCGACTTCAACTAGCGTAGGCTTTACCTGGCATAGTGTAGTTTTGCTTCAAAATTCTCCTCCAACACTGCCTCAGTGTTCAACTTAAAAGCGTTAGCTACAGGAGCTTCAAGTGTTTACATCGGTGTGCCCAGCATACGTGGAGCAGACCAAATCCAAACATCTGCGGATGTTTCCTTTTACATCCCTTCTAAGCAGAGGTGGGCAAATGCCCTCATTTTCACTTTTCCTCCCTCACCCTCACTTTTGAATCCATGGCCCTCCCTCACCCTCACTAACATTCGTTGAAAAACAAGTCAATTTTTGTAGTCGGCAACCTCTGGCGATATTACTGAGTAATAAACATAAAAGACAAGCCCTCAAGGCACTATTGCACGAGAAGGCAGATGCTTATATTGCTGTGTGTGTGCATGTATGTGTGCTGTTTGAGCTAATGCATGAGACAAATCCGAGACAGTTACGAATGGAGCCCCAAAATATCACTCTGCTTTTCCTTTGCACACGCACTGAATGTATACATGTGCCCTGCACTTATAACATTTCTTTATCATCTATATGCACTGCTAAAATGAGTCAGTGCATTTTTGTGTGCGTGTAGAAAAACTAATGTACGCCAAAAGTATTTAAAAAACATCGCAGTAGCGCTTACCACGAAATAACAATAAGTGCTAAGCACAGAATAGACTCGGAGCAAGGACATTTTGCAGTTCACTTAATTACCATTACATGATGATATTGTTACAGCACTGGGTCTTCTGAATTTCACTGCTTCTAATCTCTCACCATTTAGCGCAGTTTGCTGCATGCTTGCCTGATGACGCTTCCAGGCACACGGATGCAAGATCACGAAGACCATACTTTCAAATTACAGCATGACAGACTGGTAGTTTAACATGCGTGAATGCGGGTGTGTGACGAAGACGACAATTCAACAACAGCTCAAGCGCTCGGCAGTTCTTTCAGGCAGGATGTTAAGATTTCGCCCAACTGATTGTTCATCTGAGGGAAGTGTATGAACTGACCGGTTTCAAACCAGAGTGGCACTCCCTCTCGATGTGCTGAGCCTTACCGAGCTGTGTCTTTTAGAGCGCTAAGCTCTACTTCTTGCGTATCGGGTCTCAGCGTTATGTGTTATAACGCAAACCGTCACCCAGTGGTTGCAATGGCAACTGAGGTGATTACATAATGGACTCAAATAATAACAGGCGGCCGCGTGATGCCCGAGGACCAAAACTCAATTGGGGTGTGCGAATAGCTCTACCGTGCTATTGCTACCCAATCGAATATATTGTTGCATTGCTACCGAATCGAATCCGGATAGCTTGGCAGAAAACTGAATTGCATACGAATTGAATAATGAGGCAACCTAATCGAATACGAATATTTTGACAAATATTCGCTACTTGTGCAAATATTCAACGAGCAATTGTGAGGAACAGCGACGCGCTGCGCGGCGCTGCCTTCGCAGCTATAGCTGTATCTTTTAAAAGAGGCAAGACTGATCTCAATCCGGGGGTTCGTCCAACAAAGTAAATGTGTTAACTTTATGATTGACATGTATGCGCACAGAAAATGTACCTTTAGCTCTTGATAACAGAAGATAATAAACTAGCGCCACATTTGAGTGCATGAGATGGACGAGGGCTTACGTATTAGGCTTGGCCTCCGAGGTCAGACATTAAAGGGACACTGAGGAGAATTCTATCAATTTTTTTTTGTTAGCAAAATTTGATAATTCGGCATTTCATGGCTTCGTTGCAGCTTGTCCGGGCACGAAATATGCATTTATTTCAAAGAAATTTGGATTCGAAGATGAAAAAGTTTTTCCCGCCGCTCTGATTCAAACTCAGGGAACTCTTATGACGCCACGGCAACTCTTATGACATCTCAGAACGGAGTGACGTGACACGTGACGTAAACGCAGACTCCGTGATTTCTGACGGCTAGCGGTGCGGTGCGCAACCTTCCTTTGCCAGCCTCAGAGATTCGCGACATCCAGGAAGTAAGGAAAATTCCTCCAAAGTGGCGCCTCTTGTCCTAGGAAGTCATCACGCTTGTACTTGCGAGATTGGCCTGTGGCGGCGATACCTGTATTTTGGTTTTTGCTATTTTCTACATTACAAGAGCTTTGTTTTCAGTAAGAGTGGCATTTTTGTGATCAGGAGCTGCTATTCTATCGATACAAGCCAACTTCAATTTCTCCTCAGTGTCCCTTTAAGGCTGGGTTTGCTGAACCTGCCTGGGCCCTGCTGCATCATCTGATCTTTGAGGCCATGTATGAGGATTACGAACACCGCCACGCGAATTGACCGCACTGTGGAGCTGGACCTTCCATCCCGTGCATACCGATCGCGGCAGCGTGGTAATGCGGCGTGTATGGTCCCTGTTTTTGGAAAAGTCATGGAAGAAAAGTACTGCTGGCCTTATTCGAACCTCGCGCCAATTATTCGCGAAGTATTCGAAAACTTGAGTGCATATTCGATTAGTTTCGAATAATTTTGAACATACACTGATTGATTCGTTCGAATAATCAAATACAAGGATATTCGATTCGGTATTCGAAATTTCCGAACATTCGCACGCCCGTAGAACTCAGAACTAAACTATTTCGATCTAGCATATATATCCCATTCGTCTTTCCTGCCGTCTTTGTTGCGCTGTGAGCAATATGAATATATATTCCGGTTTGGCAGGCGTCAAAGTCGGGCCACTTGGTCCTGCCTTTACGAATCTTCATATGAACATTGGGGCTCAACTGTTTGTCACAGAGTGTTTGGGATGGTGGCATACGATTTTGCATTTCGTGCACCATAAATTTATTAGTTAAGTTAGGGTCTAGCTCACGGCAGGGATTCGATATTCGATCGCTTCCTCAGCGTCTGCTCATTTTTTTTGCAATGTGTTTCGTGCACTTTATTAAAACGTTTGTCAATAATTTAGTTAATGTGAATAGAATATATTTTCAATGTAATAACTATCATGCTTAAAAAAAGCTGTGGCGATGGCGTAGTGGTCTGGAGCAGCGGCCAGCGGTACTGATTTTTTAGCGCCACCGCTGGTTCAGATCTCGCTCCCTCAGCTATGAAGTTTTTATTTCTTTAATGTTTTCCTCCATTGCTACACCGGTTTTCTGGTGCAGTGAGCTTCTGATGCTGCTGCTTAAAATAAAACATTATGCAGGCCTCTTGAAAATCAAATGGGTCTCTAAAATGCAGCATTTGGGCTGAATAATGGTAATCACTAACTTTCCGAGTCTGGAGTAAGCGATTCTTGTGGTTGCCATTGTAGTGCCCTAGCGCTTCCATTCCGTCGAAAAGCGGTTGTCTGTCCGTCAGAAGCCTGCTTCTACCACGTGGGCCACCTTGGTCACTTGACGTTGTGATGTCATCGCAAGTTGCCAACCGGATTGTGAGCAAGCTGCCCACCGTGGCAGTTCAATTATTAGTCGCGAGAGATTCCTCAGGAACAACGTAGGTGCCACAAGCCCCAGCGATGGTGGCACCTGCCATCGCAGGGCAGTAGCGCGTAGCACCTCTGCTCAGGAGCGGAATCAGGCCTTCCTGAGATCTGTGAATGCAGACAATGACCAATTCTACCGCAGTACATGCCTAAAATTATGCAATATCACTCAAACTTACATATTGTGATATATCAACAAAAGCAAGCCAGTTCAGGTCAAGCAAAAGCATAAAAGTCAAGAAAAACCATGAAAAACCAGATCCGATGGTGCTAGCGCACGATAATTCGTGGTTAACCCCTGGCTAAAGTGTCCGTGACTTTTTTTTTCGTTCACGTCTCAGCATTGCCCGAACGGTGAGTGTCAATTCCATACCATGCCTGCAAATATGTTTCATAAAATCAGGAGCGCTATTACGTGCTCACACGTCTCGCCAGGGACAGAAATAAACCGAGATGTTCCAGTTATTTGGAGAGCAGTACAACTTATTTCTTTTTTGGCACGTCGTACAATGCAAGTTGGAGCGAGCGATGATTCAGACCGAGGTTGTTAAGCTGCTGTTTATTTCCATGGCAAGACTTTGCCCACCACATTGTGGCACCGCTTTCCTATATCGCGATTCCAGCAATAAATAGAAAGAAGCTACGACTGTAATGAACTGCTCACAGTGTGAATGAAAAAAATTCCACACCAACGCCGCCAACTGGCTTTGATTTGGTAGTATAATTTCGTAGACGCACTTTTTGCGCTCTTTGAAACCTCACTGAGCTGACACCGGACTTCGCTTCGGGAAACAAGGCTTATAAATTGGGAATTCAACAGCCTTACTAGGCATAATTTATACATGTTTTACTCCACACTCTAACAGACTCGGGGCTGATAATGAAAATGTTGACTGCGGTACCACGGTTCCCGTCGGACCGGCAGCTACCCGCACGGCCCGGCCAGTGACCTCTTGTTAGTGCACTATGAAGGGTGTTTCACCTGAGACCTTACAGAGTTTCTAAAAAAAAAAAGCTTCTTGAGTTAAAAGAGCGCTTTTTTTCCGCATAGCATTGACAGCGGTGTACTGCATCGCGACGAAGAAGGCGTGCGGCTTGATCCTGCATTCAGTGTTCACCTTGTGTACCTCCAGACTGCAGAAACTACGTCTGTCCCGGGAACCTACACCCGTAGAAACAGCGTTTTAAAACGGGCACGCATAATGGGTTGCACAGACAAAAAAGTTAGCCCGGAGTACGGTGCGGGCCGCCACTCTCGCCCTCAGACAGTGTATCTTGCCCTCCCTGACCCTCACCTCATCACAACTTTCCTCCCTCGCCCTCACCTAACCATGTCTTCACTCCCTCGCCTTCACCTCACCTTCGTCCTCACGAATTTTCACGCGCCCATCCTCCCTCACCTCAGCGAGTGAAATCCTCATGAGGTGAGGTTGAGGACGCCCTCATGAGGACTCGATCGCCCTCGTGAGGATGTCAATCTCTGCTTAGATAGATAGACAGATACTTGAGGCCTTGCCCTTTGTAACGGGTGGGCACCACTAGGTTGGGCACCCGGACCAAAAACAAAAACAAAAAATAACAAGAAGATGGAAGCGCACAAGGAGAGAAAGATAAAACGCACAAAAAAGGAAAAAGAAGAAAAAAACAAAAAAAAACACGCAAAGGCTAATCAGGAGGTGGGGGGTTCGCTCACCGACCTCGTTCACTTCCGACTCTGCGGTTTCGCGCTTTTAGACACAGTGCTCCACCAAAGTGTTAGTCGACGCTTGGTTCGCAGCACCCCCTCGCTCTTGACCTTGGAGCTGTCGCCTTCGTCGTCCACTGCAGGACCGTGAAACCCGAGCGCCTGTGGGAATGTGGTGCCCTCTGTCGGCATCGGATGGAGTCTCTGGCACGACATCACCACTGGTGCTCGATGGTCTCCTCCGCGTCGCCACACGCTCGGCATATTGCTGCCTGTGCTTCTGGTGTTGCATCGAAGCGACGGCGGTACACCAGTGTTCGCAGCGCTCCGGCACGGGCCTCAAACAGCAATGCGCTACCCAGGCCGTTTTCAAAAATCTTTTCGGGTCCGATGCTGTTTTTGCACTCTCGGTACACAGCCAGTGTCGGTTTTTCCGCGAGCGCCTGCAGCCATTGGCGATTCTCTTTTTCCTGGACCCGTCTCCATGCCTCCTGTTTCCATGCCGTTGCCGATTCGGCACTTATGGGTGTCTGGAAAAGTCCATACTTGCCTTCTATCTTGTGGAGGCGCTTCACCCATGTAGTGCGTAGGCATGTCGCAGCGAGGTATTCAAAGACCCGCCTTGCCCATCGGTTGCGGCTCATGAACTGCAGTCGACTGCGGTACTCCTTGCTGCATGCCTCCCTTGCCTCAAAACTAGACCATCCCAGGTCGCCTTGAATGGATGCATTGGCCGCCCGTCCATGACATCCGACTGCAGTGCGGCCGACCTCTGTTTGTCTGCGCTCTAACCAATTTCTAGTGGCTGATGGGAGGCAGACCACCGCGTTGGCGAATGTGAGTCCTGGCACGTGCGCGAGCTTCCAGAGGTCGCGGACCATGGTGTACTGGTGGCACCCCCACAGCAACCGACGTCGGAGGATGCATTGCGCTCGAAGTGCAGATTGACGGACCTTGGCCTCGTGCAGTCTGAACATGTCAGTCTCAGCACACAAATTTATGCCCAGGTATTTATACGATCTGTCGACTGTCAGGGTCTCTTCATAAGACACAAACTTTTAAGACACAAACAACGCCATCTACCTCATGGATTTTGCACTACTATTGGGATTTACAGCCACCTTCGCTATATCCGGCATATTTTCTCGTTATAGCAGTTAAATTTTTGAAACACGTGCATCACAACACGTCGAATCGTTTGACACTATCCGGATCATACGCAGTCGCGGTGGCTCAGTGGTTATGGCGCCCGGCTTCTGACCCGAAATACGGGGTTCGATCCCGGCTACAGCAGTCAAATTTCGATGGAGACGAAATTCTAGACGCCCTTGTACTGTGGGATGGCAGTGGACGTTAAAGAACCCAAGGTGGTTGAAATTTCAGGAGGCCTTCACAACAGCGTGCCTCATAGCCTGAGTTTCTTTGGGACATTAAACTCCCATAAACCATTTAGAACCCCCTGCGACAAACTGTTTGGCCATAATGGCCGTCTGAAGGTCCTCGAAATTCACGGTTTGGGGGCGGAAAGGTCGTCGTTGCGACTCCTACACATATTTCGGGCTTCATCTGAATTAGTAGTTTTACCCTCAGGAACATGCCGTCATTTGACACCACTTAGATGGCCGCTATACGCGTATATATGTAATGGATCGAAAGTATAGGTATCAATTGAGGCGCTGTGCACCCACTGTTGCTATGTGATTAGTGTTGTTACGTGGTGTCGCTTTGGTAAATTTGACCTTCATTGCAGACACGCGTTCTTGACAAACGTAAGTATTAAGAGCTAACATTCTTAATTGAATTTCTTTCTCGTGTTGTTTGGGTTTCGATTTCAACAGCCGAACGATGACTGGGACGTCAAAGTGTGGTTAAAGGTCACGTCAAGCATGAGGATGTGCAACATACCTAATAGCTACTTCTGCATTCGTTGTCGTTCCGGCTCTTGAGGAGGGCTGACTTGAGTACTGCAGTGAATTAAAACAATAAAGCAGCGATTACATCGCAGTTTTCTTCATGCCTCGCGTGATAAGGACACACCTAGTTACTCATAAAACATCGCTACGGACTCGGAACAGAGAGGAAAATGACACGCACTGCGCTGAGCAGTGTGTGTCATTTTCAGAGATGGACATCCTCACGAGGGCGAACCCTCATGAAGGCGCCCTCACGCTCACCTCATGAAGATTTCACTAGGTGAGGGAGGATGGAGGGATGAAAATACGTGAGGGTGAGGGAGAGAAGACATGGTGAGGTGAGGGCGAAAGAGGGAAGACATGATGGGGCGAGGGCGATGGAGGGCAGAATTCACTGTTTGAGGGCGAGAGTGGTGGCCCCAACCACCATCATCACCATCAGCCTCACGACGCCCACTGCAGTGGAATGGCCTCTCCCATGTCTCCAATTAAGCCTGTCCTTTGCCAGCTGCTCCCACCCTATGCCTGCAAACCTCCTAATCTCATTCGCCCACCTAACCTTCTGCCGCCCGCTGGGGCGCTTGCATTCTCTTGGGATCCACTCCGTTACCCTTGACGACCATCGGTTATCTTGCTTTCGAAGTACATGCCCTGCCCAAGCCCATTTCTTCCTCTTGATTAGGGCTAGGATGTCATTAACACGCGTTTGTTACCTAACCCACTCTGCCCGCTTCCAGTCTCTTAACGTTACACCTATCATAATCCTTTCCATGGCACGCTGTGTTGTCCTTAACTTAAGCTGAACCCTTTTCGTTAGCCTCCACGTTTCTGCCCCGTAGGTGAGTACCAGTAAGAAACAGACGTTGTACACTTTTCTCTTGAGGGACATTGCTAACCTTCTATTCATTACCTGAGAGAACATGCCATATGCGCTCCACCCCATTCTTAACCCTCTAGTTATTTTCCTCTCATGATCCAGATCAGCTGTCACCACCTGACCTAAGTAGACGAATTCCGTTACCACTTCCAACACCTCATTGCCATTTGTTGAGTGCTGTTCCCTGGCTAGACTGTCGAACATTACTTTGGTTTTCTCCATGTTAATTCTTAGACCCACCGTAGTGCTCTGCCTGTCTAACTCATTGGTCATGATTTGCAGTTCACCTCCTGAGTAACTCAGCAAGGCAATGTCATCAGCGAATCAGAATATTTAGGCATTCTCCATTAACTCGTATCCCCAACTGTTCCCAATTCAGGCCTCGGAATAACTCCTGCAAACAGGCGGTGAATAGCATTGGCAAGATCGTGTCTCCCTGCCTGATGCCCTGCCTTATTGGAATTTTATCGCTAACTTTATGGAGGACTATGGTAGACCGTACTCCGGGCTATTACTTTTGTCCGTTATAAATTCCCGCTTTAAAGCGCTACTTCTTAGGGTTCCCGGGAAAGACGTAATTTCTGCACTCTGGATGTACACGAGGCGAACACGAAATGCGGGTGCAGCACACCATCTCGGTCCCCGTGATGTACTACACCGCCGAAAAAAGCGCTCTTCTAACTCAAAAAACTTTTTTTTTTAAGCGTGTAAAGTATTCGGTGAAACACCCTGTATAGTGCGCTAACAACAGCCCACTGGCCAGGCCGTGCGGCTGGCTGCCAGTCCAATGGGAACCATGGTACCGCAGTCAACATTTTCATTATCAGCCCCGAGTCTGTCGGATGATCAGAGTGTAGAGTAAAACACGAAGAAATTATACCTAGTAAGGCTGTTGAATTCCCTATTTCTAGGCCTTCTTTGTTGGAACGAAGTCCGATTTCAGTCCAGTGAGGTTTCACAGAATCGGCTGCAGCGCAAAAATGCTTTTGCGAAATTCCACTGTCAAATCAAAGCCTGTTGGCGGCGTTGGTGTGGATTTTTTTTACTCATGCTGTGTGTAGTTCAATACAGCCATATCTTCTTTCTATATTCCATTTTCTCTGGAACTGTGGTATAGGAAAGCGGTGCCGCAATGCGGTGGGCAAGGGCGACCACTGTAGTCTTACCCTGAAAATAAAGCAGCACCTTGACCTCCTTGGTCTGAATCATCGCTCGTTACGCCTTGCATTGTGCGATGTGCTTAAAAAGGAAAAATTGTACTGCTCTCCACATAACATCAAGATCTATCGGTTTATTTCTGTCCCTGATAAGACCTGTGACGGCGTAATCGCGAGCCTGATTTTATGAACCAAATTTCTAGGAGGCATGGTAGGTAATCGAGAGCGTTTGAGTAAGTCGTGGACGTGCAAGTAAAAATATCACGGGTGGTTTCGCTTGGGGTTAACCATGGATCATCGTGCGCTAGCACCGTTAGTCCTGTCTCGCATGGTTTAATTATCTTGACTTTCTATTCTGTTGCTTGGCCTGAACATGCTTACCTTGGTTGATATATCATAGGATGTAAGTTTGCGTATTATTTCATCATTTTAGACTTGTACTGCGGTAGAATTGGTCATTCCCTACATTCACAGATACCTGGGAGTCCTGATTCTGCTCCACGCGCAGAGGTGCACCGGTTAAGCTACGCGCCACTGCCCTGCAATGGCAGGTGCTGCCATCGGTGTGGCTTTGTGAGATCTATGTTGTTCCTGCGGAATCTCTCGACACTAATCATTAAACTGAACTGCCACGGTGGGCAGTTTGCTCACAATCCGATGGGCAACTTATGATGACGTCACAACGTCACGTGACCAAGGCGGCCCACTTGCAAGAAGCATGCTTCGGACAAACAAACAATCACTTTTCTGCGGATTGGAAGCGCTAGATCACTAAAATGGCAACCGCAGGAATCGTTCACTCCGGACTCGGGGAGTTAGTGATTACCATTATTCAGCTCAAATGCTGCATTTTAGCGAGCCGTTTGATTTTCAAGCGCCCTCAATAATGTTTTATTTTAAGCGACCGCTTAAGAGCCTCACTGCAGCGGAAAGCCGGCACCGCACAGGGGGAAGACATTGAAGAAATAAAAAAAAACTTCATAGCTGGGGGACCGGGATCCGAACCCACGGCGGCGCTAAAAAATCAGTTCCGCTGGCTGCTGCTTCAGACCACTACGCCTTCGCCACAGCTTTTTTTTAGTATGACATTTATAAGATTGAAAATATATTTTATTTGCATTAAATAAATAATTTACCAAGCTTTTAGGATACGACATAAACACATCGCAAAAGTACAGCAACAAAGCAGTAGACGCGAGGTATTTGCTGAGCTCATCACCAAGGAGTGCCAGAGCAAGATTAATTCAACAACGGAGGGCCTGCAGGCGTCTCAAAATATAACTGAGACCAAATTTTCCGGTTTAACTCAGCGAATTGATGGCACTGAGAAACAGTTGTCTGGCCTAAATGTTTTAGCCACGAAAGTAGAATACATGGAATCAGCAATATCGGAACTTCAGGAGCAGTTTAGTACAATTAGGAACCAGATAGACGATTTAGAGAAGAGAGGCAGGAGAAATAACCTGATCATTTACGGAATAAAAGAGCTTAGCGAGGAGGCTAGCGAGGAAATGGGAAAGGAAGTAGTTGATGGTGTTTTTTTTTTTTTCTGGAACAAGGCTGAACAGTGAGTGGTGTCGAAAGATGCCACAGGGTGGGTAAAAAGAAAATAAATAAGGCGCGACTAGTCGTTTTGAAACTCCTCGACTTCTGTGAAAAAATTTCAGTATGGCGGTCATGCTATTGGCTCAAGAAGGCCAAAATCAGCTCAAAATCCAAATGCCAAAAAAGCTCAAAATCATTAGCTGAAGATTTTTCTAAACGAGTTAGCGAAATACGGAAACAACAATGGAAAAGCGCTGAAGAAGAGGGGAAAGAATTTTACCAGTGCTTGATGTATCCAATGTAGAGTGCATTTTTTGCACAACGTTCTATGGAGACGTTAGATATATTATTGGAGCAATGTACAGACCCACCAACTATACCGTTGCCGTATTAGACGAGCTGAAAAAATATCTGTGCACGAATGTTAAACCCGACAATCGTATTATACTGTCAGGATATTTTAATTTGCCTGAAGTAGACTGGTCAAATTTTTCAGTTCAAAACCATGACCCCCCAGGTGAAGCTGCTTTGAGCATGCTTTTGCCTTCGACTTATTGCAGAATGCAGAAGAAAATACAATATTTCAGGGCAATTCTCAATCAATGCTCGACCTCTTTCTTGTTAGCGGATCAATTACTGCCAAAAGAAATAGCCAGATAGTAGATATAAGATCGCACCACAAAGATGCGCTGCTCGCTACTGCAGACGCCGCTTTAGATAAGAAACTTAAATATTCATCCTATCGATACTTTTCTCGAGCTTTTCTCGAGATACATTATATGTATCTCGGACTTTTGATGACTAATGACCTCAGTTGGACTAGGCACATTGACTACGTACTGGCTAATGCTAATCGCAAGATGTTCTTTCTGAGGAGACCTTTGAGACTTTCTACTCCTTCTGTCCGACTGCTCGCATACAAAAATAATTCTGCTGATACTAGACTGTGCATGCGTTATTTGGGACACTTCCACTAAGACTTGCACTAATAAGAAAGAAATGGTGCAACGAAAAGCAGCTCGCTTCAATTATAATAGATTCGGACGTATGTCAGTGACAGAAGTGTTAACTAAAGCGCCTTGCCCCCATTATCGCAAATAAACCGGGTGTCGCGACTGAAATTCCTCTTTCAATTTAATAACGGCCACTATAAGAGAGAACTCACGAGAATAATTCCTTTTTCATCTGGTCACGCCACTAGGCAAAGAAATAGCCGCACAGTAACGCCATTTACAACGGGTAATAACCATTGTAAGTATTCTTTGTTTCCTCGAACAGTAATCGAACGGAATCTCCTAACCAATGACCACGTTTCAAAATGATCTCTGTCGACATTTCTTTCCAGTATTGTTTACAAATCTGTTCTGTATGCTTATTTTCCAAAATTTTCAAGCGACGTTGTTCTAGATTGTTCTTGTGCTCATTGCCTGTGTTACTACGTCGTGTTTACTTATCTGTATCCCAGCATGCTAAAACCCCCAGTGGGGATTGCAGTATAAGCAAAATAAACATAGATAACAATGAAATGTTATAAGTGTAGGTTACATGCATGCATGCAGTGCCTGCCAGAAGTAAAGGCAGAGTGATATTTTAGGGCCCATCTCTTAACTGTCTCGGCTTTGTCTCACGTATTAGCTCAAACAGCTCACACACACGTACCCGCACACACACAACAGTATAAGCGTCTAGCCTCTCGTTCAGTAGAGCGTTGAGGGCGTATCTTGTTTGTTTATTACTCAATAATATCGCCAGAAGTTGCAGACTAGGAAATATAACTCGAATTTTAAAATGACCCTTAGTGAGGATGAGGCAGGGCCGACGATGTGAGGGTGAGGGCAAGGGAGGGCCAGAAAATTTTTGGAAGTGAGGATGAGGGCGATGGAGGGCCGGACAACTTTTCAAAATGAGGGCGAGGGAGGGCCGTGTATTCAAAAGTGAGGGTGAGGGAGGAAAAGTGAAAATGAGGGCATTTGCCCACCTCTGGTCATTTTCTTCTCTGTCCTGTGTCCGTAGCGCTGTTTTATGAGTAACTATGGAAAACCAACTCGCCCAATATGCTGTTCTTCTTCAGTATAACCACACTTTGACGTCACAGCCACCGTTCGGCTGTTGAAACTGGTCTTGGAGTTTTTTAGTTGTTTATTTTATGTTTTATTTAAATGTTTATTCAATTTTATTTACTTTTTGTCTATATTTTGATACTTCGCTGTTCAAAAGCGTATTTGTAATGGACATAAAACTTGAATTGTCACGGGCAACCTAATATATACAAAGTTGTACGTGATCGACTGCATTAAAAAAAATTTGTTCATACAGCTATTTCAAAGCTAGTAATCATGCTCATGAACAAAGCTCAGTCAATTAACAGTTTCTGCTGGGACATGATTGATTTAGGTTACTGAAATAAAGGTTTTAAGGCTTGCTATGAAGCCAACAAGCTCAGCCCCAGTGTGCTTTACATTAATAACGTCCTAAAATTGAAGCGTTTGTTAGGAATCTGATTTGACTGCAAGAAGTTGAAGACTTGGGGGGTGGGGGGGGGGGGTGAGGAGTGGGCTGCCTATTCTGGAGAAATGGGAGCAACGGAACTTAAAGAAAGTGCGCTGTGCAGCGTTTTCGAGCATAATTTTCATACAGAGGCGTTCATAGTAAAAATATAAATTGTAGCTCTATTGATAACTAGTTGCATTCAATTTTGCTCAGTGTTTTTTATCGGAGCCTTTTTTTTGTTTTAAACAAGAAAAAAAAATGAAGTTCAGCGCTGCACCTCGAGCCGTGGTTGCACCGAAACGCCACTGTACTGCTCGGCATGCTTTCACCGGTTCCCGAGGGTCATACGCTGCCCGGGGCTTTGTGTCGTCAACGAAGCCTGTTTGATGGCTGGCTGGAACATCAAAATCGGTCCACGGTGCCACGACTACTGTCGCGACAGCTTAATCGCAGTGGCTGAGTACGCGTGACGTAGGGAAATGAAATTCTGTCGTCCCCACTGCTACATGGGCCGATCGCCAGGCAGCGCTGAAGCGATGTTGTGATAGCGGCAGCAAGGTGGCTTTAGTAGGCTGCGCATCCGCCTTGGGCTGCACGCTGTAAAGTAAGACACCAGCTACTTCACGACTTCGGCAGTGGTTATAGAGACAACACAAGCACCTATGCAAGCAAGTCAGTCTGCAGCCTTTGAAAATCGTCATGGAGGAGAGCCACCATATTTAAGTTATTTTCCGGCTATAAGCGTAATTTAAGACCATACGTTAAACGGTAATTACATGAGGCTGTGCTCCTCGCGACGCGACGTACTATGGTGCGTGTGTGCCGCTGCCACACGCCACGAAGCGAAGAGCCTCGGCTATAGAAAAGCGCGTTTTCATTGTAGCATCCGTTGAAACTGCTTCAAAACTCAGTCGCCTCGCGTTATCAAGAATGTATGACACCACTATAGTACCCCATCACGGTTGATAAAATCAATGATGAAAATACCTCTCTGATAATGCACAAGCGCAGTGGCACTTAATATATTTTAAGGTGCTGATACTATTAATAACTGATCGAGGTATAGGCCACGTATCTTTTCACTTTCTACTATAGCCGCCGTATTGGCTGAGTGGTTATGGTGCTCATGCAGCTGCTGACCCTACAGAAGCGGGTTCGATTCTGGCCTCGGCGGTCGGATTTCGATGGATGGTAAATGCAAGGTCCGTGTGCTGTGCGATGTCAGTGCACGGTAAAGGTGGTGGAAATTCCGGCGCTCTCGACTACGGCGTCTCTCATAGCCTGTGGCGCTGTGGGACGTTAAACCCCGTAAACAAAACCAAACTGCTCTCCTATTCCAACCAGGCTTTTAGTGAGCTGTTCCTATGCATGGCTCATCATGACAGCTCCTCGTCCACCAATCTATCCGAGGCAAAGCGAGCGTTGGCAGCATGGACCTGTTCGGCAGCTCCTTCACTGAAACGGCGCTCGAAATAACATACTTCGTTCGCAGAACAACTAGATAGGAAGTTAAGTGGCCCCAAAACTTTCTGCTCTTGGCTAGTCTCGCCAGCTGCTTCCGGGCAATGGGCGCAATTTTCTGGAAGCCCAGAAAGTGAGCGAAGCAATGATCGGCGGTGCTTACGTGGCTGCCAACCCACCTCGTTGTGGCATAGTACTGCGTGTCGCCGCTAATTATCGTCTCATGTGGTTAGCGTTTCACGGTCATGCTGCAGGCATTAAGAGGCACCTCACTAGTCAGCCTTTATCTCAACATTCGTGTATATCTGTTGTTCTTGTGTGTTGTTGAATTTTAAGCATGGCAAACTGAGGCAGCACAAGTTTCTACTGAACTGCGAATAGATAGTGCTCGTGAAAATAAATTTATTTCGATATTTTACAGAATTTTTTACGCGGTGAACATACGCCTCGATCACAACTTTTTATTTCTGATCTCAGATTGTGACCTTCCTCCATGTTAGCTAGGACCACGAAGGTGTCATAGCACCATGTATACCAAAGGGCGAACACATTGTGAAATTCGAAAATCTCCCAGTAGGAGACCGCCGCCTTTTGGCATTTCGGCCTAAGAAAGCAGAAGATGTTGTAAACGTATGTACTCACCACTATAAAATTTATGTGAAAAAGTACACAACGTGCCTGGCGTCGAAGTGGTGTTGCAACCCATTTTTTTAACACGTGAAGAAACGCCGCGGGCAGAGATTAGTCAACAATGGCAGTTGCGAGCATTCACCCTTCGTTGTGCCTTATTCCAGGGGATAGGACCTGCCACCGAGAATGTTAAAGGGGCTTTGAAAGGGGCTCTAATGAAGTGGCGGTATGCCTGGGACGTTAGAGCAAGCCGCTTCACGAGTATTGTTCAGAAAGAATTTTTTATTGCGCTTTGTAGAAGCTGAGTTATCTGTAGTCAAAATTTGAATTTCAGCTTCTTCGCGCCTTTCCTTGTTTGTTGTTGTTAGCGGCTATTTGTTAATAAAATAACAATGGAAGGAAAATATGTTGCTAGCCGCGGCATCTGCCTTCGGAACCTGAAGCACCTGAGCTGCGACTAGCGGGAATAAGAGGACAGGGAGAGGGAAAGAAAGGGGGGAGCGATAGAAAGTGCCGCGCGTTTTTTCGCTAGTGTGTTCGTACCTTTGCGGAATACAAAAGACGGCAACTTTTGACCCCCCCCCCCCCCCCCTCACGCCCAAGAGTGGAGAGCACACAAATCACAGTGACCCTGAAGTGATCGATGAATATGTAAATAAATGCATCAGGAGCCAGCAGCCGTCGGCGGACGCCCTCTTAACAGAAAACGCGCACGAAAGGTTCGAGTGGTGCACCCCAAACAGAAAGCCAGGAGCATTCAGAGGAGCGTCTGAAAAAAAAAATGTATTCGTACCTTGGCCTCTCAGGCACATCGGCATCTCCGACTGAAATTCGTGCTGACCTTACCTTGAGTGATTACGCATAACTGATGCAAGATCTCAAAGAAAAAAATTTGTGCAAGAAAAGCAGCGAGAAGGATACAAATTTTTACTTTCGCACCTGGTCCAGAGAAAATTCCCGGTCCAGAGAAAAATTTATGAAGTTTTTTGGTTCCTCACAGCGACAAGCAAGCGCTGCTTTGAGAATCAGGTCAACGAGAGGAGTATTTACAGCACGCTCAAGAAACATGGGCCGCCATATCAGTGAGCAGATTGAAAGTTTAGACAGAAAATTCTATGAAGATTATGGATATTCGTATTGCTCTCTTGGCAAGAAGGACATCATACGTGGTCGGCAGAAGTGCCCCAAGTAGCACACAAGTGGGGGCTGTAGTGGGTCCCACATGACGAAGTGGGGCTGGGGCAACCGCTAGACCACCTATCTGTGCCCCCTGTGGGAAATGAGTGGGCCAGCCCAAATTGAGCTTGCCTCCCAACAAACATTAAACCTCCTCAAAATCTCCCAGAAAGAGCCCATCAGGACATTTGGAATCTCCCCAGGCGGTGCTCATTTTTCCTGAACACATCCCAAAAACGTCCCCGCAACTTACCGTGTTCAAAAAGTTGTGCGTCCCAGGGAAAGCCCCAAAAGGTTAATGCTCGATTTCTCGGCTCTGGCTGAATAAAATTATTTCTTCTTTTTCATGCATATTTCAGGCATCTAAGCGCACATATGTGCCAAATTTCAGGCACATGCTTACGTTGCAGGTGGTGTAATACATCTATCCACTCGCGTGAATGCATGCTGGCTCGGCCATTCGGACTTACCTGTTTACATGAAATGTGATTTAACAAGGTGAAAAGTTGGACTGGTTGGTGCATAATCTTGCGACGGGAGCAGCGCAGCAAGAGACAAAGAGAGGTGGGTCACGACAATGACTAACAACCAGATTTTTTAAATGCACATTCGTCGAATATTACCGTATTACCGAGCTGTTCATATAAATTTTGTATACTGCTACCACTACATATTGCACTAATGTAATATGCCTTGTTTGTTTGCTTTTTGCTGTTTTTGTTTTGTTTTTCATTCCAGTATTTCTGATGTATGCTTCTCTCTCTCTCTCTTTCCGCTGTGTATTTTTTCACATAAGAGCATTGTTCGTCGCTGCTAATGGGTGATGGGTGACTGGAGCTTAGTCAAGCCGCAACAAAGCGGCTTTTTCTTCAGTCACCTTTTTTTCGCTGTATTTTTCCATGCGAAAAATAAATTGATTGATTGATTGATATATACATCTCGCTCGTATAAGAAGGAAAGGAAAGAAACATGAAAAACGCATAAGATGAACACGTGGTAAAATATTAAGACATCGCACGCAGATAATCAATTTCTCTGTCACGAAGCGCTATTGAAGGCATGCAGACGCATACGTCGCTATTTTGTCGTATGTTAAAGGCTTCTTCAATCTCTCTGGTCCGTTGATCAAAATATGACATGATGACCATTGTGTTGCTAAGCTGAGAAGCACATTCATGCTCTCTGCAATGTTTTGCTAATTCACTGCTGATGACACCCTTCAGGAATCTTTCGTGCTCTCGAAGCCGTTTATTCAAACAGCGCCATGTTTGACCAATGTACGTGCGTCCGCATGACAGAGGTATTTCATAAACCCCGCTTTTCACACATTTCACATGTTTTTTCCGGTGCTTTTTCTTGTATTGATTTTTTCTTTGCTCGCTGTTGACTTTGGCGCACAGGCTTCTTAACTTGTTCGGTACTGACATGAGCACTTTTACACCAGCTCTTGCGCCTACCTTTTTGAGACTGTGGGAAATGCCATAAATGTGAGGAATGATTGCGTGCGGCTTCGTTTATTCTGATGTGGTGGTGACATATTTTCTGCCTCTTAGTGCTTGCAGAATCCTTTCTGCGACACTGGATAGCAGTTTCGTCTGGCAACCTGCTGTTTTCAGCCGACGGTTCTGGGTGCCAAAACTGCCTTGAACTTCATGTTGACAAGATCTCGTCAATGCGGCTCTCATTGCTGTTTTTTTCTACCCCTGCTTGATGACCTTGGAGTGCGCAGGTGTGTAGGGGAGCAGTCTCTTCTAGCTTCGTGGTCCATACCGCCAGCATATGTGAGCGCCTAGAAAGGTTAGCGTCAAGTCAAGAAATCGCATAACGTTGTTTTCTGGCAGTTCACTTGTTATTTCTAGTCCTAGTTCTAGTCATTTTAGTCCTTAGCAAAAGCAGCAATGAGAGCCGCATTGACGAGATCCTCTCATCATGAAGGTCAAGGGAGTTTTGACGCCCAGAACGGTCGGCTGAAAGCAGCAGGTTACCCGACGAGACTGCTATCCAGTGTCGCAGAAGGGGTTCTGCAAGCACTTAGAGGCAGGAAATACATCACAACCACATCAGAAGAAAGGAAGCCGTACGCGGTCATTCCTTACATTAACGGCATTTCCCACAGCCTCAAAAAGGTAGGCGCAAGAGCTGGTGTAAAAGTGCTCATGTCAGCACCCAACAAGTTAAGAAGCCTGTACACCAAAGTCAACAGCGAGAAAAGAAAACACCAATGCAAGAAAAAGCACCGGAAAAAAAAACATGTGAAATGTGTGAAAAGTGGGGTTAATGAAATACCTCTATCATGCGGACGCACCTACATTGGTCAAACAGGGCGCTGTTTGAATGAACGGTTTCGAGAGTAAAAAAGATCCTTAAAGGGCGCCATCAGCAGTGAACTAGCAAAACATTGCAGAGAGCATGAATGTGACCTGCAGCTTATCATCGCAATTGTCATCACGTCATATTTTGATCAACGGACCAGGGAGATTGAAGAAGCCGTCAACATCCGACAAAGGAGCGACGTATGCTTCAGCATACCTTCTATAGGGTTTCGTGACAGTGAAATTGATTATATGCGTGCGTTGTCCTAATCTCTTACCACGTGTACATCTTACCCGTTTGTCATGATTCTGTCCTTTCCTTCTTGCACGAGCGGGATGTATATATTCTACGAACGTGCATTAAAAATTTGTTAGTCAGCGTCGATTCCCGCCTCTCTCTTCTTTGTTTCGTGCTGCGCTGCTCCCGCCACAAGAACATGAAATATGCTAGAATTTCACACACAAAGGAAATATGAATTCAAAAAGTCGCCCGATCCCGCCCATATAACAGGAAATAGCAGCGCAATACAAATGTAATTTTAGTTTATTAGATGTGCTCTTTGCATTTAAATGAATACAAACAGGAGACGCATATGTATGCACCATTTAACACACAATGTGCGTAGCATTATGGCACCAGCATATAATAATGTCCAAATTTTTCTCTAGCTCGGAGAAATCTGAAAAAATGAAGCAATAAAAACATAATACAGGCTGAAAGTTGATGCACATTAATCAATCATTCTAAAAGGTACAAAAGCATATATGCACACGCAAAAGCAAACGCATGTAAAGAGCAACCTGGGTGCCAAAAGAAAAGACGAGGTGGGCGTACGATACAGATACGCGATTTCAGGTCACGGATTTTCTGCAGGTTGAAACCTCCCTCTCGCTTCGCCTCTCGCACGAGCCTCGGAGTAAGCTTCAGCTACGTGTTATCAGAACAGGAAGAAAAAGTTAATTCTACTAGGCGAAAATAAAAAAAAATGGCCATAAACCAACATACCTTGACGACGTCGCCAACGAAAACCCTGGGATGAAATAAAATGCTGCAAGAGCTGCAACTATATATATGAATTCAACGCAGCCTTCTGTCCTGCGCCTTCTCACGGCACAGCGAACGCTCAAACATACGCGTTACAACCTCGTTACACTCCCGTTTTATTTTCTTGTGACTAAGTGTGGAGATAAGACTGCTTGGAGCCGGATGGAAAGGGGGGACGTCTTGAGGTAGGAGCCCTGTCGTGCCGCACCCATGGTACAGCAGACGGCGCGTGTGGCACAATACGGCGTGGGAGGCGAGATCAAGGTGATCAAAGCACAAGTAATCCGGTGAGGTGGGTTGGGAGTCGGCGACGCGAACACAACAAAAACTATCCCGCTGCGACAAGACGGCAATGTAGGTAGAGCAGGTTAATCCATGGGCACTCGCAGCAAGAGTGTGGTGGGCCTCCGAAGATCTCTCCCGCCTATGACCGCAGTGGACGGTCACGCTGCTACCAACAGCACGCCACAGTCGTCGGAGGCGCTGAGGAATGCAAAGTGCGCGCTAGGAGTCGCCCATTGCCTTGAAATCCGCTGCCGCGAACGGCACCTGGAAGAGCGCCATTATGGTGTACGGCCGTGAAGCTGCGTAAAGGACTTGCGATGCGCCGCGCGCCGCTGCATCAGTTCCAAAAAGAATTATGGGGGCACACCGAGGTGCGCGGGAAAGCTGCCACGAATCCCTAGGTACGAAGTTCACGACATCCCAGTGATGAGAGCAAGAGCTGCCGTGCGCTGGGGTTTGCGCGCGAGCGGCTAGGGGCTGCGCAAAATACGTGTGCGCAAGATGGCTTCCGTCCAGCGAAGAAGCCGGGCGAGCGAAGGGAGGAAATTACTGCGCCTCTGCTAGACAGTGGCGCAATTAGGACTGCTGATAGCTGTAGATGCCTGCAGGGACCGCCGCACCGTGCTGAAGTTGGAAACACTGTAGAAGACGGGCACGTTGGTGACCGCCGCTTCCGGCGGCTCGATGAAAAGGCAGACCGCCGTCGCCTGCCTGCCTGCAGCATGGAGCCGACGGCCCACGAGAGAGAGATGCGGGGTTAACTGCGCTTCCTTCGGCTGTTCGAACGAAACTGTTTGATCTCTCAAAACGGCAAGTGCAAGAGCAAAACCTTCTCTCCCCGCAGCTTTTGGCGTGAGGGAGAGAGAAAAGAGAGCGAGGAGTCAATTTGTATTTTTTATTGAAAAGCATTGGTCCCAAAAACGTTCTCCCCAGTTACCTTTCTGGGACAAAAATTCTATGATTTGCTTTTGTTTCTGCTTAACACCGTCGAAAAACGTTTCTAGACCAGTAGTGGGCACACTGCTCTTAGAGCACGTGTGCGGCGTCGCAGGTGTTCCTTTGTTGTTAAAAGGCGGGTGGTGTCTAGTTCTATGGTGAAGTCTGTGGCTGAGAATATTCGAGTGTGACATTTGGCATAGCAGCTGAAAGACAATAACAATTGCAGGGGAATTGAAACCTGGAATGGTTCCCTGCCTGCACTGTTATCCATCTCGTGAAGAAAGCTGACAGATGGGGAGAAGTTCCACTTCTACTACGGCCCCAGATGACCGCTGATGTGAGCCTCTGTATCATACCTTTAAAAACAGAAAAAGATAAGACTCTGGAAGAAAGCATAAGAAGCCCTCGGTAAAACACTTCCGTAGTGGTGTAAGAAATTCCGCTTCCTTGCAACAGCATGTACAAATTATACAGAGACTGACACTCCACACTTAAGAGAAAAAGGCATGTCTCGCACTTCTGGACAGAGCATATATCTAGGTAAGACCCCCGGCAACAGCAAGCAACGCCATTCATGGCAACGCTAAAGACAAAGTGGGCGCCTAGATGATGTTGTACGACTCAGAATTCCACCTTTCAGCAAAATACCCTTTGAATAATAGCATGAAGACAGGCACTGTAGAAAGCGAAGAATAATGTGGAGCTTGCAGCTGTCATCACGCCAGTTACAGCGAAAAATTTCGAAGGAAAGGGATGCAGAAACAGAAAAATAGAATGATGTATGCAGCGACACAACTAAAAAAAAACGCAGAAAAATAGGGCTCAAAAAAAGAAATAAAAGTGGCCAACATAAAGAAGGCAAGCAGCGCTAAACGCTGCTACATCTTTAAATTCATAACAATGAAACGTTCAACACATACAAATATTTAAATCACTAAAAGCAGGAACCTCAACACAAATGACGACAAACTAGTCAACAAGAAAATCACAAAAGTATTGCTATAACTTGCTCTACCAGGTATTGCCCTTCTTAACAAAAAAAAAAAGCACCTATTCATGTTAAGATGCAGAGCAATGCGATATGAGACAGTCCTTTTAGTGAGGCACAAGTACCCCTCCTTTCTGGTAGTTCTGAACAGTTGTGCATAGTGCGTGCAAAATAAATGCCTCTTTCTTGCTATGCCGCTTTTTCCTACGTGCAATGCAGCAAGGTCCAAAAAAAAAAAGGTCACGTTTATGCATGTCTTCTTTCGGTTTTCATTACTTTGTACTTGATCTTTTATCTTTCTGAGCAAGCGCAATGCAAGCGCAATTGAGTGGGCGTGGGGACAGCGTCGTCATGCGGTTGTTTCACGGAAAGCGTTTCTTCAGGCAGATAACGGCAATGCTTCAACTCAGCGCGGGACCTATGGCACCAGCTGATGCCATTCCGGCTACGCCTGTGACTGTCAACGTTCAAGTTGGCAGCGTCGAAATTGGAGAACTCTGGCAACCCTGCTACACTATGGCTCCATCGTACAAGTCCTGCGCATCGTCCACATCACCTTTCCATCTGGATAAAAACGGGCTGCAGCGGCCTGCGCCTTTCAGTGGGCGTGGGGACAGCGTCGCAATGCGGCTGCTTCACGGAATGAGTTTCTTCATGCAGGTTGGTTGGTAATAAGGAATCCATGTTTGCTAAGAAATCGAGCAACATGTGCCTGCTCCTGTTCCCACGCCCGGGAGTGCTGCTGATTTTGCTCGCCCAGTGCTTCGATGTTTCTCGTCAACTACATTTGGTGTCGGGGGATGTTGAGCTTAACCCTGGCCCTGGGGTGGGCTCTGGCGCTGCCACGCGGTCCAAAGACAGCGCTGTTGATATTTCTCTGCAGGAACAGCTTAACGACATGTTGTCTCTGTTAGAAGGCGTTAATTCAAGGACCGCTAAAATGGAGTTAGAGCAATCACACTTAATAGCCTCTATAAGTGAAATGAAACTAAATAAGGAATCTATGATTGGAAACATTGCCGATATTGACGCGAGGCTGTCGGCAGTCGAATCTAAATAATCCGCCAGCGATGCGGCGCATGGGGAACTGCGGATTTTGCGGGAGCTAACCGATCAGCTTGTCAATGAAAATAACAAGTTACGTCTTGGACAAGCTGAGCTGGAAGACCGGCAGCGCAGGGACAATCTTCTGTTCTTTAGCGTACCCGACAATTTGTCCGAAACGTGGGATGAAACGGAAGAAAAATGATTGAACCTTGTTTCAGGCTGCTTTGATCCTGCTCTTACGAATGACATGTTTGAACGAACACACAGAATTGGTGCGTTCTCGGATGAAAAGTGTCGTCCGATCGTTGTGAAGTTCCGGTCTTTCAAAACAAAACAACAAATCTTAGTGCAGTCTGCCAAACTTATAAATAAAAGGTCACTGTAAGTGAAGATTACTCTTTGCAGACATGTGTCGCTAGAAAGAAGCTTGTGCAGTTCGCGAAGGATGCTGACTTTAAGTATAAGTTGAGGTATAACAAACTTTATTTAAACAACAACGCCGTAGAGATACAGGAGGGGCAGTTGACGGGCGACTGGAGATAAGACAGCGCTTTCAATTCTTTTCACAAACATCAGAAGCATAATATAAAAGCGGGAAGATCTAAACTCTGTCATCAACTCATGTGATGCCGATGTTGAATTGCTGACCGAAACGTGACTCTCTGCAAAGATAGAGAGCAAGGAACTGTTCGATTGCAAGAAGCGCTACAATGTTTATCGTTCTGATAGAGGTCACAGAAGTGGAGGAGGTGTTTTATTAGCCATCGCCGATAATATTGTGTCTTCACCCATAAGTTTTTCTAGCACTGTAGAGTTGGTTTGGGTAGAACTTCGTTTTCGTTTCAGGAAACTGATTCTGGGCATATGCTACCGTTCCCCGTCTTCGTGTGCAACTTTCGTTGAAGATTTGCATGATGCTCTTAACACGGTCTCAGTACGTTATCCGGGTGCGGCAATCCTTCTTGCTGGTGACTTCAATTATCCCAGCATCGTATGGGCTAATACATCGCCGTATCCTCGCCCCTTTTTTACCGAGTGCAATAACTTTTTGCGAACCTGTTTGGATTTCAACCTTTCGCAGCTAGTTACTAAACCAACTCGAGTCACGCCACCATCTTCCAATATATTAGACCTTGTGTTAACCAACGCGCCGGATCTTATCCCTTCAATCTCGTACTTACCTGGTCTTAGTGATCACTCCTTGCTTCATTTCGATGTAAAAATTATAATTCCTAATCGCCGGAGCATCTTCAAGTTTATTAGAAATTACAAACGGTTGGACTATGATGCCATTAATCGTGAATTAGCTCTTTTCTTAAAAAGTTATTTACCAGAATTTTCACAGCGTTCTGTCCACACTGACTGTGAATTGTTTAGGGACACTGTTGAACGTCTCACTAATACATTTGTGCCACTAAGACTTTTGCGGTGTAATAGACAATCACGATGGTTTAATATAATTTTAAAAAGGCTATCCAATAAGAAAAAGCGTTTGTTTCGCCCGGCCAAATCATCCAATTCGCAACAACGATGGGACGGTTACATTTCTGCGGCCGCTGAGTACCAATTAGCTTTGAAAAATGCTAAGGACTCCTTCTTTAACAGCACTTTGCCTGCTCTGCTGATTAATAACCCTAGACAGTTTTGGAACACTGTGAACATGAAAGATAGTTCGTCAATACTACTTACATCTTCTGACGGCGTTGCATATTCACCTAATGAATGCGCTAGTGTTCTTAATAGTGTTTTTGTTGCTGCTTTTTCTGGCAATGTTTGCCTTACCAATCAGGAGTGTCCGGTCTTGGATGCTTTTCCCATGGATCCAATTCTTTTTGACACAACTGGCATCCTGAGAATAATTGAGAACCTTAAGATTTCTTCCTCCTGTGGCGTCGATAACATTAATTCGAAATTTCTGGTTAATACAAAGATGTACAGTTCAATGATCCTTACCAAACTGTTTGACCAGTCTCTGGAAACAGGCTGTATTCCCAATGACTGGAAGGTTGGGAGGGTGATTCCGCTGCACAAGTCTGGCGATACCTTCGCAGAAATTTTTCTGTGCACCAAGTTTATTAAAACTACTACTTTACAAAACTTTAGTCCGCTCTAAATTGGAATATGCTTCATCGGTGTGGAAACATGGAGTCGAATCTCTAGCTCAAAACCGGGGTTGTCGTTTCATACTTTCCAACTATCATCGTACTAGCAGTGTAACTGCCATGAAAGCTAACCTTTGCCTCCCGCTTCTTTCCCATCGCATATGTACTTTTCATAAAATTTATCATAATCCTTATCTTAAAGAGAGGTTGTTAAAAAGACCATCGTATATTTCAGCACGCATTGATCACCGCCACAAAGTTCAGATCCCTCCTTGTCGCACGAGATGTTTTCACGATTCATTCATACCCAGAACTTGTGTCAGCTGGAATCACCTTCCCCACGATATTGCTGAAATTACTGATACTGTTGCCTTTCGTAACGCTGTTACTAATTTTATATAAGTCTCTGTCTGTATCAATGTTTTATTTTATTAGCTGCTGTTTTCTTTTGTGGTTTGTTTTGTGTTATGCTGCCGTTTGCTAGTGATGTTATTGATATTAAACCACTGTGTGCTGTAACTATATTCAAATTTTTTAGCTGCTGTTTTTGTTTTTTGTACTTGTATGTTATTCCCACTCCCCTCTGTAACGCCTAACGGCACTGAGGGTAAATAAATGAAATGAAATGAAAAGCTATGTAGTTAGGCAAACTGATGATGCAAAAATTTGCGAGTGCAGCATGCAGGCATGTGTTCTATGTTGTTCTTTACTAGCTTTCTTTATCAAAGCTAGCAGCTAGCATGTCGTAAGTCTGAGTCAAGTTAGTCATTACGCGCTCTAAATTTCTCATATGTGTATTAGGGCAAGTACATTTCCTGGACTCACAGTGTCACCACCAGGAAAGTGAAACGGGAAGAGAGGTCTCAAAATTATCCAAGGGAATGTTTCGTCGAAAACACGCAGTGATGAAGTTATGGCTACTAAACATGCACCATTTTCATTCACCACTTTTACCCTTTTTGGGCATAAGCGATATAAGAACTGATTATGCAGCAGTTTGCAGCAGACAGCGCTTACTTAGTATTCAGATTTAGGAGCAGTAAACTATTCCCACTACTATGGGCGGCGACAGTAGCCAGAATAAAATATGTGCTTGCTTACGAGGAAAGTTGTCACCAAAGAAAGCCCGAGTAAGGCATAGAGTTCAATTACTGTTTCATCTTTGATTTTATGGTTTATTGTTTATCGGTGTTTAACGTCCCAAAGTATCTCAGGCTATGAGGGACGCCGCCGTGAAGGTCTCCGCAAATTTCGACTACCCGGGGTTCTTTAAAGTGCACTGTCATAGCACAGAACACGGGCCTCTAAAATTTCGCCTCCATTGAAATTCGACAGCCGCAGCCGGGATCGAACCCGCGTCTTTCAGGTCAGCAGACAAGCGCCAGAACCACTGAGCCACCCCGGCGGATGTTGTTTCACCTTTGAGTAGCGTTCACAGTTGTAATCTAATACCCCTCATATCTTTCCACTCAAGGGAAATGAGTTGCTTTGTTGGACTGGTCACTGAGGAGTGCCATGTGACACTGGCATTACAGAAGAAGGATGACAGGATTATACTAGTTACAATTTTCTACTAGGAGTAGAACCACAAGCATTGCAGTAGATAGATAACAGGGTTGTCCTCTTGCTGTCATATTGCCTTAAAATGCTCCCGTGTAGCCCGCCACTTCATAGAAGATGGAACTAGCGATAACGAAGGCAGGGTAAAAGAGAGAAGGCGCACAGACATCACCGCTGGACATACATTTGATTTATTTCTTGTACCTTTTACGTCTTGTCCTGCGTCCATGTTGGGCGCTCGATGGCCCCACCCTCTGTGCATTTTACGCTCTTCCACACAACTTCATACTTAGCTTCAAGTGGGCAGTATTTGATGCCGACCTATGGAGAAGCGACGCATAGATATTTCGTACAGGGGAGAGAAAACTTATGCCATCCACATTGTGGTTCAGAGCAGACGGCGCAACACACTGATCTCAACATCGAGGTCTACAAAAATACAAGGTAGAAGACACTATACATAGATGTGCTCTGCCGTACACGGTGAAGAGCAATAGCTAGACAAGAAGAGCAGCCCCACATCTGGGCAGTGCAGACTCTTTTTCTGCTAATAGTGCTTTCCAGGCCTCTTCGCTTCTGAACAGCAGGCGCTTCTGCATAATATTATATTTCAGCAGTGCATGCTCCGGAAGGTGAAATCCCCGGAATGCCTTACACTTACAGCTGACTATTCGCGTTGCTGGCATTTTGCGCAAACAGAAGCCAATGTCTGAGCAGACTAAAGTATAACCACATAGCCCACTTGCTCACATTAGCTTCCACTTTAAGCACTGCCCTGATTTGATTTCAAAAGGCTGTATTGAAAGGCATCAAAGCGCTGCTTTCATCATGCGAGTTCTCTGTCAACATTAAGTACCGATATTTTCTTCGCAACTCCCAGTCATTTAAAGCATTTTACAGCTGCAGGCAACGCTAACAAGGTTACACACATAATCAAGAAGGCACTTTCCTCTTTGACCTGCCGCGGTTTCTTAGTAGTTAGGGCACTAGGCTACTAAGCCAGAAGACGCGGGTTCGATCCCGACCATTGCGGCCGCGTTTCGATGGAGGCGGAACGCAAAAGGCGGCCGTGCGCTGTGGGATGTCAGTGTACGTTAATGATCCCCAGGTGGCTGAAATTATTCGGGAGACCTCCTATACGGCAGCTTTCTTCTTTTATTCTTTTACTCCCTCCTTTATCGCTTCCTTACGGCGTGGTTCGAGTGTCCACTGAGATATATGGGACAGTTACTGCGCCATTTACTTTCCTTAGAAACCAATTCTCAATTTCTTTTCCTCTCTCGTGAAACCGCATCACTCCTTCCTATACGCAAATGTGCGTCCACATAACTTGTTGCAGCGGCTTTTGGAGCTGCAACAAACGTCTGCGAGGCAACTACACCGACTTTCCAGCGTTAAGGGCCGCCTGTTTACCGTGCTTTTGATTTTAATGCGGCTATCGCCCGGTACGGTAGCCAGTGGCGCGTGTCGTCGGGCTCTTATGTTATAATGCGCTTCTGCAAATACGCGTCGATTTAGCATGATGATATGACTGATTATGCTTGTATTATGCTTGAGCAAGAAGATTAAATTGGCTGCCCAGCCCGGACACGTACTCGCGTAGCTGATATGGAACGCTAGAAACCGAATGACCAGCGCTACCGGCAACTGCGGCGAGCGGATAGCCGCATCGAAAGCATACCGGGAACAGCATTACCACATCTCAGCAGCCAGTGTAATCGGCTCGCATAGGTGTGTTCTAAGCTCAAGAAGCCACATCAAGAGGCTATTTACGCATATACGCGCGTGGCGGATAATCCAACGCTGAACAAAGCTGCGCGGTATGAGCAAAGCGACGCGGGCGAATGGTGGCGTTGAAAAACATGTGCAGGGTGTAACGCACAATCGCGTCGAACAACGCATCTGCGCACACACCATGGCTTTAGTATCTCAACTCATTCGTTGTTAGCACAGATAGGACAGCTTGTTAGCGACTTGATGTAGAATGCATTTTTCTTCTCTGGCAAGAACCTCTCACAATGCCGAGGGGAAATGAACAGCACAGTGCCTCATCTCTCCTGTTTCCTGTAGCCTTTTTGCTTGCCCGTTTGTTCTGTTGCAAACTGGACGCCTTTCTGCACAGCATTATGGGCCTAACCTAGAAAAGAAGACTCGACGCCTTGCTGTAAACGCTTTCCTTAATTATGTTCAGGTTCAAGTAAAATAAAAGCTACAGCGGTTTCAATCGTTTTAATCAAACGTAGGATTAAGGCAAAAAACCGGCATTCTTCTCCCCAGGTGGTCGAAATTATTCCGGAGCCCTCCACTACGGACCTATTCGTTCCTATCTTCTTTCACTCCCTCCTTTATCCCCTTCCCTTACGGCGCGGTTCAGGTGTCCAACGATATATGAGACAGATACTGCGCCATTTCCTTTCCCCGAAAAAAACCAATTATTATTATTATTATTCTCGTCGTGGTCACTTTTTCGCACAGTGAACGAGGAGCTGGAAGTTGTACAGTCGGCCAAATTTTTAGCTGGCGTTCGTGACGGCCGCATTTTTCTTGCTCTTGCACCTTATGACGAAACAAACTTGTGAAAATATCAAACCTAAGCACAGGTTGACTAGGACCGTGCTGAATATTGTAACGGAAAACAGGGAGACAGGTCGCTAACCAGCAGAATACAGCAAGCAGCCAGCCAGCCAGCGCGAGACACTTCAACGTCTTCGAAGACACTTCAGCGCCACCTGAGAACACCAGGTGGCATTACTCCCCCTCCAAAAAAAAAGAAAAACAAAAGCGGGGTTGCAGTATGGGCAGTGGAAAGAGAAAAAAAAAACAGCACAAGCACACAAAAATGTACAAGGGAGGTGGGCGAAGGTGTCCCACGCGAAAACTAGCAGAACACTGAGCGTACTATCCATTACCGCGTGAAGTAGGGTTTCATGCGGACAACGTGCACAACCTCAGAGCGGGGTGGACGACGCTGAGGCTGCACAGTCCCGTCAGGAAGAACTTCGTAGGTCACTTCGGTGACGCGGCGCAAAACTCGGTACGGTCCAAAGTAACGGCACATCAGTTTTTCAGACAAGCCTGGGCGGCGTACCGGGGTCCACACCCAAACTTGGTCTCCCGGATGGTATTCGACGTGCCGATGACGGAGGTTGTAGCGGCGTGCATCCGTGCCCTGCTGCCGCTGAATGTGAAGACGGGCAAGTTGACGTGCTTCCTCGGCGCGCTGAGCGAACTGCTCGGCGTCTGGCGTGAGTGGGTGGTCATCAGTGCTGCATGGAAGCATTGCATCCAGCATCGTCTTAACGTCACGTCCGTAGACCAGACGAAATGGTGTAAATCGGGTCGTCTCCTGGGTGGCCGTGTTGTAAGCGTATGTGACGTACGGGAGAATCTCGTCCCAGGTTTTGTGCTGCGAGTCTATGTACATTGCGATCATGTCGGCGATCGTTCTGTTGAGTCTCTCTGTGAACCCGTTCGTCCGTGGGTGATAGGCAGTAGTTTTGCGATGGTTCGTGTGACTGAGCTCGAACACGTCGCGCATGAGCTGTGCCGTAAACGCCGTACCTCGATCAGTGATTACGTGGGACGGTGCGCCATGACGCAGCACGATTTGTTGCATAAAAAAACTGGGCGATCTCAGATGACGTACCGCGCTGCACCGCTTTAGTTTCCGCATACCTTGTTAAATAGTCGGTCGCTACTATGATCCATTTATGACCGGCCGATGACACAGGGAATGGGCCCAGAAGATCGATGCCGACTTGATCAAAAGGCGTCCGAGGGGGTTCAATAGGTTGGAGCAAGCCCGCTGGCTTGAGAGGAGGCGCCTTACGACGTTGGCAATCGCGGCAGCCTCTGACGTAACGCTGGACGGCGTGAGAAAGTTTGGGCCAATAATACGCCTGGCGCACGCGTGCAAGTGTGCGGGCAAAGCCCAAGTGGCCGGAGGTCGGCTCATCGTGACAAGCAAGAAGGATATCGGCGCGGAGATCTGCCGGAACGACGAGGAGGTGCGCTCGGTCAACAGTGCTGGAGTTTTTCTTAAACAAAATGCCGTTCCGGAGACAGAAGGCCGGCAGGTTTCTAGAAAATTGTCGGGGTACGACAGAAGCTCGGCCCTCCAGATAATCAATGATAGGTCGCAGGTCTGGGTCAGCTCGCTGGCGGGTCATTAGGTCTAAGGCGCTGACAACTCCAATAAAACCACTCTCGTCCTCTATGCTATCATCCGCTAACCCGACGGGCGCGCGAGAGAGTGCGTCAGTGTCTTCGTGCGTCTGGCCAGATTTGTGCACAATGGTGTAATCGAATTCTTGGAGGCGGAGGCTCCATCGGGCTAGGCGCCCCGATGGGTCGCGAAGATTTGCAAGCCAGCACAACGAATGGTGGTCGGTAACTACTTTGAACGGGCGGCCGTAGAGGTACGGACGAAATTTCATGGTTGCCCACATAACCGCAAGGCATTCTTTTTCTGTGGTCGAATAGTTTGTTTCAGCGCGAGAAAGCGTGCGGCTTGCATACGCGATGACCCTTTCCACGCCACCTTGGTGTTGGACGAGTACGGCGCCGAGGCCGACGTTGCTCGCGTCGGTGTGGACTTCGGTTTCAGCCTCTTCATCAAAGTGCGCAAGAACAGGGGATGTTAGCAGTCGTCTGCGCAGCTCGGCAAAAGCCTCCTGCTGCTCGGCAGCCCACACGAACTGTGTATCATTGCGCGTGAGGTGGTACAGGGGTGCGGCAATCTTTGAAAAGTCGGCGATGAAGCGGCGGTAATATGCGCACAGACCCAAAAAACGTTGCACACTTTTCTTTGTTGCAGGAACAGGAAAGTTGGCGACGGCAGCAGTTTTCTCGGGGTCGGGCTTAACGCCATCGGCACTCACGAGGTGACCGAGAAACTTCAACTCTTTGTACCCAAAGTGGCACTTCTCGGGCTTTAGCGTTAAGTCGGCCGATCGGAGGGCATCTAATACTGTCCTCAGGCGTTCAAGGTGTTCGGCAAAGGTTTCGGAAAATACGACGACATCATCGAGATAAACCAAACAAGTTTGCCATTTTAGTCCAGCGAGAACGGTATCCATCATCCGCTGGAAAGTTGCCGGCGCTGAACATAGCCCAAAAGGTAGCACTTTAAATTCGTACAGTCCGTCGGGTGTCACGAACGCCGTTTTTTCGCGGTCCCGCTCGTCGACCTCTATCTGCCAGTACCCACTCTTTAAATCAATGGAGGAGAAGTACTGGGCGCGACGAAGTCTGTCGAGCGAGTCGTCGATACGAGGCAGCGGGTAGACGTCTTTTTTGGTGATGTTGTTCAGTTTCCGATAATCCACGCAGAAGCGGAGTGTCCCATCCTTTTTCTTCACCAGCACGACAGGTGAAGACCAGGGGCTGCTGGAAGGTTGAATGATTCCATCTGAAAGCATCTCCTTCACCTGCGTTTGGATCGCCTCACGCTCCTTCGGTGAGATACGGTACGGCTGCTGATGGATGGGGCGGGCATCGTCGGGCGTAATGATGCGGTGCTTGAGAAGAGCCGTTTGCCGGACTTTCGACGAAGAAGCGAAACAGGAGGAGTATTCAAGTAGGAGGGCACGTAGTTCTCGCTGTTGAGTCACCGAAAGGTCCGGGCTGATGTCAAGGGATGGGCGCACAGGTCTAACAGCTTCGAACGCGAAACATTCAGAAACCTCCGCTAAGGGGTCGGCGAATGCGATGGCAGTAGCACGAAAAAGGTGCCGGGGCTCGTTAGAGAAGTTAGTCACCAGGAGCTCAGAGCAGCCGTCGCGGAGATGGATGAGACCTCGCGCTGAGCAGATGCCGTGGGTGAGCAAAAGGGACAGGTTGCCCTCTGCGACCGCTGTCCCTTCACGTAGTCCGTCGCAGTGAACACTCACAAAAACGCTGGCGCGTGGCGGAATCCAAACGCTCTCGGCGGATATTCTAAGGGCGGCGCGGCGTGGACAGTCCTCGGAGTAAACATCAGCTTTCTCGGTAGAAAATGTGACAGTGCGCTTTCGGAGGTCAATAATAGCTCCATACTCTCGGAGAAAATCAACGCCAAGGATACAGTCACGGGAGCAGTTCGGTTGAACTAGGCAGCTGACAACAAATGTGGAGCTGCGAATTTGGACTCTTGCTGTGCATAGGCCAAGCGGAGTTACGACATGTCCGCCAGCCGTGCGAATCTGCGTGCCGGACCATGGTGTCATTACTTTTTTAAGAAGCGCCGCTAGCTTTCCGCTTAAAATCGAGAAATCAGCGCCAGTGTCCACCAAAGCACTAACCTTATAGCCATCGAGAAGCACGGGTATATCCAACGAGAATCGATCTCCGAGTTCAGGTACTGCAGTCGTTGCCTTTAAATCGCGGTCGGTCGCTGTTCGCGTTGTCGGGGGGTCCACTAGCGAAGGACTGGAGCCCAGGGTATCCGGAGGAGTATGAGACATATACAGGGATCTTTACCCAGCGCCTACACCAAAATATGTAACGGAAAACAGGGAGACAGGTCGCTAACCAGCAGAATACAGCAAGCAGCCAGCCAGCCAGCGCGAGACACTTCAACGTCTTCGAAGACACTTCAGCGCCACCTGAGAACACCAGGTGGCAATATTGAGCTTTCTGGATGTTTTTTCCTTCGCCGTAAACCGCAGGGCCGTAGAAAAAGCAGCCGTCGCGTGTGCTAGCTAAAGATTTGGCCGGCTGTACAAGCAGCGCCATAAGCTGCGATCACCTGTCTACCCAATATCGTGTTTGAAAGAGCGATTTTGAAATCAATAACACACAAACCACGCACAAGCAGAAGGGCAGCACGGCAGCGCAGACCACGTGATGTCCGGATGGCTGCGACCCTGGTTGCGACATCACGCAAGAATTCTACGGACGGTGGAGCTTCGTCCTGCCACCTGACCTGGCAGCCTGCGCGCTGGATTGAAAAGCCGCGGAGAAGTCCGCGAAGTGCGGGCGCTGGGAGCTTGGCGTTACGCCTGTCTTTGAAAATAATTTTTTGGAACTGTCTCAAAAACGCAGTTAGACCTAATGCGCAGCGCTAAAAGCCTCTCGACCACGCCTCGCAGACTTCAAAGCAGCGTTCAAATCCAGCGCGCTTTCGGCCAGGTCACGTGGAAGAACGAAGCTCATCCCAATTTATACTTCTTTAGCAAAATGTTCCCGGACCAATAGAGGGACATTTGCCCATTGTGCGGTGCGATACCCACTCTATACCAGATTACTTGGGAATGTGACAGAAATAAAGATTCCATGGCTCAGAAAATCCTAGTGCGGAGCTGTGGGAGAGTGTGCTCTCCAGCGGCAACCCATTCCTCCAAAGTGTATTGGTCATTCATGCCCAGCTAGCGGCGAAACTCAGCGGTGCCCTGGAATAAGGGCGCCGAACTCTTCAAGACTGAGGAAGACGTCTGCTTGAAGATGAAGACCTCTTTCTGACCGAATGACCTTGTTAGATCAATAAAGTGTATCCTATCCTGTCCTATCTGAGCATCACGCCAGCTTAGATGTCATGACGAGTTTGGCGCTGGTGTTTGAGAAAATTTTCAGTTTCGTTTTTACGACAAATTTGAAGAACGCACAGGGCCGCGGACGGACAGAGTGGACGGACACTTCCAGAGGCTCGAAGATTTAAGTGAAAGTACAGCTGCTGGGGAACGTGTGTGGAAGGCGATACATTATTCTAAGTTCCCCGTTTATTTCTTCTTAAGAGCCTTGATTATTGAGAATAATTCCGGTCAATGTTTGTGCTGGCCTATGTTTCAAGGGAGGCGCCGCAATAAAAGGCGGTAAGAATAGTGGAGTACAGTTGACACCACTTTTATCATCCTCAACCCCTTATATGCATCGATACTTTATGCATCGATACGATAGTACGATATACAGAGAAGATTAGAACAAATTAGCTGCCACCGGAGCCGCAGACGACAACCGTCAGCGCTCGGTTTAAGAACACGACAATAACAAGAGCCAAGAGTTCCAATCATTTTCGCAAACCACGGCACCACGTCAGGTGCGGGATGCGTTCCAGTGACGTCAGTTGTGCTAATCTTGTTTCATCACGCCTGTACATTCATCGTAATGTGGTAACACGGGTTCTTGGGCTGAGTAAGTAACGGAACTTCGTAATCGATTGACCTGCAGCTGCAGCGAAAATGCACGCTACGAAGAGTGTTTTCAAGTCGTGACTTCTCACTAGCTCTGCTGATACTGCTCATTTTTGCTGATACCAGAGAAAATCGATGTTGCAACTCAGTGAATTGTAATATGCTCCTAATGTACAAGACTCGCAGTTTTCATTGAGTAGGAATGGCAATACAATACTTCATCATTCTTTCTTTGTGTGTCATCATACTTCTACAGGATCAGATGCGCGCTTCTAACGGATAAGTTAAGTTTCATGGTATTTTACTAAGTTAATTAATCTTGCTTTTTATTTCAATTTTTTGTACATTTTTGGGTTTTACAGAAAAGTAATTTAAAGCCGCTGTCTTCCTACATAAAAAGGGAGCACTGCACCCGAGGCGTAAAGGGCAGCTTCTTGCTGAATATTATTCTGGCGTAGAATGTACTGTGGATATTATTAATAGAGGAACAAGGGGTTAGGATGTTTGCCTTGCTTCTTTTATTTGCAATTTAGTTATAGCATGACATGTAAGTTGCAATTTGACGCAACGTTTCTAATGAAGCGGACAAAATGTGTCATGTTTCATAAAAAAAGTATATATCTCTCCAGATGGAATATTTATGTATGAAAGAAACCGTTCCTTTTATTTTGTTGGTGTGCAAAAGGACCAAAACCTTTCTTTTGTAGCCATGTTAAAGCACAACTGTACTTTATTAGCTGAGAGTGAAGCAATTACCTAGCTAGTGCCGGTCCAGTACCGCTTGTCTTTACATTCATTCACACTTTCGAGCGGCATATACTTGTAGAGGCGAACCAATGGTGTTTTTGTAAAATGCACACACATGAGTGAAATCTAGTATTTTGATCGTTAAGTGTATGTTTTCTGCGAAAACTATATCGTGCTGCTGTTCAAAATAGCTTACAACCTGGGAAATGTCTTCAGGAATCATGCTTATGCCATGACTTTATTTAAGTTCAAGTTCAAGTTCAAGTTTATTTTCCTTTCTTACAAAAGAGGAGCCGGGACTAAAAGCTGTGGTAACAGCTTGACTGGAGGTCCCGACTCCTTGAGACAGTGGCAGTACAGAAGGAAGGCGAGGGTCACATCATTTACATCAATTAGTAATGTCATGGGTATCCGATGCAAATCCACATTTACGCGAAGCGCGAACACACATGCAAAACGAAAGTCGCAATACACACATGTACTCAAAGCAAATGCTTTACATCACTAAAATCACTGAAATATACAAAAAAAATCATGTCTGCTTCTTTCACAGATTGAAATTGTCTCGGCAGTAGTCACGGATATTGTGTTTTGAATTTCTGGTAATATCAAAATTGTCATGGATTAGTTTGTTTAGCAAGAGGGGAAGGTTGTAACTTAAGGACTGGTTCATAGAGTAAGTTCTTGGTGTTGGAGTGATCCAAGTTTCTTTGTATCTAGTGTTACGGCAGCTGTTATTTCCTCTCAGTTGTCCAAGTACAATAAAGGGATTGTCACGTTGTTGTGAAGAGTATTTATAGCATAATAGAAGCCTGTAAAAGTATAACGCGAAGATTGGAAGGATATCATACTTTATAAAGATATTTCTTGTGGGGAAAAGGAATGACACATTTGCTATGGACCGGACGGCTTTTTTCTGCAGCAAATGCAATCTATGAAGATTTGTTACCCCTGTTGTTCCCCAAACCAAGCAGCAGTATTGGATATGACTTAGTACTAACGCGTTGTAGAGCAACATCTTTACCCTTACTGGAAAAATATGTCTAAAGCGACCAAGTATACCTAGAGCTGAGGAAACTTTCGAACAAATGTGTTCTATGTGCGCATAACAAGTTAGGTTGTGAGAAAAGATAACGCCCAGTGTTTTTACAGAAGTCACAAGCTCTATTGGTTGGCTGTTTAAGGCTATTTTGAGAGGCCTAGATATTTTCTTTCCCTTAGGGAGGTATAACAGAATTTGTGTTTTTGACGGATTTATGCGCAAGGAGTTTGCATCTGCCCATGAGTGCAGTTTATTAAGGGCTTCGCTTGTTTTGCTTTCAACCTCGGCCTCGGAAATACCTGTGACAAAAAAAGTTGTGTCATCTGCAAATGACACAACCTGAACATTACTAGCGCTGTAGACGATGTCATTTATATAAACTAAAAATAGCAAAGGCCCAAGATTGCTTCCTTGGGGCACTCCGCATGTTATATGGAGGGTAGGAGAGGATGCTGTGTTTATATCTACATATTGGGTTCTGTGAGATAAGTAAGATTGTAATAGGGTTAGCGCTAGGCCCGGCACACCATACCTTTCCAATTTAAAAAGAAGAATATCATGATTTATGAGGTCAAAGGTCTTAGTAAAATCGATGTAAATACCCATGGTGAGCTTGTTTTCACTGAATGCCTTAATTATAATTTCTTTTTGAGTTAGAAGTGCTGTCTCTGTAGATCTTTTCTTCCTGAATCCATGTTGAAAATCTAGAAATAAGTGATTTTCGTCAAAATAAGAAGTCACTCTGTGATGTATTATTTTCTCGATGCCTTTGGAAAACACAGGCAGTATAGAAATCGGTCGGTAGTTTGTGAATAGGTTCTTATCACCTTTTTTAAAAATGGGTATCACTCGAGCAATTTGCATTCCTGTAGGGAAAACCCCAGTAGAGAGAATCAAATTATAAATATAGGTAATAATCGGGGACAGTATGTCAAGTACATATTTTACGGGCAATATCTGGAAGCCATTTACGTCCAGCGTTTTACTATTCTTCAAGTTATTGATGGAAGAGAAAACCTCAGCTGTTTCAGTCGGGGCCAAGAACAGCGAACTGATCCTATCGTTTCCTCACACGTACTGAGCGTAGTTTCTAATGGTACTCCCATCGAGTTCATTATCTTTCGTTTGCTGAATAAAAAAGTGATTGAAAGCATCTGCCAATGGAACACCGGAGAGCTCTTTTTCCCCATGCCTAAAGGTGCCAAGTGTAAGCGTAGGAGTACCGGGACGCACCAAAGAGTTCAACTTGCGCCAGGCTGCATCTGGCCGCAGTGTAATTTCAGCATCGAACATATCTATTAGGTATGAATCCTTAGCTTTCCTCAGCGTAGACGTAAGTTTATTCCGGTAGCTCTTAAATTCTGCAAGTATATTTAGATCTTTAGTTTTTACAAATTTGGCGTACAACGCATTTTTATGCTTGACCATTCTCAGGTGTTCTCTCGTTAACCAAGGTTTTCGCGCTCTCTTTGGCTTTTTTACTTGTGTTACTGGAAAATGTTGGTGGTATATTTTCTTAAGTATACTTATAAAGATAAGGTACGCTGTGTTGCTCTCACGGCATTCATATACTGCATCCCATGTTTGTTTTTCAACATCCTGGCGGAATGATTCAAGACGCGAAGATGTAATAACTTGACGATATGTGGGCTTTGGTTCATTCCACTTGATGGCAAATTGCTTGTCTACGAATAAAAAGGTTCCCAGATGATCACTTATACCTGTACAAAGAGTGCCAGCAAATGTAGTGTTTGTGTTAACGTTGGTAATAAATACGTCTAGTAATGTAGAACTTTGTTCTGTGATACACGTTGGGTTGGTGATTACATCAGATAGGCCATAAGTAGAAAGGGTAAGGCTCAAGTCTTTCTGGTAAGGAGTAGGTACAATCATGTTCACATTCATGTCTCCACCTAAGAAGATCTGTGCTTTTTGCTCCGTCACATATTCTAAAAGTTCTTCAAGGAAGGCCAAAAAACGGCTAAAGGTACCAGATGGCGGTCTGTAGACCACGCAAAACATTATCAAGGTGTCGTAAGGTAAGCACTTCGAAATCAGGAGTGACAGCACAGAATTTCTCTTCGGTATCACACAGCAGGTTATCTTTTACCAGGATAGAAACACCACCGCCTCTTTTGTCGGGACGATTTCGATAGAAGCATTGATAACCAGATGGGCAGAATATAGCCGTTTCGCGTTCATACCATGTTTCAGTGAGCATGAGCACAGTGAAAGACATTTCAAATACTTCTAGCAAAGCATGCATTTCATTATCTTTGTTTCTTAAAGATCGGACGTTCTGATGAAAAGAAGATAGGGCAGGTTTTTTCTTTTTGACCAATTTATGAATTTGCTGTGGTAGAAAATCCATGTTTAGAGCATACAAGCTGTACAGATAAGCTGAAACATTTTAAGCAATCCTAGAGAGCTGATCCTTGCTAGTGATAGGAATAACTGTCGATGTTTCAGTTTGGCGAACGTAGATTTTTCCATTCTTGACCCAGGCGTATTCCCATCCTCGTTCCTTTTTCGCGGCATTTACAGCACCGAAGAGGCGTTTCATTGCCGGACACAGGTGCTCATTGACAAAAATTTTATCATCTTGTTCTATTGCGAGGTCACGAGCCGTTAGCCTGTGCTTTCTTGCTTTTTCTAAGAAATAGTTACGCGGAGCTCTGTGAGTAAACTGCACAATTATGTTAGGGGAGGTAGAATTTCCGGCGGTCTGGACCCGATGGCAGACTTCAATGTCAGTGTCCTTCAGAGGCATCCCGATTACTTCACCCAACTGTTTTGTCAGTTCGTGCAGGTTTTCCCCGTCTACCCGTGGCACTCCTTTAATTTCGACGTTCAGGCACCGCGAGTGTTGCTCGTTCTGCATAAGTCGGGATTCCTGCTCTTTTACTTGCGCATAGAGAGCTTCGCGTTCTTCCTTCAACGTGCTTATACTTTCTTTCAGAGCCTCGTTCTCTGCTTCAACTTTTTTCACGGAAGCTTTCATTTCCTCATAGCACTGGTTTATATAAGTCATGCTGGCCTTAATATCTCTGACATCCTTCCTGAGTTCTCGCTCGAAACTTTCTTTTAGCTCGCGAAACTCTTGTTTCATCTCACGCATAAGGTCCTCAAACAATTTCTGAAGTTCTTTGGCCATTTTTCAAAGTACTGAACTCGCGTATCAACAGTTTTGGCAGCAGCAGTGGCGGTAAGACAGTTACACTGACGTTAAAATGAGGGGGAAAAGTGCACCAACCTGGAAAAAGTGCGCAAAACTTGTAAGACGTGTCTGTCGCTCACCACTGCCACTGCCAAACTGTCGAGAGCGGGGGGCGTGGCCGGTTACTGCTGACGGAGGGAATAGCACACGGTTGCTGGAAGGCGTTGACGGTGGCCGCTGTGTCCTGAATGTCGAAGAAAAGACGACGATTTGAACCAACTTGTTCAGCTCCAGTAGGGCCAGGGCCGAAGCGAGGCGACAGCCTCATCAAAACAGGAACGGACCTGGAAAAAGTGCGCAAAACTTGTAAGACGTGTCTGTCGCTCACCACTGCCACTGCCAAACTGCCAAAGTTGCCAAAGCCAAAGTTGCCACTGCCAAAGTTGGGACCTAATTCGGTCAGCTGATATATTTATCGTTATACATATGTAGCACAAGGTAAATATGAGCGGCTAGGGGAGCGACACCACCATGCTCAAGCATTCCATTTTCCATGGCATCTCAATGCCTTGCAATACAATTTGTGGGGTATCAACCCCGCTGTTTCCCCTTGTGGCTTCGTTTCCCGCCATGCGCAATCTGCAGCAGCCTCGCCTCGAGGAGGGGCTGGAAGCTCGCGCGCGGGAGAGAGGATTAGGCTCTTCGGCTGGGATCGTCGACGCGAGCGGACGTGTCGCTCGCGGCTCCGCTCTTCGCCAGGGGGGCGAGGAAGCGACGGGGACTGGCTCCCGTATCTCGTCCCGTCCAGGCCTCGGAGTATCCCTTGCCCTAGCGAGGGTGAACATTCGCTCGTAACCTTGCTGGTGATTCGGACGACCTCGATTCATTAGCGTTTCTTGTTGCTAGCTGGCGTTCTTGTAGCTGTAGCAATAAATGCCTGTTTGTGTCAGCCAGAGCGTCGTTCCTTTGTTCCGTCAGAGCAAGGCCCGCCGTGGTCGACGCGCGCTCGGTAGCGTACGCGATCACAGGGTGGGGTCTGGCGGTTTTGAACTGTGCCAGCCGCGGTTAAGTGGGAAGAACTTATCTCCCCAAATCAACTCCACATCTGGCAGCCCAACGTAGGGCCTGCTCTTGGAACATTGGATGACTGTCTGTTGAGTTCGAGGAGCGCTCTTGCCTAGAGTATATTTTGATCGCTAGGCCTTGCGGCATGCTTTTTTCAGTGCGAGGTGTATTGTGCTGCAGTATGTTTAATCTTTTCCGACATGCTCAGCACGTTTTTCGTCAAGTTTTCCTGGAATTTCTTCGCAAGAACCACTTGGTCCGCATCAAGGAAGCGTGAGGCCTAGCGCCCGCGGAGTTTCCGAGCCCGAAGCGATTGAATGCGGAAGCCGCGTGGGTCGTACGAGTTTTCTGTGGCCCGTTTTCTGTGCCCTAGCGTGGGCGAACATTCGCTCGTAACGTTGCTGGTGAGTCGGACGACCTCGGATCATTAGCGTGTCTTGTTGCCAGCTGGCGTTATTGTTGTTGTAGCAATAAATGCCTGTTTGTGCCAGCCAGAGTGTCGTCCCTTTGTTTCGTCAGAGCAAGGCCCGCCGTGGTTGGCGTGCGATCGGTGGCGTACGCGATCACGGGGTGGGGTACGGGTGGCTTTGAACTGTGTCAGCCGCGATTAAGCGGGGAGAACGTATTTATCTTTCCCTATTAAAACCCCACACGTTATACATGCAACAAGGGGTTAAATTTCATGATTTATGAAAAGAAGAAAATAGGAAAGGAAATGACGCAGTAATTGTTTAACACCACGGTGGACACCATAAAAGAAGGGAGGAAGCAAAGTGCCAGTGAAGAAGAAAGGGAGAAAGAGGTGCCGTAGTGGAGGGCTACGGAATAATTTCGACTACTTGTGGATCTTCAACTTGCACTGACATCGCACAGCACACGGCCGCCTTTATCGTTTCGCCTCTATCAAAACGAGGCCGCCACGGACGGTTTCGAACCTGGGTAAAACGGCTCAGTTGCAGAACGCCGTAACCACTAAGCCACCGCGGCGGGTGACTAATGGTTTCTAATTAAATGTTGACTGAATGAAAAAAAAATGCTCAGATTTATATTGTGAGAATTTTTAACATATATTTTCACTCTTGTATTTCTAAATTCTACATCTCAACAAATTACAAGGGCTGCAGAATCAAGTAATGCATGAGGTGACCGTTTATAATTTTGTTGCAAAGCTGTTTTCAAATAAACTCTCTCTGTTTCTTTCCTAATCCACTCTCAAAGGAATTGCATTCATAGACATATATAAGGTCTACAAGAAGCTATAGCGCCTTCACAATATTCTCAAAAAGATTTATTTTTAGTCCTCCGATAAGTTCAAATATTTTACACGGCGAGTTGTCACTTACGAGAGCTCACGCCTGAAAAAGTCAGTCCTCATATGATGTAATGAATAGCATAAGAAAGACATGGTCCTCAAACCAAACATAAATAATTGATCATCATACAGTCAACGAGAAATATCAGAGCCTCATAGTTCTCATTACCACTATGAGATTTTCATTGTTCACATTGACACTAGACTTTTACTCCTTCATATTTGAATGAGAGACTCATCTGACTCGTACGACATGAATGACAACTCGTAAAAAAACACATTTTCTTATATTGTTCATGCCATTCTTCTATGACTCAAATGTATAGCACTATTATCATACAATTTTTCAGCAGGTTTCTAGCCTGGTCTCGAATCATTATCTTTTAGAGCCTGTGTCTGCTTTGCTGCCGAAACGAAATACTCGCTCTCGCTTTAAACCGTGCAGCCATTCCACGTTTTGTTACACAGGAAAGCCCCTACCGAGAAAATAATCTCCTTTGGAATAAACTAACAAAACACAGAGGCCGGCGATCAAGCAAAAGAATATTTCGAATATACGCTAAACTGAGGAGAGAAATATTTAACCATGCAGTCACAGTGGACCCCTTCGTGCAGCCTTATCTGGCGGAGCAAATTCCTAAAAAAAAAGAAAAGTACTGCGGTTCTACTGTATGTTGGAAGAGGCTTTGTACAATATAAGTGACCGCGCCATTAATGAGACAAAGTTACGGGAAATTTAACGTAACTTCGTGCGTCTGAAAAAGAAAAGCCTGTAAAATATATTTCAGCAGCACCTTTTCTCTTAACATATGGCTCATCTTAAGCAAGGCAAAGGCTCCCCGCTAATACACTCGCCATGCAGACTTCCTACAGAAAGCGTTAACCGGGTGCTTCTCCCACCCGGGAAGGAACATACGCCATCCTTCCTTCCTAGATATGGCCTGAGTTTTAGAGTTTCTCCAGCTTGGGTTGAGACGCACCTGCCAGTAAGTCTATCGTGTTGAGGAACAACTAGCCCGGCGTGAACATGGCATGGAGACTGCCATACAAGTTAAGAAAACATGCGCAAGTCATGGAAACAGCCGAAATACATTAATTACCTTGTAATTTTCCTTTAATGCAAAACGAAGGAAATATCCCGACACTCTTAAATACATCAATAGTATGTCTGGGAGCCAACACACCTCAACTCTACCGCAGCCACTCACTTTATCGCTGCCCACCCGTAGGTCACGCCTGCCTTGCTTACCTGAGCAGAGCATCCCCGCCTTCTCTGCCGTACCCTCCTTCGCCAACCCCTCACCCTCATGGTAGATGCCCAGTTAACCCGACATCCATGCATTCGCCTCGACACAGTGGCTTACAAAAGAAAATGTTTTCGTTCTTCTCTGTTCCTCTAAAAGGAAGAAGCAAAACTCGGTTTATGTAGAATATGTTCATTGCATCATGTGTGTAACAAGCTTAGCTCGCTTTTGTTCATCGTTAGTCGGTTTTTACAAAGGCTGTTGCTTAGATGCTCCTCGAAATTTGTTGCACCTATCGCCATTGCACAGGAATGATAAAAGCGCAGCGATTTAGGAATCTCTGGGAATTGCTTCCGAATCGATATATTATTATAACGCTATATATATACGAACAGTTTTCATTGGACCTCAAAGTTCCCGATAGCAATCGCTTGACAGGTGGGCCACCAAAAAAAATTTGCGCTAAATGTCCTCGTCGAGAGCAGATATAAGCACGAAATGAACTGCGAGACAGGCAAGGCACATTCTATGACTGTACTTTAAAAGGTGTCCGGAAAGTTTTCTGTTTTGTTGGACGCGCCAGTGCCGTTTCCCGCTTTTATTCTGTTATCTGCACTGCGCACTCCATTCGCGAGCAAACTCTAAATCAGGGGGCGCTGCGAAGTCTGCGAACATGTCATGAATAGACGTCCACGCATAGCTTGTCGCCTATTAACTTATGGGCGCTCCTTGCTTGTGCCGAAATTCGTGCTTTTTATTTGGGGCAGATTGCGTCAAAGCACTTAATTTTGGCATTCTCCAAGACCAACAGAGACAGAAAAATTTTCGCGTGAACGGTGTGGCTGTCGATCTTCGCAAAATGACGCTAAATGACGGACGCCTTTACGGAATCTACCGGGGAGAAGCCGAAGTATTCTTGCGTCGCCGATGTCTGTGGCAAACGGAGACGTATTGGCACCGTGTTTATCTGTTACTGCAGATAAGGACCTTGGCGACTTTGCCACTATTTCGCAGGAAAGCAGCACTCCGCTTGCCGGAGGTGACTCCGTTCGTCACGTTTTTTGCGTGTCGCGTTCGTTGCCGCTAACTTCTTGGTAGTAATGACCAGTAAGCACGTAGAGTCGACGGCATACCGAGTTGGAGAACGAGATGGAGCTAGAGTCGGGAAGTGAATGCGTGTAACACGACTACACAAAGATAAATGTGCTTTTAAAGAGATTCGGTCTTGTGCGTGGATAGAGCTTTCACAATGCATTTTCTCCGAAGTAGTCCGACAGAAGTTTTGTATGATCGATCGTGTCGGTTGCCTCTCTCGGTGTCGTGAGTTTGCCTGTGCTAACACGAAAGCCGAAATGGGAACGCTTCAGAAAAAGTTGAGAAAGCGGATGTGACGGAGGTGAAACTGTCTGGATTGTGCACGTGGGCGCGTACCGTGCGTTTCAGTTTGTTTATTGTTCACAACAATTACAGGGCATGTGCATGGTGTGGCGAGGGTGATGGGATAAAAGCTGCATCAAGGACCGCTTGACTGGCCCCGTCGCCTCACACAGCCCTCTCCCCGCACTGCTTACATATAGTAGGAAGAACAACAAGGAGCAATCATTTCACCTTAGCAGCAATATACATACTATGAGAAGTGCAAAAACAAAAACAATGAATGGTGCATTTGTTGAAAACAGTCAGATAATACAGTAAAATTCAATTACTATGGTCAAGTACATTTTTCTTCGTTAAAATGCACAGCTGCTCTTCCGTTAGCTTATATTTGTTTAGCGTACTCGGCAGGCTGTTTTAAAGCATCTGAAGACGTGACAACGAGAAAGGGATAGGTGATACTCGCCAAAAGTCTGTGTGATGCGTATCTTTTTTTTTGCGACTATCCATTTCAGCTATCGGACACTATACACACGTCCCCAAGCGGATGCCTCAGGAGCTCTCGTTTCGCAGGCATTCTGCTCGAAACCACACCAGCGAAGAAGTGCTTACAAGAGCCTTGAACGAGATACGTCAAAGCACATGCTGACAGAAACTTAGAAAAGTAGAAGTCGTCGATTGCCTTCATCGAGAACCTGCGGAGGCATGACGTAAAACTTTCTAAAGGTGCACATATATTTGTTGATGAAAATAAGAAAATAATTTTTCACCAATTTCGCTTGCCAACCTCTATGTGCAGCTATTGGATTTGTATGCTCTTTTCATTTTTATTGAGCATGACAGCAGACAAGTTACACTCCATGATTATTTGCCAGGAATTTGTTTCCACATAATTTTATTTTTAGGCAATTTCTGAAAGCCCATATACTCTAGAAGAGTGCGGTGAGGGGCTAGTTGGTACGACATTATGGCAACAATGAATACCTGAGCAAAAAGGACGGTCTCGTGTGGTTATTTTTTCTTGTCCCGTCCATTTTGCACAGTTATTCATTTTCTGCGCTCGTCTCGCGTGGATCTTCTTCCTTCTCCCGTCCTTTTTCTCAGTTATACATTGTTGTCTTATACTCCTTCCTTACAGCTAGCAAGTTTCACTGGTCTGTGGCTTTTTTTTTCAACAGTGCTAGGCCTGCCAACCATGCCCAACTGCTTTGCTGGAGTTGCCTAGGCACCAAGCTATACAGATGATGCACAAGGCTGGCAGGCATACTGAGGCATGTGTGCGAAATATACAGCACAGGGAGGGTGGCAAAAGACAAATCGAATTTGTGAAAAGCAACATTCTATATAGTGGCTCAAATATTAAAAGGGCCCCTTCGCTGCAAGTATTGCTTATACGTGTGTAGTCTGTGCAAATTTTCTTCAAGCCAAATTCGCATCACATAATTATACATTCCTCACTCAAATACTAAGAAAATTTATTTGCACCATGGGGGCGAGAAATGGCTTGGAGTCCATGTGCCCATTGAAGCCACAAAATTACTTTAAAAATTATGAAACAGGACTTGAACGGCAGTCAGGCGCCGCAGCTCGCCTTAACACTATAAAAAAAAGAGGCCACTTCGCCTTTTGCAGTTAAGATTGCTTTTGCTGTATTAGTTTGCATTTGAGGCTAATGCTTTCCAGACATTGATAGACGATTGATGAAATGTATATGCTCAAGTCTTGTCACAGTGCGCATCTCTAGCTGACACTAGCTTTTACACACAAAGTTCATACATTGTTGAATCTTCACTCACCAATATTCAGCTTAGTATAGCGTGCATTGACATTGGTAAATACAGCATAGATTTGTTCTAATGTAAAAAAGTTGTAAATTGGGCGACACTCCATCTAGGAGTTAATACTGTACAGCCTACAGTGAAACGCCACAAGAATGAATGCCTGTAATTCAGGTAAACAATTTCTGGAACTTCATGTCCTCCGCGCATCGTATCTGGTACGCTTTAATTTGGTTTCCTAACTTAAGAATAACTTACGCTGTCAAGAAGGTTCATGCGGCTTTATGAAAGCCCATATCACTTTATTGCAATTCACATTTATTATCTCATTTAGATATTTAGCTTATTGCTTTCAACCAAGTTGATGTTTGTACTCTGTGGCTCTAAAAGGATTCACATCAACAATGATTTTGTACAGGTGCTCTGTGATTCATTCACTTGAGTTTTCACTCTTTGTGGATGTTCAGCCATGTTGTGTGGTGAATACTGCTGGTGCAGGTTGTAATGCATTTTCTATGCTGGGGTTTAATAAGGGCGATAATCTTTTGCAAGTGAATGCGTGTGATTGCTGTGAAGCAATGGTTTGCATGGTTGAGGTATAAGACAGCACTGCCTTTTTTCAACAAAAAATGCCATTTCACACTTACCATGAACACTGGTATCATTTATTCATTCATCGAATCTGATGTTTGATGAGAATCATATCACTGACACTGAATGGTACTCTTCCCTCCCTGCTAAAATCTTGAGAGGGCGATGCTGTGCTTGGCGCGCCTGTTTGAAGTGAAAGCTTATGTATCGTTTTTGTGTGGTTTATAATAAAACTTTCCATGCGTATTGTCTATGTGAGCATGCTTACTTTTTGAAAAGTAACGAAATTCCTTTTTAGTGCAAGCTCATTATAATGATAATGCGATTGAGGCAGGAGAACACTGCTGTAAAAATCGAAAATTCAAAAATAACATTATGTACACTTCAACTCGAAGTGAAGGCAACAGGCATGAAGCGCAGCCCTAGTGGCGATGAAAAGACTGTGGGGGCATAACATCCATGACAGTCTGTGTGTGGTTAAGTTTTCCATTTGATGCAAGCTCTACTGTAGTGGAAGCCAAAGCACATGCTTGTGAGTTATAGCACACGGCTCCTTTTTCTTGTTTTGCTCTGACCACGCCTTTTTATTATACTGAACTACTCGAACATTGCCACATTTGCTGCTGTTGCCTGCTAAGCCTTAGGAAGGGGTAAACTAAAAAAGTGAGACTAGTGGAAGAAGGCATATTAAGAAAAGTATGTCAGATGCAGGCCCGTCGTTATGTACAGTATGTCTGTACCACGGAGACACTGAAACATCAGTGCTTTATGCGACAGTGGTCAAACCTACTGAAATAATTCCTGACGGCCTTCTCGGCTAACTCGCTGCTCAGCCTGTGGGGCTTATTAATAGTTGGTGCTTACCATGTTTTAACAGCAAGCGGTTAAAGCTTTTTTTCACGTGGATGATGTATATGAACGAACATAAAATCTAGAAGGAGCGCCTCTACACCAACGGCATGTCTTTGCGACCGAGCAACGCATACATTCAAGCGCGAGTCTCTGCTGTGCCTTATTGCGAAAGCGTGCTTATCTACTGAAAGGAATTCCTGACGGCCTTCTCGGCTAACTGGCTGCTGAGCCTATGTGGGTTATCAGAAAGTGCTAAGAATGTTTTGACAGCCAGCGGTTAAATTCATCGTAATTTTTAGGAGGAACCCCTCTATATGCCAACGGCATCTCTGCGAGCGAGCAACTCATAGCTTCCAGCGCACGTCTCTGCTTACCTGCAGACGTGGGTGTGGACATGGCTCTGAAGCGTCTGCCCTTCGCGGGCCTAATTCGGAATGAAGGCACTCCTCGCAAAACAAATACGAGGTTAATGCTTCAATGCATAATTTTACAGTCTGGTCAGTGGCGCCGAACGGGGGAACGATCGCGCAACTGACCCTCGCCGTAGTAACGCGAGCGGTCCAATATTGAACGCTGTGCCACTCGCCCATTGAGAAACGATGCGGCCAGAAAAGACGACAGTCATTGATTAAGTATTAATAATTAATAATAATTGGTTTTTGGGGAAAGGAAATGGCGCAGTATCTGTCTCATATAACGTTGGACACCTGAACCGCGCCGTAAGAGAAGAGATAAAGGAGGGAGTGAAATAAGAAGGAAGAGAGAGCTGCCGTAGCGGAGGGCTCCAAAATAATCCCGATCACCTGGGGATCTTTAGCGTGCACTGACATCGCACAGCACACTGGAGCCATAGCGTTTCTCCTTCATAAAAACGCAGCCGCCGCGGTCGGGTTCAAACCAGGGAACTCCGGATCAGTAGCCGGGCGCACTAACCACTGAGCCACCGCGGCGGGTATCATAGATTGCTCTCCTACACGCATTCAGTGATAGCTTGAACTTAATAGCACGCACATGAAGTGCATCTCCGATTCCAGATGTTGCAGTGTTTACACGAGCCGACGCTGCAATACTAAAGACGAGTACGAGCGCAACAGCTCCGCAGGAGTATCATACCTTAGTAACTCTAGGAGAAGATAGTAGGCACTCGGAAAGACGAAATCGCAAAAGCACAAATGGTGAAAATATTACTGTCGGTGTGACTTTTCCTAGATCCGCGGAGAATGGCAATACGGCCAATCCTCCGGCGCCGATCGTTAGAGAACGAAGGAGATTTAAGAAATGATGGTCTCTGCGCTGACGCCGACTGCGAAACGATGAAAATTTGGTTTTTCATTTGCTTTTTTTGTTGTTGCGACTGTATGAGCTTTACGCTAACGCGTTTCCATTAGGCTGGCGAGGAGCGCCTGCTACTGGACATCCACTCCTCGTTTCTTGCCTGCGCCGCCAGAGGCCGCGTGGATTGGTAAATCGCGATTAACTTCGCCTTAGCTTTCGTGTTCACTCAACTCAATCCCTTGTATAGCTTTCGCACTACTGCCAAGAAAAACTCCTAAACGGAGAATTAAGTGCTTAAAGCTCACGACATTTGTCAGAAAAATGGAAATATATGCCTCTCTTCATCACGTCACTGCGATGCAGTACACCGTCTTCAAAGCGTACCTGATGCTACGCCATCTCTCAATGCATGGCAAATTAATTGGCAAAAAAATCAGTAAACGAAAAGATGAAACGTATGCCTGGACGCCGTACGCATCGTAGTATCCCTACAGAATGCCTCGCGTATAGAGCAACAGCGCATTGGCATTTCACATTTCACGCGATTTCACCAACGCCGGGATATGGTTTCATTTTCTCAATCCAGCTATAATGGCGGGCTTAGTTCTTGGGGCGCTAAGCGATGGCGCAGTGCATGTTGCATATCATCTATTAGCCTCCATCGCCACGAGCAAAGTAGCTTTGTGTTTGTAATTTCCAAAAGAATTTGCCGCCTGTTTTCACGTGGCGCTGGCTGTGCTCTTGCTCATTAAATGCTATCGGGGTCACGTCTTCAGCCAGGGTAGCACGCGCTGCGAATCGCCTTCATATGCGTAACCTTCGCGCAGACGGCGAACAAATCCTCCTTGGGCGTAGAAACGCAGTCCAACGCCGTGTGGTGGAAACTGTCACCGGCGTTACGTGTGCTTTGGCGGAAGAATAGCAGTCAGAGCTCCCGCTGTGGCAGTCACAGCGCCAGTAAGCGGACCTACCTGCAATCTGGGGCAACTTCTGTTTGTTGGTAAACGCTTGACGCACAGTGTTCCGGTATCTCCTCAAGCTGCGGTCTGTGCAGAGAGTGTCCGGCGTTGAAAGATAGATGACAGACATGTTTGAATAAACCAGCATGCTGCGATTTTGGCATTAGATGCTAGTAGCGCACGCTATTGACGAACCTAACTGACATGACATGACGCATCCAGCCTATCGGCATCCAGCTATTAGCGGCTGAACGCTGTTCGAGACTTCACCTAAGATATGCTGCTGTTACGGGCGTAGTAGAGTGGGACAAACTGCCCCAATCTTGAGCCTAGTATTTGTGGCCTAGTTAGCGCACCTTAAAAGCTATTACGTCTGGTCTCAAGTTCAGGACACTTTTTTTGTTATATTTCCTCGTGATGACTTCTTCGATGCTAGCGTTAGAGTCTTTAAACTAATGTCCAGTGCGTGAGTACCTGACCCACAAAATTGGTGCGCTTTGAGGAAGCCTTCGATTTATCGCCTGGGGTTCGCTCTTGCTTTGTGTATACATTAAGAACCCTTTGCTAATATTGTGACCCGCTGCCTGGAGGCTTGATTTATTTAAACATTGTTTTTATTTCCCGTTCGGCCTGACTTAAGGCTGCTTTTGCGGCACCTATTGCATGTAAAACTACGCATAGCCTCGAACGTGCGCTGAAAAAAGACAAGCCGTATGTACAACTTCGGTTTTTACTGAATAGAATGGCTGTGTGTTGAAAACAGCCAAAAAAGTACCCTCATTCTGCGGTGAGCGAAGCGCTGCCGCAGAATTGAGCACGGGAAATTCATACGCTCTGGACGTGCCAACGGGTAACGCCTCTTCGCATGGGTGCGTTGAAAAATGCCCGCCTCAGAAGCGGAAAGTTTACAGCCTAGAGGCGAATTGCTGCCTGGGCCATTTTTGAATTTTTTCTTTTTGGTGTATAGGTGCCGCACTTTTGTGGAAATTACGTGGGCGTACACCTATATCGGTGGCGGTTGGTGCTTTGTGTTGTAATGCACCGTGTATGGGTCAGAAAAGCAGAATGAGTTCTTCGCAGTGCTCTAGTGTTACCTTCACAGGCAGCCGCAAAACGCTGTCGCCGCAGGCTCTCCAGATATTCATCACGCAGTGCTGCTGCTCTACATATCATTCTACGACAGTATTTCAAAGCAAGCAGGCAATCTATTTCTCTTGCCATGTAGCGGATTTATTTGTCGAAGACGTAGGCGTCCATGCATGTGTATACATATGCGTACGTAGGTACACTCTATAGTGAAATTGGCTTTATTTTTAACATCTCAGGTTCTGCGAACATCATTTCTCTTTTTGCATTTGCCTACACAGTTTGGTCATTTCTCTTCTAGTGTATGCCTATGTCGCAACGGGCATTGCATTTCGGGAAAACTATTATTTCCTTCTCCTCCATGTTTGCCTACATTTTTTCTTGCTCCGTCGATCCTCCAAAGAGGATTGGTAATCCATGCCCAGCGAGCGGCCAAACTCAGCGGTGCCCTGGAATAGGGGCGCCGACCTCTGCAAGACGGAGGGAGACATCTACTTGAAGATGAAGACTTCTGTCTGACCAAAACACCTTGTTAGAGCATTAAAGTGTATCCTATCCTATCCTATCCTATCCTATCCTATCCTATCCTATCCTATCCTATCCTATCCTATCCTATCCTATCCTATCCTATCCTATCCTATCCTATCCTATCCTATCCTACCCATCTTGATTGCATTCCCCCATGGCGTTGTTTCAATATTAGAAACGTTTCCGATCCAGCAAAGAATGATACAGTTAGGCTTACTAACACAAAAAGTTAAGTATAGTAGAAACACAGCATGGCTCGGTGGCGTAAGGGTTTTGGTGTATAAACGTGTTTTTCCGTTACGACAGAAAGCCTATCTTCCAGATTTAGACTCCGAGTCAGAGGCTTTTTGCACTGGTACGCATATCTAAGCAGTTTTAAAGTTTAACGGTGCATATGAAACAGAATCTGCAATGCACTGAAAGTTAAATGCCTATGATAGCCCTTTTCTCTGCGGGCTCAAAACTGACCGAATTTTTAATGGTTTAGAATTGAAACGAACGTCCATTTTTTTGTTTCACTAATGAAAAATACGAGAACTTAGCTTTTCACCGCTGCGATGGAATATTGAGTTTGTAGCGCAAAATAATTTTCTAGTCCTCATTAACATACTTTGGTTCCCAAACACACAATAAGTGAAAATCTGTGACGCCGGATGGAGCAACTTGTGTACTAACAAATGAGAGGCCACTATACAGCCTTTTGCAATTTCATTTTTGGTTCCCAGTGTTATAAAATTATGTAATATATTTAAAAGTCAATTTAACGGAGAGAATGGCAGCCGCGAAATATTTCGTTAAATCGGGAAAATCACGAAATCGCGAAAGGCAGGTTTCTGCCCTTACAAATCTAAAATTATAGGGTAGCGGCACCCAAACGCCACCGCGGCATCGTATTTGTCGGTACCCGCGCCTGCGCGTACGAAAAGTCAGTTAAGATTGTCCGAATTGCTAGTGCGTGAAAGCACCATCACGTGACACGGATACGAAGCCAACGTTTGAAGTGCCGTCGGCTGGCATGTCCGTTGTTCCGTTCAGCGGCTTAGCTTTCAGACCCGTCAAAGCGAAACAAGGGTCCTGACTTGGGTGCCTCGATGCTACTGCTGGCGCGCTGCCAACATTCTGCGAGATTTTTTGAAAGTGAAGGCAGCGCTATTAGAAAGACACAGGAGGAAAGGGCGTCCAAGAACGAAGGCTACCAATATTGGGACTCTGCCTTTCGCTGATTTCTTCCAAAATGTCTGAAAAGGTCAGTATGCAGAAAAGCCCAATTTATCGTTGTTTTCTGAAAAGCCTGTGACTTGAGGGTGCAGTACATCCGTGCCGCAAGTCAGTCCGGGTATTTGCTGCAGCATGTGAGGCGTGGCCAGTCCCGGAAAAGCCTTACTTGTCGCCAAACCTAAACTCTTAGTATTCTGCACAGCCTCTAAATGGCCCCAGAGAAGATTGAATGATCCGAAGAGCGCGTTTTTTTCTTCTGGTATCGTGATTTTCCATAGGCAAAATCCTAGGCTCCTAGTCCAACATGTGGCCTGAAGGTAGCGCTATTAGAAACACCCCGATGTTTTCGTCCTAATACCGCTAACTTCACTTACAAAGAATGAGTGACCAACCAGGCCAGCACCCAGTTCTACTGAAGTCTGCGACACATCCTGGGCAAAATAACTCAGAGATAATCTCTTATTTATACATTTTTTCGTGGAAAAAGTTCGTTAAACATTGTGTATTGGTTGCTTGTTTTGCTATTTTGGGTTGTTTAGAAGTTTGAACGTTATGGGTATTTGTCGTGGATTGAAAATTTTTTTGTTAGATCGGCAACGTCGGAAAATCTGTTTTTGTTGGATCGAATTTTAGCAGTATGTAGCGATTAACACTTCGAATATGAAGGTATGACATGCACAGTCCGCTCGACGCAGGAGACATCTTTCTGCCGCATTACATCTTCCCTCTACTCGATATCTGCTTGAGCTTTGATTTCCTTCGTTTTCTTTAGTAGAAGCATGGACCGGGAACCAGTGTTCCGCTTTGGCATGCTTTCTTGGTCCAGCTCTAGAACAAGTTCTAGGCTCCATCACGCCGCAATGAACCGTTGAGGAAAAATAGAAAATAAGCTCGCCGAGAGCATTTAGCGCCCCGTCATATATACTATATCGGCGAAGCGAATGTATAGATGAATACAGTGTCATGTGTCATGGGCGATGTGTCTGATGCGAAAAAAATGACTTATACAGATATTACAATCTGAAAAGAAATATTTATCTCAAACATGGGTTATCGAATTTTACAACTTTCCTTCTAGTCATTTCGTCATTGAATAATAGTAGCCTGTCTGCCCCTTGTTTTTTTTTTTGTTTTGGCCGTAGGTATTTCACAATTGCCAGCATATAAGTTTTTTAATAAGCTTTAATATCACTAAGCGCAATGATTGTGCTGTTAGCGTTCCTGCAGCGAGCGATGTGAAGAGAAGCAATTAATCTATTGACGCATTCTGTGCGCGCAAAAACCACGAACATGCTTCGCGGAAAATCCTATAATATACGGCCTGAGTAGCTATAAGCACAGAACAGGAAAACTACCAGGACCGCCTGTTACACACGGGTGGCACAATGTGTAAAAGCGCAGCAACAGTGGTGCGAAACACTTAATGTAGTCAGCAGCCACTCAGGGTATTCTATCGAAAGGTACCCGGAACACTCTAAAAAATTTGTGACTCGTAGCCCCACAGAAAACACATTGACTATATTTATCACTTTTAAGCTAGCAAGGGAAGCTTTGGCCAATGGGCGCTATGGCACAAGGTACTCTACTTTTACTCACGGTGCGGTGGAAGGTCCAGTCTTCCGCCACACCTCTATTTAAATAACAATGAAATACTTCCCCAAGATTTACTCACGCACTTACCTACACAAAATGTTCTTATGCATATTTTAACGCTGCAAAAAGTGCTGATTATTACTAGAACAAGTTTATTTTAAGGTACTCTTTGCTGTGCTGAATTTGCAGTGGTATGAATCTTCATCGGCGCTGATGAAGTGGTCCTAAGCTTTATCTTTGGCCTTGACTGTGGCGTCTTTTTCTTGTCGATCAGTCTTTTTGTTAATACACCTCCTGCAGTTTTTGAGCATTGCATCCGAGGAGAGCAGCGTACAGCTTTAACTGTTAATCGGGACACACGTTTTGGTCTGTTACTTAGGGGACGGGGGTTACGCGAAGAACCGTGCGGTCTTCCGTCAAGTGGATTCCCGCCCTCCGTCTTCATACCCGCGGCCGCAGTGGCTCAGTGGTTACGGTTCTCGGCTGCTGACCCGAAATATCTGGTTTCGATCCCGGCTGCAGCGGTCGAATTTCGATGGAGGCGAAATTCAAGAGGCCCGTGTACTCTGCGATGTCAATGCAGGTTAAAGAACCCCAGGTGGTCAAAATTTCCAGAGACCGTCACTACGGCGTCCCTCATAGCCTGATCAGTCGCTTTGGAAAGTTAAACGGCCTAATCCAAACCAATCTTCATACCCGGGTATAAAAAGCGCCGATATGTACTTAATGGAGTTTTTGCATTGACATATCAGCTCGCTTCATACATTTGGCTACATAATTCGCACTGCTGCTAAGGCTACTCCGTGAGTGCAATCTATGGTCGGGCAGGCTTCCTCTCAGAGATGGCTTTTGCTTTCATTCTAGGATTTTTTAAAGTGAGAACCCGATAAATCGCCTCCGCAAAATTTCCAGTCCTCTGTCTCCACCTTAGTAATGCGTTCCGAGTTCGTCTTGAAGGAAGTAACGTAATGTGCTGTAACTGAAACTACAAAAGGAGAGTTTCCACGTTTTTAACTTGCTTAAATTCACGGACAAAACTAAAAAGGTTAGGCAGCACGCAACACTAATATTGGAGAAAGAAAACGAGAAAACAGCCGCCGGCGTTGCTGACTTAATTCGTGGAGAACTGCATCCGGAATGCAGAGGTCACGGATACGGATCTCATCTGTGCTGCAGCTGTCTGCGTTTACATTCTTTGAAATACACTTCCCTGTAATGAAATACGCCTCTAATGTTTCGGGGAGGAGAGGGTAAATTGGAGGTGTGGGGCAGGCCTTTGCCCCGAAGTGGGTGTAGTCAGGATGATGATACATCGATTTCTCAATGCTTATGAATCCCACTACAAATAAGTAAGTTCTATATGACTATGCTTTCGACAGTTTCAGTGACTGTTGGTCTATATGTATGTATGTCAGAACCATTGTCTAATCAATAGCATAAACTTGTCTGGGTTTTTTTTTTGTTTATTGACATGGCTCGGGAAGCACAGGGTGGTGTGCCCAGCGGGTTCGTCATATGCAATGAGGGCTGGTGACTGCCTGCAATACAGATTCATCGGTTCCGCGTGGGTGCAGTGCTAGCAAAACGCTTAGCTGCCCATTTTAAGCCTGACTCCGCCGCTCATCGGCTATGCACGGGCTTCAACAGACCGAACAGCCCACCTAGGTCCCAGCGCAAATATATGCGGGCAAAGATGTAGGCTCTATTATGGCGAAGTGCGGGTAACCCCGAAAGGGGCTGCCCGTACAGAATCGTGAGGGGGACGGCTTGGTTATGTATGTTCAAAGAGCTAGTATTCCCACCTTCAGCTTGCATGGGTCCTGCGTACAAAATACAGGGGCTAAACTTTGGGCTTCGCAGTGACGAAGCCTTACAGGCATGCAGGTTGGGCTGCCTGAGAAACACCTGCGATGGTTCCGCATAGGCTGAACGTGGGACCATTTTCCTTTCGCACTTCTTCCTCGCCTGGATCCTAAATTGGGTATGAAAGGGCTAAGCATGCGCTGCATGCAGTCCTGTGCATGAAAGATGGGAGTAAATAAGGGTGGAGTGCGAGCTCACACAATAGAGGATACCCGTGCAGCACCCTAGTATTCCCGCCTTGCCGACTACATGGGTCCGGCACAGAGAATAGATACGCTGTGCATGGAAACATTTTCCATTCCCACATCTCCGCCTGTATCCTATACATATCGAATATAAAAGGTCTAACCGTAGCGCAGAGGCGAAACATGCAGTGTATGTATGAAAGACGGGGGCTACATGACGCTGAATTGCGGGTAACCGCAATACGGGCTTTACGGGCAACTCCCTGACTAAGCGAAGGCGGCTTTGTGGGTAAACAGATAGTATACAGCGTGTGTCCGGAAAGTAATGCAGTTGGTTTTTTTTTTGGGCGCTGATACTGATCCTACCGCGCTCGGATTGGTTTGGTTAGGTGGGAGAGAGGGAAAGGGAGGGGGGGGGGGCATTCAGTTTTTCATCACTGCCTAGCGCAGTCTGCTCCAAGCTGTGGGAGCGTCAGAATCGCTGTTTCCATGAGTCTACTGATAGTGCTGTGTCACAACGCCCGATAGCATCCGCACGCGAACAGCGGTACGCGCTAAAGTACTGTGCTATACTCGATCAGATTCTTACCGACACCTGGCAAAGGATTCAGCAAGCCTACGGGAATTCTTCTTTGTTGTATTCTCAATCTTCAAGGTAGTTGGAGACGTTTAGGACGCGAGGGGAAGACTTCGATGATGAATCTCGCACTGAACGGCCATCAACGAGCAACCGTGGCGAAAATATGTGTCATATTCGTGACCTTTTGAACACCGACCGTCGAATGGGTATGCGGATGATAGCAGACTCTCAATATTCATAAATGCAGCGTGCAGGACATTGTACGCGACAATCTGAACCTGCGGAAGTTGTGCGCCAAGCTGGTCCCGAAAATGTTGCCTGACAACAAAAACCAAGTGGTGCACGCTAGCTATCTTTGGGAAAGAGTTCAAATTGAACCTTATTTTTTGGACAGTGTCATTGCCGACGACGAAACGTGGCTCTTTTAGTACAAGCGGCAAAGCTCCGAAAGGCACAGCTCAGAATCCCCTCGCCCCAAGCCAACAGTGAAACCAATGTCTTTTTTTGGCGCCAAGGGGTTGGTTCACAAGGAATTCATACCACAAGGGCAGGTCATCAACGTTGTCTACTACGTGGATACGCTCGAGGGATTGAGAAAAAGGTTCCTCCGAGGCGAAAGGAGCTCGTCGATACCTGGCAGTTGCATCACGACAACGCTCCCAGCCCCACTTAACTGCAAGTACGGCAATTCCTGGACAGGCGCAACTTGGCGACGCTACCTCAGCCCCCCTATCTCCGGCTGACTATCTCCTCAGCCCCCCTATCTCCAGCTGACTTTTCCCTGTTCCCGAGAATAGAGAGCGCCCGGCCAGGAGTCTGTTTTGGGAACATCGAACCGATCCAAACCTCCATGACAAAGGCTCTAAACGAGGTTTTCGTAGATGCCTTCAAGGATGCTTACAGTGCATGGCAGTCACTGGGAAAGAAGTGTAAATACCATCAAAGAAATTTGAACGCTTGTAACCATATTTTGAATTTGTTTTTTTTCTATGCATACAATTGCATTACTTTCCGGGCACAGCCTGTATTTATGTCTGCAGCCTCCGTAAGCCTAGCCTAGATTACCCTGGGCTTCACAATGTGGAAACGTAATGTGCTATTTAGCGACTTACCGGCAGACACCTATCGACAATCGCACGTACATTAGCTCTGCGCAGAAAAAGTTGATATTCTCATATTTATCCTACCTGCATACCCTGAATCCCTTGTAAAAGAGCTAAGCGTGCCGTAATAGCAAGCCCTTCCATATTTCAATCCTGTAAAAAACTGCTGTTTGAACGTCACAGAAAAAAAAAACTCGCTTCTTTACATGAGATTCTTTAGTGCTTCTTTTTCGCATTTCGCATTGCATTTTTTATGGTGTGCTACAGTCGCCGAGAAGAAGGCTTCCAGTATAAATTTTCTTCCTTGTTTAAATGCTCTTTATTTACACCAGGGAAGCTACTGCGCGGGCAAAGAGGATATGGTACCTGGCTGATGACCCGAAAGACGCGGGTTCGATCCCGGCCGCCGCGGTTGCATTTCGATGGAGGCGAAACGTTAGATGCCCGTGTACTGTGCGATATCAGTTCACTTTAAAGAACCCCGGGTTGTTGAAATTTCTGAAGCCCTTCACTACGGCGTTCCTCATAGACTGGGTCACTTTGGGACGTTAAATCGCCATACGCCCATAAATCAAGCCGTCTCCATGCGACAACTGGCACATAGCATTCAAGACTGGTTGATAAACATAACCAGCTACCGTGAATTGCGGCAGAGGCTGCAGAGCTTTGTTAGTGTCATCGTTTATAGCAGCAGCTTTGTGAAATTTGGCTAGCCGGCGCCCATAGCGACGCTTCGATGAAGACAGAGGAAATTGTTGGATTATATGCAGGCATCCTTTCCGCTTCTTTGCCAAATGATCGCCCATTGATAACGCAACTTGTCCAAATGCAGATAACACGAAGTATCGCAAACAACCTACAACCTACAAGGGATGGATAGTAACTAGAAATCACTCAGAACCTTTCTATCGACGAGCGATAAGAGGTTAACTCAATGATGTCAACGTGGATTGGTAAGAATAGGAAAAATGGACTGGTGCACGTAGCTGATCACCGAACTAAGTGGTATCACCGCAACTGCGCCAGACTGCAATCCGGCAGCTTGAAGTGGCGACAGTAAGGGGCGATTCCTTGTGCTTTGGTAGAGATACAGCGCGCGAGAGAACAAAACAAAGACACTCGATGAAATGTCTCAAGAATGGCACGTCTTTAAACAAGGTATCTTTTACAAGGTTTATTTCTTTCGCCCCTCCACAGTTTTTCATGCATTTCCTGGGTCGGTTCGCAACAAAACCCGGCTCACCTGCGCTTTTTCTGTCGGCCTTTGTTCCTCCCCCACGGGCGACTCCCCGTCCTTGTGCTGTCCCTACCAGCCCCCTTCCCCGAAACGGCAAGGATGTGCTCATACTGAATCCCCATTCCGAACATTCTACACCACCCGACCACCCCCCCACCACACCCACTCTCGCACATGACGCTTCTATCAAGTGGCAAGGAGCATCTGACAACTACTTGTTTACTGTGTCCGGTTATTGGACCTCGTCGTCATGCAGCAGTATTCCCCCACCTTTCCCGCTTTGCTTTTAGGACAGGTTTTTCTTCTCTCCCGCTGTTGGGTTGAATGTGAGGCGACGAAGGGAGCCTCGAACACGTGCTGGTACTCGCTCAACCTCGTTGTGTCTTTGTAATGCAGTGTTTTGGACAATTCCTCGTGTTTCCTTGACGAATCCACGAAGGAAGATGACAACACCATCCTAAGCTTACGTCGAGTGCAAGGACGTCTTTCGCTCTGAAAGGCGTGACTGATGAACAATAACATTTACTGACTGTTTGGCGGTGGAGACCACGACGGTGAAGAAGGCCGTTGACGCCGACAACGGCGGCGTGGTTCTAGGACGTAAGTAGGCATTTTAAATAACTATGTTGTCTATCGACTGGCTCCGCCTCGATTATACGCTCGGCGTCGACGGAAACTTGCGAACCGTTCAGCGTCCTGCTTTAACCACCCATTTTTGGTTTTACAGCGGTGAGGGGCTTTCAGCATATCAGAAGGGCAAAATGACAAAAATTAACTGTGAGTTGCATACTCAAATTTCTTTTCTTTCACGTTAACTTGATTGGAATTGTTTTTATGATTTGTATTATTTCTTTACAGAGGCATATGGTGTATGCGTGCGAAGGCATAACAGTGAGGCGCGTCCTAAGAGGCAATAGTTCAAGGCAGTGCAGAAACCTCTCGAATGTCTGATGCGGAATGCGCCGTAAATAGTGAAGAATGACCACGCGAGCTTTGGAATCGTCCAAGCTAAAGTTTACAGCAGCAACTGCTTTACACTCTACTGGCGGAACAATGTTACGATGCAGATTTGCAAAACATTATGGATTCAAATACAAAAACAGTGAGGTATTATCGTGATGGAGAGAAACCGGGCGCCTACGTGCTCCGATGTTCGAATTTAATTCTATCGCGGTTTTGCTTGGGTCGTAAAAAAAAGACGTTACAGTCGTCATAGATTGCAGCACGGGCGACTCTATCGTCTTTTTGCGACCACCGAAGTGAAAGCAGGATGAAAAGAAATGCGAACAGCGGAGAGCCTAGGCTCCGCTCTTTTCGCGTTTCTTCCCATCAACCCTGCACATTCACAACACTGAACATTGCCCATGAATAGGGCCAGGCTTCATGTGACGTCAACATCCACTCCGTGTGGTTCGCGATAGCGCCTTCTCCTCCTTTTATTCCTTTATTATTCTTTTCTTTCTTATTTCTTAATAATTACCGATCCACAATCACATTACTGATCGCGATCGCCGATTACAATCAAAATTACTGAACACATTACCAATCACAATTATTAATTACAAATAACTGTCTAGGTTACAGTGTACGACGTCACTGCATACTTATACACATACACATCATTTCTTTCAGTACGCCACTTTTTCATACCGCTAAATTACTGACGCCTAATTGGTATATTAATATTTATTTTTTGTTTACTATAAGATCAGAACACATACAAACTCACGTTACTAAGTCGTGCACACCACAACGTGTCCACTGTGTCCCTCAAAAGCGCATCAACCATTCACCCTTCGTGGCTTATACCTTGCACACACTAGGCCTGAGTTCGAAGCCCAATGCCGGACAGTTTCTTTTTCTATGTCCAGATTTCAGAACGTGTGGAATTTTTCTGACTGACAATGGGCAATGCATGGTTTTGAGCAGAACGAGCTCCATACGCTATCACGTACTACCTGCGGCGGTCCAGTCGACTTCTCCCGGCCTGCAGCAGAGCTTGTCTTTCTGGTCCGATGGACAAAAAAATACCACGCACCGAGGGTGCAATAATCGGGGGAAGAAAAGCTGCGACGCGTAGCGATTGACGTCTCTAATCAGAGAAAGGAGTTGGGCAACGAAGCTATCGTTTTAAGCAAAACGGGTTCAGAAGCGAAAGTGACCGGTGTTGCCCTCTGCGCGACCACCTTAAGCCCCCTTGCAGGTAGCCTCTGAGAAGCACATTTCTGCCCACCTGGGTCCAACAAGGGACCGAGGAAAGCCCTCTTTTATTGGTTCTATGCATGCAGGCCTTAGGGGTCCTCCGCTGGTACAATGTAGCAAGCCTAATGGCTGCCCTTACTACTATGTACTAGGGCAGCCTGCGCCGGGCCCGCAATCTGGAGCCCCATTTGCGCTACTGGGGGGACTTAAAAGGAAATGTTGGTGCCTGACCCAGGCGACGACTACTCCTTTGCTCATAACTGAAGAAAAAACACTTGAACTGGTGACATAGCGATCAACAAACCACAGCTGTACCGCACACAAACCACGAGACAAATAATACAACGGCCATGCCAGAAATGCTAACAGAACATAGAAACACAACCTGTAGGTAACGATACTACAAAGTGACCTATAATGAGGATATTCTATAAGAAATGATATGTACCAATAATAAAGTGTGCATCTCCAACCAAAAATTTAATTTTAACCCAACGTTTCGAAGGTAACTCGGCTCCTTCATCAGGGGTGACTGAGGGCAGTAGCTAGCGTTATTAGGTGTGGAGTGGAGGAGGGGGTCAAATGAACGAAAGCTGTGATTCGAAAGGCGTGGGGGAGGGAAAGAAATTGGGGTTTAGTCTGTTAGTCACGCTGTCGCACTGTGGGGAGGCGGTCAATGGCGACATTTTTTTCGTTGAGTTGAGGAGCGAAGTCCCTGGGCGCATACTGGGGGCAGGTTTCCTTTTGTGCGGTTGATGTTGTTCGGGGCAGTTTGGATGTGCCAAGATTCAAGAAGGAGCCTTTTGTGGTAATTTGTTTCGGTTCCGAGGATGCGGGTTTCTTCGAATTTGATTCTATGGTCTGAGTCCTTGGAATGTTCGGCTACAGGATTGCACTCTCTTCCGAAGTTGCGGACGTCGTTTTTATGTTGCCGAATTATTTCTATGAAATTTTTGGCTTCGGCAATGTAGCTTGCGTCACAGTCGGCGCAAGGAATTTTGTAGACAATGCCTTGGGCACTTTCTCTCCGCGGCCGGTCTTTAGGAACAGTTAGGCAAAGCGCAACAGTGTTTGTGGGCTTGTGCGCAACCTGGAGACGCCCTTTTTTCAAGATTCGGGCGATCGTTTCGCTGACACCTCCGACATAAGGTAAAGTGACGTATTTTGATGGTGGCGTTGGTGTTTGTGCGTTGATTTGATTGCGCATGTTGTCATATTTTTGAAGTCGAATGGTTTTTTGAATAAAGATTTTTGAAGAGCCGTTCATGATGAGTTCTTTGAATATCGTGCGCTGTTCATTTTTTCTGCCCAGTTGTGTGCTGTAGTGTGTCTCAACTCTTCTGAACAACGTCTTCACCACTGCTGCTTTATATACTGTCGGGTGGATAGAAGAGAAGTGAAGATGCCGGCCTGAGTGAGTTGGTTTTCGGTATACGGAGAATTTAACGGTACTCTAGTTTCGGGACACGAGGAAGTCCAAAAACGGCAGAGAGTTTTCTTGTTCTAGCGTGAACGGAATATCAGGTTCTACGGAGTTTAAATGAGAAAGGAAATTTTGAATCTCACATCTTTTGATGACGGCAAAGCAGTCGTCGGCATACCTGAGGAAAATCTTTGGTTCCGGGTGGAATGAGTTGAGGGCTCGTTGTTCGATGCGTTCCATGAATAAATTGGCCATGATGACAGAGATGGATGCTCCCATTGGCGTTCCTTTCACTTGTCGGTAAAATTCCCCGTTTGACGAGAAGTATGTGCTCGATAGGCACAGCTCCAGGAGGCGGCACACAGCATTTACACTCAGCGGGGTTCGTACACTGAGTGTGTCGTCGCGTTGTAGGGCGTCTCGAGTAGCGTTCACCGGAAGCTTCACGGGGATATTTGTGAAAAGGGACACCACGTCGAAGGCGACAAGGCATTCGTCGGCCTCAAGGGTGGCTTAGGACACCAGTTCGATGAAGTGACCGGAATGACGGATATGGGTCGCTGTTTTTCCTGCGATTGGGGATATGAGTTTGTGAAGGTATTCCGACAACGATCGAAGGGGGGAACACCGGAAGTCCACAATCGGGCGCAAAGGGATCCTCGGTTTGTGGACTTTGGGCAGACCGTAGAATGGTGGAGCCGATCCGCTCGTGCTCAATAACAGGAGGTAGATGTTTCTGATGTTGGGATGCTTTTGGAAGACTTCTTCCACTGTTTTGTTTAGCCTTACTTGGGTAGCCATTGTGGGGTCCTTCTTCAATTTCTCATACTCTTGACTGCTGAGTAAGGTGGATATTTTCTCTTCGTACTCCCGTCTGTCCAGAACGACTATTATGCTGCCCTTGTCCGCTGGAAGGATCACTATGTTGGTGCCTGTCTTGAGTTCTTGCTGGGCTTGCCTTTCATCCGGTGGTAGGTTCGATTCTTTTCAGTGTGCTTGCATTGAATTAAGTATACCTATTGTTTTGAGCTGTTGCAAGCGCACGGGAAGGCTTATTCTGCGTGACGCGCCTACTTAGAGTTCGGGTTGTTATCCAGACGCTTGGAACTGGCGTATCGAGAATTAGACTGCTGCAGAAGTGCTTTATTGTGCCGCAGTGTACCTCAGAAGCGCTTTCTGCCTAAATTCTGCAGAAGTCTACGCATGACAGAATGTACCTTTTGACCTTCACTATGTGATTATAAAGAGTCACTTTGCGATACGCACTTTCCGCTCGTCTTCTAACAGCTCCATGGAACTTATATTCTGCGCCAATGCTAGGAAATTCTCCAAGTATAGCGACTTGTTGGGGCAACACCTCAGGTTATCGAATATCAGTGAGGTGAAATCATTCATATCACTGTCCGAGCTAGCTTTCTGAGATATATTGAAACGAAAAGCCTTCCAGTTGGTAATTTTCACTCGGCACCCTTCTCCCTCGCAGCGCGAGCGAGGGTGTTTTACGAGTTTTGAATGGTGGTCACTCCCCCGAGTTTCAATGTCTGTCGCACGCCCTACATCAGATACAAGGTGCAAAGTACACAACACAAATTTACACAACTGTAATATCAGAAGCCACGCAGAAAAGTCGGTGATTAGTCGTGGCACACATAAGTTACAATTCTCAGCAGAATACTCAACAATCCTTTAGCGGCCGTCGAAGCGATCCCTATCCCAAACGGTAATATGAGCATTGAGGTCTCCACATAACAGCAAATCGTAGTCCGAGATTTTTAATACACACACGTGCGAATCAATCGAGAGGGGACTAAAGGGCTGCAAGTAAATAATTACATCAGTTACACACACATCTTATCAAAGTATATGACACCTTGCATACCATATACTATGAAACAACTAAATCAATCGACTGAATAAGAAATGAGGGCAAATCTTTCCGGACGCACATCATCCAACAGAACTGCGGTTCAATTGAGAAATCGCGACATTGTGATAACGATTATACATAGACGGCTTGCTGAAGTGCGGGCTTTGGTAGCTCAGCAATTCAAGGCTCCGTAAACAACAACGCGTTTGCTTCCGGGAGGATACTTGCCTGCGGAAAGGCTGACAGAATCGCTCGGACTGCTGCGAAGAGCAAGGGCAAGGCCAGCTGCACCACTAAAATGGAAGCATTGGCTTCAGATGTCGACTCTACCACGGATGCTGTATCGAGGGCCTAACGTAAGGACGCCGAAAGTGCACCACTCGGCGCTTCGAGGTAGGAGCTTGCACTTAACTAACAGGTCGTTGCTGAGCAGGCCTCTTCAACTCGGACGTGTAGGCAGCCGAAGAATCCGACGCATAATCTCACGCTTGACCGCCTTCTCGTTGTCCTGCAAGTCTCTTCCATGACGGCGCGTGCGGTACAGCCGAAGCCCGATCCTACAGTTGGGAGCTATAATTCTGCCGACCTGGCTTTTTTAGCGCAGAGAGGTATGTATTAGAATTCAAAACATGCAGCTATTGATCCTGCATTGAAGTTTCCCGCATGGTATTCCCCAAGTACAGATTAAGAAGTGGGGTATTTCGACGAGGTGGTCGTCCTGTAATTATTTCGGTTCGCCGGAGAGATGAAGCAGCTATGCTCTGAGAGCAGCCAGAGAAGGAAGCAGCATGGTTACCTCCACAGTTCTCCTACTCGGGTTGCAGTCGTGATTTGCACTCCGTGTAAATGGGCCTTGGAACAGATGTTGCCTAGGCGCGGATGTGACAGCTCTTCGCCGCCTGCTCGATGCGCTGACAGTTGAAGCATGGAAGAGCAGGACTTAAGTACTCTTGAACGGGATGACTTGTAAATCTACAGCGCACCCTTTCCGGCAAACTGCAGTCCTTTCTGAGAGTGAGAAACACGGAGTAGAAGGAACGGGACTCCATCGCTCCATCCTCTTGGCGCTGGAACCTTGTTTGACGTCGAGCTGAAATCACTTCCGCATCTCTCAAGAACTCCAGGAGCTCCCAATCAATGTATTAAAGACTGCTAGCTAAAGTAAAACCAGCAAGCTATAAGTCATTCCTACGACCAGTATAGGAATATCGTAGTATCGTATAGAATCCACACCAAGCGTACCTTTTCAGTAAAATAGAAGTAATCCAAAAGAAAGCTCTTCGGTTTGTTCTTTCACAGTATTCGCGGCACGTCACCGCAAACGAACTACAACAGAGCCAACATCCAAACTTTGAGGAGCCGGCGGCATGTTGCTTCTAAAAAGTTTCTCGACCTTCTTTGCCATGACCGTATTAACAACACTAAACACGAATACCTAAAACAATCACACCAGCACTCAGTCTGAACAAACCATGACAAGACAATCAGAACAACTTGCACCCACTGTAAAACTTTCAAGTGTTCATTCTTCCCGTCAATCATAGAATTATAGAATAAGCGGCCACGCGATATTTTAACATCGATATCTGCAGTTGAATTTGTGGCCAAAGTGGAAATAGCTTTTGATCAGTAAACAAGCATTGTGAGCAGCCGCATTTATGATTAGTGGCTGCAAACCGCCAATTCTCAAAGTGGGTTTCATGTGCATGTACTCGTAGGTCTTTTCAAAAATAGCTGTATAACGCTCAATGTTTCCCGTTTTTGTGTTTTTGTTTTCTCTCGGATGTATTGCAAATTGTCTTTACTATTGTGATTTTGTACCCGCTCCTGTATAGCCTGTGAAGGTTTACAGTATTAATATATAATATTAATAAAATACATTACGTATTATAATCTCTATGTCCCTCCTGCATGTCTCGGGTATGAAGGGTACGAACCCTAGGCCGGCCACCTGAGATAGCAATAGCGGAAGCTGGGCAGCGGCCAAGGCAGGAGCACTAACAGAAAACCTCCCGTATTTGTCCTCCCTTAATGATGGTACCTTCTGTGTGGCGGTTATAACGATTTCCTCTGACACTCTGTTCGGGTTCACCTGAAAAATTCTTCTACCCTCCTCTGACGGGCGAAACATCATAAAAATTCCTTCAGGTCATTGCTTCTTGTATGCGACTAGCGTAAGCGATGCCTCATCACATTCTACATCATCTGGTTCACTGAGCATGTCGGTCGCAATGGTGGGGAAATAAAAAAAAGAATACTATGGCAAGTTAATTACGCGGCAGCAAGGGAATTCCAAAAATATATGGGGCATCGTAAGAGATATTTTTGGATTAAAGAAAAAAACACATCGTTCCTGATGTAATAACAGAAGAGGTCGCTAATACTTTCAATAATCATTTTGTTGATTGCGGAAGGAACTTGATTAAGACATTCCCGCCAACAACGCCTGGGTTAAGCCCACCTACAGTGACGCATAATACCTTTGCTTTTCGGGAGATAACCGAAGATGAAATGAGGTCAATAATTAAAGTTCTACAAGAAAAGAAAGCTACGGACGGAATACCAGCGAAGGTGTTAAAAGACTGTTTTGAGACTCTGTGCGTCCCGTTATGCAACATATTTAACCACGCGATAATTAGTTGCAAATATCTAACAACTTTGAAGATAGCGAAACTTGTACGTGCCAGCCTACTAGAGTGGTGATACCAATGACCCCAATAGTTACACACCCAAATCTGTGCTTAGTGTAATGAAGTCGCTTTTCGAAAAACTAATAGCACTGAAATTTAATAAGTTTCTGCTTGATAATAACTTCATTTGTGCAACTACTACTTCCGTTGTAACACTTTCGCAGCAAATAAACCCTGCTCTTCCCAAAAACCAGCGGGCAAAGCAGTATTCCTTGACATAAAAAAGTCATTTCAATGCGTCTGTCACTCCGAGCTGCTGGCAAAATTAAAAGCATGTGGCCTTTTTAATAATTATCTCCAGTTCCTCACTTGTAACCTTTCCGGCAGAAAACAAAAATTAGTTGTGAACACACATTCCGAATTTCTACCCAACACTTGCGGGGTTCCGCAAGGGTGTGTGTTTGGTCCGGTTTTGTTTTCTACTTTCTTGAACGACCTCCCGCAAGCCGTTTCGATTTTCAAAGGTTCTAATGTACGCGGATGACACTGCTTTTTTGTTCTCAGCTTTATCGCTGTCTGTCTTGCAGTGCAGGATAACATCTGAACTGTAATATTTCTTCATGGTTTTCTGCAAATAAATTAACAATAACTGTAGATAAGACTAAATATCTAGCATTCCACTCTAGGAGAAGAAATATTGACCAATGGTGCGATTCACATACTATTAAAGAACCGTAGGATTCAGCAGGTGTCTTCTTACAAATACCTCGACGGGATCTTTGACGGACACCTGCATTGGCAAGAACACATCGAAAAGGTGTGTAAAAAGATAGGCTTCAGCTGCTACGCACTTATTAAGGCTTCCACTTTTCGCTGTTTCACTGTAACATTAGCTACCGCTGGGAATCGTGGAATCAAACATACAAAACCTAGTTCCCATACAGAGACTACAGAAGAGAGCATTTCAGGTATGTGGCCATGCGTCTTCAAACAGTTGCAGTGGTCTATACAAGGATCATCGCATATTATCATTTGAATCCATGCTTAATTAGAAACTGTGTTTATGGGTAAATAATATTAGTAATACTAATACTGCTCTACGACTAAGTTTTTTTCTTGTTACCGTATCGCAACAAAAGACATGCATTAATTCGCCTTCCTGTCGCAATGTATACGAGAACGCTTAGTTCAATTTGCCGGCGCAAAAGTCTGGAATACAGTGCCTATTAATGTGAAGTTTGCAAATAACTATAAGCTGTGCTGCAAGCTTTTCTTTATTAACAAACAGGAAGGGCCCTGACGCGCGCCTTTTATTTTTTTTAACGGTTTGTTGACTATCGTGAACATTTCTTTCCTATCGCTGTGCGGTTTTTTAAGTGTTACTTCAAGCGGGCATTTTTCTTCTAAGCCATTCTTTATTAGTGTTCGTGCTTCTTTTTCTGTTTTAATTTTTTGCTTATTACTGCTCTCTAGTGTAGTTTATTTTATTTTTGTACTGGACCGTTTCAACAGCCGCATGGCTATCGGTCCAAATACTTTTTATGTAATGCCTTGTACTTTCAAAATAAATAATACTTTGACTTTGACTTCGTCAGATGTGTGTTTATCATACCTTCTGCTTTCCTGCAGACGGGCCTTCTTGTTCTCCTACTCTTCTGCTTCTTCATAACTCTCATCGTTGTTACTGAAGCTCCTGCACCTTCAAGGAGCAGCAGTGGGGGCTTCACAATGTTAGGCGGCATTCGCGGGCCAGCTGGCTCTTAGAGCTTAAGCGGTACGATAAGTGCGCCACTACAGGGCTAAGAACGAGCCTCCGTAGCCTGCTTGCTTTTGGCCAAGGCAGAACATGTTGTCTGGTGTGAATGAAGGTGACACTTGTGAATGTAGATGACACTGAACTTCACATGAGATTAACACACATGAAAATATATGTGGAGATCACCGCTGACCTAGCACAGCTGACACAGCGCTCCACTCGAAATGCCGAGGTGATGCTCTCTGATCCTACGGATGCTAACGTTTTGTGCAATTATACTTCGGAAGCAAGGTAACGCGGATTATTACCGCCAAATATGGAGACACAGCCATGTTTCTATGCTATTAATTCTTACCACTAATGCAAGTTGCTTCTGCCTCGCCAAGTTTCCTGTCCTCGGCAAATACAAATCGCTTTAAAGCCGGTGCACGGATGCTGTTAAACTTTCGGACGATGCCACGCAGTCCGCATGTGCTTCCACTCGCAGCTGCATGGCGGCGGCCGTTTGGAAGAGTAGGACGCTTGGTGTTGAAGCCCGCGGCTCCCTACTTAGTCGCTTAATGATTACGAGGGTCGTGTGTTTCGTTGGTTTTCCGTGGTCGAAATCGGCGGGAGTGTTTTAACGCTTTTGTTAGTGGTCCCTTGCTGTTTACAGAGTTCGATTCCCTTCGAATCGTGGCTGTGGTGTAGGCGTGCCGTTTCCTTATATCTTTTTTCTTTACAACACAGGTGTGGCAGAAGAGAAAGTGGGGCGCCATGGTCTGTCATGCTCGCCGCGCACACTCGCTGACTGCTGCTACTACATCTTTTCCGAGCATCTTCGCCGTAGACCTAAAGCTTTAAAAATTTGCATTCCCCTACTCTTTACTTGCCTTCAATCCCTGGTGACTTCTTCCGTATACAAACTGCTAGAGAACATTTGGAGTGGTTGAATTAGTCATTATATAATACCAAAAATTTTTTAACTATTACCGTTTCTTCTTAATCTCTTTGAACAATGCTACCGAAGCATCATTGTCGCTTTTCTGTGTTTTTTTTAATTTTAGGGGCGAATTCTGGAGTGAATTCTACAGTGAGCAATACACGAATATCAGAGCACATGGAAGCGTTGGTGAGGTATGAAATCTTGTGCACTCTTCGGTAACCTATCGTGATATTATATGATTTAACATCACTTTTGGCAATGCTGCTCACGTACGTTGCCTTTACTACAAAAATTGTGCTCTCACAGTCCAGAGGATTCCTGCCCTGCTGGCACAAATTATTTATCTTTTGTTCAGTTTTTTTTTATTTTCGCAGGTGATGCATTTTAATTTCTGATAGTCTGCGATTTTCTTAGCTACAACAGCTGCTTGTAATGAACATGCCGGAGGAAGCCGTGTTTTTATTTCTTAATAAGTTCTTTATTTACACAAGTACTCCCGTAAATACAACTTGCATTCGGCGTTTTATTAAATTGCTTCCTTTCTAGAAACGTATGTACCACGAATGACACATCACTTTCAAGTAGGAAAAGTGTTAAGCCGGCGAGAGTGATGACATTTGGCGTGGAAAGATGGGCATTTGCAGCGGCCAGCCCCCATCTAAGATTAATCCTTTGAGCCGCATTCGGCGCCCATCCCGTTGAGTGACATCCATAACGGTTCGTATCCCCCGAGGTTTAGACGAAGTGCAAGGGAGCCTAGCGAACTCGGTCGAGCGTATTGCACCTCGTATAGGGGATTCTAGGTTAGGAATAAGCGAGCGGGGAGGTTTTGCGCACCAACCGTCGCGTTTAGAATTAATGCCAGTTGCGAGCCCATCCAATGGCGACAACTCAATGGCGGCGTTATATCCAGGGGGAAAGACCAATCAACGAGAGGCTTACAGTAGTGAGAGAAGTATGGCTTAGTGCTTATGAAACTAGACCTTGACGAGGCGGTCTCCCAGTTCAGGATAACGGTTGGCGGAACGAGTTCTGAATAGCATTTATAGACCTGCAGTGAAACTCTTGAGGTCACCACTATAGACAACCAAACTAGGCGAGTGATTGCGCCGCAGGGTTATACATGCACAGGAGAGTTGGAGGGGCATTCACGTATAAGCGCGGTTTGCAGAAAGCAGACTTATGCATGAGGCTCGTTAGTGGATCTAAATGAAACGAGGCTCATATTAATGAGGGTTTTAAGGGATATACTCGTTAAACATTGATTACTAGGTATACACTTTAATGAAGCAAGAGAACGTGTAACTGAGCGTCATAGTGAAAATGCAGAACGGTGAGTATAATTCAGAATTGCGCTTAAAATAATCGTAGACTTTATCGTGGCAGCAGTACGTTAGCTTCACAAAAAGAAAGAGCTACTCATGATAGGATCACACAGCATTATAACAAGGAAGTCTAAAATCATTGGCATTTGAGAGTACGAGAGAGCACACACACGGACACATATTTCTCATTCACTAATCGAGAAATGAGATGAATTCTGTTGGTTAGATCCGAGCCCGCAGTGGCAATAATACACTGGGCATGAAGAAATCTAAACGGCCACAAACATCCTAAAATACAAATTTATATTCCTGAATATGGCGGTGCTGATACCCCTTTTGAATGCTCTAACAAGCGAATATCCAGAGAATTTAAGGAGGTCAGTGCATTAAAGAAAAGTTATGTTTGGTGTCATGACATTACACTCTCTCGATTCTCCGATTTTCAAGCTCCGAGTCGCGCTCGTAATCTACTCCACTGCGGACGCGACTCAGGTAAGGCAATTAAGTTAACAACCGTAAACCATTGCCAAAAAATTCTACGTTGGCATTTATTTTAAGGTTATTGTAAGCAGGCGGCGCCGCGGATTCCGGTGCTCCTGAGCTATGTTCCTCATAAAACACGAGAATAAAAGAAAAGAAGAAAGGAAGAGGTACTTTGAAAATATTATAACTGCTGAGGTGACGAAAACATTTGTAATAGGAGGTTAGAACACTGCAGTGCGTTGTGCCTACACGATAGTCATCTGAGGAGAGGCGAGCGAAGTGTGAAGACATGGAATCATTCATGAATTTATTTTTAATGGCTTAGTTCCTCTCGGCATGACCTCATAGGCGCAAGGCAAACGCTGGTGTTTTTGCTCACGCACACTGCCTAGCGGAAGTCGGCTGCACGCACCACATAGAAAGTATCTAAGAATGAGTTCTGAATGTTAACAACTGCAGTTTCACATTTAGGGTCTAACCGTGTGTTTGGCGCATCATAGCCTAAGTTGCTTTTGCGCCATTAAAATCAATATAAATAACTAACATTTAGGGTCTATTGTTGCGTTATAGCATGCTGCGCTTTAACATTCTCTTCTTCAAGTGCAGTGGACATGACACATGTTAAGTATTTCAAATACTGTTATGAACATTTTGATTGTTTGGTATTATTTTCCCAAGTGTTGCAAAATCTCGCTTTTAATGTGTGTCGTGTGCTTGCACCAGGTATTTAAGATTTCCGCTGGGAACCAATGCGGGGCGTTTTAAGGCGAAAGCCTTTAATGGCTTATACTGTCGTCCGTTCTCCGAGGGCGTCTCACGTTTAACTCGGGAACTAAAAAAGATTGCAGAAAAAGAATGATTGCTTCACATAGAGGAGGAAAGAATGAATCTGGAAGCCAGGTTTGGCGACTGTAGAGTAATTAGTTAATTAATTATAGGAAAATGTTGAAATTGCGTCGAAATAGCGCGAACGGCGATATAGCTACGCAAACGGTATGACGTCACATCCACGAGAAGTCACGCATAGTGAAAATAGTCACTTAGGATTACATATTGTGGAATTGTAAAAAGGAAGGAGCCGCCACCGGATTCTCTATTACAAGTACCTACTCTCCAGCAATTGGAAGCCGCGTTAGTCATCTCAGACCTGGGAGTTCAAACCCGTGCCTTTGAATAGGTTACTCAGGTCGCTGTAAGCCGTGGGCTGATGCTCACGTAGCACGGATCATGTGGATTCTGCTTTTCTGACGGAATAAATGTTTTGCATTTGGTGTGAAGGAAGTCAGTGAAAAAAGAAAGCGATCACTTGGTCATCAGAGAATTGTAATTAGGCGACCTTCAATTTTTGATCGAAATTTTAGATCAGTAGACGTTACCTGTCTAGTAATGAGAGCAGAATAATCATATTGCAACTCTGGTTTCACGGAGCCTTTTTTTTAGCTGTGAAGGCGTCGCTTTATATAAGTTGAAGGATTTGTGAGTTTACTTCATTTTGTTCTCTCCCACTGATTTTTCTTGATTATCTTGATGCCGCATTTTGAATCATGCCAAATACCGTAAAGGACCCGGTTAATCGGAGAGAAATGGGAGAGGCCTTTGCTCTGCAGTAGGCGCAGTCAGGCTGATGATAATGATGATGAAATACCGTAAAGCTCTTTCGTGCATTACGCTCGAGTAGTTGAATAAAATATGTACCCTTAGTTAGGGATGGTGTCGTAATAGGTCTATTATAACCTCAGTTTCCTTGACGCCTAACACGCTAATGATAAAATCGATGTCTAGCTCAGGTTCACTAATATAGTAATGCTCGTAGAGTTAGCGCTGACTAGGCCAGCTGAGTGGAAACCACGATCATGTGTTGCACCCTTTGGTGCTCTGCGCCGCATGGTATTGGATAGCTGAAGCCAAAGAGCACATGAACTTGTCGTGTTACAGATATAGAAACAAGGTAAAGTTCCTTTTATGCATGCTACACAGGGGTGCCGCTAGCGCAATAGAGCTCTAGGGGCGCCTGCAGTAACTAGTTACGAGCCCGAATGCCAGGAATACAAAGGAAGAGTATTGAGCACACCTCCGTTATTTGTTGTCTTGACGACCATCGCGCTAGCAAAAGCTTGACCAGAAACGCTCACGAGGCCCGGTGTCGATTTCTCTTTCGCGGTCACCTCCGCGTCTCGGAAACCATTCACTATTCGGTGTTCCATTGATCTAAGATAAATTTATTACTTTTCAGCGGAACAGTTCCAAACCCTGCTTGCACAGTGGAAGACGCCGGGGCAAGGAGGCAATTCTCGGCTGATAGAATGTACTTGCCGTGCCACTCGTACTGGAATGTGAAACCAAGTGCATACCTTCTAACATTTTTAATACTTATTTCCAACTATACGTGCAAAATGAAAAGACAAACATTTGCGAGTCTCCTGCAAACAGAGTATTAATTCCTAAAGCGTTTTTCATTGGTTTCACAAACGTGTAAGACACTACAGTTGAAACCCGATGTAACGAAGTGAAGAGTAGCCACGAGTTATTTTGTTAAATCGGGAAATTGTAGAATCGATAGAGGCATTTTTTCGCCCTTAGATTTGTGAAATGGTAACGTAGGAGCACCCAAAAGTTGTACCGCGGCATCGTACTTGACGTCAACCCAGGACAAAAGTCCACGAAAACGAGCCAAATCGCTTGTGTGAGAAAGCGTTATCTGGTAAAACGGATGCGATGTCAAGGTGGGAAGCGCCGCCGACTGCTACTCTTGTGCTCCCCGCTGCGGTGCAGCTTGAAACAAGGTAAACCCAAAACGAGGGCTGTGTCTTGGCCTCCTAGTTTTTTACTATTGGTAGGCTCCCAACAAGCTGAGATACATCGTTACTAAAGAAGTGACAAATCATCTTCACTTTTGCTCAGTCCTTCTTGGAGATCAACGTTTGTTATTTGCATCGGGAACTGCGTAAAATCAGGTTTCGTTAAACCGAGTTTTAACTGGACACCGGCGGAGAGCTTTTCTTGGCGACGTTGGTGTGCCTAAGCTTTAGCGCTATGCACAATGCTAGAGGAAAAGTGTTAAATATTTCACGTTTAAGGATTTGGCGAAAGGAAGAATGTTCTGTTCGTATCAGGTTTCGACGCTAGAATTGGGAACTTTTGCAAGGAAGGCGCTAAGCCTCCGGCGAATAGGCATTCAAAAATTTAGTGTGCTGTAGTTGAAGAGGCTCATGGTGGTTCCAGGGTACCGTTCTCGGATAGCTCCTTCTTCTAATTTTTGTCGATGATTATCCTTCTTGTGTGTATGCAAACATGTACATTTATTCACCGACGACTGTGTTTTTTCCCAGGTTAATTACGATTATAATATTATCATCCAACAGCGCAAACTTGCCGCTATATTTCATGGTGCAGTCAATGCCAAATAGAACTAAGCTTAACAAACGCAAGGTTATGCGTTTATCCCATACAGGTAACGCCTCCCGTATTCTATGTGAATGATACTGCACTTGAGCGCGTCAAATCTTAGAAATGCCTAGGCATTCTGATTACATCTATTCTAACTTGGAGGCTTCACATATAATATGTAATGAATACTGCTAACAAGAGGTCAGGTAATTTGTGACGTAATTTTCGCAGCGCACCACCTTCTTTCACACCACTTCTTTAAAAAACATTGATACACAAGAGCCCTCTGGTATCCCAGCCGTGACTATTCTTTTACTTCGCTTGAACGTGTTCCGAATAACCGTGATCGTTTCATTCTTCCTAACTATAAACGAGGAGCAAGTATAACATAAACGAAAACTAATCTGGGTCTTCAATCATTGGCTTCGTGTAATTTTTGTTGGCTAACCCTTTTTCACAAGCTACATGTAGCCACACATTAATTTCTTTGATCGACCCAAATACATATACCTATTTATTTATTTAAATACCCTAAAAACCCAAGTGGGCAGTACATAGGGAGGGGAGAGAGCATAAAAACAACAAACTACATAATCTTTACATACGGTAGGTAACAAATGCAATAAAGAACTGTACATACAAACGGTAAGTAGACAGCACTGCATTTGCTAACGAATACATATGTTGAGTAAATCAGCAGCACATAATTCCTAAAACATAGTAGTGAAAATCATATCACTTTGAGTTTAGGAAGCCAAGGGGCGCTGAAAATTTTCTTCGAAAATGGCATAATTCAGTTTCAGTAAATATGTCAGTCGGAAACGAGTGCCAGACTCTCACTGATAGTAGTAAGGATGAGGATTTATATTTTAGCGGTCGTGCGATGATGCTTTCTGGGAATAATCTGAGCGGGAAGCGATATAATGGGCAGGAGCGATGCGATCACCTGTAAGTGGGGAGCCACTAGCAAAAGAATGAAAGAACGATAAACGAGAAAACTTGCGTCGAGTGAAAGTGGTTGGGAGTATTGAGAGTTTACTTTAGTAATGAAACATTTGATAAGCTGATTATGACGAAAGGATGAACAAGACAGCTTTATTTTGGACGGCCTCTAGACATTTTAATAATGAAACGCTGCTTGGATTCGTATATTATGCAGGCATACTCTAAATTTGACCTTATGAGAGTAGTAAACACGTGAAGATTTGTCTCGGAGTTGGCAAGTCATAAAAAACGTTTCATGAGTCCCAGTTTCTGAAATGCTTTGTTTGTGGTCTAATTTATGTAAGCTCTCCAGCCTAAATGGGCACTCACGGTACTTGAAACAATAAGTTCTGTCAACTATATTGTCTTTAATTGTGTACACATTTGAATGCGTACTAATGCGCGTAGAAAACGTGATAAGCTTAGTTTTTTTCATATTAGTTTCCATCTTCCATAGTTTACACCACTCAGTTGTATGCATTAACACTGTCTGCGGAATAACTGGGTCAAGGGCAGCAACTATCTTTTTTATAAATTAAGCTATCGTCAGCGAAGAGTTGTACGTTACATGATATGTTAGATGCTATGTCGTTAACATAAATTAAAAACACTAAATGCACTAAAAGAGACTCCTGTAGAACTCCCGATATCACGCGTGAGATTTTCGATGAATACTGCATCTTTAACGCGCTAGGACCAATTTATTTATTTTATTTATTTATTTATACATACTGCAGCGCAATTATATGCGCTATGGCAGGAGTGGGAAAAACACAAAAATGCAAGGAAGCAAAATGCAGCAAAATGTACAAAGTGAGCACTACAAAAAGTTAAAACCACAAATGAAATATCAAACAAGAAAGGAACTGTTAACGACATGGTAAGAATACACAGCTATTATGCGTCTTCAACGGCAGTTACAAAGTTTTGAAATGGACAAGAACGAATGGACCCGGGTAGAGAATTCCAGGCTTCTATTGAACGGGGAAAAAAACTGAATTTGAACAAATTAGCATGCACAAAATACGGTATCAAATTAAGCTCGTGATGACTTCTTGTAGATGATAATGGTGCAAAGTTAATGTAGTGGTTAGCTGACAGCCTTACTGAGGAATTGACGACACAAAGTAAGAATTTTAATGATTCAGTGTGGCGACGGACAGACAGCGTGGTTAAATTCAATGAGAGAAGTGTAGAAGAGGGTGAGAAATCGCGATCATAACGATGACATATAAAACGCACAGCTTTCTTCTGGACTGCTTCTAACATGTTAATTTCGAATTGCTTGTACGTGTTCCACACTACAGCTGCGTAATCAAGAACAGGGCGGATTAGAGATTTATACAACAGTAGCTTTGTGTCTTTTGGTGAATTGGGTAGCGTGCGTCGTAGATAACCTAGTTTTTTTAGTGCTTTATTACATACGTAACCAATGTGTTTAGACCAAGACATGTTATGCGTGAATATGACACCAAGATATTTGTACTGCGAGACCCTATCCACCACACGGCCATTAAAAGAGTAACTAAAATGGGAAACGGAAGATTTGTTACAAAAAGACATGAGGACGGTTTTGTCGAAATTAATTCTCATTTGCCAGGTACTACACCAACTACAAAACATAGCAAATGACTCTTGGAGGTGACGATGATCATTAGGGCCATTAATTACTTCGTATAAAACGCAGTCATCAGCGTAAAGACGAATGTTAGAAGAAATGTTATGCGGCAAGTCATTTATATATATTAAAAAGAGTAGTGGTCCAAGGACGGAGCCTTGAGGCACACCTGACGTTACATCAACAGCAGTAGAATGAGAAGAATTATAGGATACGAACTGGGAACGAGATGAGAGAAAGCTAGAAATCCAATCAACCAAGTGAGGATTGTTTAGTATAGCATTTAGTTTAGCAAGAAGCTTGGAATGTAGAACAGTATCGAATGCTTTCGAGAAGTCTATAAAAATGGCATCAACTTGGTTACCGACATCGAGGTTATGTAATATATCGTGAGCAAATTCTGTTAATTGTGTTACCGTACTAAAACCGCGCCTAAACCCATGCTGAAAGTTAGATAGCAAATTATTGGATTCAAGAAAAAGCATGATGTGTTTATGAATGATGTGTTCCAACATTTTGCATGACTGTGATGTCAATGAAATCGGTCTGTAGTTCGACAAGCACTGTCTATCACCAGATTTGAAAAGAGGGAGCACTTTGGCTAATTTCCAAGAAGAAGGAACTGTAGCGGATGATAAGGACTTGTTGAATATGATGGACAGATATTTCGAAGACCACATAGAGTAACGAACCAGGAACGCATTATGTATTCCATCTGGGCCGGTACATTTCTTAACGTCGAGGTTTAATACAAGATTTAGGATTCCATCAGTGTTTATGACAGCATCACTGATTGCTGGAGAAGAAATTATATTAGCGAGTGGCGGAATGACGTTGTTATCCGGAACGAACACCGAGTTAAAATATTTGTTGAAAGCATCAGATATTACAGCAGGCTCACTGATGACGTCATTATCTATTCTGAACGAAGTGGATGAAGTGTCACGAGGTAAGATGGATGACCAAAATTTTCGGGGGTTAGTTCTTAGCAGATCGCGCAGGTGGACATGAAAAAAGAAATCCTTGGCCATGCGCAACTTAAGATTAAGTTCTTTTTTTGCCTTGTGAAATCTGTCTAAGGTTATGGGATCGTTGCTTCTTCTCGAACGCCTTAGCCTATGAAGGCGACGAGATAAATGCAAAATGTCTCGAGTCATCCAAGGAACATTAGTATTTCTTTTCTTAGTTTTAATAGGAACAAAGCGTTGGACACAATCCTTGACAAGACATTCAAAGTAATTAGTAAGAAAATTTACGTCGTGGCTTGCTGAAAAAGCAGAGAATGTATCGAAACGATCAGCTAAAACCTCAATAATGGAATGGTCGTCAGCACGAGTGAAGTCAGGAAAAGTAGTAAACAAATAGGGTGATTTGGAGACTGGACAAGAGAGTGAAACTAACACGCCTTTATGGTCTGAGAGCCCATCAATTACTTCACAAGAGAAGTCATTTTGGGCCAAAGTAGAGTTTAGAAAAACTAAGTCGAGGATGGAATTCAGCCTAGTAGCACTAGAAACAACCTGAGTTAGTCCAAACAATAAGGAAATGTTTATTAGTTCTTTACAAATTGTAATGTCACGACCAAATGCAGACAGCGATGGCCAGTGGATGCCAGGAGTGTTGAAGTCTCCCAAACAGATAAATCTTGATGAAGTAATGTTGATCTTGGTCATGAAATTTGTGACAGCGTGAAGGACATCAACGGAAGAACCAGGTGGACGATAAATAACACTGATTAGAATACTATAATTGTTTAGATAAACTTTGCACCACAAGGATTCTGTATCGGGGGGAGAAGGCAAAACTGAGAATCGTAAATCAGATCTGATAAGCAATGCCACACCGCCGCCGATACTGCAACTTCTGTCTAAGCGCACAGTAACAAAACCTGGTGGGGTGAATTCGGAGTCATAAATTCCACTATGCAGCCAAGTCTCCGTTATGCCAATAATATGGGGGGAGTGAACAGAAATAAGGGACAGTAAATATGGAAGTTTTTTAACAATGCTGCGAGCGTTAATATTTAGAACAACTAGCTTATCAGGACGGCCAGAGCTAAGTCAGGGAGTCGATGAAGCGGCAGTCAAGGACCCAGGCGCAGAACAAGCAGGATCATTGTATGCTTTTACCAACGAGCTAGAACTTTCATCCCAATTGTAACGAACCTTGTCAATGAAGGCATGATCGAAACTTAACCTCACGATAGAACCGTTGTCACGAAAAGACACTGATGCGTCCCATATTTTTTTCTGAATGGACCTAACCCTTGCAGAAAAATCTTCTGTAATGAAGAAGGCAGAGCCCTTGAGTTTAGAGACGTTTTTAAAAACCACACTTCTGTCGTTGAAGCTAGAAAGATTTAGGATAACTGGACGAGTATAACCTCTGCGAGCTGCACCGAGCCTGTGGAAGCGCTCAATACTGGGACAGCTAATCTTCAATTTATCAGTAAATACAGATGAGATGCTATCCAACAATGTGTCAGCGGTTTCATTCGGGTCTTCTGAAACGCCGTGTATTATAATGTTTTTTCTACGAGAGCGGTTTTCAAGGTCATCATTATTTTGCACCAGCTGTGTTACTCTGGAATTTAAAGAGTTAATTTCAGCGTGTAAATCAGAAATTAGATTGGAATTTTCGGGCGGGGGCAAAGACTCTAAGGCAGCCACGCGTGACTCCAAAGCATCGAAGCGACAAGCAAAAGATTGCTTAATGTCGGCGATGTCACGGGCCAACTGACTCTGCCCTGCTAGTATTCTAGAAAACATGTCAGACACCGAAGGATTCGAAGAGATTTCGCTGTCAAGATTTACAGCGGAAGAACTCGCATCGTCAGCCTCCCCGAGAGTGAGACTGGAACCACTCACAGACCGGGTTAAAGGTCTGGTACCAGATGCATTGCTTTTACTGGAGTTCGCTGACTTTGATGGGGGGCCTGGATTGAGTTCCACGTCACCACTCAGGAGGAGATGACTTGCGCAGTAAAACACGTGTACGCAGCAGGACACAAGAGTACGTGGGCAAGGGTACAGCAGCAAGTATCGATCATCAGACCGGACGCACTTAGCGTCAGAATAGTAACATACCTGCATGAAGAACAAGCATCGATTTAACATGACGCCGGTGCCGCTGCAGCCTAGCCCACTGAAGAGCCGATCCGCGCACATGGCCTTTATATCCTTGGCAGGTGACGTCATAGACCAGCAGTGCAGCGAGATTGGCTGATCAAACGAGAAGTTGGCGAGATGACTGGCTTGCAGATATTGGAAGAAAGCGGGAAACCCGAAGCCATCACACAGGGTATCAGCTGGCAAGTCCAAGGGTAAGCACACGGTGGTATCCACGTGCCCATCCAGAAGCGAAGAAGTCAAGCCAGACGAGACGATTCCGCAAGGGCCGTGGTCAGAAAAACAAGCGATGAACTGCACGAAGAACAAGCATCGATTTAACATGACGCCGGTGCCGCTGCAGCCTAGCCCACGTTGTATGAACTCTACGTTGTAGGTTGTATGAACTCTTCGATCCAATGGGCGATGTCGCTGCGCAGTTCCGTTTCTTTAACTTCCTTAATTAGTCTTTTATGGAGGATGTGATCAAAAGCTTTTGAAAAATGTTTCGATATATGGCCTAAGTACATTGTCACATATATTAAGGAGCCTAAATTAAATTTTAAAGGAAAGAGGTGTGAAGAAGACGACGTGGATTAAGCGAAGAATAATAAAGGCGATGAAGAAGCATTCGGTGAGGTAGAGAGAGATGATTGGTGGAGAAGAGACGAAGACGACGACAAGGCTTACGTGGACTAACACCGAGGCTATAAAAGGGCGAGTGAGAGCGAGGCACGGGGGAGAACAGCAGAGTAGCGGAGGATCCGGCGATTCAGGGACACATCGGCTGGAAGAGAGCGACGCCGGCTACGGCTCCGGTGAGCTCGCGTTCTACGGCATCGCATCGTAGACTACCTGCCGTGCCTGAGCCCGTTCCGGGGAGTCAACGGAGGACGCTACCACCTGTTACGGCCAGCGGTGTCTCCAGCGCTGTTGCCACCCATCCGGGTGGTGACCCCAACGCCAACAACACCGGCATCACCTCCTCGGGCGTTTGGACCTGGAGCTTATATACGACGCAGCCAGCGACACCGCCAGCGACGCCAGCCCAAGCCCGTCGAACGCCGCCTCGACGCCGGATACTGGATCCATACAACGCCGCAGCCGCACCGAACCAACCGTGAGCACGAACGCCGACCACAAACAGTAGAACGCTAGTAGTAAATGCTGGTAGCAGTGTGCCCGGGTCGTGTGTATTTATAGTCTTTGTGTTTTGTGTTAGTTTTGTTAATAATTGGTTTTTTGGGGAAAGGAAATGGCGCAGTATCTGTCTCATATATCGTTGGACACCTGAACCGCGCCGTAAGGGAAGGAATAAAGGAGGGACTGAAAGAAGAAAGGAATAGGTGCCGTAGTGGAGGGCTCCGGAATAATTTCGACCACCTTGGGATCTTTAACGTGCACTGACATCACACAGCACACGGGCGCCTTAGCGTTTTTCCTCCATAAAAACGCAGCCGCCGCGGACGGGTTCGAACACGGGAACTCCAGATCAGTAGCCGAGCGCCCTAACCACTGAGCCACCGCGGCGGGTGTTAGTTTTGTTAGTTTTGTGTTCTAGTGTGTGTGTCACGTAGGGTGTATTAAATGTGCGTTTGTGTGGGTAGACATGTCGCCTAGTCCATTCTTTCGGTCCGAGTGTTCTCCGGGGAGATGACATGTTAATTCGTGTACCGATTCGTAATGATCTATTATGAGCTTGAATAACTGTTTGACAAGACTTATTTTGCATAAAGCCGTGTTGGTTGTCAGTGATCAAACTATTTTCGTTTAGGTGGGTCATTGTTTGAGAATAATGATTATGTCACAAGAAATTTTCAAGAAACCGAGGTTAGTGATATGGGGCAATAATTGTTCGGAGACGTGCTCTCATCGGATTTAAAAACTGTACTGACGTTTGCTTTTTCCAGTTATCGGAAATACATCCCATATTTAAATACTGCTTAAATATGTAGGACTTAGTAAGGTAGACGACACGTGTGCGGTAAGTGTTAGAAGTTTAGTGTTGATGCCGCATAAAACAAAGCTAAAATTAAGTAGTAGCCGCTAAATAGCACGGTCCACACCACCTCAGGTAATGACGGCCGGTGCTGATGGATGCAGAACTAATGCTTCTAGAAGGTCCATATTATTGTAAAAATTTTTGTAAAATGCTTGTTAAATAAGTCAGGCATTGACTCGGGAGATAACAGACGTAGAATCTTTCAACACTGGAAACTCAGGGTTATTCTTTGGATTAATAACTTGCAAAAATTTTGCAAAGTTACTTCCTAACAAGTCAAGTGTCGTGGAAAAATTGTTTTTAACCTCTTTAATACGCCTTAATACGCCTTTATACTGGTGCCAGGCGTTGCCAGTGTTCACTTCTTTGCTTTTTGTTATACACTTATTAACATCTTTTGTAAACCAGTGGGTGGCAGTTCTTGATTTGATGTGTATTTCTGGGATGAAGGCATATTCGATTTCCTTGAAGCTATCGCGTAATAATAGCTAATTTTCGTTTTCCGTGCAAGTTTCAAACCAAAGGTGGCTGAGAAAATTTGCACAGTCTTTAGCATGCGGTTGATTTTTTCGCAGTCACAATTTGGGTAATTTGGTATGCACTTCCTTATACTCTGCTTGGTAAGAAGGTACAGGCTCCCTCAAAATTATACAGCTCAAGTTCTTTGCTTCTTAGCTGTTTAGCGAGACTCCCTAGTGCACCCGCGCGCATCTAGAGGTCCCAAGCTTGGGAGGATTGAGGACCCAAAGCCATTCCTCTTTCGAGAGTTTACAGGGTGTATAACGAGGAATGCTGCAGGTTCCACAAGCAAACCCTTTTGCCTGTATATTTCTGACGAGGGGTGTACATAAAACCACACGAATCTGTGATGACTTATTTCTTCGATTACGTAGGAGCGGTAACGAGTGGAAGGGGTAGTAAATAATAAATGTAGAACATTATCACTTCGAGTAGGCTCCTGTACCAGCTTAGTTAGATGGGTCGTCGTTATTGTATGAACTAGGCGCGAAGAATCATGGCGACTGTATCCGCAAAAGGGAGGATTGTTGGGCCAGTTGATTCATGATTCGACTGAAAACGGCGCGAAAAACGGGACAAGATAGAGAGAAGCAAAACACACAGCACCGACCGTATCCGGAAGTGACAGAATACCTTATACAGTTAATAGCAGGATATTTGAAATCTCCGCCTAGTAGAGGATACTTTGGGGATATGTGGCGAAAATATGTCCTAGTGCATTGTGCAGATGATCGATAAAATCCGGACAACTATTTGGAGGGTGATAGCATGCACGTATGATATATGTGGCACTTTTATTGGAACCATGACACAAAACCACTCAAGGCACGTGTCAATTTTCACTCCGTACGGCGACCATTACGTCTCCTGCTCTTCCCTCTTTCCTGTCTTTACGAAAAACATCTAGATTAGCAGGAAACCATAGTTAGCTGTTGGGAATCTCAGGGATAAGCCATGTTTCGGTGCCAAGAACGGCATCTGGAGAGGAGGTAAAAATCATGCCTTTCATAGTGTGAAGTTTAGGAACAATACTGCGGATTTGCAAGCACAGAAATTCTACCAATATTTTCTGATGACCACCTGCTATGTGTTTTCACTCACGTAGGACTGCGCACACCTTGTTCGATTACCTTCACAACTTATTTCAAAGTGGGGTCATATTTATATATTATACCATGCAACGGAAGCTTATTAAAACTACAAGTGAATCGTTCATTTATTTTCCCAATAGCTTTGCATAATAGCTCAATTTTTTTTTCGCTGGAGCTAGATTTGTGGTGAAAAGCCTTCTTCCATCCAAACATTAGGCTCGATGTTTTTTCGGTTGAATGGATTCCGCACTACTTCTTTCTTTACCTTGAAATTCAGGAACTTGTTGGATGATTATTAGACGCTTGTACTCATCGTGACGTCGACCAATGCGGTGAGCTCGTTTGATGTCGTTTGCGCCCCAGTTTAACTTGTAGGTGGGTACAAATATACTCCGGCTTGTTGCTTTCAGCATTTTCACAGTCTTTTCCTTCCGTTTCAGGCGTGCCCTTTAGTAACATCTTGTTTTCCCCATTCTATTGCTGAGATCGTCAACCACGTTGCCAAGGCCCTTGCTTGTGCTTCCTACTGTGGATTTGACTTCATTAATCGTCCCATTCCTTACAACAATAATTTATAGACAGTTACAGACTCTATTTCCTTCCTATAGATATTTCTTTTTGTCTATTCGTAGTGTATAGACTGTCTGTAGAAAAACGCTATTAAAAGTGTATGGCTATAAATCTATAGATTGTCTATAGACTGTCTGTGGGATTTGTATTGCTTATAGACTGTTCTCTAGGGTTTGGCTCTAGAAAGGCTATAGGCTTTATGAATCGAAGTCTATGGACAGTCTAAAGACTGTCTAAATTTTTGTGTAAGGGATGAACAGAACAGACATTTTCCTTAATGCCGGTCTCACCACTCGTGTTTTGTTCATTGGCGCCAATCCGAAATTTGATGTCAAAAACATCGCTCTAATTTTCTTCCAACGTCGCTGTTGTGGATTTTAAATTGTGGTTGTTTTCAGCAATAAAATCCTTCAGCAGGTTAAGAATGTCCTCTACATTTTTTATACATTTGCTGACACACTGTAGAAGGGTATCGTGCGGAAGAGAGCAAAACGAGTTCTGTACATCGATGCTAAGCACGTTACACATCCCCGTATTATGGCACTTCAAATATTCAACAAACTCCGAAGAATTCGACACTAGAAATGGATCATCTACCTTAGGTCCACAATAGGCCTAAATGCCAATGGCAGAAAGGAGGAGCAGGGCTAAGCATAAAGACCCGCCACGGTGGCAGCATTTCGATGGAGACGCAACACTAAGGCGCCCGTGTGCTGTGCGATGTCAGTGCACGTTAAAGACCCGCAGGTGGTCGACAATATTCCGGAGCCCTCCACTACGTCTTCTCTTTCCTTCTTCTTTCTCTTAGCCCCCCCTTTATTCCTTCCCTCACGGCGCGGTTCAGGTGTCCGCCGATATGTGAGGCAGGTACTGCGCCACTTGCTTTCACCCAAAACCATTTTTGCATACCCCAGCGGGATCCGCCGCGGTGGCTCAGTGGTTAGAGCGCTCGGTTACAGATCCGGAGTTCCCGGGTTCGAACCCAACCACGGTGGCTGCGTTTTTGTGCAGAAAAAACGCTAAGGCGCCCATGTGCTGTGCGATGTCAGTGCACGTTAAAGATCCCCAGGTGGTCGAAATTATTCCGGAGGTCTCCACTACGGCACTTCTTTCTCCCTTTCTTCTTTCACTCCCTCCTTTATCCCTTCTCTTACGGCGCGGTTCTGGTGTCCGCCGATATCTGAGACAGATACTGCGCCATTTCCTTTCCCAAAAAAACCAATTAATATTATTAAGCCCCAGTGCAAATTTTTCAAGGTTTTTTACTTGCGAGGAGCATATGTCTACTCCGAAAGCCTGTAAGCCTCGTCACTGTGCGTCACGTACGATGTCATGCGCATTTTATTACATTGTCATCAGATATTAGTGGCTGGTCACATGTCTTTTCGTAGAACAGGTATTTAAGGAGCAAGCACAGATGCTTTGTGCATTACCTGACGAAGGCCGGGCCCCGGCCGAAACGTCGTAAATAAATCTGTTTGCGCTCGTGCTTTCGTGTGCCCCTTTTCTGCATTACAGATTTCTGGATCCGGGAAGACTTTTGGGAATTTTGGGAAGTATATATATATATATATATATTTACGGACAAGGGAAGGCAAATGAGAGGCTTGATATTCATATCAAAGCCAACAGCCACAGAAACAAAGAAGCACAGGGGATATTGTTTTTTAGTTGGTGATGTTGATCCTTGATAATCATAAGTTCATATTTTACCGCTTAAATATACTTGATTAGAAAAGAAGAACCGAACCCATGACCTCCGAAATACGTGTTAGGTTTGTTCATTTGTTTATTGGGGTTTAACGTCGGAAACCTGCTCAGGCTATGAGGGACGCCGTAGGGAAGGGTTCCGGAAATTTCGACCACGTGCGGTACTTTAACGTGCAATGACATCGCACAGTACACGGGCCTCTAGAATTTCGTCTCCATCGAAATTCCACCACCCCGTGGCCGGGATGGAACCCGCGCCTTTCGGGTCAGCACCGAAGCGCCATAACCACTGAGCCACCGCGGCGTCCTCTAGCACGCGTCCGGTGCTCTAGCAACTCAGCTGCGGCGGCGGCTGTCAGATCTTTTGCTTTCGATTGTATATAATCTCATGTGTGACTAACCTTGAGAGTGTTCACCAGCGCCACCCTCATGCATAAGCGGCTAACGTAGTACGTCCTGTATTGCCGCTGGTGGGACGTGGAACGTCATCGAATGGCGTGGGCAGAAGCTATGGAGAACTCCCTTGTTCTTCCTATAGCATCAAGGCTGCCAGAACCGAGGCCCTCGTGAAGCAATTAAGCAGACAAGGAAGGAAAATGATAGCTATATATATGTACTTATACATATATAGTGGATCATTTATGTACCCGTTTTTTCTTATATTGTTTTGTGTACATTTTTCTGCCGACTCCCCTCTGTAATGCCGGTGGGGCCCAGAGTGTAAGTATAAACAAGCAAACAAACAAATAAATAAGTCTGGATGTAGCTTTATTACGCGACAAGCGCCTACAAATGAAATAAAAGGAGGCACACTCTGTTCCACTTAGAACAAAACTGACGGTCCCGCGGATGGCGCTCTTTATATCCGCGGTTCGTATTAAGCGTATGTTTCATATTACAGCCAGGGACACGGAGTTAGACGAAACTGGCGTTTGTTGCTTGGAAAAACTGGTTATGCGTGACGGTTTCTTCGAAGAAGACCATATCATGGCCATTTCCAAGCTTTGCACAGGTGCCATATCTCGGTTCCTCACTGAGGCCAAGGAGCAAGCCGCTTCAATGACACGATTTAACTAACCGCGGTAAAAATGTTTACGGCAACAGGTTGCAGGTTGTCCTCCTCCTGACCAGATTCATGGCAGCCGGAAAATTCTCGTTCTTGCATACAATGGCTTCATTAGTCAGTCACACTGTAAAAGCGAGGTTATGATTCCTACCTCACGAAATCTTCCCAGGTGAAATCATGTCCGGTCATCTGAGCATCAACAACGCGTTGCTAAAGATCCACTTATTCGTTTCCTGGACTGTAAACCACTCTTCGAGGAAGTAATTTCCGGCGCACTCCACCATCAGTGCTATCCACACAGCCCTAATCATTTCAAGAGCGGCGAACAACGATATTCCAGATGGAGCATAGCCACCCGGCCTGTGACTTACTATCAGCATGCGCTGTATGAAGCATCGACGATAGGACATCATGAAGGCGCTAATAACGCTGAAATTCGGTGGTTGAATCTTGCACATTTCGTTCGCTGGCGAGACGAGCATTGTCATGGCAGCCAGGGAAGGCAGCACGTGGTGGTCCACAAAGCTGCAAAGCACGAAGGGAAGCTGGAAAATTTTTTGCTATGGCCGAACTCAACAATCCACTCGATAAAATAATCGCGCGTAGCCTTTATGAAGCCTTGCCTATTTGAACGCTGCTCGCATAAAAAAAAAAAGTGGCGCACTACTCAAGTCTGTGTTTGGCCTATAGTTTACGAAAGTGTAACTCCGAAAGTATAGCAGTTTGCTACACTTGCCGATGATAAGTACCCGCCCACGCTCGCAGCCGTTCATCCTCGTGCGCAGAAGTGCGTTACCGCGAAAGGTTGCGTGCCTTGCACCAGTGCAGGGGCAGAATTACGGATCGCTCTCAAACGAAAAAAGTCTCAAAAACAGTCTCATAGCCCCTCTCCTATTAGTCGGCCGTGAGCGGCGGCCATTTTAATTTTTTGCGTCACTGGCTGGCGTTGTAAACGTCCGAGAAGTGTTGACGTTGCTCAACTAATTATGCGAGCAGATTCAGACAATTTTTTGAGAGCGGAAAAAGTAGTCACAAAGAGTCTGAGACAAAATGGCGGCTGTTTACATCGTCGTATACACGAGTGGCAGCGCGAACAACGATGTAGGAGGGTGCATAAAGACGACATTGACGCGCGGGACAAGTTATTTCGGCGCTTCGACTTAGGGTGTAGACTGCGCAGTGGCAGTGTGACAAACTCGCCGTTGAACTGGGAGGTGTGCGTGTGAGTGCGCTGTCAGAGAAGCGGAAGGTGTTGTGCGCGCTGCGCTTCTTCGCCACCGGTGTGTGTCAATGCACCGTAGGAAACGAAGAAAACGTCGGCGCAGCCAAACGACTGTGAACAAGTGTTTGCGGTGGGTGGTGAAGACCATTGTCAACGTTGGGTCGCGGAAAGGGTGTTTTCGCTGACCGGGGGGGGGGGGGGGAATCGGACTGTGCGGCCTGCTCGTGCCCCCCCCCCCCCCCCCCCCTGCCACCGGATACGGGCCGGTGTAGTTTCGGCTACTAGGCTTTGTTCCGGTGCAACGCCAGCGGTGGGGATGGGCTTGGCCGGGCCCGTCCTCTGGGGATGCAAAACCCATGGGAGTGGCAGCGACTCCCAAGCGACTGTGTGGGCCAGTCGCGCACGTGAGGTCCGATGCCTGTGCGGAGGCATGCCTGGTTTCACAATCAGGTTGGACTCACGGAATTTGGCTCGAAAAGCGCTCGAAAATCAAAAGGCCTCTGCACGCGGGGGCGTGCGTGGCTGCCGGCTGGCGCGTCGGTTTCTGGTCACGGAGAGGCCAGGTCCGCGCGGGGGTTTTCAGCAGAAGGGCTCCTCGGGAGCGATGTCCTCGGGGAAGCAGCCAGGATGGCTGACCGCGGGGCCGTGAGGCCAGAGCGCGGGACGCCGAGGTACAGGGGACCTTAGTACGACCGATGCGAAAACAGTCGATGTTGTGCAGTAGCGGTGGAGTAGGCCCGGGTTATCCCACCCTCGGCCAGGTTCTTGGCTTGTGGCCTGGTCAGCCCGGCCCTGAACACTCCCTCCTCAGTAGGTGTGGAGCAAGCTAGGGGAGGAAATTAGTACAAGGTTGGTGAAGCACAGGTGGGTCCCCGGGAGGAAAATTCCATTGGCTGGATCCACCACACATACTTCAGGAGTCTGAAAAACCGCGAAAAGCACTTGACGGTTAGTAGCTGGGCAGCGATTCGCAAGTCCAAACCGGACCCCTAAAGTCGTGGAGGAGCCCGAGGCAGCTGCCCCGGGTTAGGATTTCCTGTCTCCGGGTCGGAGCTATTGCGTCGTTGGGTGGTCGGGCATCCCGTGAGTGGAGCCGCACCATTGGTCAACATCGACGCCCTCCATGTCCTGGCCAGACAGGAGTCGAGCAATGATAAAATGAGGGTCAATGTCTCGCTGTCCCCAGTCCCATCCCATTACCCATAACCCTTCCCTCATTCCCATTCCCACAAGCTATGTCCCACCCCCTCCGCTACGTCCCAGGGGAGATCAGGGGAGTCTCCCCGGGCCCGCTCCCCCGGCTGTGGGTCGCTTAGTAGCATTGCCCCCCCCCCCCCTCATTTTTTTTATTTTCCCACCTACGGGTGGCAAAAGCCCAACATTGCCTTCGGGCCTTTTCATTTATATTACGATTGGGTTAAGCCTGTTATACTTAAGTGGCACAGGCAGGGGCCTATTGGTTTACATTCTTTTTTGGCTGCCCCACCCTATTTTGTCCAGGGAGACCCGAAGAGAAGGCCGCGCAGAAGGAGGGCTTCCTTCCTCTCTAAGCAAACTAGCTGGAGCATAACCATCATAATTTCTGCATCTTGCAGAGGCAAAAAAAAAAACCACTACTGCAACAACTGAGCATCGACCGAGCGGAGCAAAAAAAACATCAACGAAACATCGAGTGCTTAGCCCGATGTGGGAGGCATCACTTGGTTACCAGACAGAAGAGTGACTTTTGCCACAGAGGCAGGTCGTGTCTGCTCTAATTTCCCGCACCGAGATTACAAGCTATCAGCGGCTGCACCTGTCTGTTCCCGTCTGTCGACAGTTGCTTCTGTGTGATGATTCATGGTTGTTTGGTATTTTATACAGAAAATTAAACAGAACCACACATCGCTCGGTCATGGATAGTAGGCGCCGAACGAGAGCACAGACTAAAGTTGTCTTAGCTGATTTTCGAGCCGAGCGCTTCTTGCAAGTTGATCTCGCCAGGCCTGTAGCATTCACTGCGTTAAATAAGGTTTTTCTGCGCACTTTAGACATCCGCAAAGTACCTTGATTTTACACGACACGCAAAAAAATGAACTATCCATGGAATCAGCTGTTTTCTTGAAGGCCGCCATGTTCTCGCTATACCACTGCCAGCACGCTCTCATGGCAAGAGAAGTTGCCCAAGAGCAAATTTAATTGCAAAACTTAAAACGCTTCTAATTTTCCTTCGTGTTGTTAAGTTTTCAACAAAGTTTATTACCAAAATAAAACAATATTTGTTTTATTAATTGCGTTTCTGCTTATTTTAAAACTGATATGTTCACGCTTTACCGGTAACAGCACGCTTTCGCGGCAACAAAAGTGACTGAACAGCAAACTTAATTGCAAAACTGAGAACGCTTCTTCTTTGCTTGATGATGTTGAGTTTTAAATACAGATTCTTAGCAAAATAAACATTACTCATTTTATTCCCTGCGTCTTTACAGCAAAACGTTAGCCTACGGTCCCCTGTTCGGGCAAATAAATGGCTCCGGGCCGAAGCCCGGCTACTAGCCACCGCTACCTTGCTGCTAATTGGCTGATTGCGCGGTCGGCATCACGCGTTGTCGTCATTTTGACGTCACGCTCTGAAACTTGAGAGCGTTTTGGAGAGCGATCCGTAATTCCGCCCCAGGTGCCGTTTCTTCGTGATTTTTGGGGAAAGAAAAAGGCGCAGTAACTGTTTCACTAGTCAATGGATGCCTCAACAGTGCCGTGAGGGATGGGATGAAGGTGCCAGTGAAAAAAGGAATAGAGAAAGAGGTGCCGTAGTGGAGGGCTCCGGAATAATTTCGACCACGTGGAGATCTTTAACGTGCACTGACATCGCAGAGCACACGGGCGCAGTTTTTCGTTTCGCCTGCATTGAAACGGCGTTCGTTCTGGACGGCACACTTTGGTAAATCAGTTCAGTTTTGTCGGCGGTCTCTCACCTTTTTTATTGTATTTTTAGCTCTCTACATTCCTTCAGACGGCGGGTGTCGCGAGGCTTGGAGGTGCTCTTCAAACTCCGCCCTATCCGGACGCGCTGGCTTTTCGAGTGCGGGGCCGACTATAGACGGCGCCCCTTCGTTCGTTCTAACCGAGTTACGCCGTCAGGTTTGTTGCCTGTATTGAGGAGTAGTCCCACTGCCCTAATACATATTTTGACGGCCGCACCGCCATTGTTCGTAATAAGCGAGCTTTCCTGCTATAATAAGGGAGCTCGGATGTAAAAAAAGTAACAGAGAAAAACCATATCTCAAAATACATAAAAAAACTAATTTGTATCGGAATGAATGTCACTGTCTTAATAATATCGCAAATAGTCGAAAACCTTTCATTTTACAGCGGACGCTCCAGATGGCGGTGAAGAAGTCACGGATGCGAAGCGTCTTTTGAGTATGCGGGCTCTGGGACTACAAAATTTCCTGCCTGTCGATTCGCTATAAGCACAGCATGCGTCTGGCAATAATACTGCTATAAAATGAAGAGGTGCCAAGCACATCACCATCGGAATATCACGACCGCATTGCTTGACTTCAACAGTTATTTCAAGCACTATATATTGCTATCGGACGCAGCGGTGTTTGCATATTATGTTCCAGAGACTAACAAGCCAATATCTAGTTGGCACCGGTATTGCAGTAGGATATTTAGTCATTCATTGCAAACAAGTTCGTTTTCAGAAATAAAGGTAGGAGGGGACGGCACCCGTTCACATGAAGGAAAAGTGCACAGGGAAGCGAAATATTAGGAAATTTCAAGAACTAAAAAATAAATGTCTTATGTATCACGAGAAACGAAAAGCACGAAAGAAAACAGACGATGCATACAGCTCATCAGCAGATAGCTGATTCTGTTTCTGTGTGGTCAACTGAAAAATTGCTTATTTGAAACATTCCTTAGCAGCAATGAGTTCTCGGAGATGCCGATTTTGTGATTTTGAGTTAAGCGCAATGATCTCTCTTTAATAAATCGTTGTTTGTCAGATGGGACCGTGTTGTTTATGGTACTGCAAAAAGAGCGTTTTCGTTTGTGGTTCATCCGAACACAGAGAAGTGGTAGGTCTGCTCCATGATACAAACGACTGACTTAATCTTTGCCGTTGAAGCGGGTTCTGCAGCGTGATGAGCGGCATTGTGCTTGATTCAAATCATGCACAAGCACTGCGCTCTCCGGGCCAGCTATCCTGAAAGAGTACTCTAACAATCAGTAACAACGCTTTGTTAGCCGGTATTTTTGTTTCACTTCAAGCAAATTTTGTCGCAGTCTTCTCGTACTGCTTATAAGCATCGCCAGTGATGAGCATGGCATGTTGGCTCTGAAGGTTTGAAGCATTAGTCACTCGCAAGTTATCTGTATTCATTTGTACTTCGAGTCATATTCGCCTAGTACAGAATAGCCGGTCTAATCAATAACGTTTCTGTGTTATAGTCATGCATGATGTTTTACTTGGTAAGAATTCATTTTTCACGTTTTTGAAACAATTATTTTTGTTTATTCAGTAAATATTATCTAATATGTTGGTTTATTCTCTTAACCACAGTGAAAATTTGTGCTGTCATTGAAGATAAAATTTACTCAATTCGAAGTGCCCGTCACAGTGCCTTTTATACACAAGTATAATAAAGGCTTCAGACCAAAACTCTGTGGCACCACTCGTCGCACTGGGCATATCCCGTATTTGGCCCCTTCAACGCTTACCAACTCTAGGCGAACACAGACGATGCTTTCCGTTGATTACACAACTGATTGCTTTTTAGAGCATTCGTGCACTTTGAAAGTGTCTTAGGTCAGTTATCTTTCTGAAAGCACTGATAAAATAAAATAATATTACGTCAATCAGTCTAAATTGACTCGCTATCTCACAAAATAGTGCAATACTTAAGCGACTTGCGCAACTAGTGATAGGACTCGTTGAGACCCATCTTTGTGTGGTTATACTTACCAATTTGCCATCACACACATGATAATGTTAATAGGTTATCCTTCAAAACGTATCAATGAACTACCACTTACTTGATATATTTACCAAAATACAACTTTGTTCCAGCCACAAAATGTTACGCCTACCGGTTTTGAAATTCGTATCAACAAGAACGCAAATGTAATATTTCTTTTATTCTATGAAGCCTGAACAACAAAATAATATAGTTTTACACGTTCATAAAGATCTCACCTTAGCCATTGAACAGTAAAAGAAGGAAAACGTGCAGAAAGTGCAGAAAAATGCAAAAATGCAGAAAGTGCAAAAATGCAGAAAATAACTTACTTCAGGTACTCAACAGTATCTAACATTATTTTTTTCATGCAGCGTACTTGATACTACACATGCAACGTATTTGAATATTCTTGTTTTGCTATGACAAAGATGGTGTCCAAATTATTTTCTGTTCGCCTTAGGAGAACTGCCAACGAAGGAGGCATGCGGAGCTGCCATGCTAGCCTTTGGCGGCTTTTCCTGCAAGCTTTTTGCATGAGTCAAAATTAAGTAAAAAAACGATCACATTTTACTGTGTTGTATTGCATAGTATATTATGTTGTTGTAAGTTAAGCACGCCTCGAATCTTGCAGCAAGTCTACGTTCTGATATCCTGGAAGCCGTCGATATTGGAGTTATGAGCTAGTAATGTGACGCTTGTTATTATCACCGCTCTTTATTGTTGGCATTACCTCAACGACTTTCCAATTTTCCGATATGCGCCCTGTAGTAGGCGACTTCTAGAAGATCAATATTACAACCTTCACCGTCCAGTGCATGTATTTTACTGGAATTCACTTGCAAATTGAGCCGCGCAGGACGATTTCTTCCTGTTGTTGTCTGCTAATAACAGAATAACGTCTTCAACAGAACACATCACTCTTCTCCTCGAACGTTCAGCGGCAGTAAGAAGTGCATTTGTTGATTCGCGTCCGCTGTAAAGAGAATAATGTTTACGTTAAAGTGAAGCTTAAACACCTTTTTTGCGAAACCGAGGCTACACATGCATTGGAATATATTGTCACGGAGTTCTCACGGAGAGACGCTTCAACAGCTGGAGTCGGCAAGAGGAGACGGTAATGGCGGCCGATCCGCGCTAGCACGATCGCAACCTCATCGTCTTCGCGGACAGCTTGCGCCACCTGGCAACACTAGGTGGCATTATTCCCCCCTCCGAAAAAGAAGGGCATCGCAGTGGTGCCGCCAGGAGCGTAGGCGCGCTAAGGTTCAGAAGGGAAACAGCTCGGCCGCTAAGCCGTTATCGGGCATAGTACGGCTTAAGCCGCACAACGTGCACAATGTCAGAGCTGTTGGGCTGTCGACGTCTCGGTTGCGCGGCACCGTCGGGAACCACTTCATAGGTAACATCACTGATACGCCGTAGCACTTTATCGGGGCCAAAGTACCGGCAGAGTAGTTTCTCGGACAAGCCCTGGCGGCGGACAGGTGTCCACACCCAAACTTGTTCACCGGGATTGTAGTCGACCTGTCGGTGTCGAAGGTTGTAACGGCGCGCATCAGTGCCCTGCTGCTGGCCGATGTGTACGCGGGCAAGCTGACGGGCTTCTTCAGCGCGTTGGGCAATTTCATGAACATCGGGTGCGAGTTGGTCGTCATCGAGGCATGGTAGCATCGCGTCAAGCATGCTCTGGACTTCACGTCCATATACAAGACGAAAGGGAGTAAAGCGTGTAGTCTCCTGGAGGGCCGTGTTGTACGCAAATGTGACGTACGGTAGCACCTCATCCCAAGTTTTGTGCTGAACGTCTACGTACATTGACAGCATGTCCGCAATGGTCTTGTTTAAGCGTTCGGTTAGCCCATTGCTCTGCGGATGATAAGCTGTGGTCTTGCGATGGCTAGTGCAGCTCAACGTAAATATATGGTCGATTAGCTGCGCTGTAAACGCTGTGCCTCTGTCGGTAATAACGCACGAAGGGGCTCCGTGCCGCAAGACGATGTTTTGCATGAAAAAGTCGGCGACCTCTGAAGCTGTGGCACAGGGTATCGCCTTGGTCTCGGCGTAGCGAGTCAAATAGTCAGTAGCGACTATGATCCACTTGGCGCAAGCTGTCCGCGAAGACGATGAGGTTGCGATCGTGCTAGCGCGGATCGGCCGCCATTACCGTCTCCTCTTGCCGACTCCAGCTGTTGAAGCGTCTCTCCGTGAGAACTCCGTGACAATTTGGTGGAGCCTGCTGGGTACGAGTATCCCATGCAAGAAACCCCTCCAGGGAGCCGTGCCGCCAGCCCTGCGCCGATTGACACCCCGGTACACCGCTTCAGCCGGAGGCTGCAGGGACTTTCACCGGAGCTTGGACCACTCGCGACAGTCATGATGCCAGCCACCGGTATTCTCACGCAAGCTGCCGGTGCTACACCTGCCCACTATACCTTGCAGACCCCGCGGGTTCCCAAGGCCTTCCACGGGGACCTTTTCGAAGACGTGGAGGACTGGTTCCTTCACTTCGAGCGTGTGGCTGCTTATAACCAGTGGGACGACGCCGCGAAACTAAGAAACATCTACTTTAGCCTAGAGGATGGCGCCCGCACGTGGTTTGAGAACCGTGAGGAAGTTCTAACTTCCTGGCGAGAGTTTCGCCGTCGCCTGCTGGAGGCCTACACCAGCGCGAATCGCCGCGAAAGAGCGGAGCGGGCAATCCAGTCCCGCGTCCAGCTACCGAACGAAAGCGTACAAATGTACGTCGAGGACATGACGCGGCTCTTCAGGAGAGCTGATCCTGCCATGCCTGAAGAGAAGAAACTTCGGCACTTAATGAGAGGCGTCAAAGAGCAGCTGTTCGCAGGCCTCGTGCGCAGCCCACCATCTACAGTTGCTGCATTTCTTTCGGAAGCCACAACGATGGAGAAGGTCCTGCAACAGCGTTGCGCCAGTTACGACCGGCCCGTGCATGCTGCTGCAGTCACATCATCGTTTGCCACCATCGGACAGCATCCTGATGATTTGCGGGAACTTATTCGCACAATCGTGCGTGAGGAGCTTCACAAATTTTGTAGCCCGTCGCAGCCTGCGCTCGGTTCCATCTCCGCTCTTGTACGAGAGGAGGTGCAACAGGCGTTCCGGGGCCCTGTTCCTGCGGTCGACGTACCACCTCTGCCTGGGGACTACCACCGTCCGACGTACGCCGAAGTTGCAAGGCGTCCGGCTCCCGCTTCGCCGCCACCAATTCACGCCACGCCTCAAGCCCCGCGGCCCTCTGTGCAACCGGTGCAGTACTTCGAGGATCGTCGAGCACCCCTCCGAAAGGCCGACGTTTGGCGTACACCTAACCGACGACCGCTCTGTTTTCACTGCGGAGAGCCAGGTCATCTTTATCGAAATTGTTATTACCGACGCATCGGCATCCAAGGCTTCCGCACCGACTCACCGAGACCCCGTCAAGGTGAACGACCCCCTGAAATTGAAGAATTCCTTGCGGACCAGCGCAATCCATCCCGAGTGCAGCGGCAGTCGCGCTCACCCTCACCGAGGCGCTCTTACCCAGCACCTCCACCAAATTGTCACGGAGTTCTCACGGAGAGACGCTTCAACAGCTGGAGTCGGCAAGAGGAGACGGTAATGGCGGCCGATCCACGCTAGCACGATCGCAACCTCATCGTCTTCGCGGACAGCTTGCGCCACCTGGCAACACTAGGTGGCAATATGCACCTTGTATGTCAAACATACTTTAGTTTTTTCCGCTGGCATTGATCACCACCGATTAAAGTCGCGACGATCTTCACGCTTCTCCTGAAAATATCCAAGAAATGCGGAGAATCTATACGATGACCTTAATGTTTGTGACGTTTCCGATTCCAGGTGCCTTCCTCCACATTGTGCAAAGTGTCGTCCGATGCCGCCGAACAACGCTTCGCAGTGTTCGCTTTCGGGGGCTTTGATATTCCTCCTCCGACAACGTTTCAACGTTGCTAATCTTTTTATCCATTTTTATCAGTTTGGTTATCGGCGGGTCATCTGCCAGCAAAAAAGCAGCTTTCTTTGTGATAAGTGCTCCCCTCGTCGATATATAAATCGCGACAAACCATGTCCATGCGACAGCGAATGTCAAGGTGACAGGTGGCGTAGAAATAAAGAGGATCATGGGAACAAATGGTGGCGGCGCAAAGAAATATTGACGCAGCGGTCAACGGTTTGGGTTAATAATGGCTGCAGAGAGCCCGCTTCTCGTCATCCATTAGAAAGTAATGAACGACTAGCGAATGTAGCGTGGAAGGCTTTTTGCCCTTGCCGGAGGGGGTTGTTGGCTCAGCATTCATTAATTCAGGACTGCCGGATTGCCCTGCCAGGATAATTATTATTTTGGGCAGATTGACTTTGTCGTTTCTATTTTCTTCACAGATATCTTTGAAGTTCTCCTCCGCGTAGTTAATCTATTTTAGACTAATTTCGACTGCTTTCTGTTTCTTTTTTTTAAACTGTGTCATATTATGTCTATTTTTTTGTATCGGAAATGAAGTTTTTATTTCTTATCATGCAAGAACGGTAACTGCATCTTCGTTTTCTACTGTAGTAATGTTTTCATGCCACCATGCTTGCCCCTCATGCTTCAATAAAAAAAATATCCTGTATGTTATTTGGAGTCATGTTATTGCTTAGGTCATGCATGATAAAATCGTGATTAAAGGAGAGCAACCTGTTAAGAATCGAAAAAGCGCTTTGAATATTTGTGCTACAACTCACACCTTCTCAACTGGTATGAAATGCTTATCTTCTGTTTTGTGTTGACCACACGCGCGTCCTGTGACTCTTGCTTCAGGACATGTTACCTCATGATCTCGAACAGCTGGGTCCCGCGAAGGCTATCAGTCGTAGATTTAGCTTGTTTTCATCAAATGTGCAATTTTAGAGCATTTCTGTGCTAAAGGAATTTAGACGTTTAACCTATGTTCTACGTGCTCACCATTATTGTTTGAATATGTCGCCTTTCTTTGTTAAATCAAACAATCTAGAATTCCTCGGAATATGTATTGCAGAGTGTTTTTTCTCGCCGTAAACCTCTGGAAGTGGTACCTGAAGTTCAAGTCGGAAAAAAAATGGTCGGCGTTTAACTCCGCCTAAAGCGAGGTGTCACGTGCGACAGCCCGGTGACGTAATTAAATGGCGTGGCCACAAGCGACAACATAGGATCGAGATGGCGCAAATCTCAAAGCCTTGAACTACGTTTTTTCGCCTCGCCCGGGTCAAATTTTTGCAGTCCGAGTCAAATTTGGAGGCCGACATCGTGCCGTACGCGATCAGTTATGGTGGGAATTGATTTCGGCCCAAATCGTCCAAGTTCAAATTTCGGGGTTGGCCCGAGCCAAATTCTTGCCGCTGGTCGTCACTGTTCTTATTGCAACGAGGGATGCACAAGCAAGATACAAACAGTAGTTATACGTGGATTTGTTGTTGTTGTTAGCCTATCAAATGATGGCACATACCCACACTGGGGGACCGGCCAAGAATCGGGTGGCTATTCACCTGAACGCAGTTAATAAAAAGGAAAAGCACGTGGGAGCGCAACACCGGTGTCAAAGTTGCTATGGCAATGAGCGCTACAATATCAACTTTTACGATTCAGATGAAGCTCTGAGTTGATATCCAACGGGCAGATTAAGAAGCAGTGCTAACTACCTAATAAACAACTACATTTTGAAGTATACGAAAAAGAAGTTGAAATTGGGTCCGTTAATCTAATTAAATATGCAAACAAGGCTGAATTTCTCGGCTGAATACAATTTTTCCGCACTTCTTGTCTTTTGAGATTAAGACAGTCGTTTTTAAGAACACTTTTTGAATGAGTACATCTGCGCTGTGTGTGGCGATTAACACATTTCTCTAAAAAATATATCCCGGAGCTATTCGCTGTGGTCTCGCAAATAACTCAAGCTACGCGACAACGACATCTGCTTCATTGAAAGGCCATGCTGTACAGTGGTGTTCAAGGCCCTCAACGCGAAGTGTAAATGAAACAAAGTCAAAGAAATTTATTCACGGATACGCTATTCGCGTGCCAATATTTCTCTGTTAAATTTTCTAGCCTAATTAGTGCTTCTAGAACATTCCCACGCGGCAGCATTATAACGGCGCCATATACGTGCCTGGCGTTTCAAGTGCAAGAGAGATATAGAAATGGTGCCTCATTAAGGCCAATTTATTTTCACTTCATGATTACGAGAAAATTTTTCGCACTACATATTGTAACTAGTTGATAATAAAGCATCCTCAGCTCAAGTAAAGACTTGAAGTAAAAGAAAACACAAAGGCGCCCCGCCCCGCCTTTGCTGGTGCCATTGACGCGCAATGAATAAGCACCAAGGCACCCGATTTTCACCTCTAGTTTTTCACATTCTGAACTTAACCGACTTAGACCAAGAAGAGATATGCATTATTTTGTTTTTTAAAGGAAAACTAAACAGAAATGGTGAACTTAAAAGCACGAACAGAGTATTTCTCGGAAGCACTGCCAACGTATTTTCCAGAGCGGAAATGTGGCCGCGTTCCTCAGAAAATCGGCAATGAATTTTTCGACATCGTTCTGCATACCTATCGCCCGTGAGAGTGGCTCATATCATCATGTTTATGATGTCTTGGCGTTCCAGCTGTCCTGCCAATCAGAGCGAGAATATATTAAGCCTGTGTCACATGACATAATGCTTGCCAGCTATCTCGACGAGGACGGTTAGCAGGTCTCCTGCTAGAATGCAGTTCGTAGCGTGCGTCCGCGCTCCCAGGTGCAGTGATATTCCGCGTTCAGCCGTGATCCACTGCCAGTGTGCGTTTTGTTAACGATGAATCATTGTCCCATGCAAATGTGCACGCTAAGGTGCACCTTAAGAGTCCCATGTCTCATAGAAAGAAAGGAATAGAAAAAGGTTCGGTTAATTTTAGATTGAGAGTGAATGAGACCCATGACCTTCGAACTGCGTCATCGGCATGCTATCCATAAGCTACCACGTTTTTTTGCCTTTATTGGATAGAAGTACACCCACACTGACAGGCTTCGAGCGCGACTGAGCTATCCGCGTCCCTAACCGTACCCCCGTAAGCTACGAAGGTTGTTCTTGTTTTGTTTTAAACATGGTTTTGTTATACTGAAAATATGTAATGTTTAAAATACCTATTTAAACAGGTTTTAGGAAACACCACGAAAGAAATCTCAAAAAGACGCAACAACAGAGCACCAGAAAGCAGGTAAGACTGAGCACATCACCAAGAGGCCGTATCCCTCAGGTTTAAAGTTGTTCTGTTCATGTACTCCTCTCAGTTGATTAATCATTTGGCGGAAATGAGATTTCGTCTAAATATCAGATTCATGGTGGCGGTCCAGTATTCTACTTTTCCAGAAGCTGTGTAGTCCAATGAGAAAAAAAAAACATACCAAGACGTTCATCCACATATTGAGCTGCGGTGAGGACTCGAATGCTTTCATAAGTCAAGTAAATTTGCTTTTTCAAGATTCGTTGCCGCACATCCCAGAACAAAACTGGGTCCTTATAATTGATGCGTACTTTAGTAATGATGAGCACGCTAATTATAAATTAAGTATTTGAGGAACAGCCGCCGCGGTGGTTAAGTGGTTATGGTGCTCGGCTGCTGACCCAAAATACGTGGGTTCGATCCCGGCTGCGGCGGCCGAATTTCGATGGAGGCGAAATTATAGAGGCCCGTGTACTGTGAGATGTCAGTGCACGTTGAAGAAGCCCAAGTGGGCGAAATTTCCGGAGCCCTTCCCTACGGCGTCCCTCATTTCCTGAGTTGCTTTGGGACGTTAAACCCACATAAAGGAAAGCAAAGTATTTGATAAGGCCATGTGAACAGCTCCGGATAACCGTATGGCGTTGTACGTTTAAATGCGTATATTAAGCGTCCCTCTGTTTTTCAATAACAAAAACCGCATTCAATGAGAGTAGACCAATTTGGCATAGGCCTATTCTCACATCAAGGGAAAGCAGGGACGTATTAAGCTTTCTTTTCTTCATCGTCATGCGTGACTAGCAGGCAGTCTGCTATCTGCGATAGAAGCTATAGCGCACAATGAGCGAGGGAACTGATTTATTGCTTGACTCGTTTGCGCATCGAGCCGACGGAGTTCAGCATTCGTGCGCTTCTCTAATCGGTAATTTCAAGAGCTGCATTGCAAAACGTGCCCTGCTGCGGAACGTGCATGCCTAGTGAGGATGGAAGAACTTAGAGTGCCAGGAAAGAAATATTTATTAAAAATAACGCGCGCAGAAGAGAAAACTACAGCCTGTCGGCGTTCCTCCCTATGCACTAGGTCGCCTCTCGCCCATTCCTGTTGATGAGTAATGTGGAAAATCAAGCTCAAAATTTTCACTAGTTGTGAGTGCTGTTATGGGTATACCCCTTCCGAGGGCATTTTTTGGTGTGCTTGCCGTTTTAAAAACAAACTGAGGGTATTTGTAATCATCGAACGTGGTATTAGAAACGTGCGTTGTGCTAGCCCATTTTTGCTATTAACTGCGTGATAGCTTTCTATAGGTGCAATCTTTTACAAAAAAAGCTTAAATAACCAGCATTCTGAAGCAAGAAATTGTTTGCTTGAAATGAAATAAAAAGTTTTGAAGTTGATTTCGCTCCTCCCTTTAAAGCAATGTAGTACTCGATTACAACGAAGCATGTTTGTACCATGTGCAAGCATACAATATCGAAGCAACAGAAGAAACAACCTGGAGCGCTGAATCTGATATGGTCCGTCGCTGAGGCCCGCATCCACAGGTACACTAGCGTGCGTTTCTTATAAGTATAGCTACTGGCATTGGCTTCCTGCTGGGCTGGATCCAAAGGAAACGCATTACCGGTCGACAATGGGGGTCTCGTGGTAAGGATTTCGGGGAGAGGGGGAGGCTACAAAGGAGAAGTCACCAAAACCAGTGAAACGGAGGCAGAGGCAGGCTTAGTAGCCTTTAGCGCAAAAGAAATGTAATATTTGGAGAAGCTCAGTCTTGTTTCACGCTCTGAAGAGCAGCTCGAAGGAACTCTCCGCGCAGTATTGATGGCTTCGAAGGAAGCGAAGCGAATATCTTTCCGCATTTACGGTAGTCACTCAAGGCGACATAAAAGTAAACATGTCGACCAGAGAAAATAAAGCAAGAACCGTATGGGAACATAATACAAAAATATAGCAGGAATTTACACCCCCTCCGCTCCTTCACTACCAAACACCACTATTCCTGTGTGCACAAGACTCATTCCGCATGGAGTTGTTTTCGCTGAGTTATGGGAGTGTTCAGAACACTACTGCATTTTCACACCATGAGTGATAGCAGGGTGCCGATATGAAGCCTGCAGCCATTGAAACATATTGCAACCACTTTTTAGACAGGGAAAGATGGAATTGAAACAATATATTGGCCAGCAACAAAGTTAATAAAATAACAAACGTGACAAATGACCACTTAGGCATAATGAAGACGAGAAGTATTATTGGGAAAACAGTTGCACGGAGCAAGGAACATAACCGGTGGTGTCTAGGGCGACAGTATGGTTACGAAGACAAAGTATATGAGCTGTAGCGGGCGACGCAAGGTCAGCGGACAAAATAGGACAAGACGTTTACGGCGTAGGCTAGCGACGCATAGCGAGGCGTGTGCATGGATGGAACAGATTTATCCCTGGGGCTGTATTATGGAAGGCGCTCAGCTCGAACAGATATGCGTGAGCCTAAACGCAATTGCAAGACGGGAAATGGCTCGAAAGAACGAACGGTGCCACGAACTGAAAGGAATTAAGTGATGAGTCGGCGCGAACGTGTCACGTAGTTCTTCTCATTAGTCCCAGGGGTCATATAATAAAGTATAATAAGCGACTGAACATAAGAAGGGACTGAAGGCAAATCGCGTCAGCTGATTAATAGCGGATGCGACCGGCAGGCTACTCCACGGCGTCTCATTTATTTGATTATGACTACTTTTACTGGTGACACTTTCTTCGGGGCGATGTTCTTAATCTGCCGTAGAGCTGCAAGTGCTCGGATGAAACCTAATAGCATCTTAAATATTTGAGTGCCGTGAGCACGTTGATCCGTTGCGTCACTCAGGAGGAGGCTCGTCTTTTAAATAGCAACCTTCGCTACAAAATCAGAACAGGACAATGCGCGTTGCTTCTTGGAGATTTTATGATGACCGCGGACGAAGGGAGGTGCGTGATCGTCAGGAATTTATCGCGCGAGGTTTCAGTATGACGAGGTGCATAAGTTTTAAGTCACAGCTAGTTTGCGAGCATAAATTCATAACTTTAGTGCTATTTCATGCTTACCATATTTGAATCAGATTCGTCCATTGCAAACGTACTAGACTGTAGCATTGCAAGGTCAAGTGTAGATCCGAGAGTCCTCCCGGCAGACCGTGTAGTCCCCGTTGTGGTAATCACGCAGCGTTTAGTTGCTGACTGCTTAGAGCACAATCGGAGGTGATGTTTCGCTGGGATTTGGAGCATAAATTGCAGGAATTGACTGCTATGGTAATGCTACCCCTGCGCGTAGAGCTCCGTAGGCATTGATTTCATCTGCGGTAACATGTACGCGTACAAGCGCTTGGTTTCATTGAATTACCTCGTTTTTCACGATATGCAGGCACAGCTAGTAGTTTCTTTTTCGATGTGACACAGCTCAGTACGCGCAAAATAACAAAATAAATGCTGGAGCCGAACGCTGTATTCTCATCGTCATAACTTTATCAGCGGCGACGACACTTCAGTACGCCGTAGATTCCACAAATCTGAAAAACTCAGTTTCCTACTAGAATACCTAGCCATCATTCTACAGGCGGTCGCAACAACATCAACGGCAAGCAATAATATGTGTTATGGAATCCATGTCCTATTTGGAGTGCCTTACTACAGGCAGATACCTGAAAATTGGGTGTTGACGTGAAAATTACCAATTAGAGCAAAAGCTCGGTCCGCCTGTTTCCAGCCCACCAAAATCTTCTCATTCGTGTGTGCGACCTTTGAGTGTATGTGCCTAGCGGGAGCGCTCTTCATTGTCGTCTTCTACGTAGCACTAGTCAGAAGCTTCTGACCTGAGCGAAATCTTCCGTTGCGTGGCCGCTAAAAAAGACACGAAATTGAATCACTCATCTTGTGTGTCCCTCTGTCCACTCATTCATGCATGTAATGTCAGTCTTTGCCAATACAAAGAAGCCCGGCCGTGCTTTCGCACTGATCAGAATGTTGTAAACATTATTTGACATTGCGTGTCAAGTATGCAGACTATGAGCGATGCGAAAAACTCTCATTGAAGATATTGATTTGAATTCAGCACGTTCCAGGGGAAAAAGAGACACTTGCAGTTGTGAGCAATATGAAAGGGAACAATCTTTTCGTACAACACTGAGACTTTTCAGAACATTTTACTCCTTTAAATTTGACCATGACTTATGCTTATTATACGTCAAGAGGAAAACGAGTAAGAAAATAATAAATTGTGCTTGCCACACATTGTTGTGCAATATTCAATAAATAATGCTGAATATATATATCCATCTCATATTGCTCACGACTGTACATGTAATGCGGACAGGTGCTCTGTATTGTGTTATGTAGTGAAAGTGTAACAATTTAATTAGAAAATTGAGTGGCAGCTTCCTTGGAGGCGTTAAGTATTCATGTTTATAGCTTTCGGATGACCCTCATCTTATTGTTTAAATACTTCACATTTGAGAACATTAACAAGAAATATTCGCGTGCGCGGAGGAAACAGAAATCGGGCATGAAATTAGTAATTGCACATAAAGTTGTTTTTAAAGTGAAATTTGCAGTGTAAGTGTACATCGCATAATGTTCTTAGCACCGGCTGTTGTGAGAATAAAGTGATTAAAATGAAGATGAGTTATTTTACTCTGTAACTGCAGCGACAACGTACGAGCAGAGCAATAACAGCAGTGCAAGAGGTTCATCATGTCCAGTGGCTGTCATGCTTCGCATGCCATTGTAATTTAATTATTATTCTTTTACATGTAGCCAGATTCAAAATCAGTTACGATTTCTTCTGCGGAACGTCTGGCTTAACACATCTGCTTTAATAAAGACTATGCTTCATGTTTACTATTGAATATGGTAAGTTTTTTTCTCATAGCCAGTACAATCTACGGTTGAGTAGAGTAGGGAAGCTGTGCTAATAACACATGAAAGTTCTAGTTATACACTCAGGAAGCAGAACCTTGTGCGCAAAGGTCACTAGAAATGTCTGCGACTTTCTCAGAGAATGTATAGGCCATTGCATTCAACTCTACTGCTTGTATGTGCCCTGCCATTGTTTAAAACACGCAGTGAAATTCAAGTATTTTCTTAAAACTTAAATGCAAACATTATTGAATCAGCCTTTTGAAATAGCAATTTTATTAACGCAGATTTGACAATTGTGCTGAATTTTCAGCAGCAGCTATGATAGTTTGAGTGCAATTTTAGCCGACCAATTCAATTGAGTGCGCTCAAATGCTGTCACTGCGATGTACCTTAAAGCTGCCGGGGCTAGCCATAAACAACAAACCAGAAATGTTTATCAAGAAGCATTAATAAAAAATTGTTATGGTACACATCAGAGTGTTAACTGCAGCAAAAGCATGTTGCATTCGAATTAAAAGTGCATTTTCCTTAAAATAGCCAGTGACTTTCAGTTTTCTTTAATACTGCTGTGCTGAATGTCTCCAATTAATGTACTCAAGCGTTTATTTACCTTAATTTCCGAGGTTATTAATATAGAACACATGTACGCCACTGTGCCCACGATGACTTTTGTAAGCAATCATGTAAGTACTGTACCAAATAACAAATGGCTCTCTGACAGCTCGATTGCGAAAAAATGAAAATTGCAAGATAAAAAAAATTACTACAGCTGAAAATAAATTGCGAACATTTAAAAAAAAAACCAGTAGGCTGCTGATACACTTCTGAATTTCGATTTATTTTCGGGCTACACAAATCACACGACCACAGAGAAAATCACTTATTTGGGCACAACAGTCCTTGTCATTAAAATAACACGTTGAGAACATCGGAAAGTAGGCAATTCTATCGGAAACAGGCGCAAATTAGTGTGAAGCGGTGTGCGGGCGTGAGAAATCATTTCTTTGGCGGGCAGACTGAATGTAACCACATGATATCAAATGAGCGATGTGTGTCGAACCTTAGAAATTGTTCGTCACTCATATTCCGTCTGCTACAATTTCGCTCTGGGAATAATGTCTTTCTCTCGTACGTGCGTGTTCTTCCAAACTGGGCGAATACGGCGTCTCCGTCGTTCGCGTGTGCCCTGAAGTCTCGCCGTGAGATGTGCTGACGCTACACTCGGAGACAGCTCTCTGTGGCTCTGCAGTGTATGCTACGAGGGCGTGGCGCCAGGCTTTCGCAAGCTCACTGTTATCACGCGCTCATGAGGGAGAAAGATAGGAGTTTAAGCTGGCGGTGTGCGCTGGTAGCTTCCACTGCATAGCCACATACAGATGTTGCCCAATGTAACAGCACCGACTGGTATCCTTTGGCGGTGTTCATATTGCTGAGATGTGCTATCGGCCTCAGATGAAATCCAAGCAGCGGTGCACGGGGCCAAAGCTCCATTCTGCGCCGCTTGTCTGTCACCATCTGAGACAGGCGCGCTCTTCCGCTTTGTAATTGTGTTGCTCCTGTAACGCTTTGCTTCTATTTCCCAGGTTAGTGAAAGTACAGTTTTTTTCCTTCCTGTTTCCTGTACTTCGTCGCTACTGCCGGGTGGATAACTTAGGGCTTTTGCCTCAAATCGTCTTGTGGAGCTTGGTTTTTGCACAGCTGTTTGTTCTTGTGACTTCGCATCGTTTTGACTGTACGTTAACACTTGTTGAGATGAAGGACGAGATGAAAGCTGAATTTGCCAAGATGAAAGAGGAAATGAAACAGGAACTCAAGGTTTTCCGTGAGTCAATGAAAAGCGACCTGCGTAGTGAAATCCGGGACCTAAAGAATGAACAAAAGAATACAACCCAAAGCCTTGAATTCGCGCATGCGACAACAGAAGAGCTAAAGAAGAAACTGGATGACGAGGTTGCTAAAAACCGCCAGATAGAAGCTCAAAACGAGGCACTTCAAACGAGGCTCATGTCGACGGTGACCAGATTGAAAGACCTAGAAAGCCGGCTAACCCACTCTGAACATTACTCAAGGAAGAACAACCTTGAGATACAGGGTGTGGTTAAAACTGAACACAAATCCGTCCCTGATGCTCTGGCAAAGATCGGACATGTTATAAAAGAGCCAATTACAGAGGCTGACATCGAAGTCTGCCATCGTGTGCCGACCCGAAATCACGGTAAAAGTAACATTATCGTCCAGTTCCGGGCACGCACTAAGCGCGATAACGTCCTCGCGAAAGCGAAAAAGGCTCGTTTCACGAACAGCAACATCGGTCTTAACACTTCAGAGCCCGTATACATAAACGAGCCCCTATGTCCAGCACTTAAAAATCTTCCAGCCATGACTGTTAAGAAGAAGTACGAAAACAGTTGGAAGTCCGTTTGGACAAGCAATGGAAAGATCTACGCAAGGCAGGCCGATGGCATGCCGGCAGTACAAATCCTCAGTGATGCTGGCATCGATAAAATCTTTTCAGACAAGCCTAGGCTTGTGTCGTCATCTTCAAACAGTGCCTGAAGTATGTACAAGCTTAGTTGCTTGCACAAAAGGTAACAAAAGATATGCACAAAATGTCAGTACAGCTCAATTGCCTCAAAAGCCTAAAACCTGATGGCACATTATCTTTTCTTCACCTAAATGCCCGTTCGCTGGAATATAAGCATGATGATTTCGAACTCCTGCTGAATTCCGTAGATATCAAGTTTGATGCTATTATGGTATCCGAAACCTGGTATACTGAAGCTTCCTGTTCGCTTAATCATCCGGCTTATAACAGCTTTACACTTTGCCGTCCGCATAAAAGGGGCGCTGGTTTGCTGCTCTTTTTGAAACATTGTTTTAACGTGCATATCGTCGAAGAATATTCTGAGTCAAATGAAAATTACGAGGTATTGACTGTTTGTGATGCTTGCAGATTTTTCATCGTGGTTTATTGTCCACCACACGCAAACGTCGCAATTTTTTTGCGTTTTCTTGAACATCTTTTTGACTTCATATCTTTAAATAAGTACTCATTATTTCTTGGTGGCGATGTAAACATTGACATGCTTGTCATTGCAACCTGTCGAACTGGTCTGTTGTCTGTTTTTGATGCATATCGCTTTGTTAACCTGATAAATGAGCCCTCACGTATAACATCATCCTCGCAAACTCTAATTGATGTATTTGTTACAAATGTTGATAGACCTGCAATCTCAGGAACTCTTTTATGTGACGTTAGCGATCACTTTCCTATTTTCGTATTTATTCAGGATAAATATGCCCCCAGGACAGAGAGCTCACCTCCCTTGCTTTTTCAAATCATCACCGATAGTTCTGTGAACAGTTTTCGCACTGATATTCAAGCCCACGACTGGACTCAAGTTCTTGAAAAAAACTGATGTTGATTCCATGTATGACGCTCTCATGTTAGATATTACAATCCTGTACAAAAAACATTTCGCGTACATGACACGCGTAGATAATAAAAACTGACGGAAGCCATGGATTACAAGCTATCTTCTAGCTCAAATTAAAATAAAAAATAAGCTATACTGAAACTTCGTAAAATCAAAGGATGTGTCAGAGCTTCAAATGTTTAAATCATTCAGGAATCGTTTAAATGCCAAACTTAAGCATGCCAAGCATCAGTATTTGATGGTGCATTTCAATGATGAAATTAAATATACTGATTTGCTGTGGAAGCGTTTAAACAGCCTTCTACGATGCAAAAGACAAACTGTACGTACAAGCATGAGTTTGGGTAGTACAGATGTGACTGGCAAGGCGCTCTCTGATATGCTGAATGACGACTTTATTGGTGTTAGTGCCTCAAGCAGACTGCCGGCAATAAGTTCGGTCCTACTTGCCGGACGAATTTCAGTCAGTAATAGCATGGTATTTTTGCCCACAACTGCGACAGAAATTACATCTGCATTTCAGGCAATGAATAATTCTAATTCACTGGATGCCAATGACATGCAGATTTTTCCTGTTAAGTATGTCCTTGATCTGATTGCGCCTGTCTTATGCCAACTCTATAACCTAGTTCTAGAATGCAGCTGTTTTCCCAGGAACCTGCAGATTGCAAAAGTGGTGGCCCTATACAAAGGAGGTGATAAAAATAACAGAACTAACTTTCGTCCCATCTCCGTACTGCCTATATATTCAAAAGGTTTGGAAAAGATAATGCACACGCGTATTTACAGTTTCCTAAACAAATTCTCTCTGATCTCGCCGTATCAGTATGGCTTCGTGAGAGGAAAATCCACGGAATAAGCACTATTAGCTGAAAAGGAACTCATCATTGACGCCTTTGAACATAAAGAACTTGTACTAGGTCTGTACATTGATTTTTCAAACGTGTTTTACTGTGTCCATCATGAAACCTTATTGTCTAAGCTGGAGGACTACGGAGTGCGCGGCAGTGCAAATCTTCTTTCTTTATATTGCAGCGGGTAGACGACGACGACGACGACATTGAGCGAGTGAACGAGTGGACGAGGAAGAAGACGAGAACTCATCTCTGGCTGTGTTCTGAGTGCCGCCCGTAGCTGTTCATTCGTTTTTGTAAATAACTGTAAATATATTCTTTCCCGCAACAATATCTTCATAACAGGTGCCAATATGTAAATCACAATAATCATAATTCTAACATATAAAGAATCCCCTCCGGCGTACCGCAAGGAAGTATCCTTGGGCTTTTGTTATTTGTTGTTTATATTAATGATATTTTTTCCCAGCATGACGCCATATCATGGGTCGGGTGATACTGCTATGTTTTTGAGAGAGGCAAATATTGATGATTTAATTTACTCTGCAAACCATGCACAGCGACTGGTCGCAAAGAAATCATTTACGGTTGAACACTAAAAAGACACAGGCTATTCTTTTCCCCACTGAGAACACAAATGTTAACACCGAAGGTAAGATACTTTTAGACGGTATGAAAGTAAGTATTGTTAACGAAATTAAGACCCTTGGTGTAACATTTCCTGAGACCCTTAGGTGGAATAAGTATGTAGAAGTACTCTGCAATAAACTTAACAAGGTTTGCGGGATACTAAACAGACACCGCCACTTCCTACCGACCGCAGTTAAACGCGTAATTTATAACGCACTATTTCTGTCTACACTAAACTACTGCCATCTAATCTGGCCAGATACATCTAATAAAAACACAGGGAAACTTAAAATCTGTCAGAAACGTGCCTTGCGTGCGATTGTTAATATTCCATGTCATGCATATACATCTGATTACTTTCATCACTTTAAACTTCTTCCCATAGAATCTATCTATCTTTGTCGTCTCACGCCTACATATCGCTTGTCCGTTTTGGCGTGTAATCGCAGCTTCCTGGACTTAATAAATTTTCGACCCCGTATTTCCTTCTACAGTACTCGTCGAAGTGACTCATGAGTTTTGCCTTTCTGTCGTACAGATTATGGTCGCCAGTCCATATCTTATCACGCAGCTGTTCTTTTAAATAACCTTGCGGCCATCGATGTCTGCCCGGAAAAGATGTCCAAACGAGCAGTTTATGCACATTTTCTTGCACCTAGCGCCTGATAAATTTTGTATGCTCGTGTTTGTACTTTTTGGTGTTCTTGATGTTCGTTACTTGTTGCTTATTTTATTGCATCTTTTGTTTTTGACTGCCATGAAGTGTTCTGTACTGCTGCAGATTCTTTTTCTGAATGGTGTTGAAAGGTTCTTTAGAGGAATTGTGTTCAAGCTGAAGTGTATTTAACGAAATCTGTTTCTAACTTTTTGAAGCTAGATGTGTTTGTTCGAAACTGGTGCCGAATTGTACATGAGGGGGCCGGGCTTCGTCAAGCCGCAATCATGCGGCTTTTACCCCCCCCCCCCCTCCCCCCTTCTCCTTGAGAGAGAAAATAAAGATTTGATTTGATTTGATTCTTTGACAGTAGTTGTCTCGCCTTGGAGCTAGAGCGCTATATTTCTGGCGCCAGTACGGCGATAAACTTCTGCTCGCTGCCAAAAACAAGCGATTATGCGACGGTCACGCCGGACACCGACCGCAATCTGATCGGTCGTCTTCACTGTTTGCATCGCAGCTAGACACTGATAACAGGGTGACGATAGAAGCAAAATCAAAGCGCTGCACGCCACGGTACTCAAAGCACTTGCTTCCTCAAAGGAGCCTATACAGCCGCCGCCGTCTGAGAAGCGCACTGCCTAATCTTGCCATTGGTGGAAAGTATAAACGGGGTGCTCCAGTGCCAAAATGAGAAAGCGAACGCCAAAGAAAACAGACGCAAAACTTTCAAAAACCGGTCGAGCGCATCTATTTCTGATGTTGACAGGAAGACCTCTGCCACGCTTGACCTTTGGCCACGCGCTTCAATTTAAGATCGCAGTTCATTTGGCGCCGACTGTAACTGTAATTGTCAGCTGATCAACGCAGTTGTAGATTTTCGTGGTCGTATTATCAGGCGATGCTAAAAATGAGGCATAGAGCGAGATGAGGCTTCCCGTTTGGGTACAGCCTTTTAGTATCCAGTGGATGTTCGCGCTTTTCTCGAAAAGGCCTCAAGCTTGGTGGCTGACACTATTCGGGCTAATGCAATACTGCATTTCGGGGAAATAGGGCCGCAATCTTGCCTCACTTTCACATGCTTTTTTCTGTCTGAGTCACCTTTTCTTAAATGGCGATGTCGAGTTTAACCCTGAGCCCCCAGCGAAAAGTAACTTTGGCCAGTTCAGGTCACAGGCTTTCAACACGCTCTAAATGTGGGTCTTCTGGCTCTGCGCCACCATCAAACAATGTTCTAGGCGTTGTTGGTGTTGATACTACCGAAAATACCTCAGTTGTTTTTAAGTTTTCGCAGCTGCTTGAAAATCAGAAGAAAATTGCTCGTGATGTATCTAATATCAAGGAACAAATTTTGGCGCACTTTGAAGCTTTGGAACCTAGAATATTAGCGCTAGATTCCTCGTCCTGTGACCGCGGACATGAAGAGGCGCGCTCTGTATTTTCTCTAACAAATAGTACAATTACAAAAATAATAAGATAGAAGATTTGGAAAATTGTTCGCGATGTAATAACATTATAGTGCCCGGCCAGGCTAAGGAAGAACAGTAATCCAATTACACTTTGCTTGCCAATGTTTCTCAGTTACGTAAAAGCTGAGTATTGAATGCCTTCAGACTGAACGTTTCCACAGGATAGGCAAAAGGCGCAACGGTCGGGTTCGTCCAGTTGTCCTGAAACTCCTTGAAGTTCGCGAAAAAGCAATCAATGTAATGAAGAATGTGCCAAAACCAAAATGGTCTAAAGTTTATATTATGAAGGAGTGTTCGCTTTGGGTGCGCTCTGTTCGACAAAAACAGGACGCTTTGGCTTCTTTCCGCAGTAATGGTTCGCGTGTACGGCGGCATTTTGAACATTTTATTCATATCGCTCGGTACGATAGGAAACACGCTTAAAATTGTTTGGTTAAGCTTTCTTTACCCCAAATATTCTAAATAATCCTTGTGTGCAAAACGTGTCTCCAACATATTCGCCAACAGCGGATCAGTCAACTTCATCGCAGTCATACCCGGCCACAAGACCTTTTGATTTACTCATTTGTAATTCTGCGGAAAGTCTGACCCTCTTCAATGTTAATGCACGAAGCGTCGTAAGTTTGTCGGTTTACTCTGTCGCTCATTTCTGTTCATTCGCTTTATGTTGTTTGCATCGTTGAAACTCGGCTGCATGAAGGAATCTACTCCTGTGAATTCAACCCCCTGGTTATACTACATTTTGAGTAAATAGGCAGACAGGCAGTGGAGGGAGTGTTGTTCTGGTTGTCCGATCATATGTTGGAGTTAGTATTTTGACTAGTTCCCCGGATACAGTATCAGTTCGGTGCAGAATCATTTTTTCAAAGTGCTCCACTGTTATTTGTGCCTTCTATTGCCCACCTGCCTCTACTACCGACTACCTGCTCAATCCGTACCAATTATTGTTTGAATACAACTTCCCTGCCTCTAGCCTTGGGAGAAAGGGTGATTTTAATGCCCCTAGTATACATTGGGCATCTCTAAGTGCTACTAGTAACAACACTTCTACACTTCTATTTGCACTGATGTACTGAATAGTTCTGAATACAACTTACTGAATACAACCTTCGGTCTTCCAAAAATTTTCGATGGTGCCGGTCGAAATGACGCTATAGTTTTCCGAATTTCCGATCTGGCAGCGAAGGGTCACAAATGTGAAATAATAGACGGTATTTCGGATCATAAAACAATCCTACTTTAGATTACTTGTCCTCTTCATAAGACGCGATATGTCTTCACGTCTTTTCCAGATTTCATTAGTGCCGACGACCTTGCTGATCGTTTAATAAATTTTCAGTACTTAGTAAAACAAGTGACATTGATACTTTAGTTGTTTTTTATAACACTAGTAAGGGCTGCTCTATGTATTAATAAATAAGTGAAGAAAGAAATGGACGTACTTGGCGCGCGCTTTGCTAACTTGCGGAGCAGACTACTACAACCCGTGGAGAAAGAAATTGACACGTGCTATGAAGCTGCTTGCGGGATCGCATCCGCTCGCTCACGGCGGTCACTTGCTGCCGAGTGGCGTCGGCAGCTTTTGGGGCTATCCAATTTTAGGTCCCGTACTCCAGAAAATCTGGCCTCCACCTGCCCGGCCGCGCCATGTAAAAGGAAGTTCTCCACCGTATTATGAGCAGCCCGCTCATTACGGTGGGTGGCGATGAAATTCATTCATAAAAAATAATTCATATAAATTCAATGCAATGGCCACCTGCCCACCGTGGCACAGGGCATCAGCTTATTGGTGAGAGCATACAAATGAATTATTTGTGAGAAAATGAGCCTATGGGAATTCACCAAGAGCACCCTGGGTCTTACAAGCCCCGTCAGTGGAAGTGCTTAAAAAAGACGCATGCTTCAGCAGTGAAGTATCGCATAATTGCTGCTCCACTGCGCCTGTAGTGGTACGAAAACCCCCCGGTACTTTTGAATCTATGGAAGAGGGGGAATTGTGCTCGAGGTTTTCTCATGCAACGATATTGTCCCTTTAAGGGTAAGTCAGGCCTCGACCAACCTTTTACGGCGTCCTTTGAGTATAACGCCAAATCGTATGCATATAACGCAACACTAAGGATGGGCTACAACACGTATATGAACGACAACGGTGTCTATTCACTTCAAAGTGACAGCATAGCCGGCGTTTCTGCAGATTCATTTAGCCCTGCGGTGATTGAAAAAAAGTTGATATCAAAATACCGTAGGCAAAAACAAGGCTCTGCTCATGCACGCCAAGCGGAAGTGTGTGTTGACTACCATTCCGTCTGTTTCCAGCCAATCAGGGAGCGTTCCGCCGAACACGAACTCAGTGCGATCTGTAATACTACGCCTGGGTGGAGGCAATCTGTGGGGCGCTGGTACTAATGGGGTTGACAGTGCTTCCAAAGATGGAAGCATATATGCACTGGCAAGCTTCTAATACGCCGACAGCTAAGGGTTTCTATGCTGTGCAGTTCACGTTGGCTCTTTTTCTCACTGTCACAGTTTCCAGCTAACTACAACCAGAACTTTAGCACTATAGCCCCACATTTCTTTACATACTTCGAGCGTTTCAATCAAACATTTTTCAGCCATCAGGGAGCGTTCCGCCGAACACGAACTCAGTGCGATATGTAATACTACGCTGGGGTGGAGGCAATCTGTGGGGCGCTGGTACTAATGGGGTTGACAGTGCTTCCAAAGATGGAAGCATATATGCACTGGCAAGCTTCTAATACGCCGACAGCTAAGGGTTTCTATGCTGTGCAGTTCACGTTGGCTCTTTTTCTCACTGTCACAGTTTCCAGCTCACTACAACCAGAACTTTAGCACTATAGCCCCACATTTCTTTATATACTTCGAGCGTTTCAATCAAACATTTTTCAGCCCCAAGACATACTATGCGCATTGGCATGCGTATCGGCAAACTCGCATCGCAAGCTCGCAACCCGAAGCGAGAGCCGAAGCATAGCCCCCCTCCCCAGTTCGTCGCCTGAGCGCCGGCAGAACACACGAAGGCCGGCGATGGCGGAAAGGCGCCACCGGTTCTCTCGCTCTGTAAAGCGTCTAGGGCACTACAGCAATACCTTCCAACGACTCTGTACAGTAAGCAAGTTCGACTCCCACCACAGCCATGAAAACACAGTCGATGGCAAGACACGACATTTCACCCTTCACACGTCATGCGTTTCCGGCGGTGGCTCCCGTGCTTTCTGCATTGCATGTGCCTACGGCAGTAAGCAAAAAACTCGCGCATTCGTGGAAAACCACGCGCACAGAAACAGCCCTGGTTGTTAAGAGCTATTCAAGCGACCCAAATGTTCGGCAGGCGGTCGGCGACAAAAGTGAAAACGAAAAGGAAAATAAATAAAAAACAGACAGAATGGCGCAGTAATGGGACCCAGCGCTCTTTTCGCCCTAAAATAAATAAAGCACAGCGGACAACGCCAGAGCAGCAGTATGCCTGGCTCCTGCTCTTGTGCAGGATATTCGTAACCGCATATCCATGTTGTTTGTTACCGTATTCAGTCGTGGCCTTTTCTTCATATTCAAAGTCGTAAGCGCCAAGCCAAAAATGCAAGTGAGGAATTGGGGAAAGCACCCAAGCCGCATACAAACTCGACATTCGCCCACATCACGCTGCAGACAAGCGCTGTCTTCATTGTGTTCTACAGCATCACGCCGACTGTTCTCCCTGAGGAAAACAGAATGAAGTGCTTTGTCCACCAAGAAAAAGTACAGTCGGAATTAAAAAGACCAGTGGCTTTAACAAAACTTTGGTGATTGTCATCATCATCATCATCATCATCATCATCATCATCATCATCATCATCATCATCATCATCATCATCAGCCTTACTACACCCACTGCAGGGCAAAGGCCTCTCCCATGTCTCTCCAATTAACCCTATCCTTTGCCAGCTGCATCCACCCTTTGCCTGCAAACTTCTTAATCTCATCCGCCCATGTAACCTTCTGCCGCCCCCTGCTACGCTTACTTTCTCTTGGAACCCACTCCGTTACCCTTAAAGACCAGCGGTTATCTTGCCTTCGCATTACATGCCCTGCCCAAGCCCATCTCTTTCTCTTGATTTCGACTAGGATGTCATTAACCCGTGTTTGTTCCCTCACCCACTCTGCCCGCTTCCGATCTCTTAACGTTACACCTATCATTTTTCTTTCCATGGCTCGCTGCGTTGTCCTTAACTTAAGCTGAACTCTTTTCGTTAGCCTCCACGTTTCTGCCCCGTAGGTGAGTACCGGTAAGATTATGCTGTTGTACACTTTCCTCTTGAGGGAAATTGGTAAACTGCCACTCATGATCTGCGAGAATTTGCCATATACGCTCCACCCTATTCTTATCCTTCTAGTTATCTCCCTCTCATGATCCGGATCAGCTGTCACTACCTGCCTTAAGTAGACGTATTCCGGCACAATTTCTAGGCTCTCGCTGCCAATTGTGAACTGTTGTTCCCTTGCTAGACTGTTGAACATTACCTTGGTTTTCTGCATGTTAATTTTTAGACCCATCGATCTGCTCTGCCTGTCTAACTCGTTGATCATAATTTGCAGTTCACCTCCTGAGTGACTCAGCAAGGCAATGTCATCAGCAAATCTCAGATTATTTAGGTATTCTCCATTTATTCTTATTCCCAACTGTTCCCAATTCAGGCCTCGAAATACCTCCTGCAAACATGCGGTGAACAGCATTGGCGATATCGTGTCTCCTTGCCTGACGCCCTTCCTTATTGGAATTTTATTGCTGACTTTATGGAGGACTATAGTAGCTGTGCAGTTGCTATATATATCTTCCAGTATTTTGACATAAGGCTCTTCTACCCGCTGATTACGCAATGCCTGTATGACTGCTGAGGTTTCCACTGAGTCGAATGCTTTCTCGTAATCAATGAAAGCTATATATAGGGGTTGGTTATATTCTGCGCATTTCTCTATCACCTGATTGATAGTATGAATATGATCTATTGTGGAATATCCTTTACGAAAGCCTGCCTGATCATTTGGTTGATTAAAGTCTAACGTTGCCCTGACTCTATTAGCGATTACCTTAGTAAATACTTTGTAGGCAACGGATAGTAAGCTGATCGGCCTGTAATTTTTCAAGTCCTTGGCGTCTCCCTTCTTATGAATTAAGATAATGTTTGCATTCTTCCAAGCTTCTGGTACAGTCGAGGTCATAAGGCATTGCGTATACAGGGTGGCTAGTTTTTCTAGCACGATATCCCCTCCATCCCTCAACAGATCTGCTGTTACCTGATCCTCCCCAGCTGCTTTTCCCCTTTTCATTGCTTCTAAGGCTTTCTTTACTTCATCTTTTGTTACTGGCGGGATGACGCATTGCTGTGCACTGCTGTCTTTCTCATTAGCGCTCTGAATACATTGGCTACTGTACAGGTCTGTGTAGAACTCTTCGGCTACGTTAACTATCTTATCCATATTGCTAATGACATTGCCCTGCTTGTCTCTTAATGCATACATCTGGTTTTTACCTATGCCTAGTTTCCTCTTCACTGTTTTTAGGCTACCTCCGTTCTTTATAGCATGCTCGATTCTCTCCATATTAAACTTCCTTATGTCGGCTACCTTGCGCTTATTTATTAACTTTGATAGCTCCTTTAGTTCTATTCTATCGGTAGTGTTAGATGCCTTCATGTTTTGGCGCTTCTTAATCAGATCTTTCGTCACCTGAGATAGCTTCCCGGTATCTTTTCGAACTGTCCTACCGCCTACTTCTACTGCGCACTCCTGGGGATTGTCATTTGCTCATAAAAAAACAAAAAAAAGACTACAGAAAAAAAAGCGGCTGTGGTTTAACTCTGGTTAAACATGGAGTGACGCGATAGCTACATCTGGCCGAGTGGAACTCGCTCAGCCGAATTGAACTCAGTTTTTCGCCACTCCGTTTCGGTGGGCGTTCCTTCTTCATCTTCGTCCCACTTGACACAGCTCATGCACACAGCTGTTGCAGCTGTTGCGCGTCGCCCGCAGCAGCAGTTGCTATGCACCACGTCACCAACCTACGTGACCACCGGCCGCATCACGTGATTAACCCACGTGACCAACCACGCGACCAACGGCGCCGCCACGGAGCTCAAGGGGTGCCATGGAGATGAAGTGGTGCCGCGCTGAAGGGTGGAAGAGGTGGCGCAGTGTAGCTATCGCTTAAAAAAGACTGGAGGGGATAAATACGAAGGGACAGGACGTCTTCCCGTCATTTTTCTTAAGTTCTTGTTCAGAATGAGAAAACAATACAGCAGAGCAAAAATAACAATAACAGTGCAACCATATTCAAATTGGCTGCCCCAAGACACTTGCAGTCGGCACTGCTATTTCGTGTACAGGATGGTGTTCGAACGGTCTATAGGGTAATGCATTGAGACCTTGACAGGAAAAATTGTACAGCATGCTATACATATCCGCCGAATAAGTGGTTTGATTATATGAAGAAATGAAAAAGGTATGGTTGCATATTTTTTTTATTTGAGAGAACAACAATGGGCTTAACGTAAATGCCAAAACTAACAACGGTCGAATCAATGGAACAGGCATGGAGCGGAAAGAGGTAATTGAATAAAAATAAAGGAACCATTAGAAGGCCTCAAAAGTTGTTTTATCGATTATAGTAAAGAAACGAACACTCGCGTGAGTTAAAATAATTCGAATGTTCGTGATGTATCGCACGTCAAATATTTGAGTTTTGTGTAAGCAATGCGTTCAGCTGTAAGGGAAGCGAACTGTTTTGTACGAAAAGGTAGTGCTTAAATAAACCAGATAATAGTCAGCAAAAGCAAAATTAACAGAAGAATATCATTACGACTCAGTTTTGTTTATGTCCTAACTGTTAGTAGAAGGTATGATGTGACCTTAATGCTTTAATGCCTTCAAAGCCAGCAAAAACACGACATAAAGCTCTCTAGCTTTACATGAAACCTGCTGTCCTCAAAACAACACAAGTTACAGCAGCAACAGATTAGTCGGCAGGCAGGTAACCCACTTTCGGCGTGGTTTTCAGGCATACAACCCATTCCCCACCTTACACCTGCGTGGACTGCGGTGTTGGGTTGGGGCATAAAGGGAGTAAAAGAGTGGAGCGTGAGAATTCAGGCCATCATATTCATGTAGCGTTACCACGGACAGTGACGTGCAGTGGCGCATGGATCCTAACAGCAGCATACGCAGAAAAAAATTAAGAAAGCAATGGAGAAAACCAGACAAAACTCAGGGGTATCCCTCTACTCCCCCTGGGATGCGGCGCTTTTCTTTTTCTTCTCGTTCAGAATCAGAAAATACTTCTCATTCCGGAACCCACAAAGAAGCTTACGCCAAGGAAACTTCACTCCTGAATTATATTGTGTAAATGTCCCCATTCGTGCCATTTTAACCTGCACACTCGGCAATCAACGCATAGCACTGCTTATGCTTGTGCTCGGCCTTATGGTACTCTCGGAATACCTGCCATTATTGGACAGCCAATGGGCAGGTCGCAGTTTTAGGTAGTCTGTTTTTCTTCACACTGAAGAAAGCATGCTTTAGCAACCTAACCGAAGCCAGATAATTTGGGGAGGTAACCATGAAAAAAACAGAACGTTCTCGGTCGATTATTTGCGGTAACGCCACTTCAGCTAGCAGTTCAAAAACCTATTCGGATGTGACAGATGGCGACACAAAGAGCTTTATGATTATTTCAGCGTACCTTTTTGTGCTTGATTATTTAAATTCCTTGTTAAAACCGAAGAAAGCTTTGTCTTAAATGTGCACAGACGTTCCTGTGCAATCTTTTTTTGGTCCACAAAAGCTCCACTCGATGGCTGACTTCCCTTTGATCTTTTTGAAGGAGTGCCTTTTTCGAAGCACTTGCCAGCGGCATGCGCCAAACTTGTCAGGGCAATATTAAAAACGTAATCTAATTCAAAAGCCTTCCGGAAGAAATAGATGACAGTGGAAGACAATCTCAACAACCTGTGAAATAATTCGGTACACGATGAAGTGTTGGTAGCGCGGAGACACAAGGACACAGCCGAGAAGTGGACGGGACCAGCGCAAACTTTCAACAGATTTACTGAAGTACGCAGTACCTCACGGGAGCCGTCACGCATGCGCAAAGCATCATTCATAAGAACGATGAAAATAAACTTAAAGGGCAAGAGTAGTGGGAAGGGTGGAGACAATGTATAGATAGCTGATTCTTAACATATCAGAAAACGCTGCTCTTTCTAGGCCACAAGTACTGAGTGTGTGGTAATACATCTGTCACTTTGAGCGATTTTGCCGCTTCAAACAGCTCACGTTTGAGCCTATCTTCGTGACGGCCGAATATCGAAGTGTTTGTCAGGAGAGGGTGGCATTTGCAGTCCTTAAAATGGGGCGGTAGATTCGAGCCGTAACCGTTACGTAGTGAATTGTTATGCTCCCATAACTGGTCGTTTAGACAGCGGCTCGTCTGACCGATGTAGACTTGACCACAGTTCAGAGGGATACCATAAACAACACTTTCACTGCATCATGCCTTCCCCATGCATTCCGTGCTCCATTGCTTCATTACCTGCTCTGTGTGGTAGTTCTGTTGTTGACTACTTGTGCTGGCGACGCACCATTTTTTCGAGGTCGCAATGAACCTGACTATATTAGGCGGTACCGCATACAGCTCGTTCGGTCGAAGAGCCGTCGCCGTTTCCTAGGATTTACAGGAATGCCCCAGAAACGCGGTGGAATTATTCCCGCAAAAATAAAACTTCGCCGGCATTTAGGTTCGAGCCAAGACTTTCTGCGTGCCAGGCGGGCACGGAACGCGCAGGCCACAAGCTCTTTTTGAGCATATTTATTAAATTGACGCAGAGTTCGATATATATTAACTATGTAAAAATCGTTACGAGAACAATAGGCATTAAACAAAATACATAATAGGTCACACCTAAACACCCAAGCACTATAAAATACGAAGAAAAGAGCACATCACTACTACATCAGAATACGACACAGCTAAGCAATGGTTTATTCGAAAAAGGACAATAAAGAGCACAGCAGTAGTAGTGTTTGCCACTCCACTTCAAAATCAGTCAGGGCATACAGTTACATTAGATGAAAAATTATTCTGCTGGAGTGGTTTATTGCGCAAAAAAAAAAAACAGATTCGCAATGCCGGTCCATCATGAGTGTTTTCCAGAGGGTGTGTATTCAAATTACACAGAAATTTTCGAGAGTGCACACAAAATGGCAGTGCAGTGAGAAATTGTACAGTGTGCGGTGTAAAATTAAGTATATGTTGCAATGTGCATTGCAAGGTATCCCAGAAGCTATGGCGCCAATGTCAAGCTGTGTAGCTAAAAGAAAAATGAGCGAGAGGGGTATTTTACGTACCTTTTTCAGTATGTAATGTCCCGGTAAACCAATATACACAAAGCGGTACATGGGCGGAGGGAAGAACATCCAAATCAAATTATTGTGAAAGCTTTTTCTCAGAAACTTGGGGGAGAACCGATAAAGCAGTAAACGAACAGCCAAACACCCCCCATGCTTTAAGTCCCAAGAAACATGGGTAATCAGAAACATGCGAAGGCACAGTCAGGTACGGCAAAACATAGACTAAATTCGTTAAAATGGACTCACTATTGGTCATATATTGTCACGGAAAAACATGAAACGTGGAACTATCTGCCGGGCGTAGAGGCGGACAAACCAAGACCGCCAGCGCTTACAGACAGGGAAAGGTTATAACGCGTCACAGGCTCATCAGACGAATTCAACATAAAAGAGGCGAAAACTCTAAATACGATGGATAGAGTCTTCCGCAATGAATAATTTTGAGTATATAATAAATTCTAGTGACGAGAGAAAGATTACATGTACAGAGTTGTTAGTCCAATCGTGTAGAGGGGCACCAAGTAAACGCGCTGCGGTGTATATGAGAGTAAAGTGTGTTGTGGATGTGTACTGATGTTATAGTAACTAAAAAAAGAAAGAAAAGGTGCTATTGCGTCTACCCTTAAGGCGAAGCTTAAGTGTCCTCTTAATTTTTTCCATCACCCATGATTTTTGTTCGAAAAGAGCCGAAATAAACATTAAATCATTTCAAAGTGTCTAAGTTTTATGAGAATGACAACAAATACGTCAGCTCTGTGCGCTGCTATCGGCGTTGAATTCCGCACACATTAAGAAGACACTTACGCCACGCAATAATCATCCGATCATAAGTGATAATTTAATTACAGATTTCTGCGGAAGCACAGATTTTCTGTACGATAAAATTGTTTCACATGATGACATTTAACGGTTCCATGCCCTGAAATACAGAGTTACACTTGTCATATAAACAGTATATTGTTGCTGATTGTTCACACTATAGATAATATGTGAAAATCAGTCGTTTCATTTGCATTTTTATTGAATCGAAACATGTAGAGAAATTTCCCGCCGAAAACACTCGGCCACTTCTTCACAGACTTATCAGTAAGCTGATTACATCCACCTTGTTTTACCAAAAGTAAGCCTTTTAGATCTTGACAATTGCAGAAAAACAATGTTCTTCCGCATTACAGATGCAAAGATGTTATGAATCTGTAACCCTCGCAAGGTGGTACAAGGGGAACGAAATCGTCGTTTTGCAGCGTTCAAAAGCACTTATTGCCCGTGCCACTCAGTTATGCGTGTGGAATGTGTCAATTACATTGGAGCACATACAATAAAGATCGTTGACGGAACACGCTCATGACGTACATATTCTCACGTGGTGGTGACGTTGAAGAACTTAGTAGCAATACTGTGAAAGACAAAACTAACCTTTATTGGGCGAACCTGTGCCCACAGAAGAGGCTACACTTACAGCACAACGGTATAAAGAGAGTTTATTGGTACACCAGACCACATTTACATAAGAACACTGGCAGTCACGAACAGTACATAATGTAATTTGAAAAAGAAGCAAAATATGCGCAAACGAGTCACCAATATGCACAGATACAAACAGAAACGGAACAGGCCAACAATCTATATACAATGAATACCATGGCGCGGCATGTTTCCAAATTAAACATACATCTCAGTACGCGATGGTTTAAAAGAGGGGAAGGTTGGGGTGGGGTGGGGGTAAAGGGAGGGGGAAGTTACCATGCGCGTACAACACTTGTTCCCAGATGTGTACATAACTGGGTAAGGGGATGATACCTGTTACCACGACCAACCCAGGGCAAACTCAGCGAGTATTGGCTAGTATTGCATGATTGGGAGCACCACTTTGTTAGAATGTACAGAAATAAAGTGGGTCGACCAGCGCCGCAAGAACAGCTCTTCGCCGCCCACTGTTAGTACTTCCTCTAGAAATTGCCACACAATGAGGCGCACCCTCCTCAAGAGCGGAAACATGGCGCGTTGCCGTCTTCCGCGCATTTCGGCCAAGCCTCGCTGCTTCCAAAGCGTGTAAAAAACCACTGCTATCACAAGGCGCTCAAAGGATGAGCGCCTTCGCGAGTTGCTAAACATCCTGTAGATCAGGAGCCACAAAGTACGCGCTACGACGCAGTCTTCCAGGGCGTGCCGCTGTGTCTCAACAGCGCCGCAGTTGGTGCAACGCGCGTTTGGCACGATGCCCCATCTTTCGAGACGCTCTCTCGTCGGCAGTGCTTGCCAACGGCGACGCCATTCGAAGTCTTGTACTTCTTTTGGCAACAGGCTCGATGCAAAAGCCTGCCATTTTCTAGAAGTTTTTTCTGCCTGATCAATACTGAAATCCAAAACAGCAACCGCCGCATAGCCCCGCCGCGGTGGCTCAGTGGTTAGGGCGCTCGACTACTGATCTGGAGTTCCCGGGTTCGAACCCGACCGCGGCGGCTGCGTTTTTATGTAGGAAAAACGCTAGGGCGCCCGTGTGCTGTGCGATGTCAGTGCACGTTAAAGATCCCCAGGTGGTCGAAATTACTCCGGAGCCCTCCACTACGGCACCTCTTCTCTCCTTTCTTCTTTCAGTCCCTCCTTTATCCCTTCCCTTACGGCGCGGTTCAGGTGTCCTACGATATATGAGACAGATACTGCGCCATTTCCTTTCCCCCAAAAAACCAATTATTATTATTATTAACCGCCGCACTAACGCGTGCCACCGGTGTTTCGCGTATATCCGTGTCCGGGAACGGTAGCGGCAAGCACGGTCGGCGATCGTCGAGAATCTGATCCGCGGGTCAATCGCGTCGGCTGTTATATAGCAGTTGTCGAATGTTCCAGACTAATCGTTGGGACCCGCGTGCCTTCCACAAAGTTCTACACCATTCGCGTCAGGCGATGAAATCAGATAACATAAGGTTCGTCTACAACAGACAGTGAACAGAAGCATCGATGACTTGCCAGAAACTTAGGATAGATGCAGGCGCGTCCCGCGCTGTGCGATAACACTTGTTAGGCCACTGGTGTTTCGCGTATATCCGTGTCCGGGAACTGGCTTAGCCAGAACCGGAAATGGTCAGTTGCCACTTTGTAAATGGGCATAGGTTGCTCTGCTTGAGGCACCGTGTGTCGCTGCGTTAGGAACAGTTGACTCCCCGTACCCAACCAATACAGGACTAGTGACCGACCTCTGTACATTTGGGCCGCTAGTAGGTCGAGAACTGCTTTGGTGGCGAAAGCTCGCGCTGTTGCCTGCCAGGAGGGCAAGTTCAAGCCTCCTCTATCGCGTTCTGCGGCCAACATTTGACGGGACACTGGGGCCGGCTTTCCGTTCCACAGGACTTGTCCTGCGAGCGAGTTCAGCTTCCCTGCCACGCGACGCGGCAGTGGAGCAACACGCGCAACGAAGCAAGCGTACGCAGCTGCGCACGTACGGAAGAATAGTGCCTTGGCGTTCAAAGTTAGTTCTAGGTGTGCAATCGAATCTATGGCCCATCACGCTCGAGTGATAGCGTCGTCCCACGTTCTCGGTGACACACCTGCTGGCGTGAACACGATTCCTAAAACTCGCACACCATCGACGAACTGGATTCCACCGGGCAAGGGGTCCTGAAACGTGCCAAAGCTCAGGGCTTGGCTCTTTGTGGTGTTCAATTGCGCCCCTGAGAGGGCTGCATACTCGTTGAAAACTTGCCAGAAAGCAAGGAAACTGTCCGCATCTCGCAAGAAAAGCGAGATGTCGCCCGCATAAGCAGACACAGAAACTCTTTCCTGCCCCAGAAGGGGAAAACCTCGGATAGCTGGGTGGTCTTCAACTGCACGGAGCAGAGGGTCCAGCGAGAGCACGAAGAGAGCGGGAGAGAGGGGACAACCTTGTCGAACTCCTCGCGTCACACAAATTTCCCCGCTCAACGCCCCATTTAAAACCAGCTGACTAGACAGCCCCGAATATAGAGCACCTACTAAGTTAGTAAATTTGTCCGGAAGGCCCAGACATGACAAGACTGTCAACAAGTAGTCATGCTCGACTCTATCGAAGGCTTTGCTTTGATCGAGGGAGATGAAACAACCGTTCAGTTTTTTTGCCAGAGCGTACGCAAAAAGGTCACGTGTGAGAGCCAGTGAAGTGAAGATTGATCTACCCAAGACTGACGAGCTTTGGAGAGGGCTGACCACATCGCCTAAGCACGGCTTCAAGCGGTCTGTTAAAACCTTAGCGACAACTTTGTAGTCTGTGTTGATGAGCGTTATTGGTCTCCACGAACTTGGGTCTGAGAGGCGCTTATCTGGCTTGGGGATGAGAACCACGTGCCCCAATGAAAAAGACGACGGCTTCACAATCTCCAGAAGCACTGAATTCACTATGGCTGTCAAGTGCTCGCCGAGAATCTCGAAGAATGTCGAGTAGAACCCGGCAAGAATTCCGTCTGGGCCGGGAGCTGCGGACGCCCTCATACGAGCTAGCGCCGCTCGCACTTCTTCCATACTGGCTGGGCCGCAGAGGGCTGCTTCATTTATTTCCGGGCACGTGTATCGCCCACACAAGTCCCGAACCCTGCAACTTAAATCCGCATTTCTGCTGGCGTGCTCAGAGGAGAACAACGAGGCGTAGTGGGCCATGAACCCTTGATCAATATCTGAATGGGCACTGGAGTGCCGGCCGTCTGGCAAAATCACGCCTTCAATTCGTGAAAGTCCTTTGTTGTCGTTTTCCCCCTCTCGGGCGCGACGGAGTTCTGCCGCTACTCGAGGGGACGTTGTTGGGTCGGGCGAATTACTCGAGCTCCGAGCTAGGAGCCTGTAATATCGCACGCGCTGCGATTCAAGGTACTCGCTCATGAAGAGCGTCAGAGTGCCTCCGGCCTCAACGATGCGAATGCGCCGCATCAAGTCGTTAAGTTCGGCAGTTATTCTAACGCGCCTGGCTTTGCCTTCCCTTACTAGAATCTCACGCCATCTGGTTTTTAGTTCGTCCCACTCGTCCGGAGTCAGGTCTTCGACCTTTGGGAGGGTCTCTGCTAGTGCTTGGCGAATGGAGGCCAAACTAACTTCATCGTGCAGAAGCGCGGGGTCCATTCTCCACCTACTCTGGTCGGCCGACCTTCCGGGCGATGCGTTCACGCGTACTGACACAAATGCGTGGTCGCTGATGCCCTGGACGCCTGGCGGCGGGCTTACGGTCTCGCATGTGCGGAGAAGTGGTACGAGGGCAGGAGGGAGATAAACTCGACCAAGACGGCTAGCAGAGCGGCCTCGCTTCCACGTGGCCACAAAGTCATCGTCATTAAGGGCAACCCACGCATCTGTTAGCTTAAAGCGTCTCACTAAACCCTCGAGTTGCCTGGCATTGTAGTTTGAGGAACCTTGGCCTGGGCCGCATAGATCTCGCCAAGAGTCTAGTACACAATTAAAGTCGCCGATGAGCACACACTGCACGTTCTGGTCGTTATAGGTACCAATTGTTTTAAAAAAATCATTCGTCAGACTGCGTCTGGCCGGCGCGTATACGTTAATGAAACGAGTTTTCCGATTGTCCATGAATATATCAGTAATTATGGCGCGACCATCAAGACCGAAAGTACAATGTGCGCTCGTCCTGTAGGTGTTTGTAATAAAAACCACGCCAACCCCACATGGTTGAGAGGTGGTCAACGAAAAAAAAGCGTCGACATGGAATCGCCTACGAAATGCTGACACATCTGCTGGGGTACGAAAATTGCATTCTTGCAAGAAAAGTAAATCTGCGCCTACTGAGCGAGCGAGGTGCATAACTTCTAGCTGCTTGGCTAGAGCTCGAAAACCTCTGACATTGAAGGTAATGAAATGAATCTCAGCCATATTTGGCCAAAGGAACAAAACCATTAACACTTGGGAAATAGTACAACCAACAAAAGAGCAGCGTTGACCGACTCACAAGTCGTGTGGTGCGGCGGTGGTCGCAGAACGGGCGATGGACCTGGGTGGCTCGAGGATGCTGCCATAGTAGATAAGTCCCTGTAGACGCTATATATAGCACAGGCTACGTGGTTGTGGTCCGCGAAGTGTCTTTCCCTGACTCTGCCGTAAAAGGCGTCCGTGGCACGCATGGTTCGTGTGGAGCGCAGGGCGCTATGGTTCATGGTGAACACACAACACATACCACTCACACCTGGGCTTGCCGCCACCAACAGTGCTTGCACCAACCGATGAACATGTGGCGAAAACACATGCAGCAGGGACACATCGACACAGTCGTCTATGGCCCGCCGCGTGACACAGCACCGGCGCCTTATCACGTCCATCGTCGAAGGCGCGTGGAATTTCTGCTGGTGTCGACGGGAGCAGGTCGCTATCGGCGCTGGCCGGGTGCGCGGCGCTAATTCGGCCGCCTTGATAAGGGCGGGGCCGATGAAGGTAGGGCGGCCGAGGCGGCCGGGGAAATTCTTCGCTGAAGCCATGGCCGCTAATCGTCGAAATCGGAGAAATCCATCTCCGCTCTATCCTCTGCCGTCTTTTTTACTTTTTTCTTTGGGGCAGCGGTAACTGTCGCAGAGGGACCGCTGTCCGACGAGGAGCGCTGACGCTTCGGTTCATCGGGCTCTTGCCCCTTATGAGACAGGCAGGCGCTAGTCTTTCGGGGGCTCGGGCGTTGCGTCTTTGGGACACTGGTGCTTACCTGAGCCAGGGCTACGGGGCTAGCGCTCTGGGGCTCATTGGTTACCCTCGGTATGTCCGCTACCTCAGGAGCCTCCAACTCGGACTCCGTATTGCTCTGCTGTCTCCCAGATGGAGTTGGCTGCGCGTGCAACAAGGCAGCTTCCTGTTTTTCCAGGTCAGACAGGCCATCTGACGACGTAGAGCCCTTCGAACCCTCTTCGGTAGAAGTTTGGTCTGTCTCGTCAGTCAATGGAGTGCCAGGCGACCTGGGCTCTCCCGAGTCCTCAGCGAGGGTGGTTGTGGACCTAGTGTCGTCCACTTCGTCCCGGCGTGGAGCCGGGGTTGCCCCGAGCGGGACTTGCGGCGTATTCCTCGGAGCTGCGAGGGCGGCCGCGTAGGAACGCGGCGCGATGCAGTCTGACGTGACGTGATTCCCGCCACACCGCTTGCAGGCTGCTTGGCACGAGTCCGCCTCGTGACCGTACGCAGCACAGCGGCCGCAGCGCGGGGCGGTGCAGGCGGCACCGAGGTGACCTTCCACGCCACAACGGGCGCACACCTTTCTCATTCCACGGTATTCCAACATAGCGCGGTGACCCGCGACGGTGATGAAATTCGGTGGCGCCCGCTGCATGTCGAGCTTCACCAGACGAGCGCCGCTGCGAACGTGGCTCCTTGACTTGAAAACGGGTTCCGTGACTGCCCTGACCTTGCCAAAGGGGCTCAGGGCGGCTGCGAGCGCGTCGTCGCTCACGCTTGGTGGAAGTCGCCGGACCGTTACGAACACCACTGGCGCAGCAAGCTGAACCAGCGGCACTTGACGACCGGCCACGAGCAGAGAGCCCGCGGCCAACATTTTCGTGGCTTGCGCCAACGAACTGACAGCTGCCAGGAACTTAGTTCCTCCGAGGTGCTGCAAATACTGCAGCCCCCCGACACCGACGAAGGTGTCGGCACGTGGCACGTGGCAATATGGCACGTGGCAATATTCAAAGGATCTTCTTTAAAAACTCAAACTACTACTGTTGAACCTCGTTTTAACGAAGTTGATGCAGCCCGGCCATTATTTCGTTATAGCCCGTGTTGGCCGAGCTTCTATGGAGATCATCATTCCTTTCTTATAGCCATTATTTCGTTATAAACTGTTTACTTGTAACGAGGTTATGCTGTAATTCCAGTGCTGGGGGACAGAACTGCTGCCTTATGCATCCCTGCCAGCGCAGCGTACGTATAATTGAGACCTAGGAGCCCTGTCCAGTACCGAACGAGAGTCAATTCCAGGTAGGCCTGCGGCCAGTGTGACCATGTGGTGGAATTGGCTTGGGTGCAAGCACACTCGTGCGAGGCTGAGAAACTTGCGATACAGATCACTGCATAGGGACAAAAGAGGCTAAAGCAGCAGACCGCGGGAACTGTATTTTATATGCGGCTGCAGACAAAGGAAAATTGCAGTTGCGGGCTTTGAAAATTGCTTGCTGCCGACGCTTCGCACTTCAATTACCACATTGCATCCAGCCTTTTTTTCCCGGATCTTCGCCCGGATCTTTTATCCGGATCTTGTCGAATGTGACCGATCACTGTACGCATATGTGAAGCAATACCAGCCAACTTCGCAAAGAGAGTGCTGACAGTTGGAGCCTGGTTGGGTTTGTTCTGCAGAGAACAAATGAACTGCCGGGAGCAACACTGATGCGCGGTGGTCGAGTGGTGTGGTCAGTCATATCGCACGTAGTTCGCATGTTTACATTTAGCTCAGAGGCCAGCAACCATTCTTAAGAGAGAACAGTAAGTCCGATGAAGGACAAGAAAAAAAGGCACACACGTGACGCGTGGTTTTCACTTCGCTCTGCTTTCAATTTCGCAGTTTCTTGCACACCTGTGTTGGCGAACTCTTTTCTGGGACGCTCTCGCTGATGTGGGTGTCGTGGCTCTCACGGCATGAAACCTTTGCTTTGTACGCCGTTTTTTCTGGCGGGTACATGAGCACCCGACGGGTTGGCGAAAGCTCTCAGACTTTTTTTTTTAGATGAGAAATGAGAAGCCAGAAAATTCCTAGAACTTTCGCTTCTTTTCACTTCTTTAAGCAACGTTTCTCGGGCATAATATTGCATTGCTTCTGAACAATATGAAGCCTGCTCGAAATTACCCGCTAAATATGACAGATTAATAATGAGAAAATAGCTATCTCAAGGAAGAGAAAGAAAGACAAACGGAAAGGCAGGGAGGTTAAATAGGCAGCGTCCGGCATGCTACCCTACACGTGGGAAGCACACAAACAGCGTTACCTTTATTGGATATTAATTAAGGCCGGTTCAGCGCGAGGCTCTCTAATAATTTGTCCAGTAAGACATTAAGAAGTTAACCTGAATCAGCAGGCCTCAATTTAATATACAAAGAGTAGAAACGAATTGGCCAGGTTCAATAGGCAGAAAATTGCTAATAACCTCCCAGACGAGCTTGAAGCTTTACCTCGTTCGAAAAGCTTCCTATGCGAACGCCAGCGGTGAAGGTTTCGGGAATCAACCAAAAGTGAAAATCACCGCCACAAAAGTCAATAGTTAATGGCATCTTCAAGGTCATGACGACCGCTAAAGAAATTTTTTTTTCTGCGCAACAGAACAGCCAGAGCACATAGCTAATCCAGAGTTTCGCTTACTTGCTGGCTGCTTAGCGAAAGTGCCGGCCGTCAGAGAAAGTCTCACATTTAGCCACAAATTGCCGCCCATAAACGGCCACCGCACTAATATGTTCGCAGGATGTCTGCGCCACCCTCTTTCACGCGGGCGTGCTCCTTTTCGAAAGTCAGTCATTCTGTAAACGCATGACACTGGAGTGGAGAATAAGCACGTGGAGTTATTTTTATTATTATTGTGAATATCTGCTGCGTTCCAGCAACAGGAGCTACGCACGTCTTTGATGCTCGCTAGATCTTCTGACTTGCGGAAATGAAGACATGTAATGCGCTCAACTCCTTGGAAAAACAAGGGCTCATAATTACGCGAGCTGCAGATCTTCAATGATCAGCGACCGCCTTTTGATGTTTTTGGGGCTACGAATAGCGTGAAATGGATGGAGCCTATAATACGCTCAATGTTAAAAAATGCAGAAATGTGAACGTAGTCTTGAGTTAGCCGTTATGCTCTGTAATCAGACTTAAATCTAATCAATGTCTTCTTGCGTTGCTGTTCTTGTGCGTCATATACGGGGCATTTTTTACTTTTACTTTAAAGATTCTTATTTTAACAACTTCTAGAGATAAGTTGGTGCGATCTGATGAGCTCAATTGCACAGCAAGGTTGACATTAAGTACACCATATGGATGAAAACTGAAACGAATTAAAAAAAAATAAACGCCCAGTGACGCTATTTTATTTTTGAGGAATGCGGAAACTCAGTTCAACAAGCTTTCAAATTCGAATTTTTGAGGATCGACATTTCGGTCCACATTGCCGATTGGGAAGATTTAAAAGCACAGCCCATCTTTGGTGTTTCTGCCATTTATTTTGCAATATAGCCTTGCCCCTAAAATCAAGAATAGTAGATTATTAGGTAATTCAAGACATTTAATTGTACTGAAGCAAACTAGCCGCTGGGCTAGTTGCTGCAACAGTTAATCTTCTAAATATTGATTCACAGGAGGTAGATAATGTCCGGCTTACTGCACAATGAGCTCAGCTTACCACATGGTTGTATCTCTGACATTTTATAATATAAAAATTTGCGCAGGGAAAAAATATTGGGCAGTATTAAGACGTATTTTGAACCACATGATATGCATGAAACAATTAGAGACGCGAGTGGTGCCGAAAGTTGTTGCTACTAGGACTAGCCTTCTTCGGACTTTATAGAGCCGGTGTGTTCCGTGAGCTGATCACAGAGGCACTTTACGATCTGCCATACCAGCCTTGTATAGGACGGTAGCAGTAAATAAATATACCGGCTTACGCCTTTGAGACTTCTATCAAGCGAGTGTTCACACGCCAGCACGAAGCATGCTACCATTACTAACTCGGCCGTAGACCTTGAAAAAAAAACAGTGCGCATAACAATTCGATAAACTTTAGGTTTAATGGAGTATAAAAGGAGGCGAAGGAGCTCTATGAGAACGGCTTTTAGTAATTTGATAACTTCAAGTGTTTAACATTTTTGTAATTCACGCTTCTTAAAATTTCCTGCCAACTTTGTTAACATTGATTTCTAAGCCAGTGCTCAACCTGATTACTTCTCAGCTGCATGTCACCGTTTGCTTTATAAAAAAAATTCTTATTGAGTGATTTGTGCCGTCGTCATTCTGCCTAGTGTTTAGTGCTTTTCATTAGCAGATTCGATGGCGGACCGGTTATCCTGTTTCAGTAGAGTCTGTCGTGCCTCGCTCAGCCATTACATAACGGTGTCAAGAGGAGTCTGTGTGGCCCGGTTCGAGAAAAGAACAAACTTACTAGTACTGGCTCTCCTTTAAAGGCTAACTTTTGCTTACTTTCCACCGTTCCTTTTTCTGTGATATATTCGCCCTTCAGTCGCATGCGAGGCGATAATTATTCTTCTTTGCGCTGCACGGGCATTTGCAGCCTTGCATGGCAAACGAAAATGTTCTGAAGACATTGTGAACTTTTAATGTTTAGGGGAGGGGTCAGACATCGAAGGAATGAAAGCTATTATCGCAATACCGCTAAGCTTCGCCTTCTGTTGAAAATACGGTGTCGATGTCCCCCTGAGAAGCAACCTAAGTGGGTCGCCTACGTCACGTGACGTCGTGGCGTCACCACAATTTGCCCACCGGATTGTGAGCCCACTGTTTACTGTTGCAGGTGGAAAATTTTTTTATTTCCGCAAATATGCCTTCGGCGTAAGAGAGTTATATATACATGTGTAGGCTGGTGCCGGCTATAAATGCCAACAAGGCTCGGTATTGGGGCCCATGAGTCTAGTGTCGTTGATAATCCTGAATGCCTAGGTATCGCTAGCGTGCCGCCCGTAGTCCGAGGCAAATTAGCATGGCGTCAGCTAACGTCGCCTCTGTAGCAGAACCGGAGCAGTTCAGATGCGGAGTCCGGGAAATCCAGGAGGCTGTGATCACAGGCGTCAGCGCGGCATCTGCACGGATTCTGCTCACCGTCACCTCCCACAGTGAGTTAAATCGTCGGGGAGCTTGGATCCATGCGGTGGAATTCATGCACGCGTAGAGTGGCGGAGAAATTATTATTCAAGCATTACGGCGTCTCCTGCGAATGACTGCAATAGACGAAGCTGCTATGTCTCTTGCAGTAAATGGGACGCATTGCTCGCCTCTCTAAGAGGGTGTTTATTGCTTCGAATCACACTACTTGGATAGGGCATGAATTTGATTTCACAATGGTGCACTCATCGACAATGCCCAGGGGACCGTCTACCCACCGTAGAGCCCTCACTGCTTATGTTGAGCCGGTATATACGAGAAGACGGTTTGGTTGTCGAGTACACAGGAGGTATAGGGCAAGCCGTCACTAATGGCTGCAGTTCAATTAATGATTAATAGCCTTAGGTTGCTCGGCAAGAGAAATCTGGCTCGCACGCACCCTACCGGTGGCAGCAGCTGCCATCCCTGGGCAGTGGAAAATCGCCTAACTGCTGCAGTTTTTGCCAGGAGTGCAAGAGGAATCCCAAAGATCTGCCATTGTAGATTGGGGGTGACCGATTACACATATATGGGAATAAATGCATTAAAGCTACACGTCATGCCCTTACGGCATAGATGAAGTGTCCCCTTCTCTTAGTGCACGATCGAGGAGATGACATTGTTGCTCGGCGTCGTATGTTTGTCACCCAACATGCAAGGGATATAGGCTACAGGCACTGGCCCTAGTGTTGGGCGTATACTGCAGCAGGGAAAAGCGGCCCAGCTCTAGGGTGAACAGGGTACGTAACAGGGCGCCAGGGAGGTGGTAATTTGCGTTCCAGGCAGTGCGGGGATTTGAGCAGTGTGCGGGCGGGTTGAGAGTGTGTGTATGGGGGGGGGGGGGAGGGGATCCACCTTCTTTCAGTGGAGATGGCCAGGGCGCAAGTTCACGTCGTCATGTATACATCACGTGGGAAACAATTAGTTCGCGCTTGTATAATATATAAGACGATTTGTGGTAGGTGAAGTCTAGTCAAGTGGCTGGACGGTGGCAATAGCTGTGCAGTAGTTCTTTCACTTTGTCTTTTTGGAATCCGCGCTGCGCAGCACACTCATCTCTGAGTTGGCAATCATCCGGCCAAGAGGAAGTGTTACCGGACGCGTGTCGCAAGCGAGGGAATGTCCCCTTTCGTTTCCTTCCACTCCCTGGTGAAGAAATCGATTTCACAAGGACGTGCAGGTGCACGTGCTCGTAAAGGTGGGGGCTTAGTTGGACTTGAGTAGTCCCACAGCATGTTGGTGGCGATGTTAGGAAAGGCATGCTGGCTTTCCGTGCGCACTGTCGTAGTGTTTTGGGGGGGCAGCGCAGTGTCACTTCAATGTCCACTTGTGCTTCAGCTGGCGAGATGTGAATTACGCCGATGTGGTAACTGACTTTTTCATGGCGGAGGCAAATCGATGCGGGCGTGGCGTTGGAATTGCGCCTGTGAAGAATATGTCAGAGGGTGGAGTTATGCGTTTGGAGCATAATGGTCTGGGTATTCGCCTGGAATGTAGGATGTGTTAGGTTTTACCCCAGTGCTGCCGAGTGCCAAGCGGTTTTCTAACGGGCGCCATCATTGTCACCACTCTGCTCGGCTTTTATTTTGAAAGATTTTGGGGAATATGAGGGTTATGTTGTTTCACGAAGGATCTGATCGCCGACTTATCAATGCAGTATGTTGGTTCAATACCTTATTCAAAGCTTTTCTCAGAAGCGAAACACGGACACTAGGTGAATGCTTAAACCACTAGGCCACATTTGAGGTAGTTTCATGTCATAAAAATAAATTTCCGTTCGTTTTGTTTCCTTCTATTTAAGTTTGATACCTAGGCGCAGATTATCATCTTGGGCTACTGCGCTTGTGCGGGTGAACAAACTACATTTCACTCCCCAGGTTGCGAGCGCGCCTGTTGAGTTGTAGGCCTCGCACCGAAAGCCTGACTGTCTTTTCTTGTTTTCCAACTTCGTTATTTCTGAATGACCGAAATGTTATTCCAGTCTTTTGTTTCCGTTTTTTATTGTTTACCGAATTTCATGTTCTTTCTGCTTGTTTTCTTACGCTGCAAACCGGCCACTGACCGAAAGGCGCCACTGGAAATCCTATCTTTTGAAAAAGCTTTTTTTCATATTTACTAGAATGTTGCAGATATCGTCTCGTACCTCCATTTTGATCACGTGGGGGGGTGTTGTTGATTCGTGCTTGTGGGATAAAGCAGAAAACGAGGACCGGAGGATGGTCAATACCGAGGATCATACCACACAAAAAAAGAAAGATGACGCCATCATTACGACAACACCTAGGCCGACAACAACTCTTGATGAATGAGAAGCTCCTCTATCACGGTCTGTGGAACCCTTTGCAGGTCCATGTAGCGGGGGTACGGACCAAGTCGTTACTCGTGGTAAATGGTGCCATGGCAGCCGAGAATCACGCTTTGCTATGACATGCAACGTGCTCTATCCAAGTGTTTCCAGTTTTGCACGACCTTGGCGAGATGCAGTTAAGTGGAGGCGGTGAGCTTCATGATATACCGTTATCTTCCCCTGTTGTACATTGTGCCTGGTGGCTTGTGTTGAATTAAATATAGATAGTTCGGTTTATAAGTGTTTAACGTCCCAAAGCCACTCAGGCTGTGAGGGGCACCGTATTGAAGGGCTCTGTAACGTGCACTGAAATCGCACAGTAAAATTATACATGGTTAGCGGCGTACCGGCTCACATTGTTTCGCATGTGAGCAGTTGGTAATGCTTGTTAAGCTGGACATGCGGGTGAACATAGATTTGGCTCGTAGGAATACCCTTGCTTGAAATATTGTGCGGCTCGTGTTCACTGAGACCATGAGGGCCACTGCGAAGGCTGAGTGGTTATGGCTCGGCTGCTTACCCAAAAGACGCGGGTTCAATCCCGGTCGTGGAGGTCGAATTTCGATGGAGGCGAAATTCTAGACGCCCGTGTACTGTGCGATGTTATTATATGTTAAGAACCACAGGTGGTCGAAATTTTCGGAGCCCTTTGCTACGGCATCCTTTTTAACTTGAGTCACTTTGGGACGTTAAACACCCATAAACCATCGCTGCATGGGACCATGGTTGGTTCGGATAATGTTCTTAAGATTTCCGTGCATTATGTATTTGCCTCAGGATTGTTGAAGTACACGGCCTGCTTTTGTCATCTTCAGGCCAGATAAAGCCAAGGATGTAAGCATGTGCCTGGCTTGAAATAGAGGAATTACTCATTTTCAGAGCCTTGAGAGTGTGGTAGGCATATTCCTCCTCCTCTTGTTGACAAGATCAGTGCTGGCTGATAGTTCGGTTCAGCATTCGAGTCCCCCGTCGCCGCAATAAGATTAATTACTGAGTGATGATTATTAGTAATATCGCCGAAGAAACACTTAGGGGCTTTCTGAAGCGCCACTCGAATTTTTATAATAGGATGATAATATTAAAATATTAAAAATGAGATATGCACCTATTCCTTTTGTATAAGTTAAACAAGGATATCTTACTTTGACCAGACCTCAAAATTCTGATTACAACCTCTTCATTTGGAAAGAAAGAGTATATACTAGCTGGCACGTGTTTCTTGCATCGTTTCGAGTACAATTAAGCAAAGACATCCTTGGGGTAGATGTGAAATGATGTTTAGTGGGGTTGTTTATGTTTTCTATTGACAGTTAGGAATCTAAAGCAGAGCATGCACCTCTCTTTTCTGGCATAGCTGATGGGTAATTTGAGCTGGAGCTAAATACTTATAGCTTAGAGTCTAAAACCTCAATAGTGATTTCTTCTTGTAGCGGATGCTAATCTTATTCCTTAGAGTGATTTATTTAAAACATGTTCGCATCAGTCCACAGCGGCGATAATTTCTTCCTTTCTCTCCCAGCTGTGATACAAACACAAAGCGGGATTGGCGTTTTTTGTTAAATAACTCGGGCCCTAAAAATGCATTCCGTTTCGTGTAAGCAGAATGCGTTTCCTTTCATAAACGCAGTGTATCCGTCAAGGCCATCAAAATGTCGAATGCGCAAAAGCTAAGTTATTAAAATCAGCGGCTTAGTGACTGCTTTCCCTGGGCGACTTCTTGACATAACATTTCACTTTCTTTCCGTTTCTTCGTGGTATCTTTAGAAGCAGCGTATTAACATTAATAAAAAGAAGCAGGGAAAGACGGGTGTCTGTAAGAGCGAAAGCTAGAAGAAATGAAGAGAGAGTGAACACGAACTCATTATATCGTTTGACGTACAAAACGGGGATAAAAAGGAAAGCGAAGCCAACAAACGGGGAATTGTCATCGCATTAGAATATGTGTAACACACGAACTGCTTGGGCAGAACGAATATTTGTTTCCAGCCCCTTCTCCTTCAATGGGCCTCGTTGAGCTAGTTGTCACACTTACGTCCTAGTTTCAATGGGAGTGCGTTATACAAGTATTTTGCTGTGTTCAGACGTGCGGCGAAAGATCGTATCGGTATTCTTTTCAAGCTTAGGCGAACGCCAGAAAAAAACACACACAACTCTGGAAACTCCTCATATAGAGGTTCCGTGCTAGAACGGATGGAACCTATCTGACCTCATTAAACCCACGTGCGGAAGAATTCACACTATACGCGCCGCAGAACAACTGACCATTTAAGCCCATTTAGCGTCTCCTAATTGCGACTGCTCAGTGTTGAGAAAAATGACTCCTTCTCCCTGCTATCTTGTGCGGCCTCGGAAATAATTAGTCTTGTAAATGTGAAAGGACGCCGGAAATATAGACTGAACAAACCGCCGTCTTTTTATGTTCTCCTCTACAGAATGCCAGTTGCGCAGTTCGAAAGAACGCAACACGCATACTCAGAGAAAACCAAAAACATAACCAGGCGCATGTTTGATGCTAAATCCTGTCTGACCCAAATGAAGTTTGTTCAGCGCCTACGCTCACCAAACACAGCCTCACTCTCACCTTCGCCTTTCTCCTTTCATCTTCCCTGTTCAAAACTCTTTCGGTCTGCCCAAATAAGGCGGCTCTTCCCAGTAGGCCACACCAAGAAAGTGGCAAGAGCTTCCAATTCCACGCGGCCTGTAGGGAAGAGCTGGAATGTCCAATTGGGGATCCTAGTAAACCCATCTTCCCCATTTCGTGCTTGGACCCCCGGTCACGTTTCCCTGGGCACCCACAAAGCATCGCGCCGACCCCATGCCCTCGGGGCGAGCAGCGTGAACCAGCTATTCCCGTTTTCTTATTTCTCTGTAGTTCTATTTTGCCGGCACTCACCAGCTTTGGCACACAGGGAGGTAGCGTGCTGAGCTGGAAAATAAAGGGAGAGGGGACTCTAGTTGGAAGCAGCGCTGGCGCTGTGGATTCTGCTTACAAGAGGGCTTCATCCGGCTGTCGGGTGAAATTTGGGCCATATACGCAAAAGTTGCTCTGATGGTATGGTATTCGGGCATTTGTTTTTCTAGTTTTGGAATTTTGAACTCTGGAGCATCGCTCTAGCTTTAGAAAAGTATTCACCTTCAGGAAGGGGAAACTAAAACTTCAACGGCCAGAGCTAAAATTATAAAGCTTCACTACTTCACGGAAAGATTACCACTCCGGAAATAGAAGCTTGAGAAAAGACCGATAATCTTGATACAAGCAATATTAACTTAAGTTCATCATACATTCGTGCGAAATGCGATTGCAGTGCTGCAATAATTGAAGGAGTGGATCCACTTAGTTGTCAGTGTTCAAACTAGCATGGCACAAAAGTGCATCTATTTTGCCTACAGTGCGTATCACCAGCGGCCGGAGCAAAATAATCGGCACATTAGGCACGGCGGTGCCGCAGGTAGGCACAGTCCGCGGCTCAGTGCGCAGTTTCTATTTTTCAGAATAAGAAGGGGAGGTGGGAGGGTGGAGTACCACACGGTGATGTGTTACCATTTTGCAATAGTATTGTATAAGTATGGAACTCCTATCTCTACCGCGAAGCAACATTATATATCCCACCTTACTCCATCCGGAATAGGAAATCGTTGACGATACTTACATATTACATGGAATTTGGGAGTGTGGCTCGGAAATCACGTCACGCCGCGGTGGTGTTGCTTTGCTATTTGGCCGTTTTTTTTATGATATGAGATTGTTTGTACCTTTCATTAAACGCACAGGCAAATATATGCTCCCCTAACCCCTTAAGGTTGCATGCCTGTTTTGACGATTCGCTTGTACCGAGCCAAAAATCGCTCTAAAATGCTCATCCTGCCAACTCTAAAAATATACCAACTTGCTTACCTGCTAAAGCTTAATAAGCCGTTCTAGTGTAATTTCTTACAACAGAAAAAGTTTTAAGGAACGGCCATTTACACACTTAAAATTGTACTATGCGGAACTAAAAGATCTTATTTCTCGCTCGCGCGCAAAACATTCTCACTCGCGTCAGAAGCTGCAGTGACAAATACGGCGTTGTCATCCTAAACCGTCGCCGGTCTAATATCCTTCATGCGCTTTGCCACTTGAAATCTTGCCTCACAGGATGTAGGTATCCATCGAATTCTGCTTAAAGGCACTGTAAAGTGACATTTTACTTATTTTCAGAACTGGAGGCTATTCAAACACACGAACAAGTCACATCTCAGGAAAGTTGGTTAATACAAAAATAATATTTCATGCTATTCTCCTTTGTTGACGGCCACTGTAAGGCTTGAATATCGCATAGTTTATCATGTCTTGCGGACTTTCTACAACCATTTTCGGTGATCTGTGAGCTGATAGAAAAGACCTAACTGCACTTTTTGAACACGTGAGAGTAAAGGAAACAGACGCACTCTGCTGACTAGCTGCCAAAATGGTTTAGTGTGCAAGCTGAAGCAGCGTATAAAACACATCTGCGAGCAAGATAGAAACAGCAATAACAAGAAGAAAGTAAAAAAGGAGGACCGCACGCCACGCACTCAAGAAGAAATTTTCAAGATCACTAATATATCTCTTTATCCCCTTTTTCCTTTTCTCTTTTTCTTTTTTCCTGCTCTCCTGTTCATATTTTAACGCTTTCCCTTTTTATCTTTTTTCCTTATTGCTCTTGTTATCTTCCTCATCCGGTGTGCTTTATACGCTCCTTCAGTTTTAACAATAAACCATTTTGGTTGCTAATCAGCGCAGGTGTGTCTCGTTTTGTGTCCCGTATTCAAAAAGCGCGGAATATATTTATTCGTTCATGCATATATTTTGGGCCCATTAAATAATTTTTTGCCTAAGATTGCCTTCTATTTACTATTGAGACACTTGTACCAACCAGCCCGTATTATCCGTCATGTATTGTGTGAACTGAGTTTTTCAGAGAACATTAAGGTCATTACATATGTGATTGCACCTGTGAAGCTGCTGAGACTGCTCACATTTCGAACCGCAAGTCAACAGGCCAGTGCCAACGCCTCGGTATTTTCATTCTATGCTGATGGAAAGTCATCCGTAAAGCAGATCTTCCACATTGCACTGCTGACAAGCTCTGATGAACGTTTGCCCCGCAGGGGGGTGTCTGCAGCGTGCAGACGTTGGTGACTGGCGACACCACGGGTTCCCGAGCATCCGCAGGGACATCCCCGCAGGGGGATGATGGTGAACAGTGCATCACCACGGACCCGAGCGCCCGCGCCTAGCCGTGCGTGGTATCGCCGTGTCCGGGGAAAAGGAGTTCCTGGTGGTTGAGCCGATGCCGAGCGTTTGGACCTTTAAGGCTCCTCGGCGGAGGCACCACACCACTTTTGCCACAGCTTCCTGTAGACGGCACCCCTGGCCTGACCCGACCGGGAGAAATCAGCAGTCGCCTTTTTCTATCTTCCCCTCCATCTTTTGCTTTCCTATCTTCTTTCTCATAACTTTTCTGTCTCCTATTCCTTTCTTTCTTTTTCTCGCCTTCTATAGGCGGCTAGGGTGAACCCTGTGTTGCCAACTACCCTAAGTTGCGTCATATTTGGTTATAGTTGAGGTGTACAGCTGGTTTGGTCAAGGCTTGCGGGCAAGTTCCTGCTCCGTCCTCTCGTTGGGCTCTTTGGTGGGTGGCTGGCACCATGGCCAAAAGACAAATACATTCTATGGCTTCCCCTTCCCCACAAGATGATCGCCCTCACAAGACAGTGCGGACCCATATAACAGCTCAGTTCATGACGAAAAAAACCAGAAACATTGCCGAAGTAATACAAAATCAAGAAGCAGAAAGACCAGCCAGGAAACTATCCCCTTTCATAGTTTCCAAACCTCTTATTGAAGCCTTGTGCCTTGGCTACAGGGTAACAATACTAGCCATCAGTGAGATGTGTTTCAAGACCTGGGACCAAGCAGACTATTCAAAACTCGTAAATGTAACGAACTTTTGAGACATTGCTGTCTCTGTCAGTGCGCATCGATAGCTAAGCACATTCAAGGGAGTCAACTCATAATACGATTTCTTAAATCACACAGAAGAAGAAATGTTGGAGGGTATCAAAGAACAAAACGTCACTCAAGTCCGCCGAATAAACACCCGTAAAGATAATAAGGAAATACCCACGAAGCACATAGTCCTGACTGTTGCCTCCAGCCAGCCCCCAGAATCCATTGAAGTAGGTTTCCTGAAAGTAAATGTACGACCCTTTGTCCCAAAGCCTCGACGCTTCTTCAACTGTAAAAAATTCGACCATGGCTCTCACAGTTGTCGCGGTCGCAAAACTTGTGCCAAATGCGCATCACATGATCACGAATTAGAGAACTGCAACTTTGCACAACAGTGCGCGAACTGTGAAGGGGATCACCACGCGTACTCGAGGTCTTGTCCGACTTGTAAGAAAGAAAAGGAGATAGCAACCATAAAACAAAAGAAAATAAAACTTTAAAGGAAGCACGTCAGCGATTCGAACAGACACAAGGCACATTCCTCTTCACAGCAAGCACAAATTTCGCCGAAATGATCAGACGGGGCGCTCCACCACACCGGCCTTCGCCACCTCCCCAAACCACACGCACTGAGCCTGAGGCAGGTCCATCAGCGTCACGGGCAGGCGCAGCGAAGGCTGCCCTGCCAGCTTAAAAACAGGGAGCGCCAGCCCAAGGGTCGGCAAGGACTTCCCCTACCGGGGAAGGCCTGAAACTACCACACCCGCGGCTTCTCCGCGGTCCTCCAGCACCTCTGGCGAGGTGATGGACGTAACTCCCAGTGCGCCCGCGTTGCAGCGGCGGAACGGCTCTCTTGAGCGGAATAAGAACAAAGCTCCGATTAGGCGCCCAAAACTGAATTAAATCTCTTCGATTTCTACCCAAAATACAGCAACATGACTTTTTTAATACAATGCAACTGTGGAGGGCTAATGAGTAATTGCAGTGACATAACAAATATCCTAGCGTCAATGTTGCCTGTAGCTTTATGTCTTCAGGAAACTAATCTCGGTCCACAACATGTAAATATCCTGAGACATTATAAAACTTTCCGACACGATCGAGAGCAGGCAAATAGTCTCTCGGGAGGCGTAGCGATTGTTGCCTAAAGCGGCGTCCCCGCTCAAGAAACTATAGGCTCAAAACAAAACTTGAGGTGGTTGCAGTCAGCATCGTTAGTTACAAAACATTAACAATGTTTTTCGTATATCTTCCTCTACATTTACCAATAACATTCGGCGATCTACAAGAGCTGATAGATGAACATCCAGAGCCATATCTGGCAGCTGGGGATTTTAACGCCCACTCCCCTTTTTTAGGGAAGCGAGCGCTGCGACTCTAGAGGCCAAACAATTGAAGATTTTATCGTAACAAATAATAATGTCTTTTAAATATAAAAATGGCCATATATTGCTCCCCAGCCTCGGGGAAAATCAGCTATTTAGATTTGTCACTTAATTCGCTGTCTGTTTTCAGTGATTCTACATGGGATGTCATCGACAACCCATATGGCAGCGATAACCACCCTGTACTAATCAGTTTAGCATCTCCAACGAAAATAATCCCAACAAAACCGCGACGTTGGAAACTTCATTTAGCAGACCGGCAAGTTTTTAGAGCAGAAGCCACATTAGAAAAAACAGTTTTAGAAAATTTGAGCATTGATCACATAAATAAAAAGTCACGATCTGTATCAACTGCCGCACACTTAGCTATTCCTCAGTCGTCGTGGGTGGTGAAACAGAACCACAAGGTGTGGTGGGCACAAGATTGCAAGAAAGCAAAAAAACAACAAAATAAATCTTGGGGTAAATTTCGCAGGTACCCAACACATGAGAACCTCGTACATATTAAAAAAGCGAGAGCAAAAGCTCGTTACGTCCGCCGCAGTGCCGAGAAAGCCTCATGGAAACGTTATATTTTATCTATAAGCTGTCAAATAACATTTAAAAAATGTGGAAACAATTTCGGAAGTTAAATGTCACATTCTCACCATTCAGAATTCCTCTTTTAACAACACATGACACACAAACAAGCCTAGGGGAAAATACAGACAGTTTGGGGGAACACTTCGCTGCACTTTCCACTTCGTTTCACTATAGGCTGTCATTCCTTAAGTACAAAAATATTGCCGAAAAACAGACTTCAAAGAAGTAAAGGTGCAAACCAACAATAAAACAATTTTATCACTCTCCAAGAAATCAATACAGTACTGTCTGCCACCAAAAAAACTGTTTCAGGACCCGACCAGACATATTATCAAATCCTTGCCCATCTTTCCAGGCCTGCCGTAGAGGCACTCTTGAATTTCTTTAACAAAATACTCATAGAAGGAAAAAATACCTAAGGAATGGAAGAAAGCCGTCATAGTTCCAGTCCTGAAACCTGGAAAACCCCCAACTTCCCTAGTAGCTATAGGCCGATAAGCCTCACAAGATGTCTTGCCAAATCTAGTGTCCTTAATATAAGACTAACATTTTTATTTGAATCCTGTAATCTTCTTTATATCCATCAATGTGGTTTTAAAAAGTCATGCTCAACAACTCACCATCTAATGCGCCTCGAAAACACTATAAGACAAGCTTTTATACACAAAATACACTGTCTTGTTGTTTTCATCGATATGGAGAGAACGTATACAACCAGGAGGTTTAGGATCCTCCGCGACCTAGGGGACCTAGGTATCCGCGGCAGGATGTTGAACTGCCTGAATGACTTCCTTTTCGACCGCTCCAGTATGTACGCCTAGGCGCAACCCTCTCGAGGAACTTCATTCACGGAAATGGAGCACTTCAGGGGTGTATATTAAGCACGACATTGTTTATTATAAAAAATGAATTCGATAAGTGAAATAACCCCAAAGTCCATCCTGTATTCAGAGTACGATGATGATCTCCAAATTGCCTGCACATCCTCAAACGTAGCAACATGCGAGAGACAAATACAGTTGACAATGAATAAACTTGTGACATGGGCAGATCAGAACGGTTCCCAGTTTTGAACACAGAAAACAGTAGCCATTATTTTCTCGTTGAAACGAGGACACAAGCCGATCCATTCATACACCTGAGAGGAACACAGATACCTGTCAAAAATGAGCTCAAATTTCTTGGCGTGGTCTTTAATATAAAAGCCAATATCCTGCCTCATATAAACGCACTGAAAAGGAAAGCCTCTGCATCCCTTAATATACCCAAAGTGCTGTCACGCAAACTTTGCGGTGCTGACAGGACATATCTTTTACAAATGTATCGCTCCGTAGCACGCTCTACCTTAGATTACGAATGTATAGTTTACGGGTCAGCGAGTCCTTCGTACCTGAAACGACTAGATCCAGTACATAAATTATGTTAGCGCTTTTTCTCTGGCGCCTACAGGACGCGGCCCATAAATAGTCTTTATGTACAAATGAACGAACAGTCGCTTAAAGATAGCAGTACCATACTCACATGCTCATACATTTTAAAAATCTCGTCGCTGCCCTAACACCTATGTTACCCCATAGTCACAAAGTTCCCATCTAGAACACTGTTTAACAATAAACGGCTAGCTATCAGGCCACTCTTCCTGCGATTTGCCTAAACCTCGGCTTACTAGGTACACTACCTGATATAGCTCGGAGACGAGATCTACTCCCTCCATGGTACGAGATCCCTGCAATCTGTGATCTCACTCTTACACAGATCCATAACAAAGAAACTCTACAACAACATAGAGTACAAGAATTTCTTGCACTCAAAGAAAAATAAAGCAGTTTTTCGCACTGTTATAGAGAAGGTGCGAAAACAGATCATTATGTAGGAAGCTCAGTGGCGCGAGGGAAGTCGGAGAAAACAGTACGACTTCCACAATGCGCATCCATCTTCACTGCAGAAAGTTACGCAGTCTGTCTGGCCATAGATAAAATAGTAAACGAGGACCTCACCAACGATAATATTTTCACAGACTCCCTCAGTATACTTACAGCTCTGCACTCTAGAAATGCGATCACTCCGATTGTTGGTGACATAATAAACAAGATATTACCAGCCACAGCTTGAGGACAAAACATAAAACTCTGCTGGGTTCCGAGTCATGTCGGAATAAAATGCAACGATAGGGCAGATTTCTGCGCTGCTAAAGCTCGTGGCAAGTAAATAAAAAAGTAAATATACTGTTTAAGGATTGCATGAACTTAGTAAATGGTAACTTAAGAGAAAAATGGCATTTTTTTGGAACAGGTTAATTAACAAACTACGCTTCTTAAAGTGAGCTTTAGGCGAATAGAATTCGTTTGTGCACCAGGAACGTTTCAAGGAAGTGGTTCTCTGCCGTCTCCGAAGCGGCCACACACACCTTACGCACATCTTCCTGCTAAAAAAACAAGACAAACCTGTTTTCGAAGGATGCAGAGGTGAACTTACGGTTGACCACATCTTATTGTTTTGTGTGAAACTGGAAAGACTAAGAAAAAAAAACATTTTATGCAATTTTAATGACGAATATGATTCATTTCATCCAATAATGCTTTTAGGAGGCAATGCAATCGTTGACAAGTCTTGCGTTTTTAACTCTTTAAGTGAGGCAGGATTTAAAAAAAAACTGTCAGTTCTGATCAGCTGTTATGCTACTTCTTCAGTAGACCTCAACCACTTTCTCATTCCTGAGAAGGCTGAGGTTTTATTTGATTGGTTGCGAGCCTCAGGATCCTTGCCCAGCCAAAGAAAGCCGCTCAGGCTACCTGACTTTCTTCAAGGCTTTTACAATTAGCCATTTCCAAATTTATTCCACCCTGTGATTATTAGACAGTAAAATCTTTTAGGCCATCTGCACCATCGATACTATTTCACAGTTCTAAACAATCCACAGGAAACTTGCTCTATACCTTGAGCTTGGCGCATGATGGCTTTAGCTGCCTATGCCCCATAATACCAAAAACGACGCAACAATAATGATGGCCATTTGGTTAAATGTAGCTGCCAAAATTAAATAGTGTGCTTCAGTTAACCTCGTTGCCTTATTCACGTGCGGACGTCTCCTTTCGAATGTACGGCGCACAAATGCAAATGTTAGCTTGTTTAAATGCCGCGAATGGAAAGAATGTAACGGTCCGGCTGTATATGCATTATCCGGAGCACAAATCAGAGAAATCAGAAAAATAAGCATGTGTTGAATATATTTTTTCTGTTTCTCCGGATGAGGGTTGAAAAAATAGTGTAGCTGTGAACAGCGATGTTAAAATATAATTATTCCCATTATAAGCACCAAAACCATTTTGTGGCATGCAGCCTTGGCGTATTTTAGTCGATTCCCTTTCGTTGAAGCTTCGGGTATGTCAGGCAAGTTTCCCTCTTCGTATATGGTAGCAGCGGTAAAATAGGACAAGGACAAGGTATCAAGAAGCTTGTCGGAACATCCTGGCATCAACATCAGGTTGCCGTTTTCATTCCTTGCTTGAAGAAAGCATAGAGTTACATAATCCAAAATAGACACAAATAGTTAAAAAGCGACTTTATGGATTAGTCACAACATACACGAATGACCTACATGACTGTGCATCTTCGAATAGAAATTTATTCGCTGATCACTATGTTGTATTTCGTGAAATTAAAAGCTCTTGTGATACTAATGTCTTGCAATATGATATGAATGCTAATAGTAATGATGTGTGCAAAATGAATCTTAATAGCTCTAAATGTAATGCCTTGCGTCTCTCGATTTTTTTTTTGCAGTCCTAACGTGTACTACCTAAATAACAGTGCTCACGAATCTGCATTTACTATCTTTACCTCGGCATCAGAATCTCTTGTGATCATACTTATCCCTTCAACTTAACGCAATAGACAAGAATGCTTATCGCATACTCAATTAAAATGCTCTTTTACAACACATTCATCCGTACCAAACTAGAATACGCTGCATCCATTTGGGAACCTAGTAGTGTTAACCTAGCTTATGCCCTCGAACGTGTTCAGAATAACTCCGTTAATTTCAATCTGCATAACTATGATCGTACTGTTAGCATATCATGAATGAAACTCATGTTAAACTTAACTTTATTTGCTTCTCCGGAAATTTCCTCGCATTCCCTTATTCGATAATTTTTTTCATATTAGTCCCAAGATTCCCAGCGCACTCATTCCTTCGCCTGCATACATCTCATATTGACTGCACCGCACACACAAGGTTTAATTCCTACCATTCAGGACAAAAGCATGGAACGACTACTTAATTTCCCGAACATTAAAGGACTGAAAGCGCCTTGCTGGATAGACTGACAGCACTGAAGACATTCCTCATTTTCGTATCGCATTAGTGAACATTTTATAAGGAGATCATTGACTTGTTTGCTTCGCGTTTTCTTTTTGTATTCTATTAGTTCTAATCATCCACTACCCTCAGTAATGCTGCTGAGGCTTTGAGGGTGAAATAAATAAACAGATAGAAAATCAATGAACTGGTCATTTGCTCTATCGGAAAAACAAGAAGAAGGAGTGGAGAACAAAGTGCTTTTCCTCAATGCGCTTGTAGCGGCGCTGGTATCGCCTGCGGCGCTGATCAAGACGAAGCTTGGAGCGCGACCTGGCTCGCGCAGTCCGGAACATTGTCAGCAACCGACCAGGCCAGCAATCGACAACAGCCCGCTCCGCCGACTCACCGCCGCGGTTACCGGGACGTCAAATAAATGTGGACTTCCTACCACATCTGGTGACACCGGACGACAGCCCCTACGCACGCAATGCCGCTCCCACCGGCTCACCGCTCCTGCCCGTCCTGTCTGTCCCTCCACTTGGCCTTGCCGCTGCACGCCCTCTGTTCGCACCATGCTTTTGGCAGCTTTTCGCCGCCATGTACGCACCTCCTATCACATCCGGTGAGCTCCTTCAGCCGTATCACCGCCCCTTCCTTCCTCGGCTGCCCGGCCGCCTGCCCGCATTTTATGTCAAGGACCCCGTTTTGTGGCTGGCGCTGCTGGGCTCGCATTTTCATGTCCATAACGTGTCCAGCCAGCTGCTGCGCTATCAGCACGCCAGCCGCAATCTCCCACCCGGTCTCCTGGTACAGCTACGGTTGCCGCCTCCTGGCGCCGACATATACGCCGAATTCAAAAAGGGCCTGACGGCGTATTTCGGCTTGGAGCTCACGCCGACACTCTGCGCTCCTGTTCCAGACTCAGAAACTGCGGCGCCATTCGAACCACCACCTCTGGCCGCATTCCTTACCCGAGCTGTTTCGGCTTTTCCCCCGACCGCTCCTCCGTCGGCGCCTCTCCAGACACCCGTCTCTCCACTGTCGCCTGCACCGAATGAGCCCCCATCCACGGTTCGGCAAGTGCCACGTGACGACGCGTTGGTCTCTTGCCCACCTTCGCACCCAGCTGTCTCAAACTACACCCCGATCTCTCTCAAGTTTGCTTCACCGGCCCCTATGGACGGCCATCCACCTGTGAACTCCCGTTCCACGGCGCCTCCTGCCCAGCCCTGCTTCACAGCTGTGGCGTCTACCCTTCGGCCATCACCAGCAACACCCCCCCCCCCTTCTCTACCCGGGCCCGGACTCTCTTCTACTCCCACGTTCGCCTGCTCCCTCAAGCCCGACCACAGTAAGCACAACTGTCATTCCTGTCGCGAGGCCCGCATGCACGCCACCCCAGGGCTTTGTCGCAGCTAACGCGCCACCCGAAACGCCCGCCACACATCCCTGCCCGCCTGGCGCCTTCACCAGTGCCTGTGCCTCCGCGACAGACAAGACAGCCCTATCGCATTCTTCCCATTTGGACAACTACGCCCGGACTTACCTCTTGTACCCCCAGCCACCCGTCCCACTGCCACAGTGAGCTCGTTTTTGCATAAAGCCGCTGCACCTCGTCGACAATTTCGACCACTTTCCTGCAAGGCAGCCCGAGTCCCACGCAGCAGACCTTCAAGCGCCGCTACCTCTGCCTCCAGGGATGCCCCACGCCCCGTGCGCCCCAGCGTCGACTCGGAATCTTCCGTTTCATCCCACGCCTCCGAACCCCTCGGCGCCGATCATGCCACTGGCAGGCACCGGCGCACGGCCGATGTCAAGAGCACTGTGTCGACCTCAGTTGTCCCACCAACCTGTGTTGTGCATTGCGGTGCACATGCCACTGCACAGTCCCCTTGTGAGCTCGACACACAGCGCCCTTCTGCCCTCGGTACCACACCCGCTTTCCCTGCGCTTGGACACCTGAGCGGCCGCAGTGGCACGCTTCCTTTTCATCCGAACTTTGTCTCCCATGACCCATGCTCTGTGCCTCAGTCCAGCTCAGCGCTGCCCCTTTCACCTGCAACTTTAGCGCACAACAGTGTCTCCTTCCCGTCTCCCAAAACCTCCTGCCACCGAGACACTTCGGCTTTCAACAGTGATTCTTTATGGGTCACCTCCCAGCGCGCCATTCCTCACGTGAGCGGTGTGCCGTTCGCCTGTGCCTACTGGGACACCCATATTATGATTTCATCCTACTGCCCCGTGGCCCTTCCTCGGCCACCGCCCTTCAGCCTTGTCCGCCCTCCTGAGGCCAGAACCCAACGCCGGCGCCCCCACTCGGAACTTCGACCTTCGCTTCTCCCTGGACATTATGTACTAACCCATATCTCCAGGCCCTCCATGGGCCTTCTACAAACTCTCTTCGTTTTTTTTTCTCCTTTATCGCGCATCGCGCTAGGGGAGGAACATCTGTAGTGGCGCTGGTATCGCCTGCGGCGCTGATGAAGACGAAGCTCTGAGCGCGACCTGGCTCGCGCAGTCCAGAACATTGTTAGCAACCGACCAGGCCAGCAATCGTCAACAGCCCGCTCCGTCGACTGACCGCCGCGGTTACCGGGACGTCAAATAAATGTGGACTTCCTACCACACGCTCATCGGAATTGATAGCTTAACGTCGTGTATTGTTGTGCTTTCTATCGCTTTATTTTTAAATAAATTTCTATCCACTTTCTGACGCTGAGCAATGCAGAAAAGGTGCTTTAGGGAAGTTTACGCCACCCCGCGGACACAATTAAGAAAATATGTTGCGTACACCTTCCACTACAACATTCACTAACCAGAATGAAATAACTTTATTACTTAAAGCAGCAAGTCATTTTTTGAAATGCATGTAAACGCGAACGGATCAAATAGCAACGAATACAATAGGAACAGTTACGATTCTGCGGCAGATTCAACGTAAACGAGACGTTCAACGGCTAGGCTGGATTCAAAAAATATTTACCATATAATCAGGAGTACAACACCGCAACAGTGGTCCAGACAGGCAGGAGTCACAACGGAGAACAGGATGCGGTTGCGTAGGCAGCGTTCCTTTCCCTTCGATAGGCGACATCGTGTGCCGCCACTATTGTACCCGAGATAATGCGCTACCTGCAAACGCTGGCGCTTAGTATTACTCGTGATATGCTAAGATATGCAATACGCTACTGCAGAATTCTGTCGCATTGATGTAAGCGCGGCTAATGAGTCCCCATTTACATGTTTACGTGTTACCGCGTGATGGTTTATTGGTGCCGTTACGCGCAGCATTTGTTCGCACTCCTGCTCCTTTAAACTTAATAATAGCTAATGTCACGTCTGACTTATATATAGCATTTTTATTTGTCCGTCCAATGATTTTCATACTGTGTAATTAAAATCAATTCTTTGTACTTTATATTGAAATGAAATTCAGCTACTAATTCTCTTACTCGGTTAGGACACGCTTTTAGAAATTTTTTGCAATTTTGTTTTTTAATTATCACCGAGCACACCTAGCCGGTATCCGGTGGGCCCTGTTTACTTCAGTTTAGGGAATGAATACGGAACACTGCGGTTCCATTTTCATGGTATTTTCTGGGTTCTTGGTAGCGATGCAGTAAAGCTTATTTTTAATGACATGATTTTTGTCCCACCTGGGGACAGCGTTAAAGGCAATGATCTAAAAATTCCGCCATGAATGAGGAGGAACAGAATTATTTACATAAAAGTGAGCCGTGGTCATAAATATACAGCTCTCCAGGTTTATTTGTACGCCTTCCTGTGTAGCTCATCTTCCATATTCAGCACTCTAAATCTCAGGGCGACAGATAACCTCCTGTTTTCCCCCCTCTGGAGTGTAAAACTATCAGCACTACAAAACAATGTGGAATTGCCTGTGGTTTCAGAAAACCACGATGCAAATTCGGAAGCACCCTGGAGTGCAATTCAAACAGTTAATTCTGCTTTCTAAAAGGGCGACTTGATTTGAACCAGTGGGTTAGATTTTCCAAGCCGTGAAGTGAAGTCTTATTGTGACAAAAGATTTTGATTCGTCTAACAAAAACCTAAGGAATTTTATCTCTTGCTGCTTCCAGTGTGTGCGTACGTTGCCTTCCTTTACATTACAGGCAAGCACCCGCCCCTTGACCTCGAATCCTTTCGCAAGAAGTATAAACTAAGACAAAAGAGGAAGTACAGTGAGTGAAGCAAATAAATGAACGCAACCTCGGCACCCAGCCTGCCGTTAACGACAAATTACCTCTTGCGGCTGCCTTTGGCTAAGGCGGTTCCGCACCACGGAAGTTCTGAAGAGAGAAGTCCTACCACTCTGTCCACCTTAGCGATCCGACGGAAGTTCTGGTAGAAAATACTGCGCCGCTTCCTTCCGCGCTTGTTAGAATCCCAAGTTTGGTTGACACTCTTATCGCCTGTCGGAGCGGACATGGCAGCGGGGGACATGAAGTAGTTGTCGTTCCCATCTGCAGATAATTGGCCTAAAAGGACTACAAATTGTTAGCAGAAGATCAGGCGTCCGGTTAGTTGAAGTGCCTGTCTTTGTCTGTTTGTGTGAGTGCGCAGGTGTGCAACGGCTATTGGGAGGCACGTATAAAGAAGCAAGGTCTCGGATGTGCGCCGTGACCACTCTCCTCTAAGTAGCCTCTTTTCCTGGCCCAATGCTAAGCGCGACAAGGAGCGAAGATTTCCTGTTTGTTTTTCAAACTGGAGCAATAATGGTTCCTGCGCACGGCGCCAAGGCTAGGGTAGCGTTTGGAGGAATTTTTATGCTTAGCACTCGCCGCCCTTCAGCATTTATTTTTCAAATACGTGGCATGCAAAGGTATCCATTAAGCATCACTCCTTTTTGAGGCACTGACAGCTCTGCGATTGTTTTACTATTATAAGTTTTTGGCTGCTGCTTTATTTGGTTCCACGACTGGTGAAAAAAATTTGCGCCCTATGTTGGAGAAACACTGGAGCATCAAATAACGTTATCAGCGAACCACTTTCTTGCTTTTATTTAACGCTGTAATCATGACCGCAGCCTATTTCTGCGCCAAGTTGCTTCCTAAAATTATTTGGGATTTTTTACTCACCAAAGCATTGATGAATTCCTAAGGAGTGTTCATGTTGTTTTCAGATCTTGCTCACGGATTGGCTATCACCGCTTGCTCGGAAAAAATATTTTTTGTTTTTCTTTTAAACTTTTACCAGCGCCTGAAATATTTCTTTCTTGGCACCAAGTTCAAATTCATCAGGCAGAGATGGGGTTGAAAGGATTGTAAGTTTCCTGATTACCGCATATCAAGGATAACGTTGCGGTCTTTGATCATAGTTTCGAACTTATGAACTGCGGATGTGCCTGCAATTAGCATGGGCGCACATTTCAAAATGGTATTTACCACAATGATACCTGCCGTCACTTAAGTATTCATTTTGGAATCAAAATATCTGCTTTGTGATTAAAGGGTAAATGTCTAACTATTCTTATATTTTCATATACTTTCCTCTCTTTAATGTTTTCATTGGTATATTTTGCGAGTTTATATATATTTATCCGCGTTTTCTAGCTTTCCAAAGTGCATCGTAGTTTCTCTTGTAGATTTGGATGTGCCTTTGTCTCGCAACTTTTTACAGCGCAAACGTTTTCGGTGTCCGTCAAGAAAACAGCAATACTACGAGAGGTAATATTTACAGAGCATGAGAGACCAGTCGAAGCCTAAAATAATATTTGCACAATGCCATCGTCGCACTTCGCAGCCTTATCGCGGATGATGCTGATAGTGAGATGCTCTTGATACCTGTAGCAGAAATCGGCATGTATAATTAGATTGCATCATAGAGTTTTTCTCTAAAGGTTGAGCTTACCTTGCAGCTCTCCTTTTAAGCTATTTTCCAGTTTCATGTGTGTCGAAAAATCCTTTTATGTGGGTGCATTTTTTACAAAAACGGTGGCAGTTTCATCCCTCGTTCTATACACGAGCTGGAGAGTAACAAAGCACACCTGTTACCTGAATGGCCTAGAAACTGCTCAATATCGACAGTTATCACTTTCATTGCCATCGTAAGCAGGATAATCACCAGTGCCTGAAATACCCTATCCTTATTCTTCACTAATGTCTCATTCCTGCGCCCATATAAAGCTAGTATACAAGGACTCCTTTATGGGCGCTCCCGATGCCCTCGCAAAATTTAGCAAGAATTTAAAGAAATCAGAAACTGTGGCACGAATTAACACTACGTTCTGAAAGGAGCGTGCGCCCCTTTAAGTAGCATGCGTCATATATGGAGCTCGCTGAGAAAAGTCTTACTCAGTGTGTTCGGTATATAGCGCCCATTTTCTGCCTCGCCGTTGATGTTCTTTGCAATGTGTCTGGCTGCAAGGCTATTGCCGCAGCCAGTCTAGACCATTCGCATGGAGATTAGTAATGACAAGCCTGCCTTATTTAATGCTCACTATGAGCAACAACTCAGAAAGCATTGAATTTCCGCTAAGCATCCAATTCTTTTATTTTAAAACCTGCATTCAATCCATAAAACGAGATCAGGTCTAATTGAAAAAATGAAATATAGAATAACTTTCGAGCTTATTTTTGGTGAGCCACAAGGAAAGCTAAGCATCAAAGAATTGATGCATTTGAACTGCAGTGCTGGGGAAGACTCTTGTGATTTGTTAGGACTGTAAGAAGGTAAAATCAGCCAGTACTAGCGGTAGTCTGACCTGACAGTTCATCGGAAGGCATGTCCTGAAGTTGAAGTCATTTGTCCACCTAATGCGCGGAGAGTTGTTGCTAGGAATATGCCTTATGTTGGGAAAGATTGAGGGCACAAGCACAAGGGATGGCAAATAATGAGATTATTAAATGACATCACTGATGCTATGAAGATGAAACGACGGAATCTCCGGGAGCTTGTGGAGAACCGGAAGGGCTGGCGGGCTGTGCTACATAGGGTCAGGAAGAGTCAGGCGCGACTTAAAGACTAAACAACGACGACTACGAATCGTTGCCTGCACGCCGGGAAATTGTTTCCCTCACATATATTGCTCCGTCTCGTGAAACGCCCACATAATTGTTTCTCTTCAACAGATGGCACCTCTGTACATTCTGTCACTGCAAAGCTGAAAAATTGAACTTAGACTTGTTAGTGAAATGTGCTGAAAATAAACTATTGCCCAAGCGAAATATATATCATAGAGACAAAACCTTAACTCAGGAGGAGCCCGCTTATGTGCGTTCGTGTAAATAATGTTCATGAGCGATGTTTTCGAACAATTGTTTAGTTTGAAGCATGGGTTAGTCGTCGCTTATTTGGCGCCGTTCAATGACAAGCCCTTTAGCGCCATGGATAAAAAGCGACTGAGTCGGAGGATATTTTGCGAGCACAACAGGTCAATATATAAGCGTGTACCAGTTTCGAGCTTCCATCAACTCAGCCTTCATTTCCAAATAATGACATGCGCAGATTTTTTTTCCGTAAGACGGGAATGTTTTTCTGCTCCACAGTAGGTGAGAAAACACTATCGAGAGAGTAATGACGTTCACGTTTGCTAGGGAAGATTAACACCTGAGAACATGACTGCGCAAAATAAAATTACGAAGCCTGCAATGTAGCACGGAATAAACAGAACCCTGCACACGAGAGACGCTCGTAGCCACTTCGATATTACCGGTCGGACGTTGTCTTCTTTTTCAATTGCGATCAAAATTTTGCCTAACCAATGGCGAAAATTACTCTCTGGCTGCAGTTAACAGAATGCCAGAAACTTTCATTGTTTTTTCTCGTTTGGAAATTTAATTTTCTTTTCTCGCATGAACAGCTAGGCCCCCACAACTCCGCAGGTTTCCAGCATACGGCATTTCAAAGCTCTAGAAATATGGAATGATTCATGGAGCCGATGGCGTATAATGCAAGAGCCTGTATTAAGCAGCAAACCGCAACATAACAGTTAAATGTTCTTAACAACATCCGTGTTGTGAAAAAAGGAAGCGCAGCTAGCAGGTGGGAGAAAAGGCGTTACGCTTTCTAATGAAGGCGTTTTTCAGTGAGCAAGAAGGCACGAAATTGTAATCTAAGTACGTTTTAGGAGCGCATCCAGCACTTTATGTAAAGTAACGGGCAATTGACGTTGCTTCAGTGGGTCGTTTTATATGTTTCTACAATGTTTCGGAACTGCACTGAATAGTAACGACTGTAACCTGACGCATGCGTGCTGAATCTGCTCAGGTCGCCATATGAAATGCACTTAGGTTCTCGTCATGAAGAAAATACACAAATCGTGCCATTTATTTCTTGAAATTTTGACATGGAGATATGACTGCACGAGCACTACATGGGCAAAATTGATACTAAATGTGTACACAAAACAGTATACCTACGTAAGTACAATGGGATTCTGTAAACAAGCAGACAACTTCAAATATTATTCAGTGCAAAGAAGTCATCATATGAACTTGAGGTCTATTCGCGAGACGACTTTAAACGAGGGACAAGTAAATGGCAACGCACCGTACACATACCATCTGTGTTTCAATTGAGAGCCGGAAGAGGAGAGAGAATGAAACAGCAGAGGTCTGCCTGACTGTCGCGTGTCACGTTAGGGGATACGCGTCTTTAATACTTTGAAGAATTTTAGCTAGTAACCTCATTATGGTAATTGTATCTACGGATCGACCGCCCAAGAGATGATTATCAATTATATATGTCACTTATGCGTATTGGAAAGGAGAACCAGTATAACGCTGCCAAAATTAACACTTAAAACCACAAGACATACATCACCGTCAAAAAAAACAAAACAAGGGCACTCTTATTTATGATGATAAGATAGCACATATTACGAAGGCGGCAACTGGGGATCGCACCAGGGCTAACAAGTGGGAGAATGACAAATGAGAAGCAATGCAATCGTATCGCAGTGCTCACACAACAGAGCTACAGCCCACCTCAAGTTCAATCGGTAGGTCTGTCGAGGCAGGGCCTCGTCTGAACACAGTGGAATATAGTGGGCTATAACTTCACAAAGTAATATAAAGTTCTTTAAATCATTTGGTGTTCTTTTAAAAGATAAAATGAGATGGGGTCATCACATAAATCGCATAACATCTATCATGTCACGTGTTATTGGTTAGTTAACTATACGGAGTTTCAAGCTGCAAAAGCAACTAAGGTTATGACGCGCCAAACACAGGGTTAGAATGTCTTGTTTTAAAAGAAGTATCTACGCTTTGGTTAAAAAACTGGGTAGCTTGAAAACTTGAAAATGCTTGAAAATCAACATGATCTTGATCACCTAAAATCAATATGGTGTATCATGATATGTATTAATTGCAGAATGTTGTAGAATACTTTTTTTCTTATTTGTTGCAGTTTTGCACATGAAATTAAAGTGTGATTTACCGATAATTTCGGGCACGCAGTGCGTTTAGAGGTTTGTTTTGTTTTGTCAGTAAGTTGTGCGTGAGGTGTGTTGACCCAAAGCGCGAACGACAGAAAATAACTTCTGTCGAGCGTTCTTGATGCCTAAATGGTTTTCATTCTCCTAAAATAGTCTTTACAGAATGTAGTTTGTTGTTCACTTGTTCTTCCCATGAAGCTTAACACTTATTCCTCAGTTTACTGTACATAAACTTCAAAGGATCCCTTTGCTGTATGTTCTCTTGTTTTATTTGGACAAATCGGCTTGTGCATAGCATGCAGCTGCTTTTTCATTAACTACAATTCCGACATGGCTAGGTACCTAGTACAGTTTAATGTTACGCTTTAGTGTTGTGATTTTAACTGTGTTCAGCAGCATTTATAAAATGGTGTGCTGTGATCGTACTGCGGCAGTAAGTGTAAATGAAGCTGTTTTTGAAGTTTCCTCCTACTGTTTTCGCTACAGCCACAGATGTGGCACAACACTCGGCAGTAAAACTGATGCGCACTCTGGCCGTCGTTTCATTTTTTCTTCACTTTTTGCTGAACCACTGCACTTCCAACATAAGTTTATTTTTGAGTCGTTAGCGTAAAACTCAGTGTAGGTGTCACATTTATCTTGTTGCGCGGAGAGCTCTTGTAGTATGTGTTCTTGTGGCGTGTGCTTTTTGCGTAAATATGTCAGTGTGAAGGCGCACACCCCAAGTAGGCTGCACCATAGCGGTAAATATTCATATCTTTGTGCAATGTTCGGTAGGGAACTTAGTACAGCTGGCTCTTCGCATTCGTCTTCAAAGCGCAGTACTAAAGGCCATATAAAATGTGTTTTTTGAGGAATGTTATTTTGGATGGGCACTTGGTGTCAATGGAATGGCAGAGATGCTTCTGGAGAGAGGGGATCTTTAGGTCGTACGAGCATGGCAGGGCGACTTTTCTTTCCTCTATACCAGGCTCATCAATTTCAACGTGTAGGCTGGCTACCGGGGATGTTCTATATGCTCCAGTTGACAGATGCAGACCAAAATTATGAACAATGTCCAATCGTATAAAGTAGGATGCTCTTGCTGAAGTATACACTATGCACTTGTAGTCAAGCTTAGAGCGCATCATGGAGCGATAGATTTGCAAAAGATATGCTCTATTAGACGCCCATCTTTTTGCGGGAAGCACATTTGGGGCCCTAAGGGCTTAAAAACCTTTCTTTCTAAGATTATGTGTGGCAGAAATGTCAGTTTCTAGTCAAAAGTGACGCCTAAATATATGTGTTCTTTTTTAATTGGTAGTGCGGTTTGGCTAAGGTATATTTATTTATTTATTGTACCCTCAGGGCCAAAGGATCACGTTTCGTGATTTCGTGGGGTCTGCGACCACACTTAGGGGTGCCTCAGTGCCAGCGCCGCCGTTCAGGGTGGAGACAACCCGCCATATTGAATCACAACTGTCCTCTTCCATGTACCGCGAAATGCTCGCCTGGTAGCCCAGTGTAGCTCTCGCTGCAAAAGGCCGTTCAAGTTAAAGCACTTTGAAGCGAGCCGGGAGCATGAACGGCGCCGTCACAAACGCTAGCGCCACTGATCCCGTGTGATTCAATATGGCGGCGCCGCTGAAGTTGTCACCACCCCGGTGGCGCTGGCATCGAGGCACCCAAACCACCCTGAGATCAAGCTCATCTGTGGCGGCAACTAGAAAACAGCATATCTCGCATGAATACTTTTAGCTCCATCTACAATAACATTGTGGTAACAACTATCTGCCGCATGCCAATGATTACGTCTCGGTGAAATATGGTGGAAGGGGTACAACTATGCGAGAATGACGTCAGGCAACGAAATGACGGCGTAGTTTCGGTTCCTCGAATCTAAGATGGCGGCCAATAAAATTGGTTGTGCCCTCCCATCTCTTTCCCACTCACCGGTAAAAAATATCCTACAACGGGATGAAAACTGTCCAGTTGCGGGAGCGCTGTATGTGTATGCATTCGTTCCGCTATATATACTCCGACAACAAGGCGCAATCGTCCGTTGACAATTGTGTACAGAATTTGGTAGGCAAATGAAACCCTGTGGGTTGTGATATAGAAATAAAACCACAATTAAATAATAGGTAAACGTTGTAAACATGAAACTACTAATTGAAGCGTTATCATATCGCGCCGTAAGGTGAATTCTAGGTCCGCCTTGATCCCCAAAACGAAGCAAGTTTATTTTGCAGAGCACGTCGGTTGACATGAACGAAGCGTTAGACAACGTAGATCTCGTTTTGTGTAGGCTGGAGAGAATGGCTGCTAATTCTGAGGAGAAGTTTCACAAAGTATTCTCTGTATTTCAAAAGACAGCGGCTTATGTTGGCATAAGCTCGAAAATGCCGCGAGTGGTGGGCACTCAGAAGCGTCGAGCTAAAATTTATTTTTTACGCGGGCGATCTCAGAGCTTCTCTTGAGCGCCGTTTTGGAAACCATAGGGCAACTTTAAGTAGTTTGCAGTTTGTTCTGCCAACACACGTCTCTAAGGGGAGCTTCTGAGTCCGTGCAGCCAGCTTTTGAACTTCACATACAGGAAATGCAGACAACGCAAGTCCCTACGCTAAGGAGAGAGTGGAAGATGTGCAAAGCAAAATGGGAAGCAACAGGAGTAGAGCAGACGCCGCGCTACTCCACTGACGCGTTAATGAACTGCGGCAAGGTCCTATTTCCGATTGTTCATACACTCTTAAAGAGATTAGCAAGATATTAGCAACCAGTGACTCCCGCCGCTGCAGAACGCAGTTTCTCTACAATGAAGAGGACTAAAACATATCTTCGGAACCGAACAGGTGAAGAGCGATCTGAAGGTTTATTTCTGATGCCAATTCATTGGGCTCCAGCTACCGTTGACGAAATTATTTAGGCATTAATGGCGAAACGAAGGTGACTTAGGATTAGAGCATGACAAAAATAATATTACAATCAAAACTGAAAGTTGAATTGGCTGAAGACAAAAAATAGTGCTTTTTTGTCATTTATATTATGCCACTCACTTAAAGATATAGTAGTTCTGATGCTAATGCTTATTTGTAGCACTGCATACATCGCAAAGGTGTCCCTTCTGTGTGGGTGAATATTTACTGTTGTGTGTGCAATGCTGTGTATTGTTTTAATCGTTTAAATTGTATGTTCGATTATATATGCAATAGAATAAGAAGGGCTCTGTTTTGTAGTGGACGTTTTCGTATTTCAATTAATCAATCAAACCAGTTTTATTCAAACGGCTAGTAAAAAGTACGTTCGAATCACCTAGGCCCTTAGCCTTCAAGGCTAGACTTCGGTCCATGCAGGAAGTGCGAAAAATAAATATAGCGAGACATCTGAGTATTATACGCAGAATTCATGTACAGCTGTTATGCGACCGTTATATACAAGGAAAAGCGAAATACTCAAGAAATTATACTATCATTGTAGGACAAAAAAAAACGAATGCATCCAAGAAAAACACTGATTTATAGTGGAGTCGAATATTGCTCGCTCCGGAAATTTTTTTTTAAATCGGCGATTGGCAATTTACCTATTGTTAAGTTAGCAGGCAATTGTTTTTAAATTTTAGCAGTGGCATAGGCAATAGTTCTTTTACCGTACACATTATTAACAGCTGAAAGGTTAAAACGACAAGCGAAAAAATTTCTTTTTAGACGAAATGGATATTCGAAAACAGATAATGATAGTGGGATGTTATGATTAGTATATGTATAACCACACAAACTAGTTCGCAATCCCGCATAGCAAAGAAAGGTGTAATGTCTAGGTCACGAAAGAGCGGAACGGATCTATCTGTGTGTTTAATATGTGTTATTATTCGAAGGGTTCTTTTTGTAAAATTACTATTTGATTTAAGTACGTGTTGTACGTAAGTCCCGAGAACGGTACACAGTAAGTGATATTGTTTTGAAAAAGGCAATAATACAAAATTTTTAATGTGCGAAGCGAGAAGAACTCTCTACAATAATACAAAATTTTTAATGTGCGAAGCGAGAAGAACTCTCTAGCTTTTATTAAGACAAAGCAAGCCCATCTGAATTTGCTGCTAACACAAATTATGTGAGGATTAAAATTAGAAGCCGAATATAGTGCTACACCAAGATATACCTGTTGATCGACCCGTTCGAGGGTGATTGCGCCTATTCGTAACTCATTTAAGCTATTTGAATTTTTATATGAACTTGAGAAGACTATGCGTTTAGTCATTGAGGTGTGTATTGTTAATTTATTTTGTAAAAATCACTGGCACATCAGAGAAAGATCCCTATTAGTGTGCCTTTCGACCATATTAGGCTCATGACTAGAGAAGAGAAGGGCTGTATCATAAGTATACATAATAGTTTGGGCATAATTCAAAGCATCTGGCAGATTATTTATGTACAAAGAAAATAGTAATAGTCCCCATACCGAGCCCTGAGGCACGCCACACAGGATTGAATGGACACTTGATACGGATTTGTCGATTTTAACACATTGTTTGCGGCCAGAAAGATAGCTTTCGAAAAAGTACTCTTCTTGACCTCTGAATCCATACCGATGTAAATTTGATAGTACTATATGATGGTTCACAGTGTCAAACGATTTTTTAATATCAACAAAAATGCCAACTACATGCTTATTGTTATTTAATTTTTTGTTGATGAATTCACTTAAACACTGCACAGCCGTGGAAGTAGATCTGTTTTTCCTAAAACCGTGCTAGTGTTCTACAAGTGCGTTAAATTTATCTAGAAAATGGGTAAAACGTTTCATCAATACCTTCTCAAATACAGTGTTAAGGGCACTAAGTATTGATATTGGTCGGTAGTTTTGAATGTCATACTTACTACCGGTCTTGTATATGGGATAACGCGCTATTTTAAAGGCGTCTGAATATGTGGTCATGTAGTAGGATGCATTAAATAATTTTGCTAATTGCAAGCTCAGTTCCTCAATGTGCTGTTTAATGAGGAGTAAGTGGATCTTATATTTGCTTGGCGTTCTTCCTCCAGTCATTGTTTTAACAGTAGAAATGATTCATCTTGAGTAATGTCATAAAAAAAAGAATTAAACACAGGAGGTGGGAGCTCGGGGGGTTTCGGGCATACTTAGTTGTTTCGCAAGAGTTGAACCTATATTACAAAAGTATTGATTAAAGTCTTCCGCAAGGCTTTCTGTGCTTCTAGTAAGTGGGATGATTTCTGGCAATATATGATCCTTCTCTCGAAGTGTATTGACTGAGTCAACTATTTCCACCTTTTACGCGGAGCTTGTTGTTTGCTTTCTATAAGAGTTGTATGATACTTCTTTTTAGGTTTTCTAAGTAAGGTCAGAGCTCTATTTCTATTTATTTTATATTGTATATGATAGTTTTCATAAGCTTTCATCTGCTTGTGCTTTCTATACCATTTATCTTTAGTTTGTGTAGCGGCTAAGACCTCAGTCGTTACCCAAAGACATATTGGGTCAGAATATTAAGATTTTGCATTATTAATTGTTTTTTTAAAGCAAGAATAGATAAAATTTATGAGGTGGTCGAATTCTTTATTAATATTTGTACTGGTCTCGACATTGATCTCTAGGGTGCGTACACGGAAACTTAACAGGTTGGGGTCAACAGTTGTTTTTACGCGTTTCTTAGTTTCTTTTTTGATAGGAGAACTTCAGTGCTAGAAATAACACTTGAAATTGACAAAGAAATATCAGCATCGATAACTCCAGAGATAGACGGTGAGGTATCGAAATTACATACTAAATGGTCTATGAGCGTCGCTGCAGAAGGGGATGAGAAGAGTTGGTTGTATTATTGGATTAACGAACTCGTAAGACTTAATCAGGTTCACGTATGGTGTTGCGTTCTCATTTAGAGTGTATTAATGTGTCCACATATTATAGCAGGGTTATTCACAGAAGCTAAATGTTCTAGGGCAGGTTCAAAGGCATCTAGAAAAAGACTAATGTGCGAATTTGGGAAACGGTATAAAACATCTGCAGTTAACTTGGAACTTAGGTCGAGGAATAAGAAATCATATGCTTCGGGAACATGGCATCTAAGTTTGGGACAATGCTTGAAAGAAATATTTTTGTGTATATACAAAGCAACCCCACCGCCACGCGTCTGAGCACTTTTTTCATCACAGTGTATATACGACCATTTGTATTAAACGGTTGCGAGTATGAAATTTCGTCTGTGTGAGTCATTATATTGAGGGGGCGCACTGCTCATCATCATTCTTTTGCTGGGATGTCTCTGCGGATGCTGGGGAGCCTGTCTCACCGTAGTCTACATATAGCAGATGTCCCAGCGCGCTGACGTGTTATCGGATTGATTTAAGCTCAGCCGAACACCTTGCCTGTAAAATGAATCGCATCATCATTCCTATGAATGTATAAAAAAAGCGAGCTCAAACACAATATCCTTCATTGCACAACTCGCTTCCTTATGGGATAACAAGCAGCCCACGCACAACTCCACCAATATCCGGCACATATATTGATGCCGATCCCTTATAGGCTACGTTTTCTAAGATTCAGCCTTCCACAATGCCTCTACCTTTCCCATAGCCATAATTGAATTCTTCAGAGCTCACAACCAAAAGATTTACGCCGCTTTATGTAATTTTACTTGTGGAAATTTACCATGTGGTGCAAAAAATACGTGTAGTCGCGATTTTATGTACGTCGGTGTTGGCACAAAGGGCTGCGTTTTAATCCAGACATGTTTCGTAAGTCCACTAATTGCATTCCTTTTCTGGCAGTTGCGTGTTTCTTTGTTTCTCCAGGTGTATTCATATTGTTTGGCTTTCTCTATAAATAAGGCATTTTTTTCAAGGACGCGAGAGCATGCCTGGATGCAATTCCAGCTATTTATTTCCGGCTCCGTCTGCCTTATTACAGAAAATAGAAACTTTTTCAGGAATCAATAATATAATACTGTTATTGTTATTGATATTGAATATATTATCAGTATTATTAAGCACGCTCTACATCCACAGTTAACTGTACATGATACTCGCTGCTAACTGGTGGGAATGTAATTCATCGATTCGCGAACATACATACTTAGAGTAGCCGCCGCGGTGGCTCATCAGATTTGGTGCGCAGCTGCACCAGACCTGAAAGATGCGGGTTATATCCAGGCCGTGGCGGTCGCATTTCAATGGAGGCAAAATGTTGGAGGCCCGTGTGTTGTGCGATGTCAGTGCACGTAAAAGAACCCTAGGGGGTAGAAATTATCTAACCTCTTCACTACGGCATCCCCGATAGCCCGAGTCCTTTTGAAGTTATATACCTTAAAACCAAACTACAATAACAGTTACAGTGCAGACAATGAAGGGAAAGATAGAAAGAATAATGGAACGGCAAGCAGTTGAAGAAGGTTATGCCCGGTTTGCTACCCTTCACGTGAAGAGGGCGTTGAAGAGAGTGAAAGCAACAGACCACAGTAAGGAACATGACCGTGCGGGCCATTACTTACTCTGAAGACATGAAGCACCCTCAGAGTGGATAGTCTGGAGTTGAAGGTTGTGTGGTTTAGGTATTTGAAGAGCGCTGAGATGGCTTTCTTCTGAAATGGAGGTTGAGGTCAAGCTGCCACAATTTTTTTTGGCGGGACAACAGCGAAGACCAAAACTAAAACTAACTTCAGAGCAGCACAAAGTAGTGAAAATTTAGCTCTTTTTTCGACGCGGGGAAATGTCACCTGATTTTTGAACCGTAAACAGCGTGAGATTCATTGCGAATAACAAACGGCTTAAAAATACAACGCTAAGATTAGTATCTTCTTCGGAAGCAATATATCAGTATCGCTTTTAATGTAAGCATGGATTAGGAGAAAAAAAGTCGGGAGCAACACCTAAGGATGCTTACGTGTGAGACGTTGTAAGTGCGGCTGCTCACTTCGAGAAGGCAGGCACCGTACGTTGCGGCGGGATGTAGCCTGGTGCCACGCAGCTGGCAATTCTACGTCTGCATGGCTGTACGTAGCCGCCACCGAGTCACCACCTACAATTTCTGATCTGCGATCTAACTTCGTGAAGGCAATCGTGGCCGTACCACGGCCCGCGTTGCGCCCTAAGGGTATGACGCAATAACTAATGAGTTAATGCTCATATACGCACAATGGGACTTTTCGGCTTAATAATAAAAATTCCTGGCAGGGCACATATCACTCCTGGCACAGCAGTGCAGTGGGTAAGCTGTGCGTTATTGCCCGGGACGGCATGTGCTGCCAGCGGTGTGACTTGTGCGATCCAGGTTGTTCTGAGCAACCATGCGCGACCAAACATTAAGTTCACCGCCACCTGCCAGGTTACATGCGGGCGCCTCCTACTATGCCTACTGTCGAGTGTTATTACACAAACACAGGCAGACGGGTTTTCCTTTAATGAGAAAATATGGCGTCTGCCTTAGAAAAGATATGAACCCTGTAAGTGATCAGTGGATGCCTACAGCTTTGTGGGAACCATCCGTCCTTTTGTGGCTGGCTCGGCACTGTTATGCGGCGGTTTCTCCTCGCTAATCCCCGTCGGTAGGTCGGCAGAGCTTTTTTCTGAAGGGCTAACACGGCCGGGCGAGACGGATGCGGACGCTCGTGCTTGACTGGGAGCAGTTAAGTGTAACGTACGGTAAGCGCGGACGCGGCTGGCAGGGGCCAACGCCCGAAGACGGTATATAGCCAACAGCTCTTGGGGAAGGCGCTGGCTTGACGAAGCGCGGCTGGACCGACGGGGAGGGGGGGGGGGGGGGGTGCGGCCGCACGTTTGAAGGCATCAACGACGTGGTTGGCCCCACTGTCCATGTTTTGGGGGACGCCTGTGAACAGTCGTCACTAAGAGGAGTAGGTAGGAGCAGGGTTCAACGCTCCCGTTTGCTACTCGCGACGGTGGCGGCTGGGTTGAGACCGATTATTTCCCTAATGCTGGGAGCCGCCGCACTCAAAAAAAAGAATGTGATTTTAGTCTTTTTGAGGGTAAACCACTTGTCGCTCAGCTAACACCTTTAGGAGGGTAATATTACACTATTTGCTCCAGACTAAAGTTTTAGTCCACGACAAAGAGTATAAACAGTACACTCTCTCTATTGTAAAGTTACACCTTCAAAGGCAGTGCAAGTTTACGCTGCCGAAGACAATAGTTTCACCTTTTCAGGAAGAATATGTTTTAGTCTAAGACAGTGTAAACGTTACACTCTCTCTAGCGTAAAGTTACACCTTGAAAGGCAGTGTAAGTTTGTGCTGCCCAAGGCTATAGTTACATGATTTCAGAAAGACTGTTTTAGTCCACGACAAACAGTATAAACGTTACACTCTGTGCGTGTAAAGTTACGTCTTGAAAGGCAGTGTAAGTTTATGCTGCCCAAGATTATAGTTACACCTTTTCAGGAAGACCATACTTTGGTCCAAAGGGTTTAACTCCTACTCCCACAGAAGCATAAATTTATGCCATCAATACCAGTGCAACGTTAGGCTTTCTAGGAGTATTGATAAATTTTTGAGAACGAGTATGTTTTATTCCAGACAGCATAACTTACTTCCACAGCAGCATAAAGCTATGCTGCTATGGGTTATTATTTCTCTCCAGAATGCAATGGCTTGACGTCTAATCATGCAGAGTAGTGGCGCAATGTGTACACAAGAAGCAGGCATGTATAATGTGTAGTAGTTGCGTGTCTTGGTTCAAGCACAGTGGAATAACAGAACAAGGTTTTTCACAACTGAAAAGAAAACATACCCCAAATGGTTTTTATTTTATATAAAGTTACAGCCACTCTGCTTACAATCCACCTATTTCTTATCCTGGAGGACCAGGCAGCAGGAGAGACCTGGGCAGCAGATAAAAAAACAGACGCAGTTAATACACTTAGACAACACATTTTTATTTTATTTTATTTATTAATTTTTTTATGAAATACTGCGGACACTAAGTCCAAGCAGGGTGGGCGTACAAGTGAGCGAAATAAGAAAGAAATAACACTGGAAAATAGAAAGAAATAGCGCTAATTGGTTAGACCTCATGGGGCAATGGTTGGTTTATTTGATTCCAATCTATTATAGTTCGTGGGAAAAATGAAAACTTGTAGGTGTCTGTTTTGGCGAATATAGGGGCTAGAAAACTAGGGTGGTAATGTCGAGTTTGTCTTGCATATAACGGCTTTAAGTATAATGTGGGGTCCAGACCAAATTTGTTCGCTAATAAAAGCGCAAGAAACTCTAACCTGAACTTTTTTCTTCGGAGTTCAAGTCGTTCAATTTGGTTAATTTTCATCAAAGAGGTGGGGGAGTCAGTCTTTGCATATTTATTAAAGATGAATCTAACAGCCTTTCTCTGTATTCGTTCCAAATTGGCTATGCTAGATTTAGTATACGGGTACCAAACTATGCATGCGTATTCGAGTTTTGGTCTGGTTATAGAAGAATAACAAAGTAGCTTGATGTTAGGAGGCGCGTTCTTCAGTTTATGTCTTAAGCAGAACAATTTGCGAAATGCGGCATAGAAAGAGGCATAAAGAGGCATAGAAGGACGAGAGATTTTGTAATACAGTAAATTAAATGAACTGAAGTTTTTCAGTTACAAAATTCATGAAACAATCTGTGCTCAAGTGTTTACATGACATTAAGAAAGAAAAAAACTGGCGCAAAAAAATTTAGTTCTTACAATTCCTTGTTTCCTGAAAAAGTAAGGCAGATAGGTCCATGTGCCACAACACTGTGCCAAATGAAGGTTCCATCACAAAATGGCATCAACCGCTATAAGTAGGTGAAAACCATTTCATGCTCCGAGGCTACTAGATGTGTCCACCAATAACTTAACTAGGGCTGTATAATGTAGCAATGGCACTGCCTCGAGAAGAGCATTTTCCGATGCCTCTATATACCCTAACCTCCTTGCAATAGCTACATAGAATTTTATTTAATCATTTTAGATGACAGCTAAATGGGGGCTTCCTGCAATGCGAATATAATATGGTGTGTGAGCATCTGTGCCATGAAGACGCAAAAGTGACATGAGTTCCACCAGAGCATGCTACAGTCAGAAACAGCTCAAGAACAAAACAGCAAATGCCTCTAAAAAAAGCCCTTCAACCAATGGCACTGACCGCTTCTTCTGGTGTCACGGTTAGTCTGATTAGGGCCCTGGTTTATCCTGCTTCATCTGCTGCCCCATGGCGATGTCACACTAGCAGGTCTAAGGATATTAACCAGAACATTGTGAGAATCGATCGAAGCTATTGGTTGGAGGGCATTCTTTAACTGGCATTTGCCGCCTCGTTCTCAGGTTATATCCAACTAGAGGCTGCAAAAAAGGAGGCAGTGACGAGCCAGATCACATGATAAATCAGCATCAGATGGCAATCAGCGGCCTTCTTTCGGAACGCTTGCCACACTAAAGAACATCTGCATATGGCTGGGCCGCCATCAGCAGTGAAATGACTGCACAAGGGGTTTTACCCCTTCCGAGTGCCAACGCGTAGCTAGTTTACTTTGATGTTGCAGTGCTGTGTTACTTCAGTTTTGTACACCACACAAAAAATCAGCATTGTGATGAATTTTTTGTAGCGCACTTTCTTGCTCAGTGAGCCCACACTTGGAACTCCACCTCAACGAGGGTTAAGGCCTTCAGCTGATAATGCCTGCACTGATCTACTGTCCAATGTTAGTACAAAGCACGTGGGCCTAATCTATATGCAGCCGGGGGTGAGCTTTAGCAAATGTGATAGGGTGGGTGCACTCAATGAGGGCAGGTTATACAAAGCTACTGCTCTCACTTTTTATTTTTGTAAGTTTGACTGCAATATTTATTATTCTCTCTGGCACTTGCAGTCAGTTGCACTGGTCACTGTCACAACCAAGGTACTATGTGTCTCTTTACAGTGATGACTTTAGAGTAACAGTGCCAAAGCTTTGGTTAACCAGAAACGCAGGGTTTTTGGGGAAAAAAGTTATGACTGGTATTATGACTGAGCAGAAATAAAATTCAAACGCAAATAACAACGTCAAGGGAAAGGAACACTGTGGGAACATTGGTCACAATCAGGAAAGCGAAGTGTGAAAGAAGTCACAGATCACCCAAACATCCCTCAACTCTGTCAATGACATGTCATCCCAAGCCAAACATCCCAAAGTTAATCTCAACCATATCCGATTTGTTTAAAAAAATTCATTCAAAATTTTTGCAATGTGTGAAATCTATAAGCCATATGCCAAAAATTTAATCATGAGGTGAGCGCAGTTTGAATAATTAGAGAACGTGTGAAACTGGCATCGCTCTATGATCGACCAAAAATTCAGATTTTTAGAAGATACACGACAAATGTTTTAATGAGATTTGCAAAGATTCTGGCTTTTGATATGATTCAGATCTTGTATTTTTAAACGGTATAATTATTTTTGTAATTTAAAGAAAATGTAAAAATTCTACTATGACACTCATAAAAATATCAACTCCTTTTTGGAAATTAAGAAATAGCCATCTTGCTTCCCTTGATGTCTGTTACCCACAAAAAATGTTACAGCTAATGCAACTGAATGAGTAGAAGTGAAATAAAATGCTGAATTTGCAGAAAAGTGCGTTTGGGACCATAAAAACTCGTTCATTTCACTCTGAGGTGGTCCAAATAAAAATACTACCAGCGATGGCAAGTTTACTAGAACAGTTTATTGCGTTTCATTTGTGAAGTTTTAATCGAGGTGATTTTTGTTTAAAGCGAGATTAAAATTTTTGAAGTAGAGCTCGTCCGCTGTGAGCCGCGTCGTCTCTTTGCACCTCTTCATCACAGAGCACAGCACAGCCCTCAGAAAATTGTGTAGACGAACAGATAATCGTGGGAAAAGATTTTATTTGTGCTGCCGGGGAGGGACTTGCACCAGTGAGATTGTAATTAAGTGTGCTCATGCCACACTAAGTCACTGTTGTCAGAGACATGACAGACATAACAGGCAACGCTGCCGATGCAGTGTGTCCGGAAGTACATTTTACTCCACCCCATATCATCTGTTCTTCTCAATGTCTCGCTGAGTGTTTGAACGAAAACAAAGCGGTATAAAATTAACTGGTATCACTGAAAACCACGGTAAAATCAGTGAGGCGCTTAGTGTTCAGTATCTCTGGATATAATTTTCACTGAGTGAGGACTACTTTTTAGGCACGGATGGTGTGTTTGCGATTCACCCTGTGAGATGCATATCGCATCACTACATGTCATTTTTACATCTAGAAGTCTCGATGATCCGCAGGACAAAAATGTGGCAAGAGGTAGAACGAAGGGCAAGAGGCAGTCACTCGGGGTAATTGAGATTTGCAGCACGAAGTATGCATGCGATCTCTGTGCTTGTATGGTGAACTACATTTTGGGCACGGACTTGACATTTGCAAAAAGGCGTGCTAGCTTTGGCAGCGTTGCCTGCTATACTAGAACAAGAGTATACAAAATTCAAGGAGGAGGCGACTGCATGCCGGTGCCGCGGTCGCAGTATGTTTGACCACTCGAGAGCAAAGCAGCTCCACTTGATCGGACCGTGCCTGCGCCAGCGTGTCTCGCGTCACCAGAAGCTGTGGTGAGAACTTCGTACCGTCACGTGCGCTCCGGGGCATATGCTTTCTGTGATCTTATTCGGACATTAAAAGGACTGGTGTTACGATAGTGCCAGGCGGTTGTTCCTTCCTTCCGGCTCAAGCGAGACAGCACACTGAAAGCCATAGTTTTGCTTCTCTTGGCTGCCTTGTGCCATAGCGGGTTCGTTTGAACTTCCAAAGCGAAAACAAACTTGCATATCGCATACCACGCACCGAATGTCTAGCGATACCTGCCTTCGCTCCAGCCCTAAACACGCACTACAGTGAGTGAGGGTAAATTGAAGTGGTAAGGTGGCCATAAATGTGTCATGACAGGTGCTGTGTTACTCGATGAAGCGTTAAGAGATGACGCAACTTGCAGCACGAGAGCTCGACTTTAAAAATCTTTTTCTCGCTTTGAACAAAAACCACCTCAATTAACATTTCAGAAATGAAAGCCATTAAATTGTTCTACTAAACCCGCCATCGTCTGTATTTTGACTTAGGCCACCTCAGGGGTAAATAAAAAAGTGCTTACTTATGTTCCGAAACACAATTTTCTCCAATTTCAGTATTTTAATTCACTTCGGTGCATTCAGTTTCATCAGCTGTACCATCTTTTATTGCTAATAGGAATCAAGGTAGGCAAGAAGGCCACTCTGAGAGGAAGTTGATATTTTTTTAAATGTCAAAATAGTAAATTTTTTAATTTTATTTATACTTAAGACTACTTATATCGTCCAAAAATACACTATCTGAATCATATCAAAAACCAGAATATGTGCAAATGTCATTAAAAGATTTGAGCAGTGTTTTCTAAAAATTTAGATTTTTGATCATTATTGAGGAGTGCCTGGTTTCCCACCTTTCAGAAATTTTCAAACTGACATCACCTCACAAACTTCTTTTTGGCAAAATTATTTTAGCTTAGATAACGCACGCTGGGACCAGCTTGAATGAATTTTCATCAACAAACTGGAGATGGTCGAGTGCAATATGTGGGGCATTTGAAGTGGAGTGACGGATTCATAAATCTCACTTCTGCCCAGTCGTGCTAATTAGAATCTAATTTGTATTCTTGGTACACTGTCTGGCTCTTTCTTGGCACATTAATGTTTGTATGGCAGCCAGAACCAATTTAGGATTGAGGTAATTGAATTTTAATATTTCCTAATGCTTGAATCAAGCTCGTGATCAAAATACTGGATTCAAGCTCCTGACGTACACACCCAAACACTGGTTGCCACCGTTCTCAAGTGAATAACAGTGTAGCAAAGCCTCTGCTATCAGTGCCAAAAATTAACTGTAGACACGCGGAGTTGCTAACCCGGCTGGCCATGGTAACACTTGTATTTTGTTGTTTGGTCATCGCTAGTTTAGAAAAGCTTCACTTTTGGTGAGAGTGGTTTAGAATTACATAGGCCTGATACAGGTAAACTTCAATCTATTGTAAGTGTCCCTATAATGCTAAGTGAACATTTTCACATCACAAAGGCATAAAAAGCAGCAGAGTCCAATATTCATAAACTGTGAATTACAGAACACAGTTTTTAGTCTCTATGTGCAGAATATTAGCTCACACTGCTATGAGTTCATATCCTCCATCGACCACGTTATTATGGGAGTACATTACAGAACCGCAAAAATTATGGGGAATAAGTGACTAGTACTGCTACTGAGAACTTTCCATCGGCTGTGACAAGCTTGAAGTTCTGAAAGGCGCAAAAGACACACACACAGGAAAAAAGAGGAATGACACAAAGAGCGCCTAAATAGGCGCTCTTTGTGTCATCCCTCTTTTTTCCTGTGTGTGTGTCTTTTGCGCCTTTCAGAACTTCAATCATGAACCAACTAGCCCCAAAGCAAGTTCTTCTGTGACAAGCTGGTAATGCAAGACTATGCTCTAATGCTTATTCTGCTGACATAGCGACAACAGTAAAAATAGTTTTTCAGTAACTCTGACCAAAGGGAAGCAGGAATGCTGGGTTTTGTAGTACAATGAGCATTTCACAAAGGCATCTTCTACAATAAATTGGCAAGCAGAAGTCTTCACATCCAAACATTGCTCATTTCAAAAGCAAAGTGTTGAATTGTTTAATGACATCTTATATGCTAAGAAATATATAAGAAAGTTCTAAATGATGCACTGAAGAAATCTTAGCTTTCGCACCTTTTAAAAGCGCAAGAAAGGGCAGTTTCTGGACCAGTGGTTACAGCGGCACTGCTTGTAGGGCGAGCAGCAAAACCATCTGCTGGCATCCTGCATTAAATATGAACACGATGATGTAGGTCATCCTCTGAAAAATGCATACCATCTTTTTATCACCACAAATATCTAACACAATTTAACGTAAACAGGCCTGTTCACATAAATTTACTGCACAGAAGTGCTGTCTAGGAAGCCGCCGCATTTTATTTCATGGGCAGGATTGTAACAGTTAGAATGACATCATTGAAGTGAACTAGATTATATTACAGTGACTCGACCGGGAGGGCGCGTCTACCTTTCCGGGAGCCTGTTACGCTCTGAAAAGCCACCAGACGCGCTGCTGCTCTCTTTAACACTACAGCGCCGCAGCTGAGCCCATTAGGCATCACAGAGCGCGGATAGGCAATGGTCTTTAATGAATGCTTTCGCCTGTTGGAAATGCGTTCTAACAGTGCACTTCATATCCTGGGCCACATTAAAAGAGAGTAGAAGATAGAGCCTGGATGCCAAGAACACTGCGAGGAAGTTGCAGCTGGGGTTGCAGCATTTCATGCCACATCACGCTTGTATTTTTTTACGAAAAGCATTAGCCACGCTAGCACCCAAAGTCGTGAAGAGGCACAGCTTAAATTTTGCCAGTGTAAAACACTGCTTAGTGCACTTTTAATGAACCAGAATTCAGTCCTATCTTTATTTCCTTGATTTCTTGGGTGTACCATCTGTAGAGCACTGCATTTAAATTGAATTGCGTGTGAAAAATTATGGCACAATCAGACATCTTATTTGACAATTAAGTGAAATCAGTTGGATTTACCCTCGATGATTACTTAGATGCTTTTACTCTAATTAATGTTTTTACTACGTGCTGAGGCATCACACACAACAAATATTTGCCGCGGAGGGAGGAGTGATGCTAGCACTGCTTTAGCAGCAAAAGGTGCTAAATTTACCTAATGCCCATCATTTGAAAAGACTGTCTGCATCATCAGGCATAAATTTTAATATGCAGAGTGTTCAGAATTTAGTTTTACAGACTTCTAAAAATATATCTGCACTCAGTGCTGAGTGGTGCGTGCGTGTACTGTGTGATGTCCGTGCACGTTAAAGAACCCGAGGTGGTCGAAATTTCCAGAGCCTTCCACTACGGTGTCCCTCATAGCCCGAGTCGCTTTGGAACGTCAAGCCCCATGAAGCATAAACCATATGGTTCAAATAAAAGAAAAAAATGTTTCCTCTAGTAAAACTAACCACACAAAACAAAGACCATTTATCTTCACAGTACTTCACAAAAAATCTTGGTTGATTGTAAGCGTACGTGACACCAAATAATCATAAGACGCAGTAATCACGCTTTCTCGGTTCCATGTTGCGGCATCGAGTATGGCCGATGCTTAATCACTGCACTGAAGGGGTCATATATTTATAACTTTAGAGGCATATATCATCTTTTCTGACAGCTGTGTGATTCCATGAGAGACCAAACTGCCTAAATATTTCATTTTTAATGTTCTCAAATTATTTTACTTATTATGCACACATTATTCAGTAGGCCAACAGTGAATTTCGCTTTGCGGAAATGCTAACATTTGAGGAGAAAAAATTATAAACGATATCATGGCAGAGGCAGCATTTTCAAGCACAGCTCAATTTCGCTAATTTGCCATGACGTAAGTATCTAGATATAAAAGCCATGATGTATTTCTTATTCGCGCTATATGTACAGGTGAGAAGGAATATATCAAGCTTATTCCCGCCATTTTGAGGAAGTTGTCGCTTACTGGAAAAAATTTCGAACGTGACTCAAGTCTGAAACAAGGTTATTTTCATTTTATTATCCACAGATATATAACACATATCCTCCAGATTTGCACAATTAATAACCATCGAGGTGCTAAAAAAGTATACCAGCCTTCATTGTTGCATAATATTCGGAAGTGCAAGAGGTATTGCCCTAAATCTTGCATTTTTGAATGCAGTAGTGTTTTTCGAATAGAAAGGAAAAGACACTCCATCTCTAATTTTTCCTAAAACTCATGAAACAAGCCTCTAGAAGGAGAAAAAGAAGTGTACGAAAGAACGTGTTGCATTATGTTGTTTCCAACGATGTTTATCCAAGCTCAAAGTTGTAGTTTTTTGAGCATCACCCAGGGGGCCTAAATGAGGGCGTGGAAGCAGCAAACGTTCTCCGCTGCTCTAAATTTTCCCCATATCCCAAGACTGAGGCCTTTTCCATCAAGCGAGAGTGTACCTAATACTTTTTGCGGACTCACAACAATCTGTAACGTAAAGAGAATTCACTAGCACCGCTATTGCTGAGTGCAGGTAAACAATAGTTCTCAATGTAATTTTCTGACTGCACAGTGCACCTATAAGGTTGTGTTTCATTAAAGAAAGCCAACTACATAGTAGAAATGAACGTGGATGTATACAGCATCATTTAAAAGTCAATGTTTTTTTTTAAAACATCCCAATATGTGCTTGCCAGAGGTGCTTTCAAACGACAAAGCGAGGGCCTGCGGACGCACACAGCTTCATACGTGCACTGTGCATTAATATAATTACATACAAAACTTTCCTTTAGATGCATTCCTATGGGCCGCACTCCCAGTTGTTATCTGCACCCGGCAATAACGGCACTAACGAGTCTTGCTTAAGTCACAGGTCAGTGCCTGTTCACAAAAAGTATAAGGTATGCTTTCTCTTGATGGAAAAGGTCTCAGTGTTGGGATCTGACGGAAAATTTAGAGCAGCGGAGGGCGTGTTTACAGCTTCGGTTTGACCCGCGTTGCCAAAACGCTTTAAAATAATCTGGCAACAGTGGTACACCCAGCGCGTCGTCTGCTCTTTTGGTCCTTCGCATCCGCTTGACGTCTTCGGATCGCAGGCCAGTTTTTAGAGGCGCATGAACACGTGATGCGCGGGCCGCGGGCGAACGGACCGTCGTGTGAATCGGCCGTAAGCAGGCACCAACTCGTCCCTTACCACCCAGAGAAGCGCGCAGTGTGAAAAGATCGGGAGAGGAGCGTCAATAAAAGCAGCACATTCCGAAAGGGCTGCATTCCAAGGGCATTCCAAGTCAGCGTGTCAGTAGTAGCAGAGGTGTTTTCAGAAACAAGGAAGGGTGCACTTCTAATTCATGATTTTTCTCTCCTGCTAAAGCCCTTCTTTCACTTTTCTTTCTTGCTTTACACGTCTCCACGTACCGCCATATTGCTGGCTGGACTGGTTTTTGTAGCTGGCGCTAAAATTCATCGCACATGCGCTTTATCTTCCGGCGCTCTAACTTCCTCCATTCACCCCTCTGCATTTGTAGCCCGAACAATGAACACCACACACCATGGAACGGTAAAGAAGGCCTCTTCCTCTTCATGCCTAGCCTCTGCTGCAGACAGCGCGCGACCATCCGGAGTTTTCCTTCTCAAGAAGAATTTGAGGTGTCGTTTGGGTTCGAGACCATTTAGTTGGAAAACAAGCTTTCCGGAAAAGATGACTTACTGGTATCCTCAAGTGGTCAGTTGACAACTTTTGCAGAATAGTAGCACTCTATGCAATATAGCACACATTTTTCAAACGAAAACCCTTGCTCACATTTCCGCATTCTTGTTCGAAAAGGAAGAGCGAAGATGATTTCTTATCTGTATGAGATGGAAGTTGTTGAAAGGACAAAATGAACAGCCAAAAGTTCCAGTGAATCTAAAATTTCTACTGACTCTCCTTGTCTTCCTGTTCGCTTCCTGTACCAGCACTGGTCTCTAGCTTACCCACAATAAATACTCGCTCTCTCTCCTTTTGTGCGCAGAGCATGGCTGCGAACGCGAGGAACAGGTCGAGTCAGGTGCAGTGGTGCACCATAGTACCCTTCGGCAGCTGCCCTTTACATTCGATCTCGAAAGTCGGTGGTAACCTGTGGGGCTTCAGATTCACTGAGATTAAGGGGCGTAACTCTCTCTTCTTTTATAAAAAGAATAAAATGGAAGGCGATTGCCTCACCTTCCCTCTGTTGGCAGAGCAGGGAATTAAAGGCTGTCTGTGAAGGAGAATTATCGTTTCAACTTTCAAAATTCCAGAAAAACTGACTGACAAGAAGTTGCTTTCCGACAAACGCCCTCGTTCACAGACTGGTTTTCACTTCCTGCTCTACCCACGGCCGGGGTTAGCGTGAAGAGAGATGAGTCAGTCGCCCACCATTGTAATCTTTTCAGAAATGTAGAGGGGTGTTCACCTTACTCTGTGCAAACCTGAACTCAAGACTGTTCCCATCAGTTTTTGGAAGACGGGAAAACGCCGGCCCGACGAGAGGCGGAACCGGCCTGGCCGGGCCGGCGGAGGCTGACGCGCTCGGAGCGGAATCGACACATGCTCCTAGTTGCCGCTGGTGTGGTCGGGGTGCGCCGAAGCCGCCGGACGCGTCGGCGGTCAAGCGCCGTTGGAGTCTAGAGGGTCTCGCTGAGGCCAATGTGACGTCGCCGTGCCGCGCGCGCGCGTTAAGGCGCGCTCACACTGGCGGGAAGCTTCCCGCGCCGGCACAGCGTCAACGTCGACGCTGCCTCGCAGCTCCTCGGAATGACGCTCACACTACGCGCGTTTTCTCGCTGCGGTTGTCTTGGAATGTGGAGAGAGGAGGCGCTGAGGGAGGACCCGAACGAGCAGAAAGAGAAGGGGATAGTCACGTGACACTAGAGAAGACTGGAAAGCGCACCCTGCTAGCTCCCCTCCCGTCGCCCTGGCAAAGCAGCCGCCGAGTGCCCCGGCCGGCCGGACGCGCGCAGCCTCCGCCGACGGGGTCACTGAACTGGGACCGACGTACGGTTCACGGTCGGCGCCCATTGGCTGTCCTTAATCACCGGCACGGGAAAAATAGGTACCGAACCCATCGCTCCGCGGGACGGGAGAGCAGGCTGTCCGCGGGAGAAAAACCGGCTTTGGCGGGAAGCGGCACGCGGAAAACGCCCGGCGTTGCGCGTTTTCCCGCTAATGTGAGCGCCCCTTTAAGGCGCGCTCACACTAGCGGGAAGCTTCCCGCAGCGGCACAGCGTCAACGTCGACGCTGCCTCGCAGCTCCTCAGAATGAAGCTCACACTGCGCGCGTTTTCTCGCTGCGGTTGTCTTGGAATGTAGAGAGAGGAGGCGCTGAGGGAGGACCCGAACGAGCAGAAAGAGAAGGGGATAGTCACGTGACACTAGAGAAGACTGGAAAGCGCACCCTTTTCTCGCGTCGTCGTCTTGATCGTCTGCTAGCTCCCCTCCCGTCGCCCTTTCTGTCTCGAGGATGGCTGGTTCGAGCGATGAGCTGTTGGCTACGGTAAACGTACTTATTACTTGTTTGTTCGCTGCTTCTGCACCGTCGCTTCTGCACCGTCTCAAGTAGCATGTCCATGCTGGCAAAGCAGCCGCCGAGTGCCCGGCCGGCCGGCCGGCCGGACGCGCGCAGCCTCCGCCTCCGCCTACGGGGTCACTGAGCTGGGACTGACGTCACGGTTCACGGTCGGCGCCCATTGGCTGTTCTCGTCAGCAACACGGGAAAAATACGTACCAGACCCATCACTCTGCGGGACGGCACAGCAGGCTGTCCGCGGGAGAAAAACCGGCTTGCGCGGGAAGCGGCGCGCGGAAAACGTTCTGCGTTGCGCGTTTTCCGCTAATGTGAGCGCGCCTTTACGTCGACGTATAAACGCGTCCCGCGTACTACCGCGAGGATCCAGCTTTACATCGCTGAGGGCGCTCACCGCTTATGAACAACTTGCTTCAAGGACGCGTTCATGGAACTGCCCTCATCCGACGTGCTTTATAAACAACGTTGGTCACGGCACCATCTTAAAGCTGTAAGTAAAGTAATGAGCCACCTCGTATTTGAGAAATGAAGAAGTACAAAAAGCTTTATCCGTGCAAGTTATGATCAGCAACTGTGGGAGGATATAAACAGCAAAGCTTCCATAAACAGCTTTTTCTTTTTATAAGACATCTTGCTCTAACTTCCACACAGAAGAAAGATGTCCTTTTGGTCAACTAGAACTGTCACGGTTCAGAGTTTACTTCTTAAGAAAAAGAAAACTGCGTTTTTCAGTAAAAAAATTCCCGCTAGCATAGAAATATGGCGCAAGTTCAAACAATGCCGCAGTATTCCTTTGGCCTCCAACATTTCGGTCACGGAACACAAAGTTTCCTCTAGGAGAAATCCCGCAGAGCATTTTTTCCGCCATATTTGGCATAAAAAACAAAACACAGTTCTCAACACTGACAAAAACAATAAAAAAAGGTGCAACTTTCACGAAACAGACTAAACGTCTCGCAGCAGGTATTTCAAGGGTGCAAAGTTATTCCATGCCCGCCAAGAAGGGACAAAATGCGAAGTTACCCCTTCCTTACCCCTTTCTTACACCTATTTTTTTAGAGTGCAGGATCACGAGCTTTCAGGAAGCCTGCGACTCGTGAGAGTACTTTTGAAGTACCTTCGTGTTTATCTTTTCACTTTGTAGGAGACAGAGATTGAGTAATACTGTGGAAGTATGGGGCGTGGCACGGAAACCTAGTGGGCCTATCATTTTGAGGGCCCATTCTCGCAATGCCATTTTCTTAAAGCAACTTTGATGTTCTTTTCGTATTGTGTATTTTAGGGAGAGACTATTGAACTTTGCAGAAACTGGAAGGCGTGCCATGAAGTTTGTAAAGCAACTTGTGTTAGTATGTTTTGAATGGGTGGTGTAAAATGTGAGCTAGGCTCTGGGGTCTTTAAAACCGAGCCCGGAGCCTGGAAAAGATTTCTGGGCTACGGTCAGATATATATGTAATGTATCTTCATCTATGCCAAGTAGGATCCTCCCCTAGTGTTATCCAGTTCCACCTTTTTTTATTAAACCTTTTTGCCCTTTAAATTGTCTCTTGTGCATCATTGTATGTAACGTAATTTTTTTGTATATGAAACTTCAAGTCGTTTTTCCTTAATACCGGCATCTTGATTCGTCGCAAGACCGTCTCTGACGGGGTACCCCTGATGCGAAGAAGATAAATAACCTGCAAGCGGCCAAAAAACTTTACTAACCCAAAGGATCGTAAAATTAAGCGAAACATTAAAATACAAAACGTGGTGTTCAGCAGTAGATGGGTTGCAAAAATCTGAAGTGAGATTTCAGGCGCGGCTCGCTCTGCGAGTAGAAGTTGGGTGCAGCGCTGGTGACTTGTATACCAAGCCTTATGCGCTGCATGCACTTGGCTAGCAGCAGCTTGGCACAGCTTCTTTTCATCTTCCGTCGTGACCGCTACGCTCTGCAGGAGCGTTGCACTTTGCCAACAGTGGCCTGCCAGAGATGATTCTAATCCCTTTACAACGACAGCAAAACACGCCGTAAGAGTGTAGGAAAAAGATGTGACACAATTCGCACCCCATAATTTTCTAGCCTTGCACCCAATTTCAGCGCCCGAAATCGGACGGGGCGGGGCGTCATGGTGAAGGGTGTTTCGCTGTTCACAATAGCGTATTTCTAGATTTCTACCAACCGGATGTAACATCAAAACACCCCTAACAACAAACAACAGTTATCTATGTTAAGTGCCGGAGCAGCCTCGCCGCCCAGGCAGGAAAAGAGATTCAGTTTTCTGCGGCGTGGACGCTTCATTTGCTCCGCGCGCAACGCCAGCCCTCGGCAGCGGCACGCCATTCATCTGCGCTGATTCATGGCGGCCGCAGTGAATAGAGGCCGGCAAACCATGCATCGCTGTCCCAGCTTGCCTCGAGAACGAGAGTGTCTTCCAAACTCCCCATCGCCCTGCAAACCCTCTTCTGGCGCGAGCTACCGACCTCACTATCCACCGTTCCCGCTCGCTAATGTCTTGAGAACGCTCATTTGAAACCTTATCTTCCCCAGCCGCTGTGTCGCGCTAGCTCGGACGCTGGTTCTGCAACCGCTAATGACTATAGCTTACGGCTGCTCCCCTTATTATCCCCGGTAAACGGGAAAGTTCCGTGGTGAACTCTAGGCGACAAAAGGGAGTGCCTCCTTGGGCCACGCAGAGGCGTGATGAGGTGCAAATATTTACCGGGTGTTTTCAGTGAACACATTAAAATTCTTTTAAAATATACATTTTGTGGTAAAATTGTGACTTCTGGGGCACAATATTACCAGTGTTGGCGGACACCAGAAAACTGGCGAATCGTCTTAAGTACTAAGCTGGTTAACTAATTTTTACTAATCAACTTCATAACTAATAGAATTAGGCGCCTAGTTGCATTAAAAAATTTGTAGCCGATCGTTAGTAATAGCCATTTCTGTCTTTAGAATTTCGAAAACGCGATTACCTTCGCCGCTGTGGCTCGACAAAGTTTGGCTTCATCGTGCGAAATTACATGCGCTTTCGAAAGCATGCAGGCAAAGCAACCCCACCAGTGCACGTAACTAGTCGAAAAACCCAAATTTTGTCGAGCCAGAGCGTTAAGAGTAATCGAGTTTTCGAAATTCTAAAAACTGATATGGCTCTTACTGATGACCAGCTACAAATTTCTAATTGCTACTAGGCGCCTAACTCTAACTGTTAAAAAGCTAATTATTAAAAATTAGCTCCCCCGCCGCGGTGGATCAGTGGTTAGGGCGCTCGACTACTGATCCGGAGTTCCCGGGTTCGAAACCGACCGCGGCGGCTGCGTTTTTATGGAGGAAAAACGCTAAGGCGCCCGTGTGCTGTGCGATGTCAGTGCACGTTAAAGATCCCCAGGTGGTCGAAATTATTCCGGAGCCCTCCACTACGGACCTATTTGTTCCTCTCTTCTTTCACTTCCTCCTTTATCCCTCCCCTTACGGCGCGGTTCAGGTGTCCAACGATATATGAGACAGATACTGCGCCATTTCCTTTCCACCAAAAACCAATTACTATTATTATTATTAAAAATTAGCTAACCAGCTTACTCCTTAAGACGATTCACCGATTTTCCGGTACCCGCCAACACTGGTGATACTATGCCGCAAAAGCAATATTTTTACCGAACAAGCCTACTTTTGAAAATTTTTGAAAGTATTCGCTGAAACATCTGTTATGTTGCACGTTAAATCGACTGATGCAACTGTAAAACACTTAGTTGTTTTACAGTTTCATGTTGCGAATTAATGGATAAACGACTATAAAAAATCGGTTTACTTGTGCTCGGATTACATAATCGTAATAGGTTGTCTAGAGTGGGCACTCCCGCTGTTTCTAACCAACCAATAGAGACACCATATTTAATAACCTGCGTTCTACGCTCGACTACTAACGGTGCATATTTATTTAGCATTAGTAACGCTGAGGAGAACAAGGCAGGGATGGTCTGGTTGAAACTTATATAAAAATTTCCCACGGACATCAGAAAAATATACGAAGTTATGGATTTGGAACTCCTGTTATGTGTATGCCATTGTGCGTTTTTCTTCTACTAATATTTAGAAACAACATATTATTGTTTAACAACAAAACGTCTCAACGAATGTCCATCCTAATAAAGAGAATGCTTGCACTGTCATGATTGCAATTATCGCTTTTTCTTACTAAATGAGCTGCGGTCTGCAACCTACAGCTCGCTTCTTTTGGATTGTACGGTATAGATGTGCAATTATTCTAGTACCGCACGGTATCATACTTTTCTTCGCATACAAGAGGTTCTGGTTTGAACACGACACAAATTCAGCTGAGTAGTTTGAGTTTAGGCTACGTCGGGACAATCAGGAGTTGTGACTATGTACAATACTTTCCTTCACTCTCTAAATTTCACTAGGTACACAAATATAACATTGCTCAAATTAGAACCGGTGAAGTGAAGACGCTGGAGGCGAGCGGTCATCACGGCCGATAACCTTTATTGTGTCCCCCTACCCTAGCACAAAAAAAAAAAACGCCGTGATTTCTGTTTTGTTCTTTGTTCGTTCGGAAACTCTTACTTGACGAAGTTTCCGGTCGGTACCATCAGTGTTCGTAGAGTGCCAGAGGGATACTTTTTGAAGCAGACTGCATACCTCGGCGTTTTAACCTCTAGCTATGTGCACTAACCAGTTGAACCGCAAAGCAGTTACTAATACGGACAAGTTCAGGAAAGGATATAATGATAAAGCTTCGCTCCCTGTGTTTAAAGTTGAATTTCTTAACAAACTGGTCGTGCGGTTCATCAGATGAAGCAATACAATATTCTATATTTTCCGTGAAATTTTGAAACAGGATGGCAAGAGTGCACACTAAGAATGGGTATGAGCTCTCTGCTGTCATTTTGACATCTTGGCTTTCACTAGACTTTCATATGACCTCTCTTGATTTCGCTTCAGAAGATTATCTTTCATGTGGAGAAAAAAAGGCACGCTTTCAATATATTATGAACTTAAAATTGAAAAATGAAGACATTTGCATATTTCAGGAAAGTATGCGTGATAAGTGGATGGTATTACTTGCAGATACAAAATAGGAGTCAAGCGGAATGAGTGAGTGAGAACGGACTCAGGCCATCATACATTTATTGCTTGTAAAAAGCTACCGCACAGTAGCGTGGACAGGGAAGCCGCAATGTCTTGATTTATCACTAAACTCGAATGGGGACACGTAGAACTGGCAATCTCGGGCATCAGTTGGCAGATCTGCAAGGTCAGTGGAAGAGTATCAGACAGTCAAATTGGTGGAAAGCGTTATCAAGGCTGCGCGAAAAAAATACCTTAATGGAAATTTCGAAGCAGTGCGCCAGTTTTCTCTATTAAGAAAACCGCACGTCGCCCGTTTACAGCCCGTTGTGAAAGCACTAGACATTACTTGACAGGGAAGGCTGGTCCCGGAAATCTTCAGAAAATATTCTTGCGATGTCTCCTCAAAACTTTGAAGCCACTTGTTGGCTCAAATGTGGCATTAATATTCGTTATGAATCATCTGGTAATTTTGTGTTAGGAAACAAAATGCGTTTGGCATTAATAATCGCCACTCTGGCCTGCTACATACGAACGCCCAGAGTAGATGAACAATGCCCGGCTCATAAAACCTAAATGAACACTCTCCACAAGAGTGCGGCAGTGGTGCAAGCCCGATGTCAGCACTATTGCTCCAGCACACGTGTTCGGAGAAATCCCCCCTAAGCGTCGAGAAATGCCCCCTAAAGCTGATGCGGCCGTGCGCAATGAACTGCGTGCCCGATTGATTTCTATGAAAACCGTTGATAAGACTTCCGCCACATTACTGAACATAAGGTGTGAAAGAGGTGATCTAGAACGGTGTGCGTACTTCAGCAGATTCGTTGTTCCCGAAAAAATAGGCTTACTTCAACATCACATTAATTACTCAAGAAAACAGGCTCATAAAGGAGACTTGTGACAGAGCTCCAAAACCAGGCATAACTTGCGTCTTTCTACGAACGACTGCATCTTACGCTTTCAGAACGGTGATATCGGGTTTTGGTTTCGGTTCTTTGCGGAATCAAAAGCCGTACAAATAAGTTCTCTAACGGCATAACACGGCTTATTCTACTGACCACCTGCAGTAGGTCTCAGGTGCATATCTCGTCATATATTGTTCAGGTAGCCCTTAGTGCGAAGAAATGACCATTCGACGCTACATAATCGGCTACCTTGCTAGTCAAAAGGCCAGGCACGACCACAGCTTCTGCCCTTTGTCGCTTCCAACGTTCACGTGCATAAGCGGCTTCAATCATTCGGCGATTCTCGGTCTGCTTCGAACGGTGACCAGCGGCTCATCCTGTAACGCGCACTGCTGCGTCTTTCCTGCTGCGAAGCAAGCAACGTTTTGGTCAAGTGAGCACCTGCGAACGCCACTTGCACGGTCCGGTGTGTGTGGTACGACACTCTCCTACTAGAGCGTGACCCTTCTACCTCTATCCTACCACCTTCTTATGCGCTTTCCTGCTGATGGTTTTCGAGGCTTCGACAGTGTAAAAGCACCTCCGGCTAATTCAAAAGCAGTCCAATTTGGGCTTTTCAAAAAGCCGATCCTATTCATTTTTCTTTTTGGCACTACGGGCTTCATAGATAGAAAGACCTCTCAGTATGAATAATAAATGTACACCAAATTGCACTGACATCGTTGGTTTAGTATTGTCTCAATCCTAGATCGGCGCCGTCGAGCAGTAGGTCGGCTCAATAGGATCGACATTTAAGGAGGTTTCAGCGGTTTGCAGAGAACTTCGTTGTATTCGGCACATGACTGATCCTGTCCACCACTCCGGCCGACTAATTAGTGACATCGTGGTCATCGCGAAAGAGGTATCTATAGCAGCTCTTCAGTGCAAAAATAAAGAGACTCTGCGCTTTCCGAACATAACTTACGGCACCTGATGTAAAGAATTACCGAAGAAGCTTGCCTACGCCATAGTTAAAATATTCGATGAGAGCCGTTATTGGTCGGATTTCTGACGCGAAGGCGACGGGTGGTTAGACCTGAGCTGATATGTTCTACAGTCTGACTTGTGTGTGCGTGTGCGTGTGCGTGTGCGCGTGTGCGTGTGTTCGTGTGTTCGTGTGTGCGTGTGCGTGTGTGTGTGTGTGTGTGTGCGCGCGTGTGTGCGCGTGTGTGTGTGTGTGCGTGCGTGCGTGTGTGCGTGCGTGCGTGCGTGCGTGTGTGTGCGTGCGTGCGTGTGTGTGTGTGTGTGTGTGTGTGTGTGTGTGTGTGTGTGTGTTTGCGTGTGTGTGTGTGTGTGATACGGGCGGTTGCAGTAGTTCTGGATAATAGAGATGATGCGTGGGTAAGCGCAACGGTGGATCTAAATGTCATCATGAAAAAAAACGCAGGCAATCTTAAAACAGTCCAAAAAGACCACGGCTGTTTACAGTATAATAAAGTGACGCTTTGAAGGCAGAAAACAAATACATCTGTATGGGGCAGGTGGCGACAGAAGGGACGCAAAAGAAGCGTGAAAAGCGGTATCTGGAGTGGACTGGAGTTGATTTGACAGGCACTCTCAGGTTACTAGGAGCAACACAGCACTATAACTAACGTTGTAAGTAGTAAGAGCTGTACTTTGCCAATGCTCAAATGTGGAGTGAAACATGGCGGCCGAAGAAACAGGCTGAAATTATGTTGAAGATACGGCACCAAGCTAAAGAAAAGCAAATGCCAACTGTAACGTCTAGGGGCAGGAGGAGAACAGAGTGGAACTGGGAACTAAGGGGAACAGTAACATCCTAGCTGAAAGCAGCAGACAAAAACAGACAGGGAGATGACATTCAGTGGGAATTAAAAATTACCGATGTTCCCCTGAACTAATGATGGGATCACAAGAGAACCGGAGAAGAGGGCGGCAGAGCGTCATGACTGTAGAGGAGATTAGAAAGTTTGCGTGGACAATTAACGTTCATTAGAAGTCAATGGGAAAAGCCTTTGTCCTGCAGTTCAAGTATTTAGTGCGATAACAATGATGACTAAGGTTATCGTGTTATAATAACTTAAGTAGGAAACTTATACCATCAACTTGAGAGCTACTTTGGTGACTGTGAAAGTGCAGTAACGGCATGTTCTCTGTCTCGAGTCCTTAATCTCAGGCTACAGCCACACTGATCATTTATGATTAGTACTGGGCACAGAACGGTATTGATTTCTTCCTGTTTTCTTCTTTGCTGCAAGTTTCTCGTGTTAGAATAGATGCACGGCGGTTCTTGCCAACCGACGTCAACCGACGTCAAACGATGTCAACCGACGTCGTCCCAACTATTGCTGGTAAGCATGAAATTCACTACGACACGTATCAAAATACATGTGACTTCTGGCCTTTATAAAGTTGCAGTCAGATGAGTATATGATGGGTGCTGGTGCCGCTAGGCATATTTCCTTGGATCCTTCAGTACTGAAGCCATGGTCGGGCTCAAACTCCTTACCCGATCGTGAAAAATCCTAGGTTGGTGGCAAGAATGCATTTCAGCAATAAATCCACGCACTAAGAAGAAAACGAAGAAAATGAACGCAATACTGTCGCAATCCATAATAATCTGAAGACGCTGCAAGCAATCGTGGTATTTCATTTCTGCGGCTGTACGTTTTACTAGCTTTCTTTTCTTAATGTGCCTTGTACATTTAATTCTGGTTTAGTCTTGAAAGCTCTACGTATATAAAAATTTGCAAAAAGTCGATCACAGTCACGTCTCTTCCTGTTACAGTTTGTGTAGCATGAATTAACAATCCGACTTGGTATGTCACTATAGCATGAACCAGATAAAATGAATAATCTCTTCACTCTAAAGATGCACAAAATGTTGCGGTTCTCCCGAACCTGAGATAATGAAAGTGTGCAATGTACCTAAACGACATATTAACTTTGATTGTCATGATGTAATTCCGCATTAACTTCGCCTCATGTAATGTACTGGTCTGGGACTTTTGAGGTAAAATAAATAAATAAGAACACTTTTAGGAAACGAGGCATAGCATTCAGCGCATCTAATGCTTTTCTTCACCAAGCAGTTACCTTCATTCGGCAATCAGCTGGATATCTTCACGTAGAATATTCAGAAGACACCGACGTCACATGCACACGGTACAGTTAAAAATTCTGGCGTCTCACCATCAATCTGTATCTTCTTCATCCCGACAGCCTTGTAGGGGCCGGCCAATCTCTCCCTGTTGTATTGAACTGCCTTGTCGCCTTTGCAAGTCCACCTTACTTCCACACCGGAGTAACTGCGCGGACCAGAGTGGTCCCATTGAAGCAGCGCAGTACGACCTTTCGCGGTGACTGTGACTCCTGTTATGGAGGATGGGCCTGAAAACATGAATTTCTCAAAATGTTATTTGCGATATGGCCACACAGTGCAGCCGGAGTATATTTCCTTAGAACGTAGAGCTAGGCGTCTAACACTACTACGCGCCAACACTCGTCTGCAGTATAAATATGCACCTAAAGATACGACAGTTACATAAAACTAACCATGGCTTGTCGCTGGAATAAGATCTCCAGAGCTTATAGCTGGGAAGAAAAGATGTTTGTCAAATATATTGGTACTTTTTGCATTTCGGGAATGCGCAAGCTCCCACACGTGCGAACTTGCGTATCGGGGAAACAATTCAGGTCACTTGGCTGCAAAATATACAAGTCAATCGCTGTATCTTCTGCGTTCCGGTTTTGATTTAAAGTAACACTCACATGCGGAACCACCTATGGTCCACCTATAGCATAGTAAATGAATATAAACAATCCCTGCGACTTAAACACGGACTGCGTTCAGTAGATAGAGAGCAAGTGTCAAATGTACAGAAAATTTACATCGGGTAATAAAGATACGAAGGCGCCAAGACCCTCTCCAAACCTACTTAGAAAAAGACAAGCACTTCGTACGTGACAATAGCTTTTATTGAGAATTGTACTCATAATATCGACCTTTTGTTGAGCTGTGAAAACGTTTTGAAATAGTGCAGGGTAGATAGGTTTGTTATTGTTTTCGATTCCTTGTTTTCTACAGACTGCTGCTGTAAAAATAGCATATTTTGCGTGAAATTATTGTGTTGGAGTAATGATCTCATGCACATCTTACTTTACCTATCGTAAAGTGTACTCATCTTGTCCATTTCCCCCACCTACACCACACTCACCCAAAATTGTACGCAGGAACATTTGATAGGTGCGCCCATATCCCCACATTCACGCACAATACACGGACATGCTCAGATAAACTGAACCACTTAAAGCCGCACGACGCGGCGCTGGGGCAGTCGGAGGTGCCGCTGGCCAGCGGCACCCTAGGGTAGCAGGTAGTGATGGTCGTCATCGCCTAAGTGTCGTCGGAAGCTACTGGAGTACTGGACCTAGGACCTCACCCACAGTCGACTCCGGTCTCCTATTTTGCAGTAAAAGTTTTGTGGCGAAAGCTACATTGGCCACGAACTTGCGATTTTGCTGTCAGACTCCTGAGGAGGAGACAAAGAGCCGTTGCCTAGCAACAGCTGCAGCTGGCGGACGCCGCGTGCTCGCCGCGCCATCTGGCATGAGGTCACACCGCGCGCCTCGCCGCGGAGTGGCTCTTACCAGCCCTTTCTCTTACCCGGTTAACCGCTAACTATCGTATTTCGGTGGCGCTTCCTATGGGACCCACTGATACCTGCGCACACTCACTGAATAAAAAAAGAACCTGTGTCGAGGCTGGGAATCGAACCACGGCCTTTGGCGGAGACGCTACCACTCCGCCATGACGGCCCACGGTTTCATCATGAATAAAGGCGCAACTAGGGATTGCATAGGTTTCATATATTAACTCTCCTATCCAGAAGTCGCCGCGCTTTCGCAGCGTATATCGTGGCCTCACAGAGCTAGGCCAACAGCAAGTTTTATTCTCGTTCTCTCTCTCGCATAACTAATGCACTGCATGTTTTGCGCGCAATCGCTGCTGATAATTGTGAATGCTATCAGCCACACTTTTCTTTAACAGAAGTTCGAATGGTTTTTGAGAATTCGAAGTTATTCAAGAATTCGATTCTACGAACCTTCTTCTAGGTAAAGCATGCAAAGTAGTTTTGCGCTAGTATTTAAAATGGCAAAGTATTCCCAGATTAAAACCGTGACAATGTTCAAGCTTCTCCTCTGCGCGACAGATTAGTGGGGGAGAACTCATGGTGACGTCATTGTTGCCGAAATTTCAGAAGCCCGCTGCCTTCGTCTACATGCTGCCGTGCGTCTTCCTAAACAGCCAAAAAATGCTTCACGAGCGTCACCTTCGACAGGATTTGTTTCCTTCCTTGAAACAACCATTTCTTCGCTGAAAACTTAGCGCCTCCGTGCGTGACGTCACCATTGCTGCCTCTGCCTGCTGCTGTGCACTGCAGAGAATCCTTTTTCCGAAGTTTCTTTAGTCGGCAATTACGCCACCATTCCAAATACTAGCGCAAAAATAGTCCGCGTGCTTTAGTTGCAAGTTTGAGACATTCGGCTCATTAAAACTCATTGAATTGTGAAAAATCTGCAGATTCTCTTCAACGTGGATGCATATAAGAAGGAATATAAAGCGCCATTTTTTGAATATCCAGACTGCTATACCACTTAGTGTATAAAAAGCCAACAAAAAGTGTTTCCGGATGAATTGGAGCACGAAAATAACCACGCGTGATAACAAAATTTGGAGGGGCTCCTTAAGCTCCGCCTTAAGGATTGGCCCCGTCAGCGTAATGGGTTAATTCCAATACATGCGGAAATTAAGTCTCTACTTTACATTTATAGATCCGTGGGAGTCCTCTTACCCCTCCTGGCGCGGCAGTCCAGCCGTTAGGGGATGCGCTACTCACCTTGATAGCAGTTCCTCCCAGCGGTGGGCCATGTGTGACCCAAGTTGTTGATTCCTAGCGACCAATCTTTCATTTAACAGCCACCTGCCAAGGTAGGCAGGTTGCGATGACGCCGCCAAGTGACGTGACCGAGGTGGCCCACCTGCTTCCCAGATTGTTTTCTTGAGACCATCTTCCATGACGATACGCGTTATGTTTCGCTCACAATGCTGACGCCGACTATGCTGACACCGGATTTACTGGGAACGGGGCCTATTACGCTATCGCGCCAAAAGGCTTCTCGGCTCGGTTTGCTCGATTAAGGATCGTAGAAACTTGTGTTTGGGCTACCCTCTGAATGGTGGCAGTTTTGCTAGAATTAATTCTTGTGGCTTATAGCGTTATACGACCACGCGAGTTACAGGTATAAATTTAATATAAACGCTGTTGACTACGCTCTCTAGCCCGGAAACTGTGCTTAACGATGCGCTTTGTTTCATTTTTAAATGCTTCATAGAGGGAAGCTGCCTAATCTGCCAACCTATGTTCTATCGCGTTTTTACCGCTTGAAATTTTAGAGTGGAGTTCTTAGGCGCCCGTCCCCGCGTTCCCCGTCGTAGTGAGTGTCGCCGGCGCAAGAGGCCACCTGCCAAGGCGAGTGCCGTGACAGGGGTGGCAGGCGGCGTGTGATTAGCTGCGCTCAAATTTCGCAATACCGACTGAGTTGTGATCGTATGTAATTTTTTAAATAATAGTTTACCACCCCACGCAGTGAACATAGCCCCAAATTTTCAACCTTGCTTTGGAAAAAGAAAAGGCATTCATTAGGCGAGTAATTACGGCGTATTTGCCTTTCAAACAAAACAAAATGATCTGTTCGACATTTGTTAGCTTAAACTTTCTTGACGACAGTGACACGTCAGAGAATATACATAAGACCGAAGCCGATATTTAGGGCAATACCTGTGTGCTCCTCACCTGTAGTGGACCATTGTTCAAACTTCAGAACCAGAGGGAGCCAAAAAATGAAAACATGCATTCTGCATATTCTGTGATAATTACCTGTTACCGGTGAACTGACCAGGATAGTGCGCCCTTCTCCGCACCCGTAGCTATTGCAGCACCGAAGGGATGCATAGTCCAGTGACTTGTCTCTGTGAGTCACTCTTACGTAGCCACTAGTTTGTGCCACAGTGCTCCCGTATTTCACGGTCACATCGCAGTTAGAGGATGCGTTGCAGGTCCTCCACGGTTCATTTCGATTGAACCTGTACTGCAAATCAAAAATGAACGGCATAGAGAATTGTTTAAACCAGAAAGATTTAGCTTTAGGAATTTATTCTTGCCAAGAATGACACTAGAATTGGTTTCCGTCTCTTCAGAAAATGCGTTCAAAATAACGCATGTGTATAGAAAGAATAAAATTATTCTTTTGACAAAGATGATTGGCAGTATTTTCATCATAATGATTTTACCAGAAATGAATGCGGCTACATGACGCAGTCTTTTACCCGCAAAAATAGAATAAGACAAAAATATATATAACAGTGCCACTTCTGCGGACGCGGAGCTAGAGATGTTTCTTGAGAGAACCGAGAATTCTCTTAAGCAGAAGAAAAAAATTCTTTTTTTGAGCATTTTTTTGTGTACCATATTAGAAATTACCTGATTTTTTACTGAGTTTTTCTAATGACTTTTTTAATGTTGTTGCAGGTCACCAAGATTAATGCGCAATCATGTCCAGAGTTTTGTTAAGTACTACTTGTTGCGCGTGCTTGTGTTTTGTTTCCCGCACCGGACGACTGATTCGGAGCAGGGGCGCCACGTGAATGGATCTGGGGACCACCACCAGCTAAAGCTAGCTTTTTGAAAGGAAGCTCATAAAAATCAAATTGCGAGCTTTGTAATTTAAGGAAGGAATCAAACAAAAACGAAGTGAATAACATGAACCCGCATTTCACTCTCAGGCTTAACACATGTAACATAACAGAAGGTGGCTTTGACGGGCAGGTAACTTCATCTTCAGTGCAAGGCATAGAACAGCGCTAGCAAATGACAACTTTATCATCCATTACTGTTCCTCTTCACTGCCGGCGATCGCCGGCTATCTTAATGCACTGTTGCTTGTCCTAGTGCATGACGCCCGGTATCCTCAAAGCACCGAGGAAAAGATACAGGCTTTAAAAAAACAAGTCTTGTAACAGACGGACTTGTCTCCACTTTTCTGACTTGAAGATCTTGTAGATCTTTCGGGCGTGGCCCCATGAAGGTTGCACACCACCCAAAATGCCTTGAAGCTCAGGTAAAATGACCCGATTCTTAATGCAGTAGGTAAAGATCCTGGCATGGCAAGTTGAAACTGCGATCAGATTCGTGCAAGAGACCGAGGAAAAGATACAGGCTTTCAAAAAACAAGCCGCCATCTTAACGGAGTTCATCTGGCAGCAGGCAAGGCTTCACCTTCCCAGGAGACCAAAGAAAAGCACTTCTCCGTGTCAGGTCACCAAGGTGGGCAACGATAAACTTCCCTCCAATCTATTGGACACTTTGCAGCTAGGCCCAAAGTACAGCTTTCAGCCAGCAGCCTGCAGACCTCAATTCCTTGGGATGGTACGAAATGTCGCCGCGCGAGCCAGTGTACAGCACCGGGAGAGAGCATTAGGGGACGGAGTGGACGCCGTTATCCGCTGTGTGAGTGAAAGACCTTGTAGTAATCCGCCGTTGAAGCGCGTTGTAAAAACTTAAAGAGACGCCGATCTTTCTGTCATTGAGGCTGGAAAAGAAGTAGGCTTTGTTTTTATACCCAACGGCCTTATGCGAACAAAATCAGAGCAAGGTATTGAAAAGAATTTTAAACCAATCAAATTTCGTCCCAACAAGCAGAAGCAGGTTGCTTTAAAATTACTAGAGGATCTGAATTTAGAATTTGTGCGGAAGCTGGTAAACTCAGCGAAAAAAGGAGTTTTAAACGTTTTTTTCACTTGCAGAACCCAGAAACCTGAGTTTCCCTTACGTGTTATTGTATCGAAAAAAGGGACATGGCAAACCCATGTGTCTAAATTTCTGCAACATTCCTTGAAACACATTTCTGTGGACGAGCCTTTTCTTATTAAGAACTCTGATTCAGTTTTAACTGAAATGAGGTCTGGATTAGACAAAACACCATGTGCGTTCTCCAAAAATGTAGAAAACCTGTACTACTCTGTTCCCCACGATGGCCTCTTTACGGCCATTCGTGCGAGCATGAATGATTTTGATTACCTAATGTTACAGAATGCTATTGGAATTACCAGTGAACATTTTATATCTTTGCTTGAGTTTTATCTGCAATCAACTGTCATTGATTTTAACCAGAAGTTTTATCTGCAAAGAACTGGAATTTGCATTGGCTCATCTATAGCCTCCATTTTAACTGACATCTTTTTAGCCTTTATTGACCAGCGTATTTGTGCGCAGTTAAACCGGACACCTGTCAGACGGGTGTTCCGCTTTGTTGACGATTACATTAATATTTTTGACCCGCCTACCTCTTTAACTTTGACGAAGCGGTTGCTGATGTTCTTAACATTTTGAGAGACAATTCCCAAGGCCTCACTTTCACTTGGGAACTGCCGCAAGGGGGCAAGATCCAGTTTCTGGACGTTCAGTTTGATTTTACTGGCGTAAATCATGTGGGTTGGGTGTATAACCCCCTCTCCAAGAAAAGTCTCATGCCGTTCAGCAGTGCCCATTCTAAACTGGTGAAACGAAGTATTGCCACGACGTGCTTGCACGCCGCTCTCTCTAAATCATGTGATCACTGTGTGCAGGCTGGGTTTGACAAGCAACTTCAGAGATTAAACAACGCTGGTTATCCCTGCCTTGTCATAACCGCTATTTGTGAAGCCTTGCTGCGGAAGACTAAGCTCTCTTTGAGCGGTGCTTTATCAAGCAAGCAGCGAAATAAGAGACATGTGGCGGTGATTCCGTATTTGCACAAAATAGCGCACAACATCAAGAATATAGGGGGTCGTTATGGTGTGAATATGGTGTTTTCAGCACCATGTAAGATTGGAAAAATATGCTCCAGGATGGAAAAACGACCCGCGAGGCGTGCTTCAAGCATAGGCAGCGTTATACGGACTGCAGGTTAAAAGCCATCTATGAGATACCACTTAAGTGTGGGCGGGTCTACATCGGGCAGACCGGCAGTTGTTTCAATGACAGAGCGATTGAGCATAAACGTACAATAAAGAACAATGAAAGGGGAAACCTTCCTGATCACTGCAGAGATTTATAGATTGCGGACCGGTGCTGGAAGAGGCAAAGTTTATCGGCAGAGGCAGTGAGTGAGTTGAAAGCGAAGTTATAGAAGCATTTCACATACAGAAAGGTGGGCCCACGTGCATAAGCACTTCGTCGGTCAAACTCAGCGGGCAGGAACAGGATTTTTTAGATGGTCATGTGTAGATCTAGTCATTTAATCTTGCTGTCATGTTCGTAAATTTTTCATGCCTTGCTATGTGAGTAGCAATTCTCTTTCTTTTATGCATAAATGTAATCTTTTTCTGTACATATATTTTTTTCTTGTTAGTTTGTCCTGGCTATAATAACGCACTATTGTTGATAATGTACTCGCGTATAAAGGTGGTGTTTTCTGCAATAAATTTAGTTTGTAGTAGGAGCTCTTTCTGTCTCTGCGTCTTCCTGTGTTCGTTCCCTTGCGCCATTCAACTTTATGTATGGGCAGGTGTTAGGGACCTAGATCCACAATTTTCTATTTTGATCATTTACGTGGCCATTGCTTTAACTTCCTGAGCGCTTATTTTTATAAGAGATCACCATTGCTAAGTAAAACTCTAGTTTGGGCGAGTTGGTTCATGTTGAAAGAAAAACTGGTAATGGCGCAAGAAACGGGGACACAGAAGGCACACAAAAGACAGGACTGACGCCAACTTACAACTGGGGTTTATTGCACCTAGCCTGCCTTTTGTACCACAACCAAGCCATATCAACAAATGCGTAAACGTTGTACATATCAAACGGCAATTTATGCGAACACTGGCAACAAAGTAACGCTGATCACTACAGAATCTAATCTACACAGAGCTTGGGAAACCAACTTCTTTTCTGGCCAGCACAAATAATAACAACATCATCCAAGGGGCATGACAAGTCCACACTATCAATTTATGAAACGCGTGAAGAAGGCGAAAAAGAGCACGTGGTTTTCACGTGGTTTTATCTCATTGTCGTTCAATTCGTGCTCTTTTTCGCCTTCTTCACGCGTTTCATAAATTGATAGTGTGGACTTGTCATGCCCCTTGGATGGTGTTGTTATTATTTGTGCTGGCCAGAAAAGAAGTTGGTTTCCCAAGCTCTGTGTAGATTAGATTCTGTAGTGATCAGCGTTACTTTGTTGCCAGTGTTCGCATAAATTGCCGTTTGATATGTACAACGTTTACGCATTTGTTGATATGGCTTGGTTGTGGTACAAAAGGCAGGCTAGGTGCAATAAACCGCAGTTGTAAGTTGGCGTCAGTCCTGTCTTTTGTGTGCCTTCTGTGTCCCCGTTTATTGCGCCATTACCAGTTTTTCTTTCACCATTGCTAAGCTTGGTCTACGCTACATACGGGCCATATGTTCGCTTCTTCATATCACATCTGAATTTTATAGGTATAGTGGTAGTGCATTACAATGCGCTCGACCTGATCGTAATTTTTGTACACACTTAAAACTCACTAGGTCTTGCTCCAAGCATAGTGCGAATGAAAACCTGTTTAGAAGAGCGTGCAGTCTGGGTAGCTGCTGATGCATCATGCAAAGGGATTGGCGTGAAAAACAAAGACAGAGGACAGCGGAGGAGACACATAAGACAATTACCGTCCGATATGTGTCTGTAATGGTCGCATATGCCTCCTCCGTTGTCCTTTGTTTTCAATTTCGCGCTAATTTCTTTTTAATAATGGAAACAAGCTTAATTTAAATTTGGTATTCTAGCGATCAGAACCACGATGCACACAAGAAAACTTGGCAAAGGGATATAAATAATGTGAGAGATAGAGATAATATAGTTGAAGAAAAGGCAGGGAGGTTAACCAGTGTGCTTAGTGGTTGGCTACCAAGCACGAGGGAAAGAGCAGAGGGGCATAAAAAGAAAAAGAAGACAAATGCGGTCTGCAGCTAGAACACCACGCTGAGATACGAGCGCTGATAGTCAGGACTCAGGAGTAAAGGCCTGCACACCTAGAGGGCTCTCCAGCTCTGCAACCTCATTATGACACAGCGTCCGTCTTTCACCGCCAAACAAAGAGCAGTGACATGGCAAGCAGACTGTTCAATGCCAAGCAAGACTGTTTGCCATTGCAGCTAATAATGGCGATTGTAAAGTGAGACAACCTGAATTCTCGAAGCGATGAGACTGTGGATGCCAATGTAGCCACTACTAGATTGCTGCAAGGGCCGGAATGATCGCGCCCAGAACCTGCAGTGCATTTTGTGCAGCTGGCATGTGCAATCTAGAAACCATGACACTCATGTGTTCACAAGTGTCTTCATGATGACAATAACTTGCCTGTATTCGACGTGGACTGGTTCCCGGTATAGTGCCCGACCATCAATAGGGTCAGGGTAATGGGTGCGTGGGGTCTGCTCCGTTATTGGAGGATTGCAGTGCTTTGGTAGTGGTGGCGAAGTACCTTGTGGGCCGAGGCATTTGAAAAGGCTGGGGACAAGCTTGGCTGCACCGCACCGGCTTGGTCACTGCAACAACCGTCCCTGCTTCGTCAGTCATATGGATCTAGTCCTTTAGAGTGGCATGTGAATGGGATAAGTAAGTGGCAGAAATATATCGACCATTCATTCCAATGACCAATCGACTCTGAGAAGATCTTCGACGAGGGTGAGGACGTCGTTGCACCTTAGCGCCGCCCTCTCTGTGCGTGGAATTGTCTCTTGTCATTTGTTTAAGTATAGCAAATTTCCTTTTCAGGCGAGAACAGTCATTTGAGGCTGCGTCATGAGGTCCATGGAAGGTCGCGCACTTCAGGACAGTTGCCAAGCAGGCATCACACTGTGCGGCTCAGAGAACCGTGGGCACAAGATGGAGAAATTGCAATCCTTACTCACAAGCCCACTCCTCATGATTTTCGGCTCTGGAGAGGCTTCCCATTAAGCACGTTGCAATGCAATTAGCTTGGAAAAGGAGCTTGATGCACTTTGTCCTCCCAAAGCGCCGAGATTGCAGTATTGCTTCGCCTTCTGTAGCTGGTCGGATCAAAATGGACAGTTCGGAGTCACAGATGGCCACATCGACATCGTAAATAACACCTGCCGCAGTGCCGCTGCCCTCAAGAACATGGGAATGAACATTGATGCTGTCAAGCATTTTGATATTGCTCAGTCTTTCAAGCACGTTCCGCTGCGTGACACTGATGGCGACGACATTCCAGCAATTCACCCTCACGTCTTTAAACGCTCCTCTAGGAACACATGCGGGGATTTCCTGTTGTGGTTGAGAATATTGGTAGGTGTCTCTCGCACAAACAGTATACAGTATGTGCTGGTCCTGCTCGCTCTGTGGTGATTGTGGAGGTACTCGACGACGACGAGTCCTCACGTTTGCGCAGTCTTCGTTTTGCCTTCTTGCTCAGCATTCTGATGAAGCCGTCGTCAGTAAAGATCTCATCGCAACCGGTCGAGTAGAGCACGCTGCCCTGGATACTTGCGTCGCTCAGGTGATAGATATTTCCTGTGGGCGGTGGCAGCTGATCCCCAGGGCTCCGCAAAAATTCCAATAGCGTCCACTTCCATTACCATCCCCAAAAAGGAAACAGCGCTTCCATTTTTATGTCTCAAACTAGGAAAAACTGAACAGGTGAAGGGAGAGGTCTGCACGCACAAAACAACATAAGGCAACGTCTCTTTGTAATGCTTTCTTCCTTCTCGTACCGACTTAAGCAGAAATGTAGCTTCTTTTTCACTTTGCCATTCCTTAGTGCTACGCCCTGGCCTTTTTTCACTTCATTGATAATTTCTTGTTCCCTGTTGGCCTTTGTGAAGCACACCTTTAGTAATATGCAATAATTTCCAGTAGTACCTGGAAATGGGGTCCTTTGCCTGCATCGCTCCAGCAAGGAACTCGCCATTGTTGCGTCTGCAAGGGACGACTGCCAGCGAACACATACTCCTTATCCAGCTCCACAGTGTCACTTGTGATGCTTAACACTGTGCTACTGTAGGCTTGCACCACTGCTTGAAGCCGCTGTCGCCACCTGTCCGGCAAACATCGAACACGCTGACCTTGAGTTACGCTACTGCGGCACTTTGTTGAATTCATGACCTCTCAGGCATGTTAGTTTATTCCTTACAGCAGGATAGTAGTCAGCCTTATCTACATTGTGCTTATCTCCAACAAAGTTACCTCCGTGTACAGATGCCAAGAGATGCCCTTCGGTAATGTAATGAAGGAACACGCCAATGTTTATAGCGCTGAGTTTAAAACAAATCCCAGCGGCACCGAGCTGCGGTCCTGGTACATACAATTCGTTGTCTGTTACCTAGCCTTACATGATCACAGGTTTTGAACTAGCAGAATTAGAAGTAATATCACGCAAGATCAAATAACCTTTAGTCATTTTGACGTGGTATCTTGAAACGAGAAAAACTGCAAATTATTTTTGGAGCCTTATGAGCTACTGTCACTCAGATAGAAAAGGTAACTGGTGCAAAAGGGTTGCCTCTTTTACATCGGATGCGTTTTTAATACTACAGCATTACGCCCACATAGAAGGCGAACTTCCAATTTATTTTTTGACCAGCACACTTGCGAATAACGGTTGCAGTCAAAATGCACTTCCTCTCTTGTTAAGGCTGCCAGTGTGTCACACGTGATAGGAAGTTGGAAATAGAAGCATGAACTAAAGAGGTTTGGAGAAGACAACGAGGATGACGATAAGCATGACGTGTATTAATCCAATAATATACATGAAGAAGAATAATTCGATGAGGTGGGAAGTGGTGATTGGTGGAGAAGAGGTGACGATGATGATTACGACAAGGATGACGTGTACCAACGCCAAGGTATTAAAAGCTCGAGGGACAGCGTGGCACAGGGGGGAATAAAAGAGAAGCGGAGGTTCCGACTGGTCAGGAACACGTCGGCTGGAAGATAGCAATGCCGGCTACTGCTCCGGTGATATAGAGTTCTACGGCGTAGCACCGTGGATTTCCTGCCATTCCTGAGCCCGTTCCATGGAGTCAACGGCTGACGCAACCACCTGCTACGGCCAGGGGTGCCTCCAGCGCTGTTGCCACCCATCCTGGTGGTGCCCCCAACGCCAACATCACCAGCACGTCGCCACGGGTAGTTGGACTGGGACCAAAGTACAACGCGCCAACGACGTCGCCAGCGACTCCAGCCTGAGCACTTCGAACTCCACCTCGACGCCGGCTACCTGGATGCCACTGACTGGACCCATGCAAGGCTTCATCAGAACCGAACCGTGAGCATAGACGCCGAATGCTAGTAGACCGGGTGTTCTTGGTTCGTGTGTATTGGTAGTCTTTGTTTTGTGTTTTGTTAGTTTTGTGTGCTAGTGCATGTGGGACGTTAGATGTAATAAATGTGCGTGTGTGTGGGTACCCATGCCGCCTAGTCCATTATTTCGGCCCGAGTGTTCTTCGGGGATCCGCGACACAGTGTGCGCCGGCCGTTCAGCCATAAATCTTCCTAAATATCAACATATCTCTTCTCCCCATAATCATGAACTACGCTACATATAAGGCAGCGCATCGCTGAAATTGCTTTTTGGTCGTTCGAGGCGCTAAGGGTAGCGCCTGTGGTTTTATTCAGACTTATCAGACTCCTTTTTTTTCATCCAACGCGAAAATTCCTTTTTAATTTCCGTATGAAATGAAAGTATGGCCTACTTTCGGGTATTTATGTCTTCTGTAGTTAACCACTGCAAGTGCTCTTTTTTCTAGCTTTTGGCTTCACTAAGCATTTCTTTGCTCGGTCACTCATTTCAGCCGTCGTCCTTAATATGTGCCTAGTTTTTATTAAGGAATTTTTCTACTCTTATCATGCTGAAAGTGACTGCATATTTCCAAGGCAAGCAATTTTGCAAGTACGCCCTACATTCCTAGGACCGCGCCACCCTAAGGTGCACAAGGATGACTTAAGAATACCGCAACACTTCAACGCTCACTGTTAAACATTATGTTTGGATTAACATTGATTGATGTATCACATTGTTATCTATTTATTTGGTTGCCTAAAACTTCCTGCATTTAACATGCGATTGCCTCTTCAGAGATGCGACGGTATGACTAACTGTAACATACTAGGAGACCAGGCTCGTCGTATGGGTGGTAATGACGAAAAACTGGAGGGAACCCTTAAGCTCTATCTTAAGGGTATGACGGGGTAGGGCAATTGGTTAATTCTCTGTTTGTAGAAGGTCACTCTACTTTACAGCAGTAGATCCCTGGGAATACTCATACCCCTTCTGGCGCAGTGGTGCATCCTTTAAGCGATGCGCCACTGCGCTTCGATGTCAAGTGCTCCCAGTGGTGGGTTTTGTGCGACTCAGGTTGCTCTTCCCGAGCGACCAATTCTTAATGTAACTGCCACCTGCCAAGGTGAGCAGTTTTATCACTGTCCGGTGGCGCCTCTAGGTAGCCAACGGACCCAACTGCCTACTAGGTTGCTCTCGGGCGCCACCTGCCAGAGCCATTCCCGTGGTTTTTCGCTCAAAGCGCCAACACCGCCAACGCCCACACCGGATGTTTCAGTGAAAGGGGCCTATAGTGCTTTGGCGTTAAAAATAAATTTTATGTGGAGGTGTTTTGAATGCGCAAGTAGATTATGGTAGGACTAGAGGTGACCTCAATGCCAAGTTATTTTCATCTAACCACAACCCTCAGTCAAGGAGAACTCCAGCCTGATATTCAGTTTGCATTCTCTCGCCTTAAGCACACGCACATAGTAGCGTTAAAAGAAGACATAGGAAGGAAAGAGCCGCGTGAGTGAGGTTTTCAGTGCCTTCACATACCGTGGATACATGCCTCCATTCAATGAAGTTTGTTAATAATACTACTACTACTAATAATAATAATGATAATTGGTTTTTGGGGAAAGAAAATGGCGCAGTATCTGTTCCCGAATCGGGATTTCATAACTCCAGTAAATATTGTCGTCGTTGAATGCTTTTAGGATGTCATAGAAATCTTCAGCCCAAAATATTTTTCTGCGCGCCGAAAAACCTTGGGACAACTCAGCCGTTTACGCTTATATTTTCCTTGTTTTCTATGGTAAAGCTTTCAAAATGAATTTTCCGAAGCCATCATTTTTTCGTTGGCTCTAAGTCGACGATATACACAGATCGCGGCGCTCGGCCTAAAAATATTATTTTTTTCTTTTTGGAAGCGTTCCGCAACACTCATCGCTCACAGTGTCGCTCTTCTCGTTATTTATTATTCTAAACAAATGAAATCATGAATTGTCGCAATAAAATTACTCTGAAGGCTTTAAATACTGCCCGCAGGGTTCTTGTAAAAAAATGTTCGAGCTGGAAGCGAATAAGGATGCACGTAAGCTGATTTACTCCGTCCACGGTTTTGATTGCGGAGCTCAAATTTGGCGAAAACGTTATTCAATAATGCCGCACATCAAACAGAGCAAAAATCCGAGTGCGCTCATTTACTTACGTTTACAGAGTTCGACGTCAAGAAAAAGCCAAATCATGATCATATCACTCCGTATCCTACGGAGATGCTCAGTTCCGTAGGGCGCTTTGCAAAGGTCGTATTTTGTGTATATTGTCCAAAGCTACGACAGCGGGTACTAGAGACATGGAGTGCATCATAGCGCTTGGTCAATAACCATTCGCACTTCTCAGTGTACTGGTCGTGTTTGGCTGCAATGGTACAAGTTTCCTTCGCATTTTTATTTTCTCCAGCTAGCTCTTGATGCCACAGAGAGTTAGTCATATGCTCTGTTCGTATCTGTACAAGCGTTTTCTAGCTCTCAGCGAAGTACTTTATGGAAGTTTTTTCCTCTTCAGCCAGTAATACTTTTCGTAATTACTAATGTTATGACTTGTTTTTATAAATATATCTTACGGGTACATTCACACAAGAAAAAAAACATTTTTGCGTATCTCTAAGGTTTTTAGAAACAATCGTAGTCAGAAATATAAATACACAAAACTCACTAGACGATTCCGACATTCCGCATGCGACCTTTCAGTCCAGCTCTCGAGGTATCGGCAACGGCCACAAGGCGCAGGTTCCTCGTTTTGCCAACAGGCATGGACGTTCTCGGCGCACCCGCCAAAGAGGGAGCACTTGTACCGTCCGCCTCGCTTATTCCTCATAGCGAGCATGTAGAGAGCGGACGCAAGAGGGAACAGTACCGCACGTCTTCCAGACTCCGAGACCAGGCTCACTCTAATGAGCTCGCGGATCACTGAGCAGCCGCTTTTCATCACGCGGCTCCTGTCTCGACGTCATAGCCTAATTATTACTGACCAGCCGACAGCCGCGGTTCCAACGCAGCGATGGACTCAAAATTACTGTGCTGCAACCTGAGTAATTCACAATGTCAGATTTGAGCAGTTAATGTGGCCGTAGGTGCCCTTTCAAGTCGTGTCGGTGCACATTGGTACGGTTGGCCATTTATTTTCGCCGCTCCTCTTCTATAGATCGCAAGGCATTTCGTCATTGACCAATGAGAACCGTGCGCCAAATTGCATAGTGAACAATGGCCGCCGTGATTTCTATCTTAGTTAAGCTCATTAAGGCATCACTTCAGCGAAAAATGAAGTGTACCCTTATCTAAATATCTCGTATATATGTGTCACATGTGTCTAGTTCATACCAGATTATAGAATATATGTCATACGTGCCCACATATGCGATAAGTTCCCATATGTCATATTTGTCATACGTGTCTCGCATCTTAATCTTTTGGGACAGAGAAACGGTGGGCTGTAATTGAAAAGATAGGAACGATGAAGTAGCTGCCATACAATTTAGGAAACTAAAAAAGCACACACGTACCATGCACAACTGGATTCGAGCCGACATTCTCTACATTCGCAGCGCAAAACACTAACCACTCCTCCACAACTGCCACTTTTTTTCTGTATTACAATGAAATAGTGCCTAAAGAAAAGTATGTCGCAAATGTAGAGGATGTGGAGGCTGTGGTGTAAGCATCCCCCATAACTGTCACATAACAGTCTTGTGTAATTTTTGTATGACAAAACTCATGCTGTCCTTTCCATTACTTAGAAACTGGAGCGTAAGATGTGAGGTGACGTGGTTATTCGCCTGGTTTAAAGAACGGAACTAGAGAACTGGTCTTTCACTTATACTGTGAATCTTGATGTGCACTGCGATAAGCAACAACAAATGGTTTTTGGTGAAAGGAAATGGCGCAGTATCTGTCTCATATATCGTTGGACACCTGAACCGCACAGTAAGAGAAGGGATAAAGGAGGGAGTGAAAGAAGAAGTGAAGAAAGAGGTGCCGTAGTGGAGGGCCCCGGAATAATTTCGACCACCTCGGGAGCTTTAACGTGCACTGACATCGCACAGCACACGGGCGCCTTAGCTTTTTGCCTCCATAAAAACGCACCCGCCGCGGTCGTGTTCGAACCCGGGAACTCCGGATCAGTAGCCGAGCGCCCTAACCACTGAGCCACCGCGGCGGGGTGCGATAAGCATTAAAACATATTTTGCGCACTGCACAAAAATTTTTCGCCACACCAGGAGCTCTGCCAAGGAAATACGCCAGTTATTCGTTCCGTAGCTTTACAGCGGCGCAACATAGCAGGGAATGCCGTATTTACCTGCCAACTAAACGTGTATCGAAGCACATTGAAAACGCCGAACGATATAGAGCTTGGGTAACCGGTGTTCAAAGCAAGATAGAGGGTGCAAACAGAAAAACAAGGAGAAAATTGTGTGAAACAGGCCAACCATTTTTTTTTCTTTTTCATGCTCCGGTGCGCATTCCTTATTTGGTTTTTGGTCGCTACATTTCAACGCGGTTCACGAAACGCGCGCGGCTGTACAAGAGGAGTTCATGAACGGCGATATTCCCAGGAGGTAGACGTAGGCTGATACGATGCACATCGGATTCCTGTCTGCACACGAGTGCCACGTACGTGTTTTCACCCGCGACATGTTCAGCCGAAACATTCGCAACGCGTATGAACTCGTAGAGTCCATTTGAGTTCATACCAAACACATCTCTGACACAAACTCGTATGAAATATATGTTCATAAGAAGCACGTTTCTCCGGACATGCATCTTATATGACTTCTTACGATACACATTTGTGACACATATGACCTCGTAGAAGCATATGTGTTGATATGCGCCACATATCATGATAAATATAACTCCTATGCTGCCCATATGAGCTCATACGACACATATTTGTGCCACATATAGATCATAACACATATGAAATCATCAAAGATTTTTCGATAGAGATATAAGTACTTTTCCAGTAAGCAGTTCTATATCTTAGGCTCTGTATACAATGAGTTGCCGTCGATTCAACAACAACCCCCTACGTCCCACCACACCTCTCTCGCTTCTCCATTCTCCTCCAGTTTCCTCTTTCCGCTCTTACGTCTACAAGGGGCATTAATTTCTTTTCTGTGTAAAAATGAATGTCTTACAGGTCATAAATGAATGTCATGAATCACGCCTTCACCGCAGCGTTTTTTTTTTTGGTCTCTGCGTCTGCGCCCCACAGCGTCTTTTACTTACGGCCTCTTGGGCTGCGCAGAAATCATGGCATTTTCGCACCGTGGCTCTCAGCCCAACCTACCACGCTGACACGATTACCTCACCAGCTCGGTGTTTCCACAAAGGATATCCATATGCTCGCGTTGCCCTCCGAGAAGAAAATAAACGAAGTTGCACAGTAAAGCTTGCCACCGAATTCACTGCTTAGAAAGTAGTAACATGCAAACAGCCTTTTTTGTCCTGTGGAAAGATCTCTTAGGGCAAGACGGGGAGGGGAATAAATGGACGATTAAAAGCGGACTAAAATTCACTAAGCGAAAAAAAGATTGTGTCGAATAACAGCAACCAGATCTGCAGGAAAACGCTTTAGGCGTATTGCATCATCAAGACAGTGCACAGAAGTGTGCGCAAACCTTCCGTAGCTCTGCAATCAACAGAGATAACGTATAAAGAAAAGAGCCTATCGCTTGCAAAGATACTATTCGCGTCGTTTGTTATCTGTTTTTTGTTCAACTTCTTTGAGCGCTTTTCTCTGGATATATGAAATGTTTTCTACTAAACCGTCAGTTGTCAGCCCTCGTGACGGCTGCTCTCAGTGGCCTTCGTTTTTATAGCGCTAAAAGCGCAAGATGTATTTCACCAACAAGCTCAATACACAATATTGTCTCTCACAGCCTGAGTCTCTTTGGGACGTTAAGCCCCATACAATCCAAACGCACTAATGTGGAGGTAGTACAGTTTTTAGCGTTGGCACCGAGATCAAATTTAAAGCAGGACGTGTTGTATACCTTTAAACTGATTCAATTGATATTACCACCAGTGGTATTTTCCTTCTGGTTTGCACACATTAGTGTATTCTGAGAAAAATACCGCTATATTCTGTCCGATTAACAAATAGAGCAGTGGTGGTGTCGAAATAAGCAGTACAACAAATTACTCTGTCTAAACTTATCAGTAGAGTGCGGTGCACAAAAAGAGTGAAATTATTGTTGATCGATAAGTGGCCTAGTGTAAACAGGCATCTTTAGCGCACAATAGAAGTTCGGAACACTTATCTTCTTCAACACTTTCCTCCACTGGGTCCCCTCCTTTTGATAGTTTACTTACCTCAAGGTAATCTACGCTGCTGTTCGTGCACCTCCAGTAGATGAAGCATGTGCTGACATCGTCTTGAATGTTGAGTCCCTTTTCGATATAAACCAGCGGAACTGCAGTGAGAATGTCGCAATACCGTTTTGTAGAACATTTGTCTGTTGGCCTTCGCTCACATCGTCACGTTGTTAAAAAATCCAGACTTGCCAGTTTACCGAATCAGGCAAATTTGACAATTGCTCAAAACAAAAAAACACGGCATTTGTGGTTCAGAATTCTGCAATGAGTTCTGTTTGATAGGCTCGATGGCTTGTGTGGGTGTGTATGGCCATCAGCTGTACCAATTGCTGTGCTTGAACGTAAACTTAAATAGCCACTTGTATACCATCTTCTGCTGCCAACAGCGACATACCGGTTCTAAAATTTTGATGCAAACAAAATTATCTCGGAGGAATAAACGATAATTGTTGTGAGTTAGAAAGAATAACTTCAGCACCCATCAGTCAACATATATCAAAACAAAAAGATCATATTGCAATTAAGGGGTGCGACACTCCTGCTTTCAAGCTCGCACCTCGGTGGCGTTGGCTAGAGTGCAGTGAAGACTGATCAGCATAACTTGTGCCCCGTCCATGTTTTCAGGAGAAAGATTAAGCTTTTCTGAATCATTCCAAATCAGCAGGTGGAAATGGGCTAAGTAACGTTTTCAGCTTTGCTTTGCACCGCAGACGCATCATATATTACTTCAAATTCCGGCAGTGTTTTTTTTTAATCTGCTTTGTTCTTTCTGGCATCGAATTATTTAAATGTTCACAGAAAAAAAAGCTGCGTTCACCCGCGGCATGTTGCAAGTGAACGCGCAGTATACTCACGGTTAGACCACGTCTTGACTGACGATGTTGCTTCTGGCCCTAACACTTCCTTTCCAGCCGAGTCAATAAACACTGCCTGTACTTCAATCCTTACTGTGCTGTCAGGTTTAAGCCCTGCTACGTTCACTATCCTTTCATTGGTGTAAACCAAGACACATCCGGTTACGTTTATCGGACAGTACCGCACCCGGAAGCCGTTGAAGAGGCGTACATCACTATGAGGAAACAGCCAGGCCAACTCGAAAGAACTTGTGCCCGTGGCTTCGGCGCGGCTGATCGACGGTTTCGGGATTACTGAAAAGAAGATATGAGTTGAGTTAGGAATAGAATAACGGTAGACTGGGTGAGTTGGTAAAAATTCAGGACAGTTGAACAGCGCAAACGAACAAGAGGCAGTAGGATAAAGGCCAACCCTGCCGCTCTGTTCTCCCTTCTCCTACTCTGTCCTGTTCGTTAGAGCTCTTCAACTATCAATAATTGTAAGGAACACAAGCAATGCAGCCCCCATTCTCGAGCAAATCGTCAAAAAACTGGAAGTTTTAACTTGCTGAAGTGTGGCTTACAAATCGTAGCTTATCAACTCATCGAACAGCCTGGGTCAGCCGAGGTGGCTCATTGGCTTTGACATTCACCATCTGTTCATAAAGTTGTAGGCTCTATCTTGGCTGCTGCGGCCGTATTTCGATAGAGGCGAAATGCAAACACGACAATGTGCTAAATTAAAATGTAATCTAGAGCCTTCCGCTGCGGCCTCTCACATAGCCGATGTGCCTCTTCGGGGCGTTTAATCCACAATAGTCTATTTTAATCAAAGGTGGGGAGAAAATTAGCTTCTTCTGCGGCCTAGCTGCGGCGTGACTACAAGAAAGTTTTGCGGAAGCGCATACACGACGTAAGCGAGTACAGGGTGTTGCTTTCTTGCCGCTTCGTTTGTGCCTTTCCTTGAAAGGTCCTTGAAACTCGTCAAATATTCTTCAGACCTAGCTTTCTGCAAGTATCACCTTGTATTTTCCCGCACTGGATACTCTTTAGAGTTTCATTACTGCTCAGTTCTACGTTGTGACTTTTGCGTCAGATCGGATCGTAAACAAAATGCAGGAAGTGTTGTCGACTTAAACGAGAGACTATTTTAAGCTCTGGCTTATACAGCTTGCTATGGTCCACAATGCTTTTCTTGAACTATCAGTATTGATTTCATTATTAAATTTCCTTCCAACTTTTCATTATTGTATAGCTGAGTACGTAACGAAGCCTGTATACGTAGCAAATAATTATGTGGAGCCGTAAGATCTTACGTTTGAAACTTTTAATTGAACCATCTGTATCTAAGTTGTCGGCGCTGTGAGTCAATAAAATGAGTCGGTAAATAAATATTTCAAATGGTCAGGACCACAGCTGTGGGTTGAAATAGTATAGACACCAAATTTCCGGTTCGTGTTAGCGTAATACATTAGTACAGATGGATCACAATCATGTGTTTGCTTACGGCCGGTAAATAGATAATTTGAAATTGAAATCCTTCGTTATCCTATTTCGGTTTTAAAATCCGAACGATGGCTATGACATCTAAGGCTCGTATAGCTCGCGCGAGGCAACAAAAACTGCGCGTTAATAGTTCCGTCGTCTCTCCAGTTCACTACAATGCTAATACCAGCGTGCCTCAAAAGCTTCAATGAGAATTATTACAAAAGCAGCAATGATACTGCAGTTTGTTTATTCCTCATGCAACCTTTACTGATCTTTGACGTCGCAGTGCTCTTTAAACCGAAGCCACATGGGAGAAATATTCGACTACAAAATATTTAGCAGTCGCAAGCGAATACCAAAGGCTGATCCATGTATCATCGCAAAGGAGTTAACGTACTACCGAAATTTCTTGCTTGAGAAGTTAGCGTTTCATTTTCGAAGAACTTTCTGAATCTCCAATTTGCTTCTTGGTTAGACGTCAAGGCTGAAATTTTCGAACAGATGCTTGAAGTGGATGGCGACTTGCTGTCATTGCAGCAGCACTCCAACTGCGTCCTGACAGCCTAGTGGCCGTCATAGGGCAAATGAAGACAAAGGAGAACATCCAGGAAGCAGACAACCTCTGGTAGATGGATGTCACAGAATGCGTGTCAGTGGGAAGAGAACGTAACCAAAGGCGTAGACTTATTTTGTGAAACGAGAGCAAGGAACTCGCTAGCATAGCTTAACAAGACTAGCGCTAAACCCGGCCGAGTATAAAAAGCCCTGCGAGAGGCCTTTCATCTGCAGTGTACGTGTCATCGGCGCTGGTAGTGGCGCCAACGTTATGAAAGCGAACTGCACATTATATTCCCTATACTCTCATGGCCTTAGAATAGCGTAATGTTTTGTTTCGTGTGCACTGGTGTGCAATGCCCATCAGCGCGCCCGAGCCGAATTTGATCGTCTTAGTCATACCCTTATGGCGTCATACCCTGAAGGTGGAGCCTAAATGTCCTCTCAAATTTTTCTGTCAGCATATATTATTGAATTTTCCTTCAATTCTGTGTGCATTGGTGGAAGTAATCTGTACAATACTTGTCAAAAGAAGGTTTTACTAGCCAAACTCCGCCAGTGAAATGTTCAAAGTTCATATGTATTCGACGGAAACAGACAACATGCAAATGCTCTACGCAATAACGCATATAGATTAAATCTTTGTTTTTCCAGAGGTTTTTTGGGTAAGAGAAAAAAGTACTGGACAAAATGTAAGATTTGCTGATAGGTTAAGCTTCAACTGATATCAAATATATCAGTCACTTAATGCCACATTAATTTTGCGACGGTGACTAATGCGAAAGAGAAATTGTTTCGATTTACAAATTTATTTGCTGCAAACATTACACAATGCAGTAACTTATCGAGATGTTTTTCGCTGCACAAGACAGAACCCTTCTACCTGTTCTGAAGGGTTCGAATTTCTTTAGCAAAGCATAATTTGACTGCTCATGGCAGTAAACTTTATCAACAGATGTGAACTCCATTCCTCCAATCGCATCTTTCGGTAATCCAGGATTCTGGCAGTCATCCAGAAAGAGCTATGGCGACTGTGCGGAGTGTAACAGCCAATTAAAACTGAAATCCTGATTGCTCCTGTTTTCACTCAAGCAGTACTCTCGGGCAGCAAAAGAACTCCTGCATTTCAAAAGCTGTGCTACTTACATATAATCTGGAGTCGCACGTGACCATCTGAAGGACCGAGACCATTGTAGACGAGAGAGATTTACTTTTTACCATTCAGTGGTCTAGCATTATTATCTGTTATCCTAGAACATTATCAATCTTATCTTTTCAGGATACGGAAGATTGGAGATATAATAGCATCGGTAAACTGGCTCACCAACGCTTTTCCTCGCGGGCTTTTACCTCGCCGTTTGTAACGTGTCATATTTACTCGCGTGCAATGATTATTAGAAGGACGTCTTTGCCACGTCTTTCAAATAAGCGTATATGTTCTTCACAGACCATAGTGCGTCTCTCTTTCGTTCCCCCTTTTATGTGGCACGGAAACCATGCTCAGCAAAATGACGGGAGGAAAGCACTCTTACGGCATGCTGCTTTTCTGTTGTATTAACGCCATTCACTTCTACAAGTTATTGCTCATATCTTAAGCCCGAAATGTATGCGGTGGCCAAAACATTTCGGAGCTGTGCTGCAGCTATGCTGTTATTTGTTCTCTTCGTGGCCTGCGGGTGCGTAGATGTTGAATTGAAGGGTAAAAACGAAACAAATAAAGCACGGCATGGTCAAAAATTCTTGTTTTGTTTTCAGTGGTAACGAACTATTGCTTCAAATTTCCACGGTCAAGCCTAAGAAAGGAATCGTTCGCGCAATTCGGACCCTTTTGTAGAATTAGATCAAGAACACCCACTTACTAACAGTTGCTCCCACTATAACAAATCGCTAAATCAAATTTCTGCACGACTCAAAACTGGAACTGCAGCAAGTGACCCCTAGATAGTCATAAAATGAGGCCTTTTATTGCCGGAATTCAGCTGCAAAGGTCTCTCGGGTTCTTTGCAGGCTTGCAAAGCAAGTCTGCACAGCAAGCCTTTTCAAATCCGCTGTTCACATTGCAAGCAACTAAACACACGGTTGACGAACCATTTCTCGGCTCCTGCTGAAAGTTTAACAGCAGTGAGGGGCGTAAACATGCAACGAGGAAGGAAAAAATCGATGAAATCACAAGGAGAAAGTTCACAGCCCATTTCGTACTTGCTCCTGTTTCAACCGCACTTCGCTGGGTGTCTAGGATGTTTAACATAATGTCCCCAATTTTTAAAAATAGGTGTTTTGATCGAGAAGAGCAGTTCTTCGGTATAGCAATTTCGGTGATGTTGTGCACGAGAATAAATCTTATCATCACCAGCCTGAGTACGCTTACTTCAGGGCAAATGCCTCTCCCATGTCCTTTCATTTAAACCTGTCCTTTGCAAGCTGCGCCCACTGTATCCCTGCAAACTTCTTCATCTCATCCACCTACCTAAATTTCTGCCGCCTTCACTTAGAATCCACTCCGTTACCCTTAAGGACCAGCGGTTATCTTGCCTTCGCAGTACATGCCCCGCCCAAGCCCGTTTCTTCCTCTCTATTTCGACTAGTATGTCATTAACCTGCATTTGTTCCCTCAGCCACTCTGCCCGCTTCCTGTCTTTTAACGTTACACCTATCAATTTTCTTTCCATGTCTCGCTGTGTTGTTCTCAACTTAAGCTGAACACTTTTCGTCAGCCTCCACGCTTCTGCCTCGTAGGTGAGTACCGGTAAGATATAGCTGGTGTACACTTTTTCTCTTGAGGGGTATTCGTAAACTGCCATTCATCATCTCAGGGAACCTGCGATATGCGCTCCGCCCCATTCTTATCTTTCTAGTTATTTCTCTGTCATGATCCGGATCAGCTGCCACTGCCTGCCCTAATTAGACGTATTCATTTATCACTTCCAGCACCTCGTTACCAATTGTGAACTGCTGTTTCCTTGATAGACTGTTGAAGACTTCTTATGGTTTTCCAACATGTTAATTTTTATATCCACCGTTCTGCTCTGCCGAACGCATTGAACAAGATTCAGAGTTCAGCCCTGACTGACTCAGCAAAGCCGTAATGTCATGAGCGAATGGAAAATTATTTAGGTATTGTCCATTAACTCTTATCTCCAAATGTTCCCAATTCAGGCCTCGGAATACCTCCTGAGAAGAGGCGGTGAATAGCATTGGCGAGATTCTGTCTCCCTGCTTGACGCCCTTCCTTATTGGAATTATATTGCTGACTTTATTAAGGATTATAGTAACTGTGCAGGTGCTATACATATCTTCCAGTATTTTAACATAAGGCTCTTCTACCCCCTGATTACGCAATTCCTAGATGGTTGCTAAGGTTTTCGCTGAGTCAAATGCTTCCTCGTAATCAATGAAGGCTATATATAGGGGTTGGTTATATTCTGCGCATTTCTCTACGACCTCATTATTAGTGTTTATTTTTCCGACTCCTTGCGTTTGTTTTCTTATGAATTAAGAACTCTCGCATTCTTTCAAGCTTCTGGTACAGTCTAGGTCAAAAGGCGTTGCGTATACAGGGCGGCTAGCATTTCTAGCACAATTTCCTCTCCGTTTTTCAACACATATGCCGTTACCTGATGCTCAGCAGCTTCTTTTGCTCTTTGCATTGCTCCTAAGGCTTTCTTTACTTACTATTTGATTTCTGGCGGAATGACGCACTCATGTGTGCTACTGTCACTCACATTAACGCTCTGATTGCATTGGCTCCCGTATATATTTCTGCAGAACCATTCGACTACTTTAACTATCCTATCTATATTGCTAATCACATTGCTCTCCTTGAATCCTAACACCTACATCTTGTTTTTTACCTTCGCCTTGTTTCCTCTTTACCGCTTTCAGGCTACCTCCGTTCTTTAGAGAATTTTACATCCTCTCCATATTAAACTTCCTTATGTCGGCTACCTTGCGCTAACTGGGGCACTGATTATCTGATAACAATAGCTGAGATTTCAGCAATTATTTTTCGGCTGCCTATTTATTGAGATTTTGGCGGCCGACCGTTCGTAGTAGCAATATCAAGTTTCAGAATTTTGAAAAGCGAAAGCGCACCGCACTCCTACGAGCACTCCTACCGCACTCCTAAAGCGCACGCGCGCCTACGAGCGCGCGTCAGAAATCGGCGCGCCTCCCAAGTGCTTTCTGTACGTCGCCGCTTGCGGTTAGGCGCTGCGTAAGCAGCACGTGACATCCGAACCGTTATTTTACGCGGCTTCTTTGGCGTGGCTGGCGTTCTCAGTGGCCGCACGGTTTCGCTTGCGGCCGTGTGCGACCGCAGAATGTTCTGCACTGCAGCCGCGAGGAGAGTGGCATAATTGAAGATCTAACTGACATAGATATTACTTACGGTGGACCGCCAGCTTCTAAATAAAAGAAGCCTTTCAGTAATGATTAAAATGTCAGCTTTTCTGTATTAGATAACCATTCTGCTAGTTAGAGTTAGCACGTCTTAAATGTATTTTAATGCGCTGCAACGCTGAGGATGCTCTACCCAAAAAAAGGCGCTTTCGTAATGCAAAAACTTATTCTTAACAGTAGATCACAGCCCCAATTAAAAGCTCTGCACAGCTTTCTCAGTTTCCGAAAAAATCGGCTTTTTTTCTAAACTGTATGAAACATTGATTAGAAGTAAGGACTACAAATCCAAAGGCGCTCGTGGGCAAACTGGCTCACTGCAGCAAAGATAAATGGGGCGGCCACTGACATTCTCAGCATGTATACGCACCACAGCTAACCTTTGTGACGATTCAAATATCCGTGTATGCCTTCAAAATGCAGCAATGAAAGGTCTTTGACCTTTCCATAAGCTTTAGCACCTCATGCTTACCCTGTGGTGGAGTGCGTAGCGCTGTTTTCACAGCTTTGCTGCAGTTTTCTACAGAACAACCTTCCAGACGTACTTCGTAGTATCCCCAGGCTTGGAGGTTGGTAACCACGAAGCTTTGCGTCGTAGTCGTGTGCTTTCCGTCAAATTTTTCGCTAGAAAAAACACGAAAGTCATCCCTGCCCTGGAAAAGAAAAATAATTTTTATTGCGAAGGCAAAATCTCTGTGACACAGAACCTCCTCATAGCGGCACAACTTTGATATGTCGAGTCTGAAGGCCGTACTTAACTACCTTGTCTGCAAGTGCCTCATGTCACGTGCCGGACAACATTTGCTGCCCAGCTTATTTGTCGACAAGATTTTAAATCGGTGCGAATAGGTCATGTCAGAACCAGAAGAGTTCTGATGGTACCTTAGTCAAGCAGAAAATCAGAAACGTTAACTTAGCCAAAATGTGCCGCTATTGGTAATAATTTCTATTAGAAAACCGCTCCACTTCAGAGCATAATAAGGACGACGAGCAGAAAAGTATGATTGATCGACTAAGATATAACAAAGCGGAAGCTTGCATTATATTGTATTGATTCTGGGGCTGTTCAGTGCAAAGGACCAATAAACACTCAGTACAAAGAGGTGTGAAGGACATGGACAATAGATGAAAACAACCACGTTCCAGCATGCTCAAAATTTTGACTTGCTGACACCAATTATGAAGACAGAAGGAAAATTTACACACGAACTAGCTTACTTGCCCAAATGCGATGTATGTGCGCTAACACGTCACATTAAAATTCGCTTTCGGATCGAGGATAGAGTTTCAGCGTGAGGATTCTGACAAAGATAGGCAAAATTGGTGATTGGGGACCAATCGGTGATTGGGGGCTTAGTGGGAGTTCGCGGGTTCGAATCCGACCGCGGCGGCTGCGTTTTTATGGAGGAAAAACGCTAAGGCGCCCGTGTGCTGTGCGATGTCAGTGCACGTTAAAGATCCCCAGGTGGTCTAAATTATTCCGGAGCCCTCCACTACGGCACCTATTCTTCCTTTCGTCTTTCACTCCCTCCTTTATCCCTTCCCTTACGGCGCGGTTCAGGTGCCCAAAGATATATGAGACAGATACTGCGCCATTTCCTTTCCCCAAAAACCAATTATTATTATTATTATTATTATTATTATTATTATTATTATTATTATTATTATTATTATTATTATTATTATTATTATTATTATTATTATTATTAGTGGTAGCGCACTATAAAATTTTGCGGCCACTTAACGCGCCTTAAGAGGTCATGTCCGTTGCGGCGCGTTGTGTATCTATTGCGCATCTATGGAAGTAGATGAAGATGACGACGTGAAATCCAAAGCTCGAGAGAGTGGCAGTTGAACACCCATCATTATTTAGGGCCAACAAACTAATCACTTGAACACGAGATGTGATCGACTGTGATGTTCAAAAAGAAAAGCGGCGATAGCTCAGCGCTCTCGTGCAGTGGCTAGCTGGGCTGATCTGTTCGCATCGCCGTGGGTTCGAAATACAGAGGCAGCGATATTTACTCCATTTTTGCAGCTCTAGCTAGCTTGAGACAAACAAACAACGAGTTTTTTCGGGACTAGGAGCCTTAGTGTTCGCGCAAAAAAAAAAATGTAACCAGAAGGGGTTTAAAGGTGCCTGATCGGGCACAGCACAAATTCTACGGCACGGTGTTCCACTGACAGCTAATCTTGTTGTACAAGTTAAAAAGTACAGCCTCACAATCTACTTGCGCAGTGAGGATCTTATAAACACAGAAACGTTATAGTAAAGTGTGATAAGAATTTTTACCCAACATCTCATGAAACTCAAGATCAATCACGTGATAGCTGGTGTCCTCCTTAATAAGTTCTGGGGCTTTTGTTTCCCTAATTTTGCCGACAATTTGTAGGCCAATGAAGCACGGCTCCCTTGTGCAGGGAGTGCTCGCCTCATATTTCTTCACAAAATATCCATCCTATTTCCTGTCCCAGTGTTAATTCGTTTTACCCTACTGCCTCAATGACGCAGTGCCCGAATTTCCTTATAACCGACGGGTGGCATAACAGGAGATTTTCTCAAACCGCCACTTCATAACATTACGCATAAGATACTCGGTGCTGTATCATTGTTTTCAAGTTCAAATTTGTTTATTATTGTATACATTACTTGTGAATATAAAAAAAATTGCACAGAAGGAAGTCCTATATTAGAGACCGTCGGGGGGCCTTTTAGAAGAATGATGGGTAAAATCGCAAACAATTCGAAGCATTGTATCTAGTAATCCATATAAAAAATGCAACCTACAAAAGAGCAACAGAAAGAAGGCCCAACTTACATGCATAATACAGAAAAACATTACTTTAAACATGATTTTGAACTGTTTAATCATGTTAGCTACGATGCCAGAGGATTAAATACTCTCTAATGCGGGTATGGAATGAGTGAATGGTAAACCATGCTTTAATTTCACATTGTAAAGCACTCCAATAGGATATGTCGGCAAACATGGTCGTGAATTTTGTATAGTTAGTAGTCGCTTTGGGAAAATAACATTATTATGCTCCTGAAACCAACTAAGAATAGTACGTATCTGCTTATCGGTAACGCCATCAGTATGAGCGTGATGGTTGACTACTTTGTGCATAGTGACGTAAAATTTTAGACTGAATAATTGAGGATGTGAGAGTATGCTCAAGCTGCGATAGATTGGAAAAGAGCGTGTTTTCTTGATGGCTTGATTCTGAAGGCGCTAATGTCTTTCGTTGTGCGTTAAATATGTTTTTCCAAAGCAAGACAATTATTAAGGTGAATATGATGACTGCATGATGTGTGGCTGAAAATATCCACATGTTTAGATTAAGATATAGATGCCGAACGAAACTTTATGCATGAGTTATTGAACATAGCGATGAAAGCGCATATCTAGACTGACTCCCATAAACTTTCAAGTTTCAGAGCCAGGCTGCGTACTGTTATCTAGTGTCGGTGATGGCAAAATATGTAATATCATGACAGAAGAGTGAACCAGCATGAAATTTGTTTTTGCCCTAATCGCTTCTGTTATTTAGGGCTTTGTTAAGTTCGTGCTTATATGTGGTGGTGAATTACAGGCAAGTGTTAATGGTTGTATCGTGCGCTATTTTACGCCATTTTGTGATTTAGTGCTAGAGATAGAATATTAATGAATAATATGAAGATTAACGTGCCTAGCATTGATCCCTGCGGGACACCTTTCTTTGCAGCCTGAGTGTAGGGAAAGTACTAACTATAGGAATAACGCGCGATCTGTTACTTATATAACTGTGGGTGGACTCAAGGCATGCGTCAGAAATTCTCAATGATTAAAGTTTATAAACAAGTGTGCGGTGGTTAATAGTGTCGAACGCTTTCGTTAGATCGAAGATGGCTCCAACAATCAAACAATTGTTAATGGCTTATTTGAGGTTTTCAATGAAAAATATCAGAGCTAGTACGGTGGAATAACCCAGCCGGAAGCCATACTGTCGGGGAGCTAAAAGTTTAAATGCATTCAGGTAATTCCTTACTCCCATGCCAAAAAGCTTCTAACTCACAATTATGATGATAAGACGGGAATTATTGATGCACTTATGATCGCCTGTCTTAAAAATGGAGATTATTTTACCAGCCCTAAGAAAATCTGGGAAAGCATATGCCTTGAAGATTTTTTTAATTATTATGGCCAGATGCAGAAATATGTCTGCGCAAATGTGCTTAACATCAGAAGGATGAAAGAACCTAATTCTACGCCGGTTGTTTTGAGCTATTTAGTCATTTGTTGTAATTCTTCTACAGATGTGGAATGTAAGTAAAAACACCAGGAACAACGTAGAAAGGAAGGTGAAGTGATTACATCCTGTGAACACTTGGCAAAGTTAAATTGCTAGTTAAGAGAATTGGCAATGCCACTAGGGTTACAAGTTGTTACATTTAACATCTTTAGTTTGTAAGACACGTTTCACGATTACCGTTGTTAATAAAATAAAAACGCTTATGATTTCTCCTGTGTTTTTCGCTCGGCCAATTTGGTTTATGGATTCTGTTAACAGCAAAATGCACCAAGAAGAAAGCCACACACAGGAGACGAGGCTGACAGGACAAGCGCAGGCTTTCAACCAATCATATTACCTTCAAAGTAACACGTTATGCAGGCAGTGGTAAAAAACTTCCTTAAAAGAAGAAGTGCAAGCCACGCCTGTGAGTATGTGAAGCGGAACGCTGTATAACGTTTCTTTCAAAATGTCACAAACTAACTGATGTTACTGATGAGAAACACCACTGAGTTTATTTGGAATCAATACCCCACAACCACACCAGAACTAATATGTATGCTAATTCATTTTTTGTACGTTTTATCAGTGAATGGAATCGCCTTTCAGGTCAGCAATTGTGCTGTATGAATGAAGATGTGTTTCTCTCATCATTGTAACCCCCCTGCTGTAGCGCCTTCGAGCTAAGCGGGGTAAAAATTGAATAAAGAATAAAGAACCTATGAGAACCACTGAACTTTTGTGCACAGCCCACATAGGCTTCTGTGTTTGTGACTGCGGAAGGAATCATGTGTCATCGACAGAAAATGGACGTGCGAACTTGCTCGCTCACTGCATTGCATTGAGAATTTTGCAAGCCATCCTTAAGAGTATCAAGATTCCAACCAAAAGCAGGAGCACAGATGAATGTGAGCTTCAGAAAGCTACAGAGAGCTCCAGAATACAGAGAGCCTGTTATTCTCCCGTCTGTAAATTTTGAGGTTCTTTCTCAATTTGGCAAAACTCTAGGCTACGTTTCGCTTGGCATGCGCACAGGTTCGCTGTGCAATCTGTCTTTAAAGGGCTTTTTTTTATCACTGCCTACAAAACCTATTCTTTTGCACGCAATAAAATCAGTTGAAAATTAGCGCTCTACCATCAATTCAGTGACCTATATGTGTCTTGTATGTTTGCGCATTTTGCTCTTGATATAAAACTGTTGCTTGCGTCTATTTTCATGTGTTGCTTCTCGTGTTTTTACGCTGGTGTGATAAAGTATTTTACAGCGACAACCGTTCGGCTTTTGTTTTATGCTGCTGGTCGCTTTCATTAATCCTGTTTTTTTTTTGTTCTGTCGTTTTTTCTGTCGTGTTTTTTGAGGCAGCTATGAATACGCCTTTCGTGTCGCTTATGTCACTCAGCCCAGCATTTCGTGTTCTTGGGCTTCTTTCTTTTTTTCTTTCTTTATTTATTACTTTACTTCTCCTCTTCTTTCTTTCTTTCTTTTCTCAATACTTAAAACCTTGCGCAGGTCCAAGCAAAGTGAGCAAAAAGATAAACAAAGCAGTACAAAAGATGTTAATAAAGCATACCAGTATCAAAGAGCGGCGAGAGACAAGAATCATTCTAATTGTGTACAGTGAGACGAAAAAAATGAAAATTTGAATAAATCTGTTCGTGCAAAATAAGTGGTCGCGAATAAGGATGATGGTGGCGAGAGTACTTCAACGATTAAAGAGAGAGATGGGGTGATGGGTTAATTGCTTGACAACGATTCCAAGGCAAGAAAAGAAACTGAAAACGTAAAGTTTTCCTTCGTTATTCGAGGCATTGAATGCCATTAGCCTGCGTTATTTCAGAGGGTTAGTCATACGGTCATAATACGGTCATACGGCCATACGTACTATGGTAGCGGTGCAGTTTCTGTATATCTTCCAGTATTTGGACATAAGGCTCATCTACACCTGTTTCCACAATGCCTTTATGACTGCTAAGGTTTCCACTGAGTCTAACGCTATCTCGTAATCGATGAAGGCTATATATAGTGGTTGGTTATATTCTGCGCATTTCTCTATCACCTGATTGATAGTGTCATTGGTTTGGTTTTATGGGGGTTTAACGTCCCAAAGAGACTCAGGCTATGAGGGACGCCGTGGTGGAGGGCTCCGGAAATTTTGAGTACCTGGCGTTCTTTTACATGCACTGAAATCGCACAGTACACGGGCCTCTAGAATTCTGCCTCCATCGAAACTCGACTGCCGCGGCGGGGATCGAACCCACGTCTTCCTTGTTAGCAGTTGAGCGCCATAACCATTGAGCACCGCGGCGGACTAGGTGAAAATTTTCACTAAATAAACCTGACAGCTTCCATCTGTACCTTTTCGAGGCGGTTAAAATTGTGTTTAGTAAACAAGTTTCAAACAACGCATGCGTATTCGGGTTTCTGTGTAATTAGTGAAATGTATAAGTTATTTTATGCAAGGGGAAGAAATTTAAGCTTGTGTCTAAATATTGTTTGCGGAAATTGGATGAGCAATGTTATCTATATGTAAATTACAAGATAAGGTATTAGAAAGTGCAACGACTAAGTACTTATACTGTGAACCTTCTATGGATCATCTGCTTTTATTTGTACATCACCGTCATCATCCCGCGGCTCCACCTGTGCCACAAGCCTCCTGTTCGCCATTAGAATAAACGCCAGGCGCGACCGTCTTGGATCATCAGAGCTGTCGGCAACCTCACGCGCTACGCCGAGACAGCACCCATGCCCACTGGCTCAGCTCAAGAAGTTGCAAATTTCGTTTTGCGATCTATTATATTGCGGCACAGTGCTTCCCTTCTGCTCCCAAGTGACCGCGGGGCGACCTCCTTAGTTACAGTTGTTGTCGAAGTTCTTCCCGCATCCACCCTTCATAAGAGAACCTGAAGCTACCATCCCCAGACCAACGGTCCGACTGAGCGATTTCATTGCACCCTATCGGATGTGATCTCAATGTACGTGACACCGGATGATCGAAATTGGGACACTATTTAGCCGCTCGTCACTTCCGCCTATAATACAGTAGTACAGCGCATTACCGGTTACTCTCCGTTCTTCTTCGCTTACCGCCGCCCTCCCACCACAATTCTGGACAGTTCTTTCTTCTCTATACCCGAGTATTTCTCCCCATCAGTACCTGCCCAGTGTGTAACCCGTGTGGCCAGATGCCGTCACCTTGCTCGCCTCAACGCTGAAACCTGCCAGGGAGAGCGTAAGAGTCGCTACGATTCCACTCATCATGTGGTCTCTTTCCGTCCTGGTGACGAAGTACTACTTTACACACCACTGCACACCCTTGGTCTTAGCGACAAATTTCACCCACTTGGTCTCTACAGGGTAATCAACCAAACTTCCCCAGTGAAGTACAGAGTCACACCTGTTCTCTGCCCAGCCGATCGACGACGCCGTGGTACTGAAATTGTGCATGTTTCCCGTTCGAAACCGTTTGTGCGCCACGGTGCATCGGGTGCTTAGGAGCGGCCAGGATGGTCGCTTCTGACCCCCCGGGCAGATTGTGTGAGCCCTCCTTGGATAATCCTCTTTCACTAGTATACACCATCGTCATTATCCTGCTACTCCGCGTGTGGCACGCGCCTTGGGTTTGCCATTAGAATAAACGCGAGACACGGCCGTCTTGCCGCCTCGGCCTAGCCTTTCTTCCCAACGTTTAGTCTCTACCTCCAGTTGGGACGTATAAACCTGTACTTAAAGGAAGGTGGGGCTTTTCGCCGAGAGCAGTGATGAAGGACCTTTTTGTCTGCATTAGGATTGATATTCCACGTCTCGCACTATTCAGATGTTTGCAAGAGTGGAGTTACGTTGAATTTGATTGTTAGTGGAACTGATTTCCTTTAACAGCAGGCAGTCATCTGCAAGCCACATGATTCGCATGTTAGAATCAAAACTGTGATGATATCTTTGACATACAATAAAAACAACAATGGTCCCAGGACACTCCCTTAGGGGCCCGGAGCCGACCGGAAGGCTGCCTGATTGTCGCTCATTAACTGCTGCAAATTGATAGTGATTCGGTAAATTTCTAGTTATCCATATTATCAAAATTTCTGTAAGGCCAATACGTCTGTACTTAAGTATTAGTTTGCGATGTGGAACTCTATGAAAAGAAATAGTGAAATTTAGAAATATTGCATCAACCTGATCGTTCTTATCAAGGCATGAAGCGAATTAATCTACTAGTCTCACTCATTGTGTAATTATTAAATAGACCTTTTACCCATGCTAAAAATGAGAGAGAACACAGTGCTCATCCAAAATTCATTATTCTCACTGACAATAATGTGTTGGATTAATTTGCAACTTGACGATGTAAGAGGTAGTGGGCAGCAAATTTGTAACAAACCCCGGTACACGTTTCTTGTGTACGGCACAACTCTGGATACCTTCCAGATACTTAATAATTTCTACCGTAAGGAGATGCGATATATAAAGACAAGAAACTTTGCAATAAACTCAACATATCGCTTCAGAAACACGTTAGGCAGGTTGTTAGGACTAAATGAAGATTTATATTTTAAATTTAGCCGCATAGAAATTTGAAATGAAATTTTCATCTCTGGGGTTAAATACTGTGTCATTGGATGGACAAAAACCAGAATTAGAAAACATCATTTTAATGTAATCACTGAAATGGGGCGCAATGTGCCTGTGATCGGTAACAGCAGAGCCATTATCATAAATATCCGACACTGGTTTCTTGTTTTCGCTGATTTAATTCCTTAACACTTTTGGTTTCTCTACAATGTAGGTAGTGTTCCTTCGAAGTGTTCAATGCACGTGCAAGGTTTCATTTTAACTCCTTTAGATGACCGCAGTGGAGGCGCCGTTTCTTTAACGCTTTTCAATTTCACTTCGGGTGGATTATTTCACGCGTCGTCGACGGCGTCAGTCTATGAAACGTTTTAAGTTTTCTCAGCACGAACTTCTCTATACAGGAGACACATTTATCTCTGAAACGGCGCCAAAGTGTGTTGGCATTATTACCTGTAAAATCAGTAAGGTATGTTTCCAAATGTGCTACAATGAATGCACCATCTGCACATGAGGACACTTTGAGAGAACGCTTCACAGAATAATTCGTTAGGTAAAAGAGTCAATGGGTAGCCAAACAATGACAGTCAGTTGATAAGAGAACCCTTCCACAACTTCAACAGTATATCCAGGTAACACTTCAAACAAAAAAAAAACAGATCCAATACAGATTTGCTTGTTCCTTAATAGCGTGGTTTTCTCATGGGAATCAAGATGAAAGACCACTTAAAGAACTAGTTATCTGGGTGCCGTAAATCTTAACCAGCCACAAGTTTGCGGGTTCTTAGTCTAAGTTGCAGGATCATAATATGCAATGTCAGTGCACGTTAAAGAACTTTACGTGGTGGAAATTTCCGGAGCCATTTAATACAGCGTCCCTCATAGCCTGAGTCGCTTAGGGGCGTTAAACCCTCGTAAACAATTAACCATAAAGCTAATATGCCAGAGAAAATCTCTATTTCGGCAAGTCCTCCTCTTACGAGAAATTGACTCGCTTGAGTGCTAATCACATATTGAAAAAATAAACATTCGTGATGGCTATGTTTCTGATCAATAACAACCCCCAACCAATGAATAAGTTCAATACTTTCTCAAAAATGATGAATCCGTGTAAATACGCCTTGAATCTTGAACGTGAATAAATTATTTGGTCATTTTGTGCCTAGCCAGTGACCAAAGATGGCCTTCCATAAAGGTCTAAAGTTGGCGCTGTTAGCCGACAAAAGATAAGGGCTTATATGTTATAATATTTTTGATATCGTGAGAGAACACGGTGCCACGCTCAAAACAACACCTCATCCTGTTTTTATTTTTATGTGATTATATTGTGGTATCAGTGAACTGAAAATTGGTGAAACAAATGTGGCACTCAATACCGACTTCATGGAGAGCTTTGGAGCTATAGTAAAGCTTGACTCAGACAGAGAAAGTAAATCTCGTCACTCTTGGCGAACCATTATCTCCAGTTCGCTTTCATGGGTGTGTATTCTTGCAGCTAGCATCAGCGCCTCATTTAAGGGTGTGTCGCTACCAGTTCAGATAAAGGTGCTATGTTAATCATCACTTTACAGCGAAACCATCAGTATCACTCTAATAAATCATGTACGTTGTACCAGCCTAAGCAATTACATGTCTTTGGGGAAAAAGATAAAAATATTCACTGCTTGTAACCACGTATTACCACTGCAATACTCTCCATTAGGTACTTACTTCATCGATGTAGACGGTGACCTGAAGAAGAAAAAAAAAAGCAATAAATTACGACACATTCCGGACAAAAGACGTCTGGAGCAAGGCTGGCGGTTTGAACCCTCTAATAGTGCCACTCTGTTCTCTGTTGTTTCGGCGTCAGAAATCACTATAAATAACCTGTTGAGAAGCTCGGGAAACTGTGGCACTATGCTAATAACTTGGGTTACTTGGACGTAAAATAAGTGGCCGTCCGCAATGCAAAACAAGAACACGGAACCAATGAGTGCGCAGGAGTTGCATATGTTATTATTCCCTGTCGCGTATTCAGATGTACGTACTGTTCGAAGTGTGCCCCTGCAGTTTCGGTGCTTCACTTGCTCTGATGACAAATTCAACAGCTTCCAGAAAACACCTTTGTAGCCGGGAAAGAAGTCACTGAACTCGGCTACCACTGACTTAAATCGTGTACATATATATGCCCTGTCGCATATGTATTCTCTCTGTGTCGTTTTCTTACGCTAGTTGCTACGTCTAGATCCAGCAAACAACTAACCTAGCTGAGTGGCCTAGCCGACGTAAAGAATTAGGCAAAAGCCGTCATTGCTTGCTGCTAAATGCTTGCAAATTTTTCTAAGTCAGCCTAATCGTAAACATTTTTCCAGCAAACGAAAACAGTCATCTCTGTCACATTCTTGTTCGAAAAGGAGAGTGTGCAGAGGGCTCTCCTAAAAACATATCCTTCTATAAGCAAAAGTATATATATATTTTTTAATTTTTTATGTTTAAAGTCAAACATAGTGTTCTTAATTAAAACTACACCAAGAGGTCTTCCACCTTTCTGCGTTTCGGATTGGGCTTAATCGACAGATCTGAGAGGCTCCCAACAACGGCTCTTGCCGTAAAAAAATATAAAGCACACAACAATTTCCTCAGATGTTGCAGTCCTTTTTCAATACCAACTGAAAGGCAAAAATGGAATAAATTGAAGCTTTTTTTGCGAGCCGCGTCCATGCTTCCCTGGTTTTTGTTGAGAATGACTACATGTTTTCTGCACTGTAAGCGTCCACCGAAGTGAAATAGTCATCTTTGATTATTTTCAATATTTTGGAATCGATACGTGCCCGCATATATATTTGTTTGGAGTCATGATTGCTACTGAAACATAACGTGGTGCGAGTGGCTGAAACTTTTTTTTTTGATGGGGACTCTATTCGACAAGGCGTGCAGAAGCAGCTGAGCACAGGCATGCGAAGTGAGAGTTAAAAGATTCATCCAACCCTGATGTGTTTCGTTATACTGTGGATCAGGAATGGTGTTTTCGTTTAATTGTTTTGCAACCGTGAGCTTCTGATCATCTATTTATTGCAGTGTTATTATAGTATTTCAGGAACAAAAGATATATTTCAACCACACGCGGAACCAGCACAAATACTATCCTTCATCCTCTGACGGGGGGGGGGGGGGGGGGGCAAATTTTTCTGTGCAATATTTGCATGTTGTCCACAAAAATGGCTACCAGCAATTTTGCCCCAACTAGTTGATAATTCGAGATCGAAAGTGTAAGAGTCTTCACTTTGCCTGAGAAGGAAATATGCATACGTATACTTCTGATAACCAAAGAAATATGCGGTAGATAATATAAGAAGGTGGAGTAAAATATAATGAATTGTGAACTGCACTTTTTAAAAATTAGAACCGAGCCTTGCGGAAGTCAAAGTAATGTGTGCAGATTCGTCGATACTCCCAGCTGCTGAAACGTGCTTCCAAGTCCGACAATAGAATCTGTTGACCCAAGCATTCGCATTTTCATTTCAAGCATATCTTGGGAATATTTCGATCAACTTCAAGGAGGAAAAATGCCTTTAAAAGTGCACACAACAACCGAAGGCGAGCGCAGATTCGGCGTAATTTTTGTAAACGCTTACATTAAAGTGATCACTAACACTCAGCTACAAAAAAAGAGGTACAGAGTATTCTCAAATGTCACTGGCTAACCTTAAATCATTATGATTAGGGGCTCAAGCCTTGGTTACAGCAAGTGCCTCAGTTAGCGGCGAATGAACTTTTTATTCATACTTGCTACCATGACAAACTGTAATATAGTGCTGTTTTCAAAACGAGCAAAAATCAGTGCTATTCTTCATGTGTATGACAGCGTGAATCATACGAATGTCGGAAATATTCGCCCGCGCTCTTTAACTCCATCGATTGCATTCTGCGCCGTTGTGCTTGCTTCTGAGTTATTTACAGGACTCGTACAGGCTGTAACCTTCATTCTAAACTGGCAGGCTATGCCCTCGCCTACCGTCTCGAAGCGCACCTGCAACATTCCACTGCAGCCAGTGCTGTTCCGTTATGAAAGTTGAGCTGAACAGAATATTGCAGTGCAAATTTAACTTATTACTGACCTTCACATCAGAAAAAGAGCACTGTTTATTCGAAAGTTCTGACGAATAGTGGCGAGGAGTGCCCAGTGCTCCGGCGAGGCAGACATGCACATTAAGAAAAACTAATTGTGAACGAAAATTTAAATTGTCTGCAGAAAAATTTTCTGCTGCGTGAAAAATAAATAAGAAGAAAGCGCTCGATGCTCGGCTCTTACTTTGAATATCTCCACTGGCTTTGAGGCACGCCAAGAGACGACTGCCTGAGTGGAGTCAACAGCATATGCCCACACGTCGTAACCAACTGTAATAGGTGGACAGAAACCCAGTTATAGTTAAGCGGCGCCTATCATTTCGAAACTATCATTACGCTCGTTCCTCGAACTGACTACTTAAGTGTATCGAAATGCAGACCGAGGTGCGGAAAAATATAACGTTTACGGAGCGAAAATTCTGCCGTGCCGTACGTTACAGGCGCCATTTCTCCATGGTGGATGAGGAATACACTTTACTATGTCAGACGCAAAGAAGCGATACTCTAGCCATAAAATACGCAAAACAGTTTTTCGAACCATTTACTAAATCATTTAGGCCATATTCCTTAGGACTGTTATGGCATAAGAAGAATGGGCTGCCCCAATAGGAAGAAACATCTCGTGCAGTGTGGGTCTTACCAACAGGGACGTTTTCCTCCACCTCCAACACGGGGCCCCTGACTTTTGCACCCGAGGCGTCGGTAACCACGCAGCTCACGGATATGCGGTACACCATGCCTCCCGGTAGTGGCAGCGTGGCATTCACTGCGTTCACATCGCGCGTCAACGGAATGTCCAGCTCTCCACGCGGCCCGTAGTGCTCGCTGGTTGCCTTCCATATGACGTAGAAGCCGACTGGGTCTCCATTCCAGGACGATGGACCAACGATGTTGACCACCACATTGCGCTGCTCCGACGATAGCACAGATATAAAGCGTGGCTCTTGCGACACTGGAAGGCATATGTGCAAGGCTAGAGTCATATCGCCAGTGCTTGCCGCCCTGTGCTGTAATCTTCTCAACAGATTTTACAAGTATGTCACGACATGTAAATTTATGCTGAAAAAAGGCTAGTCCATTTAACCGAGACAAGCCTGAAGGAGAAACGCTTTTAGAAAATGTATATTTCAGCATTTCTTTGTTAGCATCATTATTTTTCAGTTCAGTCATGAAACATTTGTAAGAGATGCTTGAATCGCATGCCCCACTTTTCGACTGGGCGCATGCTGCAAACCATGCTGTAGTCAACACGATACATCGATAACAGGCTCTTCGTAATCCTGGTGAACTCGGGAAAATCTTTCTCCTCGTATCAACAACATATGTGCGGAATGCTGAAAAAAAATTGAGACTTTATCATGAATTTCGAAGTGTACTGAGATGGCGAAGAAATTCTTACACGATGCATTGTAATCCCCGTGCGCAATCTTGTGACTGAGCGTGAGCAATTTTCCGCCGCGCGGACAACAGCAAACATCACCACGCTTGATGCCATTTTGGTAACGTCACCGCTGTTTCATACAACGTAATCTTCAAAAACCGGCTGACGCGAAGCCGAAGAGCGTGGTACACCGAGTGGAGATGGCTTATCTATAGGAAGAGATTTTCTGTATTATTTGGCATTAGGAGGATTCCGCCTGGAGCCCACTCTTCCGATTTTTAAAACTCTTGGTGGAGGTGCAGTCTTTGTTTTGTGGTTTTAGCCAAAGCCATCTGGACGTCTAAAGCTGGTTGCCAGAGTCAGCCAACCAGCGAAAACAGGGAAATTTTTAAAACTCTGATGACCTTAGTACCGATTTTCGCGCCGGGTATTCAAATAAAATAAGTGGTAAAGAAGGCAGCTAACAATGAAATATACATGTTGGAGGTCTATCGTGCGGGAACCACACATTGTTTCGAAATGTTTTGAAGTAATGCATGGAAACAAAAACCCAGAATAAAAAAAATCAAAATGAATGCATAAACGCTTAATAACATTTGCACTCACCCGTCGTGTCTAGAAGGACCAGAAGCAAAGCCAAGCACACTACGCTCATCGCTGTTGTAAAGCACACGTGTGCAGGTCTTCTCGGTTGCTGTGGCCCTAGAAAAGTGCGGAGGCTTCTCCAGCGGGCTGGTGCTCGAAGTACATTAAACTTCCTGAACCACAGCTGGTTATAGAGATAGTTCGCGAGTTAGCGGGAAAGAAGACGCTGGTGAGTGCTCTCAGAGAGCCGTGCCGCCAAGACAAGCTGAGATGCGCCTGCTGTATCCTATTTCCCGCAGCCAGTTTTTTTTAGATAAAATTTCGACGAGAGGTCGCCACGTGTCCGATAAGGTCTGGAGCGAGCTGAAGAAAGCAAAAAGGTCTGTCTACGGTCATATGAAGGACACGAAGACAAAATTTCTACCTGCAGGAAAATCCTCCGTTCAGGGCAAAAACAGAAAATAGGATTAGTTGTCGTTAATCCTTGGAGAAAAAAGCTAGCACCTCATAAGGGGACAAAGGATGCGTACTAAACGTGAACACAAATTTTGTCCACAAACAAAACACGTAATGTTTAGGTAACATGGGTTGAAGGAATTTTTGAAGAGAACTGTCGTTCGCGCGCAATAGACAGCTTTCACCGCGCTACGCCACCGCCGCCGGCGGCTGCGTCAGCGCGGTGCGTGGCGTCTAGCGCGTGCAGCAGCAAAGTTAGCGTCGCCGCAAAACGTTTCGGCACACGATCGCTGGATTTTTGAGCGAAGAGGGCTCACCTCAGGGGTGTCATGTGCTCCGACAACTGCACGAAACAGAGGGCGGTGGATTTTTAGTTTGTACGAAATGGTCCCCGGGATAGAGCGTAGAAGGTTGTCCTGTTCCGCACATTGATCCGTCTTGTCCCTGTTCGTCGGTTCTTAGTGGAAAATGACAAATTTTTAGGGTCTGAATCTCTTAGAAATGCCTTTTATGCGTCGCTCAGCATTGTTGCATCGCTTAAATAGCCATCTAAGAGGCGGTCGAATTCGCTTTTGTGCTGCTTCAAGCCGTTTTTGATGCGATTTCTGCCCGATGTAAAATTGTGGCTAAGCACCTGTGTGACATTTTATTTTCGTATTCAGGAATCCAGGAATCCGCAATGCGTATGCTTGATGCGCATATTCACTCCTGATACTTCAAGCTGCCATAGTAGCGATAGTGCTTTCTCCATTTCATGGAACGAGAAAGCATTGCTATAAAACAGTGAAAATGTGGAACAACTCCTGACATTTTGTTGCACATTTAGCTGTCTTTGAGTTTACGTGATATAGCCATTTTAGCAACATGCATTTAGTCTGAATGTCGTTCAACTTTACTCACTATTTTTAAAAATAAAGAAATGATAGGGTTTTAACAAACTGAATAGACGTGCGATAGCATGTGTTTAGCCTGATTGGCTCTTTGGTTTGGCTTTGCTGGGTCGCTGGTATGCTTGGCGATGATATAAGACTCTTGCTAAATCCTAATCATGATTAAGCTGATCTCGTCTGTTCACGTAGCAGATGGAAGTTCATGATGACGACGATGTGCAATCCACATAGCGAAAGTGTGCACAAAGCCTGAGGTAATCATCGTCATCATCAGCGAAAGTGTGTTGCAGTTTAACAAAAGGCGTGATAAGCTGCGGCGATAACATAGTACTATCGTGTAGTGGCCTATGAAGCTGGTCTGTTCGCGTTGTCACTGGTTCGAGTCCAGTCGAGGTAATGTTTTATTTATTTATTTATTTGAGGTCAAGGCTTCAGCGATGCCGCGGCTTTTGCAGCTTTAGTCGTGAAGTAGAGCTTTCCCTAAAAAAATGCTTATCTAGTGTTTACTGATCAGTCAACGGGAGCAGTTTCTACTGTGAAAAAAACTCAAGTCTCATGGGGAGCCCACTGGCGGCAAAGATTGCATCACCTTTAATCAAAAAGAAATTTATGTTTTCACAATCTGCTAAAAAGTTAACTTATTGGTCAGAAAATTAAAAACCATTAAACCCTAATTTGGCGCACTCAAATTCTTCCCGACGGGCTTCTCCATTTATCATTTGCACTGAGCACAAGTTTTGGTCACAACTCTAGAAAAACAGCATAGCTCGCTTTTATTCCCCAGCTTTCCTGCTGGTATCCCGCCGATCCATCGTGAAGTTATTTATATGTTTATAGGAATAAAAAAAAGAGCTACTGCATGGCAGTTTAAACAAGGAGCGTGATGAAAAACGTGCTGTGACACTGCTATGGATATTGTCTAGGTGGATGCAACGAAAATTCGCACGAGAAAATGAAGTGGCAAGAAAATTAAACGCTGTGTGAAATCGTAAAACGCGTTCATCGCTAAGCGCAGAAATCTTCTGCTTGCAAAACGAGAAAACGGGATGGTCAAGCGCTTTTTCTTCGACACCTAGAACATTTTTAACGACAATTGTAGAGTAACAAGCACCGTATCTCCGCCGCGGTCACTGCACTCCCTGCTGCAACTGAATACCCTCTCAGCGCAGCGCCTGCTGCGATTAGCACTGCATCCCCTGAAACTCCGTAGTGGCGCCTCTTTTTCTTTTAGCTCAACACAGTAAATGAAACGGCGGAAAGCTACGGCGGCCGCGTAAAATGCCAATCAAGTTGCCAGGTAAAGTGGGCGTGCAGACGACGCCACCAGGGACTACAACCAAGATGGCGCTTCGCGACTTCCGGTAAACGCCGGTATGCGCAGTGGGCTTTGTGAAACCGGTCTATTGTCAATCAACTGCTTAACATTTGTAGTCACAAGATAAGTCAGTAGGAGAAGTAAGGGGCATCACAGCGGCTCAACGACGTGTTTACTGCTTCCGACTAGCTCGTAGGCACGCTCAGAGCCTCCAAACGGGAAAAACAAGCCAGCCTTCTCTAAAAATCAAGAATGCTCTCTGCATGGCGAGAGTAATCTTCATCATTCTGCTTACCCGAGCATATTGTGCAGATGGATAATGAGGACGCTACATAAAAAAATCTCTGTGAGCACTTTTCAACGTGTGTGTATGTTGCGGGGCTAGATTTGGTGCTAAACAGAGTAGTCGTATAAGTGCGTGTTTCCAACATACGCGGTCGGCAGGAGGTGTGCAACCCTTTCCATATATACAGCTTAATTCGTTAGCGCCTGAGACTTGCAGTGCGTATGACTGCACGTTCCAAATCATCGCAAATTAAGCGGCAATCTCGGTGCACCCGTGTGCATCTTAGCACTTTAGTGGCAGCTACAAGATCGATTAAAACTGTTGTTGGGTGAGTTCAGCATATTGATCTTGCAGAATGTTTTAGCCCAATAGGCACAGATCATAGCAAAGACGACATACACGCATAAGCGCTAACTGAAAACCACTTTTATTGGTGGAAGGTCACGCCTAATACAGACTGAAAAGTTGGGTGAGAAAAACTGCAAAACGCATAACAAACAATGAAGAGTGAACAAACATAGCAAAACGCATCCACAGGCAAGGTGTGGCATAGTACATCAAACGATTTTCTTTAGTTTTGTTTTTGTCATCTGCTCAGCAGCTAGCGGCTGTGCACTAAAGCACTTTGCACTAAAGCGCTCACTGCCAAATGTATTTATGTGGTAGGCTTCAGAACTAGTCAGCAGCCTCTTGTGTGTACTTTTACAAAAAGCTTTTTCTCTTCGAATCGTGCCGCAGATATTTCGAACTCACTGACGTGCGGAAGAAAATAGTGTACTTGTCCTCTATGTTCTATCATTTTTGGGCTTGCTCTCCAAAACTGCAATTGACACAACGTCGTTTTACCCATTTAGAACTTGCCTAGCATGGGAATAGAGTACATCAGTAAAGCCGAACACTTCACGAATTTCTTCTCATAATGTTTCTCGTGCCAACGTTGTTTGGCATTGAAAATACATGCACCCAACTTTCACAATTTATTGGGAACCGAGAAAGCAACAAGAAGGGTGTGTCCACGCATTTGCAATGCCAAAAACGTAGCTATTAGAAAAATCACGAAGCGCTGTTTGGGAAGTGTGTCATTGGAGTTGTGCATTCTATTCTCATGTCATGTTTAAAGCCTGACATCGACCAAATTGGGCTAGCAGACATTTAGTTGCTTACGTCATGTTCAAAGGATGTGTTGACCGATTGAAACAGAAAAACATTCTTGGTATGAGGACAGACAACACGGCGCTGATTAATTTAGCAGCGTACCACATGAAAACATTTGGTAGTGATTTCTTAAGTATCCCCTCATGATCTCTCTTTGCGCCTAATAGACGTTTTAAAAGCGGGTAACTGCTTAACAAATAAAAAGAAAAACAAAGAGAATTGATTTGGTGTTGTACGCGTCTGCTCATCTCCTCATGCGTTTTTGCTATGTTGGCTCAGTCGTCAAGACTTCCCATCTTCCCATCACTTCCCACCAACACTTTCCTATATTGCTCACGCAACACTTCCTTATATAGAACCGCCGCGCTGGCTCAGTGGTGAAAGGTGCTCGGCTGCTGACGCGAGAGAACGGGTTCTATCCCGGCTGTGGCAGTCGGGTTTCCATGGAGGTGAAATGCTAGAGGCCCGTGTACTGTGCGTTTTCAGTGCCCGTTAAAGAGCCCCATGTGGTCGAAATTATACGGAGCCCTCCACTACGGCGTCCCTGATAGCCTGTGTCACTTTGGGAGGTTAACCCGAAACAAAACTAAACATTGGCTTATATAAGATGTGACCTTCCGCGAACAACTAGTATTTAGTTAGCATTTCTGTGCGTAATTCGTCGTTCTTATCTTCTGCGCCTGTCTGCTCTTCAAGCGCCTTAAGATCAATGCGGCAAGTGTGCGGCTAAACGACTTAGATTGAAACATTGGGGCCTGTATGTTTTTGCAAGCGCCTGCACGCAGTCCCACCATAAAGGCCCCCAAATTGGCCGTGCAGGCGACCACTGCGTGAGCGCTCCAACTATACTGCCATGTCGAAGATAAATTTTCCAAATGGACAAGAACTACAATTTCTTTTTCTGAAGTCACTTCATTCTCCCAACGCTAAAAGTGTTGCGTATGGACGTAAAATTTCAGTTGACGTCTTGTGTGCGCTCTGTCCCTTTCCCATGGCGTACGCAAAAGCAACACTTGTTTTTTTTCTACTATGCAAAAGAATACATAGGAAATACTAAAATTCTGCGATTGCGTAAACAGCCAGGGTTCTTATTTGATTTCGACAGCTTTTCGTGGTGATTAGCCAAGAGCTGAATTATAGCTTGGTTTCGAGTTAAGTACGTCAATGTGAGCAAGCAATGTTTCCTAGTAGAGAACCGTCTATGTTACGCACTAAGCCTAGCAAGATTTAGAAAAATCGTAACCCTACACACTACAGCCCTCTAACATTACACGACGATGACAACAATGTCATTTCGGTACTTGATGTCTGCCTCACTGATAATAGATTTCTCTGCTCAATTTTTAGTAAATAACCTGACAGCGAATTCCTTTATACTTCCCTGTCTTTGACCACCCAGCTACGCAAGGAATTTTGTTCGATGTTAAGAGTGCTCACCATATACAAAGAAATTCAGATTTGAACCTTTTGTATTGATGAATGGCAACACTGAAGAACCAAAAAAGGAGGTAACTTCTATTTCATCTCCAGGAGTGTAAGTTCCACCGTCATACGAAAGTATTAGTTGTTGCGTGGACAAAGTAGAGCCGAGAACTCTCTGTGGATATGTAGCCTAAGCTTGAGGACCGACGCATAAAAGAATTAACCCCTCTCAAGCAAATAAACGAAGAAGATGTGGTTGCCAGAGAATGGACATTTTGCCAGTAGCCCACGATTCTAGCTGTCGTCAGGCGAAGTACGTTTTCTGCTTTGGTTCACCTAAGCTCCCTCGTATCTTTTATATGGAAATTAAATTATAATGGTAGGGTGGGGATACGGGCGTTAATTAAGAGCAGTGCTGATTTCGCATAGCCAGAGCTGATAAATGTGATTCATCGTTTGACACATCCTGGGCACGCCTCCCCTTCTGCACTTCATATGCTTAATTCGTGACGAACCAGACTGCATTTTCTCCCTTGTTGGAATACAGGTAGCAGCATCCCACCGCTGCCACCAGTTGTTGGGATTCAGGTAGCGTGACTGGGCCGGAGAAGAGACGAGTACGATCGGAGGAAGAAAACGTGGAAAACTTTATAGAAGGACTATTTACATTATGTGCAAGTACGGGCCACTGAGAGTGCTTCTCTGTAAAGAGAGCTTCTTAGGAGTCGGGAGTCTCTGATACCTCACAAGGAGGCTCTCTCTGGCATCAAACCAGCAGCTCCTAAATACTCTTCGTATGCCCCAGATCCCTAGCTGGGGAATAGAGTTCGAAGAATGATGTCCAATCCCACGATGGCACTGATGGTACCACCCACGACAGGGCGGTCCTGATGCTTCTTCGCAGCTCGGTCGAGGGAAAGGGAACCGGACCCGGTCACGTTGTCGCTCATGCGGCTTCCAGGTGGCCGCGCACGTGCGTCCTGAGGGCAGCTGAATGACACAGGAATGCAGGCTGTCTCCCCGCAGGTGTCGAAAGAGCTTGACTGGTGACCGGAACGCGGAGGCTCTGTCGCAGGTGCGGCACTCGGGCAATTGTTCAAATCCTGCGTGACTGAAGGGGACCACACTGATACCGCACTCCGTCCTGGCGAGGACCGGAACGAATACGCTTATGGTCGTCGCTGGCATTCCCTTTGAACGCTATCGTCGCTATGAGGACGCTATCGTCGCTGCTTCCGGCATTCCTGTTCGAACATTTGGGGTCGCTATTGTCGTCGTTCTCTCCGGCAGTCCTGCAGTCATGTCTCCCCCAGAGGGCTCACCCACCCTCGCGGTGGTCGTCTGGGAATCCTCGCCATGCCTCACTTCGCCGAATTCCACAGCAGGAAGGAAGCGCGAGCACAACACCCTTGAGATGGGTGCTTGTTCCGCCGGCCATTCCGAATTCAACGCCTTCCGCCGCTCCCACCCGGAATACAGGCCCGGTGACGGTGTACGGGTATGGACGCCTATTTTACGCCTAGGACTCAGTGAAAAGCCTTTTGCGTTGCCATGTTTATCTTGCAATGTCTGTGCTTTTTTTGCGTTACTTTTCCTTAAAGCATCCGGCGAATGATTTAACAGGTGAGTAATGCGTGAAACTCTTGTACTGTTTTTATGTTCCTGTTCAAAACCATCGGTGCGCCTGTGTATCACTTTGTTAAGCGAGATGCCACCGACGTTATCTGAAAGAATTTGATCTGGTTTTATTTGGTTCCTGTGTATTCGAGAGAAGGCTGCGAGTAAAGGCTCTCAGATGGCCTAACAAAGGCCTCAGTTCTCCTGTGTACAGTCGAGCACAAGTTCTCCGTCTGCCCTTGGTTTTAGATATGTTGAGAAAAAAAAACTGACAAGTAACACACATATAATGAATGTGCCTGAAAAACTATAGACATGGCAAGTATGTACACATTGCTAGAAATTCTGACCAATATAACCAGTTTAATGGCACATAATTACCCTGCTGTGGTAGAAACAAGCAAAGTCAAATTGAAAACCCATACATATAAAACATATTACATGACAAGAAGAAACTAACCAATTGATACAAATAGATAGAGCATGTATTCTGCCCGGAACGCTTATGAAAAGAAACGTAATATACTCAAGCTTTATAAACAATAATGCGCAAGTTCATATTCAAATTGAAACATATATGCAAAGCAAAACACGCACACTTAAGCGATTCTTTGGTTAATTTACAGATTTTTCCTTTAAAACATTTTTTTTCAGCTTATTTTTAAATGTTAGCCACAGTTGAATTTTACCACGTGTCCTATTTTTTTTTTTCTTATTCCGACATTGGAATAAACGGTTGGTGTCCCATAGTTTGATCTTACCTTAGGGTCTGAAACAATACCTAGATACTGAGACTGGGGAGCGTTACAATCAAGACAAGGGGGCAACACCACATAAGAACACCTAGAGTTCTTTATATTGCTTATACCTGGGAAGCGGTTTTTTTCGTGCATAAATTGAAGTATTTTCATAAGGGACATCTTGTCCGTACGCAGCACAGCATACTGCCTAAAGAATTCAGCAGTTCTCAGGTCTTCAACAGGCACATGGTAGTGGGAGAATATGCGAATAACCATTTTTTCTGCGGAAATATTAATCTATGTAATTCGTTTTATTAGTGGTTTCACATTTCAATCTGCCACAACCATATTTCGAATATACAAGGGCGTTGTACAAATGCTTTTTCACCCAGAGTAGAATTAAACCTTCGATTCTATAAAGTATGCCATTGTTTCTTTGAGAGACCTATACACAATTGATTTACAGTCAAGGTGAAAAATTTGAGGGGCGAGGATTTGCGAAAAAAATCTGTCTGGATTTCCGCCATACCTATTCAGGCGATATTTTTGCTGTGCGTGCAACACGCATATCCCCTCGTGATTCATTACTTTTCATTCATCTGTTTTGGTCGACTGCATAGCAATAAATATTTTTCCGCGAAACTGCATCCCGCAAAATTTTTTCAATGACTTGACATGTGTATTTCAGGATAAACCTTAATGAAACCATATTCCCAGATATTGTTCTCCCTATACACGCCTAATCTTTTGGCTTCTGTACCTGATGTCAATCTTCGCTACGACTTTGCATTTGACTGTATTCAGTTTGCGTGTAACCATACTGCCAATTGATTCATATAGCTGTTTAGACTAGAAAGAAGCGGTATGAAGTCGTGTGAAGTAAATAATGCATTCCTGTTATCCGCATACATTCCCGCTTTTTGCGTTCAGTAAATGTTGCCATGTCTTTGACATGAGTCAAAAATAGTTTAGAGCCAATTTAGAGCCTTGCGGGATGCCCAGCGTTATTTCTAAAGGGTCAGATGTATGTTTGCAGGATTAACAAACTCCTGCCTTCTGCAAAAAGAGAACCTTATTAACTTTATTGCAACCTTGTATTCAATCTATTTCTAATTTCTTGAGCAGAATACGATGATCTATAGAGTCAAAGGCTATCCTTAAATAGAGGAATAAACCGAGCATAAACGCTTTGTCTTCACTATCTTCAATTATGGTTTTCTTGACGTCCAGTAGCGCATCCTCAGTGTACGCCTCTATTTAAATCCGTACTGACCTGTAGTAATCACTAAATGCCTGATAAAAAATTGTTTTTCAGGCGGTCGAAATTTGTGCCTTTAAACATTCTAGGAAACACTGTGAACGTCGAAATTGGTTGATAGTTTGAAGCCACACGCAACTATTTCGGCATTGTTTTGGGTTGTTGCAGTTGCTTTTAACTCCTTATGTCGAACGTTCTTCTTCTTCGATGACCGCCAAGCACGTTTGTTGCTAGCGCCGCGACCGAGTTCAGTTTATTTATGGGCGGAAGTCAGCCCAATATCGGGTTTGTTTTAGTGCCACATCCTTGTGCTCATCAGTTCCTTCACGGCATTGTCACCACCTTGTGACAATATTAAACTAAATTGCAGATATAATATTTCCATTCAAGTGTCCTTCACTGCTTATAATTTCGCAATGAAACAAATCAAAGTTGTAATAAAGGGCAAGAGGTGTGGTTTTCAAAACCACTGAGATCGTCCTTTTGCTACTCATGGCGATATTGAACGCAAATTTCGCCACTGCATGGGCTACTTCCTACTCTTTTGGACAAAGTTGCTATTACTGATTTGTTTTTAAAAAGTTATCAAAAAGTGCAATCTACATAGAAGAAAAGATAGGCGCTATTCCCGCCGCCCACCTGTCCTCTTTTTCTTCATGATGAGAACAGCAGGAAACATCAAAGAAGACCCTCCAAACAATGTCTTCGACGAATTGTCGTGACGCCACGGATTTAGAAGTGGAAATTCCATACTTAATGTGTTTTACAGAAAAGTCTCGTTATGCCCCCTGATTCGCTGTTTTTAAATTTTCTTTATCGCTCTGTATTTATGGAAACGCATTGGATGGAGCGCTTTTCTGATTGAAATATGCGGTTTTTGGCAGCGTGCTGCACGAGGTGCGACTAGGTGTGACGTATACCGAGGCGGCTCTATTTGCGAAAAGAAAGGCGGTTGGGGAACACTTGACACATGCGAAACCAGTTCAGAAGCGAAGCTGCAAGATTTTGCCAGCGAGGCATTGCCCTTTTGACATCACGTTGTTTAAACCACGGAGATCTGGAGTATGAAGACTCCGAAACCAGCGATCTGCTTTCTGGAGAGAGGACGCACCTACGCCTTACTCGCATACAGTCGACAGCACCTACACTGAAAACAACGTGAACATTTCGGGAAAGATCTATCTGGTCAGGAGCAGAATTAGAGATAAAATTGACACTAAGATTCGTTAGAAAACCGACGTTTCGAAGCGTATCTGAGAAATTCAGGGTTTACTAGTTCGGAACCAGACGCCCGCTTTTTATCTGAATTGTGAGCCAATGTTTGTGGTTCGGCATGATACAAGTCAAGAAAGTAGCGGCGAATGCCCCAGTTGGCTTCGTCTGGTTCTCATAACGTAGCGGTTTCAGTGCAGAAGATCAAAGCAGGGAAAGTAAGGAGAGAGTTCTTTCTCCCTTAGCTGTCGGCAGTGGCACTGCCATTGATAGCTGTCCGCGAGTATAGAGTGAAATCGCATATCACTGGCAAGCGCCTCAGTGAAATCTGTTTAATTGCGACGCCATGACGATCGGTCTGCGCCATAGGCTGGAGGGCATCCTTTGATGTGTATCTGCCGCTTTCTTCTTGAACTGTATCGTCGCCTGACTCATTGCACTCATGCACTGGTGAGGAAACAATGCTGTTCTCCGGCATCGTCCTAAATGGGGCCATCTACCTGTGAGTCGCCTGCGTTTTGGTGGCGGCCGTACGAAGGGGGAGGGGGTGCTTTTTAGCGGTACCTAACATTCCGCTTCCCTTTGTGTGCTTTGGAGATGCTTCACAACCATATGAAATTGCACCACAAGGTCAAGCAAAAAAGTAAAGCAGAAATTATTTAAATATAGAGCCCAAACAAGGGAAAGGGAAAGAAAGAAATCAACTTCGTCCAACTTCTGAGAAAAACCTGCGCGCGCGAACACAGACAAGCAAGACGTTGGTGGTAGAGCTAAGCAGCAACCAAATAATCTTATGCCAGTGGGGCCACGTCGCACAATTTAAATTTAGCACGAATTTCGAATTCTCGCATAAAATACATACAGAACTTTCAAAGCCTGTATAACTCAAACAATAAGCTAAATATCGATGCAAATCAGGGCTTATAAATCCGGAAAGAAAAGGAAAGAAAACGTTGCGGACGAAATTCTGATTTTAACTTAGTTTTTAAGCAGAAGACATGAAAGAGCGATGTATCTTAAAGCGCATTCTTTGTGGATACTCACCTCTTATTTGTTTATTTGTAAAAAAGGAAAACTAAAAAATAAAATCTGCCCGCAACATTTCCTCTCTTCACTAAAGAAGAAAACGCTACAAACCTCATGAAAATGGAACAATATTTAGACACGCTATAGCTCCTGAATCAATGAAAGTGCCGTCTTCAGCAGGCATTGATGGCTTAAACTCGAAAGTCCTAAAGAATACTAAGAACATATTTAGCATAAGTTTTGCCACCGTTTTCTACAATCCTGGTCATCAGGCGTCTTTCCATAAGACATGAAAATGGATAAAACTGCCCCAGTCCCCCGAAATCTCTCATCATATTCATATAAAGAGTACCGCCCTGTTTCTCGCACAAGCATGTTTGAAACTAATGGAACATGTGATTTATTCTCACATTATCATATTTATAGGCCTGGTCTATTTTTTCAACATAACCAACATGTATTTTTAAAAGGACTATCCTGTGATTACCAATAAGCGTTTATTATTAACGTCCTCGGTTCACATCCGAACTTACACATTCCTGTTGACACGCTGTTTCTTCGCTTTGAAAAATCCTTCGATAAGGTACCGCATAAATAAAAAATTATTACTGAAACTTTCCCGCCTGAACATTTATCCTTGAGTAATAAAGAAGCTGCAGTGCGTTTTCGTAAAACGGAGAACAATTCTTCTTATTTTTGTTTCCCTCGTTTTGGCTTCCTTCAGGTGTTCCTTACGGCACAGTGCTCGAAGCCTTCTTTCTGCGTTCTTTACACTAAAAACCTTCCCTCTAACTTTAGCCCTAACATCCAGTTATTTGGTTGCGAATTTTTAATTTACCACCCGATTTCTAAAAGCACTCACGGCAAAATATTTAAGAATACCTAACCCGGATCGAAACTGATGGAAAGATTTAATAATATTTCTTGAGTTTTCTAAAGCATATATATATTTTTTCAGCCAATCTCGCATTCCGTCTAAATGCGTTATTTTCTGTTTTGAAGAGTCTTGAGCTCCTGCCTGCAAGTATTTGTGCATCACTTTATCACGTACCCTAACATGGCCTTCATATATCATGACAAACGCAAATGCAACTAACTTTCGATGGCCTAAAATACAGTTCACTTCAGCTGTATGGGACCCTCATCAGTCTAGCTTCTCCCCAAACCTATCAAAATACAAAATCACGGTACCAATATACATTAATGAGCACCTTTGTCCGGCCCTGAAAAGACTCCTGGGTATGGCTGTAAAGAGGAAGTATGCTCACAACTGGAAGTCAGTGTGGACTTTCAATGGGAAAATCTTTGCTAAGCAGTCCGACACCTCGGATGCTATAAAAATAACTTGTGAGGCTGACCTTGAAAAGATTGAGTCAAATCCGTGATTTTGTTGTTATTGCCTAGACACACTTTAATCAAATCAAAATGGAGTATCACAGCTTCGTCCTACCAGAACGCATTCGACCACAGCAACGTTCTCTAAAAACAGTGTTACACATTAATGCTCGTTCTGCTCATGGAAAGCACGATGACATTATTTGTTTATTAAGTCAGTTTTCTTTTAAATTTAGCATAATCATGATGACTGAAACCTGGTACTATGAAGGCTGCGATATGCTTCATCTTGACGGGTATAATTTTTTCATGAATCGTGAAATTCGACGTGGTGGTGGTGTTGCGATTTATGTACAGTTGTGTACAAAGTGCGAACTTCTTCCTGAATTTTGCAAGGTTACGAATGAATATGAGTTTCTCACTGTAAAAAATAACTTTGAAATTATAACTGTTATTTATCATCCACCAGAAGGAAACTTGGTATCGTTTTTTTGAATTCTTTGATCGGCTCCTGGAGTATGTTCGAAGCAATAACTTTCAGTTAACTTGTCGAGGAGACTTCAATATAAATACTTTGCTTAATACTCCAAATGTTGTTGACTTTACAACTCGTATTCATTCTCTGGGTTTCATAAGCGTGATTAATACACCAACCCGTGTCACTTTATCCACTTCATCTGCACTGGATTTGTTCATTGTCAACTCTGAAACCTCGATTCACAGTGCTGGCACAGTAACATCTGACATCAGTGATCATTGCCCAATTTTTATGTTTTGTGACCCTGTAATGAAAGTGAAAAGTACCTCTGAGGAGATAACTGTCCAGCATATGACTGAGGATTCTCTGAGGGCGTTTCAGCATGACATTAGCCAACAAAACTGGTCCTCGGTGTATAGCAAAGCGAATGCCAGTGAGGCGTATTTAAGATTTCTTGAAATTTTTTCTAAAATCTATTCCAAACACTTCCCAATAAAAACCTTTAAGGTATCAAAAAAGATAAGAAAACCTTGGGTGACCCATAATCATTTAAAAGCTATAAAGCAGAAAAAATGCTCTTTTTCATACATTTCTGAAAATGCGAAGTCCTGATGCGCTAAAAAAATTCAAAACTACCAGAAATAAATTAAATGCTGAACTCCGACGAACAAAGGTTGCTTACTATGAAAAACTTTTTGTAAACATCTGCAGACACCAACCAGCTGCAGCGTGGAGAGTAATAAATAGTGCACTAGGAAGAGATAAAAAAGATGCACTCCCTGATCAAATGATTTATAGAAACCACCCAGTTACCGGTCGTGCTCTTGCCGACTTTTTCAATAAACATTTCATCGGATCTTCTGCACACGCTAGCAGTTACTTAACTAGCGAAGATATAGGACACTCACGGGCTGAAAGTATATTTCTTCAGCCAACAGATCAGGCAGAAGTATACAGAACGTTTATGTCCCTGAACAATAGTAAAGCGCTTGATATTTATAATATCCAAATTAAACCCATTAAATATATTTTAGAGTACATAACTGCTCCACTTACATATATTTTCAACCTATCTATTGAATCGGGAGAATTTCCCGCTGCAATGAAGAAGTCTAGAGTGTCAGTTATATATAAAGGAGGCGATAAAAACTTACCAAAAAATTATCGTCCAATATCAATAATACCTACGTTTGCTAAAGGTTTCGAAAAGACATTGCACTATCGTTTTAACCAATTCTTTGAGAAGAATCATCTTATTTCTGATGCACAATTCGGCTTCAGAAAAGGACGTTCAACTGAGCTAGCTTTATTGGGGTTAAAGGAACACGTGCTGCAAAATATACAAATGAAACTAATAACCCTTGGCCTCTTTATAGACTTTAGTAAGGCTTTTGATTCCCTTGGTCATGGTATCCTAACTCATAAGCTCTCAGTCTATGGGATTCGTGGCAACCCTTTATCTTTAATAAAATCTTACTTAGCTGACTGGCAACAGTGTGTATATATTCGAAACCACCAATCATCTCTACTACCTATAATCAGAGGCGTACCTCAGGGAAGTGTACTAGGCCCTCTGCTATTTAATGTCTATTTAAACAGTATTGTGAACATTGACCAAGGTTTAAAATTCATTATTTACGCTGATGACTGCACGATTTTGTTCTCTGGTCCTGATGTGAATGAACTAGTCACCAAGTGTAATCAACTTCTTAATCGGCTTCGTGAATGGTCTGATATTAATCTACTAAAAATTAATCCTGCAAAAACGAAAGTTATGTTATTTTGTGCAAGAAACAAAAATTTTCGTCTAGGAAAAAAGATCATTTGTAATGGTGAAGAAATTGAAATTGTTCACGAACACACCATACTAGGTGTAACATTTTCTTCACACCTTACATGGGATTCGCATGTTGAGAAGATAATAAAAAACCTCTCGTTGGTAAAAGGTGCAATTGCTCGTTACCGCGCGTTCCTTCCTGGTAAAATAAAGCTACAAATATATAATGCATTATTTGTCTCGCAAATAAGCTATTGCTCATTAGTCTGGTTGACAACAACTAAGACCAACCTAGAAAAAATTTACCTTCTGCAAAAGAAAGCTATACGTCACATTGCCAATCTTGATTACCTAAGCCACACACGGCAAGCTTTTGAAACATTCAGTGTGTTAAAAATTCAAAAGTACGTATGAATTCCGAATATTGCTTTCATTTCATCTGTCGTCATCCTTTAGGTCTATGATAGAAGGCACTGCGCTACTGAAACAGAACGATCACACAGTTAATACTCGCAACACAGACACTTGGCTAGTTCCCCATTTTCGCACTGACTATAAGTTCCAAGCACTACAGCACAATCTTCTAGTAATTTTAAATAGATATAAAGACATAAATAACCCTACTAAGAAAGCATTGCGTGAATTATTTCTTCAAAAATAATTCCTGAAGTATAATTCGCGCCCAAGTACAGCTGCTCTCGTGTATCTTATGTAAATATGTTTTCTGTATTTCCCTATTGTAATTTATTGATGATTTTGTGCTTTCTGGCTGTCCTGTTTTTTATGAAAACTGTAACCTGACTATGTGTTCGTTTTTTTGTGTGTGTATGTAAATGTTCTCAACAAAGTCTGCTTCTATGCCTTGTAACGGCTGCCTGGGCCTCGTCAAGCTGTATACCTACAGCTTTTAGTCCAGGCAGCCGCCAGAATTTTCTGGAAAATGAATTGAATTGAATTGAATTTATTGTGAATAATAATATCACACTGGCGTCTTCTATTTAAATCCAGAGCCAGCTTACCTAATCTTGAAACACAAGGAAAAATATTTTGATTGTGCTGATTCCACAACGTTTGTCATTCACCTTTAGAAGCGTCAGTCATATCACTAGCGCACCGTCTATCAAGCCGAATTCAAATCAAATCAAATCAAATCCTTATTTTCCATCAGGTGCTACAGATGGAGGGGCTACGGGAAAAAAGCTGCCGCTTGGTGGCTTGACGAGTCCGCAGCCCCATATATAAGACAGCGTCTGGACAGCACCAGATAATGAACAAACAATACCAAATCAAGATACTTCATCAACGCAGAAAAAAAGAAAATGTTCTGAGCCAGATAAAACAAACAGCATCACCACCGAAGAATGAACAAGCGATAAGCATATGAAGACACTTGATCAATGCAGAAGAAAAGAAAAAGTCCTGAGCTAGATAAAACGAACACCATAATAGATGAAATCACGTTAGTCAAGCACCACCAATCAGGTCTCTAAGTTTAACAGTGGAACAACTAAATAAACCAAAATTCAGTGACTGATAATAGTTTAAAAATGATGGCAGAGAATAACACAAATGCTCCAAACCAGAATTCAAGCGTGGTACAGCAACCTTCCTGTTTTCTCCACGTTTAGTATTATAACATTTCTCATTTATTTCTAAAGGTGCCAAGGCATCCAGGCTATGATTATTTTTTTTTCACTGCATATTTAAACCGAGCACTCAAACGGTGGCGGTATAGCTTTTGAGCTGTAATAACATGTTCCCTGTGAAAGAATTCTGCATTGGTTGCATTATAACCAGCATTGTACACGTGGCGTAGATACCGTTTTCGCATATGGAATATTTTTTTTTGTGTTAGAGAAAGTATTTGTGCCCCAGAGAAGCTCGTAGTAGTTGATTTCTGGGTAGAAAAGAGAATTATAGACAAATATTTTTGTTTTAGTCAAAAGCATGTATCGGAGACGACCGACCACACCGGTTATTCGAGCAAGTTTGGCTAATACAAAATTCACGTGGGATTCCCATGACAGATAGGCACTGAATATAGCACCTAGACATTTGAAATGGCCAACAATATCAACAGGATGAGAGTTTACAACAATATCGGCATGAGGAGGAACAGGTTTATTTTTCGACCGGAAGACAACTCCTTTTGTTTTACTATCGTTAATCTTCATGTAATTGGATAAGGACCATTGCTGTAGTTGGACTTGGGTGTCATTACAAAAAGTGATGAGTTTATTGATGTTATTACCAGAAAAAAAATATGCTGGTGTCACCTGCGTATATATTAAGTTTGGCGTTCTGATTAATGTTAACAATGTCATTAATATACAGGTTAAATAACAGGGGCCCAATACGCTGCCTTGTGGAACACCTCAAGGCAGTGGCAGGACTCGTGATCTCGAGTTGTTTATTTGGACTACATGGCATCGATGAAATAAATATGATTGCAATAACTGTAATCCGCACCCTCGTATGCCGTAAATGTCCAGCTTCTGCAGCGAACATCATGATTCACCAGGTCGAGTGCCCTGGAAAAATCAACAAATAGGCTGAGTACTATTGCTTTGCTTTCAAACTGTGTTAAAATATACTCTTTCTGGTGAAGCAGAGCTAATTCTGTAGACATATTCTTCCTAAACCCGAACTCGTGTTTCTTTATTATTTCTCAGTGATCAGGAAAATTTACAAGCCTACAGTGTATTATTTTTTCAAGTGGCTTAGAAAATATAGGTAAGATAGACACACAACGGTAATTGCCCAATTCGTTTCGGCTTCCCTTTTTTAACAGCACGACTACTTTTGCGGGTCACATTTTCAGAGGAAATGTCGATGTCGTCAAACAATTATTAAAAATATGCGTCACGACTGGTGCTATGACATCTGTGACATATTTACTGGTTTTATCTGAATTTCGTCGATATCCCTACTGCTGCTGCTCTTTAAATTTTTTATTCTTGAAAGTACTTCCTGTACATTCACTGGCTGTAGAAATATTGGTTTTCATTCCGCGTGCCCATATATCGACATGCATTTGAGGAGCTGCCTGGCGCACTCACATTTGCAAAAATATATTGAAAGCATCAGCCAGTTCCGCCTCGTGCAAAACTTTGCCATTAATCGTCAATTTAGAAATGCAGCTACCTTGATTATTGCGACGAAATAGCGTGTTTAATTTGTCCCAGGGCAACTCACTTGGCTCATTTTTGTCATCCAAGAAACGTGAAAAGTACTCGTTAGGTGCAGCACGCAGTTTTTTTGTTAGTTGGTTCCGATACCATTTAAAGACGGGCAAATCATCAGGATTGCGGGTGTTTAAGAACTGTCTGTAGAGCTTATCTTTTGCTCTCATTATTTAGTACAGTTCATGTGTGACCCATGGCTTTCGAATTTTTTTCCTTTTTTTTGCGTCTTTTAACCGGAAAATGAGCATTGTACAATGTTTTGAAGGTGTCTAAAAACAATGCAGGCGTTGTTAGCATCATGTATATTCAAGACTTCGCACCAGTCTATTTGAAGCAGCTCATTCCTAAACGCGTTAAGAGCCGTATCGGTTACTGGCTGGTAAAGACTGACTGCAGACGAACAATTTAGAGTGTGGGCAACTTGTAAGCAAAGGAACACGGGAAGATGATCACTAATGGAACATGATAGGGCACCAGTTATTATACCTTGCAATGAGAGGTTTGTTATGATTATGTCTAGCACTGACTAACATTCACTTGTTATTCTGGTTGGTTCATTAATAAAGTTGTGAAATTCACATCACAAGAGAAGGTTGTTAAAATTTGTACTAGCAGGAGTGTTAACACCCATATCAATATTATAACCACCTGCGGCGGTCAGCTTGTACTTGTTCTCTACAACAAATAAAACTCTTCCCAACAAAAAAAAATGTTAAAATATGCCCATTTGGCGGCCGATAACAAATCGAATATATTACCTTATCTGCTATTAAAGTTAACATTTCATAGTCCGGAGTCACTACGCTAAATGAACCAAGCAGTTCACAGTCCATTTGTTCCAATGTGAGAAATGCAGTGACACCTCCGCGACCACAAGGGCGGTTGATGTAGTACGTATTTTAGCCAATTCTGAAGACGGCACTCTAGTTCGTGCTTCATATTTCGGTGAACAGGATAACAGAAATGCTAAAAAAATTACTGAATAATTCTTCTAAACAAAATGTTTTGTGGCGGACAGATCTTGCGTTTAGGTATACACAATTTAGTACGGAAGACCTAAAATTAGAGACCGTAATGATCATGTCTTGAGGTGAGTAAAAGGTGTGCCCATACATCTTTTCCTCTTCACTTAGGTATAGCACTCAGTGAAGACTTCATTTTGGTTTAAGGCGATCAAGATACTCGAGGCATTTAATCTGAATTGCGTTTGCCCCATCTATCATCGGCACAAGAACCTTCCCATGGGTATACCACACATATTCAAACTTGGCCTCTTTCGCCCAATTTTTTGTTGCTAGAAGCAGTTCTCGGTTGTGTAACGTTAGGTTTTCTTGGTTGAAGATGTTTGGCTTACTGTCTTTTAGGTTGTTCTACTTGCTCAACCACGATTCCCTGATCGCCTGCCCTGTGAAGCACACGATTATGCCGGGTATCTTATCTTTCTGAGCGGGCAGCCTGTGAGCCGAGACAATGTCCTGTTCGACGAGATGAGGCGTCTTGAGCTTATCTGCTACCTCATTAAATATAGTGAGCAAGTGTTCATCTTTCAGGGAAGGAACACCATGAACTTCCAAATTAAGCTGCCAAATTTGTAAACTCAAGGTCATTTACTTCTCTTTGAAGTTGTACCTTAGGTTATAGGTTGTTTTTGTCCCTTTCCTCCAGTTCTTCGCCCTCTTTCTGAGCACTTTAATCTCATTTTCTTGCTCACGGATGGTTTTCTCTTAAATCTTCAAAAATGGCACACATGTGCGTGATATATTATTCCATAGCTTTCACTTGAGTTATGAAGGCTGGTAGGCTTTCAAGCTTCATATTGTCACCGGCGAAAATACAGAGAACAAAGCTGTTCACTCGGGCGAGGTTTGCCAACACCGCCGCGCTCATTGTGGACAAAGAAGACGTTCGGCCACGCGCTCGGGAACACAGTTCGACCTCCAGGTGGCGCCGGCAGAAAGTCAGCAGCGTGGCATTGCCCCTCCCATCTAAGAGGCATCGACTCGATGCCGCACGCGAGGGGAAGAAAAAAAAAATAAGGCGAAAGGTAATGGCGGGGTTGGGTCCGGGGCTAACGGGAATAAAACGGCTTCATTCGCGCCACGTGGACGACCTCGGACGTCGGGTGTCGAGAGGACCGGGCAGTTCCTTGAGGGAGCACCTCGTAGGTCACCGCGCTGAGGCGGCGTAACACCTGGTACGGACCAAAGTAACGGCGAAGAAGCTTCTCGGAGCGCCCTCGCAAACGGATTGGGCTCCACACCCAGACTTGGTCACCGGGTGTGTAAATCACCTCCCTGCGGCGGAGGTTGTAACGCTCGGCGTCGCGTTGTTGTTGGCACCGGATTCGCTGTCGAGCAACTTGGCGAGCAACTTCGGCGTCACGGACAAATTGGTCGGCATCCACGACAGAAGAGGGAGTAGGATCCGGAAGAAGCATGGCGTCCAGCATGGTCAAGGCTTCGCGACCGTGCACCAAATGGAAAGGAGTGAAGCGCGTCGTTTCGTGAAGCGCAGTGTTGTACGCGAACGTTATGTAAGGAAGTATCCGGTCCCAGTTCGCGTGGTCATCGTCGACATACATAGAAAGCATATCGGCAATTGTCTTGTTAAGCCGCTCAGTCAGTCCGTTGGTTTGCGGATGGTAAGCTGTTGTCTTTCGATGACTGGTGCCACTGAGTCGAAGTACCTCGTTCGTAAGTGCCGACGTAAACGGGGTTCCCCTGTCAGTTAATACGACCGTTGGAGCTCCGTGACGAAGCACAATGTTATGAATGAAAAAACTTGCGACTTCGGCGGCGGTACCACGGGGAAGAGCCTTGGTCTCACAGTAGCGGCTGAGATAGTCAGTGGCAACAGCAATGTACCGGTTACCCATGGAAGACGCCGGAAACGGACCGAGTAAGTCCATGCCGACCTGTTGAAATGGGAGGCGCGGGGGATCGATAGGCTGCAGGAGCCCGGCTGGTTTAGTCGGTGGCGTCTTCCGGCGCTGACATTCTCGGCAGGTTCGGACGTAACGGCGGACAACCGCAGCAAGCTTGGGCCAGTAGTACTTGGTGCGTATGCGCGCCAACGTGCGGGAAAACCCGAGATGACCCGAAGAAAGGTCGTCGTGGCACGCGCGCAGAACTTCGTCACGAAGCGCAGCTGGCACTGCAAGCAGATAGACAGTGTCCGTTGGGCCGTAGTTCTTTTTGTAGAGTACCCCATCGCGCAAGCAAAACGATGACAGTCCGCGCTTGAAGAGCCGAGGTGGAGATGGGGCGATTCCTTCAAGGTATTCTATGAGGGGCAGCAGGTCTGAATCGGCCCTTTGTTGTTGGGCAAGGGTGGACGTGGTGAGAGCACCAAGAAAAGCGGAATCGTCGTCGGACTCGTCAGTGGGGCACAGGATTGGGGCGCGGGATAGACAGTCAGCATCGCTGTGTTTCTGGCCAGACTTGTGCACGATGGTGACATCAAATTCTTGTAACCGAAGACTCCATCGAGCAAGCCGCCCCGAGGGATCCTTCAGGTTCGCCAACCAACAGAGTGAATGGTGGTCGCTCACGACCCGAAACGGGCGGCCATACAAGTAGGGACGAAATTTCGTAACGGCCCACAGCACAGCTAGACATTCCTTTTCCGTTGTGGAATAATTGACTTCTGAACGGGACAAAGTGCGACTGGCGTAAGCAATCACGCGTTCTAGACCATCCTGCCGCTGAACAAGGACCACGCCGAGGCCAACGTTACTAGCATCAGTGTGCAGTTCAGTGTCGGCCTCTTCGTCGAAGTGGCCAAGCACAGGCGTACACTGCAGACGGGACTTGAGTTCTGTGAAGGCGCTGTCCTGGTCTTGGCCCCAGATGAAGGGTTCAGAATCCTTCGTCAGGCGGGTCAAAGGCTCTGCTAGCCGGGAGAAATTGGGAACAAACCGGCGATAGTACGCGCAGAGGCCCAAGAAACGACGCAGGCTCCGTTTGTCTGTTGGCTTAGGGAAGGCAGCTACGGCGGCCGTCTTTTCGGGATCTGGACTAACACCTCGTGCGCTGACAATGTGACCAAGAAACTTCAGCTCTTGAAATGCAAAGTGAGATTTCTCTGGCTTGAGAGAGAGACCAGCGGAACGTATGGCCTCGAAAACAGCACGCAAGCGTTTCAGGTGCTCATCAAACGTGTCAGAGAAGATCACGACATCGTCAAGATATACGAGGCATGTCTGCCACTTCAGACCGGACAGCACGGTGTCCATCATTCGTTGGAACGTGGCAGGGGCCGAGCACAAGCCAAAAGGGAGTACCTTAAACTCGTATAAACCGTCTGGCGTAATAAAGGCGGTCTTCTCTCGGTCGCGTTCGTCGACCTCTATTTGCCAATACCCACTGCGGAGGTCAAGGGATGAAAAGAAGGTGGCATGGCGCAGGCGGTCTAGGGAATCATCAATGCGGGGCAGAGGGTACACATCTTTTTTCGTGACGGTATTCAGGCGCCTGTAATCGACGCAGAACCTGAGGGTGCCATCTTTCTTCGTGACGAGAACAACAGGCGATGCCCAAGGGCTCGTGGAAGGTTGGATGACGTCGTCCTGGAGCATCTGTGTAACTTGGCGGCGGATGGCATCGCGTTCTTTGGAAGACACGCGATAAGGGCGCTGGCAAATTGGTCTTTGGTCGTCAGCAACGACAATTCGATGCTTGGTAAGCGGCGTCTGTCGGACCTTGGAAGTTTCCGCAAAACAGTCGCGGAAGGAATAGATTAGGCTTTGCACGCAGTTTTTCTGACTGGCCGAGAGGTGCGGGTTCACATCAGTCGGAATGGCTGTAGCCGTCGCGTCGGCGAGGTCTGACGTGGTGGATAAAGAGCACTGCCTCGTACACTCTCCAAGCTCGTCAAAATAAGCGACGACTTCTGACTTCGTCAAATGTTGCGGTTCACGAGTAAAGTTCGTGACTAAGATTTCGGTACGACCATTGGCAAGGTCTACTAGGCCTCGGGCGACACAAACTTGCCGAGCGAGTAGCAGGGACATGTTCGCTTCAGCAATGCCAAGAGCGCCGGTGCTGTCAGTACACTCGACTGTGACGAACTTGCTGGCTCGCGGAGGGATTGTTATGTGGTCGTCACATATGCGCAACATTACTTTACAGGGCTCGGTGGTTGTGTTAACGGCTCGCTGGGCGGAAAAAGATACCATGAGTTCCTGAAGGTTTATGATCGCACCATACTCGTGAAGGAAATCCATGCCCAGTATGAGGTCCTTTGAACAGTCAGCTAACACGGCAAAGGAGCCGGTGAAAGTAAGACCACGGATTTGGATGCGGCAAGTGCAGACGCCGATTGGTGTCACGACATGGCCACCGGCAGTGCGGATCACGGGTCCACACCAAGGCGTCAGAACCTTACGGAGTGTCATGGCTAGCTCCCTGCTCATCACAGAAAAATCAGCGCCGGTATCGACGAGTGCGGTCCGTTCATAACTGTCGACGGTTACTAAAATTTCAGCGGAAACTAATCGTTCGCAGCACGTCGGTGAGGTCGTCGGATCGGGTCGTTGACGCTCGGGCCGTCGCGTCCAATCGTCGGGTGGAGGCTGTTGACTTCGTGCAGCGGCGGCGGCCCTACCCCCGGAGGACGCCGTCTTCAGTTTTCCCGCCGAGGGGACGTGCCTCCGAACTGACCGGAGGTTGAGGGCCGACTGGGCGTAGCAAAGCGCCTCGGGGATGGCGATCGCGACTGTCGCCGCTGTGAGGTCGGGGGCGGCACTTGAGAGTTCAGGTACTCCTCTATGTCCCGCGGTCTTTCACCATAGCGCGGTCGAGGCGCGTCCGGTGGGAATCCTCTCAGACCCATCCGCCGGTACGGGCAATTCCGCAGAACATGGCCGGGCTCCCCGCAGTGGTAGCAGAGCGGACGATCGTTGGACGTTCGCCACACGTACGCTTTGCGGAATGGAGGGCACGGGTCCTGCTGCTGCTCGATGGGACGCACGTAACGATGGGGTGGTGGTTGTTCGGCAACGGGGCGAAACGCTTGCGGCGCCGAGGCAGGTCGGCGCAGGGCATCGCTGTAGGACATTACGTGCGGCTCCGAAAGGGGTGCTGGGGGTGGCTGCACCGCTCGCCGGATTTCGTCACGGAGAACATCGCCTGTCGAAGGTACGCTTTCTGACGGAGCACTCAAGTGGAGGTGTCGCAGTTCTTCGCTGACAATGCACCGCACAAGCGCTCGCAGCGCCTCATCCCCGGGGCCTGGCAAGGACGTGCAGTACTGAGCGGCCGCTACATTTGCCTGACGGCCGTATTGGGCACTCCGTTCCTGCAAGGAACGTTCTATGGTCGTCGCTTCCTTGGCAAAGGCGGCGACAGTTCTCGGAGGGTCGCGCATGAGGCCAGCGAACAGCTGCTCCTTTACCCCACACATAAGGTGCCTCACCTTTGTAGCTTCGGGCATGGCTGGGTCGGCCCGATTGAAGAGGCGGGTCATGTCCTCAATAAACATGGCCACGCTCTCGTTGGACTGCTGTGACCTGGAGCGAAGGGCAAGTTCGGCATTCTCCTTTCGTTCGCTCGAACTGAACGTGGCGAGCACCTCGCGGCGAAAAGCTTCCCAGTTAGAGAATGACGCCTCGTGGTTCTCGAACCACGTTTTCGCCGAGTCTTGCAGTGCGAAGTACACGTTCAGCAGCTTTCGCTCGTCGTCCCATTGGTTGAACGCGGCCACACGGTCAAAACCGGCCAACCAATCTTCTACATCCTCGAACCGGTCGCCGTGGAAGGATGGTGGCGACCGAGGTGCAAGAAAGACGAACGGCGGGGCACTGCCGAAGGACTGACCTGTCTGGCTGCCAGTGGCGGAAGTCATGGCCCGAGCAGGAATCGTGAGTGGCTCAAATTCGGGTTGCAGGCCTCGCAGGCGACGGCTCGCTTTGTGGACAGGTGTGGCGTCTGCTCGTCGGGGAGAAGCGTCAGGGCTATCGTCCCGGTCAGCGTACATGGGATGATACCCAGCACGGCTCCACCAAAAATGTCACCGGCGAAAATACAGAGAACAAAGCTGTTCACTCGGGCGAGGTTTGCCAACACCGCCGCGCTCGTTCTGGACAAAGAAGACGTTCGGCCACGCGCTCGGGAACACAGTTTGACCTCCAGGTGGCGCCGGCAGAAAGTCAGCATCGTGGCAATATTAATAGATGTAAGCTTTCAAGCTTCATATTAATAGATGTAAGGATAGCCTTTATATCTCCATCGGCCTTGCTTTCATCACTGCAGCTACCATGTCACGCCGAGCTTCGACAATCTTGGCATCGCCACGATTTCTTGGCAGCGTCAGATTTCGCCTTGAAAGACTTTTCCGCTAGCCCCGCACATTTTCCGAAATGGTACTCCTGTGCTCACTGTGAACTACGCGTCTCTCGCTCTCAAGGAAGAACACATTACAAGTGCAGCAGATGTTAGACATGGTTTTCACTGCGACTAGATGTCGCTAGAACCAACACAGGAAAGTACACTACAGGTCTTTGGCAGCAACCGCAGCGCAAGCACGATCAAGTAGAAGAATATAAGTACAAACTAACCCGTACAGTTTCAATAGCAGAGTAAGTGGTGATGTTCGCAGGGTGCTGCTGCCGCTTCCAAATGGCTGCTTCGCCAGGTGCTTCCGATTTATGTACGGTCGATGGCTCCGTCAGGCGCGCAGGTGCACTGAATGCTTGCAGCGATGACAGCGGCAGTGGTTCCGTGCGAATCCGATCGTGCAGGAGAACAGTAGTAGAACGGTGACTTGAGTGGCAGAAAAAGCCAGGCAGCCCACCGTGTCTGATAGGGCCGGGCAATGTCAGACGATCCATGGCAGGCAAAGACCGCTCTCCGTCCTATCTCTACAGTTTCGACAGCAGAGTAAGTGGTGATGTTTGCAAGGTGCTGCTGCCACTGCCAAAACCACAAGACCGTCTACCCCCCCCCCCCCCCCCCTCTGAAAGAACTACTGCTCACTTCCGATATTCTGGTAAATCACCTCTGGACTAGAACAATCTTCCGCTGTAAGCCGTACACCTTATCAACCCTATGAAATTCAAGAAAAAAATCTGGGTCATCATCTTGTAACTGTTATTCCCATTCCTCATGTAATGCCTCATGCTTGAGGCCTTTGAGGAAAAACAAATAAAAATTTGGAGAACATTTAAGATTCCCGTTTAAAACTAGAACGCACTGCCAGGCAATGAGCGGAATGTCATCACCCGGTCGGCGCGACGGCTTGCCCTTTGGACAAGTCGCTCGGAGTCTCTCGGAGGTCTCTAAAGCGGCCCATCGACCTCCCGAAGAGATTGAGAACGGTCTGCAGTGACGATGCTCCCTGAATCGGTAGTTGTGTGTCTCCGTTGTGATTATGATTTGAGAGGAAAAGAAAGGCGCAGTAACTGTCTAACGTATCAGTCGACACCTCAACCATGTCGAGAGCGAAGGGAGGAAGTTTTTAGTCAAAGATAAAAGACAAAGAGAGGCCATAATGAAGGTCTGCATCTCGGTTGGTGTCACATTCGTTTACCACAACAGCAAACAGACGCATACAACACAGGTGCTCGGGCGGTACGGGTTCAGTGACATCGCAGTAGTTGACACCTGCAAATAACATGATGCACACAGGTTCGGTTACTGCTGCCTGCCCGTCTGAAGCCAGAAGAGGTCGCGAAGGGTTGCACCCACGCTGCCACCCGGTGGGGTGAAATCATCACGATATCACCGGGTTCCGCGTTCGGAACAGTTGACGTCTTCAAAGGTTTAATCTTTTGGGCCCCCAATTTCAAATCCAAAACCCCTATTCGATGTAAAATCACGTTAAATAGCTGCCGGTCGCCGAAGTTACCAAAGCCCTCCACTATATACGGCTTCCCTCATAGCCTCAGTCGTTTCAGAACGAACTGCCATGAGCTGCGTTCCACAGCTCATGGCAGTCAATCGCAATGCTATATAGAGTAGAATGCGATTTTTATGGGGTCCTGTTCCAGAATCTGCATACTCATAATTACTGATGTCGGCATCAGAACGCAAAGACACTTCACGGAGTCAAAGACCGCAACACATTCACTAGGTCTGCTTTTTATTCAGTTCTAATTTACGGTCGTTTCCGCTTACCTCCACAAGATGTTTTTATTTGGAAATTCTCGTCTCTCGTTAAAATGTCAACAATAACAACCAGCGCCAACGGCCCACAACGCCGACACCGGATTTTCTGTGACACTAGCTCCCCAACGCTATTTCATTGAAACATTCATCAGCTCACTAGTACCACCGTATTTTTTGGAGTCCTTTGAGGCTTTATAGTTAGGTCTGGTATGCCGTCTCATCATCATCAGCATGAATTTGCTCTGAGTAGGAGAAAGGTCCTTTCATATCCTTCCAATTGTCCCTCTCCTGGGCCAGCTGCGGCGATCTTGGGCCCGCAAACTTCCTACTCCCATCCGCTTAATGCCGCCAGCGGCTACAAATTTCCTGTCTTAAAATTCATTATGTTACATTTGGTGACCATGCCTCCGCATTTAGATGAGAATATCAACGACGCGGGATTGTTCTCTGACCCATTCTGCTATCATTCGGTCTCTTAAATAGGCTCTGAATAGGCTCTCAATAAAGCTGCGCTTTGCTGTATATGTGAAACTATGCCGCTTCACAAACATCCTTGAGTAAGAATGTTTTTTTTTTTAATGCGTTTTGTCGAGCGTTTCCTATCTGTGGCAAAAATTTGAATTGCCGCGTCTTCACGCCTTTCTCTCTCTTTTCCTACCATTTTGCAGAGTGAAATGTCGGGGCTCCTTCGCCGGCTCCACCCACTCTGCCTCTCCGCCGGATGCCGACACGTGTGGAAACTCGCCAGGAGGATGGAGCTTTCTAACGAGAGTTCCTTGTGGACCTCTGAGGAGTGCGGCCTCTCCTCCCGCGTAGTATTCGCGCCTCCTGACGTTACCGTCGCGCTCAAGCCCTCGTTGCGCCCGACCCATCATTCTTCCTGTACTGCGGACAAGCTCGAGGACCCCCGCGTGCGTCGCGCACCAACCGGCACCCTTCCGCCTATACTAGGGCTTCCCACCGTCCGTCGGCCGCTTAGGCGGCAGCGTTCCTACTTCGAGTAGGCCTCTCTACCCGTTGGCCTCTTCGGCAGCCGTATAGTCTACGCTCACCGGGACAGCCTCTCAGCGCAGTCGTTGTCAGCTGCAGCGTCGACGGCCCATTTTTCCTGCAAACCCGAGAGCGGCCTTCCTGCTGCCCTCCGTCAACCCCACGCACAATGGTGTGCGTGGGGCCTTCGCGCGGCTTTCCGTGGTGGTTTCCAGTAACCTCGTAATGCTGCTCCCCTGCTGCAGCTTCCAGCGGTCCTCCCAGGCTCGTATCCTGCGCTCTTGCTGCCGACCGCCGGAACTGGTGGCGCCAGCTGCCTGACACCTCTGCTGTGCTGGCAGCACCCTACGCGCCGTCGGAGACGGCGGTTTTCAGCGTCCGCCGCCGCGCTGCTACTCCGTAGCACTTTTCTGCGGTCTTCACCTGCTGCCACGTTGGCCAGCAAATGTGGAGGCCGCCTGCTGACAGCCCCAGCTGCCATGCTCTCCTTGCTGCGCCTCTGTCTAGCCTTGGGGATGGTCGGAGGCCATGATGACTGCCTCCAGCCAGCGCCACCACCAGCGCGCTGCCATTCATCTCCCCTCCCTGGTGCCGATGCTGCTGCTGTTGCGAAAGTGCTGCCTGGGGATTGCGAACAACCAGCTGCCCCATGATTCCCGGAATACGAGAAGCTCAGCGACGACGGCGACAGAATCCCTCCTCCATCCCCATACACTTCCCCAATACCTTGTCCCTGCACGCCAAGAGTGATCCCGCGAATTAGGCAACATACGCCACGTCCAGTATCCCCTCCCTAGAATATCCCTAAGTACCGAACACACCACTTCCTAACCCGCCAGTGCGGCCGCGGACAGCGAACCAGCTATACCCGTCCCAGCTGCTGAGGTACGTATTTGCACGATATGACAACGTGTGCCAGGCTTCGCGCGTACGCCCGACAGCGTAGGTTGCCGTGAGGTGCGGCAGCGCAAATTTTTAAAAGTGCATTGTGAATTATCCACTCGCTTTTGAGGTATCATACGTGGCAGGAAAGCACGGTTGCCTGTCGTTTACTTAGTGAAAACATAATATAGCAAACTACAAACATCCTTTTCTAGAGTCCTTTAACGCTACACCTAGTGTTTCCTTTCCGTAGACAACAGGGCATATTTATGGTCGAAGCTCTTGCCTGCTCTTCTTCAGAGAACTATTCTTCGTCTTAACCGTATTAGGCATGCACTGTTAAATCATTTAGCCCAGCTTGCGATTATTACTCAAGAAAAAGGCAATTTGAGGTTGGCCTCAATTTATAGTTCATAGCGTTGTAGTGATTAAGGGGAAATTTTCACTGAAGAGAGAGTTCTTATAAGCTGGAGGAGGACAGCAAAGAGAATTCAAAAAATCGTCGCCATCAGCGTTCTGAAATACGCTCAGTTTCCAAATTAAATTGCCCTCCACATCGACACGCAAATTTTTCCTTTATTCTCGGGAGGCATAGCGCTCGAACCTTCTCCCACTTCGTGGAGGAACGCTCCGGCTCTTTGGCGTTCTGTCCATGCTTGTGGGTAAATTAAAATTTGGTTGCTGGAGAACGGAAATGGCGCAGTGTCTGTCTCACATCTCGGCGCACACCTGAACCTCACCGTATGGAAAGGGATAAAAGAGGGAATAATTTTACGACTTACCGTTCAGCTCTGCCTGTCTGACTCATTGATCATGATTTGCAATTCATCTCCTCAGTGACACAGCAAGGCGATGTCATCAGCGAATCAGCCGCCGCTGTGGCTGAGTGGTTACGGCGCTCGGCTGCTGGCCCGAAAGACGCGAGTTCGATCCCGACCGCGGCGGTCGAATTTCGATGGAGGCAAAATTCTAGAGGCCTGTGTACTGTGCGATGTCAGTGCACGTTAAAGAACCCCAGGTGGTAGAAATTTCCGGAGCCCTTCACTAAGGCGTCTCTCATAGCCTGAGTCTCTTTGGGACGTTAAACCCCCCTTAACCAAACCAATCATCAGCGAATCGCATATTATTTTCGTACTCTCCATTAACTCTTATCTCTAACTGTTTCCAATTCAAGCCTCGAAATACCTCATGTAAACAGGCGGTGAACAGCATTGGCGAGATCGTGTCTCCCTGCCTGACACCCTTCCTTAATGGAATTTTGTTGCTTCCTCTATGGAAAACTATGGTAGCTATGCGGTTGCTAAAGACATCTTGTATTTTCACATCACGCTCTTCTACACACTGATTTCGCAATGCCTGCTTGACTGCCAGGGTTTCCACTGAGTCAAACGCTTTCTCGTAAACAATAAAGTCTATATATAGGGATATATATGGGTGTTGCATGATTGATTGTGTCAATATTATCTATTGTGGAATATCATTTGCGAAAGAATTCCTGATCACTTGGTTGATCAGTCTAAAATTGCCCTGACGCTATTAGCGATTACCTAAGTAAATACATTGTAGGAAACGGACAGTAAGCTGATTGGTCTGTTATTTTTCTAGTCCTTGGCGTCTCCTTTCTTATGGATTAAGATAATGCTTGCGTTCTTCCAAGCTTCTGGCACGGTCGACGTCATAAGGCATTGCGTAGGGAGGTTGGCTAACTTTTCTAGCAGAATTTGCCCTCCGACCTTCAACAGATCTGCTGTTACTTGATCCTCACCAGCTGCTTTTTCTTTTTGCATTGCTTCTAACGCTTTCTTCACATCATCTTTTGTTGCTAATGGGATGACGCATTACTGTTCGCTGCAGAGTTTGTGAGGGAACGAACGCGGGTTAATGACATCCTAGTCAAGATCAAGAGGAAGAAATGGGCTTGGGCAGGGCATATAATCTGAAGGGAAGATAACCGCTGATCATTAAAGGTGACGGAGTAGATCCCAACAGAAGGCAAGCGTAGCAGGGGCGGAAGAAAGTTGGGTGGGCGGTTGAGATTAAGCAGTTTGCGGGCATACATCGGGTGCAGCTGGTAAAGGACAGGGTTAATTAGAGGAACATGGGAGAGGTCTTTGAAATGAAGTGAGCGCCGTCAGGTTGATTATGGTGATGACTGGATGCCTCGGTGGCGAAAAAGCCCTGCTGACTCCGGTTGAAGCCAAAGGATGGCAGGTTGCCCGGAACCCGTTCAAATGGTTGTACCTGCCCGCCATGGCAGGTGGGTAAGTGGAAACAAGGTTTCCCGGCAGCTGCAATCAAGTGTCAGGCAAGCTAAATCAATGTGGAAAGAATGAAATGATGCCACACAATTTGGCTGCTAAAAGGAAACATGTTACACGGTAGCTATAGCTCAGTGGGGCACAGTGTGCCAACGATGGCGCGATTTTGCTAGCTTACTTTCGTCCCATTAATCTTAACGCAGCAAATCATTTATTGTTCGTTTTTTCTTGTGTTCCCTGTTGGTTAACCCACAAGCACAGCTGGGAGTTAAAAGTCGGCCCATCTCCCGGAACGTTAGGCTTGCTTCCCTGCATGCCAGCTTATACTAAGTAATTTTTGTTAGTGTCGTGTTAGGAAAGTCATTTCTTTAACCGAACCGATTAGGAATAGCGTATCTTTGCTTCCGAATTGAGTTCTCATCGAGTATTTATGCTAATAATAAATACTTGGTCGAATATTTGCAGAAAACGAGCAGTTGTGCGGATCACTGTGGTGCCAGAGGCTGTGCTTTGGCACGGTGCTATGAATAATGGAGTTAATGATGTTACTGTTAAAATAGGCGCCACCAATCTCCACCGAGGGGTATAAACACGATGCCGTTATATTTACTTGTGACCGTTAAGCCATACCATAAGGAAAATTACCTTCTGCTTTTGACGACGAGAGAGGACATCAACCCGCTAATTGAATTTCCTTTAATAGTCAATTTAACGCTGGATACTCCGAGCAAACCTGCCTCAAAACACATCAATAGCTTTTTTTTTTTTCAGATGAACCCGTCTTTAGAATGGCATTCCATCTGATGTCGCCACCATCATCAGCCTTAATGGCTTCAAAACTGCCTTCGACGACCACCAGTGGTCATAAACACCCATGACACTCTTGTGTCAGCCCACCAGTGAGGTAATGTCCTTTGTGACCGTTTTCGGAAAACAAAACTAGAGCCACTCCTTAGTTCCTGAAGCAAGCTATTGCCGCCTGTGAGCCGTGGCCTCCTAAATCGGGCAAAAGAAAAGTTTCTGAACTGGCCTGAGCATTGCCGCGTAGTCCAGTGTTAGGGGTCGTGAATAAACTTGAGGAAATTATTCGAAAAGTGAAGAACATATTCTAATCATTTCGAATAATTTTGAACATTCAGTAACTGATTGCTTCTCAAAATCAAAAGAAGGATATTCGATTCTTTGGGAGAATTTCTTGAATATTCGCCTATGCCTTACATTCACGCTTCGCTCAGATGCCTCGCCTCTGCAGACAGACGGCAGCGAATGCTAAAAGGAAAACTGTTACTTTCTCTTTTCTTTTTCGGGATCTGATTTTGGATTACGGCAGAGTTCATGCGTGCAAAATCAAAATGAGTAATTAAAATGCATGGAAAACAGCGGCAATTACAGCGAACACGTATTTGAAATGTTTTCTCACAACGAGCATCTCTCGATTGCAAAGAAGCAGGCTGCGTACAATACTTCTTTGACTGGGCGACCATTCGGCAGGTGCAACCAGCAGGATAACCGGTTCCGCGAAATCCACAGCTGCGAAATTCGATAATAGTTATTACGCAGTCCAATTTCTTAAAAATAATTATCCACCAGCAATGCCTCAGTTTTCGACTTAGGAGCGTTCAAGTGTTTACATTGGTGCGCTCAGCAAACGTGAAGACCAAATCCAAGCATCCGTGGATGTCTGGAAACATATCTTGGATGGATGGATGGATGGATGGATGGATGGATGGATGGATGGATGGATGGATGGATGGATGGATGGATGGATGGATGGATGGATGGATGGATGGATGGATGGATGGATGGATGGATGGACGGACGGACGGACGGACGGACGGACGGATGGATGGTAGGACGGACGGACGGACGGACGGACGGACGGACGGATGGATGGATGGATGGATGGATCGGTGGATCGATGGAGGGATGGATGGATGTATCGTCCCCTTTGAAACGGGGTGACGGCTGTTGCGCCATGCTCAATTATTTTTGTTTAACCTTGTTGTAAGTTGTTATTAAAACTCGCCTTTTTTCCTAACCTTATGTTTTCCAACCTTAACATTTCTAACCTTATGTCACCTCGCTGCTTATGAGCCAATAATCTTCCAATCGCTTTTTGCTTAATTTACACCACAGATTTATTTACATGACCATCGTTGTATCTATTTATTTTATTTTATTTATTTACAGAATACTGCAGGCCCTTCTGGGCCCTAGCAGGAGGGGCAATACAGTGCAACATGAATATACAAAAAAAAAACACTGAAGGAAAATTTGAAACACAAAGCAAAATAAGTTTGATGGCGTCAATCTTCTATTTTTTCAATGGAATCTATGTCACATAGTGCTGTTAAAGGTAAAGTATTCCATTCAGTTACGGTGCGAGGGAAGAAGGAGTATTTAAATAGGTTAGTCCTGGCGGTGAATGGAGTTAGTGAATCAGAGTGGCGATGTCTTGTTGGTCGTGGAGCGGAAAATGGCTTGACGTAGGGATCCGGGCACATTGACAACTTGTTATGTTTGAGAAGGAAAAGAAATTTTATTCTGAGAATTTTACGTCGTACCTGCAATGTTTGAATTCGGTGTGCTCGCATTATGGCAGTAGGTGAATCTGTTGAACGGTATTTTGAAAAGATGAATCGAATGGCCTTGCGCTGGATCATTTCAAGCGCTTGAATGTTAGTTTTAGTAAATGGGTCCCAGACAATGCAAGCGTATTCTAACTTGGGTCTGATTAATGATGAATAGGCTAAAAATTTCAAGTCTGCAGGAGCATGCTTCAATTTGTGCTTGAGGACACAAAGCTTACGAAAACCTGATGCACATACGTTACCTATATGTTTGTTCCAGCTTAGATTATTAGTTATCGTCACGCCAAGATATTTATATTCAGTTACCTCCGAAAGTGGAAATGATGGAAGAGCGTAAGGGTATAAAAGGCTGTTTTTTTTTGGTTAATCTCATAAATACGGTTTTCTGAGCGTTAAGTTTCATGTCCCACTGGTTGCACCAATCCAGAATATTCTTTAGGTTTAAATTGAGTAATAGTTGGTTTTCACGACAAGTAATTACATTAAACAAAACACAGTCATCTGCAAATAGCCGGATTTGAACGGGATGAGTAACTACTTTTACAATGTCATTCACATATATTAAAAATAACAGGGGACCGAGGACACTTCCTTGGGGAACACCAGAAGAGACAGGCAGGCTGTTTGAATAATGGACGTCAATACTAACAAACTGCTGTCGGTTGGATAAGTAAGCTGAAACCCAGTTAACTATAAAGTTAGGAAGACCAACTTGTTTAAGCTTGTCAATTAATTTAGAATGGGAGACGAGGTCAAATGCTTTACTAAAATCCATAAAAATAATATCAGCCTGGCTGGATTTATCAAGAATTAAAAGACTAGCGCATATAACAGAGACACAGACAAAGAAGTAGACAGGACGAGCGCTAAACATCAACTGAGTTGTTTACTGAACATAAAGGAACATATAAGCAATTCGGTGGTGCGTGCGCACACTGGGTTAACAATACATAGACAATCTAATCAAGGTGTGGCAAACTGTTCTTTAGGTACATTTTTTCTTTTTTGGTCAAGGTAAGTGAACTAGTGCTTACACAGTTATCACCTTCTCTGTCAATGTGATAGGCCTCACAAATCTCGCGACCTAACTTTGTGCCTCCCCTACCAAGCACACACGTGGCACCAAACGCCGGCACGCACCCGCACCGCTTACAATGATTGGCCAAATGACCGCCCCCCGCCAATGAATCTACCAGCGTGCTGTGCTCTCGTAGCCGCTCGTTCAGGCACCGTCCAGACTGCCCCACGTAGCATCTACCGCAGGAGAGGGGTATGCGGTATACGATGCCAGTAGTGCAAGGCACAAACTTGCAAACGTGTTTTGTGGTGCAGACCGGTTTCCTTTCTTCATTGACCGCTTTGCACATGCGCACCAGCTTTTCGGGGGCAGTGAACATCACGTCCACACCGCACCTCTCTCCAACTTTCTTCAGCCGGTGCGATAACTGGTGCACGTACGGAATAGCGGTACGCCTCAGCCTCCTGCAGCTAGTTTCCGCTGCCACGCCAGGGCGGCCACCTGCCCTGATTTCTTTCAGGAGGCACTGCGCTACAGCCGTCACGGTATCCATAGGAAAACCGGCGTTCTGCAACCGGGGCACTTGCGTCTGCAAACTGATTTCAATTTTATGCTGGCAAGACTTCTCGAGAGCACCACGCAGGCAATTTTTTGCAATGCCCCGTTTTACCAATTTCGAATGAGCCGAATTGTACGCTAAAATTTCCTTTTTTGTGCGTGGCTGGTACGACCAGCAGATGTGCCCCGTGCCAAAGAACAAACAAATCTCGAGGAATTGGAGACACCCGTTGATCGGAACTTCATGCGTGAATCTCAACTTGACAGAACATTCACCGAAAATATCTAAAACACTTTTTACAACCTGTGGTTTGTCACTCTCGTTCTCAACATTCACAAACACAATAAAATCATCCACATATCTAAAACACCTCACTACACCTTTTTCCCTTTTCATGCGCGCTGCAACGCGTTTGTCAAATTGACCTAAAAAAATTTCGCTAAGTATTGGAGCTATGCATGAGCCTATGCAAATACCGTCTTTTTGCACCAACAACTTGTCGTTAAAACAAATAAAGGTGGATGAGAGGTAACACTTAACTAACGCTACAAAGTCATTTACAGAAACCCCGCTGCTATTTTGGAACTTAACAGCCCCCCAGCTTTCAATTCGCTCTTTTACTGCGTCTAGTAACTCTATTTGGGGAATGGAATAAAAGAGCTCCTCAATATCTACTGAAAAGGCGAAATTAGCTCCTGAAGCACCACCTTGCTCACCCAAAAATTCAATTACATCCTTAGAGTTGCTCACACGAAAAGGGTCTTCTACATCTAGCTGGCTAAGGTGCTTTTGAAGGTATTTTGATACCAGTCCTTGCCAGGCTTCATTCTCGGATACAATCGCTCTGAGTGGCATGCCTTCTTTGTGGGTTTTGGCGGAAAAGAATACGTTCAGACCCAGCGTCTTCGCTGTTTTTACAGACTGATACAGTCCTGTCAAATTGAGCCGTTCACACATTTTTAATGCCTCTGCTTTTACTTTTCTGCCAGATATTTTCAGGGGAATAAAATTCTTGTCAATAGCTTGCTTAGCCTTTTCAAGATACATCGTTTTGGGCAACACGACGAATCCACCCTCTTTATCAGCGGTCAGCAAAGAAAGGTTATTATTCTTGAGGTAATGGATTGTATTGCTCACCGCTAGCGTTACCCCACGCGAACACGGCTTTCTACTCGACAAGCAGTCAACACCTTCGGAAATACATCTAGCCTTGTCTTCCACGTCTGCACATTGCCCTACTTTCCTAACCATGGTAATGAGTCCGAGAGGTGTTTCGTTAACCTCATTGCAAAATTTAGGCCCGCAGCTCAAAACCTTTTGAACTTTATCTGGGAGACCACATTCTGCTAAACACAACACTTTTTTCTTAGGGACATCTTTCCACTACTTATGCGGCTTCACCATTTGGGAGATTTTTTAGCCCTGCCGCTACCACTACCAAATTGCGCTCTCCAACATTCTTAGAAATTTCGCCTTTTGTCTCTTTCAGTACGGCGTCCATTGTCCCGCCCGGGAACGCCCCAAGTGCTACCCGCTTATCACCCTTTAAACGCTTCATTATAGTTCTTTTGAACCCCCTCAAGTTTGAGTCAACAGCAATAAGCACCAGGGTATTCTCTCCCTCCCTCCAAACTTGAGGAATTTGCTGCCTCTTATCAGGGACTATGACCTCATTCCTTGCTGTGTTAGTTTGTTCCCCTTCTCTGCATCGCCTCCAGACTTCCTAGCTACCACGAGGGCGTAGCTGTTCCTGTCTGAACCTGCCTGACTTACTTTCCTATTGCTGTCCATGTCAGTGAAGGCCTCACACACGTGGCTGGCGCTAGAATATCTGGCAATGCGGCTTCGCATGGCGGTGTCAGCCATTTTTGCGCCCAACAACTGACTAAGCTGGTCTTAAAGTTTGCGCTTCTCCGCCCTCTCTACCTGTAGCTCTGTTTCTAGTGCATCCACAGGTAACGCTAGGTTGGTGTTCGCTTGGTCAGCCCTGTCCAGGAGTGCGCTTAATACGCAGCATTTGCATATAAAATCCACGCCTTCTGCCTGCTCTACAGACTCGAACCACATTTCCTTCAAATTTAACGACGCCTCACACTCCATGCATTTAGCCTTAGGTTGCTTGACCATCTTGGCAGCACTCGATTATTGCTGCAACAAAATGCAAGAATGTCTACAGGCAAAAAAAAACACTTGCAAACACGGGCTCAAATAAAATTCTTCCTAACGCAAAGCCGATCACCAAGAAAAGGAATAACTACCTGTCTAAACTAGTTAACTCACAAATGAGTGCAGCAAATCTCTAGCTACCGGCCAGAAAATACCTGGCCGTTAGATCACTGACCTGCTCTCTAGCGAGAACTTTATCTAAGTAAATCTAAAAACTAGCTTAACTAAAAACTGGCCTAAATCTAAACTCTTGAAATATTAAAGGAAAGAACATATCTGTTTGACCTAGTCACGGCGCTCTCTCAGTCGTCAGTCAGTCCAGTCCTGGTCACCAGCCGCAATGGATGGATGGATGGATGGATGGATGGATGGATGGATGGATGGATGGATGGATGGATGGATGGATGGATGGATGGATGGATGGATGGATGGATGGATGGATGGATGGATGGATGGATGGATGGATGGATGGATGGATGGATGGATGGATGGATGGATGGATGGATGGATGGATGGATGGATGGATGGATGGATAAGGTTAAAGCCTTTAAATCGGGCGGTGGCTTAATCCACCTGGCCATGACTTGTGAAACTTTGCTCTTGTCTTGATTTTAGCCATGAATCAGATAACCTTCGCTTGGTTACTTCTAGCCGTTTAAAATCTACTTTTCCTTCACTGCTCTTAAACCCCAACACTTTGAATAAATCAGTCAAGCTGCATTCTACTGCAGAGTGAAGTCCTTTACAGAAAAATATCAAGTGTTCAGCCGTTTCCTCCTCCTCTCCGCACGCAATGCACAAAGTGTCTATCTCGTGGTACCTGACTCTATATGTCTGATTCCGCAATACTCCCGTCCTGGGCTCAAACAACAAATACCTTCGCCTACAATTTTCTTAGATATTTTCATTGGCAATTTCCTGCATAAATTTCAGTATGTTCCCAGTGCTGATTTCGTCAGCATCCCTGTTTTCCTCAGAGCTCTCTCTGTTTCTTTAGCCTTTTTCTTAACCGATCATTGCCTATTGGACCCCTACTGCCGTCCAGATATTTCCTTGTCAGTTTTCTAGTACGCTTTCTCTATTTGGTGTCAAAATTTCTTATGTACAGGTATCTGAAAACTTTAAATCTAAGACCCAAGCAGCGCCATCCACCTCATCTGTTTTGTATTTATATGCAATTTACAGCCACCTTCGCTATATCCGATATATTTCCTTATTACATCAGTTAATACATTTACAAACGTATGCATGACAAAACAATGAATTGTTTGACACTATCCGGAACCCCCTGCTACAAACGGTTCGGCCTTAATAGCCGTCTGAAGGTCGTCAGAATGCACGGTTACATTGTGTACCATACAAGGTAAACAATGCCCGCCTTGGTGTACAATGGCACTCTGCAGACCGCAACAAAGAATCTCTCTAGGATTTAAAATAAAAACCCGTATAAGTTTTAAAAATCACGCTGTTTAACAAAAATATTATGAAGCTGCCAATATCGTCGGATGTATGCATGAAAACTGCTTTGAGAGTGCTTAGTTCCTTTTTTGAAGTCTACGGGAAGTAAGCTCAGATATGTTCCTCTGGGTGCCTTTTGATTATTATATTTTATTTCATTGAAAGCAAGAATGTCGATTGGACATGCCAGTTTCACCAGTTGTGGACAGTGCCTTTATTCCTATTGAGAACATGAGCTGCGAAGGAGAAGTGATCGATGGGAGACGGTTTGCTCAAACTGTGTGCATCGGCTTCGCAACGTTTCTTCCCGGCCGGTTCGTTCAAGGACATCAGCCTCGCTACAATTTTTTAATAAAAAAAAAACTGGTTACACACATCGCCGTACAAATCCTTATTTTTTGAAGTTCTGTTTTCCGACGTCCACCATTATAAGCACGCCGTAAACCCTGCTTTCATACCTCAAAAAAAATTTGATAATATCTGGTGGGTTCCCTCCTTACCTCGTCTAATTAAGAGTAGAGGACATGATTTTTATCTCAATACAATGTGAAAAAACAACAATTTGCAACCCGCTTCATTTGATTATTCGTCTTGGAATCAAACTCCACAGCAGAGAGAGTAGTATCTTGATGCCGGTTGAGACCAGCAGGTGGTGAGAGATAATTCGGCACTGTGTAGTAGAGTATGTGTGATCCCACGTACAAGATTATCTTTCAAAAGTACACCAAAGAAACTGCGAACACGTTAGCACATAGTAAATTCTTTTCCGACTTAGAATTTTTAATATGGTTTTTCTGAACTCTGATGCATACACCTGCAATGTGTCATTATGTTGATGCTGCAGTTTAGTCTTGAACGTACATTTAATTTATTTAACTATATTTAATCTTACACTTTACATTCGTTGGCTATTATCCAGGAGCGGGTAACATGCCATGTTTAGTTATGGTAAAAGGCGGTTTTTGTTGCTTTTTTTACTTCTATTTATGCTTATTCTTCATGTGATTCAGTCGGATTAATCATTCAGACTAGTGGCTTGGGCGTCCACCTCGGTGGCGGAAGGTGGTTGGTTAGAAACCCACCGCCGGCTACCCACAGGTAAAAATGGTTACAAGCGTCGCCCGGCTCGGCGCCCGACTTTCTCAGGGGTGTATGATTGGAAGAGGCTCCGCAAAGCCCGCAAACCCCGCTACAACATTTTCGCGGAGCTGCTTAAGGCTGCCATTACCGCTCAGCATCAAAGACTACTCGGATATAAAACCGGGGGGAGAGGGGTATTTTAAAGATATTGCGCTACCAGTCCAAGCAGGAGCATGTGCGCTCAAGAGACATACAGCGACAAATCAGCGACAAGATTAAAACACCTCCGCAGCCCAGAGAAATGCACCCTGCCTTTCACGAAGTGAGACGTAGAGAGGGCAGAGGCATTACAAGATGGTATACAGGTCGACAGGACGTCCTATAAACGGACGCTGCAGTATACGAGAGCAAAGCGGCACACGCGGCGATGGCGGTTAGGGAAGAAAGGAACCCCGGTGGCATGCTGCACAGTCCCTGGCGTCGAGACGGTAGAAGCTGAGGAAGTTGCCATAGCCTTGGCCGTCAGCCAAGGAGGTGTCAAGGTGGTCATCAGCGACTCAAAAAAACGCAGGAAGACGTTGTACGATCTCCTGTCGCCTCAGTTCTCTTTATTTACCCAATTTTCTCTAATTTACCTAGTTTTATTTGAATATTCGAGGACGTCAGCATCTTCAAGGTGGTACTGTCTTTATGGGAAGAGTACGGCTGCTCCGGCACCGGCAAGCCTAAAGGGACCACGCCACTCAAAGGAGGCTGGCTCGGAAGAGGCGGCCATGGCTTCCCAGGCTGTGGAGCGACCAGAACATGGACACGACCACACGTCCAGCGAGACTTCATCGCTTAGTGGGGATGAGTCAACGATCGTGGATGGTGACGAGTCAGTGGCCGATATGGCTGACGTTGCCAACGAGGGCTTCAAGTTGGTGAGTCATCGCAAGCAACGAACTGTAGGGATCCCGGTAGTGGTTGATCCCACAGAAAAGGGGGTTGATTAAAGAGAGAAGAATCCCATCTTACTTTTCGCGGCCATTAAATCACTGCTGGTATCAGCTCCGATTCGAAGTCGGTTCACCATGCACGGGGCTCTTCAGCTGGATGTCTCAATGGAAGAGCAGGTTGACAAGCTCCTGCAGAGCTCTAAGATTTTTGGCATCACAGTTAACGTGCGGTTGCCCCATTCTTACATGAAGAACACCTGTGTTATTAAGGATGTACCAAAGTGGTACTCAGAACGCGACCTACTTGATCATCTGAAATCACAAGGTGTACTGCACGTGAAACGACTTGTGCGTCGTGTGCAGTCTCCAGGAAAAGAATGGGCTGCGAAACCCACCAACTCTATCGTGTTGAGAATCGCTCCCAACTCAGAGCGCCCCGAAAAAATTGATCTGGGATTCGCAAAACACGCAGTTGCAGATTTCACGGAAGCTCCTCCACGTCCTCCACTGAAGGTACTCCACGTTTAGATGCCAACTGTTTGGGCACGTGGCCAAAGTTTGCACAAAGGATCAATGCTGCGAGCGGTGCGGAGGCGACCACGACTTTAAAACCTGCAAGGCAGATTTGGCTTGCGCCAATTGCGGTGGTGATCATCCAGCGAGTTTCGGAGGCTGCCTCTTCCGTGTGAGCGCTCTGTACTGTCGGATATCCTTTATTGCTGGTCCAAAAACCCCACCGACTGAGACGCCTGTCCCAGGATTAGACGAGTTCCCAGTGTTGGAGTCTGATGTTGTTGCGTTGCCCAACAATGTCCCTAAGAGACCTGAGCCCAGCAAAACGCCAAAGACCAGTACGCGCGAGTCGGCTGTTCGATCTCCAGCAAAAAGTGTCCATGTTCCTGAGCGGCCGGATCACAGCTAGACTCCACAGCAAGGGGGACCCTCATATGCACAAGTGACAAAAAAAAACCTGCTACTGCGGCCAAGAGTGTGTCCCCGTCGGCATCTTTTGTCGATGTCGTAACTGAGTGCGTTGCGCAAAATAAGGACCTGAAAAATCAAGGTATGTCTCACCTTCTTCCTGTTTTGTTTGGGGCCCTGCGTTCACATGCTGCAGCGATGGCGCCTGGTAACCTGAAGAACTTCCTACAGCTGGTGCTTTCTTTTGAGTCCCTAATTGCAACCTTGGCAGCAAACTTCCTCGCGATCTAAAATGGATGGTGTTAAACCTCGTGGATCTCATATGCACCGAAAAGGGCCGTTTATATTGCAGTGGAACTGCGCTGGGATTTTAAGTCGGTTAGCTGAACTAAAACTATTCTTGAAAGAGACTTGTGTTCCAGTATTGGCCCTGTCAGAAGCTGGCCTGCCAAGCGGGAGACGTTTGACTGGATATGTCAACGATAAAAACTGCAGCATAAAGTCATTTCCTGCAGGAAGTGCTGCGCTTTACATAAGAAGGGGAATTCCACATGTTTCTCTAAGCGTTGCCGATGTTTGCACGGATGACATTGAGTTAGCGGCTGTCAGTGTACAGCTCGGCTCTCGAACCCTTTCTATTGCATCCGTGTACGTGTCTCCGCGGAAGAAGGTAGCATTGGATTTGTTTCTACAGCAGCTCTGCGACCGCTGCCCAGCTCCTAGAATCATCTGCGGTGATTTCAACGCCCACCATGCCATCTGGGGTGACAGGAACACGAATTCTTGTGGACGCAAACTCGTAGAGGTTATTGACAGTTTGGACCTGTGTGTTGCCAATGACGGAAGCCCCCTTTCTTCCGGCCTCCAGCCTCAACGACAGCTATAGACCTGACACTGCATTCATCTGACGTCCGCGTGAGTTGGTCAACAGCGCCTGACCGCATGGGAAGTGATCACTATCCGATTTTTTATTTCCTGCCGACTTTCTTATGCACGGTCCTAAAATTAGCAATGTGATCAACTGGGACAGGTACAGAGAGCACCTAGAAGGTGCTTCTGGTGATGTTGTTGACAAAATGATTTCTAGTAAGCCAGCAGCAACTACGGCGGTCAAGTTACTTGATCATTATCCGGCCCCGGATTTAAAACTCAGGAACCTTTGCGCAGCGAAAAGAAGGGCGGAACGCAAACTCGTGCGGAAGAACGACAGGCAACTGAAGATGACCTTCAATAGGCTGAATTCTGCTATTAGATGGCACACGAACAAGCTGTACAGATCGCAATGGGCCTCATTCTGCGCTAGTTTGACTGTGTTCTCACCGATGACGAGAATATGGCGAGTTATTGGCAGCCTTGCTGGAGAATCTCGGCCTTCGAAGCCTTTTGAAGCTCTTGCAATCCGCAAGGAAAAACCTATCGCGTGCTTGGCAGAGGAATTTGCAGACGCACTCGTACGCGCTGATTCTGGAGCAGATATATATACACCACCTGCTTCCTCCAGGTCTACCTTGGACGTCCCGTTCACGCTTCGTGAGCTCCAGACTGCGCTCAGTGGCCTGTGGCGCCGGTGTGCACCAGGTCCCGACGGCATCACCAATCAAATAATGAATAATCTGCCCTTGCAACTCAGAAAGGATCTCCTCAACTTCATCAATCGAGTTTGGGAGACTGGCGATGTTCCTCTGTCATGGAAGGTGGCACATGTAGTTCCAGTACTGAAGCCTGGCAAAGACATGACAGACCATACCTCGTATCGCCCTGTGTGATTGACCTCCTGTGTAGCTAAGTTGATGGAGAAGCTGGTAAATGAACGCTTATCGTGGTGGTTTGAGGACAGCAAGGCACTGCCAACATATATGACAGGATTCCGCTGAGGCCTTAGTGCCCAAGATAGCATCTTAGACTTGGTCAGTCACATTGAACACCAGAGAGCTTACAGCCTTTCCACCTTAGCCATTTTTCTTGACGTTGCGAAAGCTTACGACAGCGTGCTTCAGAGCTCAATTCTAAACAGTTTGCAAGACATGGGCATACAGGGCCGTATGTTAAGATTCATTTACAAGTTTATAAGTTATCGCCCGGTTTGTGTACGGTTAGGGAGTACGTTAAGCACCGAAAGGGTTCTATCACGAGGTGTGCCTCAAGGAAGTGTTCTTTCCCCCACGCTCTTTAACGTCGTAATGGCTCGCCTTCCCGATTCGTTGAAAAAGAGTTGCAGGCAAGTGCGTATGTCACTTTATGCTGACGACATCTGTATTTGGATTACTTGCTACCAACACAAGCGATTAGCCCTGATAGCTCGACAGGCTCTACTTTCGGCACAAGCTTACCTTCAAGGTGTGGGGTTGTTTCTGCCAGTGGAAAAATCCGGGTTTGTTGTGTTTCCAGGTGTATGAAGACGTGAAGCGCGGTTGATGATAGATCTCGGTCACTCTTGCAGTCAATTTAAGCACACGCGTTTCTTGGGCGTCATTATTGACTCCCTTCTACAGTGGAGAAAAGCTGTAGACGCGATTGTTTCATCTATATCTTCTCGTCTCAATTTATCCGTAGAATTGCACGTGAGCAATGGGGAAACCAGCCTTCTTCAATGGTCAAACTTCATGAAGCGCTGGTGGTCAGTCGCAAAATGTATCAATTACCTTCAATTTCCCCCTCGGCATCACCACTTGAACGTCTCGAAGTTGTCCACAGAAAGGGCCTAAGAAGAGCCATTGGAATTCCCCAGGCGGCTGCGAATAAGGCAGTACTTCTTGAGTCCCTATCGAAAACTCTTAGCCTTATCGCTTCTCAGAGGCTACTAATGCATCTTGACCGCCTAGGAGAGACGGTAGCTGGGCGATCCCTTCTCCAGCGGCTCTGCAAGAAATATGAGTCGAAGGCTTACTCGGCACTCAATACTCTTAGTTCTTCAGGCATTAATGTCCGGAGGCAAAGGAAACAGTTGAAACCCCCCTGGTCTTTTCCGACCCTCGACTATAAGGTCACAATTCCCCACGTGAGTGCAAAGCGCAGCTCTCCTTTGGCAGCAACGCGTTCGCTTGTACTTGAACACTTGGAAATAGAGTATGCCTGCCATCTTCAAATTTTCACGGATGGTTCTGTGGACAAGGTCAAACAAGCTAGCGCAGCTGCTTTTTACATTCCTTCTTTGGACTGTAAGTGGTCCGTACGCTTTACTGCTGTCGTATCCTCCACAACGGCTGAAAGTATTGCTATTGAGGCGGTTTACGGAAGTTAGGGTCTTGTCCGCCTCAACGTGTTGTCATCCTAACTGATTCAAAATCTGCCATTGAGAGGTTAGAGCGCGGATTCCCCACTGACGCCCTGTCTATAAGCTCTCTGCGCTTGGTGCAGAATCTGCACAGCCGAGGCTTTACTATACATCTCCAATGAGTGCCCTCTCCCATATGAGTAAACGGTAAGGATGTGGCAGACAATCTCGCCTATAAAGCTCTCTCAAGGATTCCAAAAAAAAGTAGCTCAAGATGGAAAAATTCTCTGCAGAAAAACGGTGCTCGATCACTTCGGTACCCTGTGGAGTGCGTCCCACAAGCCATGTGTGACCAAGGGACTGAGAAGATCTCAGGCGACTCTTCTACATCGAATTCGCACGGCCTCTGCTCGCACTCCTGCATGGATGCATAAGACCAGCAAGCATCGTCTCCGCTCTGCTCTTTATCTGGTGTGCGGGGATATCGAACATTATATTATGTACTGCCCAGAGTACCACGTGGAAAGGCGTGTGATGTTCAACATGAACTAGTGGGCGAGTAGGTTAGACATAGTTCTTGTAAACCAGCGCAACGGCTCGAAGCCAAACAGAAACCGTATTTAACCACTGCATGGTGCCCCTGAATAAATCTATTCTGTTGTTTGTTCAGCGCTTTGTTCTGTCCCTCTGTTTGGCTTTGAGCCGTTGCGCTGGTTTACAAGAACTATGTGATGTTCGCTTCCTTCAAGAAGACAGGAACCCGTCACAGCATAGTTCAGGACATTGTCTACCCGAGTGGAAACCAGACATGCAGAAGCGAGGCAGCACGCCTTCTTTTAACATTTCTGCAGGACACGGATCTTGTTTCTAAATGGTTACAGCAGGAACGGACTATGGCCTACTGTGATGGAATGTGTGCGTACATGGTGTCTTCCGGAGTGGACTACGTTATACTGTGAGTGAATGTGTGTATGGATTGTGGCACTACAATGGCCGATGTTCTACTGTGACTGAATATGTGCATAGATGGTGGCTTGTGGAGTGGACTGTGATGTGGACTGTGTGGATAGAATATGTGCATAGATGGTGACTACGGGAGAGAATGTGCTATTATAAGAGACTGCGCATAGCGGTGTAGATGCGAGAGGCTTCAGGACATTGTTAATATAGAAGGGACGCTACGGTGGAGCAGTTGTAGGCAGATAAAGCAAGGCTAACCCCACCTGTAGCATTCAACACCTCAACTCAACTCAACTCAAAAAACGCAGTAACAAATTATGCATCGGGGACGGTATGTTTAACAGGTACTGAGGACAGAGAGAACTAGTTCTGCTCGTTTGGGCACAAGCTCACCAATGACTTAGAGGAAACGAGGAGGCTCATTCGGTCTCCCGAGGTCTCACTTACCGGCCGACCCCTGGAACCTCTTAAGTCACCGAAACTATAAACAGGAGAGAGGATGTGCACGTATACCAGGAAATCACACTATACTAGAGACTAATTCGGCAACTTTGTCCTCCAGTGGACAGAACGCTCAATAAGGAAGAGAAGGTTATGCGGAGAAAATCACAGACGGCAGTTCCCAACCCAGTACTCTACAGCTAGTGGCATCCTGAAGTCTCCAGGTCCAAATGCAAACTTTGCGCCGTGGAAGCAACTTTGATCCACACTGTGTGGACATGTCCGACTAAGTACGATACCTCGCGCACTCTAGAATCCAGGGATGCTTTGCTCTGCAGCCCGGACCCTCACGTCCAGCAGGACATCATCGGTCAAGCCCTCTCAGCTGCTGTGTCCCAAGCGATTGCAGCCGACTGTTAGCGACGACGGGGAGATGGACTTCTCTCCTAGCGTTCATTGACTGGTGTTTCAATAAAGTTGTTTCGCTCTTTTCAGTATGATGACATATCTCGTATATGTTAAAGCAAGTTGATATGTGCTGCTCTGCTTCCTGGCTTTAAGAGGGAGTTGAGTCGAAGCGGCTAATCAAACTGCACCCTACGCCGTTTTTTGCTTTTTCCCCCAGCACATGTTGTTGTCGATTGTCTGTAAATGTGTGGCGAAAAAAACTGAGTTAAATTGAAATCTCACATTAAAATATTCGCCGTTGCAGTGAACATGACCAGCTTTCGACTCTAAACAGTTAGCTCTGTAGGGAAAATTTCTTAACAATAAAAAACTCTCCGTTTTTGTCAGTTAACACGAATTTAATCTTGCTTTGGCTTTTATTGCTGATGTCGAGCGCGTTTGCCCTCATTTTTCCTAGGCACAAATTTTCCCTTAGTTTGCGACGCGCTTGCTTTCTGCGGCCAATATATCGCGGCAAAGCGATTCCTTGCAGCGGCAAGTGGAATGACGACTGTCAGTAAAGAGAGCACGGAACACGGGAAAACACTGGCGATGCGGTCAAAGGATCGGGTGCGTGAAGGTTGCACCGATCCCACTGCTAGCAACCAAATGAAACAGCAAGAAGAACCAGAAGGAAATGTTGCATGGAACTCCATTGTTCAGGCGCGCCTCCCCGCGGGTGGCATTACTTTGCAAGCGCTCCTTATCTCTGTGCCCCGCTAACTCTTTGCAGCTGCCATTAATTCTCAACTGTTGCAAGGGGTTCTTTAGACGATTAATAATTTCGGAAGAGTAGATGCACTGATTTTTTTTCTGCTTGTTGTGTTTAATTTCTTAAGTGGCAAGTTTCTGCATTAATCAAGGTCCTGATTAGTTGCTCTGCCTCTAAATTGTGTTTTAGAAAAGGCCCTCTGCAGCTTATTTCCTGCTTTATTTGAGATAATGCGTTATAGTTTTCAAGTGTGCAAAAAGCCGAACTGCAGCGCATTTTTCTGTGAACTTAAGTTTACTCTGGGTTATGGGTGTTCATTGGATGATTTGAAAAAAAAAATTGCTGAGTTGAAATGTCGCGCTTCCTTACATTTTAGGCGCTGCGATGTTTTGTTCATTGAAGCCTTGCACTGAGAAGCATGTTATCTGCCGAAAATGCATGTTCAAAACATTGCCGATAGCTCTAAACGTTAATAGCAGAGAAGGTGATTATGTCGTTCATTTTTTTCTCTACATACCGCCTATGCCACTTTCAGTAGCTTTTTCTCTTATGATCCAAAAGAGTTAGGTACGCAACGAGTTTTCAAGAGGTAGTTTACTTGATTTCCTGGAATTGTAAGCTTGTAAAGACCTATGAGTTAAGGAAATTTGCAAATGCAAGTTAAATTCGCGAAGCTAGGCTTGCATTTGTGAGGAACATTGCCTTCATTTGTAAAACCTCTTAATGCGGCATTTATTGGGAGTTGAGGCAATGTGATGTCCAGTTTGAATCGCTGTAAGATACACCGCCTAGGCAACCAATTCCGAGTGTGTTCTTAAGTGATTAACTGCATACTATGAAGAGGCGATGAACTCGCATAAAAAAAGCCACCGCCTTGGCAGAGACAACTAAATTGCACTTGGGAACGACAATTAAATGTCTTAGGGAAATAAATTAAGAATGCCGAAGAAAGCACAGTATTATATTTGCTCGATGAATTTTGTACCCATCTCCCGGTCTTCCTAAGCTATCGTAGTCTTCGCAACGAATGCTGCTTCATTGGTACGTGTACCATCTGTTTGTCCATTAAACAATTTTCCAGTAACGTATATTTTGGACTGGACGCTTTGGGGTAGCAACATAAACTCAATTGTAGAACTACGGTACAGGCGTCTCTCAAAAACAATACACTGCGCAGTTTAGCGAACCTGTGAACAAGTATAGTTTCGGAACATAAAAAGAATTAACTGAATCTCGAATACACTTTTTTGAAGTAATGTTCTTCCGTTTGGGTACTTTAAGGTCCGATTTAGACCTTAAATATTTAAACCAAGAATCATTAATACACGCTAAATACAGGCCTTTTCTCAAATATAAATAAATGAAGCAGATATGCTGTGTTTAGCCCACTCTGAGTTCTAGAGTGCGGCGAATCTCTCAGGAGGTGTGACTTCGAATCACACCGCTGCTACCCGTTTAAATGGGTGGCTTTGGGAGCATTCCAAGGAGGAAAGCAGATCAAAAGAGCTCATATTTACATCATGTACAAGAGGATCGAGATTGGAGGCATAGCCGCGTCGACAAGAAGGTCTACTCAAGATAGTTCCTAAAAGCCTACATCACGAGAGCGCATGAATCCACCAATCTCTGCGTCAGGCGAAGGCCTTTTCAAGCGATGGCTCTCCCTAGTGTCCCTAGGTCGAAGTTGGCATGCGGATTACGGGCGATGAGGACGGCGTGTTCGTGAAGCGCCATCGGCCCATTATCCATACACAGAGATGGTCTGAACAGTGGTCCGGTGACCACTGCTCTGGTGACCACTGACCACTGGGAACACCAGAGTGGCCGGGGAAAATCGTGCCGCGCCTAGGGAACGACTCAGCTCGCCAATATTACGCAATAGCAGTAAGCGCCCCTTTCTGAAGAAAAGCTGGCGTCGGCGTTGCAGTCGCATTTATTACTGAACCACCAGGATTGGTCGTAAATGTGGCTGTTACAAGAGACTTCCGAAGATGGCGCCTGCCGTACCACCGAAGCGTCGGATATTCAGTGATCGGAGGAACTGCGAGCAGCGCGCCAAGCGCACGACCCATCGGCCGCCCTCTTCCTCCTTACCCTCATATAAACACGCAGCAGATGATGGCTCACGTTACTGTGTCGGCTCTTAATCTTAGGATACTCAGCAGATCCAGAGCTGTGTCTCCTGACACTGGGGTTGGGTGTCAGACACGCTACGGCTAGGCCACGCAAGCGCTCGTGCGGCGTAGCTGAACCGAGGCTTTATATGTATACCGTGTAGTCTTTTGCATAATGACTGTGATTGTAATTCTGAAAGAGGTCACAGTGTCTGTGTCGGCGGCGGCAAGAGGAACAGCTTTCGCGTCATACCCTTAGACGGACATTAAGTGTCCCCCCCCCCCCCCTATCTTTAGTCATCCTGAGGGCTGTGGCGTTTCGCTCTCGTACTCTCTGTTGTCCATTTTTATTTATCCGCCGACTCTGTGCTAGCTGTCACCGACAATTTATTGCATTGCATTTTTAGAGGCCATCTGTGCGAAGATTTCGGCGGGAACTTCATCATAGCGAGCGACATAGCAACCAGGGGTTAGCCGTATTTCACGCAGAGTGAATCCATCGTTTTTGTGCGTGTATACCCTATTACTTCCTATCCGGCGAGGACAAAAGCTCATCACGTCCTGGGAAGGAATATGCGTGCGGTATAATATCTAGCAAGTGAAGAAAAAAGAAGCTGACTCTGAGGTTGCGATCGAATATCGAGCGTTAACACACGTAACATAGGTAGCCGGTTCGAATCCCCGCCACGAATTAGACTGTAACTTAAGCAGTAAGTTTCACCATCATCGTCATCAGCATGACTACGCCCACTGCAGGGCGAAGGCTTCTTCCATGCCTCTCCAATTAACCCCGTCCTTTGGCAGCTGCAGCCACCGTAGCCCCGCAAACTTAATTTCATCCACCCACCTAACTCTCTGCTATCTCCTGCTACATAGGTCGCCGGTTCGAATCTCTGCTGCGAGCTAGGCCCTAACTTATCTAATAAGTTTAAGCTGCACGAAACGCAGAATCATATGGCGCAATCCGGAAAATGTTTCGGCAAACGGTTGGCCTACAAATTTTAAACGAATGTCGGGACTAATTGGGCCGGCTTTATATATATATATATATATATATATATATATATATATATATATATATATATATATATATATATATATATATATATATATATATATATATATATATATATATATATCGGATTGACATGGTTTAGCTTCGAGTTCTGGTACTCGGGCATCAGACTACCGCCTGCTGTTATTTTATTCCAATATGTAACCACCTAGGTTACCATGGCAACCACTGGGTTACGATTGGCGTTATAACGCATAGCGCTGAGACCCGAAAAACGAGAAGTAAGGATTAACGCTCTAAAACTGTTTGCCCGCGTCGGAATCTGCCTGCCGGCTTCGGCTAGTTTGGTTTATGGTTCATGGGGGCTTAACGTCCCAAAGCGACTGAGGCTATGAGAGACGCCGTAGTGAAGGGCGCCGGAAATTTCGACCACCTGAGGTTCTTTAACGTGCACTGACATAGCACAGCACACGGGCCTCTACATTTTCGCCTCCATCGAAATTCGACTGCCGCGGCCGGGATCGAACCCGCCTCTTTCTGGCCAGCAGCCGAGCGCCATAACCACTCCGCCATCACGGCGGCGGCATCGGCTTGTGTCCGCCACGTAACCCAGAAAAATGTTCCAAAGCAAGTTTATCGACCAATTACCGTGCGGTGAATTGTGTTCCGTGTATTTCTCACCAGAGTAACTTCGCTGAGTGAAATGTTTGCGGCTTTAGAGTCCCCTCAGGATATTTTTCAACCAAGCGAACATCTCGCAGGAAAACGAACATTGCTGCCTTTTTTATTGTTTGCCGCGAGAACGATCCATGAGACCAAAGGCCTGCTTTATTGCGCACGACAAGATGAAGAAAGCGGCCGATGTTAAATCTGAGGCACGCTAGCCATCGCTAAACTAATCGCTGGCAAGTTCCTATTGCGCTGGAGCCACAACGAAGGCACCGACCACCCCTGTGGCGTGGGTCGCGGGGAAAGGAAGAAAGGTTCAGGCCTTGTCTATCTAGATGGCACTGCTTCGGCACCACGCCGCTGGTGCGTCACTTGCAAATAACAGTTGCTGATTCGCGTTCTCGCCATGCCATCGTGCATACACAGATGACGCTGTCAAGCGTTCGAGTAGTTCGAGTAGGCGTTCGAGTACGAGGCGCTCGAGGAGTAACATGGTTCCTTTTTATTATACAAAAATACAAAGCATCGTCATCTACACAATCATATTTCTTGCAGCCTAATGTTTTTTTTCTACATAAGCAATTTTAATAAACATCAACTTTAAAAACAGTTATTTCAGATAGAAAAAAAAGGAAACATTTTTACATTCCCAGCCTTCACCTTAGGCGAGATGTAATCACCAAGTGGTTAGGCGTATGACATCGAAAAAACGTTTTAGTGTGAAATGGAGATAGCTTTTTCGAACGTTGTTAATGTACTGGACTGTAAGAGAGATGCTGGTAAATCATTTCATTCTACTGTGGTCCTCGGAAAGTAAGAATTAGCTTACATATTAATGCGTGGGTTCGGGGTTTGGTAGGATTATTCATTGCTTACCCTCAAGTGTGTGAGATGTTTTGGGACCAAGTAATGGGAACTATTGATATTGAAGAGATTTTTTGAGAGCTGGAATAAAAATTTTAGTCGGGTCATTCGGCGACGTTCGGATAGAGGTAGCAAATTGAGAAGCCGCAGCATCTCTGTTAAGAAGTCAGTACGCGTATATTTGGACAATATAAATTAAGCTGCTCTTCTTTGCACCATTTCGATTTTTTTATTAAACAACTTTCGACAGGATCCCATATAATGCAGGCATAATCAAATGTTGGTCGCACATAAGTTATATAGGCAACTAATTTGGCAGATTGTGGGGTCAGTTTTAATCTTCGGCGCAAAAACCAAAGTTTGTTTTCAGCTGCTGAACAGATTTTTAGTACATGATTTTCCAGCTTCGATCTCTAAAAATTAGAACTGCCGAGTATTTAATTGTTTCTACTGTGGTAAGTACAGTAGATCCGAGCATATAACTATACTCAAGGGCATGCTTGGTCCTGTTCGTGACGCACAAAACTACTGTTTTCTCTTCATTGATTTTCATTTTCCAGCCTTGGCACCATTTTTCGACAGCTACGTGAGCATCATTAAGTGCTTTTTGATTATCTGTAATATTCATACCGCAGTAGACCAGGCAGTCGTCAGTGAAAAGTCTCACTGGAACATCTTTATCAATATCGGAAGCATTGTCGTTAATGTTGATACGTGCCACTCTTGAAGAAGCAGAAGCGGCTGCATTCGTAGACAAAAAAGATGGTTCCCTCTCGCTCGCACGCTTGGACCACTTAGGAGCCGCCGCAGTTTTACGTGTCTTCTCCGGAGGTTCTCTTTCCAATTGCTCGTAACAATAGAGACTAGAAATAAAACGGTGCCCAAGACGGACCGTTGAGGTACGCTCGAGGTTGCGCTTAATAATTCTGATTTACTACCATTGATTTCGACAAATTGAGATCTTCCGCTTAGATAAGCTGATATCCAGTGCACAATTTTTTGAATAATACCCATTAATAGGAATTTGTTAATGAAATAACTCTGTTGGACTATGTCTAAAGCCTTCGAAAGGTCAAGGCATATTGCATCGATTTGTTTCTGGTCGATCAGAGTCTTCGCGAAGTCATTAACGGTCTCTACTAGTTGTGTTACGGTTGCCGAAAACCATGCTGATTCCGAAAAGAAGCTTTTGTTGATTCAAGATGTGTGCGCATTGCCTTTGAGATTATCTGCTACAGAAGTTTGCAACAAACGCAATTTAAAGAGATTGGACTGTAATTTTCAACTGTCTGCCGGTTTCCATTTGTGTACAGGGACCACTTTAGCGGTAAGCCAGTCATTTGGGACCTGTTTCTTTTCGAGTGAGGTTTTGAATATAATGATCAGATGATGGGTTACCCATTCCGCATACCTGCGTAAAGAGGCGTTTGGTATGCTGTCCGGTCCGACTGACTTTTTTTCGTTCATATTTAGCACAATAGATTATTTAGCACAAGAGATTAAGTTAATTCAATATCAGGCATTGTTGATTCTTGTATTTGTGACGATACATACGATGACACAGTGCTCGTTGCTGGGGCGGTAAACACAGACTGAAAAAAATTATTATGAGCGGTCGCAACCACAGATGAATCGGTAATCAACTGATCGCCAATAATAATGCTATAAGAGTTGTTATTCCTCTGTTACAAGTGACGCCTAAATATATATGCGAAGCAGATTTCATGTAATTCGTTAAAGGCTCATCATAATAGTTTGTTTTGGGTTCTCCCAGCATTTGTCTTAAAAGGCTTCATAAATAAGAGATTAAACTACAATTTCTTGGCACTTTCCTTCTTTGTCGATTAATGCTTTGTTTTAAATGAATAATAGCATGCGAAATCCACGGATTATGTTTTGTTTCTTTTTTTCGTTTTGTTGGAATGTATGATCTAAAACAACGGAAGACTATGTCCTTTATTCTTAACCACATGACATTGACGTCACCTTCTTTTTTAAAACTGTCGAAGGAAAAGGATAGGTGGTCGATTATACTGCTATCATCCTCAGTGTCAAACACAGATGCATGAATGACTTTCTCTTTTAACCTTTGAGATCCAGGCTGTGTTGTTATTTGTACAAAATCGAGTTTGTGATCAGACACTCTCCTATACATTTACTTCATAGTTGTCGATCGGCCCGTCTAGGAACACAAAGCCCAACTATGATTTCACAGTGCCTGCTACAGGTGTATTCTCAGTCAGCACCTCTATTAAGTTGTTATTATATGCAATATACAGGAGCAATTCACTGCTTTCTGTTTCTCTCGAGTTATTTGTCAAAGTATTCCACTCAATGCCTGCTAATTTAAAATGGCCGGAAATGATCAGGTTATGTTTTCTCGGCTTCACGTGTTCTAGGTATCACTACAAATTTGATACCTAGATATTGGGAAATTGATATTGGGAAATACTGGACCACGAGCACTATATAAACCATTTAGATATGGGGCCGGCTACCTATTACATAACACCCCTTAGCAGCGCAGGCCCCTAAGGACTTAGCAGGTCGAGGGCGCACATGTTCGGGTCCATGGTGCTTGAAAATAAAAAGAAAGCCTTGGGTTGCATACTTCTTGGAAGGGGCGCGCCTCAACACTTGTGAGCTTTGCAGCATTCGTTGTCGCGTCCTCACCCCTCAAGGAGCCGTATATTTATGCCAGGTTTTCTTCCCGTTTTCGAGAGGATTCGACACATACATTCCTGCCAAGTTTTTATGATTGCTTCGTAAAACTTCGAGGCAAAAAATTCACGAGTCACCTAATAGAAAAAAAATTCAGTGCCGCTCAGTCAAGTACCCAAGATATACCGTACAATTCAATAACAAAATTTCTCAGTTTGACCAATACCGTGCGAAATGAAACCTGCAAGCGATTAAGTTAAACAAAGTTAACAAAGTTAAACAGAGTTAAACTCAGTGTGACCTCGGTTTAACGCAATGAATAGCAAGGCAATGCATTTCACCCTCGGCATACTTCGAGTTTCCTGGCGTGACTTGCATTTCTCATGAATTTTATTCGCACGCCGCAGGAGGCACTAAACTCGTCCAGTCAGGGAGAATCAGTGGCGAGGAAACAAACGTGCGCGTTCAGCGCGATTCAGGCAGGGCTGCCTGTGCGGGATGCAGTTAGCGACGGAAAAAGATGTAGAAAAAGGAGAGAAGCTGACACCCGTGCTTTTGTCGCGCAGGACTGCCGTAAAGCACCGCGACCATAACGCGCTTAAATGCCCTCCAGGTGCACCCCTGACTAGTTTACGACGGTGGACCGCGACAGAGTGTCAGTATATGTGGTTCGTCTCAGCCAACCGCACGCGTTTTCTAGCGGTGGTTCTGCTTTTTTGTAGCGTGAACTACACTGGCCGAGGTTGAGCAGTTTCACGTGGCTCCTGGAGAGCCGTGCTGCGCATGCGCGAGGAGCAGCGACGTCACACGGCGCACAGCTGGCGCGCCGGAGCCGCCGCCGCCGCGCGCGCCTTGCCGGTCTGCGAATTTCAGAGGAGTGACTTCACAGCCGCGGCAGACGTACTGGCGCCGGCGCGTGCCCAGCTGTGCGTCTCCGTGGCGCAGTAGCTAATTCTGACGCTGCGCCGGAGCTACTTGATAGCGCCTCGCATTTTGTGCGCATGGGCAAAGGTATCACTGGGGGTATACATATAGGTGGGGTTTGCCAGTGTGGTATAGCCATGGAGAAGGAGAGCTAAATTGCTGCTCAGCGGCAATTGGTTCTCAACGGCTCAGGGTAGCCCACGCTACCTATATCCTGCCATAGCCGATCTAAGCCCACGCTAATTTTTTGTTTGCTGTGCTCTGCCGTGGTTACCTCATGATATTTATGCTCCTGAGCGCTCAACGAAAATGGTACTAGCGGAGCTGGCAAAACACGCAGTCTACATGATTGTTCGTTGTTCGTACAGGTGCGGACAAAAGTAAACCGAGAATGCTGCTAGCTCCTAATAATTTTCACACTCTGCATCATTCAAATTGCTAGCTATGGTATATGCATGCTGATAGTGGTGCTAGCGGGCTGTCGTTAGGACAAACAATGTTTTTTGTTATGTTTGAAACAGAAAGTGTGTTTGCACCTAAAATAGAATATCGTGCTTCATTTTCTATGTGCGCACCTGTTAGTGGTCCTGCATCGACTGACTGTAAAGAGCAAAATATGAAATGCCCTCTTTGCGGTCTAAGCGAACCAGCTCTTTTCATTACCTGGAAGCAAAGCCGAGGTAAAAAAAAAAGCAAGGAGAACCGTAACTAGTGTTCCACAATGACCCATCCTGTCCATGACCAGGCAGTGTGCAGAGAAAACTGGTCTTTATTATTCACTCGCCGATTAAAAACTAAAGAAAAAGTTACGGGAGAAGTGGAAAGGAGTAGTAGCTGGTCGTTTTCTCTACAATGCTCGTGTTCGGCTTCAGCGACTGTTTAAGTGATCACAAAGGAATTCCTCTTGAAAGGTATATTATTGCACATACTCTCAAGCAAGAAATAATTGCACTGGAGGCCAGCGAACAATGTCTCCTGCAACACAAATTTTAATGAAATTTAGTTCTATTTTCTGCAGCAGTATTTTTCTTTTATGCAGCTAAAAAAGTGTGGAACGAATATCACAGACACCATAGACGGAACCACTAAACAGGGGCTCTGAATCGTGGGCTCATCACGAATAAAAAAGACAAAATGAGGCACGCTAATTTCTGGCTGTATACAAATTAAGAAGTAAATAGTGCGGTATTGAGAACGTCGGCATGAGTTGAATAAAAAATAATAGTGGACACTAAGTATCACGCAGTAATTTTGGCTGCTTTATGCAACTCTTGCGCTCCATAACTGTAGCAGTTACCTATCCGATGTTAAAAGAAAGTATAGTACAAAGCCGGGAAACAATCAAGCTATATTTTTATTAGTGCTGTTGTGAAAAAATAGTGCCTCTCTCAGTTCCTTAATGTCCACAGACCTGGAAAAATAAGACACGACAGAAAACGCCCTATATCTTTACACATGTCATGTGCAGAGTTCCAGACAGCGCGGTCACAGTACTGACGATGTAGCAGCGAAGGACCTAATTCTGACTGGTGTCGGCAGCTGAAGGCCTTGTCACGTTTCTAGTCTGTGCCTTTTTACCGTCAGTGCCACTTAAGTTATCTAGGGGCTACTGAGGAGGCTTCAGAATAAAACAAACTTAATACATCTATTGTGTAGAACTTGCAGGTAAAGCAGGCGAAGTATTTTTCGGCAAGCATTAAAAATGGCAACGTAATTGCCGACTAAATCCAAGGCGGCGTTAAAGCTTGTCCGCAACGTACGGCATCAGGTAGGAGGAGAATAATGATGTCAATAAGCAATTGGTTAATTGGTGGCTGTAAAGCAGGGCGACGCGTACCGTTAGAAGTGAAGAATTAAAAATTGTTTTCAAGAAATTGGCGAATTCATAGACCAGTTAATGGCGCCGATAACACCATCATAGAAATGTAAAGGAAAAAAAGCCAAGCATGGTGACTACGATCACCGCACCGTTTCAAAAGGGACAGTCCTATCTTCCATTCATCTCTCCCTATGCTGCCTGTGTATTTACAGCTAGGAAAGGCTTTCTGTGAAGGAACAAAAAACTAATGCCATCGAAGGCAGTGCCTGCGTAGCGATGTCTGGCAGCTTGAGCTGACGCACGGCTAGTTGTTGGCGAACGCAAGGGGCATTTGAAAGCAGCCCGACCGTGACGTGATCATCGAACCTCTGTCATCATCGAGCTGTGAGGAAAAGCCTGCCTTTTATTCGTTGTGTGAAAATTTTAAATGCTCTCGCGAAAAAAATTCTTTGCATGCTTAGCCCACTAGCGTATAGGTTTTTGAATCATTGAATAAAAGAATTTCCAAAGGTAATGCAGCTGCTCTTTAAGTCAAAAAAGCACTGATAATGAACGATACAACAGCAATTTTTCGGATTTTGAAACCGCTAATTTCAAATACCTCGTGCTCCAGTATGGTGAGGAACAGATAATTCTATTTGTTTAACATTTATCCAAGCATTATGTCCAGTTTGCTTCCTTTTAAAGCAGCGGGGAGGATAGAGAGGAATAAAGGCAGCTCTACACTTTCTATCCATGAGACCTTACCGTGGACATTTACTTGTGGGGCATTAGGAAAAATTTGTCCACAGATTCGGATATTCGTTAGTACCCAAAGCCGAAAAAAATCCCTATAGTGTCACCGAAAGCCGGCAGAACGGGCAGAATGGCACACCAGGACTAACAGAGCAGACACACTCAGGCAACCAACGCACGAGCCGTGGAAGACAAGGAAGACGAGCCGGTGCTTTCGCACCGCGCGGCGCCACCAGTAAATGGCTGACAGTGTGGCATTGTCCCTCGTCTTGGAAAGAGCATCGCCCCGATGCCGTGGAAACGCAGGGAGCTGGAATAGAGTCTGTGGCGCCGGACTTCACCGAATAAGTCCTAGCGGGCGTGGTAGAGCTTCATCCTGGCAACGTGTACAAATTCGGGTGCCGCGTGCCGCCTGGAGCAGCGAACAGGCTCTTGTGGGATCACTTCGTAGTTAATGTCACTAAGCTTGCGCAGTACCTCGTAGGGGACCGAAGTTGCGGTGCGGAAGCTGCTCGGAGCGACCCCACGGACGGATTGGAGTCAAAACACAAACTTTATCGCCAGAGTGGTAAAGCACCGCCCGGTGATGAAGGTTGTAGCTATGAGCATTGCTTTCTTGCTGCGTACGGGTTCGCATTGTAGCTAGCTGGCGGGCGGCGTCTGCGTGCCAAACGAAGTGTTCAGCGCCAGCGACGAAGGGACGTGCAACATCTGGCACACCAAACGAAACGGCGTGAAGCGCGTCGTCACTTGAAGAGCAGCGTGATAGGCAAACGTGACGTAAGGCAAGATCTGGTCCCAGTTTTTATGATCGGTGTCAACGTACATGGAAAGCCTGTCGGCAATCGCCTTATTTTTCAGTACATTTGTATGAGGATGCTGGGGAGTGGTTCGACGGTGACTGGTGCCGCTGAGGCGCATAACTTCCAGAGAAAGGGCTGATGTAAAAGCCGTGCCTCTATCATTTAAAACGACCGCAGTGGCACCGTGACGGAGGAAAATACTAAAGATGAAAAAGGTAGCGATTTCGGCAGCGGTGCCGCAGGAAAGGGCTTTCGTCTCACAATACCGGGTGAGGTAGTCGTTAGCAACTATAATGTACCTGTTGCACAATGATGATGTCTGAAATGGTCCCAGCAAGTCCATGCCGACCTAGTGGAAATGAACTCAAGGCGGATCAATGGGCTTCAGTAGGCCGGCCAGCTTCACAGGTGGTGTCTTCAGATGTTGGCACTCGCGGCAAGAATTAACATAGTGCTGGAGAACTGTAGCAAGCCGGGGCCAATAATACTTCTGCGGCATCCGCACCAACGTGCGAGATAAGCCGAGGTGGTCGGAAGAAAGCTCGTCGTGGCATGCGTGCAGAACTTCGTCTCGATGCACCGTTGGAACCACGAGCAGGTACGGAGTGTCCGTGGGGCTGTAGTTTTTCTTGTAGAGGATGCCGCCCCGCAAGCAGAACGATGATAGCCCGCGCGTGAAGAAGCAGGGCGGTGACGAGGTGCGGCCTTCGAGGTACTCTATGAGGGGTCGTATGTCGGCGTCATCTCGCTGTTGTTGAGCAAGGACGTGTAGCGGCGTTGATATGGCTGAAGGAGCTGACCGGACGTGATGGGAGGTGCGTACATGGCGGCAAGAGGCTGCCGGAAGCCGGGTGCGAACTGCGACCGTGCAGCGGCAAGGCCAAGTGCAGGGACAGGACGGGCCGGAGCGCAGAGCCGGTGGGAGTGGCGTTGCGTGCGTCGGAGCTGTCGTCCGGTGTCACCAGATGTGGTAGGGTGAACCACATTTATTTGATCCCCATAGCCGCGGCCGGTGAGTCGGCGGAGCGGGCTGTTGACGTTGCTGGCCAGCAAGGTTGGGGTGAAACGTTCTCCACTGCGCGAGCCAGGTCGCGCTCTAAGCTTCGTCTTCATCAGCGCCGCAAGCGATACCAGCGCCGCTACAGACGGACGTGGTTAAAGCGCCAAGAAAAGCGGGATCGCCTTCCGTGTCAGCATTGGTGTACGGGAGAGGATCACGGGACAAGCAGTCTGCGTAGCTGTGTTTGTTGCCAGACTTGTACACGATGGTAACATTGAATTCTTGCAACAGGAGGCTCCAACGCGCTAGCCTCCTCGACGGGCGTTTAAGATCTGCGAGCCAACAGAGCGAGTGGTAATCGCTCACGACTCGAAATGGGCGACCATACAAGTATGGGCGAAATTTCGTTACCGCCCAAACGAAAGCAAGGCACTCATTTCCTTTGGTAGAATAACTAGCTTCAGATGGCGGCATGCAGTGTGCGGCTTGCATAAGCAATCACGCGCTCAACACCATCTGGCCGCTGAGTGAGTACGGCACCCAGACTGACGTTGCTGGCATCGGTGTGTACTTTCGTGTCCGCCTCCTCGTCAAGTGGCCGAGAATGGGCGTAGTTTGGAGGCAGCTTCTCAGGTCGTCGATGGCCTCCTGCTGTTACTGCGCCCAGATGAAAGGTTGCTTATCTTTTGTCAAGCGAGCTAGATGCTTGGCTAGGCGGGAAACGTCTCACTCAATACGTCTGTAATAGTCGCAGAGACCCCCAAAAGGGCGCATAACACGCTTATCACTTGGGGTGCGAAACGCAGCGACGGCAGGCGTCTTTGTCGGGGTCAGGGTTAACACCTTCAGCACTCACGACATGGCCCAGAAAATTCAGCCGTTGGAACACAAAGTGGCATTTTTCTGGTTTGAGCGAGAGGCCGGCCAATTGTATGGCCTCGAGTAATGCACTAAAACGCTTGAGATTCTCGTCGTAGGTGGCAGAAAAAATGGCAACGTCGTCAAGGTAGGCCAAGGGAGGACTGCCACTTGAGTCCAACGAGGGCAGTGTGCATCATTTTTTGAAAGGTGGCAGGAGCGGAACACAAGCCTAAGGGGAGCACCTTGAACTCATACAACCCGTCGGGAGTAACGAACGCCGTCTTCTCGCGGTCCCGGTGACATGCCTGTCTGGCGCACTGTCGTAGGCTATGGTGCACGGAGCAGAGAGTGTCACCATGAGTTTGCGAAGATCGATGATAGCACCATTTTCGCAAAGAAAATCGAGGACGAGGATCAGTTCCTTGGAGCACTGAATCAGCACAGTGAAGCAAGCAGTGAATACGATACCGCGAATCTATCCTACCGGTGCAGACGACGGGCGGCATCACCACATTACCGCCAGCGGTCAGAATTTGTGTTCCGTGCCAGGGTGTCAGCACTTTTCTCAAGAGGGTAGCAAGACAATGAATCATGACAGAAAAATCTGGGCTGGTATCTGCCGGCACGGCAGTCACATGGTGGTTGTCAGCGAGGACTGGTATTTGAGCGGAAACAAGCTCGATTTCTGGAACGCGCGTCATGGAAGGTTCCGGGGTGGAGAGCCGAGGTGTTCTTTGAAATGGGGCGTCAAGCAGAGGCTGTTCTGGACGTCGGAACGTGGTCGGAGCTGGAGTTAGATGATTGGGTTTAAGGGTCAGGTCGGCGAGCGAAGGATCTCGTTCCAATTTAGGAGCGATGGTGGCCAGAGGTCGCCGTCTTCAGTTTTCCCGGCATGGACTAGAGGACTGCCAGATGGACGGCTGGCTACATGGGGAAGAGAACCGACGGGGCGACGACGACCAGGACGGGCGCTGTGGCGAATGCTTAGGGGGACGCTGACCGTCAGGTACTGCTCGATGTCACGGGGTCGTACACCATGCCGTAACCGAGGTGCGTCTGGTGCAAACACTCCCAGGCCCATCCGACGATACGGGCGGTGGCGCAGTATGTGGCCAGCTCCACCGCAGTGGAAACACAACGGCAAGTTGTTCGATGTGCGGCACGCGTGTACTTTGTTGAGGGGTGGTCGTGCGTTAGAGAGAACAGGCGAAGTCGAAAAGCGTTGATGCGGTGCAGGAGGAGCAGGACAGTAAAACGTCGGTGGTGCTGGCGCAGTGGTGCGTAACGCAGTGGTGCGTAACGTTCACAGTACGCCATGACATAGGGCTCAGGTGGCGGCTGGGGACAGGCCATTGACTTCACCGCTTGACGGACATCGTAACGAATGACATCCGATATTGCTGCGACACCGGGGTGTTCCTCAATAGGGCGAAGCTTCTCTAGCACTTCGACAAGCTCACAGAGGGCCTTTCTCTCGGTGCCGAGCAACGGAATTTTGGCATCCATAGCAGTTATATTCGCCGGACGGCCTTAATGCGTGAACCTCTGCTACAAGGCGTGCTGCAGGCTTGTCGCCTGCCGATCAAAATCAACCACTGTTCTCCAGGAGGGTCGCGCACAAGTCTTACGAAAAGCTGCTCTTTGACTCCTTGCAGAAGGTGACGTACGTTCTTCGCTTCAGACATGGAAGGATCAGCGCGGTTGAAAAGCTGCGTCATGTCTTCTACGAATATGGCAACGCTCTCATTTGGCCACTGCGCTCGGAACTGTAGGACTTCAGCTCGCTCATTCCGTTCGTTGCTGCCGCAGGTGTCGAGCAACTGTCGCCGGAAATCTCCCCAGGTGGGGATGGCGGACTCGTGGATTTCAAACCAGGCCTTGGCGGCGTCTTCTAGGGCATTGCGTAGCTTGCGGTCCTCGTCTCATAGATTCAACGCAGTGGCCCGGTCGTTAACCATTTCTCAACGTCCTCGAACTTGTCGCCATGAAACGACGCGGGAGTGCGAGGCGCATGGAGAAGCAGTGGTGGGGAACTGATGGCATTTTGGATGGTCTGGTTTGCCGCAGTGGACGTCACTGCGCGGGGCGGTGCGTTCAGGGTCGAAACTAGGGATCCAAACCTCGTAAGAGGCGGTTTGCCTTGTGGACAGGTGTCACAAAATTCGGCGCGTGTTCGAAAAAAATCGGCGCTGCGCCTAAGTAATCGCGCCCGCGCGCGGTAAAGTAAAACAAAAAAACAGCGGGGAAGCACCACCAGAGCGTACGGTGCTTTTCACTCAGCTCGCCGGCGGGGCGCCAAAGTAAACATAGACACGCGCGGCGTCGATTCTTCTCGAATGTTGGAGAAGTTTTGTCTTGTCGACGGAAAGGGGGTTACATTCCGCACGCCAAAGGGATACCCTCCCCCCTTCGCTCCGGCGCCGATGACTCAGCGTGCCGCGAATGGCCTAGTTTGTTCTAGAAGGTGGTTTCCGCGCTCGACCGATGGGGTCCCGCGCCCGGCGCAAGGAGGAGTTTGTGCGGTTGAAGCTGCGTGTATGTGCGCGCCTGCCCTGGCGCGAAGAACAAACAGACGCGGACCGCGCCTGTAAATGAGGGGCTGCAACCGCTGTCCGCGAGCCCGAACGGCCGTTTAAGCTTGCGAGAAGCGCGCCCGTTTGACTCCCGGGAGAACACCACTCGCCCAGCCTGGACCAGCGTGACAACGTGCGCCAGTCTGCGGATCGGCCCCGTCGTGCTCCTCAAGTCGTCGGACTGCCGCAGTGCCCGGTGAACAATTTGTGTTTTGTTTATTTGTCTCTCCCTGCGTTAGTGCACTTTAGGTGCAAAAATTTTGTTGAATTGTTTTCTCTCTCGAGTGTTTCCTTGCACGTGTAGCATGGTATTGGTGAATCACTTTGTATATGCTCGTACGAGTGATAGTGAAATCCTTTGTATCGTCTCTTAGCTGTATAAACTTTGTTTTGTTTTGTGAACCTTTGGCTCCGACCCCATTATCTGGCTTGCGACCGGCGAAAGCTGGGCACTGTTGCATTTGGGTTGCAAGCCCCAAGGGTAGCGTTGGCCTGGCGGCCTGGGGCAAAGCTGGAAACATCCGAAGGTCCCGGCAAAGGATGAGTCGACTGGCAACAGAACAACTTGTTTATTCTGGCATCGCAAAAGAGCAGCCGGTCAGGGCGACCACGTTACTCGAAGGAAGGAATCGAAGTCTCCCTCGGCGTCCGGGGCAGCGGCGTTTTATACGCTCGGAGTCGAGGGCAAGAGGGAACGGCTTGGGAAGAGTCATCCGATACGGCGACGCTTGAACATGTCCAGACGTGACGGGCGCGTCCGCCAGGCCGGCGCCGGTCAGACCTCCTCGCCTCCCAGTTGGGGAGCTCCTCTCCCCGGCTGCCGCGCTTTGACAAGCGTGGGCAAAACATGCACACACACACACACACACGCACGCACGACGACACGTGGCACTGAAACCTGCCTGGACGCGCTTGGCGGGAGGCGTTGAGGCAGCGATGAACGAAGCCGCGGCGTCCGTTGCATCCGCGCCGGCTATACCGCGCGTCGAAGGCGAGACGTAACAGACCGCCCCGCCGGGAGAAGGAGATCCCGATGGTCAGGGGACTGCATCCGCTGTCCAGAGGGATGTCGCTCGATGATGCACGTAATCGAAACCGATCGTCCCTCGACGTTGCTTGAGCGCAGCGCACAGAGAAGGCCTCGTTCTCGGGTTCAGGATCACATAGGACACTGCAAAGTCACTTCGGGAGAGTTGCCATTTTTGTGCTCGTTCCCAGCAAGCGTTAGAACTACGCCGAAACGCAACCGCTCAGTCAGCAAGCACGAGACAACCCTCACTAAGCTCTGCCAGGCTCTTTCCCCTTTTATACTACTGCCTAGTTCCATACAGTAGTCAAGCAGCACTCAGAACGCGTCCACAAATTGGAAAATTGCACAAGAAAGCACATAATCACTTTGAAACACTAAACAAAAGCAATATGTTAAAAATCCTGCCTCAGGAAGAAAACACCAGTAACCAACAACTTTGAGGCGGATTCCTACGTTAGGGGCTTCGACTTAAGCCATCGGCGTTACCGTTGAGACTCCCCTTTTTGTAACGCACCTCAAAGGAATATTGTTGCAAAGCGAGGCTCCAGCGCAGGAGGCGGCCATTTTTGGGAGATATGGTCTGCAGCCATTGGAGAGGGCAGTGATCCGTCTCAATGATAAACCTCGAGCCGGCTAGGTAGCATGACAATTTCTGAACGGCCCACACGAGACACGCACACTCTTTCTCGGAGGCGCTGTACGCCTGCTCACGACAGGTCAGCTTACGACTAGCATACAGGACGGGGTGTTCCACTTCTCCATTGTCCCTTTGGCACAGTACAACGCCCATGCCTCGCTCACTAGCATCGCACTGAACAACGAACCCTTTTGTATAGTCTGGCGATCGTAGCACAGGCTGGCTTGTTAGGGCGCTCTTTAGGGCGCTAAAAGCTCTTTCCTTTGTCTCGCTCCAGACGACTGTTTGGGGCTCTGTTTTTCTTAGAGCATCCGTCAGGGGAGCCGCGATATCGGAGTACCTGGGGATGTACCTCTGATAGTAGCCGGCGACACCTAAGAACGACCGAATATCGGTCTTCGTGCGCGGTTGCGGGAAGTCTCGCACCGCGGCCACCTTTATTTCAGAGGGGCGGCGACGACCCTGTCCAATCACGTGACCGAGGTAGACAACCTCGGCCTGTGCTAATTGGCACTTGGGAGCCTTGACTGTCAAGCCCGCTTCGCGCAGGCGGGTTAGCACTGCCCGCAAGTGTGCCATATGCTCAGACCAGGATGCGGAGAATATCGCTACGTCGTCTAAATACGGTAAAGCGAATTCTTCCTGTCCCCGCAACACTTTGTCCATGAGGCTTGAAAAGCAGTATGGCGCGTTCTTCAAACCAAAACTCAAAACTTTAGGACGGAATGTTCCCATTGGTGAAATGAACGCCGCATACCTACTAGCCTCTTCTGTAAGTGGAACCTGCCAATAACACCTGACAAGATCTAGGGTGGAAATAAACTGAGCGCTACTAACTTTCTCAAGGCGCTCCTCGATGTTAGGGATCGGATAAATTTGATCCTTAGTAATGGAATTAAGCCTGCGGTAGTCGACGCAAGGACGAGGTTCCTTGCCCGGTACCTCAACTAAAATCAAAGGGGAGGTATAATCACTCTCACCCGCCTCAATAACACCGAGCTGTAGCATTTTCTTTACCTCAGCCTCCATAATATCGCGCTGGCGGGGTGACACCCGGTACGCCTTGGATCGTACTGGCTCTGGGGAGGTAAGTTCTATATCATGCGTAAGGACAGAAGTCCTACCAGGCCTCTCAGAGAACTGACCTTGAAACTCTTGTAAGAGTTGGTGTAGTTCGGTTTTCTGCTCAGGCGACAGCGGTGCTTTAATGATTAAGTCACTAATGACCTGATCAGTGTCTTCCCTGTTCGTCACTGAGCCTAGTCCCGGAAGCTCGACCGGAAGCTCTTCTAACTTTCCCTTGTCGGGCATTTCCTCTCCAGTACCTGGTGCCTTCAATGCTACAGGCTCAATTTTATCCAGTTCTGACGTGCTCGGAATATCAGCTTGCTGCGCCTCCGACCCTTTCTCATTGTTCGACAACGTCGGCCCCGCAACTACCGCCTTTGCAGCGAGCTCCCGAACTCTCGGTCTGGTTAAGGCCTGAACGCTAGCCTCACCAAACAAAAGACCCTTCTCGCGCAGGAGGTGATCGGACCTGTTCGAAAATAGGTACGGGTACTGGGGGGCAGCCTAGATGACACTACGGCCTCCGTCTCAAGTGCTCCGAAAGGTCCTTCAATAAGCACTTTTGCTACGGGCAGACACACGCTATGAGCTTCCACGGCTTGCTTAATCCATGCGCACTCGCCCGTGAACATATCGGGTTCTACGTAAGATGGGTGAACTACATCCATTGTAGCTGCGGAATCACGAAGCACTCGGCACTCTTTCCCGTTCACGAGGAAGTCTCGCATGTAAGGCTCGAGAAGCTTCATGTTCTCGTCAGTGCTACATAATGACAAACACACGACTTCTCTTTTTGTTTCTGGACACTGCGCCGAAAAGTGACCCGGCTTCTGGCACGTATAACACACGCGCGCTTGCCTCCTCTCGAACCGCTTTCTGCGTTCGGCTTCGGCTGCCGCCGTCTCCTTACGTTCGGTCGGACTGCTTTCACTCGCATCCGCACTACGCGTGTCCCCCCTTGCTCTCATGGGTGTGAACTTCGGCCTCTCAGACTTGGAGCCAAATTCACCCTTTTGACCGTCCTTAGCTCCGCGAGCCCGACGCGTCACAAACTCCTCGGCTAGCTCGGCGGCTTTAGCCACTGTACTAACGTCCGGCCTATCCAAGACCCAGTACCGCACGTTCTCAGGTAACCGACTATAAAACTGTTCCAGCCCGAAACACTGCAGAATTTTCTCGTGGTCACCAAACGCTTTCTCTTCTTTGAGCCACTCCTGCATGTTTGACATAAGCCTGTAGGCAAACTCTGTATATGACTCATTTCTTCCTTTTTCATTTTCCCGAAACTTCCGACGGAACGCCTCCGCTGACAGCCTGTACTTTTTTAGCAGACTCGATTTCACTTTGTCGAAATCCTCTGCCTCCTCTCTCTTCAAGCGAGCGACTACGTCGGCCGCCTCGCCGGGTAACAAAGTGAGCAAGCGCTGTGGCCACGTTTCCCGAGAGAACCCCTGCTTCTCGCACGTTCGCTCAAAGTTAACCAGGAACAAACCAATGTCCTCTCCAAGCTTAAACGGCCGCATCAGGTCAGTCATTTTGAACGATACTCGTTCTCCTGCACCGTGTGCCTGACTTCCATTACGAGCGCGTTCCATCTCTACCTCGAGACGCTTCATTTCCAAAGCGCGCTCTTCTTTCTCTTTTTGCTCTTTACGTCCGCGCTCCTCTTTCTCTTTTTGTTCTTTACGTTCGCGCTCCTCTTTCTCTTTTTGTTCTTTACGTTCGCGCTCGTCTTTTTCTTTTTGTTCCCTCTCCTCAATGGTCTCAAGGCATTCCGACAGCTCGTCATCCTCAGCCTCCAACTCAAGAATCGCCCTTAGCAGTTCTGGTTTTCTGAGTTTGAGACATCAAGACCCAACTCTCTTGCAAGCTCCAGCAATTTCGGTTTGCGCAACGACTTCAAATCCATGGCTGCTCCGAATGCTGCTTTCTCTACTGCCTACTATTGTCTTGCCGCAAACTAACCCGGCAGCAACGACAACACAATTACCAGCTCTGTTTCTGACACTAACAAAAGCCTGGCAAAACTCAGAAGAAGAAAGTCCCGCACTCACCAAACCTCGCAGCCACGAATTCAGCGCAGTCGTTCCGCTGTAGGCAACCAGTCATCACACAGGGCTCGTTGCACTGCTCCCGGATGGTCGTTGTGCTGCTCAGCATACAGTTGACCGCATATTTTCGCTGCTGGCCTCCGTTGTCGGGATCTCACCGCTGGCAACCAGTTGTTGCATTTGGGTTGCAAGCCCCAAGGGTAGCGTTGGCCTGGCGGCCTGGGGCAAAGCTGGAAACATCCGAAGGTCCCGGCAAAGGATGAGTCGACTGGCAACAGAACAACTTGTTTATTCTGGCATCGCAAAAGAGCAGCCGGTCAGGGCGACCACGTTACTCGAAGGAAGGAATCGAAGTCTCCCTCGGCGTAGTAGTAAGTAGTAAGTGGATGAAAGGGGAAGAGGAAAGGAAAATGCACGGGCCTGTGACTGGTGTTAAAACACCACAACCACTGCCGGCGTGCAGATAGAGAGAAGGATAGGTAGAGTTTCAGAAGAAGAAGGAAGAACGCGCGCGCAGGGGCGCGCGCGCCTCCCCGGGGCAGCGGCGTTTTATCAACACCCTCGAGGGCAAGAGGGAACGGCTTGGGAAGAGTCATCCGATACGGCGACGCTTGAACATGTCCAGACGTGACGGGCGCGTCCGCCAGGCCGGCGCCGGTCAGACCTCCTCGCCTCCCAGTTGGGGAGCTCCTCTCCCCGGCTGCCGCGCTTTGACAAGCGTGGGCAAAACATGCACACACACACACACGCACGCACGACGACACGTGGCACTGAAACCTGCCTGGACGCGCTTGGCGGGAGGCGTTGCGGCAGCGATGAACGAAGCCGCGGCGTCCGTTGCATCCGCGCCGGCTATACCGCGCGTCGAAGGCGAGACGTAACAGCACCAAACGACCAACCCCCGTGTCACTTGGTAGCTGGTCTCCGGCTGAGTTTGCCATGCAGAGTCGAGGGCACCTCCTCTGTGACCTAGGCTGCTACTCCCACACGCTCTAAGGGTGTCTGGGAGCGCACGTAAAAGTGCGCGAAGTGGTGACAACAGGTGTCATGTCCACGGGGTGTAGCAATGCGTTGGAGGCTCCCGGGAGCTCTTCGTACATCGAGAAATTACCGAGAACCTGCACTAAAATGCCACGGAAAGCTGTCAGAAAGGGCAGAAGGGCACACTGGGAATAACAGAGCAGCTACACTCAGCCATCCAACGCACGAGCCGGGGAAGACAAAGACCAGCGGGTGCTGTCGCACCACACTGCGGCGCCCGTAAACTGCTAACAGTGTGGCAATACATGGTTTGCATGTGACGTCACGTCCGGCGGCGCGTGCTGCGGCGGACATGTTGGTGCAGTCTGTGCGGAGTCGGTGGAGTGCGTATCGCACGCGTTTCCTCGCTAGTGGTAACACGTGCAATTTTGTTGCCTTTTGTGTGGCATGCCGCCGCTTCTCAGTAAGCAGCCTTTAGACGCTACCTACCGCTCAGATCTTACGGGGTCGGAGCGCGTTCGGTATGCGGAAAAAGTGCGTCTCTGCGATAATATCGACCCGTTCATGCTGCGGCCGGGAACGGACACAAGCGATGTCGACATATTTCCAGAGATTTGTTACGGTGACATCGTCAATTACCTTGTTTTTTCTGCAAGCTTTCTGACCCTTGAAGAAATGAAGGCGTTTAAGTCCACCGAGGCGCATAATTATTTCACTAGCGGCTGGTTGAAGGGACTGTCGGCAAAACAGCTGCAAGGGGACAAGGTGCTTCTACTTGGAGAGGTAAGCCGCAGGGCATTGATCTTTGTAAGGATGAGAGTAAAGAAATAACGGTTATTAAATCCACAAGTGACTGAGTGTAAGCAATCACTCAGTAAAGTTTTAGAAAGAACTGTTTACAAACTGTCAGACTAGTGATTCATTTCTTCGTATGTACTGAACCTGGACGACTTCAGATTAAATCACGAGTTATTCTATTTTTATGGGCATATGAAAGGAACCGTTGCTGGTTTATCTTAGTTTGGAAACCCAACAAGTTATTGCGCAAAAAAGAAACGGTCATGCGTGGAGAGATTGTTATCGCTCGCTACAGATTTGTCGACCAACAATTTAGGTCTCGCCTGTCGCGTCGCGCACTATGGCCCGCATTAAGTGATCAAGCTCATCGCTGTTGCCGTTTTCGACGGTCCGGTAGCGCGACAAGATCGACAGTGACGTGTGCCTTCGCAGAGATGTGCCCAATGTTAATTTGGATTCGTAGCCTCCATTGTTCCCGACTCCTCAGCCTGACACTCCGCTTGAGCCGCGCGTGTCCGGGTCCGTCGTCTTGCCGCGCGAGCGTGGCGACCGGGATCACCATGTTTTGCGCTGTAGCCGAGCAAAAGCGTAGGGGCCCAGTCCGGGTCCGTCTCCTCCCACAGTTTTGATGGTCTGCCTACAAAATGCAAGAAAAATTTGTTTAAAATGAGATTTTCCGCTATGCTTGTACGTCATGCACCTAAATAAACACTGTGCATATGCAACGGACTTACCTTTTACGAAGTGGGTGCCGCAAACACGTATGCCCGTCCTTTCGGTGTTGAGATCGGCACGTTTTATACGAGCCAGCCACACCTCCCGTCGCTTCGCGCATAAAGGTTTCGTACGGTCACCTTGATGCTCGATGACCTTTGGAAGACGAAAAAAGTTTGTGTTTGTTGATTTCGCCCAACAAGTGCGGTTGGAGCATCCAACAACAGCGCAGATAACCATTGCAACGCCGTCGAAGTACACCGTACGCGCGAATTGCATCAAGTGCACCACGGCCGCTGCGACTGCACCAACATGGCGGAAAAGTATCCCAGGGTTCCCAGCTACGACGTCAGTGCAAGCCATGTATAGTAATCAAAATGTGGGAGTTGCACAGCCAAGTTTCAGCTCCATGCCAAAAGTGATTCGTTTTGCTCATCTCTCCTGCCTGAAGCTCAAAATGGTTAGAAAAACAAGGGGACCCAACGCTATCTTGAAAAAGAAGATTACGTCCGTGTGCACTAATTTCCCGTCCGTGTCCTTATTCGAGGGTTTTAAGGCTTCGGAGAACGGGCAAAGCTGAGAAAACGAAATAAGTAGCTCGACGTTCGTTTTACGTAATGTCTTCCTACTATTCCCCTCAATTGCCCATCTTAGTGCGTGCCGGCGCACCTGTTAAAAATGTGGTACCATGAACTTTACAGTTTTCAGAATACTGCATCAAGGAGAAATTTGGGTCATACCGTTTGCGTGTCATCTGGCCAGAATGCAATGCTCCGTTGGTTTCAGCTTCATTGCGGTAGAATAATTGACCTGGCCCTTGATCTTAAATAAACAGCCCTGTGAGGAGCAAGTATTCTTCAATCTGATCTGCAATGATGTCTTGTGCATACTGAAGGAAATACGCAAAACACGCTGTTTGAGCTTGAGCTTAACAGAGCTAGTTCGTGTTCAAGAGAAAACCAGTGCCACTATGACGCAAGACGGAAGTATAATTAAGGCAGGCTTTTGTGTCATTTGCAGAAAATGGCTGGGTGCCATACTTAACGGCCAGGCCAGTTAATTACGGAATACATTTAGCACGGAAAATAGCGAGAGTTCTCAGGCTCGTCAATAAGGGCGACCTGAGTTAAGTATGGCCTTGAAAAATTTCTTCCGTTCTGACAGACCTCGGGATACATTACATTTATTGTAAGTATAGAGCGCTCTTTGATCATCGATTCCTTGCAGGGGAAGTAATTGCGTGCGAAGGATTCAGTGAGACCGTGCACGATTTATTTGTTATTTGCTATTCCGGTGAAGAAAGCCGTCGCATGCCGGGGACAACGTTTGATCTCGCTCAAGGCGTCCTTGTTAGCGAAGGGCTTACCAGCGACACGTGCCCACCTTGTAAGTGCCACATGAAGAATTCAATGCAGTTCTGCAGTTCTGCGGCATTACGAGAAATGGGATACGCGCGGCGAGGAAATCGAAACTGGCTCTGAAGTATTCGGGTGTTATTGCGGCGGCTGATTGGTGCCAGGCAGGTTGTGCAAAGAACAAGAAAACATTGAGAAGAATTGCAACAGAATAAAAAAAAAGCGGTAATGAAGAAAACTTATCGTCAGAAATTTTTCACCTCTGCGAACCAGATTGTAGTAACTCACAGTTGTAAGTCCTCGCTGCGCGCATTCTTTGTTGTTTCTCCTTTGTCCGTGACCCGCTGCAGCCGTTCACCACCAACAATGTTTTCACTTTGCAATAATCAGCGTGATTCGACTCACAGGAACAGATCATTTACTTGACCGTCTTTGATGTCGTTCAGCCAATTGATGTTGTGCAGTGGACTAAAATGAAATATGTCAGATTGTTTTATCCCGGCCGAAAATCACAGACTTCTGCACGAACCAGCCACCGCGTTCTTGCTCCGCGTCGCGCGGATAAATGAGATTTTTCTGCATTTTGTTTAATTGGCAGCAGAGAGGACTATCCATAAGATCAGTGGCCTGCTTTCTTTCCCGTGTTATGAAACGAGGTGTTGATATTAATTATAACATCTGAGAAACGATAACCATCCGCGAAAGTAATCGTTTGTAAGTACTGCTCACGCTCGAGCCAGAAATGAGGCACCGCATGCCATGGCGAGGAGCAGATGCCTAGGCCTTGTCTATATCTTTGATTGAAAACTAAACATCTTGACAGATTTGCCTGTCTGGTTGGGTTTGAAGACTTATAATACTGCAATCTCCAACCAAAAAATTTGAACTTTAACCCAACGTTTCGAAGCCCACTCGGCTCCTTCATCAGGGGTGACTGAGGGCAGTAGCTAGCGTCTCATAAGTATGCAGGGGAGGGGGGTGAAAAGAACGACAGCTGTGTCGCGAAAGACGCGGGGGAGGGGGGTTTAGGCTGTTAGTCACGCTGGCGCACTGCACGGAGGGGCTGAATGAGGACTTTTTTTTTTTTCGTTGAGTTGAAGAGCGAAGTTCCTGGGCATATACTGGGGGCAGGTTTCCTTTTGTGCGGTTGATATTGTTCGTTGTGGTTTGGATACGCCAGGATTCCAGAAGGAGCCTCTTGTGGTAATTTGTTTCGGTTCCGAGGATGCGGGTTTCTTCAAAGTTGATTCTATGGTCGGAGTCCTCGGAATGTTCGCCTACTGGATTTCGCTCTCTTGCGAATTTGCGGACGTCGTTTTTATGTTGCCGAATTCTTTCTTTGAAATTTTTGGTTTCGCCGATGTAGCTTGCGTCGCAGTCGGCGCATGGAATTTGGTAGACAATGCCTTGGGCTCTTTCTCTCGGCGGCCGGTCTTTGGGAACAGGTAGGCAAAGCGCAACAGTGTTTGTGGGCTTGTGCGCAACCTGGAGACCCGATTTTTTTCAGGATTCGGGCGATGGTTTCGCTGACACCTCCGACATAAGGTAAAGTGACGTATTTTGTTGGTGGCGTTGGTCTTTGTGCGTTGATTTCTTGACGAATGTTGTGTTTTTTACGTCGAACGATTTTTTGAATAAAGTCTTTTGGGTAGCCGTTCATGATAACTTATTTCTTTGAATATCGTGCGTTGTTCTTTTTTTCTGTCCACTTCTGTGCTGCAGTGTGTCTCAACTCTTCTGAAAAGCGTCTTCACCACTGATTCTGTATGGATGGTAGGGTGGTTCGAAGAGAAGTGGACATACCGGCCTGAGTGGGTTGGTTTGCGGTATACGGAGAATTGAAGGGTATTGTCGTTTAGGGACACGAGGACGTCCAAAAACGGCAGGGAGTTTTTTTGCTCCACCTCTAGCGTGAACTGAATGTCAGGTTCTACGGAGTTTAAATGACGAAGGAAATTTTGAGTCTCAGATCTTTTGATGACGGCGAAGCAGTCGTCGACATACCTGAGGAAAATCTTTGGTTTCGGCTGGAATGAGTTGAGGGCTCGTTGTTCGATGTGTTCCATGAATAAATTGGCCATGACGACAGAGATGATACTCCCATTGGTGTTCCTTTCACTTGTCGGTAAAATTCCCCGTTTGTCGAGAAGTATGTGTTTGATAGGCACAGCTCCAGGAGGCGGCACACATCATTTACACTCAGCGGGGTTCGTGCGCTGAGTCCGTCATTCTAGTCACTTCATCGAACTGGTGTCCCAAGCCACCCTTGAGGCCGACGAATGCCTTGTCTCCTTCGACGTGGTGTCCCTTTTCACAAACATCCCCATGAAGCTTGCGGTAGCCGCTACCCGTGACGCCCTGCAAGGCGACGACGCACTCTCCCAACTTCGGCAGGCGCAACCAGCTTCCAGGCGCCCTCTGCAATAAACTGGGCGATAACTAGTTTCACAGACACAAAAAAAATCGGGAACCTTTTTTTAGGAACGATGAGCCAAAGCGTGAAGTAGTACAATTTTAAATCATTTATTTTAATGCACTTAAAAATCCTGAGCACTTTTATATATCTATTTTTATTTCGCAGCTAAATAGTTATGTCCGAAAATGACAATATTTAGCCCTTTCCCTGACGCTGCTATCTTTATTGGCCGGAGTACACTGTGAACATCGTAGGTTAATGGTGTAAAGCTCGAGCTCTTAATAGCGCAGATTTGTAGTTTTCCCGTGGTGGAACGTTAAAAGCCAGTTCCGACTGTCGCATTGCGGCGTCAGCATATTCCGGAAGTATACCTTGGACATCGTTTCATCGAATCACGTATATATCATAGAATTCAGACATCGAACCGAACTTCATTTACTGAAACGATGGCGACTACACCAAATAAATGTATTTGCTACTTTTGTCACGAAACGCAGAACGGTGGCAGATAGCCTAAGCCATGTCAGATTATTCAAGCTTACGGCCGGCTAATATGCGGAATAAACTGAAAAACTAACTGAAGTTAGACTCGAGCTAGTTAGAAAGCACTGAGAATCTAGCAAGCTTCCACGCAGTTCCCTTCCCCACGTGATCAGTGCATATAAGCGTTGCGTTATTTGCTTTAGAACCTCGTGCCCCCTATGGCACCGCAATTGAACTGCAGTTGTTCTAATTGCGATTTACCAGTGTTTCTCGTTTTCTGGTCCATGTTCCTTTTATTTATGTATGTTCTGTACATATGTGTTTCGAGGGAGGGAGGGGGTATGCATGCGTTTTGCAATAAGAATAAAATTGGAATTGACATCTGAGCTAGTTGGTTTTTCATTTTCAAAAATTATAAAGCGCACTTAGGACAACAGACAAGAGAGACCAAACCACACAAGCGCTTGTGTGGTTTGATCTCTCTTGTCTGTTGTCCTAAGTGCGCTTTATAATTTTTGAAAAAGAATAAAATTGTCGCTGAAATTTTCGTTCACTGTAATTCCTCATACGACATCGAGCCGGCGCTTTCCTAGAAGTAGTACCAAGCCACCAGCGTCGCTCAATTCTTCAAAAACGACATAAGCAGCGCACTGTTGCACAGGGGAAAAGTTTGAAGGAAAGAAAGGAAGGGGCCGGAAGAACAGTGATTAATAAATAGTGGAGGAAAGCCCATCGCAGCGGCGAAGCGCTGGGACCGAAATGGTCCGCTTTAGGCACCGAAATGAAGAGAATGATGGAGACTGCGATTCTGAGAAGAAAACGGATATACAAAGTGAGCGCTAGAAGCGCTAGGAACCAGTTATGGACAGCCCTCCTGTTCATGATTATTTTGTTGTGCTATTCAAAAAAAAAAAATCTTTTGGGTTATTTTCCTGATACATGCCATTTTCACATTTGGCTACATTTCACTCTTTTTGGCGTTTAGTGCACGGACCCATTTTACAGCCCTGTTTGAGGCCGCGTGCGCCTCAGGCTGAAAATTCTGTCGGGACTATGCCACCGCCGTGTCGCAAAAACGCGAAGTGTATATTTATTTTATGTAGTGTACTATTTACCTCCCCCCATATCTTTCTTCTGTCCCCTCACCTCTTTTATTTCATTTCTCCCACCTGCCTGCTATCCTTTCTTTCCGCTGCCCCAGCTCAGGTGGCGCCGCACGTGATGGCAGATGCCGGGGCTAGCAAAAATATTTTACCTTCCTTTTATGTTATTTTACATAAACCACTACTACTACTACTATTCTTGCCCTGTGGGTGTTGCGCAGCGTAAGTGCAACCTTTTGTTTCAGGGCAACCTCGGTACGAGTATTTGGGTTTGAACGGGGCATGCAAGCAAGCTTTTTTTTTTAACACGCACACTGATCCTTAACACCCCACCCCCAAAGAAAAAAAAACAAGACCAAAGCAGCATGAGTCTCTTCGGAACACGTAAGCGTGGTTTAGCCAGCCACGTGGTTTCAGTGAAGCTGCGTTTACCTGAAAAATACAAGTCAGCCGAAACATCTGAACAAAACAAGTTGTGCATCGTTAATACGACTCCCGTTAATCAGAACGACTCGAATTAGGGACAATTTAACAAAGCTCGCCGTCGCGGCAAAAAAAAATGTAATGACATCTGACGCGAAGGCAGCCACGGGCCCGTGTTCAGCTGCTGGCGGAATTTCCTAAATCACACACACACAAAAAAAGAGGCAAATTTGGCGCCGTTCCTTTCTGACCCTGTGCAAAGCCTTCGGGGAGGGAGCCCTGACGAGCCGACGTGGCCTTGAAAACAACCCTCCAAGCCGGCTGGTTCCGCGTTTCCTTCTCTCTTTTTTCTTTCGCCGCGTAGGCGCGGACAGCTGCGGGCTCTGCTAAAAAAAATAGCGAAGAAAATAAAACATTTTCTTTTTCTTCACGTGACCGAAGAAGCTGGATTTTGGCGGCATTGGAAGTCGAAGCCGAAGCCGAAGGCTATTTTTGCCGCCGGCATGGCCGCGGTGCGTTAGGACGTTGGCCACAATTTTCCTTCATGTCTGGCACAATTCGGCGTTTGCACGGACGTTTGTCCGCTGCCTGTAGCTGCTCCTAGTCTTATCATGTCTTATTCTACTCTTCCCTCTGTGGCGAAAGTGTTCAGTTCAGGATGCCTGCTGCGAAGATGGATTTGGGTTGCTACGATTTGGCGTATGCGACTTTGTGAGGCCACCAGCGAGGGCGGATCGAGCACGCGAGAAGAGTGGGGAGTTGCTCCCATCTTGACTTTGCATCGATGCATGTAAGTCATCAAGCAGTGCATGCACAAGCGTAGAAAGTTGGGCTTGTTGACTTGAGTTCGTCTTGAAAACAGCGTAAAGATGGACAACACGAGCGCCTCCGTCTCTCTAGTCCCGTTCAGCAAGGCGGAAATGTGGGCGAGTTCTTAAGTATTCATCATTTTTGCTCACAACGCAACCAGAACGGGACACAAGACTAAAGACAAACACAAACACGCGTTGACTATCAACTGTTTTTTTATTGAACGAAATATATACGTATATAGCGTATATATACAGGCAATGAAAGAGTTATCCCGACAAAAGTTATCTGGAAGGCACTTGGGAGGTCAGATAATTCAATTCCCTCTCGAATAATGTATATATACGCCTTTCGTTCTTTAATAAAAAAACCTGTTGATAGTCAGGGCTTGTTTGTGTTTGTCTTTGGTCTCGTGTCCCATTCTTGTTGCACTGTGGGCAAAAATGATGAATAATTCTCGTCCCGTCTTTTCCGCAGTTATCAAGACGAAGCTGGGTGACTCAACGCGAGATCTAACTGCCTAAATATAACAAATTTGAAGTTTTCTTGATTCAGTAGGCCGACAGTGAATTTCGTTTTGTGAAAGTGCTAATATTTCAGAAGAAAACAATTATAAACGACGCCATAGGAGAGGCAACATTTTCAAGCACACCTCATTTTCTCAAATTTGCCATGACGTAAGCATCTAGATGTGAAAGCCATGATACATATATTTCTCGTACTAAATGTATAGGTGAGAAGGAATATATCAGGGTTAACTTTCCCTGGCCGATTCTGTGATGTCCTCCAGAGTGCGGTCCACAATGAAGTGGGCCTTTGAAAAATTATTCATTTATAAAAATATTCAATGTTATCAAATTATTTCCGCAATTTTGAGGAAGTTCTTTGTTGGGAAAAAAAATCGAAAATGACACGTCTCAAGACAAGACTATTTTCAAGAATTTGTTTCTCCGCAAATATTAAGCACGTTTCCTTCAAATTTGTACAATTGATAAGCAATGAGGTGCTAAAAAGGTGTATCGACTTTCATTGCAATATAATATAGGGAAGTCTAAGAAATATTGCCCTAAATTTGGCATTTTTGAACATAGTGTTCTTCAATAATGTGAGTACAAAAAACCGCATCTCTAATTCTTAAAACTCTGCAAACAAGTCTCTAGAAGGAGGTGACAAAAAATTATGAAGGGACATGGTGCAATATTTTGTTTCCAACAATGTTATCCAAGCTCAAACTTGTAGTTTTTTTAGCATCAGCAGCAGCGCCTAAATAAGGGGACAGAAGCTGCAAACACGCCCTCCGCAGCTCTAAATTTTCCGCAGATCCCAGCACTGAGAACTTTTCTATCAATAGAGAGCATACCTTATTATTTTTGTGTACACGCACTGATCTGTGACGTAAGCAGATTTCGGTAGTGCCGTTATTGCAGTGTGCAGGTAACAACTGGGAGTGCGGCCCATAGGAATGCATCAAAAGAAAAGTTTTGTATGTAATTCTATTAGTGCACAGTGCACGTATGAAGCTGTGTGTGTCCCCAGGCCCTCAATTTGTCGTTTGACTCCAGGCATAATGGGGCTAATTTTCTTTTCTACTTCGCGTTTGATTTAAAAAAAAAATTTGGTTTCTTTTTTTAGCAGCTGTTAATTTATTTTGATTGGTTATGCTGGTATATCCTGGATTGGTAATAGCTATGCTGCAGTAGGCATTTCTTCAAATTGTGTACAATTTTCTTTAAGCTCTTGCTTATCACAGAGCCTCCAAAATTCCTATGGTATAAACCTTTGGTACAGAATGTGGATTTGTAAAGCACCTCTTGCAAGCACATATGGTTTTTTTTTTTTTAAATTGACTTTTAAATGATGCTGTATACTTGCACGTTCATTTCTAATAAGTAGTTGACTTTTTTTAATGAAAGACAACCTTATAGGTGCACTCTGCAGTCAGAAAATAACATTAAGAACTTTTGTTTACCTGCACTCTGCGATAGCGGTGCTACTGAATTCTGTGTATGTTAAAGATCGTTGTCAGTCCACAAAAAGTATTAGGTATGCTCTCTATTGATGGAAAAAGTCCCAGTCTTGGAATATGGGGAAAATATAGAGCAGCGCAGAGCGTTTGCTGCTTCCCCGCCATCATATAGGCGCTCTGCGTGATGTTCAAAAAACTACAACTTTGAGCTTGGATAAAATTGTTGGAAACAAAAGAGTGCAACACGTTCTTTCGTGCAATTTTTTTGCTTCCTTCTAGAGGCTTGTTTTATGAGTTTTAAGAAAAATTAGAGATGGGGTGTTTTTTTCCTTCGATTTTTGAAAATCAGTACTGTATTCAAAAATACCGGATTTAGGGCAGCACTTCTTGCACTTCCCAGTATTATGCAACAATAAAAGTCGGTATACTTTTTTAGAACATCAATAATTATTAATTGTGCAATTTTGAAAGATATGTGTTGTATATTGGTGGAGAAAAAAATGAAAATAACCTCGTGTCATTTTCGAAATTTTTCCAGTAAGCGACAACTTCCTCAATATAGCGGGAATAAGCCTGACATATTTCTTCTCACGTGTACATTTAGCACGAATAATCTATACATCATGGCTTTCATATCTAGATAATGACGGCATGGAAATTAGCAAAATTGAACTGTGCTTTAAAATGCTGCCTCTACCATGATATTGTTTATAATTTTTTCTCCTAAAATGTTAGCATTTTCAAAAACGAAATTCACTGTTGGCCAACTGAATAATGTGCGCATAATAAGTGAAATAATTGCGAAAATTAAAAACAGAAATATTTAGACAGTTTGATCTCTCTCATGAAATCACCCAGCGGTCAAAAGCGATATGATATGAGCCTAAAGCCATAAATACATGACCCTTTCAGCGCAGTGGTTAGGCATCAACTTTACTCGCTGCCGTAACCTGGAACCGAGAAAGCCTGAGTACTGCCTCATGTTTATTTGGTGTCATGTACGCTTGCAATCAGCCAGGTTTTTTGTGAAGTATCTGAAGATAAAATTTGTTCTTTGTTTTGTACGGTTAGTTTTTCTAGCGGATACAGTTTTCTTTTATTTGAACCTTATGGTTTATGCTTCATGAGGCTTGACGTTCCAAAGCGACTCAGGCTATGAGGGACACCGTAGTGAAAGGCTCAGGAAATTTCGACCGCCTCGGGTTTTTAACGTGCACTGACCCCACACGCACGCACCCCTCATCATTCTGTTCAGATATATTTTTAGAAGTCTGTAAAGCTAAATTGGGAACACTCTGCATATTAAAATTTATGCCTGATGATGCAGGCAGTTTGCCTTTCCAAATGTGCGGCATCAGGTAAATTTAGCACCTTCTGCTGCCAAACCAGTTCTAGCATCACTCCTCCCCCCGCGGCAATTATTTTTTGTGCGTGATGCCTCAGCTAGTAGTAAAAACATTCATTAGAGTAAAAGCACCTAAGTAATCGTCGAGGGTAAATCCGATTGCTTTTGCGTAATTTTTGAATCAGATGTCGGATTGTACCCTAATTTTCCACATGCAGTTCAATTTAAATGCAGTGCTCTACACATGGTACGCAAAGGAAATCATGGAAATAAAGAAAGGGCTGAAGTCTGGTTTATTAAAATTGCACTAAGCAGTGTTTAACACTGTCAAAATTTAACCTGTGCCATTTCACGAATTTCGGTGCTAGCTGGCTTACGCTTTCCGTAAAAAATGCAAGCGCCCTGTGGGATAAAATGCTGCAACCCCAGCTGAAACTTGCTCGCAGTGTTCTTGGAATCCAGGCTGTATCTTCTACTCTCTTTTAGTGTGACCCTGGATAAGAAGTACACGGTTGGAACGCAACTCCAACAGGCGAAAACAATCATTAAAGACTATTGCCTATCCGTGCTCTGTGATGCCTAGTGGGCTGAGCCGCCGCGCTGCAGTATGAAAGCAGCTGCACTTCTGGTGGCTTTCCAGAGCGTAACGGGCTGCCGAAAAGGCAGACGGGCCTTCCTGGTCAAGCCATTGTAATATATTCTAGTTCACTCTAATGATGTCATTGTAGCTGCTACCAGGCTGGCTGGGAAATAAAATGCTGTGGTTTCCTAGACAATACTTCTGTTCAGTAAATTTATATGAGCAGACCTTTTTAAATTAAATTTTGTTACATATTTATGGTGATAAAAAGATGGTATGCATTTTTCAGAGGATGACCTACATCATCGTGTTCATATTTAATGCAGGATGCCAGCAGATGGTTTTGCTGCTCGCCCTACAAGCAGTGCCGCTGTAACCACTGGTCCAGAAACTGCCCTTTCTTGCGCTTTTAAAAGGTGCGAAAGTTAAGATTTTTTCAGTGAGTACATCATTTAGAACTTTCTTACAGATTTCTGAACATATAAGATGTCGTTAACACATTCAACACTTTGCTTTTGAAATGAGCAATGTTCAGATGTTTGTATGCGAAGACTTGTGCTTGCAGATTTATTGCAGCAGATGCCTCTGTAAAATGCTCATTGGACTACACAACCCAGCAGTCCTGCTTGCCTTTGGTCAGAGTTACTGAAAAACTATTGTTACAGTTGTCGCTATGTCAGCAGAATAAGCATTAGAGCATGGTGTTGCGTTGCCAGCTTGTAGCAGCTGACGGAAAGTTCGCAGTAGCAGTACCAGTTACTTATTGCCTGTAATTTTTGCGGTACTGTAATGTACTTCCCTAATACTGTGTTCCCATGGAGGATATGAACTGATAGCAGTGTGAACGAATATTCTGCACATAGAGCCTAAAACTGTTTGTGTTCTGTCATTCAGAGTTTATGAATATTGGACTCTGCAGCTTTTTATGCCTTTGCGATTGTGAAAATGTTCACTTAAGCATTATAGAGACACTTACAATGGATTGAAGTTTATGTGTAAAAAGTCTGTGTAATTCTAAACACAATGAGACCACTCTGACCAAAAGTGAAGCTTTAGTAAGCTACCCATGACCGAACAACAAAATACTAGTGTTACCATGGCCAGCCGGTTTAGCAACTGCGCGTGTCTACGGTTAGTTTTTGGCAAGGATAGCAGAGGCTTTTCTGCACCGCCATTCACTTGAGAATGGTGGCAACCAGTCTTTGGCTGTGTACGTCAAGAGTTTTGATCGAGTATTTGGATGACGATTTTGAATCACGTATTAGCAATATTAAAATTCAATTGCCTCATTCCTAAATTGGTTCTGGCTGCCATACAAACATTAATGTGCCAAGAAAGAGCCAGAGAGAGCACCAAGAACACTAATTAGATATATATTAGCATGACTGGGCAGAAGTGACATTTATAAATCTGTCACTCCACTCAAATTGTCCCACATATCGCGCTCGACATCTCCAATTTGTTGAAGAAAATTCATTAAAGCTGGTCCCAGCGTGCGTTATCTAAGCTAAAATTATTTTGCCACAAAAAGTGTGTGGGGTGATGCCAGTTCGAACATTTCTGAAAGGAATGAAACCAGAAGCTGCTCAATAATGATCAAAAATCCAAATTTTTAGAACACAATGCACAAATTTGTTAATGACATCTGCACATATCCTGGTTTTCGATATGATTCAGATCGTGCATTTTTGGATGTATAAGTAGTTTTAAGTTTAAATAAAATCAATAAGTTTACTATTTTGACATTTAAAAAAAATAAGAACTTCCTTTCAGAATTGCCTTCTTGCCTACCTAGATTCCTATTACCAATAAAAAATGTTTCACTTGTTGAAACTGAATGCGTCGAACGGAATTAAAATACTAAATTTGCAGAAAACTGTGTTTCAGAACACAGTAAGCACTCGCTTTATTTCACCCTGAAGTGGTCCAAGTCAAAATACAAACGGTGGCGGGTTTAGTAGAACAATTTATTGGCTTTCGTTGGCAGCAGCGGCAGCAACCAGCGCACACGTCTCCTGAATTACTGCTCCACGTATTTGCAGGCTACCCGACGCCTGTCATCTGTACGCGACAAGGTGCCGAGCCCGTCCACTGAGCACGGTGCCCGACATCTGTACGGGGCGAGCTGCCGAGCCAGAGGTGCACGACGAATAACATCGATCTCGGACAGCGTTCGAGAATCCTGCATAACGCCGAGCCTCACGGTGAAAAGCACGAACAATCGTCAGCGGTATCACCGACACCGTCCGACGAATTTTCAATAAGGGGCGTTTCCTTGGCATTGGCAGCAGCGGCAGCAACCAGCGCACACGTCTCCTGAATTACTGCTCCACGTATTTGCAGGCTACCCGACACCTGTCATCTGTACGCGACAAGGTGCCGAGCCCGTCCACTGAGCACGGTGCCCGACATCTGTACGGGGCGAGCCGCCGAGCCAGAGGTGCACGACGAATAACATCGATCTCGGACAGCGTTCGAGAATCCTGCATAACGCCGAGCCTCACGGTGAAAAGCACGAACAATCGTCAGCGGTATCACCGACACCGTCCGACGAATTTTCAGCAAGGGGCGTTTCCTTGGCATTGGCAGCAGCGGCAGCAACCAGCGCACACGTCTCCTGAATTACTGCTCCACGTATTTGCAGGTTGGTCGTTTTTTCGATAGTTCTTCTTGTTCCTGCCGCTGCTGCCAAGGCTACCGTTGAGTGTCACGCAATTATCATGTTACGCTGTTGCGCATGTCGACAACCTGTTGATGACAGCTGTCAATCACTGTGCTGCTCAGAGTGTGAATTTACGTACCATGTCGGATCATGTTCAGGCGTTTCGGAAGAAACGTTCATTTCGAAACGAGCAAAGGCTTGGAAGGCCTGGAGGTGCGAAACATGTAAGGGCAGCCGTAAAGCTGAGGATGCACTGCACGGGCAGCAGTCCGATAGAGAACTAATCACTAGGCTGTTTTCAATGGAAAGTAAAATTGACTCCCTTCTGGCCATGTCCAGCAAGCTTGAGTCGCTTGAGTCATCCGTCAGCCGGCTCTCAGATAAATTTGATGAGTTTCAAACACGTCTTCTAGCCCAAGAAAAGTCGACAAAGGATGTCACAAAGCGTGTAGAGCGGCTTGAGAAAGCTGAATGGGCCTGTGAAATTGCACAGCTCAATAAGGACGTTAACAGTCTAGAATGGCGCAGTCGTCGACTGAACATCGAAATCCATGGTCTACCAGAGACGGAAAACGAGGACTTACTAAAGAAAGTGAATGAAATAGGCACAAAACTGGAACTTGATGAGGTGTGCTCGAGTGACATAACAGCCCTGCACAGGCTTCCCGCGAAGCCGGGCAAAACACGGGGCGTAATTATTCGCTTCGCAAAGCAGGAGGTTCGTGATGCCTGGCTAGCAAAAAGGCAGGCGCTACGTGATGACAACACCGGAAAGTACACGTGTGAAAATATGACTCGGTACACTCGCACTCTTCTGACAGTTGCCAAAGAATGGGCTAAGGAATCCGGCTACGCGTTCGTTTGGCACGTGAATGGAAATGTGCTTGTACGGAAACAAGCCGGTGCACGAGCAGTTGTCATCCGCGATAAGGATGACCTCGCCAATCTGAGGTGATAGCGCAGGCAATTGTATTTTCAAGCAAACGTGATGTCATTCATGTCCAATTTTGCTCACCATAGTGAGCAATTCAAGGATAAGCAGAAGTTTTCTTTATTTCATTTAAACGCCCAAAGTTTGCGAAATAAATTTGATGAGGTTACTTTGTATTTATCAGATTTAAACCACGAGTTTGACTTTATTTGCTTTAGTGAGACGTGGTTCACATCTGACGACTGTTTTCTCTTGCTGGGATTTGATTGTGTGTCAGCGTGCCGTTCATCAAAGCGCGGAGGAGGTGTTGCTCTGTATGTGCGTTGCCAACTACCGTATCAAATTCTAGCAAACTATAACATTGTGAATGAAAATTTTGAGTGCGTCATTATTCACTGTTATAATATACTACTTGCTCTTGTGTACCGACCGCCATCTGGGTGTTTAAAGCAATTCATGCAGTTTGCAGAAGAAATATTTGAACGTAGCCTCGAGCTCAACCTCGAATGTGTCTTTGTTGGGGATTTCAATATAAATGCTTCTCCAAATAATATTACTTTTTTGCATTTCCAAGAGCTCTTTGAGTCGTATGGTTTTTCAAATGTGATTAATGATCCTACTCGCGTCACGTCAAATTCTGAAACAATACTTGACCTGTGCATTACAAGCTTATGCCCCGATGAAGTTAAATCAGGTACAATTATATGCGATCTTACTGATCATTTACCCATTTACTGTCTGATACCTTCGAAGCAAAAACGCTCTTTTCTGGAGAAAGAAATATTGATTAGAGATTACTCGAAAAGAAACATGTCAAAGTTTAAAGAACTCATTATGCAACAGGACTGGGATAGCGTTACAAAGGAAAAGGATTTTAAAAACGCTTATAAGGCATTCTTGATGTTTTTTATTTCTGCGTACAATGAATCCTTCGGTTTTAAAACTCTTAAGAGACACAAGAGAGCAAGAAAGCCCTGGATCTCGCACGACCTGTATAACAGAATAAAAAACCGCAACATCCTTTTTCAAAAGTTTTTAGACACACGAAGTGAAGGCGATCTCCGCGCATTTAAGAAAGCGAGAAATAAATTGAATGCTGATATAAGAAAGCAAAGAGATCATACTATGTGAACAAGTTTTCCAATATTGCAGGAAATCCGCGTTTGGTATGGCAAGCGGTCAGAGACATCACGTGTAAATCGAACTCCCCAAAGCGGGTTTCTTATCACAGCGAATCTATGAGGGAAGAAGAGGTTGCAAACCTGTTCAACGAACATTTTATTAACGTGGGTGCTTCCGCAAATGACTGCGCTGCGATACCATGCGAGGAATTCGTCAAAGCACATTGTGAAAATACTGTATTTTTGTCCCCAACTGATGAATATGAAATACTGGACGTCATTTTGGGTTTAAAGAACCATTGCGCCTCTGGAGCTGACGATATTAAACCCGGTCCACTAAAAGCCGTGGCAGAAATAGTTAATAGTCCACTCACACATATTCTGAACCTTATTCTTTCCACCGCAGTGTTCCCAGACGCAATGAAGTTAGCTCGTGTGGCTGTTATACACAAGGGCGGTTCCACTAACGATATGAACAATTACAGACCAATCTCGGTGCTCCCTATCTTTGCGAAGGTAGCGGAAAATATTATACATAAAAGACTAGTAAGCTTTCTGAGTGTAAATAACATAATAGCAAGTGAACAATTCGGCTTTAGAAAAAATAAGTCCTCCGAAATGGCCCTTCTTGAAGTGAAAGAACATATGCTCGAAAACATTGAGAGGAAAATATTTACCCTCGGAATATTTCTGGATTTTAGAAAGGCCTTCGACTGTGTCCAACACGACGTGCTTTTAAGGAAGTTGCCATTGTATGGATTTCGCGGCAACGCATGGTCTTTAATAAAAAGCTACTTAACATCTAGAGCCCAGTTCACATGTATAAATGGCGCAAAATCCGACAGCAGACTTGTAAAACAGGGCGTACCTCAAGGGTCATTACTTGGTCCGACACTATTTTTACTATATATAAACGACATTGTAAACATAATAAATAACACTAAGTTAACTTTATATGCAGATGACACGAATGTGTTTTTCTCGGGCGCTGACGTTGTGGACGTGTTTCATCAGGCCAACGAATGGTTAACTGGACTGAACTTATGGCTTCTTTCGAACAGACTCCAATTAAACACAAGTAAAACTAAATACATACTGTTTAGACCGAGGGGAACCCATCCACCCACGAACTTGCACTTAAAATTTTATAACGTTACTATCGAACAATCGACTACAGTTAGATTTTTGGGGGTAATATTCCAGGAGAACCTTTCATGGACGCCTCACGTTGACGTACTGCGTAGGGACCTTGGGCGAGCCGTGGGAATTTTAAACAAGATAAGATACCATGTTCCGTCTGCTGTAAAAAAGCAAATCTACTATGCGCTTTTACATTCACGCTTCTGTTACTGTTTCCTAGTATGGGCTACAACAACTAATACAAATTTGGATTGTCTTTTCTCTTTGCAAAAGCGAGCAGTGAGAGCAATAGGCAATTTAGATCTTTCGGAGGACACTGCACCTCATTTTAAAGGTAATAAAATAATGCCCATTCACAAACTCCATAAACACAAACTGGCCCTGGAAATTTCGCGTCTTCACCAAACAGATATAACATTTCAAACTAAATATCATGCCCAACCTGGTCCTTATTATCTACGACAAAACTTAATACCAAGGTCCCGTTCGCGTACAACATACGGTGATCAAAAACTAAGTTATTTGATTCCGGATTTCCTCAATGCGCATCCTGAATTAGCTGAGATACTGTTTACTGCCACCAAGGTGCAACGACTGAGAAGAACACTTAGAGACATTTTCTTAAATGAAAACTAAATACCATGCTGTGCTGATAATTTCGTTCGCCTTCACTCCGGATCTTTACCTTCACTGTGATGACTGTTTTTCATAACACCACGCTACTGATCCAACTTATTGTTTCTTATGTACCTGTATTTTTGTGTTTTTCATGCCCTTTCATATCATGCAGTATTGATGTTTGTTTTGCTTTGTAATTATTGTGCTTATGTTATGTTGTTTCCGCCGCAGCCATGGAGGGCGCGGCCCCGTCAGGCATGTTCTATTGCCTTTTGTCGCGTCCCCCAAGGCATTTCTGTAACGGAATGTCTTCAATAAAGAAAGAAAGAAAGAAAGATAAAGTTTTAATTGGGGTGGTTTTTGTTCAAAGCGAGAAAAAAATGTAAAGTCGAGCTCTCGTGCTGCAACTTGCGTCATCTCTTAACGCTTCATAGAGTAACACAGCACCTGCCATGACACATTTAAGGCCACATAACCACGTCAGTTCACCCTCACTCACTGTAGTGCATGTTTAGGGCTGGAGCGAAGGCAGGTACCGCATGACATTTGGCGGGCGGTATGCGATAAGCGTGCTTGTTTTCGCTTCTGAAGTTCAAACCAACCCGCTATGGTATAGGGCAGCAGGGAGCAGAAAAACTATGGCTTTCAGTGTGCTGTCTCGCTCGAGCCACAAGGAAGGAACGACCACCTGGCACAGCTATCGTAACAGCAGTCATTTTAATGCCCGAATAAGATCACAGCAAACATGTGCCTCGGAGCGCACGAGACGATACGAAGTCCTCACCACGGCTTCTGGTAGCGCGAGACACGCTGGCGCTGGCACGGTCCGATCGAGTGGAGCTGCCTTGCTCTCGAGTGGTCAAACATACTGTGACCGCGGCACTGGCATGCAGTCGCCTCCTCCTTGAATTCTACATACTCTTTTTCTTGCATAGCAGGCAATGCTGCCAATGCTAGCACGCCTTTTTGCAAATGTCAAATCCGTGCCCAAAATGTAGTTCACCATACAAGCACAGTGACCACATGCATATTTCGTGCTGCAAATCTCAATTACCATGAGTGACTGCCTCCTGCCCTTCGTTTTACTTCTTGCCACATTTTTGTCCAGCGGCTCATCGAGACTTCAAGAAGTAAAAATTACATGTGGTGATACGATATGCATCTCATAAGGCGAATCGCATATATACCATCCGCGCCTAAAAAGTAGTCCTCACTCAGGAAAAATTATAGCCAGAGGTACTGAACCCTAAGCGCCTCACTGCTTTGAGCGTTGTTTTTAGTGATACCAGTTCATTTTATACCGCTTTGTTTTCGTTCAAACACTGAGCGAGGCTTTGAGAACAGATGATATGTGGTGGAGTAAAATGTATTTCCGGACACACTACATCGGCAGCGTTGCCTGTTATGTCTGTCATGTCTCTGACAACAGTGGCTTAGTGCGGCATGAACACAGTAAATAACAATCTCATTGGTGCACGTGCCACCTCGGCAGTGCATGGAAAACCTTTTCCCACGATTATCTGTTCGTCTACACAATGTTCTGAGTGCCGTGCTGTTTGATGAAGAGGCGCAAAGAGACGACGCAGCTCGTGGCGGACGAGCTCTACCTAAAAAAATTTATACTCGCTTTAAACAAAAATCACCTCGATTCAAACTTCAGAAATGAAACGTAGTAAACTGTTGTAATAGTTGCCATCACTAGTATTATTTTTACTTGGACGACCTCATATTGAAATGAACAAGTTTTTATGGTACCAAACACACTTTTCTGCAAATTCAGCATTTTGTTTCACTTCCACTCATTCAGATGCATGAGATGTAACATTTTTTAGTGGTAATAGACATGTAGGGAAGCAAGATGGCTATTTCTTAATTTCCAAAGAGGAGTGCATATTTTTTTAAACGTCAAAGTAGTGGAAATTTTACATTTTATTTGAATTAAAAAAATAACTATATTTCCAAAATATAAGATCTGAATCATATCAAAAGCAAGAATATTTGTAAATGTCATTAAAACATTTGTGGTGTATCTTCTAAAAATATAATTTTGATCGATCATTGAGTGGTGCCGGTTTCACACGTTTTCGAATTGTGCAACCTGTGCTCACCTCATGATTAAATTTTTTGGCATGTCGCTTAGATTGCACGCATTGCAAAAATTTTACATGAAATTTTTTGAACAAATCGGATATGGTTGAGATTAACTTTAGGATGTTTGGCTTGGAATCATTCGTCATTGACAGAGCCGAGGGATGATGCTTTGGGTGAACTGTGACTTCTTTCACACTTAGCTTTCCTAATTGTGACCAATGTTCCCACAGTGCTCCTTTCTCTTGACGTTGTTATTTGCGTTTGTATTTTATTTCTGCTCAGTCATAATAGCAGTTATAAATCTTTTCCCAAAAACCCTGCATTTCTGGTCACCCAGAACATTGGCACTGTTACTCTTAAGTCATCACTATAAAGAGACACATAGTACCTTAACTGTGACTCGGTGCGACTGACTGCAAGTGCCAGAAAGTATAATAAATATTACAAAGTTAAAAACAAATAAAAATGTGAGAGCAGTAGCTTTTTATAGCCTGCACCCATTAAGTGCACCCACCCTATCACATTTTCTAAAGCTCCCCCGGCTGCATATAGCTTAGGCCCACGTGCTTTGTACTAGCATTGGACAGATGGTAAGTGCAGGCATTATCAACCGAAAGTCATAACTCTCGTAGAGGTGGAGTTTCAAGTGTGGGCCCACCGAGCAAGAAAGTGCGGTACAAGAAATTCATCATAATGATGATTTTTTGTGTGATGTACAAATCGTAGGTAACACAATACTGCAACATCAAACTACACTAGCTACGTTGTGGCACTAAGACGGCATAAAACCCCTTGGCAGCCACTTCACTGCTGATGGGGGCTCAGACATATGCAGATGTTCTTCAGTGTGGCAAGCGCACCAAAAGAAGGCCACTGATTGCTATTTGATGCTGATTTATCATGTAATCTGGCTCGTCACTACGTCCTTTTTTTTGCAGCCTCTAGATGGTTATAACCCGAGAATAAGGCGGCAATTCCCGTTAAAGACTGTCCTCCAACCAATGGCATCGATCGATTCTCACCACGTTCTGGTTAATATGCTTAGACCTGCCAGTGTGACATCGCCATTGGGCGGGAGATGAAGCGGGATAAACCAGGGCTTAATCAGACTAACCGTGACATTAGAAGAAGCAGTCAGTGCCAGTGGTTCAGGGACCTTTTTTGGCGGCATCTGCTTTTTTTTTCTTGATTTGTTTCTTAATGCAGCGTGCTATGATGGCACTCATGTCATTTTTGCGTCTTCATGCCACACATGCTCACGCACCATATTATTTGCAATGCAGGAAGCCCCCAGTAAGCTGTCATCTAAAATGATTAAATTAAATTTATGTAGCTATTGCAAGGAGGTTATGGTATACAGAGGCATCGGAAAATGCTCTTCTCGGGGCAGTGCCATTGCTACATTATATAGCCCTATGTAAGTTTTTGGTGCACACATCTAGTAGCCTCAGAGCATGAAATGGTTTTCACCTACTTATAGCGGTCGATGCCATTTTGTTATGGAACCTTAATTTGGCACAATGTTGTGGCACATGAACCTATCTGCCTTACTTTTTCAGGATACAATGAATTGTGAGAACTAATTTTTTTTTGGGTCGGTTTATTTTTCTTGCTTTCATGCAAACACTTGAGCACAGATTGTTTCATGAATTTTATAACTAAAAAACATCAGTTCATTTAAGTTACTGTATTATAAAATCTCTCGTACTTCTATGCCTCTTTATGTGTTGTCTAAGTGTATTAAGTGCGTGTGTATTTTTATCTGCTGCCCAGGTCTCTCCTGCTGTCTGGCCCTCCAGGATAAGAAATAGGTGGACTTGTGAGCAGTTTGGCTGTAACCTTCCACAGTCTCTGACTTTGCGACTTCCTTCTGTATTCCAATGCTTTTCTCTAACCTTGTACCATAAACATGTAATAAACGAACCTTGAACCTTATTTAAAATAAAGGCCATTTGGGGTATGCTTTCTTTTCAGTTGTGAAAAATCTTGTTCTGTTATTACACTGTGTCTAAACCAAAACACGCAACTACTACACATTACACATGCCTGCTTCTTGTGTACACATTGCACCACTACTCTGCATGATTAGAACGCGAGCCATTGCATTCTGGAAAGAAATATTAACCCATAGCAGCATAGCTTTATGCTGCTGTGGAAGTTATGCTGTCTGGAATAAAACACACTCCTCAAAAAATGTATCAATACTCCTAGACAGCCTAACGATTGCACTGGTTTTGATGGCATAAAGTTACGCTGCTGTGGGAGTAAGAGTTAACCCCTTTGGACTAAAATACAGTCTTCCTGAAACGATGTAACTATAAACTTCGGCAGCATAAACTTACACTGCTTTTAAGGTGTAACTTTACACTAGAGAGAGTGTAACGTTCATACTGTTTTTCGTTGACTAAAACATTGTCTTTCCGAAAATGTGTAAATATAGTCTTAGGCACCATAAACTTGCACTGCCTTTCAGGGTGTAACTTTACATTAGGGAGAGTGTAACGTTTGCACTGTTTGTCGCGGACTAAAACATAGTCTTTCTGAAAAGGTGTAACTATAGTTTTGGCAGCATAAACTTGCGCTGCCTTTCAAGGTATAACTTTACACTAGAGAGAGTGTAATGATTACACTATTTGTCGTGGACTAATACTTTAGTCTGGAGCAAATAGTGCAATATTACCCCCCAAAAGATGTCAGCTCAGCGACAAGTTGTTTACCCCCAAAAGAATTAACATCACACTCTTCTTTAGAGTGCACCCATATAAATTAAATTCGAGAGTTCAATTCTTTTCTCCCACCCTTTTTTACATGGAATAACTTTCTGAAATACATTAAACAGTCATCTTTATTAGGCAGCAACCATGTTTGCAGTCTTATTGTTTCCCTAATTTTCAGCAGTGAGTAATCATAGAACACTTCATTGAGTCTAATATCGAGGCGTTGCTAATATATGACAACTTCTTTAATGGAAACCTGCATGGATTTCGGAAAAACCACTCATACTAAACACATTTAGCTTTCTTTTGGCATGGAAATTATTCCAATCTCACCTTAGTATCTCAACGAATGCACTGTTAATAGATTTAGAGAAAGCTTAACCCAACCACTTAGAGCCGAAAAACACGCCGATGGAGCAGTGGCAAGTGGCGCTGGCCAGCGGCACCCTGGAAGACCAGGAGGCACTAGTCGCCATCGCCAAATCGTCAGCGGAAGCAACTAGAGTATTGGACTGGGGACTCTGCGCAAAATTCGCTCCGGTCTCTTTTTTTACAAATAAATGGTTATCCTCCCTCTCGCCGTCTATTGAAACATCATCCGCTGGTTTTGAACTCGATTAGAAGCCTTTTAACTTATCGCTTGCGCCTTGTTTCCATTAATGGTTCACATCATCAAGCTCTCATGTTTTCTCAGAAATTCCCCCATGGAAAGTTTTTCATCCGTTGCTCTGTCTTCCACAGTAACATGTAGCGTGCACTTTTTCGCTGATGACTGGGTTCTCTATCTTTGTAATTCAATGCCTACGATGCTTCTGTCCCCTAAAATGACATAGACAGTATACAGCAATGATGTACTACGTGCGTAATATCTCTAATTACTACAAATACTGTGCTAATTTCTTTTCACAACCGCAAAAAATTATTCTCCCCCTATTTATGAACCTAACGATAGTATAATTATTTTCAGTAACTATTTGAAGTATTTTGGTATCAACCTTACTAGCAGTTCATAATGGCGTTACCACGTTAGCCACAGAATAAATAGATCTAATCGAAAATTGGTTACCTCCATCGAATTGGTTACCTCCTGCCCATGGCACCATCGTCCTTAAAATTGTTGACTTAAAAAACGGCTGTTCGACCTAAACGTGAGTACACCGGTGCAGTCTTTGACCCGCACCAGTCTAACTTTATTTGAAGTATCCAATCGGTTTAGAAACTTGCCACTCATTTCATTCTTATGACACTTTAGAGTGTCATAAGAATGTACTAGAGTGTCAGAGCTACTGACACTCTAGTACTAGAGTTTCATAGGTACTTATGACACTCTAGTACAATCGCCAAAAAGTTTCGACACCACCTTCCTCGCCTCATTTCTCGTCGCCGAATTCTAAGTCTGTGCCTTTATCACAGGTGTTCTTCATTGTACCCGTCACAGTCATTGTACCCGTCACGATATGTCGAACACTTCGCGCAGGCCATCCCAACATCCTCTTCCCGCGTGGTGCAGATGTCTTATTTTGTGCACACAGCGCGCGAATAGAATAACCTTCCCAGTAGCCTAGCGCTAACCTCTGATTCTTCTCATTTCAATACTGTAATTGAGAAAGCCGTTCAATCTTCATAATTACCACACAACAGTCATAGTTAAGCGCTCTTCATGAGCCTACGCTTCATGTATTGTCCCGCTTGGGGGCACCTGAGGTTTAGATAAGAAATAAATAAATTAGTAGAACTCTTTCCTCTCCTGCTTGCATCAAATTATTTTATCCTTTAGACAATGCGATGCTCATGTATTTTTCCCTATGTGTGCACTGACAGGAGGTCCCCGTTCTACTTTTTGCTCTAGCGCCTCCTTCTGCGTTATATATTTCTCTATTACAACCAAACTGTTGTCTATTACAACGCAACCTTTTGAGCAGACCTCTCATTTGCCCCTCTTTGTTTTATTGGTCTGTATAGCCCTTCCTTCGTGTGCAGAAAAAGTTGGCGTGTAGTATTTTGAAATAAGCAAACAAATAGGAACGCGATTTACAGTATCACGGGGCGCAGCTGTAGTTAGCAGCTCAGTGTATAGATTGAGGTTTATAAGGAAATGTGTAGCAACAGACTACTTCCGGCGTCATAATGCATCCCAAAAAGGCGCGTCAAGTTTCAAAGAGTGCAGTCATGCCGTGCTCGCTCAGGGGTTGAGGCGCTCGGATACTTATCTGGGATACCTGGGTTTGAACCTGGCCGCGGCGGCCGTGTTTTGATGGAAGCGAAACGCAAAACGCGCCGGTGTGCTGTGCAATGTCAGTGCACGTCAATGATCCCCAGAGGGACGAAATTATTCACTAGCCCACCTCTATGGCACATCTTTCTATTCTTGCCTCAATCCCTCCTTTATCCCTTCCTTTACGGCACAGTTCAAGCGTCCACCGAGACGTGAGACAGATAATGCGCCATTCCATTTCCTCAAAAACTAATTTTCAGTTGAGTAACTGATGTAGAATGCGGTAGAATCGCTTGATCATTGCGTAGGAGCTCACTGGACGCCTCAGAGAGCTACAGCGGCGAGAAAACTGTGCAAAGAGCAATTTGGTGGCTATGGTCAGTGTGGAATTAAATTTCATTATCATCTGTAACCCTACCCGAAAGAAATTCGGACCACATTCATACAGATGAAAACTAAAGCAGTAGCTCTGGTGTGAGGATCCCTTAATTCATTCAACACGCAGAAAATGCAATGATAAAACGTTACTATGTTTATGCTCACCTTGGTGTAAAATTCACTTGGTCTCTTTGTGTTTGTGGTTTGCACATACGCTCTGAGATAACAAAGTGGTTGGAAACCACAGTTTTCACATACATGTCAGTAGCGAGTTTTATTTGTTTAATTTGCCATCAACTTGAAGCACGAAGCACTACATCGAAGCGAACAAGACACGTCGCCACAGATAAGTTTTGCCGCCGCTGCAAAACTATATGTACTCCAGGGTGGCTTGCACAGGTAAGCTGTAATATCTTGTTCCCAAGAAATCTTTGCCCGCCGAGACGTAGAACTCGCATTTCTCAGCTACGGTAGGCAAACCTGCAAAATAAGCACACAGCTTAGAACAGAAAAATCGGTGAGCCCGCTTTTCAGTCCTCAAAATGATTGTTTAGGCCCACTTTCTGCTGAAGAAAATTACAAACATGGTGAAAGAGCAGGGACATGATTCATACGTACCCTACCCTTGTATAATCAAAGTAGATGTCGCATTTCTCGGCACACAGTTCATAAACGGAGGAGTTATTTGTGATATGAATAATGACCAAGGTCTCACGAAGACAAGCCAGTAAATTGTGACGCGTCGATCTTGCTTTAGAAAAGGACATATATTTGGTAACGTCAAGTTTTAATTGCTGGTGAATTAATTGATACATCATCTTGTGTCGCGCGAGTTTACTTCGTAATTGGAGTGTTTGTATCCCCTCAGGTTTCATTATTTCTGTTGGTGAGTCAGTTGTCTGGTATTTGTTAAATATAAATCTCAGAGCTTTTCTTTGAACTGCTTCGAGTTTGGCAATATTTTGATTAGTATGAGGGAACCAAACGACGTTACCATATTCTAAGACAGATCATACCAAAGAGTTTTACGCTAATAGTTTAGTTTGGGCAGGGGCTAGTCGCAGACTTCGTCTAATAAAAAAGCATCGTTTTAGAGCTGTTGATGTAATCATGTCCACGTGGGCGTTCCAGCGGAGGACATCAGTTATCGTAGACCGAGATAGTTATGTTCCGTGACTGTAGTGAGTGGTATGTTATTTATGCTGTATGGAAAATTTGATTTATGCTTCTACCTTGTTATTTTCATACAAGCTGATTTAGTAGAATAAGGGTCATCTGCCAGTCGGTGCACCATTTTGTTATAGATTTAAGCGCATTGTTAAGAGTTTGATGGTCATCAACTGTGTTGATTTCATTATAAATGATGCAATGATCTGCAAAAAGCCTTATGTTGGCATTAGCATTAGCGGCTAAATCATTGATGTAGATTAAAAAGAGGATGGGGGCCAAGACACTGCCCTCTGGAACACCGGATACAACTTGGACTATGTGGAAAGTTTGTTGGTTAATTTCTACAAACTGTGTTTGATCTGATAAATAATTTCTAATCCAGTTAAATATAGGCGCTTGACCTGGTGTCGTCTCAAGCTTATTAATTAGTTTGTTATGCGTAAAGCGATCAAATGCCTTCGAAAAATCAAGTGTTGTTAGGTCGGTTTGTTTTCGGCTATCTATGCTTTGCGATAAATTATGTATTAGTTCTATTAATTGAGTTACCGTGGAAAGCCCTTGGCGGAAGCCATGCTGAAATGGTGATAATATGCGTTCATCTTCGAGAAAAATTGTTATGTGCTAAAGGATTATACGCTCAAGTATTTTAGGCACTGAACAGGTGATGGAATTTGGTCTGTAGTTAGTGACATCAGTCTTGCTTCCTGACCTGTGAATAAGGATGATTTTTGCTTTTTTCCATTCCTGTAGGAGTGTGCAAGTTATTAATTATTTGTTAAAAAATAAGCATAGATACTTAGCCATCCATTCGGCATATCTTTTAAGAAAAAGATTTGGGATCATATCTGGTCCTGGGCCCTTTTTTGTATCGAGATTTAATAATAGATTTAAAACGCCGCACTCAGTAAAAGTTAGTGGTTCAATGTGTTTCGTTCCCGAATGGCTGATGGGAGGAAGAGTACCGTTGTCGTTAGTGAAAACTGAAGAAAAATAATCTTTCAAAGATCCGGCAAACTCAAGGCTTTCTTCTTCCGAGAGTGGATTATCAGTATTTTTCTTATGATTTTAGTAGCTCCAAAATTTTGTTGGGGACGTCCTTATAAAATTGTTTAGCGTATGAATAAAGTAGTGTGATTTAGCGGCCTTTAGTCGACCTTTCACGTACAGTATTGCTAAGGTGAGGTTTTTCCTTGTTTTAGTGCAAGAGTTTAATTTGAGAGCTTTTTTCAAACGATTTACTTTGCGTTTATTTAGCATGTATAAAAAATATAGGCCGAAAAATATCGTCACGTGTGATCCAAGGGTTGCATGTCTTTACTTTCTGCTTCTACAAGGCACGAATTTCAGAATGCAATGCAATAAAATGTTTTTAAAGGATTCCCATAAAGTGTCAATGTCAGTTGTGCGACATGCAAGATTATAAAAGGAGTCAAACTCGAAGTACAGGTGATCTAGAATGCTTGAATCGTCAGCCCTAATAAAGTCAAGAACATTAGTTTGCGATCGCGGGGATGACAGCGTGCCGGCAATGGGGACACTGCCAAAGACTAATTTGTGATCTGAGATTCCATCAATAATGTCTACTTTAGTTCTGCCGAGAGCAAAATGGTGGCTAAGAAATATCAGATCAAGAGTATTAGTCGACAGTCCTGTTACACGTGTCGGATGGTTTACTATATGAGTGACATTAAACTGAAGCATGATATCTAGTAAGGCATTTGAGGAAGCGGAACTATGCTGCATTATGTACCAGTTACGTGCATTACGTGCCAGTTGATAACTGGAAGATTCAAATCCCCTAGAAATATCAGTCTTGTTCCTAAAAGAAAACGTTGCATATAGCTGTGCAAAGCTAACATATACTCATGATCGCAAGAGGGGCTTCGATAAACGCAGCCTGCCACGAATGTATGTGGACTTAGTACTAGACTGGAAAAGACTGCTTCAACACCTTCAACATCAGGAAGTGGTGTAAATTGTATTTTTTTATTGATGAAAATCGCCCCTCCACCACCACGGCTCCGTCTATCCTTTCGAATAATTGCGTAATTTGGGTGTGGAATTTCTGTGTCCAGCACATCGAGGGTTTCTGTCACAGCCAGAAAATCTAGTTCCATGCCGATAAGTATGCTTTCTAAGGAGTCAAGTTTATTCATGATGCTAGGAGCATTTGTGTTTGCAAATGTTATTTCGGTTTCTGTTGGGGACGGGTTGGGCGTATTCTCATGCCTTCGTTTTGGCTGTTTTTTGAGGCGACAGAACTATATATATATATATATATATATATATATATATATATATATATATATATATATATATATATATATATATATATATATATATATATATATATGTTCTGCAGGTCGCGGATGCCGTGCCATCCGTCTCTCAGCGCAGGCAGTGGCTGGCCCGCTTACCAACGCCGCCGTCCTGCCCCGCCCGGCTCCTCATCCCTCGTGCAATTTCTCCGACGCCGCTGTAGCTCCACCCCCTTTGGCACCGCTACCTGTTCGGTCGTATCGGGCTTCCGCACCACCATCGTTTCCGCACATGGCACCGAAAGCCCTTCTCTACGATCGCAAATGGCGCACTCACGACAACAGGCGCATTTATTTTGCCTGCGGCATTGCCCGGACATGTCGCTCGCTACTGCTGCAATCAGCCCTATCCGCCTACTGAGGTCATGGCGCCATCTGCATACGGATCTTACACGGAGCACTACCGCGTGCAGCCTAGCCCGCCACTTCTCTCTGCAAGACGGTCTTCTTTATCTCCAGAATTGCATTCCAGATGGTCGAAGAGGGCTCCTTGTCATACATCACCACATACCCGTTGAAGTCTGCGCATGTTTTCATGCCGAACCCCAATACTCTCATGCTGGTCCGTTAAAAACACAAAGGCGACTCCGCCACCGGTACTATTGGCGCGGCATGTACAGCTTTCTACGGAAGTACATTCGCTCATGCCTTGACTGCCAATGCCGCAAGTCACCACCGCAGCGCCTTTCCCGAACACTGCAGCCTTTATCTTGCCCTGTCCGTCCGTTTGATCGTGTGGGCATTAACCTTTATGGGCCTCTGCAGTAACACTTCTGTTGGGCCTAGTTGGTGCATGGTGATACAGATGAATGATGTGCGCAAACTGTTCGACGAACCACATATAGCCTTTTTACTTCTGGTCACCGCTGCATTGTCGACGCCGTCGACCATCTTATGCGCTATGTCGAGACGTCAGCTCTTTTGCCGGCTACAGCCAGAGAAGTCGAGTTCTTCATTCATCGCCACCTCGTTCTTCGTCACGGTGCTCCCCGCGAGCTTCTTAGCGACCGCGGCCGCGTGCTCTTGAAAGATGTTTTCCAGGCGGTCCTACAAGAATGCCGCGTAGTTTACAGAACAAGCACGGCATGACATCTTCAGACGAACGGGCTGACCTAAATGTGTAATCGGACGCTCGGTGACATGCTTACGATGTAGTCACTCCCGACCACAATAACTGGGACCTCATACTCCCATTTGTCACGTACGCCTATAATACCACAGTCAAGTCTACTAGTGAGTTTTCGCCACTCTTCCTCCTTTACAGACGCGAACCTACCTGCCTGCTTGAAACCATTCTCCCCTACCATCTTGATGCCTCTGACTGCATGCCTGCTTCTTAAATCGCTCAGTATGCCGAAGAATTCCGCTAACTATCCCTATCCCTCACGTGCCGCGATCACTATCGACAGAAAGAACGCCGTGATTCTGATAAACCTTTTATCCGCCTTCATGCTGGCTCCCTTGCATCGCTCTGGGTTCCTTCTGGCCCTCCTGGCTTGTCGTTCAAGTTCCTCGCCAAATATAACGGGTCTGACCGTGTTGTCTCTCAGAGTTCCCACGTGAACTAAGTTATGGAACAGTTGAAACCCTCCTCTGAACACCGCCGCCGTGATTGTGAAACCGTTAACACTAGACGCCTGAACTCTTACCACGAACCCGTGATGTGCACCACGCCTTAAATCGCCAGCATGGCTCCTCTTTCGCCGGGGCAGTTGTAATGACGAAGTGCCCGCGCGGCAGCGGGACTGCTCTCGCCAATCGCGTGCTTCGGGTTGGTGGTGCTGCAACCGCTGACTGTGAACGCCGTTCTGCGCTTTGTCCATTGTTCCTTGCTGTGCTTTGTGCCCGTAAAATCAATGCAAGTTACTTTATTTCGAATAATTATTCAAGTAGAACGAGAAATAAAAATTGTTCTATAAGTTTAGATAAATTCTAACAACATCCACGCGATTTCAGTCCTGAAGAACGTTAAGGTTTTTTTCAAAGTCTTGGTCCAATTTAGCTGGGACAACCTCTATATTTGAATGAAGAAGATCCAGCACCGAGGCCAAAAAAGACGAAGCGCTTGAGACGCCCGTCGGATGCTCGTGCTGGAGTGCTGCCGCTTGTGTGCCCGCCTCTCGCCTACCTGGTTCTTAGAATACATGCGCTAGGATATTCGTCACTGGCTATTTCAACGTACCAATAAATCACCCTATATTTGGTGTTGGTTGCCGCGTCCGCCTTTACACCATCACCGCGGAGCTTAAAAGCCGCACCATCCCGTTGTCAACGACCGACACCAGCCAACAGCCTGCCTCTCCTTCGCAGCCATTAACCTGCTTCGGTACCGTCCGGCGGTAGGATACCGCTGTTTTTAGTGGCCACAGAAACCAGGATGTTGAATATTGGCTGAAATCATACGAACGGGTGAGCCGCCATAACAAGCGGGGCGAACGCGTCAAGCTCACCAATGTTATATTCTACCTGAGCGATGTCGCGAACCCGTGGTTCCGAAACCACGAGGCGGACATTTCCGCCTGGGCCGTTCTAAAGAGCACACTTGCGGAAGTTTTCGGCCGCACCCCCGTTAGGAAACTGCGCGCTGAGCAAAGCCTACGCGTCCGTGCTCTGCACACTGGCGAGACTTTCATTAGCTACATTGAAGATGTAGTTGACATCTGCAAGCGTGCTGATCCTGCTATGTCTCAGGCTGACAAGAACAAACACACCATGAGAGTTATCGACGATGACGCTTTTCAAATGTTGTTAGCGAAGAGACCCACAACCGTTGCCTCATTGTATAACATGTGCCAAAGTTACTACAAGTTGCTCAAGAAATGTCTTTGCGCTCGTCGCCCTCCGCCGCCTCTCGACTGCATCTCCGGCCTGGCCATCAACCAAGACTTCCTCGCTATCATCAGACTTCATGCGGGACGAGGTCGCCCGGCATCTCTCGCTACTATCTCGCAAACAGTCGTCACCAACCGTCCTCAGTTCTGAGATACGGCACGCCATTACGAGGAGGTCACCGATGCACTTCCTAGTATTCGGCAACCGGCTGCTTTGGCTCCCCAGGTCAGTATTCTCCCGATCCATCCCACCCCTGTTGTCGCCCACTTCAGCTAAGGTCCTCCAGTTACTGTGCCGTCTGCCCTCGCACCCGTGCCTCTCACGTATGCTGAAGCTTTCACAAGATCACCGCGGCCGCAGGCCTATGCATACTTTCCTACAGCGGTGCCTGCGCCTGTTGCTTCCCGACACCACTCCCCGCCCGCTACGTACTACCCTTGGCGCACAGCTGACAACAGACGGATTTGCTACGCCTGCGGTCTTCGAGGCCACGTCACGCTCCCCTGTCTTTCTACTCTGCATGCTCCTGTGCACCCTCTGCACATGGACCCTCTGCATATGGACCGAACCTTTTGCCCATCTTCCGGACCACGACCTTAAGGGGCCTCTCCTGATCGCGAGCCCGGTCGCCAGCCCTACGTTTCCCACCGCTCGCCTTCCCCTCGCCGCCGCTCCTTGTCCCCCATGAGGCGTCGCAACGTCCCCACAGATTCGGAAAACTAGCAGCCGCAGTTCTTGGGGCACGAACTGCGCACTCCTCGCCCTGCTTAAGTCCTCGCCTTTCTCCGCCGAATCTTCTTGATGCGTTTGTAGACGGTGTCAAGACACTTGCGCTTGTGGACACTGGGGCCACCGTTTCTGTAATTCATGAAAACTTCTGCCGCTCGCTTCACAAAGTCTCCACCCCATCTCCTGGACTCTCACTCCGTACAGCCAGCGCCGAGCCCATTCATCCTTCTGCCGCTTGCACAGCACGCGTCGTCATCGCCGATGTTTTATATGTTGTGGAATTTTTAGTCCTCCCTGCAAGCTCCCTAGACGTCATCCTTGGATGGGATTTTCTATCCCTCCACAGTACCGTCATTGACTGCATCCGTGCGCACGTAGTCTCTTTCTGCTCTGCGACGCGCCCTTCGGCAAGCCTCCGGTTAGCCGTGATGCTAACCTTGTTGTCACCGAGGACACTGACATTCTCGCTGACAGTGCCGTGCTCGTCCCTAGTTGCGCCGCCTCTGTTTCTGACGCCACCGTCCTCTTCACACATTCACCCGTCTTTGCCTCTCGCCGACACATCTCTCTTCCCTTCGCCATCATCGACATTCACCACGGTGCAGCCGCAATCCTCGTCTCTAACACCTTATTCTCTGCGTTCTCCCTGCTCCGTAGCAAGTGTCCCGGCCATTTTAGAACCACTGCCTTGACCTCCTTTTTGGACACTGATATGACCTCTCACAGTGCCGACGTCGCTGCCCTCACCCCACGTGGCGCTACTCCAGGTCATCCGCGGTCTTCGGAAATTTTCTACTGCTCCACTGACCACGCAATTCGACTCGGCTCATCGCGCGGCTCATCGGCTTTTTGCCATGCTCAACCAGTTTCGCTCTTCGTTGGACTACCAGTCCACTTCTTTTGGCCGTGTGACCACTATCGAGCACAACATCGACACCGGTACCCATGCTGCTTTCCACCAGCGCCCCTATCGTGTGTCGCCTCCCGAGCGCCGCGTCATAACTGAGCAAGTTGACGACATGCTACAACGCGGCATTGTTCAACAATCCACCAGTCCTTGCTCATCCACAGTCGTCCTCGGGAAAAAGAAGGATAGCTCGATATCATTTTGCGTGGACTATAGCAGGCTTAAAAAATTGCGCACAAACGCGTCGACCCGCTACCTGTATTGATGACGCCGATGACTGCTTCTAAGCAGCCGAGTTCTTACCTACCTTGCTGGGCCACCGTTCCGGCTATTGACAAGTCCCGATGGCTGAGTCCAAGCGTCCTAAAACGGCGTTCGTTACCCCTGACGGTCTCTATGAATTAACCGTGATGCCATTCGGCCTCAGTAACGCTCCCGCCAATATTGAACGAATGATAGAAAACATATTGCGCGGTCTCAAGTGGAATGTTTGTCTCTGCTATTTAGATAATGCGATGTTTTCGCCTCATTTTTCGACGCATCTCAAGCGCTTGACTTAATGTCAAGAAATGTCACTTCGGATCCTGGCACCTTGTTATACTCGGCCACCGCGTCTCCGAAGACTGCGTCCTGCCAGACCTTAGCAAGCTCCGTGCTGTGACAGACTTCCCTAAAACGACTTCTACAAAACAGGTGCGCAGATTTGTGGGCCTCTGGTCCTATATTTGGAACTTTGTCCCCAATTTCGTCTGTATCGTCGCACCCCTTACGAAACTCCTGAATTGTTCCGCCGACCTGTCTACGTGGGACTCGGCCCGCGATGATGATGCTGCTGCTGCACTCCGTCATCTTCTAACTTCACCACCTATCCTTCGCTACTACGACCCCAGTATCCCGACAGAGGTGCACACCGACGTGAGCGGAATTGGCCTCGGTGTTGTCCTTGCCCATCACAAGCCCGAATTTGCTGAATACATTGTTGAGTATGCCAGCCGTGCTGTCACTAAAACCGAGTCGAACTACACAGTGACATAAAAAGAGTGTCTCGCCGTAGTGTGGGGTCTAATATAATTCCGCCCATACTTATATGGCCAACAGTTCACCGTCGTTGCTCATCACCACGCCTTGTGCTGGTTGGCCTCACTCAAAGATCCCTCAGGGCGCCTTGGCCGCTGTGCCCTCCGTCTTCAGGAATTAAATATTACCGTAGATTACCGCTCGGGCCAAAAGTACTACGCCGCCGACGCCTTGTCACGCTCGCCACTGCCCTCTCCTGCGCCCTCTTCACCGATATCTAATTCTCTACTCGCAGCGCTCTCTAGCATGGACATGCCCTTGCAACAATGCCAGGATCCGTCGATTTCATCTTTGCCCGACGTGATTCGTGCACACTCTACGACCTCCTTTCCTCGTGCACACTCTATGGTCTCCTTCCCTCGGGCCCTTCGTCGCCCAGCTTCCCATTTTGCATCCCCAACGATCTTCTTTACCGCCGCTACTATCATCCGGACAGCCGAAAGTGGCTTCTCGTGATCCCTCGACATGCTCGGTCTGAGATGTGCGCACGCCACCATGCCGCCCTCAGGGCGCTGACGTTAGCTCTCTTAAAAACCTACGTGTGACTACGCCAGAGGTACTATTGCCGGTGATGTACCGCTTCGTTCACCAGGGAAGTCGACACACCGCCCCCCGACTGCCCCGTTACAGCCATTACCATGCCCGGCTCGTCCTTTCGATTGTGTGGGAATGGACCTATAGGGGCCGCTTCCCTTCACGTCCGCCGGGAACCGATGGATTGTAGTCACCATGGACCACCTCCCTCGGTATGCTGAGTCCGCTGCCCTACCTGCGGCTACTTTCTCACGACGTCGCCTTCTTCCCTCTTCATCACTTCGTCCTGCGTCACGGAGCTTCTCGAGAATTTTTCAGTGAACGCAGCCGTATTTTCTTGCCGGAAGTTGTTCCCGGGCTTCTCGATGCGTGCCACATACCCCACCACACCACTACTGCTTAACACCCCCAAGCCAACGGCCTCGCCAAACGATTCATCCGGACTCTTGGGAACATGATCGCCGTGTACTTTCGATCGGACAGCTCCATTTGGGACCAGGTTCTTCCGTTCGTAACCTAATGTATATAACACCGCATCTCAAGCAACCATCAGATTTTCCCCATTCATTCTTTTATTCGAGTGAGAGCTTTCGTGTCTGCTGCATACAATATTTCCCTACAACCTGACAGCTGGGAATACACTTCCCTTTCTGACATTACCAGACATGCTAAGAGGTGCCCCAAGTTAGCTTGCTCTAATATCGCAGAACGTCAAGGCCTCCGAAAACATGAGTCTGTTGAAGATACGCCGGCTGTTTTCTTCTCCACTGGCTCATCGGTATGGCTCTCTGTTCAGGCTGCGTACAAATTTTCGGCCAAGCATATCGGCCGTTCCCGCATCTTAGAGAGTACATCACCAGTGAACTACATAATAGAACGGTGACACCTTCTTTGGACCATCGCCGCCGTGACTGGAACGTTGTTCACACCAGCTGCTTCAAGCCCTATTACAGCCCCCTCGTCGTCTCTTCGCCTTGAGACGCCGGGATGGCTCCCTCTTTTCTGCCTGGGCAGTTGGAATGAAGATCATGATACAGCAAAAATACTAACGACGACGCAACGCTTTCGCCGCCTCTAGGATGATCGTGCTAAACAGGTGCCGCATTCGTCTCGCTTTCAACGTACCAACAAACCGCGCGCACACACACACACACACACACACACACACACACACACACACACACACACACACACACACACACACACACACACACACACACACACACACACACACACACACACACACACACACACACACACACACACACACACACACACACACACACACACACACACACACACACACACACACACACACACACACACACACACACACACACACACACACACACACACACACACACACACACACACACACACACACACACACACACACACACACACACACACACATATATATATAGCTATATATATATATATATATATATATATATATATATATATATATATATATATATATATATATATATATATATATATATATATATATAGCTGTGCGAGAGCCCTCTTAAGCTAACTATGGCATCAAGACTGCCAGAACAGAGACTCTCGTTAAGCTATTAGCAGATAAGTTAAATGAAATGGGGGTCCCGTTTGACAAACCTATGAAGGGAGCGAACAGTCACCGAAACCAAGGTGCATAGGGGAATGTTTTTTTTGTGTTGTGCTTATCAGTGGTATATTACAGTACTTAGATTAATAAATCGCTTAAAGAAAATTACTTATAAAGCAGCAGAAAAACAACCATGCCGCCGGTGGGATCCGAACCCACGACTTCCGAATATCGCGCCAGGTGCTCTTACCAACTGAGCTACGGCGACGGCTGTCCAATCTGCTGATCTCATGGGTATATATATATATATATATATATATATATATATATATATAGCAAAAGTGATTTCTTGGCAGCTGATTGATCAACATAATATAATATCACCAGAAATTGAAAAACATAACAGGACCTAATTCACAACGTTTCGGATGGAGGACCAACCTCCAGCCCGGTCCTCCATCTAAAACTTAATGAATTAAATCCTGTTATGTTATCATTTTGTGGTGATTATATATATATATATATATATATATATATATATATATATATATATATATATATACCTATCAAGGGAGGTAACAGTCACCGAAACCAAGGTGCATAGGGGAATGTTTTTTTGTGTTTTGCTTATCAGTGGGATATTATAGTACTTATAATAATAAATCGCTTAAAGAAAATTAATTATAAAGCAGCAGAAAAAACAACCATGCCGACGGTGGGATCCGAACCCAGAACCTCAGAGTATCGCGTCCGGTGCTCTTACCAACTGAGCTACGGCGACGGCTGTAAAATCTGCTGCTCTCGTGGGTATTTATGTTCATTGGGTGTAAGCGAACCTTGAGAGTGTTCACCAGCGCCAAACTCGACCATAGCGGCGGACGTAGCACGTCCTGTAATACCGCGAGTGTGACGTGGAACATCATCTAACAGCGAGGGCGGAAGCTGTGCGAGAGCCCTCTTAAGCTAACTATGGCATCAAGACTGCCAGAACAGAGACTCTCGTTAAGCTATTAGCAGATAAGTTAAATGAAATGGGGGTCCCGTTTGACAAACCTATGAAGGGAGCGAACAGTCACCGAAACCAAGGTGCATAGGGGAATGTTTTTTTTGTGTTGTGCTTATCAGTGGGATATTATAGTACTTAAATTAATAAATCGCTTAAATAAAATTAATTATAAAGCAGCAGAAAAAAACACCATGCCGCCGGTGAGATCCGAACCCACGACCTCCGAATATCGCGTCCGGTGCTCTTAAAAACTGAGCCACGGCAACGGCTGTCCAATCTGCTGCTCTCGTGGGTATTTATGTTCATTGGGTGTAAGCGAACCATCACAGTGTTCACCAGCGCCACCGGACGCGGTATTCGGAGGTCGTGGGTTCGGATCCCACCGGCGGCATGGTTGTTTTTTCTGCTGCTGTATAATTATTTTCTTTAAGCGATTTATAAATCTAAGTACTATAATATCCCACTGATAAGCACAACACAAAAAAAAAAGCATTCCTCTATGAACCTTGGTTTCGGTGACTGTTAGCTCCCTTCATAGGTTTGTCAAACGGGACCCTCATTTCATTTAACTTATCTGCTAACAGCTTAACGGGGGTCTCGGTTCTGGCAGTCTTGACGCCATAGTTAGCTTAAGAGGGCTCTCGCACAGTTTCCGCCCTCGCCGTTAGATGACGTTCCACGTCACACTCGCGGTATTACAGGACGTGCTACGTCCGCCGCTATGGTCGAGGGTGGGGCTAGTGAACACTCTCAAGGTTCGCTTACACCCAATGAACATAAATACCCAGGAGAGCAGCAGATTGGACAGCCGTTGCCGTAGCTCAGGTGGTAAGAGCACCGGACGCGATATTCGGAGGTCGTGGGTTCGTATCGCACCGGCGGCATGGTTGTTTTTTCTGCTGCTTTATAATTAATTTTCCTTAAGCGATTTATTAGTCTCAGTACTATAATATCCCACTGATAAGCACAACACAAAAAACTTTCCCCTATGCACCCTGGTTTCGGTGACTGTTAGCTTCCTTCATAGGTTTGTCAAACGGGACCCTCATTTCATTTAACTTATCTGCTAATAGCTTAACGAGGGTCTCGGTTCTGGCAGTCTTGATGCCATAGGTAGCTTAAGAGGGCTCTCGCACAGTTTCAGCCCTCGCCGTTAAATGACGTTCCACGTCACACTCGCGGTATTACAGGACGTGCTACGTCCGCCGGTATGGTCGAGGGTGGCGCTGGTGAACACTCTCAAGGTTCGCTTACACCCAATGAACATAAATACCCATGAGAGCAGCAGATTGGACAGCCTTTGCCGTAGCTGAGTTGGTAAGAGCACCGGACGCGATATTCGGAGGTCGTGGGTTCGGATCTGGTATGTTTGGGTATCGGGACCGAGGTCTTCACCGCATGACGATGAACTCTGCAGACGACGGAGTGAAGCCTTCAGGAGGGTTGGTAAACTTGAAGGTTTATGTACATATTTACAACAGAAGCAGGGAGACCAAAAGTCAGAGATGAAGTGCCTTGAAACCAGCCAAATCGCGGCTTAAATACAGTGGATATTCCCTAGGCACCTAGCTAGGGAAACCGGTGGCTAATCAAGCGTCCAATGGGCAGACACACTCTTCATTGTCTCTTCCCTAACCCCGTGACCGCTCCGCCCTCACAAACATGTGCACAGGCGATAAGGAATCCTGGCACCTTGAGGTCCTGGAATGCTGTTTCCGACGGGTTGACCAGGTGCATAAGGTCGTTGGCGTTGCAGGCGGTGATCCCCTCCGTGGGAAAGAGGCGTCCTGATGGCCCCGTGATTTCCAGAGGGGAAGATGAATCAGCCGTGTCCGCCCCCGCTTTGTCTGGCCGCGCAGGTGCAAGCGAGCGAGGAGAGTCCGGCGCCTTTGTTCGGGTCTTTCTGCCGGTCCACATGAGGGCGCAGTTCGGGAGAAATGCCGCATTCCATACTACGGACGCAGGGATGAGAGGCCTTTCGTCACAGCTCACCGTCGCCAGGAGCCGTTCCTAATCCTCTCCTCAGGACGACAGCACCTTTGGTCAAACATAGTTCGATGGCGCCTGCCGGGCTTGTCTGTTCCCGCTGTCGGGGCCTCCGATCACGACAATCCGTCCGCCGCCAAGAAGACGCCACGAAGTGGTTGCAGCTGGTCGGTGCACCACGAATGGGCGTCAGAGTCCCATTCGGCCTCGTAGTTGTCAGCCCACTTGACCTGCACAGCGGGCAAGGGTCCTCAACGGAGCATTAGCGATCAGTTCTGAGCTCAGCCCCTACCTCCGGCTAGGCAGTACGCGGCCAGCCTCAGAACATTGCCAGGTCTGTAATACAGAGCAATATGGCTGCAAATTTTGGATGACTTAACCCTCGCCAACAGCTCATGCCCGGAAGTCTGCTGAACCAAAACTAGTTCCTCTTTTTGTTTTTCCCTTTTCGCAAAAGACATGCGTCTGAAATTTGGTAAGAAACTTTTTTTTTCAGCAATGAGGTAGGTACGGAGAAGCAAGAAAAAAAAACAAAAACCAAAAATGATACGGTAGCTTTTCTCGAGCATTAGGGCATTTCACGCCAGATTATGCAGGAAAGCTACGACTGAGACCGTCGGCCTTCCCGTTTTCCCGCCCTTTTCGGTAGCGTATCTCAAAGTTGTGCTCTTGAAGCGCTATCCTCCAGCGCAAAAGTCTTCCATTCTTTGGCGACATATTTCTAAGCCAGTTTAAGGGGCAGTGATCAATTTCTATGGTGAATCTCGAACCTGCCAGGTAGCACCTCAGTCTCTGGGTGGCCCAGACGGACCAAACAAGCACATTCTTTCTCAGCGCGCTGTAAGCCTGCTCCCTTGCGGTCAATTTTCGGCTCACAAACAAAACCGGATGCTCTGCTCCAAGATCGTCGTGCTGGCTTAACACTGCTCCCATGCCCCTGTCGCTAGCATCGCACTGAAGGATGAAGGCGCGGTCATACGCGGGGGCTCTTAGCACAGGTTGCCGCATTAATGCCGCCTTTAAGGCCCTAAACGAGCTCTCCTTAGCATCGTCCCAAATCACCCGAACTGGCTCTGCCTTTCTTAGACTGTCCGTCAGCGGACTAGCGATTTCCGAGTAGCTGGGGATAGTTCTGACAATATCCGGTTGGACCTAGGAATGCTCGTATATCGGTCTTAGTCACAGGTCGGCGGTACTCCTGAATGGCTTGCACCTTTGCGTCCAGCGGCCTTCGGGCGCCCCCTCCGATAGCATGCCCTAAGAATTCTACCTCAGCTTTTCCAATCTGGCACTTCTCAGCCCTGATCGTGAGGCCGGAGTTCTGCACCCGGGTCAATACTTCCTGCAAATGACGCAAATGTTCCTACCAGCTGTGCGAGAAAACCGCTATGTCGTCGAGGTAAGGAAGCGCAAAGTCTTCCGTCCCCCTGAAAACACGATCCATTAAGCGGGGAAAAAAAGGGGGCGTTTTTTAGCCCAAAGCTCATCACGAGCGGTCGGAAGGTACCCATGGGTGAGATAAACGCCGCGTAACGGCTCGCTCTTTCTGTCAGGGGCACTTGCCAGTATCCCCGCGTTAAGTCAAGGGTTGACACATAGGTAGCCCGGCAAACCGTCTCGACTCTTTCCTCCAAATTAGAAATTGGGTACAGCTGGTCGCGTGTTATAGCATTTAGCCGGCGGTAATCAATGCAAGGTCTCGGGTCCTTGCCAGGCACCTGCACCAGCATGAGGGGAGAGGTATATTCACTGTCTGACGGAACTATAATCCCCATCTCTAGCATCCGTTCTATTTCAGAAGCTAAGATTACCTTCTGCCGCGGAGAGACTCGGTAGGGCCTAGAGCGAATCGCTTCGTCCGATGTCAGCTCAATGTCGTGTTCTATGAGATCCGTTCTCCCTGGCTGGTCCGAAAAAACAGCCTGGAACTCGCCCAGCAGTCGCTGGAGGTCCCCCCGTTTCTCTGCACTCACGCTCTCCTCCGCCCGAATCCTCTCGAGCAGGTTTCTGAAGGGTTGTGATTCGGTCTCACCCCCTGGAAACACAAATTCTGTTTCCACTTCTTCTGGTACATTTATTGCAAGGTGGACAAGGGCTTTGCGTTCCCTGTAAGGTTTCATGAGATTCGACAAAAGCATTTGTTGGGCGAGTTGGTGTTTACGATGATCCATAACTACAGCGCAAACGACAGGACAGAGATGAAGAAGGGACACCACACAGCGCTGACTCGCAACTAAAGATTTATTGGATGCCAGCAGGTATAAATACCTCCCTGGCGGCCAGAAAGAATGCAGTCCACACTTACATGCGTGACTGACATACTGGTGTGCCAGTCATGTGCCTCCAAGCAAATCACATGCGCGAGAATACAATATAATCAGTGAGCAAGCACTTGTCAATATTCGCAATCAAGGTATCGTCTTTCTTTTTCTGACAACGCGATAGATGAAGCACTGATGCATTCTTCCGGGAGCCTACCTATTAAGTGAGCTTCAATGATCTCCCTTGCTAACGAGTCACGGTTCTTTTCTAACACTGCACTTTCATGATAGTTTGGCGCGCAAACGTAGGTATCATCGTCATCTTCATTGCCTTTGCAGTGCCTGCAATGTTTCGCCACGTGGCCAGAGATAGCGACACAGGAGACATTATACTCATGCTCTTTGAGTCTTTCGTTTAAACATCGGCCGGTTTGGCCGATGTATCGCTTACCACAAGACAGTGGCAGCGAATATACCACCCCTTCCTGGCAAGGCACAAACTGTTTTGCGTGCTTTATCGGGCACTTGCGTGATTCTTTATTCTCTGAATTTACTTTCTTAATCAGGCTGGACAGTCGTTTGGGCGCCGAAAAGACGACATCAACGCCTGCATGTTTTCCGATTCTTTTTAGATTGTGCGACACTTTGTGAAGATACGGCAGCACAACAATCTTCCTTTTCTTCGTCTCTTTCGTACATTCGCTATTTCCTTTTGATTTTAACTTTTCCTCTCGTTTCCTTTCTCCGGCCTGCCATCCTAACCACATAGTTAACGTCGGATAGCTTTTCAACTACTTCGGCAGGCCCTTCCTACTGAACAACGAGTTTGTTTGCCCGTGAAGTAGCTAAAATCAACACTTTGTCACCTACAGCCAACGTACGCTGGCGCGCGTTTCGGTCATAGTACCGCTTTGCTATTTGCTGAGCGGACTTTATGTTATTCGCTACCATCTCCTGACACGAGTGAAGCCGATCAAGCAAGCTCAGCACATACTCCACCACGGTAGGATCGTCGCCGGTTCCCTCCCAGGCCTCTCAACATCCGAAGGGGGGATCTCAGCGATCGCCCGTACACCAGCTCCGCCGGACTGAAGCCCGTGGCCTCATGCGGCACCGAGCGGAGCGCGAACATCGTTGCTGGCAGGCAAGCTTCCCAGTCCTTATGATGCTCATAGCACATAGCTCTTAGCACGCGCTTCAAAACCAAATGCCACGCTTCGACGCTTTTACTCTGAGGGTGCCTGACCGAGCTATGAACTATGCGTATTCCACATTTTTCCAGGAAGGTAGTAGTCAGTGCGCTCGTGAAGACGCTTCCCTGATCGCTTTGTAACTCAGCCGGAAAGCCAACGCGGGAAAATGTCGACAACAACCCGTCAACAATGCCCACCGAGTTCACCTCCTTGAGCGGAACTGCCTCGGGGAACTTGGTCGCCGGACAGATCATAGTATGTAGCGGTAGCCCTACTGAGTCACTAGTAGAGGACCGACTACGTCCACCACCAAACGACGGAAGGGTTCGCTAATCACGGGCAATAGCTTCATCGCAGCCTTCCTCAAATCCCCTGGCTTTCCGACACGCTGGCAGGTGCCGCAGGACTTTACAAACTGCTCGACATCCCTGAAGCAGCCAGGCCAATAAAACTCCTGTAGAAGCCTAGCTTTAGTTTTCTTCACTCCAAGGTGGCAAGACCAACCCCCACCATGGCACAATTTAAAGATGTCTGCGCGGTATTTCTGCGGCACCACGAGCTGATCAAACTGGACCCCCTTTGAGTCCTTGTAATAACGATACAACACTCCGGAACGGTTACAGATCGTAATGCTTTTCGTTGCTACACTATCTTCGCTTGTCCGGCTGGATAAATCGCGAAGTGTAACGTCCGCCGTCTGCTCGGCTGCAATCATGTCTCTATCGACTTTGGCCAGATCCAAAAAGGGTTCCAAGCGTGGCTGCACGACATTTGACCCGACCCCCACTGAGTCGCCCTGCGGCTCAGAGACTGGTTCCTTGCACTCGGCGTCGCATCTGTTCCTGCCGCGAGCCTCTCCGCTCGTCTCAGAAGCATCGCCTCCTGGGTTTGCCCCTGCCTGACCCGTCGTGGGAGAGCCTTCGTTCTTCCTACGATTTACTTCAGCTGCAATCCCGCGAGCCTTCGCACGAGTTAGTGCCTGGACGGTTCGATCGCCGAAACTACGACCCTCTTCCTGGAGCATCTGCTCCGACCGATTTGATAAGAGGTACGGAAAATTTTCCGGCAGATTCCGCGATACCGCTGCCTCTGTTTCCAGAACGCCAAACGGGCCCTCTATTCTAACTCGTGCGATCGGCAAGCATGCGCTATTCTCTTCGGCCACCTGCCTAATCCATGCACATTCCCCAGTGAAATCAGCTGCGTTCACGTACGTGGGGTGGATTACGTCCATGGTGGCCGCGGAGTCCCTCAGAACCCGGCACGGTTTTCCATTAACCTGCATGTCTTCCAGGTATGGCTCTAGCAGGCGCATGTTCTCATCGCCCGCCTCCACCAAGGAGAGAATGATTTCCTGCTTCCTGCAAGCGCGGGCGAAGTGACCGGGTTTGTGACAACGGAAGCACACTGGTTTCTTTCTGGCTTCAAAAGCCTTATCCCTCTCTTTTTCGGTCGCCCCCTTTGTGGGGTTGCTTGATTCTGCTTTATGGCCCTCGTTCCGCTCCCAGTTGCGGCTTGCTGCCCCTCCTGTCTGGATCGGTGAAAAATTTTTTTCTACTTTGGGGCTTACGGGGGCACGCGCACCCTCTGCTACGCGCTTGGCATGGAACTCTTCGGCCAGCTCTGCTGCACTTTCTATGGTTTCATTTCCCGGCCTGTCCTGCACCCACACACGCATTTCTTCCCTCAAAGAGCCAAAAAAACTGCTCCAGGCAGATAACCTCTATTACTTTATCGTGAGTTCCGTAAGCCTTTTCTCCCTTTAGCCATTCCTTCAGGTCTGCCTTAAGGTTATACGCAAAATCCGGAAATGACTGGTTAGGCTGTTTTCTGGCTTCCCTGAAGCGGCGCCGAAAGGCCTCTGCGGACAGGCGATACTTTTTTAGGAGTGCTGCCTTTACTTTAGTATAGTCTGCCGCCTCTTCTTTTGCCAGACGAGCGAGTACTTGGGCCGCCTCACATGGAAGAATGGTCAGAAGTTTCTGCGGCCAAGACTCGGTCGGGAACTCGCAACTTTCACATGCCCGCTCAAAGTTCACGAGAAAGAGCCCTATGTCCTCTCCAAGTTTGTACGGTTGCAAGAGGTCCTTTATTCTTATTTTTGATGCTGCCTGGCTTGCCACTGTGTTCGGCACCTCTAGCCTAGTGCGTTCTGCCTGTGCAGCCTGAGCTATCTGTAGATCAAGCCGTTTTTTCTCGATCTCTCTTTCATGCTCTTCGCGCTTCCTCTCTTGCTCTTCGCGCTTCCTTTCGTGCTCCCTTTCCTGCTCTTCGCGCTTCCTTTCGTGCTCCCTTTCCTGCTCTTCGCGCTTTCGTGCTCTTCGCGCTTCCTTTTTACTTCATCCTCTCGCTTCTTTTGTTCACTTTCCTTCTCCAACTCCTCCTTAATTAGCTCCCAACATTCTGCTATCTCCTCCTCGTCCGCACCGAAATCCTCATTTGCCCTAATCAATTCAGGTTTTTTACGGATCGACCCACAATCAATGCCCAATTCCCCGCATACGAGAACTAGGTCTGGTTTGCGCAGCTTCTTCCAGTCCATGACTATTTAAGCAACGGCAAGTCTATACTCACGTGGTCAGAGGAGCCCCGGCTACCTCTTATACCAACCTTCGATTACCTAGGCTAACAATTTTCCAAAGTTGTAAAACCTGGCAATGCTCCAAGAGAAAGATCGCGCACTTACCATACCAGAGTCAGGACCAGGCGCAGACCATCCCACCGCTGCCAACCAGTTGGTATGCTTGGGTATCGGGACCGAGGTCTTCACCGCATGACGATGAACTCTGCAGACGACGGAGGGAAGACTTCAGGAGGGTTGGTAAACTTGAAGGTTTATTTACATATTTACAACAGAAGCAGGGAGACCAAAAGTCAGAGATGAAGTGGCGTGAAAACAGCCAAATCGCGGCTTAAATACAGTGGATATTCCCTAGGCACCTAGCTAGGGAAACCGGTGGCTGATCAAGCGTCCAATGGGCAGACACACTCTTCATAGTCTCTTCCCTAACCCCGTGACCGCTCCGCCCTCACAAACACGTGCACAGGCGATAAGGAATCCTGGCGCCTTGAGGTCCTGGAATGCTGTTTCCGACGGGTTGACCAGGTGCATAAGGTCGTTGGCTTTGCAGGCGGGGATCCGCTCCGTGGGAAAGAGGCGTCCTAAAGGCCCCGTGAATTCCAGAGTGTAAGATGAATCAGCCGTGTCCGCCCTCGCTTTGTATGGCCGTGCAGGTGCAAGCGAGCGAGGAGGGTCCGGCGCCTTTGTTCAGGTCTTTCTGCCGGTCCACGTGAGGGCGCAGTTCGGGAGAAATGCCGCATTCCATACTCCGGACGAAGGGATGAGAGGCCTTTCGTCACAGCTCACCGTCGCCAGGAGCCGTTCCTAATCCTCTTCTCAGGACGACAGCACCTTTGGTCAAGCATAGTTCGATGGCGTCTGCCGGGCTTGTCTGTTCCCGCTGTCGGGGCCTCCGATCACAACAGATCCCACCGGCGGCATGGTTGTTTTTTCTGCTGCTTTATAATTATTTTTTAAGCGATTTATTAGTATAAGTACTATAATATCCCACTGATAAGCACAACACAAAAAAACATTCCCCTATGCACCTTGGTTTCGGTGACTGTTAGCTCCCTTCATAGGTTTGTCAAACGGGACCCTCATTTCATTTCACTTATCTGCTGATAGCTTAACGAGGGTCTCGGTTCTGGCAGTCTTGATGCCATAGGTAGCTTAAGAGGGCTCTCGCACAGTTTCCGCCTTCGCCGTTAGATGACGTTTCACGTCACAGTCGCGGTATTACAGGCCGTGCTACGTCCGCCGCTATGGTCGAGGGTGGCGCTGGTGAACACTCTCAAGGTTCGCTTGCACGCAATGAGCATAAATACCCACGAGAGCAGCAGATTGGACAGCTGTCGCCGTAGCTCAGTTGGTAAGAGCACCGGACGCGATATTCGGAGGTCGTGGGTTCGGATTCCACCGGCGGCGTGGTTGTTTCTTCTGCTGCTTTACAATTAATTTTGTTTAAGCGATTTATTAATCTAAGTACTATAATATCCCACTGATAAGCACAACACACCAAAAAAAAAAACATTCCCCTACGCACCTTGGTTTCGGTGACGGTTAGCTCCCTTCACAGGTTTGTCAAACGGGACCCTCATTTCATTTAACTTATCTGCTAATAGCTTAACGAGGGTCTCGGTTCTGGCAGTCTTGATGCCATATGTAGCTTAAGAGGGCTCTAGCACAGTTTCCGCCCTCGCCGTCAGGTGACATTCCACGTCACACTCGAGGTATTACAGGACGTGTTACGTCCGTCGCTATGGTCGAGGGTGGCGCTGGTGAACACTCTCAAGGTTCGCTTACACCATATGAACATAAATACGCACTAGAGCAGCAGATTGGACAGCCGTCGACGTAGCTCAGTTGGTAAGAGCACCGGACGCGATATTCGGAGGTCGTGGGTTCGGATCCCACCGGCGGCAGGGTTGTTTTTTCTGCTGCTATAATTAATTTTCTTTAAGCGATTTATTAATCTAAGTACTATAATATCCTACTGATAAGCACAACACAAAAATAAACATTCCCCTATGCACCTTGGTTTCGGTGACTGTTAGCTCCCTTCATAGGTTTGTCAAACGGGACCCCCATTTCACTGAACTTATGTGCTAATAGCTTAACGAAGGTCTCGGTTCTGGCAGTATTGAAGTCATAGGTACCGTAAGAGGGCTCTCGCACAGTTTCCGCCCTCGCCGTTAGATGACGTTTCACGTCACACTCGCGGTATTACAGGACGTGCTACGTCCGCCGCTATGATCGAGGGTGGCGCTGGTGAACACTCTCAAGGTTCGCTTACACCCAATGAACATAAATACCCACGAGAGCAGCAGATTGGACAGCCGTCGCCGTAGCTCAGTTGGTAAGAGCACCGGACGCGATATTCGGAGGTCGTGGGTTCGGATCCCACCGGCGGCATGGTTATTTTTCTGCTGCTTTATAATTATTTTCTTTAAGCGATGTATTATTCTAAGTACTCTAATATCCCACTGATAAGCACAAAACAAAAAAAAACATTCACTATGCACCTTGGTTTCGGTGACTGTTAGCTCCGTTCATAGGTTTGTCAAACGGGACCCCCATTTCATTTAACTTATCTGCTAATATATATATATATATATATATATATATATATATATATATATATATATATATATATATATATATATATATATATATATATATATATATATATATATATATATACATCGAAGTGTACGGTTCATTTAAGGAAACATTTTTATTTTACTTGACGTTTCGATTGGAGAACCATATCTCTTTCAAGAGTGACCGTACAGTGCACGGGCGCGTGTTCTTATAGCATGGGACTTGACACACAGAAGGCTTAAAAGGAAAGAAATAAAGAAAAGTAAAGAAAAGAAAAAGGAGGATGGGGCGGCCGGGAGAACGGAACACAACAGACACCGGTGGCATATTAGGGAAGCAAAGGTGCGCGTCGCGTACCAGTGAACTCACTGCACACACACACACACACACACACACACACACACACACACACACACACACACACACACACACACACACACACACACACACACACACACACACACACACACACACACACACACACACACACGCACACGCACACGCACACGCACACGCACACGCACACACACACACACACACACACACGAGGCGAAGAGGGAGGCCGGGCTGGGTGCGCACGCGGCTACTGCGACAAGAAAAAGAAAAAAAGAAAAAAGAAGTAGAGAAGCAAAAGCGGAGAAAAAGCGAACAGCAAAGAAGAAGCGCGGTGGGGCTTAACAAAAGAAGGGATACGTCCGCCAATTGTGGGTTTCGGTATGCCTCTGGCCGCGTATGTGCAGCCTCGTGCGACTCCTAAAGATGGCCTGGACGAGGCGGAACAGGTGGAGACCGCCCAGAGTGGCTCCACATGGTGACACGCGAGCCGCTAAGACCAGGTGAGCTTCCCATAGGAGGACCAGATGGAAAGGCTTGTTGACAGGAATGCAAAAAAGCAAGAGATATAGCACAGAGAAATTTCAAAAAATAAAAAAATATAATGACAAAAAAAGAAGAAAGAGAAGGGGACATGTGGCCCTCGCGGGACCAAAGAATGAGTTGAACGGCAGATGGAAACCAGCCGAAACTGACATGCAACAGGGGTATGACCTCAGACGACTCAGTCAGTGGTAGTACTTCGTCTATTAGGGTTGAAATTTTCTTTGGTTTCTGCCATCAAAAGAGACGATAGGGTGCCATGGTTTTCGTTGATGCACTGTGTAAAATTTGAAAATAAAGTATGATTCGCGTTGTTCGCGCTCCCGAGTGTTTTTAAAGCTACTCTGCAATATCGTTACCTTAAGTTTATCAAACTCGTGGCCTTTTTCACGGAGGTGTCTCCGATGTCACCTTCCCTCATGGCGCTTTCCTAGCTACCCTGGACGTGGTGTCACTTTACACTAACATCCCCCATGACGACGGAATACAGGCCATGGTCGGAGCCTATAAAGAACACAGAATGCTAGACTGTCCCAGTCCAAGTGCCATCGAGACGCTTGAAAATTTGGTCCTTAAACTTAACACTTTCGAATTCAATAACTCATATTATGATCAAACGAGTGGTACGGCTATGGGCACAAAAATGGCACCAAATTACGCCAACATATTTATGAACAAAATTGAATCTGAATTCCTTTCCTCATATCCAACCAAACCGGCTTTTTACAAACGTTTTCTTGATGACATATTCATAATTTGGGCAGAAACAGAGGAAAAACTAATTCAGTTTATCACCTCATTCAGCAACATACATCCAAATATCTCTTTCACACTCACGTACTCAACTAATAGCATTAACTTCTTTGATGCGCTTGTTCGTGTTGACAGGGGTGCATTAATCAATAGCGTTTATAAAAAATCCACAGACAGACAACAGTATCTTCATTTCAACAGTTGCCACCCACGCCATTGCAAAAACTTCAATTCCGTACTCACAGGCTGTCCGATTCAAACGCATTTGCTCTCGATCAGAAGATTTTCAAAAAAATGCTAAACACATGGGCGAAATTCTAAAGAAACAGCGCTACCCGTCTTCAATAATCAACGATGCCATTAAAAGGGCGGAAGTTACTGACCGTGATCACATCCCTGCGGAATCCCCGCCAACACCGCATCTCTCTAATCTAGTACTGACATTCACAGAAAACCTACCGAATATTAACAAAATCCTTCAAAAACACTTCAATATCATAGAACAAAGTGAGCGGCTCTAAAAAATTTTTTCATTGGTCCCCCAGGTAACATACAGAAGGTCAAAAAATTTACAAAACCACCTTGTGCACTCAACGGTTAATAAACTGAGGCCGGTGGGTTGCACACCTTGCGGAAAGAGCAGATGCCAAGTTTGCAAACACATGCAAACCACAGCACTGACTTAAAGTACCCATTCAGATTTCAAACATGTTATCCGAGAAGACTTAAACTGTGATTCCAGTAATGTTGTTTACATGCTCGAGTGTGGCGAATGTCAGATGCAATACATTGGTCAAACCGACAATTCCTTCCGATTAAGATTTAATAACCACCGCTCACATACTTAATCTCTCCCTGGCCTCCCACTCTCGAGACACCTCCGTGAAAAAGGCCACGAGTTTGATAAACTTAAGGTAATGATATTGCAGAGTAGCTTTAAAAACACTCGGGAGCGCGAACAACGCGAATCATACTTTATTTTCAAATTTTACACAGTGCATCAACGAAAACCATGGCACCCTATCGTCTCTTTTGATGGCAGAAACCAAAGAAAATTTCAACCCTAATAGACGAAGTACTACCACTGACTGAGTCGTCTGAGGTCATACCCCTGTTGCATGTCAGTTTCGGCTTGTTTCCATCTGCCGTTCAACTCATTCTTTGGTCCCGCGAGGGCCATATGTCCCCTTCTCTTTCTTCTTTTTTGTCATTATATTTTTATTTTTTGATCTTTCTCTCTCCAACATCTCTTGTTTTTTTGCATTCCTGTCAACAAGCCTTTCCATCTGGTCCTCCTATGGGAAGCTCACCTGGTCTTAGCGGCTCGCGTGTCACCATGTGGAGCAACTTTGGGCGGTCTCAACCGGTTCCGCCTCGTCCGGGCCATCTTTCAGAGTCGCACGAGGCCGCACATACGCGGCCAGAGGCATACCGAAACGCACAATTGGCGGACGCACCCCTTCTTTTGTTAAGCCCCACCACGTTTCTTTTTTGCTGTTCGCTTTTTCTCTGCTTTTGCTTATCTCTCTCTCTCTTTTTCTTTTTTTCTTTTTTCTTGTCGCAGTAGCCGCGTGCGCACCCAAAGGTGGCTTTGGCGCACCCAGCCCGGCCTCCCTCTTTCGCCTCGTGTGTGCGTGAGTGTGTGTGTGTGCAGTGAGTTCACGGGTACGCGGCGCGCCACCTTTGCTTCCCTAATATGCCATCGGTGTCTGTTGTGTTCCGTTCTCCCGGCCGCCCGCTCCCCCTTTTTCTTTTGTTTACTTTTCTTTATTTTTTTTCTTTTTAAGCCTTCTGGGTGTCAAGTCCCATGCTATAAGAACACGCGCCCGTGCACTGTACGGTCACTCTTGAAAGAGATATGGTTCTCCAATCGAAACGTCGAGTAAAATAAAAATGTTTCCTTAAATGAAGCGTACACTTCGATGTATATTATTTTAAGCAGTCAAGTACCTCATGTTTTCGCAACTATATATATATATATATATATATATATATATATATATATATATATATATATATATATATATATATATATATATATATATATATATATATATATATATATATATATATATATATATATATATATATAGAGAGAGAGAGAGAGAGAGAGAGAGGGATAGATATATTTAATTATATACATACAATTAACCTGGTTTTTTTTCTCACTCACACTGCCCTCTTCCTGTTTCTTAAGGGTACTCCTATCATTTTTCATTCCATAGCTGGCTGTGTTGCCCTTATCTTAGGATTAACCCTTTTCGTTAGCCTCTACGTTTCAGCCCCATAAGTGAACACTGGTGAGATACAGCTTTTGTATACCTTTCTTTTGAGGAATATTGGTATACTGCCATTACTAATCTGAGGAAATGTGCCAAACGCGCTCCAGCCCATTCTTTTTCTTCTACTTATTTCTCTCCCACGAACCTAATCTGCGGTAATTACGTCCCTTAGGAAGACGTATTCTCTTGCCAATTCCACTACCTCCCTACCAATTGTAAACTACCGTTACCTTCCCAGATTGGTGAATATTACTTTTGTTTCCCTGTATAGAAATTTTTAGACGCACCGTTCTCCTCTGCCTCTCTGACTTACTGACCAAGCTTTGCAGTTGATCTCCTGAGTGACTTAGCAATGCAATGCATTCAGCAATTCATAGAATGCTACGGTACTCTCCGTTAACTCTTATCCCCGACTGTTCTTCATCCAGGATTATGAATACCGGCTGTAAACAGGCGGTGAGTAGCACTGGCAAGATCGTGTCTCCCTACCTAACACCCTTCTTTATTGCAATTTTGTTGCTGATTTTATGGAGCACTATGGTAGCGGTGGAATTGTTAATGTTATCTTCATGTTAATTTTTTTGAAGAAAGTGTGAGGGATCACTAAATTGGTTTACTCCCGGTTGTATTGATGCATGGGTATTTGCGAATACTCAGATTGGACAGGAACGGAGGAGAAATATGATGCCGAGCGAACGCAATTTGTAGCGTCATCAATGCGTGGCGGAGGGTATATTTCCTCCTTTGTGGCCGTATTCAAGCGAGAATATTTGATGTAAAATCGACAATGAATGTATTTCTCAACAGTATCACGGCCGCGGCCTTGGGATTGCGCTTAGTTCTGGAAGAAAAGCACTGCTGCCTGATATGTAAACATCGGCGTCGTCTGTAGGGCGAGCCGGATACTTTCCTTATAATCTTTCATCTGCCCCCCTCCTTTGTGATGGCTCTTAAAGTCATCCAGAGGGCTGTTTTTCTTCCTTGCACCCATACTGCAGAAATAGTCCGCCCACCTCTTATGTGGCAGCAGGTGTCCATGGCGGCATGCCAGCGCTGTCAGTTGGTTGATCGTGAACTTTCTTTTAATGTGGTCAGGGTGCCGATAGTTTCTACGTGCCCATATTTGCAGAATTTGGAGATCGACAGTTGGCTTATTTTCATCTACTGTTGCGTTAATGGTGAGATCCTTGAGAAGCGCTTCTAAAGTTTGCACAAGTACATAGAATGTAATGTTTTGGGAGCGGGTATCGTGCCGAACACTTTCCCAATCCGTTAAAGTGACTTTTTTTTTATTTTCTTCGTTTGTGGTGCACTTACTACTATTGGTTTGAGCGTGTGGTCAGTGTAAATTCCGCTTGACGAAGTCCGGGTCCGGCTTCAATTTTGCCACCGAAGTTGTTTTATCGTTCGCGAAATCAATATAATATTGACATTTTAAATTGAATGAATACACAATTAAATTATTTACTTAGATGGAAGGTTCCTAAATGAGACACTGTAACGAAACTTTAAATTCAAAATACGATACCCACAAAATCCCTTTCCATTAGCGCTCGCAATGTCTAAGTTAGTCTAGTGCCATCACAGGGTTAATAAAATGCCTGTGCATGCCGTATCCAGGATTCCGCACTCACTTCACCGAGAAACTTGCATTTCTAATTCCTACGAAGCCTGGAAGATGTTTCCTGCGGTGACGCGATGAACGCTGTCTAGGATTCATACATGTGATGTGCGAGTCGAGTCGTACTGCTGCCAGCAATCGCACTGAATGAGACTAATGACATACTTCAATCGCCGAAACCAGAGTAAGTTATCCTGCTTCGCAAAACTGAAGTTCAAGTTTGAATGTTGGATTTGGATTCGTCTTTATTTCTGTTTAGACTGTTCCGGATATCTTGCTGCTTAGGGGATTCGCGGGGCTACTCCGGATAATTCATTGGAATGCGCCATAAGTTCCCGTGCGCAAGGAGATATTTACATTTAACTAAGTCTACCAGTCGTAGCGGAATACAGTTCTCACTTCGCAGCGTAATCTTGCACTTTCATTATCTGTCGAAGGCACAATCAAGAAGAAGTCACTGTTTAATTGCGAGGAGATTTTTCATAATATGCGTGGTGGAAAGGGGCTTAAGCTTCGTCCGTCATTTCACATTAGATTGCACCTTACAACATTCAGAACACAGTTTTGTCTCAATCAACTCCATAAAATTCATAATGCAGAATCTCACCTTCTATAAGCGCCTCCGTGCTGTATAAGCCATAGGGTTCTGTGCGAAACCAGGCTGAATGTCCGGGCGTTGACACCGCCCTGGGGAACCAATTGTTATATGTAACTGATTTGTTGCTGTCACATTTCCACGTGACATCGACTCCGTCGTATCCACTCGGGCCTGGGGGGTTCCATCGAAGAACAGCACCAGTTTGTCTTGAGGTAAACTCTACTCCTGACAAAGAGGGTGGATCTAAAACTGAAAATTACAATAGGTTAAAACATATGAGGTCGTGCTGCAAAAACAGCGACGTAAATTTCAGCACCGTGCTGCCTGCAAGCGCTGTAATAAGGTTTGTTCACATTCCGCGATAACAGAACCCAGTCTCGGAAATACGCTACCTTAAAATAATATTTTTTCACGCTGTTTATGCTTAATTATTTGCAGAAAAAAATTTTTTCAATGTATTTTATCACGCTGTAATGCACGCTAGAGAGCAACTGGTAGTGGAAATTACCAACACAAACACTTTTGATTTAAAGTACAAGTGTATTCATGTTTACCTGACAAATCCTTAGCGTGTAAATGTGCTGTGACTGTGCCGTCCCACTTAGGCAAATGGAGCGCACTGCGACAGTGCACATTCTGTACGAAATGCGTTTCATTGAATATCAATGCATGCGGCGGGGGGCCTTCATCGGCGGCTTACCATCAACTGCCGAATAAAGAATGAGTATACGAAGTCTTCTGAAAAATATCATGAATCGCAATAATAAGTAGAGCAGATTTATTTGAATTGGTTCAGAGAACTTATGGATAGCATTTTAAATGTTTTTATGACGTAGCTGACGTATATCAAAAGCTAGATTTTGCAAACATCAAATCTTTTTCCTTAGGGTGTGCCACATGGAACAGTCTTCATCCGTCCATAGCACCTTTCCAAGACAAATAATACCAGCTTTAAATATTTTTTATTCAAAACACAATCACTAACTGGATGGAACAAGTATTAAAGTAGTACAGCCATCATTTAAATTATATTATTTTCATTTGTAGGCTTCGGTCTCTGAAGCCTGCTGGACCTTGAAAACCGAGCCAGGGGCAGGGAACTTGCATATACACCATTGTACAGCCAATACAGGACTCAGCCAATTCCTTCCATAGCGACCGGAGGAGAGCAAGCTAGGGCGTCGTATCATCGTCATGACAACGGTATGGAGCAGAAAAAGCTGCATCTGCCCGCAGGCACCGCTGTCAAAACAAGTGCAACTTCGTATCCCGGTCAATCACAATTCGCCAACGGCAAAAGCCTTATAACGCTATGTGCTTGTGCAGGAATCATTCAGTTTTAAGCATCAGGTCACCTCTAGTCGCCAGGTGCGCTTAAATGCTTGAAACTGAAAGGAGGCGGAAATTCCTGCCCCTGATCGAGCCTCGAATCGAACCCAAAACCGCAGCGCAAAATGAGGCGCTAGCACCACCGATACGCATGTAGCGCAGCCGTTCTAATTTGTCCGTAATGTTTTTTTTAATTTTTACTGCGCACTGCTACATCGCTCTCCCAAGCCTTGGAAATGGCAGTAAAACCATTGATTGATGGCCCAGAAATGTAGGATGTGGCGGCAGTATACTATCCTGAATTCGAGAGCAGATGCGGTCTCTAAAAACAAAATCAGTGTCGCGCTGAATTCCAATGAACCCGTTACATAGCACTTCAGACAGCCTAGTCGGAGCACAGTAAAAGCCATACCTCTGCCGAACAGAGCAGAAGGGCTATACGCTTTAGTATTAACAATATTTCTTAGAACGAGCAGTTCGAAGCCAGAGTTGCCAAAGTTGAGTCGGAAAAAGAGTGTTGCCATATGCCTGAAATTTAGGAGTCTCTCCTTGAGTGCTATAGAAAAGAAAGCTGACACCTTACGCTTAAGAGTTGGAAAAATCAGAACGAGAATACCGAGACATATAAATTAATTTTAAACTTTTTTCATTGTGCAGTTCTGCCAAAATGAATAAACAGTCCAAGATTCCCGCATATATGAGAAAAAAGAAGTTAGTTTGATATTTATATTTCATCCTTGCATTAGGGAGCAAGAAATCACCCCATGTGAAGTAAAGTAACATTGGACGAAGAAGATGCTTGTAGTTTAGCATTTTTGTAAACCCCATACATCTCCAAATACCAAAAGTTAAGACCATTAACAAAAGAGAAAACTACAATATCTTCAACAAGTGTTGCCCGTTGTCTATTCTGCCAGTGTTGCTTAAAGAGTTAGAAAAAACTTATTCTGCTTGCTCTTGTGTCGTTCATATATAATTCACAATCATAGTCGGGCGCTAACTATGGGTTCCAGAAATTTTGATTTATGTAATTTTGCTCCTCTTTATCAAAAGGACTCTATATTTCCTAACATAAAATAGAAACGTAAGTACTAGGTCTGTTGAAGACTTCACCAAGATCTTGACTACCTAAACAACAGCATACTTCTGGAAAATTTAGAGCAATAGGCAATTCCTGGAAGTTCTTTGGTAATAGATTATTTCTAGCTCCATTTTGAATTTATTGATACCAATTTTCACTCTTCACAAGTAACACGAATACTTCCTTGCGTCCATCGCGGGAAAATTCTAGGCCCCATATTACATATTTATAGGTAAATAATACAGTTAGTGTTCACAAGCGAGCCAAGTTTGAAATTTACGCTGATGATAACGGCATATTTGGTTCATCTGGTAACTGCATTGAATACTTTAGGAATGCCAACTCGGCAGTCAGTACGATAGCTGCTTGGGCGCAGCAAACAGGCTTAGTAATTAGTGTTTCTCAAGCGAAAGCAATTTTATTCTGCTCCAAGATTCGACACTTTGCACCCAATTGAACGCTTATAGTTTAAATAATACGCAGATTGAAATTGTAAGTATTACCAAGACGTCAGGTATGATCTATATGAGAGCATGTCTTGATTGTACGAAAAATACATTCAAAACAGGCTTGCTACAATCATTTGCAATTTGCATAGATATAGGCACTTCGTCTTGAGGAACGTCTTGTTACTGCAGAATAATTCGCTATTTCTCTCTCATTTTCCATGCTGCAGTGTGGCCCAGTCCTCTGGAATAAAACTGCCTCAAATAATATGGTCGCTTCCCAACGAGACTAGCAGGCAGGCGTACGGATTAACCCAAGAATGAGGTCGGTTTTAATCACCGTACCAGGTCTAGCCCAAGTGATGCTCACGTGCCAACGGCCGCTTCGTTGTCGTTCTCATTAAACGCGGTGGCCACGCGATGCTTGGCTTGTGGAATTATCCCCCCCCCCCCCCCCCCCCCCCCCCTCCGGCGAATGAAAATCTTTGTCTCATTGAGGAGTGACCTACATTTCAATGAAGTAGGAAAAACGGAGAAAAACAGCTGTGAGCAATACTATTCATATCTTAATAGATGGGAAGCGAAGAATTATAGGATAATAAGTTCATTATAAATTAAAGTCCGCACTTGCAAAGAGATGGAAAGAGTGCAAATCTCTTCTGAATAGCTCTCAGTCAAGCGAAAAGTAGGGCTTTAAATAACCACATCCACGCTTTGAGGCTGCTCACGCTGATGGCCGACAGTCACAGTGGGGACAAACTTCGTAGTTGACGCTGCCGATGCGGCGCTGGATTTCGCAGGTTCAGAAATATATATGGAGGAGCTCTTCGCACAACTCTGTGTGGCGAACGGGGGTGCTCACCCATGACTTGTCGACCGGATAGTAGTGCACTCACCTGTGCCTGATGTTATGGTGTCCGGAATCGGCAAATTGCTGCTACTTAATGCGCAAGAAGGCACACTGACGTGCTTGGTCTGCTTGTTCGACAGAATTACCTGCGTCTAGTGAGACCACTCCGGAGGAAGAATGATTATAGCCAAGGAGCTAGGCACCGGGGCAGCGTAACTTGCCCATCTTCAAGATGTTCGATGAGAAGCCGCAGTTCGGCTGTGCCGAGCTATCTCGAAATGATGTCGGACGTGTTGACTGCTCCGAGGAAGCTGTCGTCGTCTGTAATGTCCTGTGGATGAGGTTCGACCGGAGCGCACGAAAGGCTACCAGCGTCAGAGTGCTTAGGTGTCGGTGTGCCGGTGTGCCAGCGTCGGTGTGCCGAACTGAAAAGTAATGATGACAGCGAGTTCCCCCAGCCGCAATGCTCAACTTGCTGAACGGCCGCAAGGGATCTTTAAAATTTTAGCCCACGAGGCGAGTTATGACCCGTGACGACAAAAAAAGTCTGCAATACAGGTATGACCGGAACTTAGGGGGGGGCCCATGCTACCGCCAAATATTCTTTTTCGGTTGAAGAGTAGTTTGATTCAGCGCGCCGAAGTGCACGGCTTACGTAGACGATTACTTTGTCAACACTGTTTGGCCGCTAAACTAGAACTGCGCCAAGGTGGGGTTTCCTCGCATCCATCCGTATTTCCTTATTTGTGTCGTACTCGAAAAGTACCAGCCGGCGTGATTGGAGCCGGCGTCGTAACTCATCGAAAGCAGTGTGCTGTTCGCTGCTACAGCAAAATGGGGCGCCAACCCGGGTTAGTACTGTCGGTGGGCTGGCGAGCAGCGCGAAGTTCTTATGAAGCGACTGTATTAGGAGCAGAGGCCGAGAAACCGTCTGACTGCTTTTTTATGAGCGGGGACTCTAAAGGCCTCAACGGCAGCAAGTCTCTCAGGGTCAGGAGGAATTTATTCAGCAGTCAAGACATGGCTGAGAAATTTCAGCCGTGTTCGAGGACAGTTCTGAGACGGTGCGGGTGTTGCGCGAGCGTTGTCGAAAAAAGAATTACGTCACAAAAATAAACAAGGCCTTCATGCCTCTTCACACCTGTGAGCACAGTGTCCACTATTCTGTGGAAGGTGGCAGGAGCGCAGCAGAGACCGAAGCGAGGACTTCATTGAGCCCGTCCGCTGTGACAAATGCGGTTCTCTCGCGGTCCCTCTCATCAACTTCTATTTGTCAGTAACGACTCCTGGTGTCGACCGAAGAGAAGTGCTTGGCTCGCAGAAGTTGGCCAAGGGAGTCGTTAAAACGCGGCAGTGGATAGACGTCTTTCTTTGTCACACTGTTTAGGTAACTGTAGTCGTCGCAGAAGTGCAGTGTTGCGTCTTTCTTAGTTATAAGTACGTGAGGAGACGACCACGAACAGCTTAACAATTAGAGAGACGCCATTCGCGAGCATTTCTTTGACTTACTTTTCGGCAGCGTCTCACGCGAATACACACACGTTAGGGTTGCTGACGAATAGGTTGAGCACATTTCTGCGTGATGATCCTGCGTTTAACGATCGACATTTGCGGCAATTTACGTGACGTTGTGAAACACGCACCGAAGCAAACTGATGCAAGAGGGGCTACAGTTTCTTCTTTTGAGAGGGCAAAATACCTTTACGGGGTCGACATCAATGACCGTATCCGGTTCAGCTGCTGGCGTGGTTTCTTCGTAAGCAAAACATTCGGCCACTTCCTGAACATGGTCGGCATAAGCAATGGCATAACCACGGAACAGATGGTGACGGTCATTGCAAAAATTGCTGACAAGCAATTCGGTCCGATGGTCATTGAGGAAGCGAAGACCTTGTGTCACAGAAATCCCGAGAGTGAGGAAGAGGGAGCCATCGATCAGGCTGGCCAACCCGAAGTCCCTTATGTGGCTCTTCGGAGGCAACTCCAGCAATGATTCTGGCGCGTGGTGGCAGTGTGACGTTATTATAGGTGTTCACAGTTCGGATCGGGAACCATTTTGCTAAGGCTCTTCTGGGCCTATTTGGACGGAACACGCCACCAAGCGATTCGGGAAGTCTTTAGTGGTACGGTGCACTCGAAGAAAGTGAATGAAAAAATTATTAATCTGAGCATATTACACAAAAATATCCGACTCATTACACACTCGCATTATCATTGTAATGTCCCCTTCATACGAGGGAAGAAACTTTTCACAATAAGCGTCAAAAAAAGATGTGCAATTATCATCTTTGCCTTGAGCTAGAAAAGAAAAAGTACAACTGAAATTGTTTGATAATGATAGCGGCATTTTCTGTGAAAGAGCCAACACGTTCCTCAACACTCAACCACGAGTTTTAAAAAGTGATTTCCTTGCGGACTAATTATGCACTCCAGGTATCTCAAGTTCGAACTTCTGGTCTCGTTCACTCCTACCTAAACAACATCAATGCTATCATACGTCTTGAGCAAAATGCATTGAAATGTATGTTCCTCAAAAGCACTTTTTCTTTATTGCGAACACTTCGTGCAATCATTTATAGACACTGTTTTTGATCATCTCAACTTTCTGAAATGCTTCGTTAAATACGCGGCATATACCAGTCTTGCGTAGCATGTAGCGTATCGCACTTCATCGTTAATTTATTATTGCATATTATATTTTATATCCTTGATTGATTTTTGCTGTATATTTTACATAAATAATTTAATTTCGCTTTGGAAACTGTTTTTTTTTATTTGCATGTAGGCTTCTTCGTTCAGTTTATCAACCATTAGTTGCTATAAATTTCTTCTTTTCTGTATAATTGTTTACTGTACAAACTCTATATTTTGTCCTAATAATACTAGAAGTAATATTATCATCATTGCTAACTTATTTAGATTTATGACTGCTATGTACGAGACGACGACAAATAATTTCTAACCGACGTCGTTCTAAACCTCACCTTGCTTACTGGCCCGTTCTGAATGTTATCAAATACATCACAACCTGAGCCATGTGCCCATCCTTTGTACAGCGGACATTGAACACTTAAAATTTTCATCAATTGTTTGTTCATGCGCTTCAAGGCAGTGTGCGGCTTCCATGATGCCATCGAGCTGCAGGATCCCTCGTCTCAACCTTTATTAATGCCGTTCTTGTTGCACGCCGTCGAAACTTTGTGCGTCATGCGGGGAGTTGAATCCTTAGAGTATTAGATCCTTTCCTGCCAGCGGTTTGAGCGACAGAGAATTAAGTATGTTGATTTTGAAATTCCGCTAGCTGAATTAGGGATGCTATTTAATATTCCAGTCCTCAACTAATTCGGTGCAACCTACAAAGGGCATGCATTTAAGCTCGCCTGTGAGCTTCTTCACACGTTGGTTTTTGAGACAGGGAGGTTTTTCTGTAACACTTCCTTTCCTCTGCTTCTCCCAGAAAATTTATTTAATATTATTACTTTTTAAATTATATATTTTACCCCTAACTTATTTGATTCCTCAATTTTATCCATATCGCCTAAAATCATCTACAAATTCGTTGTTCGCTTTCCCAGAATTCTCAATTTTTTTTAACCGTTTCAGAGAAGTCAGGATTAATCTTGCTCCTGCTTAGACTTGCGCCAAACTCTGGCCAACCCCTAACTCTGGCCAACCCCAGAATTCTCAATTTTTTTTTTTGAACCGTTTCAGAGAAGTCAGGATAAATCTTGCTCCTGCTTAGACTTGCGCCAAACTCTGGCCAACCCCTAAGAGCGACAACAGAGAATTCCAAGAGAGCCCCGAGAGAAGGACGAATGAGAGAGCAAGGCCGAAGAAAACGATCAACCGAGGTTATTAGTTGGCGCGTTGTTTGGGCTAAGCTGACGTTACAGTTACGATCTCAGAGATCAAGGCCACAAAGCGCAGACGTAGAACCCCGGGCGGCCCGTTCCTGCGGACGAGACTGCGTGAGCGGCGTGAAAGATCGCTCTTGACAGATGAGGATTCGACGAAGGCACATGGACACGATGCATGAACCTCGGTGAGGTTGGAGTAGGCCTTTCGGACTGCCTCCGCGTAAGTGAATATGCGGAACCTTGAGCGAGAGACTTATGTCTACATTCTGAGAGTCGAGATTCAGCGATTTGCGAGAGGCCTGCAATTGTGTGCAACAGGATGTTTATGTGTTTTATGTTAACTATAAGTGTCTTACATCCTCCTGTGTTTTTAGACATAAATTTTCTTGCTTATGTTAACACCTGTAGTTCTACTCTCACCTCAGTCAGTGAGGACCAGCTCATCAGCTTGAGGACTACGATATGTCTCGCGTTAGCAACGTGTGTTGCACCTATTTCAAATTTTTACCTCGCCTCCCTCGTCTTTTCCGGAAATAAATAAAATATTAAAAATATCCCGAATTTCCGCGTGTTTCGCTTGGACAGAGGATCGCTGCGCTTGTTCTTATTTCTTCCTCTTCTGTTCTGTCCCTTTCGTTATGGTCTGCCTTTATTCCCCATTTAGGTTATGAGAGCAAATATTTTTCTTTGAGGCTTTATTTTTCTACCAACTTTTGTGTTTTCCAGTACTACACGTTATTTTCAAGAGTCAGGCTTCTCAGAGAAACCGGCGTCGTGTCGTCGGTTATAAGCGTGAAATCCTTTAAAATTCATCACAGAAGCAATGTAGATAGCAGGTTGGCCACTGGCACCAATTTCTGAGCAAACTGCCCACTGTGACAGGCTTTATATAAATTAATGGTTTTTCATGAGAAGTTGTTAGGGAAGGGCAAGCTGGGTCTCACAACCCCACCATTGGGTGCACCTGCGGGAGCTGAGCTTTGGGTCCATGGTTCGAATCTCGGTTTATTCTATTCAAGCTAAAACTAGGCTAGACAGCCTCATCAGTAAACAGCCAAAAAGTACTTCTAGGCGTGGGTCGCGGTCGATCTCCTTGGTGTGGCAATAGGGCGTCACCTTCAAGATGTAACTCTCAATTAAAGAACGACTCTCACTCACCAGTGGCCGTTAAGCAATTCACCAAGCAGCGGTAAGGTCTACCATGAAATGTAAAGGTATATGAATTGCGGGTTCCCGAGAGTCCACAATGAGATAAATATCCTGGCAACATTCAACGTAGCTCCGCATTTAAGCAACTTCAGCTCAGCTGCGATCTTTTAGGAGATATCTGTGGTGATCGTTGTACAGCTCATCGAGAGTAGATCAAGTCCCTAGGCATCAATATCAAAAAGGCTTTTCATGCATTCCACATCGGAGCTTACAACGCAGGAAAATAACTATTGTAGGAATGTGAACCTGTGAGGACTTAGTTCAAAGGATTATAATTTGCGAATAAGCGTTTTCTTCAGAATAAAGGTGACTAACCCCCTTCTATGCATCTTCCTAACCTCATCCGCTCATCGATTCTCTTCCTTAGCCTACTTCTCTTACCTTGTATTGGCACCCACTTGAGTATGCATAATCACTGTGCTTACCTGCCCTGACATTCCGCTCCCGTTCAGCTACATTTCTGTTTATTCATTTATGCTTGAAAATAATTTCGGTCGTTTTTACGATTCACCGCCCAGCTGTGTTTAAGTCCTTTTCCAGGCCGTGGCTAACTCTCTTGCCCGATTTTGTCTGCAACGTGCTCGTTGTTCTTCGGTGCGTCGCTTTAAGTACGGAACATTACTCAAGAGATACCTCTTATGCGTGCGCCGCTGTTATAGCGCCGCCACTATTATCAACCTTCATTGTGAACAAGGCGAGAATATTGAGGCAATTTGCAATTTTATTCGCGTTTTGGTTGGGATGGTATTATTTTTGCACCCTTTACGCGCCTGTACCTGGCTTCGGTTATTCAGTATCGGGAGTTGTCAAATGTCCTCAAGAGTTTATCTCGAGCATTACAAGCAGCAAAAAATGGTAGCTGGTATGCACCAGACCGAGATTGTTTGTAGAGGCAGCAATTCATGATCTTTATGGCTGTAGCAGAGAATCCTTACAAATCTACGCGGCGCTTCCCGCTCACGGTCACTGCAGCAAGCAAAAAGTGGCGAAAGTTGCAACATGAAGCTTGAAATTTGTGGTTTTCTTTTTCACTGGACTTAAAATAAAGAAGTTTCAGTAAGCTATGGCCCGATAGCCTTATCGTCCTCATAACCATCCGACAGTTCACACGTGACAATTACATCACGTATTTCCAAATGTACTTACGTCGCTCACTTCAATGAATAAATGCATTTCATCACACGAATGTCGGCCTGCCTGCGGTGTATTCGGTGTATTTAAACTGTCTGAACAGAAGGAAATGACCGCTTTCGCAGTTTCCGTGCTTCTGGCACCCGTATCTTTGGAGATCGAGATTCCACGATCCGCGTTGTTGGTAATTACGCAAACTGAAACAAAACGTGCAAACCAGAAACTTTTCCTGGATATGAGGTTGTAGCACGGCTGACAAACAGCGGCACCTCTCATCGCCTACGAAAGAGCGGTCACGCGAACACCGACAACTAGTTTTCTTCTGTCTTGCCTCTATGGCCCCTCGTATCACCACGCGGACCACCGCTTTCGTTCTGAGGGTATGACTCTTCTTTCATATTTATCGAAATTCACATGTCCAACTTTAGTGTTATCTCAGCGGAAAACGCGAAAAGTGCAAAAAACAGGCTCGGGTACACTTTACGAATTAAACCGATTAAAAAAATAAACTGCAGGCTACCCTTAAGCTCCTCTTTAACGGTGTAACGGTTACGCTAAAGAGTTAGTGTCCATATATGCGACATTGGTCATTCTCTACTTTGCATCCATAGACCTCTTGGACTCCTAAAACCCTTACTGCTGCTATAGTGCGGCCTTTAAGCGATACGCCACTGTCCCGACAGGCTTATGTTTAAAACACAGCCAATGATGGGGCTTCTGAGACTCAATTTGCTCTCCCCAGCTGCTACCTGCTACGGTAGGCAGCTTGCTCTTAATCCGGTGGGCAGCACGCCACTTGCCATGGCGGGGCAGGTTGCGAAGACGGCACAAGTTCACGCTACATGCAACCTTATTTTCGCTCAGGGCGCCGGTTACGACGATGACACCGGATTTTCTGCAGAACGAAGGCCTTAATGCTATCGCGTTAAAAACTCTGCTGTTGTAGACAGTGTAGGTGAAAGGTTCAGTTAACGTTGTCGTGTCCTAACCAACGCACACCAGCATGCCAAGAATCTTTATATGTGCACCTGGGTATGCCTTCTATGTTGGATGAACGGCGTATGTGCTGTAATACTATCCAAGAAGATGATTGAACGTTCACCCTCTCGCCATCCGGAAGTTTGCCGATAGGGGCGGTAAACGTCATGTATGGCTCGGCGTAGACGCTGCTGAGAATTTTCATTCTATCGCCACATAGTCGAGATAGACTCGGGAGCGGCAAAAAAAAACAACAACCGTGAATGCTATTTCAGATAAAATTTTCAAGTATCTACCATTGTTTCCTTAACCGAAGACGAAGTTTTAGGCATCACGCTTGACGATTTATACATGAGGAATAATGATGCATTAGATTGCAGGAATATTATGTACTATCCATAAAGTAATTTCATTTGTAGAGAATGTTTTCATGTAACATGGCATCTTCGCTTTAAGCGCATAAACAGTTATGTTTCTCTTTCATTTTAAGATTTTTATAGTGTTACCTCATGCATAACACGTCATACTTTACGACATGACAGTGCCTTTCCGTTGCAAAAAAATACTTCGGAATGAGCGCAGTTCAGTCGCTCTCTTTCCTCTCACTTTATACCTTTGTGCACTGCTAACCACGCAGTCAACAAATGCAGTTTGACGTACCTATTGCGTGCGGGTGCACCTCGACGTAGTTTTCTCTTCCGCATCCGTAGCTATTGCAGCCTCGAACTCTAACCTCTAATCTCTTTTCCTCTTCGTGCTGGCTGGGGGTCAGTTTTAGGTAACCACTTGTGAAGGTCCCATTCCCGTCGTTCTCTATGATGACTTCACAATCCTCCAGTTCGGTGCAGGTTATCCACTGGCCATACTCGCTCATTCTGTACTGCGGCCAAAGATGGAAAGGAAGCCATTACTGCTTACACCAAAAATAGAGGCATGCAGCACATGGCTCAGTGCACTGAGGAAGGGAACAGCGAGGTCGCCAAGAGAGTATTTCGCATTTCTATACTCGTAGGACGATATTTTCCGTGTGCCGATTTTATACAGCAGCTATCTAATCACCGGCCAGTGATGTGATGCGATAATATGGGTACATCAATTTCGAAAAACATCAATATAGTACTCGGAAAACTTGCACTGATTATGCGGAAACAGCAAATTATTCAAATAAAGTTTACTTCTACTTAGCTTACTCAGTAGCCTCGCACCCAAGAATGAATGGAAGTGTCGCAATCCTCTCAAAGTGAGGAGAGAGAATACAGAATTAAAAAAATTCTTAATACCAAACCTGGCCATGATTGCATGCAATCCTCATCCTTCATTCACTCTCATTACTAAATAAACTTTGGGTAAAGCGTAGGCCCGTGTACTGTGCAATGTCAGTGCGCGTTAAAGAGCCCCGGTGGTAGGAATTTCCGAAACCCTTTACTACTCAGTGCCTCATAGCCTCAGTCGCTTTGAGACGATAAACCCCATAAACGAAACCACATTCGAACCCCGGAGCGGGCACTTTAATTAGAAGCTACGTCTTTCAGTATGAAAGCACTAGTTCACGAGTTATGACCTGTTCACCGAGTTTGTGGGAAGCTTGACCTTGAAGGTAAAGTAGGCAAAACCTAGGATAGCAACAGCCCATGCATAAATAAAATAAATTTTGCCACGACGGGATTTCGAACCCGCGGCGAAGCGAACAGATGGGCCTCTCTGGCCAATGCATAAGTGCACTATGCTAACGCCGCAGCTGCTCACGCCTTGTGTTAACGTTACTGTTTTTTTTTATTCGAAAAGTTTGTCATGAGGCATAGGTTGAAAAAGGGGAAGGAAAGCGGGAGATATAAAGTTAAAAGAAAGAGTGAAGATCCATTTTGCTGAGGTAGTATCAGTGGCTGCCGATGAAATGATTGTTCATATTGCACTTCACATAGTCACGTTCGTGGTTCGAGCGTAGGCCCACCTCCCAGAGGAGCCGTTTTCTAATAATAGTCGTCGCCGGGCACGTCCGCAACAAGTGCCGCACATCACAAATGTCCGGTGAAGCTCCACAGTGAGGGCATCGGTCAGTTGCTGGCAGATCTTTTACACGCCACAGATGACGGACAGATGGTGTCAGAGCTGCCCCAGCCCGAATCCGGCGCACGGATACCTCCTCCTGCCGAGTAAGACTACGGGGGAGAGGGCGCGAACACGAAGGAATTAGACCGCGTGTTCGCTGGCTCAGAACTTCGGAGTCGGAAAACACGCGACAGGAACGAATGTAGGGGCGGAGGGGAAGGTAGTGGGCCATCTGATGTGTGAAAGAGAGTCATGGCATCCGTTTGAATGTTACGTGGATGTTGAGCATGGCCGCGAACCCAGTGTACGCGCACAGGACATGCGTACTTTGAGCAGAGCACATGAATTGATTGTTTAATCTGGAATGCGCGCCTAACAGTCTTAAGCTGTTTAGGGGCGGCGAACGAGTAAGTGTAAATATGAACTGTATTTAATGTGGGAACGAGCGGAAGCGAAGCAATGACATTACAAATGGCTCGAAGTTCCAATGCCAGGGGAGTGCACGTATCCGCGGTATACTTCGTGCGATAGTTGAGATGCGGATGGGAGGGACTGTGCATAGCAGCTACTCCACTCCCTGCAGTATGTGATGCATCCGTGTACGATATGCACCCTTCAGGCAGATATGCGACTGATACCGACGATGAAACAGTAGGCCGAATGTCTGTGAGCTGGCAGTATGACCAGAGTCAGTTTCTTAAAACGATTAAGTTGGAGAGATGTTTTCGAGCTCTGTTTGCCACCCATTGGCCGACGAGTTCACTGAATGTATCAAGTTGGGCGAACTTCTGTAGCACAGGTATGGGCGTTAAACAAGGCAGATACATTATGGCGCGCATAGCCTCGCGATTGATAGCTTCAAGCGAGTCCCACTGTCTGCGGGTGAGACGTTGAAATTGTGCCTGATATATAACCCGTGGCTGAAAGATAGAGCGCACAAGCTGGCGGTCCCTATGAGCGTGCTCGCCACCAGAGCGTTTAGCAATGCAACGAATCAGTCCTAGATTAGCGTGAGCCGATTTACGGGTGGCTGTCAGCCACGGGGTGCCCATCCCAGATGTATGAAGGAGAAGGCCAAGAATACAAAGTTTCTACCTGACGAATCAGAGAATTATGTACCGTAAAATTTAAAGGGGGAGCTTTCTGTAAGCCGGCTTTATTTACAATGCGAATGAAACCTGATTTAGCAGGGAAGAGTTAGACACAGAAGTGGGAGGCGAGAAGTCAATATATCCAGTGCATGCTGGAGGACCGACTGATGGATAGACACATCTGGATGACAGCACCACAAGGTTATATCATCGGCATACGCAAGCACATGGATCGAAGGGATGGTCTCTAGAGCTCAAACAAGAGGAATAAAAGTCACGTTAAAAATGTAGGAATGAGAACGGAGCCCTGGGGCACTCCTCTATTGGAAGTGAAGTTCCCAATAATCTTTCCGTGGACACGCACAATGAAGGTTCGATTTGCTAAAAAGGCTTGAATGGAGAGCAGAAACTGATGAGGCAGACCGAGAGTTTGAAGGGAGGCAAGAATGGCAGAGTGAAGCATGCTATCAACGCCTTTGTTATGTCTGTAGCGATCACGGTTCGAACAAGGCGACTCTGAGGAGATCGTTGAAGCACGTCAGTAGTCAAAGTAGCAACACCGTCTTCCGTTTTAATTTGTGGGCGGAATCCGATTTGGGAGTCTCGGTAGCAATCATCGGATTTCAGCCACGACGATAAGTGTGCGGCGAGTATGTTTTCATAATGCTTGCAGATGGTAGGCGTGAGGGAAATTGGACGAAGTGTCAAGAGAGGTACTGGAGGCTGACCTAACTTGGGCATTGTACCACAATTGAGTGCTTCCACTCTCCCGGCATGACGCCAGAATTTCACACTTCGTTTAAAGTATCAAGTAGGGTTCGCAAAGCCGTCCTTTCCAAGTAACGGAATAAGGTGTTAGGTATGTCGTCGTGGCCAGGTGTAGTGGTAGTTTTTAGGCGTTAAATGAGAGCCAGCAGCTCTGCCATGGTTAGGCCAAGTAATCCCATTGGATGGCTCTGTAACCGATAAGTCAGGAGGAGACGTAGAGGTGCATTAATGGCAGTAATGGTGTGGAAAGCTGACGGGCCGCTTGTTGTGCAAGTGTATCCTCATCCACATTCAAAGCGAGGTGAATGCTCTCTGTGTAACCTGTTACCTGAGAAGGGTGGTGGTGGTGAAAAGCCTTTATAGAATGAAAGAGGTGAGGCTCTTTAAAGAACCCCGCAATAGGTGGAGTCCTTATTCCGGGACCCCATTGCTCGAAGCCGCCAGCTTAGCCCTCTTGACCAAAGCCTTTTGGGCCTGAAGGTCCGAACAGCCAAGCAGGGCTGCCTTCCATTCCTCTCTGGTAGGGTTGGGGTGGAGGAGAGAGCTGAGTTTCGCTCGCAAGCCCCAAAAATGTGGTAGTTGTCAGCCACTTCCCCACAGTGTTTGCACCTGCCAGTGAACGCGGGATCGAAGTGTTTTAGTACTGCCGGGCGCAGCATTGTGTTCGTGAATAATCGGAGTAGAACGCGTTCGTTTGCTTTCCCCAACCCCTTGCAGGGGCCGGGTAGAGGCGATGCCTATCTTTATAATAGGATGTGATAGCTTTGAAGGAGAGTAAGCAGCTACCTTCAGGTTCCAGGTGCTCAGGAGCCAATGGGAACGCCCGGTGAATGAGTGCTCGGGCCGCCGCGTCTGAAGCTTCGTTTCCTGCTAGGCCCTGATGGCCCGGAGTCCGATCCAGGCAGCGGGGAGTAGGATCGGCATCCAGGCTGCAGCTCGTTAGTATTCGTTCAGCTAGTGGAGTTATCGAGGCAGCCTCATAATTGCGACCTGCCGAACGCGAGTCTGTTATCATGTGTTTGGAATTTGAATCAGAAGAAGCTAGGGCGATGGCAACCTCTTCAGCTTGTGCTGTGCCTGGGGCTCGAAAGGAGAGCCCATCCACTTGTATTTCTTTATGTATGACCGCGGCCGTGTACCACCCCCCATGCGTCGGCCCAGCTACATCTACGTAAAAGACACCATGTTTGTTGCCATCGTGGTGCGCTAAAGCTTTCGCCCTAGCCTGACGATGACCACTATGATCATCCTTGTCCATCTTAAAGGGGAGGGGTCGAACTCTGCCGACGCGTCTCCAGACTTCGGGCACTGGGACACGCTGCTGAATGTGAAAATCATGTTGGATGTGAAGGCGGGCTAGCATACTCACAACCTGAGAATGGCGGTCCATGGCGTGAAACACACTCCAAAGATGTCGATTGCCCCGCGTAGAGCACAGGCGGGCACACCATGCAGCCCAGCGTTGCGTGCCTAGCCACTTTGCATAGCGCCGCGCACGTGCGGTAGCGCGGTGAAGAGTGGGAAGTGCCGCTTGGTTATCGGGGGGACGAGTAGCGTAAAGATCCACCTGGCGACGAAGAGCCCACAGATTCAGGAGGTGTATGTCCGGGTTTGGGTCGTCTTCATTTACAGTTGTGGTAATAGTCTGAGTCGCGAGAACAGCCGACAGAGTAGACAGTGCTGAGGACGGGTTGAATGTAGATAAACGATTGTCTGCGCATACAGAGTTCCATGATGTTATGCGTACGCTGTGGCGTATTTGCCGTAGACGCGTAGGAGTGAGGGAGACAAAAGTAGGGCTGTGAACACTATCCCAAGTATCTGAATCAAGAGCCCAACGAGGGTTACCGGGGCCTAACCACCAAGTCAAATCAGAAGAATACGGGCCACCTCGTGGGCGGGTAGAGGCATTCGGGTGGTTTAAAACATGAAAGGAATGATATGAAAAAGTGCTTTGGATGTGTGCGCTCCTTGAGTAATCCGATGGGTAACCCCACGAAGTGTGCGCGCGTTGAAGTCTCCCCCAACTAGTTTAGGAATACCCGAATTGGTAGAACGCAGAAAACGAACTCATCCAAGATTGGGAGATGCTGAGTCAAGACGGCTATAAAAAGAAGCTAGAATAAGGGTTGTGCGTGCAGGTTTAACAAGAAGGGCGACAACCCCTCGACAAGTGTTGCACCACCGTGAAACGTCGAGTGGCATATGCGGGACTGTGCTGTGAATATAAATTGCAGAGTTACCTGGGTTGAGGGAGGATGTGATGCAACGGTGATCAGGCATAGAGGGTGAGTGGTATGCGCGAAATCCTGAAAGGCGTGGAAGTGAATTATACTCTCGGAGTAGAAACGCCCATGCCTTCAGCTTTCCGTCGCGAAGGCGGATGTGCACTTATGAGGCCTTATTAGCGAAGTCTCGACAGTTCCATTGCCCCACCATAGAATATGCGCTATCCATGACGAGGCCGAACAGCTTCTTCGATGAGGGATGTCACCTGCTTCATAAGCGCTAATATCTTATACACTGCCGGGGTAGTCACGGCTAGCCGGTGGTTGGCACCTAATTGTGGAGCACCGCTTACTAGAGGTGATTACTATTAGACTGAAGTTAAGCTTTAATGGAGATTAAGTTGATTTAATCTGTTCGCGCCGCAGATGGATGCAGTTCAAAACGCCTATGTTCAATGCACAGCGCGATACTGTTTTGCATTTTAACACTATTCCCCATAATTTGAAAGGTTATTGTCGTTAGCGTTTCAAAAGATGGGGCCTCGTGTTAAAATGCAAAATAGTCTCGCGCTGTGCATTGCACATAGACGTCTTGATCTACATCCATCTGCAGCGTGTACAGATCAGGTCAACTTAACCTCGATTGAAGCTTAACAATTAATGCTTAATGTTTATCGCCGTCAGACGTGTCGAAAACCCACCAAAGCACAATCAGAAGCCAACCAGGCTGAACACATGCTTCCGCACATATACTGTGTATAGCTGCGTTAAAATTATACCACTCTTTTCTAGCCAACTCTAACAAGTGGAGAAAGCGAAAATGACCTACTCCTCTGGTGCACTGCTTCAGGCTTCTTTCTTTTTATTATTCTCCTCACTCTTTTCATAATTTTATCTGCTGTATAGAGATTGCCGCGTTTTTCTATTTTGCCTTCCACTGTATTTTTTCCCCGTTCATAATTATTTAGATCAAGAACACTTATCACACTAACTTCTTCAAGGTATCGTTTCCTGTTTGAAACATGAATCCTCTGTCGCCAGCTTTCATGTTTTTCTTCCCCGCGTATACGTAACTGCAGGTTCACGGCGACAGTTCTGGGGCCTACCTGTCAAGTAGTCGAACCGAAAGATTTTTTGTTCGGTTGGGATTCACGCTCTTGGCGTTCAGTTCCGGATTCGGCCCCGGAGCGACATTTTTTTCTTGGAACCCTTTCAAAAAGTAACAAATAAATTTGTGACTAAGAATGAACTTTTTAATTAAATCTGTGGATGCTAGTTCTATTTCTCTTTGACGCCTGTATGCACACTAAAAAAGACAAGAAAATTATTTTTACACGAGATGTTTTGAATTCGCCCACTTGGGTGCACTGTAAGCAGCAAAATGTACATCCTTGGTCAAAAGTCTTAAGGCCACAGCGTTCAACTGCAGCGAAATGAATGTTCCTAGAAAGCTCCGTGTAGCGGATCATTCAAAACACAAGTGAAGCAGGAAGCTTCTCTACCGCAAGCAGAAACCTCCTGCTAAAATTTCAAGCTCATTCGGCCTTCATTAGTGCCGTAATATCTATTTTGTGTGGCTGAAACGAAAAACCTTTGGTCTTAAGACTTTTGAGCAAGACTACATATATTAACAGCTAGGGCAGCACATTCACGTAAAGTTTATTTTGAATCTCAATTCTATTCATGTATTTCAAAGATTAGCAGCATTTTCTTTATTTTTTTTTTCAGTTTAGTACATGGAATAGCGGCTTTCGAAAATAGTTTTTCAAGAATAAACCATTTGTCACGGTACTAAAAACAGCACGATCATTGTCAGAGATGTTCCTTTTCTTCAAAAAGCTACGAAGAGATATTTTTCTTAGCGCAAGGCCAGGTGTGGGCAATGTGGAGTAGTTTTGAGGGCCTTAATCTCGGTTGGTTTTGTGTGTGCATCGCCAGAAATAGGGTTAACCAGAAAAAATGCCAATTAAGGGTATCAAAACAATCTGGAATATACCTACAATCTGTCGATAACCTAGCTTTCATGATTTCAAAAGAAAACTTGCGAAACCTAGGAGGAATAAAAGCAAAACCGCTATTTATAATAAGAGAATCATTACACATTGCACCACTCAAGCGCTGCCATGCGGCGACAAAGGAAAGCTAATAGAGCTCAGCAACTTCAAGGTTGAAAGTAAGAACTACGAAGTTTCTGTGTAAGGTGTGCAGCCTTTATTTGTGGCCCTGTAGCTGCGTTTGAATGGACGCTATGAAATTACTCTCTCATTAGTAATTTACACAATCTTGGAGATTTGACCGTAGCCATTTTCATATCTGTAGGGGTATCAAACTGGTGTCGTACACCATCGATTCGGCGTTGATGCCGAATTTGCGCCGTACATTTCCGCCAACTTTGGTGTCCGAGAATCTGTACAACTGCATAGTGATCTGTGTTTCTGTGAGGTCATCTACTGTGTTCGCAATTCCTAGGGCAAGGAATTCGTCGGTGAAGGTGTTTCTGGGTAGACCGAGGGTTGTCTTGTACGCCTGGCTGATTAGGCAGTCAGGATAAGCCTTCTCATTTTTTTTATGTATAGGTATGATAGGCTACGTATATGTGAGTCTGTTGAGGACAGATTCCTGATTGAGGCGGCATAAAATTGCGCTCCTTCATACCTCGCCTTTTGTTACGATCATTTGATGAGTCGGGTGGTTTGGTTTACTGTGATTGTCAATTTGCTGACAACGTGAGAACATCCCTTCTAGCAGCAACAAAATAAAAGATGGTAGCGCGTATGCAAACTGAGAAAACTTCGTGTATGCAGTGGGACGTTAGACCACTCGGCCACGAAGCCATGTATCCGTTTGTGTGGCTGCATTGACTTAGGGCCATGCAGCGTGAAACAACTAACGTGTTGAGAAAGTGTCAATTTTGAAACATTTCTCTCTTTGTTTCGGTGAAAAGGGTATTTAGTAACGGAAAGCCCATCCGTCTTCTATTTTAACCCGCAGTAAAAAAAGTGTTTCGGCTTGCGCCTTTCTCGACTTCCTCATTTTTGTGACCCCAAGGGCCTATTTTGAGCGTTTTCATAGGCACTCTCTCCTTAAAGTTAGAATGGTTTTAGAGCAGACATCAGGCAAAGCACCTAGAGGCCGTTGCGTTTGATGCGTACGGGAGATCACCTGAAATATAAATCCCACGTAAAACTACTCTGTTATCTGTGCAGTTATTATATCAAAATGCGCTGTTTCTCCTTGTAAAGCAGCATTGGCTGCAAGTCTTTTCGTCACTCGCTAGCACCTTTGTCAAATGCATGACGAAGTTGTTCAAATTCTTAGATAGCTTTCAAGTCGAACGAATATAGCACTTCAAACAGGCGATGTTAGAGACAACTTAGGCTTAGCCGTAGCCGCAGCCGCAGCCGAGCCCGGGACGGTTCATGGACACCGCCACCCAAGGGGCAGCAGCAGCAGGCAGAGAAACAGCAACAGAAGAAAAGCGGCGGCACGAAGGTGAGCTGGGGAGCCGGCCCTCCCATTACAATTCACCCAGATACTCCGCACTCAAACCCAAATGACCACACAAACAATGATAAACAAATTATAAACGAGTTAAGAAAGGAAAATCAACCGCTGAGGAAACAGCTAAATGACATAATCAAGGAACTACAAGAGATCAGGCGACAGGGTCTAACACCGGCAACACCATACTCAGCACCCATAAGGGTGGCCACACCGCCGCCTAAGTCCCCTAGCCCCGAGCCACAGGCACCGGAAGGGATTAGCGAAATCAAGAACATGCTACTAAATCTGCAGTCACAATTTCAGAACATACAGAAGGAAATGCAAACCACAGAACAAAAAGTAGCCCTACAAGAACAGGGATTCCGCAATTACATAAAGAACCAGAACGTACAAAAGATCCATGACTCTAGAGATAGACTAAACAACGAGCGCCGCTTCGGCGGGAACGCAGAAACCCCAGGAATAGCTAACGCTAATATTCACAATAATACCAACGCCCCAATATGGCCGGAGGCAACAAATTAGAAATTTGGCAATGGAACTGCAGGGGCTACAGGCTTATAAACAGGGGCTCCTGCAACAATTCATCAATCACAAAGGTACGATGCCAGACCTAATACTATTACAAGAAACCTTCACCACTCCGACACTTAGGGGCTACACGTGTTTGGAGAGAGGCAAGGTCGCAACCCTCATAAGCAACAAGATAGTCACCATAGCACACGACGAGATTAAGGACACAAACATCGAACACACAATAACGGAGATCATTTCGAGGAAGAAGAGGAAAGCGAAAAGCACTTTCGTAATTAACGTATATAGTTCACCAAAACAGAGGAACGGAGAGTTTATAAAGCTCTTCGCCGAAGCTAAAAAACTAGCGGGACAAAACACGCTAGTCGTTGCAGGAGACTTCAATGCCAAGAGTCCACAGTGGGGTTACGCGAAAGACGACAAAAAGGGTAGAGAGATTAGCACTGCGGCAGAAAACGTAGGATGCGAGCTCCTAACCGATGAAGCTCAACCAACCAGAATAGGAAACAGCGTCAGTGTAGACACCTGCCCTGACCTAACCTTCGTAAAGAATGCCAGAAACGTGGAATGGGAAAATACGCTCGAGAATCTTGGGAGCGGTCACTACATTCTACGCCTGCAACTGGAGGCAGAACACACGAAAAGGAAGATCGGCACAGCCAAGCTAACGGACTGGGACGCTTTTCGAGATCACTGCAGAGGGATGAGCGGCGACATAATCTCCCCGGAGGAATGGAGCCACCAGCTAAAGCAGATCCAAGAGATGTACACCCGAGAAGTGGACAGGACCGAGGAAGCACCGGAGGTAGATAGGCGGCTGCTTAGGCTCTGGGAAGCAAGGCGCGGTCTCACCAAACGATGGAAAAAACAGAAACTAAATAAGAAACTCAAGAGGAAGATTGCGGAGATCAGTAAGAAGGCGGAAGAGTACGCTACGCAACTGGCTAGACAGGGGTGGCAACAATTCACAGACTCGCTGAAGGGCACCCTCAGTACAGCCAGAACGTGGCAAATACTCAGAAGCCTGATGGATCCCAGCAAGAGCAAACGGGAAAGCAGCAATTCTATCCAAAGATTAATACACCAGTATCAAGGAACGGACGAGCAGATGCTCGAAGAGGTTCGCAAGAAATGCTACGGAACGGGAGAACCGGAGGGATACCACGGTGAATACCGAGGCGAAGAAAACCCGAACATGGATCGACCCATCTCTAGGGAAGAGGTCATTGAGGCAATTAGATCAGCCACCAAGAACACAGCAGCGGGAGCAGATCGAGTACGGAACTCCCTCATTAGAAACCTCAGCGACGAAGCGATAGACCAGCTAGTCCGCTACTTAAACAAATTATGGCAAGAAGGGAGAGTCCCGGCGGCATGGAACCACGCCGTCGTAGTGATGATCCCCAAACCCGGCAAGAAAATCCAAATCGATAATCTGAGGCCGATCTCTCTCACATCGTGCCTGGGCAAACTCTACGAGAAGATAGTCACCAAACGCATCCAACAACACCTGGAGAGCGAAAAGTACTACCCAAACTCAATGTTCGGGTTCAGAGCCAACCTCTCAACGCAAGATGTCCTGCTACAGCTCGACAAGGAGGTCTTAGAAACTATGCCAAGAAAGGGCGAAAACGTGGTCATGGCGCTCGATTTCAAAGGAGCCTTCGACAACGTAAGCCACGAGGCCATCATGGAAGGTCTCATCAACGCGAACTGCGGGAAGAGAACACATGATTACGTGAAGGACTTCCTTTCAAACAGAACGGCAACAGTAGGCCTAGGAGACCTAAGGAGCGATATCTTTGCAACGCCTAGCAGAGGTACGCCCCAAGGCTCCGTAATCTCGCCCGTATTATTCAACGTGGCGATGATTGGCCTAGCAAGAAAACTCGAGCAAATCCAGGGAGTCCCACACGCGATGTACGCGGACGACATCACGGTCTGGGCTACCGGAGGGACCTTAGAAGAAAAGCAAGCCGCACTGCAAGAAACGGCGAGATGCGTAGAAGACTACCTGACAGCTAGAGGCCTCAACTGTTCTACCGAAAAGTCTGAACTCCTGAGAGTGGGCCGACACCAGACTAAGGCGAAACTGGAAGTCACTCTCGAAGGACAACTCATACCGGAATGAAAAATGATCCGCATCCTCGGCATGTGGCTGCAGGGTAGTAGGAAATGTGACCACACGATATCCCTACTCAAGAAATCAACAGAAAGTGTCAGCAGAATGATAAGCAGAGTCTCTCAAAGAAGACATGGGATGAAAGAAGAAGACATCCTAAGATTGGTCAACAGCCTCATAGTAAGCAGAGTTACGTACTCGCTTCCCTTCCACGTAAGGACCAAAACGTCTAATGAAGAAATCGAAACCATTCTAAGGAAAGCATACAAGACAGCATTACACCTGTCAAGAAACACACCCAACGAAAAGCTCATGCAGCTTGGCGTCGACAACACCTTCCTAGAAATGGTGGAAGCGCAACGAAAATCGCAAATTAAAAGACTAGGAGGGACCTACACTGGAAGAGCACTGCTCGACAGAATAGGCTGTGAATACATCGACACAAAGCGGTACGAAGACATGCCTACCGAAATAAGGAAAACATTTTATGTCAGACCCATTCCAAAGAACATGGACCCCAGGCTCCACGAAGGCAGAAGGAAGGCCAGGGCAGAACACATTGAAAGAACACTAGCGGGGAAGGATAACACCTTTTACACGGACGCAAGCGCTATGGAAGTAGCGAGCGGCAGAAGCAAATACATAGGTACGGCAGTGGTAGTAAACAAAGATGGGGAACTAACCTCCGGGGCATCCACGGAAATCTGGAGTATAACGGACGCCGAGGAGTTAGCCGTAGCGCTGGCGGCAGCAAAAGGATATAGGGAGAACAAATCATTGAATATTCTCACGGACTCAAAAGAGACCTGTCGAAATTATACGAAGGGCAGAATTAGCAAAGCTGCTCTTAAGGTGCTCAGAGAGTGCAACCTCTCAGAGAGCATAACAGTCCAACATAATTTAATCTGGATACCTGCGCACGAGGGCATAAGGGGCAATGAGGCGGCGGATGGTCTAGCTCGAGCTTTTTGTTTCCGAGTCGGACAGCAGCAGGAGAGCCGTGGTCTGAGCGCCATGATCCCCGGGGACAGCTATTCAGAACTACTGCAACATCACAGAGGGGTGAGATAAATATCCGCCCCCGCATAAAGCACTAACAAAGGAGGAGGCAACAGATTGGCGTTGATTACAAACAGGTTCCTTCCCCAACCTCTTTATATACAACAAGATGTTCCCAACGCAATATAGGGGCACATGCCCGTGGTGCGGGGCCACACCCACACTATTTCACATAACATGGGAATGCGAACGAAACAACGCATTCCGAGAACACAAACCCCCGAGTGCGGAGCACTGGGAGAGCCGGCTCGTCAGCTGCGAGCTCGCCGTCCAAAAGAGGATGGTAGAGCGCGCAAGGGATGCAGCCAAACTCAGTGGAGCCCTGGACTGAGGGACCACCCTTTGCTGCAGAAGCCTTCCCTGCAGCGCAGCGTGAAGACAGCGACACGCGAAGCAAGCAAGAAGACTTCTGATCGCCTAAATACTTATGATTCAATAAAAGTTTTCCTATCCTATCCTATCCTATTCCGAAAAATATTTTATTCTTTCGGGAGTAGCACATCGCATTTCATTTCATGTGACACTAGGTTCAGTGACAACCTACCCTGGACACTTGTAATTCATTGATTGTTCTCAAACATACCTCGAAGTAATCGACGTTGCTGTTAACGCAAGTCCATGACAGCAAGGAGCTCCCAGAGCCGTCTTCAACGTTTCCTTCAGACTTCACGCTGACATCTGGCACTGCATTCGTTACAGCGATTGATGTATTAATACTGCAGGGGCAATGAGAGCAGACCTTGTTAAAAAATAGTGGTCACGGCGCATTCACTCCCCCCCTTTGTAATACAGGAATACCATGCGATTGTGCCTACGAGGCGAGGAAGCAGAAATGAAAGCGCCATTCAAGTGACGTCCAGAGGTTTGCTTCCTGATGCCCACCACCACTAGGTGGTATTTAATGCACGGGTAATTTATTCACACGTGACAGTCTAGTAGCTGAATTAAAGAAAGAATTAAGGAGGATGGGTAGGAAGAGAATTGTGAAGAGGTGATAACTGACGGTCTCTTGGTGGAGAATTGGATTCAAATGAGACGGTGGGAGCGTGGTCCTATTGGCACAGCAGACAATTAGTTGGATTCAATACTACAGGTCTTTGTCCGGGCGGGCATGGTTTTAGGCTGAAGGTGATGATGACAGAAGCTACTGCTCGCTATTACCATTCGAATCAAAATTGAAGGCGTGTTCATTCCCGGTTAGAATCCGCTGTATAGGCTTCAATAAAAGGGCGAAAAATTTATTTTGCGATTGCTCTTGAGAGATAGCAGTAAAAGTTCCGCCACGTCAGCGAGCAGTTTGCGATTCACTTTCATGTCGACAGCTGTGACAGCATCCGTTTCGTTCTATGCTCGCATCCTTAAATTAGAAGATATTGAGCACGCTGCTCTGCAGTTACATATTCAATGATTAAACGCCTACTGAGTATTGAGCCGCCTTTGCGCACTGTCGAGTGCGTTTCGGATTCGTTATCACGGAAAAAACTTGCGGAACGGCATGTGTGAAGCACATGAAATTCTACTCACCGTCGCTCCACGTAGTAACAGACTCCATTGCCTCGGGTCCTCGCTGAATCCTTCCCACTAAATCCTTGTAATTTGCTGCCACGCGTATATAGACAGTCGTTTTAGGCGTAAGGCCGTCGACAGTCAGAGTGGTTTCATTAGTGTAAGCCAAGAAACAAGAGCGGACTTCGTTCGGACAGTACCGCACGCTAAAGCCGCTGATGTGACGAACATAGGGCTGAGGGAACAGCCAAGCAACTTCGAATGATCTTGCACCTGTGGCTTCGACTACGGAAAATGTCGGAGATGGCAAAGCTGCGAAGAACAGAGGGCGAGTTTGTAAAACGCAATTGCAACACAACTTGAGGGGTCTGTAAAAAAACGCTTAAGTACTTTTTTGATTTGAACCGTCTCATTCAATCAATGAAATCAGAGCTTATGATCAACGTGCTTCTATGTGCATATCGAACTTCCACAGGAGAAACCCTTTTCTCATTGAACAGTAGAACACTTGTATATACCGGCCTGCACTGCTGCACATAGCGCTTTGAGGTCAATGGACGCTCATTATTCAGAACACTTTAGCTGCTACAAAGCGTAGATTACATTAAATGCGACCCACGTGAGCACTGCATGTTTCAGAAATGTAATCCCTGATCTCAGCTTTAAGACGGTGTTTAATCGGGCATCACTCATATTCAATTAGCTTTCTTACCGGCAGCTCATTGCGAACATTTCTGCGGTTACAAAAATAAAATATCTCCTTTCTCCTCGCAAAGCGAATACAGAAGCGAACTTGGTGCCGGCACATTTCCTCGACCAATTTCAGCAGGTGCAAGAGTTTATAGGTTTTAAAATAACCATAAACTGCGTCGAGCATCTGAGTTTCACATGCAAAAAGCAATGTTACACGCATATGCCACGTCGCAATGCTGAGCTGGAGGCTAAGTTTCACTACCTGGCTATCCTTAAGCGAGCGAAAAACGTATTCAAACCCATTAAAGAAAATGCGGAACATGCTGCCAGCCCATGAACCGAGGAGCACGCAGCCCTCCTCCTACTGAATTTAGAATTAATCTTCAACATGCGTCGTACCCGGGAAAACGTAAACGCTATTTTGCGCACGATTGTCGCCCTTCTCATGTTTTGACTATCAGGAATTATCAAGTGGCGCATTCATACCATACCAGAGTTTATTGCTGTTAGGCTTGAGTGGAGGCACAGGTATTAAAAACGCATAAAACGTTCATACCCCTCGCCTCTCTGCGCATCCTCAGCGCACAGAAACTGCTCCATGCACTAATCTACAGTATTGTCAAATCGCATCAAAAGGCCCTTATTAAAACAGATATGCTTTTCAATTCCAAACGTACATCGTTACCAGCCACCACAGCACACACGTTGCACAGTAACGCCACTCAACAGCTGCCATTCCTATCCTACCCTGATCTTTTCAATTGGAAGGAAATGCTAAACACGTTGACATCAACTAGTTACGAGGCCCCGTTAGCAAGCAATATTTCAAATAAATCTGTTTCGTCGCTTGCGCATCTCACTTCAAGAGCTGAATTAACGTGTGTGGCTATGGCGATGTTAAATCTGGCTCATCATGTTTTCTGTCATTTTCACCCATTTTTGTGTATTTAGGGAGAATATGGGCACGCAAAATCAGGAGCTATAGGATCTTCGGAGAACGTGCCACGTGCTAGATCAAGGAAAGGAGCATTCGTTTTAGGGTAGCTTTGTTAGAGAGGTTAACATGTCACATTTTCTTGAAGGCTGCTAGGAGGATGACAAAAAAGTAGACGAAATTGAGCTGTGTGCTTAGACGAGGCAAGATAGTCTGTATACAGGGGGGAAAACGCATCACAGTAAACAGCCCTCCGACCAAGCAGATGCGCATCAGCTGGTAAACTGGAAGGTAGTCCGAAACATTTTGACATTCTGGGGCAGTGATTATTGAACTACTCATTGAGTCTGTGCTTGTTTCGTTCGTTTTTATGAAGCATGGGCGACTATATACGGCAGCCACGCAGCCAGAACAGGTAAGAAATGCCCGGTATTAGGAAAAGGGGAGAAAGTGCACCTGTCGATTGAGATCTGCTTTTGCTCAACAATGACGAATGTGCAAGAAGCTGATACTCGAAAAAAAACAGGAATGCTTGCCTTCGGGCAAATGGTTTCAATCTCCCAAGCTTACCTACACTCCTATTTCTGCGTTTTGTACGAAAGCAGTAGAGGACTACGTCATGTCGCTTGCTTTGCGAGAAGAAAGATTAGTCTATGTGAGAGAATAGTTCGATTGTTAATTACGAAGGTAAGAGTTGGCTTCTACATTTTTGTTTTAGAGGAACAAATCAGCGACTCATAACGCCAATTATGCTCTCACGCCTCAAACAGAGATGGGTGAAGGTTTTTTTGCCAGAATTTGCGGATCATTTGAAATCTTGGGTGGGGTTTTTAAATCTGTAAGGCTGAACTGTAGGCGCTTACCCCCTGACGGCGTGCTGAATGTCGTGTTCACGGCAGCGCTGCATTTCTCCGCCGAACAACCTTCTAGGCTCACCACATAATACGTCCATGGTATGAGCTTAGGCATGAGGATGCTGTGCTTTGAAGTGATATTGCCCTTTTGTTTAACCTGCCGAGAGGTTAGCAGATTCAGGTCTCCTGCGGTCTGGAACAAACGGAAAAGGGCTCAGCAATTGCGATTTGAAATTTTTCGCAAACCAGCTGGTGCTGATCACGCATCACCAGCCTGGCAGGCATACGTTTAATAATAACCGGCGTGTGCTTGCTGCTAGCTCCCGTTCAACAGGCACCCAGACATTTGTACAATATGCATTAGGGGCTTGATGCGCCAATGACTCACATCAACGGCCTCTGGGCTCTACGTAGCTTGTGCCTTACCCCACTCTGCTTGCGATTACGTTTGACATGCAACTAGCTCTTTAGGCTCCACTGGCTTGTATTTAGGATACGAAGACAGCCTGCAATATGTCACACAGGCAGGCTCCTTGTTTAAATAGAGAATATTACGCGCGAACTGTTCTTCGGTAGAAACTGTTGCCACCGAAGCGAATGAACCGCGCTCTAATAACACTCACAGAATACCGGATGAACCGATGATAACCGGGAAGAAGCGATTAGGAATAAACTGCTGAAAGCTGGGATCACTAAAACAGTACAAAACTGTTCACATCAACGAACCACACTCATTTTTAGATTCCTGTGCAACTTGATTGAGGAACATTTCATGTTGCGGCTTTCATTAAAGCTTACTATTCTATGGAGCTAACTTCAGTGCACCGCAGGGTATCTACGACAAATCTCTTATATTTCTTTTAACACTGCAAGTCCATGGATTGCCCAAACGAGCTATATCAACGTAAGTACGTGGTTCAGTTATGCACATATATCAACTATGTATTTAAAATTTTCATTCGTTAAGTATGCCAACAAGTTTGTCTTTTGATCACGAATATTGTGCGCACCAGACGGCAAGGAAAATGGCCTTTTTTAAAACTGATTTCTATATATTTTTCCGGGTATTAATCGTTGCATGAAGGTTTGTATGTCTTTTTTCTTTGGTTACAGGCGCGATAGCTGACGCAACACAAGACAGAAAGACGGGACGGAGCGCTCCGTCCAGTCTTTGCTGTTCACGCATGATTCGAAATCAAAGAATTTCTTCGCTTTGAACGAAAACATTCTAGCTCTTTCACTGCACACCCTGTAATTCTGGTTTCATGGCGTCAAACTAGGCGTGTGAATTTAATGACAGGTACTGCTACGTTTGAAGGAGAAATTCCTCCAATCCAGTTCATCTTTCCCAATTCTGTTACGCACAAATTTCAAGCATTTCAAACGCCAACGCGACCATAATTTGCAAGATCTGTGTTTTTCCCGCAGTAATAAAAAGGCGCGTAACTTGTTTAATTTGTTCCATTCACACGTTTCTTACGACGCTGCTAACTTCCTCATTTTTTGTCGCAGCAACCATGTAAACATGGCGAACGCTTGTTAGATAACTTTATAATTAGTACTAAACTGAGACTGTAAAAGGAGTACTTGCCAGTTGACCGTACATATTGATAATTGCTGCAGTCAGGAAAGTCGTTATAAAAAGGAAAGTATTTCTACGTGTTATGTTCAGGGGGCTTGCAGGTAGTAACGCAGCCAATTGATTGCGAGTTAGTTATCAGAGGTTTCATGCAATGTTTCTTTCATCGTTGAGCAGTCCTACACCATTTGCCTCAATCGCATTCAGTTTGTGAGTTCGGGACTTGTCAGCTAGTTGGAATTTTTAGGGCTAGGATGATGTCTTCGAAGGCGTGACCACATAGCGGTGCGTGAATATAAGGGTTTCCTTTTGATGTATGTTATTCTGTTCTTAACTTTTACATTATCTTGTTTGGGGGGCGTTTTGTCTCTGTGTCAGGTAAGCAGTGCAATGTCAAAATTTGACTGCTGGATCATTTCAAAACTCCACTTCCAAATACATTTTCTGCCACGCCGCAGTAGCTGAGTTGTCAATGTGCTCTATTGCTGAGCCCAAGGACGTAGGTTCGATTCCGGCGTCCTTGTGCAAGGCACCCATGTGCGGTGGATGTAAGTGCACATTAAAACCCAAGGTGTTCGAATATAATGCGGAGCCCTTTGCTGCCAGTAGACCATGTTTCTTCGGGACGTTAATAGAAAGAGACAAAACATTTATACACTCCTCATAGCGTTTTAGGAGTCTTCATGTGTAAAGTACCTAGTCCATGATTCGTGCGGCGGCTGCGGAATGACTGAGAAAGTCTAAAATAGGTTATTAACTTTGAATATCCAGTCTGAGCATCAGTGATGCGGCTGTGGCCTGTTCACAGTCTTAGTCTCCTTGCCCTAACGTAAGTGCGTACATACTTTCATGAGTGGGCGCACACACAAATATTGCAAGAAACACAACAATTATTCATAAGAAATGCGCGGATAATTTAACGTCTTGCTTTCTGCATGCAATATTTCTGGGGGAAGTTAGAGCCCCTGTGCCGGAGAAAAAATCCATAGTAAGTCGCCAACAACCACATACTGTACCGATAATCACTTGAGGTACTCACATCATCGGTGTAGACTGTCACCTGAAAAAGAAGATACGAACCAATAAAACTGTATGGCGTATTGATGGCAGCGGCCTTCGGATCTAGAGCGAACACGCTAAAGCTATTTTCGCACAGTGCGATAAACGGCGACTCATCGCGAGTGAGGATGACTGGGCAGAAACTAGGGTTTGCTGCCAGCTCGAAAGTCAGTAGAGCCGCCGCCTGAACTCGGTTCCTGACGCCTATATGCAGCCTGAATGGCAAACTTCGTTCCGGTTAATTTCAGTTATGTGCTGAGTACAAACAGGGAAGCACAAGCTGCCGCGTTTTTCCTCGTTCACTAAGCGCTTGCTCTGTACGCTCCTACTGCACGAGTCTCCACGAAATTCTCATGCATTGCTCAGCAGTCTGTAGACCCTAACAATCACTTAGACGCATTGCAGTAATGTTTTCTCTATCTACGTGTGCATGAACCATTCCCTGTCTTACAGATAGTAAGTTACACTGGCCGAGCATGAGGGCTAGCAATTAAAGCTTCCCCTCAGTTGGTGATTGAGCACGCTGATGACAAGGGCTATAGAAAGCAAATGAAGCTCACCACAGTAGCAGACAAATAAATCATAGAATTACGATTTATACAGAAAGGTTTCATAAAGCGAACATGTTAGGTTTTTCATCAAAAGGACACAGATTTTTAGGACATTTCTTCGCTGCGTTACGGGTAATTCATCTGCAATGCGGTTGTTCAAATCGGAGCTAAATCAACATGTCCGTAAGTGAGGAAAGGAAAGGACGCCTGTCTCAAATATCTTGATGGACACCCGAACCGAGTCGTAAGGGAAGGAAATTAAAATAAAAAATGGATTTAAGGAAAGAAAATGACGCCTGTCTCACAGTTCTCGTTGGGCACCCGTACCGCGCCGTTCAGGTGTCTAGCGAGATGCGGCATTTTTCGCTCACGGCCAAAGACGCAGTCGACACCGGCAGTTCTGCGACACCAGCTCCGTAACGCTGTCGCGTTAATAAAGTAACATCTTCAAATTTATATCATACCGAAACACCTTCACTTGCCTTGGGTACAAAACACCGGTCGTTAGTATAGCTTATAAAATACAATCAGTTATCATGAATGGCATTGTGTTCTGCGAAAAGCAGCGCCTTGTTGAGATGAGTCTCGTTTGGTTTTATTTAGTAGGTGAATGCATATTCTGTCTGCACAGGCTTTCAACTTAAAAGAAAGTCATCTTAACTATCACACTCGCAACCTTATGTGTTCAGAAGAGGGGCTATGTGCAGCATCGACATCAATTTCGCACACGTCTGGAAGCGCTGAGTGGTCTGTTTTGTTAGCCCATCAGACCGTTTTTATTGTGTTGTTGCCCCTTCAAGACCATTTTTAATGGTCGACTGTTCGACGGCATACAATGCCCTTCTTTTTAGCGTATTTTGGTTAGTACAGGCTTCAAACATACAAAAAGGTTGTGAAGTTCTTAAGTTTGTGTTTTGTGTAATATTGAACTCAAAACTTCCACACAATTTTCGTAAATAAAGTTAAACCTCCCGATTATTACTGTCGGCATTCAGATATTCTGAAAGTTACTTCGTATATCTTAAACTGCGCGCAGAAGTTTGAGCATATAATTATCATCGATCTCCATGCAGCTTCGTATCCCTGTCATCAGCGTGTAAACAGACGTGCAGCTCTAAGATATATGAAATGCTTAGATCATTCGTTTGACGACTACCCCACTGCATTTTTCAGGTTAGTACTTTACCGCTTTCAGGGCATGTTCCAGGGTACCTTTCGCCCTAAATACTTTGAAACGTCATAGGCAAGGTTTACCAGGTTTAGCCCGTCTCGTCTCGTAGAGTGCCTGAGATTGGCCATATATATAGAGAGAAAAATCAAGAACAAAACTTTCCAATGCATGGTTCTTTTGCCAACAGCGGAATAAAATTGAAAACAATATTCACTCAGGCATTCTTAAAAGAATTGGCCTGTATCCATCTGTAGTAATCATTTACGGTGCAAGGGGCTCTCTTCCGGCACCACAGCACGTATGAAGAGAAGCATTTTTATCTGACGTGCCAAGAATCGTTTTTTTTTTGAGCGATGTGGTGAGCCTAGCAGGGACTGTTGCTCGTTCTACATTTTTTCGCACAGCAGATTCGACATGCTTGAAGAAAAGTGGCACGAATTCCGCCAATTTGCTAGTATTTAAGAGGAATTCCAAATGGGCCTTGACATTTCTACCAGAATTCCAAAGCTGCAACCAGCTGTAAAACGGGATTGGAGTCCGATTTGCTTTGTGTGACCACGCCTCGCAACTTACCGAGCAGTGAGCGTGAACGAAGCGGAACGTATTGTTTCCATGAATAGGAGCGTAAATATTTGACAGAGATCTGCCTGCTGGGAGGCAATTTAGAAAGTAAAAACCTGACACTTTGGTAAGGCCGGCATTGAATAATCTTTGAGGAACAGCGCGCTGAACAGCCAGTTAAGGTGAACCCGAAAGTAGTCCCAGAAGGCACGGCGTCTTTGCAGTTGTTTCACCTAAAATTGGAAATACCACGCGTCAGGTCATGCGGTGGTCAGACGATGCACCGGTGAAGGTCACTCTGCCATCACAGCTGTTACAACATTCGGGGTCGTTTCGCTAAGACAGACTATTAACGGCGAAGCGGTTAAGAGACAGTGTTCGTCGCATATTTAACTTACTCTGAAGCCGTCCACAATCTCAGATGACCGCCAGGAGATCAAGGCCTGAGAAGGGCCGACACTGTAGGCCGACACTTCGTATGAATCTGCAAGATATGAAATTAATTTCGATTATTTGAATGAAAATAAGTGCCAAGCTCAGAAATTGGCATTCAATATTTCCAGCAAAATACCGTGCGCATTTAGTAAAGGAACTTTCGATGTGTGCGCCATACCTGTCATTCCCCGTTTCAAATCATTACTCACGTAAGCGAATACGTTTTGCCTTACAAATGATTTCGCATCTTCTTGCGATCAAAAGTAACCGAAATGTTTTGATTATTCTCCTGCTGTTTATCGCTATATTATTACAATTTCAGTAAACAGTGTGACTGAACGAATTGATGACGCCAGTCAGAGTTAACCACGGGCGCAGTGTGGCTGTCTGCTTCTCGCTGCCCTGCAAATCCCTAGAGAGTAGGAGAATTTTAGTCACGATGAGTTGATTTGATGGAATGTACCATATGCAGCTCTCTGTGAAATATTGAGCTTTTGACGAGAATAAAGCAAAAAACGTTACTCCCGTGAACTATAGGTGCGGGGGAAGCTGTTAGTTTTGCAAGTTTGATTATTGTGTAAGAAATGCCGATGCCTTTGTGAGATGACACAGTTGGGAAGAATTATAAAGTAAGTAGCTATCGCAAGTAAAACGTTGTGCTAGGCAGGTAGCCTAAATTATAACTTTTAACTTCGCGTTAAATGAAACGTGCGAAACATTTACTACTGCGTGAAGTATTTGTGCCCATCGCGCGAGCTCAAAGGAACTAGTCGGTCCTTTTTGTGTCCCTTAGGAACCGCCAATACAGAAGCTCTATACATTAGCAGAGGTGCCGTGGACTTCGGTGTTGCTTTCTACATTTAAAACGTGATTTTTCGCATGCAGAGCGCGCCCTAGCAGGGAAAATCCGGGAGGGTGTTATCATTCGCATTAGCAGCGCGCGCAGAAAAATTTAGCAACACCCGGGAATCTTTCACGCCCCCAGCAGATGCAAAGCCTTTAGTGTTTCGTTCCTGGCAGCCCCGGCTTGCGCTTCGCCACAGGTGCTGTTATAGTTGGCCGAGTTGTGTTCAATACTGAGAGCTGTTTGGTAGTGCCAATTTCGAAACACTCATTGGACCCAGGGCTTCAAATTCGTTTTCCCAAAACTATATAGGTTAGCGAGACTGCCACGCCACTTACGGCGCTTATGTGAATTGCTGGGAGCCCCAACACAGTAGTGCAATAAAAGCTAGTAGACACCATCGTTAGGCGACTGTCACGCCTACAGGCAGTGCGGCCGGCTGCTAAGTTCCGCAGTGTGGCCACAGGGATTAGCTTAGTTTTGAAACGATGTTTCAGCAGCTGGTATGATCAAATAGGTCAGGTATTTACCAACGCAAGCCGTCTCATCTTTGCGGGATGGCCTAATATTTCTTATCGCTCCTGGAGTGCTAACAAAAAAGCACTGAGAATACAACAACCTGCAGCTTTGCCGGAATAGCTGCATGATACGAATTAGAGCTAATCTTCCTGCTCTTCTGGGGTCTAAGTTTATCTCGAGGCCAATTTCGTCCACCTGTGGCACATGGAAATCGTCCACCTGTGGCACATGAAAATTCGCACAGTTTTAAATAATTTCTCAGCAAAATAGTTATTAAAACATATTGCACTTTTGTGCTGGGGGCTGTAACACTAGGGTATGTATTGCTTGAGTCATTATACTGTATTGTTCGCAAAATGGCGCCCCGTGTTTGCGCATTTACATATTTTAGCTTATGATCCATAGCGCAGCAACACAACAGGGGACAAACACAAGCGCTAACTTGTTAAGTTATTATTATAACTTGTTAAGTTCTCACCTTGTTAAGTTATATTTTAGCTCTTTTTTTTTCAATCGGCTGTATCGCATGGGGCGCCTTGATTTTACGTGGGAAGTGGGCAATAGCAGACTGCTCATTTACGGCCAGATTTTCTAAAACTCATGGGACGCGGCTGCATGCTTAAGTAGAAAAATTTTAAATCTGTGCGTAGCCATGCCGATTCAAACGTTGCTGACGGATGTTATAGAATATTCATTTCAAAGATTTTTAGTTATTGCAGTGTTGCTGAGAGCAGCTAGAGATTGCAAGCAAGTATTCGAGCACTTTCCTTGTAGGGCGGAGGGTATAGTTTGCAGAATTTCTGATATCGTGCGCGTGCAAACTATAGCTGCAGAGCTCCGTGCATATGAATCCTGGTATTGCAACTAGGAAAATTCAAACTACAAGCTCAGAAAAATAGTTATTTCAGGTCATTTATAAGGAATTTTGCTTTTTCCCACTGCTCTCTTCCAATGACAAGAACTCCTTCGGCCAGTTCAAACAGCCTCTTTCGTACAAGTAGCAGTAATATGCCCTCTCTAGTTGCCTATTCTTTGCGCTTTGTTTTGTCGAAAACCTGCAGTGCTCATTCCATCTGAACAAGCCCTTAGGGCTGGCGCCGTACCACAGCAGAAGGAGAATATTCAGGTCGGAGGCAATGTCTTAGGGTGTTCTGGCCTCAAATTTCGTGATCAAACCTTACCGTTCTGACTGAAATAAACGTGGGGTACTTGGAATGACTTATAAAAAACTGCACATCTCCAACCAAAAATTTTACTTTTAACCCAACGTTTCGAAGCCGACTCGGCTCCATCATGAGCGGTGACTGAGGGCAGTAGCTAGCGTATTTAAACTATGGAGGAAAGGAGGGGGTCGGCTTCGAAACGCTGGGTTAAAATTAAAATTTTTGGTTGCAGATGTGCAGTTTATTATGTCTTAAACCCAACCAGACAGGCAAATCTGTCAAAATGTTTAGTTTTGGAATGACTTGTAGTATGACTTGTTTCTAAGTAATTTTTAATAAGCTTTTGCTTATTTTGTTGCCGTCATGTGAAATATTTTGATAATACTTATAGTACAGCATTGAGGATACTGACAATAAAGTAAAATTTTACCCACTATTTGCACAGTTTTCTAAATACGGTGCGTGCGTCTGTATGCATACTGACAAACACTGCTGCAGAAGAGGTCCGGAAAATGCGCTGGCGGAAAATTAAAATATTAAATACGTGGATACGGAAACTGTCGCCACTGAAAAAATGCCCATTGCCGATTCTATGCCAGCAAATTCAAGGTTTGCATAACATATTTCTCTTGACGCCCTGTTTTACGAAATGTCACCTATGATGCCAATTTCTGTAAGGTGAAAACTTTGGCAAGTTTAATCGCATTGATTCTCAAGGTAGCGCCAAGGACGAGGACGAAAGGAAGAATTTCTGATTTGAGATAATCGGTGGTAATACCTTGAGCACTTCTGATTGTTATGCGTTATAAATTACTCGCACAAAAAAAAACGTGTGATGCTATAATAGCGTTTCATGTCACAGAATTCACGAGAAGTAAATTCTAAAAGCCCCAGAGTATCTAAAATAAATATATCCTCAAAATCTAGTAGTTTAATTTGTGGCCTCTGCGAAAATAATAGAACAAAGACGGCGACAAGACTGAGGTGTTAGCTTGGAACATGTACCAAAATAGGTGGCTCACCAAGAGGAACGCTGAACGACACATCTGTTTCCGACCGTCCGCTCCGACGCTACTGACGAACACCCGGTAGTCTCTGCCTCCTTGTAGCGGGAGCGTAAAGTTGACCGTGTTTTCTTCCATGGACCATTCCGAGGTGAGCGCCACCTCTAGCTCTCCTTGCGGACGGCGGCGCCCACTCGTTGCCTCCCAGCGCACGTGGAAGCCGAATGGGTCGCTGTTCCAAGCTGACGGACCGATGACGTTGAGCACCACGTTATACTGCTGCGATGAGAGCACGCTCACCAAGCTTGGAATATCCGGCACTGCAGCCAGAAGCCAAGAGAAATCGCCGATGAGACTTCGCCTTAAGGATCCACAACTAAATGTCTAAATTTTCTTGCAAGAGAAAATGTACTGCCTCTTCCGGCCATTTCGAAGGAGTGTTGCGGGCACAGTGAACGTGCGTGTGCAAAACTAGTGAAGAAACTTATGATCTTCATAGATGCCTATTATTGCTTCCTCTACCAGCGTTGAAGCTTAGAAATATTTGCAACTTTTACTTCTTGAAAGACAACAAACACCTTTATGGCTGTCCTATAGTCATTAATCATGAATCATTGATCATGAATGGCAGTTAACCAATATCCCAGAAGAGAAAAGTATACAACGGCTGTATCTTACCGGTACTCACCTACGGAGCAGAAACGGGGAGGCTAACGAAAAGGGTTCAGCTTAAGTCAAGGACAATACAACGAGCCATGGAAATAACAATGATAGGTGTAACTTTAAGACACCGGATGCGGGCCGAGTGGGTCATTAACACATGCGTGTCATTAACACATGCGTGTTAATGACATCCTAGTCGAAATCAAGAGGAAGAAATGGGCTTGGGCAGGGCATGTAATCCGAAGGCAAGATAACTGCTGGTCCTCAAGGGTAACGGAGTGAATTCCAAGAGAAGGCAAGCGTTGCAGGGGCCGCAAGAAATTGGGTGGGCGGATGAGATTAAGAATTTCGCAGGCGTACGATGGACGCAGCTGGCAAACGACAGGGTTACTTGTAGAGACATAGGAGAGGCATTTGCCCTGCAATGGCCGTATGCAGGTTGATGATGGGGATGATGATGATAGTCATTAAACACTTTCTTAGGAAACAACAAATCGCTGAATGCAAAATAAATCTAGGAGTGATACTGATTGTGCACCTGAAATGACAGCGAAGGCAGACTGGTAATTGCAAATTTTGCTCAGAATTGCAAAACATCGAGAGAGGCAGGTACCGTTTGGGTACCTAACCCCAGGTTTTAGTTCAGCGCCTGTGTGGTCGTTTCGTCATGTGCTTTCCCCGTTGTGCTTTGCGCTGTTTTCAAATATGAGCTTCACTTAAAGAGACGGGTTACATTTCTTTTTGTTCCCGAAACTTTTCTTCGAGCTAATGATGTTGAATTTGTCTACAAAATGTACCTCCTTTGCCAAAACAAACAGAACAGCAGGTTTTCGCTTCTGAACCGTATAACGGAGCCTTTACGCCCCCTAAAGACCGAAACGCGCCAAAAGAAGAGGAGAGTGGTTCACCTTAATATATATAGATTAAGAGCTTAATGGATGCCGTACGTACTTCACTACGCGGCTAGGAAAGAAACCACTGTATCCCGCCTACTTTTAGTAAAGACAGTGCATTACTTTGGATAAGCCAAGCTTCTGGAGTTGAGCCTTCTAACGCAGCGAATCTAAATGCTAGTATGAACATGACATAGTCACATTTTAATTGCGGATTAGTTGATTTGAAGCAGTTCCTAAGTAATATAATTCAAGGGTTTGTGCTAGCCCACAGAAGGCTTTCTGGCACAAAACGAGGCAATTTTTATGAGGTATAGAAGAACAGTGAAACGGTAAATTTCCCACTGAAGCTGTATCATGGTTCATAGTTCGGAAGCAGAGGGACCCTAGGTTGCTCACCAGAGTAGTTTGTCCGGAACAGCACCCAAGCAGCTTTTCCAAGCTTGTAGATTCGTTCAGCTTTCCCATACTCAGTGTAAAATGGCCTAACGAGTACCGTATAATTTGTCCAGGGCTTCATCCACTGCACTTGATATGAAAGGAGCCGTCCTGATATTGAGTTTTGAAATGAGTGTCCCGTTGACTTTCCGGTGACGAAGTAGCCAGCCAGTGCTAGAGAATCACCCGCCGCGTGCCTTGCGACCTCTGACCAGGAGAGATGTGCTGTTGTGACGGTAACGTTGCGCACCTCGAGCACAATGTTTTTCTCCAAGTATGGTTGTGGTGCTGCAAAAAAATATATCGGGTTATTTAGGCTATTTTATAGCGTGAATTTTTAACAGCTATAGAGTTGCAAGCCTGTTTACCATATTGCAAGCCAGGCACATACTTCGCAGCCGTATGTGCTTTAACTAGTGTGAGGTTTGAGTGGGTAGGTCATACTGAACCAAGCGCCGCTAGAACCGCATTCTCACCGCATAATTCTTTACTTTCATCATCAAGACTCAAATCCTTATCACTGCCAGTGGGTGTGCCGCAGTCGATGATTCCGTCGCATACCGATGTTGAGGAAATAGAAGGCTCATCAATATCTGCATTAGGGCAGGAGAAATCCCTCTCTTCGTAGGTCGTGCCTGCACAAACGAGAAGACAAGGGACGCATGTAGTATTCTTTGGCTTCTCACTCTGCCTGCAATGCGGACATCTAGTGTGGTAAAAACCTCTCCATCGTGTACCTGAATGTCAGCATGTATATTAGTGAAGGCACCACTTTTCATTAGCAGAGTAAACATGATAACGTTGAACGAAATCCTACTGAAGAGCACCATCGAAGTCCATTGCCTGTTAACTGCAGATTTCTATTGTGTGTATGCTCTCTGAGGAGGACGGACCACATCCAGCATTATTTACAATCCAAAATATTTGGAAATGGTTACTATGCTTTCATAATCAGCTATTCTATAAAACATCAGTAAACAAAATAAAGCTGAGCACAATGCTCAGGCAGCGGCTGCCACCAACATTCTCATGTCTCCAAAAGGAGCAGAAGAAAAGTTCCGCATGTTCCACGCATCGCGTCGCGCATGGAGGACGTGTCCGAGTATTTCCTCTGGCAAACGTTTCGCACACTATTAAGGCTGCGGCAGAGCACCGCCGCTAAACAACGCCCGAACAGACACTATCCGCCCTCGAAGCAGCGGCTAAGAGCGTTAAGCCGCAACAGGAAAGCGGACACTAGGCCGTACTCTTGACGTTTGAAAGCCGAGATATGCTTACGGTATTAAATTTCGCACAGCTTTTAGGGTGATAAGATAAAGGTGAATGGAGGCGTCGTACCCGATATAGTGGAGTGGCGAGCTTTCAGATGCCGAGTCGACATCGTGGAAACATTGAGAAAGTTAATTTCACTTCAGCCAAGCTTTCCGTGAATACAGAAAAACGGAAACGCATGCATTGACCTGAAAACGTGTGCTGTGCAACAAAAAGATGTTATCAACTAGCAGCTTTGGGTTGTGTATAGAGGACTTCTTCTTCATTAAAGTATATAGTCACTCGCGTGCACTTTCAATTTGTTATCAATAATATTATTGCCCTAAAACTGACAACAACCGCGAATAACAGAAGGAGCGAGTTACACCCATTAGTACGAATATAATGTTTCCATTAAGTGTTTGTTGGCTTTCCAGTTCTTCGGCTAAGTTCTTTTATTATAGCAGGCAGAGAAATAGTGAAGCACTTTGCTTCCTACGCGAGACAAGACCGTCGTATGCTGGAGAATTATTCATTCTGAAAGGTGATGTCCAATATGCTCGAGATAATTTTTGCTTTTTCCTATGCCTTTCTTCAGAAGTACAACATGACATTTAAATCCAGCACAGGGGACAGCACGAGCAGTGTGAGCCCTGTGTTCGCCGAGCGCACGTCCTGCAGTCATCGCCACCGAGTTGTTTTCTGTGCTTTCTTAGAGCTACAAGTTTTGATTTCTGTGCCAACATGCTCGTCTTCACGCATCTGCCTGCTTTCAAACATGCGTGACGAAATGCAGGTGTTCCGAAATATTGTGCAGAATAATTCTTAAATAAATGAGTATAAGTTAAGCTTTTCTTACGGTTGCCCTCATGAAAAGAAGTCGATTTTAATCCTGTTTTATTCAGCGCTCTAACAAAATGTACTAAAACACTCACTGGGATCGCGGCGGCTGTTCAATAATGGTTTATGGTTTTAGGTGGCTTAAGATCTCAAAGCAAGTAAGGCTGTGAGGGATGCCGAAGTATAGGGCTCCGGAAATCTCGACCACCTGGGATTCTTTAAAGTGCAATAACATCGCACAATACACGGATCTCCATAAATTCGCTCCCAACGAAATCACACCGCCGCGGCAGTAACCTAACCCGCGTCGTTCGGCTCAGTAGACGAGTATCATACCCACTGAATCACCGCTGCGGCTAAAAAAATAACGATTGTACAGTAAAGGTGACATTGTTCACTGGAGGCTTGCTTTCAGGCCGAACATGCGGGTATTTTGGCTGAGGAAAAGTGCTGAACGAATATATTCAAGAGTTTTTCAATTAAATGCTGTGGACAACGTTTTAAACAAGCCATAGTTGCTAGGCTCGGCGACGTGGCTACCTTATTTTCCTCGAGCAATCTTTGACAGAAAATAGAACGCTCTCGCTCGCGCCAGATGCATGAGTACACCTTGAGCGCTTGCAGATGATCTGAGGTGACTGCCACGATATAGCGTTCATTCAAAATGATCATCTGGCGCCGACAAAGTGCGGCGCCGTGTGAATGTGATAATCTACCAGACGGAAGACCAAGTGGCTTTGGCGATTCTGTTTTCATCAATTGCCACTGAGTGAGCATGGGAGCAGCCTACACAGCAGCATGGCTCACTATCATCTTTTGTTCGCCCCGCAGGCTATGCTGACGTTGACACTGTACTGCTACCAACTGTCATCTTGCGGGGAATTTACGCCCACAACCGTTCATGATACTGCCAGCATGTTCGGTCCCGGCAATCAAATCGACATTTCCTGCTACTACCGGCCTTCCTCAGTCGTGCTGCTTGTGGACAAGGCTGCATCACGCACAGTGACAGCATCACTGGCCATGGATATAAGCGACCCCCGGAACACATTCGCTTTCAGTGAGCATGGGAGCAGCGCAGACTGCAGCATGGCTCACAATCTTCTTTTGTTCGCCCCGCAGATTTGTAACCGTTCTAAACTTTATGCAAAAAAGTGCAGCAATAGTTGCCTGGTCCTGCTCCCATGCTCACAAACGTTTTGTGCACTGATGCGCGAATGTGCTGAAGTGTTATTGGTACTTCTTTCTGTTGATATAGAATGCAATCCTGGCCCCTATAATCTCCGCTCTCAAACCGAGAACCAATCCTACCAATTATCAGCTGTTACCGAGATGCTAAAAAAAACGGTAGTCAAACATCTATTCTTGCAAGAGGTGAGGTTCAAATACAGTCTGACGTTAAAGATATTAAAACTACCCAACTATATATTGAGGCTAAGCTTGAGAATATTTACACAAATATTGAGGCCCTGGAAGAAAAAGCCCACTCCATAAACAACTCCGAAGAAAGCCTTGCCACCGTTAGAAGCACAGTAGGCCATTTAGCGCTCCAGCAAGACGGCGTTCAGTCTCGTCTGGAGGATTTAGAAGACAGAGCCCGACAAAACAACCTGATTTTTCCCGGTATTCCGGACGAGACTGAATCGTAGAAAGACACAGATGATAAAACGCTCGCTGTGCATTCTTCCGCCCTTGGTCGTCAATTCAGGCCAGACCTTGCTGAACGTGCCCATCGCATCAGTAGTTTTTCGCCATCCAAGTGTCGTCCAGTAGTTGTCAAATTCCGGTCATTTAGAACTAAAAATGCAGTCCCGTTATCACGCGCAGACCTAAAGCCATAAAGAGTTTTTGTGTCCTAAGAATTTTCTCCTGCCACACTGCAGGTGAGAAAAAACCTTGTCGATTTCGGCAAATCCTTGCCGCAATCGCCTAATAATCACTTGAGATACAAGAAGCTGCTTGTGAACAAAGAAAGCTACGTCTACGACTGTACAACTGACTGCGTTAAGAAGCTGCCCCAGCAAAGCTCTGTCGGCAATATTTCAAATGAGTCGCAAATTGTGTCATCATAGGGCCACGCGAGGGGATATGACGCGCAATCTTCTAAATCAACTTTATCTGTTCTTCTTGCTAAAGTTCGAAGGATCCTTAACAAACGTGACTCCCTTAACTCTTTTACGCACACCCGTGACGCAGACATCATTGCACTAACTGAGACCTGGTTGCACCCCAATGTTCAAAGCAGTGAGGTATTTTACAGGTCATCGCATTTCACAGTTCATCGCTGTGATCGCACTACCAGTGTTGGTGGCGCCGTGTTGCTCGCGAAAGCTAAATTCATTCCTTCTTATCATATTCACATTAAAACTGACCACGAATCTACGTGGACATGCGCAGAACTTGGCCACAATAAATTAATTTTTGGTGTATGCTACCGCCCTCCTTCGTACTCGTCCACTTTTGTTTCCGAGCTTCATGACGCCCTTAACATAGTATCAACACGCCATCCTAGTGCACCAATATTTCTTTTAGGCGACTCCAACTTCCTCCGCATTTCATGGTCGTCTAAAGTGCCTGTCATAAGCCCATTTTTATCCTAGAGTCGCGATTTTTTAAATCTTTCTTCTACCTTTTCTTTAAGACAACTCGTTACTAAACATACCAGGTCACTCAACCATAGCGCGGACACTATGGACCTTATTCTAACCACATGCCTAGACCTTGTGTCTCCAATATCCCACTTGCCTGTTTTAAGTGACCACGTAGTGTTAGCATTTGAAATTACAGCCGCGAAAGTTAAATCAAGTAACACCACTAAAACCATTCGCGATTACAGTAGAGCTAACTTTGAACAAATTAGCAGTTACTTAGCCACTTTCCTATATTTATTCAAGACGCAATTTTCAGATCGAAGCATGAATACTAACTGCACTATTTTTAATCCAAAATCAACGAATTGATTTCAAAACACGTATCGAAACGTGTAATCACTTCGGATGCTAGCACACCCTGGTGTAACTCCTACTAGCGCCGATTATCTAACCTACAGAAGCGCTTTTATCGAGCGGCTAAACTGGCTCCTTCCGACGACCGTTGGGCAGTGTATAAAGAATGTAACAAAACTTACGTTCTGGCATTGAAACAAGCAACTTACTTCATGCAGACGACACTACCACGCATGCTCAGTGGTATCCCTAAAAAATTCTGGCGCGTTCTTAATCCTTCTTCCAAGATTTCAATAACACTAACTCTTTCTGGCGGAGCTTCTATCGCAAAGTCCGAAGTCCAACCATTTTGAGTAATATATTTTGCAAGAATTTTGTCTCTTGCGATGGGTCATTTTTACCGAATTCGCCCTTCTACAATTATTTGCCTATGAATTCAGTTATTATTAACAATTGTGGTATCGAAAACATAAGTGAGTCTTTGAAGGTGGCTGCAAGTCCAGGTGTAGACCTTACTCATACCAAGATTAAGAAGTGTACAAAGGTTTATTCTTCACTGTGTTTGTTATTAATTTTTCAACAGTGCATTGGTACAAGTGAATGTCCTGACGACCGGCGAGTTTGCAAGGTGGTGCCACTTCATAAATCCGATAGTACCGCTTCTTCATATAATGACCGCATAATATCACATACCAGTATCCCATGCAAAGTCTTAGAGCTAATACTTTACGCCAAAATTTTCCACTTTCTGGATTCAAATTCCTTTTTTTTCATACGAACAACACTGCTTCCGAAAAACGTTGTCTTGTGAAACGCAACTAATTGCCTTTATGTATAAGCTCCACCTAATCATTGACTGACGCTGCCTTGCCGATTGCATTTTTTTTAGATTTTGCCAAGGCAGTCGACAATGTTTTCTATAAACTGCTACTCTTAAAATTAGCGCAACTTAACCTTGATCCCAAAATTATTACGTGGCTAGAACACTTCCTTTGTCATCGTTCTCAGCTTGCATATTGTAACGATCATACTTCATCTTCTAGCGTGGTAAACTCTGGAGTGCCTCAAGGATCGCTTTTGGGTCCCCTTCTTTTTATAATCTACATTAATGGCTTACCCCAGCAAGTTACTTCTAACATGTATCTATTTGCCGATGACTGTGTTGTGCTCAGAGAAATTACTAGTGACCAGGATGTCAACACGTTACAAACTGATCTTAACGCTATTTTGTATTAGTGCAGTCACTGGCTCATGTCACTTGATATCAAGAAATGTAAAGTCTTGTGCGTGTCCCGTAGAGTCAAGTTCAGCTGCTTACCTTCTTAATAACAATATCCTTGAGTCAGAAACATCGTAGAGTCAAGTTCAGCTGCTTACATTCTTAATAACAATATCCTTGAGTCAGAAACATCTTACCGCTACCTTGGCGTACATATTACGTAAGACCTAACATGGTCCCTTCATATTATAAAATATAATATATAAATCCAATCGAATGCTCGGATATCTGAGGCGTAGTTTTTCTTCTGCCCCAGTATCACTAAATTTGTTCCTTTACAAAACATTAGTCCGCTATGAACTTGAGTATGCCTCCTCTGTATGTGTCCCGAGCTGTGCTAAGCTAACTCACTCGAACTTGTTCAGAATAATTCTACTCGAGGCATTCTTCATAACTACAATTGGACGGCCAGTATCTCTACATTGAAAAGAACCTTAAGTCTGCCGTCACTTGCCTGTCGCCGCTATAATTCTCGCCCTGGCCTTTTTCACAAAATATACTTCCATAACACCCACATGAGAAATGAGTTAATCTCTAATCCGTCCTATCAATCCACCCGTGTTAACCACTCTCACAAAGTTGGTATTATTTTTACCGTACTAGTACCTGTTCCCACAGTTTTATTCCCCGCACATCACAGGATTGGAACCGCCTTCCCGGATTTATAGCCGTCATTGAAGACCATCATCGTTTTAAAAATGCACTAGCTAACATTGTATAAATAAGAGCATAAAACATGTATTTTTGTTTTTTGTTGCGTTCCTTGCTTTTGTTTAATGTGTTATCTTTTTAATCCCTCCCCTCTGTAATGCCAAACGACGCTGAGGGTATTAATAAATGAAATGAAATGAAAGAGAGAGAGAGAGAAAGACGGAAAGGCAGGGAGGTTAACTAGGCAGCGCCCGGTATGCTACCCTACACGTGGGATGGGGAATGGAGGGAGAGATAGAAAAGGGAGAGAACATAGAGATATGTCTGGCAGGTGGCAGTTTCTCATGCGGCTTTGTCTGTGGCTTTTGCCGGACGGCGGATATGTCTCGTGCTTCCGAGATAAGCAACCAAGAAAAAGGCTATTGCCAACAAGAATGTATTTAAAGCATCGAGAACTTGCACAATGATTGGTCGGAAGAGGAAAGTGGCAAGAGGTATTTCAGAGCTGACACCCAGAAATTCGACAAGTCATATGCTGTCGTCCGAACCTATGGGACGCTGAAGGAGACAGTGATCTTGAATATGCACTGTTTTTGCCATAATAACTACGACAGAACGCAATGTCATGTTTGCGAAGCCAACCACGTTGCATGTCTCCTGTGCACGGCGCTTAGTCCTAGCCTCTGTATATACCGCCGCGTTAGTGAAATGCGCTCATTCCCATCGCTGCTGCTACTGTTGTTTACATGGTGCCAGAAGTAGGGCCGGCATCTAAATTCAGATTTGCAGCTAACTTTACCATGCGAGCAAAGTCTTCACAGTGATGAGCGACGAGCGTCCCTGAGGGATCGAGACCGAGATGCTTGGTCCTGCAGCACAAAGCCACGATGACCCATTTGACTCAGCTATCTTTAAGAAAGTCTCTCGGCGCTACGATCATCTTTTTATGCAAGTGAAACTTCTGAAAAATCGAGTTAGAACCTTTTGTTACAGCGACAAATCAGTAGGAACCACCCGAAGATGTTCTAAGTTGCTCCGTTTTTAATGGCTGACGACGAAGTAGAAAACGCGCTTTCCATTCTTTTCTATTTGAGAACCTGGACCAGAAATTTGAATCTGAAGGCTTTAATTCTGATGGTCGAAGAGCATTACAAACCGGCCACAAATCTCACGTTCAAAAGAGATTCGGTTTCTTAGCAGGAAAGAGCGGGATGGCCAGTCTTTTAACGATTGGTTCACAGAGCTGAGGAGTTTCTCGAAGCAATGCGAATCTTGAGATCTTACGGACAGGATTTTATACAACTGAATGATCATTGAGATTAAAAAAAAATGTCTTGATGTATAGATATATCTCGGAATATGCATCACACGCCAAAGCAGTATAAATTTGGCATGCTAGGTAATCGGGTAACGAACATTTCGCCGAGATCCAAGCAGAAATCAGCGTGTCTTTGGCGTCTGGAAGCATAAACGCAGTAACAAAAAAGTTCTTTCGCTCAAGAGGCGGCTTACAACAGATCTAAAATCAGAAGGCGTTCCGCAATAGGAAGGTATTGCAAGAAATGCGGGGGCGTAAACCATTTCGCGAGTGTGTGTCGCTCGTTAATGTCGAAAGCGCGGCTAGAAGGACTGCAAGTCCTCCCTTCCTTCCTCCAATCCTGCTTCCTCCTCTGACAAGTCGTCCAATCTTTCTCTTCTCGCTAGCTCCGGCTCGAACCTCAACTGACGGGTCGCGAGCTACCCTTTCTCAGCTACAAATTTGGAACGACTGAGCTCCTCTCTCGAGCTGCAAACTTTGAACGCTTGAGCCCGCCTCGTCCATTCGTCCAATTGAAATGGCGACGAGCGGCGTGACGTGAGTAGAGGGTTTGAACTGCTGGCTGCTGCGACGGTTTCTGAAGAAATAAAAAGTGAATCACGCTGAGCAAGAAGACTGGCGGAAACTGCAAGCAAAAGGGCGACGTCCTCGAGGGTCATAGCCGCGCTCCTTTGAGTGAGCCCGTTATCCCCTCGGCCCCTCTTCCGACTGCGTAACGTCCTTGGATATACTGGCTACGAGGTGTTTAATCTGGGATGTTAGAGAGTTTTTAAAAATAATATTTTTCAGTTAGAAGGACAGTTTTTTCAGCATTGCATTGGCAGTGGTATAATACATCATAATACACATTAGACGTGCTAGCTTGCAGGATAGTTAACGAATTTTGAATTGTTACCTTTTTAACTTACTTTTAGGCTCCTTAATTATTGAGAGACGTGTAGCCTTCCGTAAGCGATATCTGTATCTGTTTTTTAAGATTTTCTAAAATGCGATTACCCTCGGTACTTTTGCCCACAAATTTTTGGCTACATTGCGAAAAATACATGCGCTTTCGAGATTCTTGCAGCCAGAGCAACCTCTCCAGTGCATGAAACTCGTCGATATAGCCAAAATTTGTTGGGGCACAGCGCCGAGAGCAATCTAGTTTTCTGGAACTATAAAAACTAATATGGATATTGTTTATGGTGGGCAACACGCCTCTCAATGTTAAGAAGGTTAACAGTAATAGATAAAATCGAACTGTGCAATATTAGCTAGCCTGCCTACTTGTTAGCCCTTCTTAGGTGCATTCTCTTTCACTACATCGCTGCCAGCGCTTTGCCGTAAAAAGCCGTCTTCTAACTGAAGCTGATTTTAAAAAAAACTGTGTAAAATCTTACGTGAAACACCCTGTGTAAGTGTTTTGTTAACTGACCTCCGCGTCAACCACTTGATCGCTCAGCTATGCGCGGCAGTGCCAGCCGCCTGAGATACCCCAGACGAAACAGTAGGCGCGAGCGGTGACACGGCCCAGGAGAGACTAGATGGCGTGCGCCATCGGAGTCTAGAGTGGGGCTTTGTGAAGCACTGGAGACAGATTTGTGGTTTCAAGTCTAGTTGCATAAATGGAGCATAAATAACTCATTAATCTTAAATGCAGAACAGACAAAGCAATTCTGTTTAGGGCTAAAACTAAGGCTTTACAGTCTGTACCAGAATTGTTTCTAGGTAACACAATCATACCCTGGGTAAAAGACCAATTCTCCGAGAGTAACCTTAAATGAATGCTTTTCCTGGGACGCTCATATCGATCAACTAAATGTCAAGCTCTCAAAAGCATGCGGAGTTCTAAACTAGTTTACACACTACTTCCCTAAGAATATAAAACTACTAATATATGACTCAATTTTCGCTAGGCATGTAACCTACGCTCATTTAGCATGGGGAACCACAACAGACGCGAATATCAATAAGATACAGATGTTGCAAAAGAAAGCCCATCGCATTATAACTAATCTTCCATATGACTGGCATGCTACACATATATTCGCTGAACTCGAAATTGTTCTAGCGAAAAGAATGTATGAAAACATGGTTGTCCTTCAGTATATAAAAGAAAAAAAGACACACGAAAATACTACAAGACATTGCAAACCTGAAAGCTAATGCATAAAGAAGACCGCTTCGCCGCTTCGAGTCATTAAAGGTGACTATCTAGGGGCTTTGTATGGCGACATGACAAAATTCCTTGTTCATTTTGTATGTCTGTACTTGTTTTTTTTTCTCTCGACGTGGTGAAACTCTGTTCAGTGCAACAAAATGCGGTTCCGCTCCCGCCGCTATTGTCTGTAACGGGGGCGCGGTTCCCGTCAAACCGACGACTTTTGTTGGCTTTTTTGCCACGCTCCTAGCACTATGATGTGGCGCTGAAAACAATTAATTGAATTGCATTGAATGGAGAACATAAGATGAAGGATCTCACAGAAATTTGGGAAGAGTTGGGATTTACTATGGGCGCCGCAAAAAGAAATCATGCTATCCTTGAAATCATGTGGAATGAGGGAGTAGCGGCTGAGGGCGTAGATGAGGCCTGGGCTCATATCAAAGGGCACCGTTTGAGCAATGAGGCCGAGCGGAAAGAACAAGAGGCAGAAAGAGAAGCGGAGCTTGAGGTAAAACAGCATACTCGAGTAAAGAAACTGTTGCACCTGGAGCTCGAAGCCCGTCGGATGAGCTTCGATAGGAATAAAACATTATCCATATGAGATGGGACTAATGGTCGGCACTTGAGAGTCACGTGGTTGTCTTTCGTCATCGGCGAGGATATGGTGAAGTACCTAGGAGATTTCGAGCGCGTCTGTGGGAGAAAGCGCCCGAGAGAAAGCGTCTGACGCGGTCAAAGGCCGGGCCGTGGCGAAAGCAGCTGCGGTCAGCTCAGAAATATCTTAAGGAAATATTGGCTGTCGCAACTGGAGCTAAGGAAAAATGTACGAGTGCTATGAAAGTATCCCGCAAATTAGAATTGTTGACTGTGGGGAAGATTGGCACGATCGTCACAAAGAGGTAAATTGCGTAGTCGTACTGCAGCCCTGCCAGTCCGCAATAGAGGAAGGTAGCTCGTACGCGGCAGATGTAACTGCTGCTTTGGCAGGGGAGACGCCATGCATTCGCCAACTGAGCAAACATCTACATCTCTTCCTTCTGATAAGGTGGCCACAGGATCACAAGAAGGTGCAGTTTCAGCAGTTTCGCTCATCGGGATTGGAGCGAAGTTAACCGGAAGTGGATCTCCTAGCGTTTCAAAAGCAGAGCATGGCGGAGAGGTTTTCCGAATGGACATTGATGAAAAAATGAGTGCCGATGTTAGCGAATGCGCTCTGTGTTTGGCACCGCATTGAACGCAAATTCAAAAGCCTGAGGCTTTCACACGACGAAAGCGGACGCATATAGCGTTTGCAGACGCTATTGTTTGCGGCGAGCGATGCTAAACGGGTCTGGTGCTCTCGAACCGTTGCGAGCATAGTCAGCCCAGTAAGCAGCTGCAGTAGCGGCAACACCGGAGCTGAGTGCAAGATCGACTGCCATACGCATCGGCTGAAATGTGTCAGAAGCGTGACGAGAGCTTCTTTCCTTTCCTTCTACGGGCTTACGGAGAGGTGCCGCACGACACCACAGGTTTCTCCCCCTCTCGGATGCTCTACGGCAGACAGCCAGTCGGTCTCACGGGATACTCGAACGAAGGCGGGCTGGCGATATCGAGATCCCCGCAGAACTCCCAGACGCTGTGGCTGACTACCTTAGGCCTCTCAAAACACAGCTAGAGCTCGCTGCTGAATACGCTGGGCTAATTTCGACCAGGCAAAAACAGGCATATGCTTTTTATTACAACAAGCGCGCCGTAGTTAAAGTATTTGGTTAGTTATATTGATTTTAATGGCACAAAAGCAACTGAGGCTATGATGCGCTAAACACACGGTTAGAGCTTTTCTTAAAGGTTACGCTTTTTATATCTTAAGTTTGTTTAAAACATTGGCTTCTCTGAGAAACTTAAAAATGCTTGAAAAATCAACCAGTGCTTGATCTCCTAAAAGTAACATGGGGTGTAGTGGGATGTATTCATTGTAGAATGTTGTGAAATATTTTTTCCTCAGTTGTTCCAGTTTTGTGCATACAATTAAAATGTGGTTTACCGTGAGTTCATCGCCACACATTTCGCAGAGAGGTTTGTCTTTTTTGTCAGTAAGAAGTTGTGTTTAAGGTGTGTGTGTCCAATGCATAGTCGACACAAAATAGCTTCTGTAAAACGCTCCTGATGTTTACATGATTTCCATTCTCCCAGAACAGGTTTTATAGAGTGTAGTTTGTTGTTTGTCTGTTCGTCCCATGCAACCTGCCACTTATTTCTGAGTTTACTGTGCAGTAATTTAGAAAAATCCCTCTGTGGTATGCTAACTTGCTTTATATGACCAATTCGAGCTTGTGTTGCGCAAGCATCTGCTCTCTCATTACCTAAAATTCCAACATGGCTAGGGACCCAGCAGGATATAATGGTATGTTTTTGCTTTGTGATTTTAACTATGTTATGTATGATTTTTCCTATTATGGGTTCAGCAGCATTTGTAGAGTGCAGCGCTTTGAGCATACTCAGTGAATCGGTGTAAATGATGCGATTTTTTGTATTTTGTTTTACTATTTGTTCTACGGCTACGAGGATGGCATAACACTCCGCAGTAAATAACGATGCATACTGTGGTAATCGTATCATTTTTTTCGTTTTCCTTGAATTACTGCACTTCCGACATGACTTTCTGTTTTTGAACCATCAGTAAAAAATTCAGTGTAGGTGTCATATTTTTCTTGTAAGGCAAAGAACTCTTGCAGTATGTGCTCGTGTGGCATTTGCTCTTTGTTTACGTGTGTTAGTGTGAAGTCACACACCGTAGGAAGGCTGTACTATGGTGGCAGATATTCATGTCTTTGTGCAATATTCGGTAGGGCGTCCAGCACTGCTAACTCTGCACATTTATCTTCAAAGCGCATTATTAGTGGCCTGATGAAATGTGGTTTATTATTGAGTAATCTTCTCGATGGGCACTTGGTAACAATGGGAAAGCAGAGATGTTTAGGAAGCGAACGGGTTTTAAGGATGTACTTCCATGTAAGTGTGACTCTTCTATCCTCTAGTGTCGGCTCATTAGCTTCAACATAAATACTATTTACCGGGGATGTTATATATGCTTAGGGTTGTTCGTTTTCGGGTAAAACCCGATTTTACCCGATTTTTGCACCCCGAACGTGTTCCTAAAATATCGGGTAAAACCTGATTTTTCCCGATTTCTGAAACAACTGTGCCCACGGAATTGCTGTGCCTCCAGTTGGCGCGCAGGCGAGAGGCGGCCAAAGCGGCCGACAGACAGACAATCGTTGACTGCAGGGCCCGTGGCGCCATCTAACGTCGGAGTCCCGAACACAGCGCCTGCAGCTTGGGCACGCGCAGCGGCGATATTTACACGTCGTGCATTCGCAGCACTGCTGACTAGCGTTCACGATGGGAAGAAAACGAAAGACATTGGATGATTGGTGCAAAGAACACGAGGATTTACAGACTACAACAAAAGACTGAAGGCAGCCGCGCGCTGGTGTGCAAGTACTGCAACACCGAGATGGTCACCGATCCAGCGAAGAAGCCCTACGACCGAATTCGCGAGCATCTCGCGTCATCGCGTCATAAGAAGTTGAAGATGGCGGTCCAAGAAGCTGAAAAAGCGGGAACATCTCAGCCAACGCTCTTCGATGTTTCCTGTAGGCAGCGTACGAAGGAAAATGAAGCGAATGGCGTGATTCACGACTTCGTTTGTGCCCTGGCGTACAGTGGAATCAGCATGCATCAGGCGGACGGACCTCTGGGGGATTTCGTACGCAAATACTGCAAGGCCGCTAGAACTATGCCGACTGGACAGCGACTTCGGATTAAATACTTGAAAGAAGCTTTTGACAAGGACATGGCGAAAATCCGTGATGATATGCAAGCCGTTCAAGTGAGTGTTATCGTCGACGAATCCCCTGACATAACCGGAGTGCCTACCATTAACACTCTGCTGTGCTATTATAGTCAAAAAGCAAAAAAGAAGCAGGTTTGTTTAGTCGACGCCGACATAGTTAATGCTTCGAACAGCTACACAGTGGCCCGGGTAGTCGGCAAGGCTCTCTTTACTGTCGGCAAGACGTGGAAGGATGTAGCCGTAGCCACAGATTCCGCGGAGTACATGCGAAAAATGGTACGTGAGATCTGCGAAGCTGAAGCGATCCACATCTTGCATGTAAAGGACTTAGCTCATTTGATCCATGTGAGCGTTGACCATGCGATTTCGTCACCTTGCGTGTCTGATGTTCGATCCACAGTGATCAAGTTTGGAGCATTATTTAAGCACGCTAACAAGCTGCACCAAAAGTACATCGAAATATGTGCCTCTAATAGCCTGTTTGGCGCTGATGCAAAGAAGCCTCCTTCTGTAGTTCCGAACAGATGGCAAAGCTTCTACAAAGCGCTTGTTGTCGTCATAGAAATGTGGAGCTCATTAACAGAACTTGTTGAATGCTCGCATGATAGCACCAAAGCGGAAGCTATTCGAGCGATACTTTCTGAAAAAGAGGTTCTTTATGCAAAGGCAGTCTTAATGAGAGATGCACTCGAGCCTCTTTTAGATGTCCAGAAAACGCTTGAAAGTGGAGAACTCCTCATGCCAAGCTTCGATCCCCTCGCAAACGTCAAGCTACAGCAGACTGTCAACGAGCTTTCCACGATGATCGGTAAAAGTGATCGGGCGAAAGGTGTTTTGTCTATGTTGCCTAAGAGCAGTGCCACATTAGTAAAAACTTGTTGTGAAGAGTTTTGCGCCAAAATCTCTGCAAAATGGGACTGCACTTTGAAACGGAACGTCTCAGACAAAGAAGAAAACCAGTTGACATTGTGGAAACTGGGAGCCGTACTCGATCCGTTCCAGAAGCGGCTGCTGAGTCAGTCGTTTGATGACTACCGACCTCTCTTTAATTCCGTGATGTACGATGTAGGCTCGCTTCGCGAGGAGTTCAACCAGTACTTGCTGGAAGCAAGCCCCACAAATGAAGGTGTTGAAGTGATGGACTTTTGGAACGACGCAACTGTGCGTTACCCAAGGCTAGCAAATGCAGCGTTATCATTGTTGTGCCTAGCTAATGGCAGCTGTGACGTTGAGCGAACGTTCTCTCAGCTAAGGTACCTGCAGAGACCAGACAGGTCTCGTATGGAAACCGAGATGTTGCGCATGCAGATGATTATGTATGTTAACAAGGACGTGCAGAACGTCGAATGACCAGCCCTCGTGAATAAAAATGTTTTTTTTTCAAAACTGACCGTTGCCTCTCACTGGGAGTAATAATTAATTATCAAAGAAACGCCAAATTTTGCAATATTTTCTTGAAAGCAGCCCAAAATCTAGCCCTATACTTCGTCTCACAAGATGTTTGCAGCACTACGGAAGGTAGAGCTCTCTCGTCCAATCAGGGCTGCAGAAACGCAGAAAATAGTCCCTCGAATATTTGAGGAGTGTATGACTATTAATCAAAACAATAAGCATTGCAACTAAAAACATGATTTGGACAGGTATATTTAAATGGTAGGGAGTGTTTCAATCACTGGTGAAATTACCAGACAAAGCCCGTACGGACACAGCTCTGCGGAGGCCTGCTGCGAAGTAGTGATGCGTCGCCACTTTCCAACATGGCGTCGGTTGAGTCTGTTGTGTCTCCTGTGTGCTCTACACCGACAGTGCGCTGTTTCCCCAAGCAGGCGAAGCAGGTGGCTTTAAATGTTCTTGAAGCGCTTCGCGTCGAGTGCGGGGGCAGTTGGAGTACAAATGCGCTCATCAAGAGGACGGCAAAACTATGGCCTCCGAAATCACCCGATGAAGAGCGAGCGCGCGCTTATAATCTCGGAGGCTTTAAGTGTGGAGGCGCAGGTCGCTCTGAGGGCGCCAGATGGCGCCAGGTGCCCAGCAGCAAAGCGCAAGCCTGCCGTATCGGGACCAATCAGCGCGTGCCACAGGCGCGTAGGAACACACTAATGTAGTGCGCGCCATCCTGATTGGACGAGAGAGCTGTACCTTTCGTAGTGCTGCAAACATCTTGTGAGACGGAGTATAGTTGTTACCCACCGGTTAGAGTAAATCGAATAAATTATTAGTTTGCAAATTTAACCCGATAAAACCCGAATTGCGGAATTTTTCCACGAAAAACCCGATTTCTCCCCTATTATGAAGCCGAAAAATAACGCCCGATTTTCACCCCCCGAATTTGAAAAAATATAAAACCCGAAAACGAATAACCCTATATATGCTCCAGTTGATAGGCGCAAACCAAGAATATGAACAGGGTCCAGTCGTTTCAAGTAGGATGCTCTTGCCGAACCATATACCACACACCCATAGTCCAGCTTGGAGCGCACCAAAGAGCGATATATTTGCAATAGGCATGCTCTATCGGACCCCCACCGTTTTCGCGAGAGTACCTTTAATACATTGAGGGCTTGGGATGCTTTCTTTTTAAGGTTGTTAATGTGTGGTAGAAATGTAAGTTTCTTGTCAAAAGTGACGCCTAAAAATTTATGTTCCTGTTTGACTGGCAGTGTGGTTTGATTCAAGCACAGATTGGGATCGACCTGTAGGCCTCGTCGTAATGAGAACAGAACAGCTACTGTTTTTTGAGGGGAGAACCTGAATCCATTTTTCTCTGCCCAAGCAGCCAGTTTATTTAGTGTGATTTGTATTTGTCTCTCGCAGGACAGTATGCTGGAAGAAGTGTATGCTATTGTAGGTCATCTACATAAACTGAATACATTACGGACTTGAGTATTACTTTGGCCAAAGAATTCATAATTACTGTGAAGAGTGTCGTACTTAAAATGCATCCCGGTGGTACGCCATTCTCTTGGGTGAATGTCATTGACAGAGTTGCTCCTAGACGGACTCTGAATGTGCGGTTGGTTAGGAAGTCGTTCAAGCAGTTCAGCATCCCGCCGCGGATCCCTAGCTCTGCTAGGTCACGGAGGATGCCGAACTTCCACGTGGTATCATAGGCCTTCTCTAAATCAAAGGCGACCCCAATACAGTGCTGTTTGTGGATGAACGCCTCTCGGATGGTGTTTTCTAGGCGGACAAGGTGATCAGTGGTCGAGCATGTTTTCTTAAATCCACATTGATGTACATCTAAGAGTCGACGAGATTCAAGTGTGAAGGTCAGTCTAATGCTTATTATGTTTTCGAAAGATTTAGAAATGCAGCTGGTGAGGGCTATCGGTCTGTAATTGTTAGGACTTGGTGGTGGTTTTCCGGGTTTCAGAAAAGGTACTATTATTGCTTTCTTCCACTCCTCAGGTATATACCCAGTTGTCCATATTGTGTTAAAGAATTTCAACAATGCCTGCACGGCAGCTTCAGAGAGGTGGGCGAGCATAGTGTAATGCTCATTATATGGGCCTGGTGCTGTCTTTTTACCCGAAGATAATATCCTATTCAATTCTTGGAGTGTGATGGGTTGGTTGTAGTCCTCGCGCATACCTGCTGCTAATGGAAGTTTTTGTTTTTCTGCTATTGCTTTGTGCTTCTGGAACGTGTTTGTGTAATTGGACGAACTGGAGACTTCAGCAAAATGCCCACCCAGTATGTTGGCCTGTTTTTCTAATGATGTGTGTGTCCCAGGTGTAGTCAATAGAGGAAGTGTGAAAGGGGTATGGTCAATACTGAATCTACGAACTTTTTCCCACATCTTTTTTGAGGTTATTGAGCTGTGGTTTGAGGACACATATTTCTGCCAAGAGGATTTCTCGACATTTCTTCGAATGAATCGCGGTCTGGCCTTGGCCCTCTTAAAGGCAATCAAGTTCTCCGCTGTTGGATACCGACGCAGAGAGCCCCAAGCTTTATTTTGTTGATTTTTTGCCAATGTGCATTCTTGTGTCCACCATACTTTATGTTTTTGTGTACGAGTCCTGTTGTTTGTGGTATGGCTAGTGTAGCGGCCGATATTATGCATGTAGTAAACCTTTCGTTAATTTCGTCTATGGTGAGGTCTTCACAAAATTCTTTTTCTAGTGTGGCATTAGCTGTAAAAAGTGACCAGTCGGCGAGGTGAAGTTTCCAGCGCCGTGGTCTTGTGGGGTTGACTGGAGTAGACGATGAGAGGCTGATGATAATAGGTAGGGGATCACTTCCCTGAGGGTCATTTAAAACATCCCATTTAAAATCGTTAAACAGCGATGGTGATGCGAAAGCTAAATCAAGAAAGCTCATTTTTGCCGAGCTCGGGCAACAATAAGTTGCATTTCCTGTATTTAAAAGACAGATGTTATTTGAGAGGATAAAATCTTCGATTGTTTGCCCCCTAGAGTCGCAGCGCTCGCTTCCCCAAAAAGGAGAGTGAGCGTTAAAACCCCCAACTACCAGATATGGCTCTGGAAGTTCATCTATCAATTCTTCTAGATCATGGACTGTTAATGTAAAATGTGGAGGAATGTATACGGAACAGATTGTTAGTGTTTTATAGCTGACGATGCTGACTGCAACCGCCTCAAGTTTTGTATTGAGCTTGATTTCTCGAGCAGGGACGCCGCTTTGGACGACAATTGCGACGCCTCCTGAGAGTCGATTTGCCTGCTCGCGATCGCGTCTAAAAGTTTGATAATGTTTCAGGATATGCACATGTTGTGGATCAAGATTGGTCTCCGGAAGACATAAAACTATGGGTAACATTGACCCTAAAATATGTGTTATGTCACTATAATTCCGCATAAGTCCTCTGCAATTCCATTGAATTAAAAAAGCCATGTTTGTGTTTTTGAGAGGAAATGAAAGGGGATTTACTTATGTGGTGGGCCCGTTATGAGGGGCCTGTCTTTTTTTCGCTCAAGAGAGCTGTTCCGCCGCTGTAATGGAGGCGGAGTGGGTGTGTGTCCATCACCTCAACAGAGGTGCTGGAGGACCGCGCAGCCGCGGTTGTGTTAGTTTCAGGTTTCTCCCGACGGGGGGAGGTCCTGCGGGATGCCGACCCATGGACCGGCGGTCCCAGCTTTGGCAATGACAGGGCAGCTTTCGCTGACCCTGCCTGGGGCGTGGATGGCCCTGCCATAGGCTCGGTGGGAGCGGCCTTGGCAGGTGCCGGAGTGCTGTGTGGTGCTACGCCCCTGCGCACCACATCAGCGAAGTTATGTTTTGCTGTGAAGGAGAATGTGTTTGTAAGCGCAAAACGCCTTCTCGCTTCTTTAAAATAATTGTTTTCTTTTGTATTTATGTTGATTATCTCTTTTTCTTTCTTCCAGAACGGACACGCCCTGGAGTACGCAGCATGTTCTCTTTCACAGTTTGCACAGCACAGGGCTGCGTCACATACATCAGACTGGTGATCGTTGGAGGCACATTTTGCGCAAGTTTTGCGACCGCGGCAGCTCTGTGAGCCGTGGCCGTACCTTTGGCAGTTGAAACATCTGCGAGGGTTTGGTATATATGGTCGTACATTGATTTTCAAATATCCCACGTCGATTGTGTCGGGCAGGGTGCTGGTGTTGAACGTCAGGATCATGTGTTTTGTGTCCATTTCCTTGTTGTCCTTCCGGATTTTGATTCGGTGGACATCTATGACGTCTTGGTCGATGAGCCCTTCGAGCATTTCTTTTTCAGTTATGTGAAGAAAATCATTTTCCGATATTACGCCTCGGACAGTGTGAAGTGAGCGATGAGGAGTCACGGAGACCGGGATTTCCCCTATGGACGTTAGGTTGGAGAGCTTAGATTGTTGGACATTGTCACACAGTTCGAGCAATAAGTCGCCGCTGGCCATTTCTGACAGCTTATAGCCAATGCCTAAGGTTTCAGTCAAGCACTTTGACACAAGGAATGGGGATATTATTCTTGCCTGTTTATCTTGTTGTTCACTGTGGATCACATGATATTTGGGGAAAGTTACTTTTCTTTTTTGAAAGAAGTTGTCTGCCTCGTTCCGCCTTCTTTTAAGAGAGCGATCAGGTTTTGAAAGTTAGAGAGCCATAAAAAAATTTTGTTTTTCGGTCATGGTGCCAGCCACCCACCACGGAGTGCAACAAGGGGACGGGACTGGAACTTGATGGGGACAGGACTGGAACTTGATAGCAAGTCCTGCCCACGCCAGCTGTACACCTCAACTATAACCAAATATGAAGCAACTCAGGGTAGTTGGTCACACAAGGTTAACCCTCGCCGCCAGGAAAAAAGGAGAAACCAAGAAACGAGTAGGAGATAGGAGAGTTGTGAGAAAGACATAGGAACGTGAAAGATGAAGGGGAGGATAGGGAAAGGCGACTGCCGATTCTCCCCAGTCGGGTCAGGCCGGAGGTGCCGTCTACAGGAAGCTGGGGCCAAAGTGGTGTGTTGCCTCCGCCGAGGGGCCTTAAAGGTCCAAACGTTCGGCATCGGCTCAACCACCAGGATCCTCTTTTCCCCGGACACGGCGATGCCACGCACGGCTAGGCGCAGGTGCTCGGGCCCGTGGTGATGCACTGTTCACCATCATCCCCTTGCGGGGATGTCCCTGCGGATGCTCGGGAACCCGCGTTGTCGCCACTCACCGACGCCTGCAAGCTGCAGACGCCCCCCTGCGGGGTGTAGTTAAAGTATTTCAAGATGGAGACTTGGTGTTGCCTTTCGAAGATAACAGGCCAGGAAAGCTGCACCCACGGTCGCTGGGGCGGTATATGGCCACCGTATAGGCTGACGGGGAAGTACCGAAAACACTCGTACTACGCCGGGGTAAATGAGGGCCGCCATATGCTGGTGCATGCAAATGGACTACGCCCCTGTTTATGAAGGGTGGCATCGGTGGGTGTCATCGCCCATGACGACAGTGACTTTGGGGAAGTTGAGTATATTCCGTGTTCGACGGTGCCACAACCATCACCTCCGCTGCTCGGTTCATAAAAAAAAAACCGCCCACCTTGATGCAAAAATTGCTGGGCAAATTAAAGCAGTAATCGCCCAACATTAGAAGTTTTCTCCAACAGACAAGACGTGGCTCGGGTAGGAAAGCATCATGTGAAAGTGGTTGGAGGGGCCGCTCCCAAACATGGTCGACATTACAGGATCCCGCAGGCCCTGATGGCCCAGGTTGGCAAGAAATCGACGAACTCTCGGAGCTAGGGCTTATATACCGATGCGAGAGCCTGTGACCACATCCGATCATGTGTGTACCGAAGTACGGATCCGTGCCACGGTGCGTAGACTGCCGCGCTATTAACACAATGTCAGAAACAGACGCATATCCTATGGAGTGTCCTCAGGAACTTATCATTGCGCGTAGGTATCGCCATGTTTATTACGCTCATTGACCTCCGTCGCGGATAATAGCACATTACCTTTCGGAGCAGTCGCAGGCCTACACGGCACTCGTGTCACACTGCGGGCAAATTGCATGGCCGGTGGTGCCTTTCGGTCTCAAAAACGCGGCGGCGACGTTTCAAAGGAACATGAACCGTCTTCCTGCCCAACACAACGGATACGCATGTGCGTATTTGGAAGACATTGCCGTCTTTAGTCAATCCCTCGAAGAGCACGTCGTTCACCTACATGCAATGTTTACCCCGCTCACCGGAGCAGGTATTAGGGATAACCCGGGGAAATTCCAGGTCGTCCAGACTTCCATCAAATACGTAGGACACGTGGTGGACTGCAGAATACATGGTCCTGGCCCAGTAAATAAAGGCAACTGAAGGACTCCAGGCCCTACTAATGAAGAATGACTTGAGAAGCATTCTTAATCGGTGTAATTACTACGAGATCTATGTCTCTATTTGAACACGATAGCCTCACCGCTGATGCAGCTCCCTGGAAAAAGAGTACGGAGTCCAATACCGTGGTCTCCTGAGGCAGACGAGGCTCTGTAAAACCTCAATCGAGCTCCATGCACGGCTGTATAGTTAGCCACGCCTCAAAACGGGGAAACCGTACCTACTTTACACAGACGCATCATTAGTCGCCGCTGGAGCTTGCTTGGCTCAGTTGGCTGAGGACGGCTCAGAAATTCTGACCGCCTTCGCGAGTCACGGGTTCACAATAATGCAGATGAGGTGGTCTACGATTGAGTAAGAAGCATTCGAGGTGATCTAGGCCTGAAGAAGTTTGAGGCGTATGGTTTTAGAGCCCAGGTAGCTGTAGTCACTGACCCCAACCTGCTTTCGTACATTACGAACACCGTGCCGCAGAGGTGAAATTGACGCGTTGGGCGTTGGAGCTTCAACTCTTCAACGTGGCCATTCGACAACGGGGAGGTAGCAGCCGCGCTAACACAGACTCAATAATTCCTCCTGCGAGAAAGCAATTCGTCAATTCGTCAGTAAATGTAGGGAAAGCGAGAAATCCTGACACCACTTTTGACGAATTGAATGCACCAAACTGACGTCAGGAGCACATGTAATCTATCTTTTTGACTTCCTTTTGCGCGGAGAGTGAAGGGGATATTTTCCTGTTTATCTGCCGCCACGTGGCTTTCTGGGCGTCAATTGTCTGGAGCTAGGTGGGCAGACCCCACGCTCGAGTAGCCACGGAAGGGTTCCGCGGCGCGGCCAGAAACTTGTCCACCCAAGTCCTTGCTAATGCTCTGTACATATTTCCTGTTTATAAATCATTTGGCGTTGACCTCTCTCAAGTTGCCGAGAAATCCCGCAAGTCCAAATGAAGAACACAACAGGGAAAGAAGAACCGATCTGCACTTATACTATCTTGAAGTAGTTTTTGAATGCAGTTCTCATCTCTTGACATTAACAAAACAGCACAGCGAGCTGGTTGTTCTGCTCTCTGGCCAAAATATCAAGGGCCTCTCCGGTTTGTCTCCTGGCAATGGCTCTAGTTTTAACACTTGCACGAATTTGTTTGCTGTTGATGAGTGCACATTACGAAGGTCTCCAAGCTGCACAATCTTGCCATTGCTCCGCAGGTTAGTTTGCATAACCGTTGTGTTTCCTCGAAGGAAAAAGATCTGTGTTCTTGAGCTCATCCCAAGTTAGCTTACGCTCTTTCGGCAGCTATTCATAGCGTCCCTGTGCTGAAAACAGTGCGCCTCTTTTGATATTCTCGCCGTGTCGGGCTGTCCGGGAAACTTCATGAGTACCATGGCTCTTACAGCGTGCTCCAAATAATCAACTTAAGAAATTACCCCTTGGAATCACCGAGATCGTCCACCCGCTTAAAGACACTTCATGCATGTGGTTTGCCTCAAACCATGCTACACCCCTGCTATGGCTTGCATATTTTACCTGAGTGGCGATCTTTTCCCCGGGTCTAGCGTCACTGCCATATAGTGTGGACAACGACGACGAAGAAGTGGTGTGCTTCTGCTTGGAAGACGACGAGAACAAAGCGCGTGTTCGGCGCCAAAAGCCAATGCAATTCAGTCTGAAGACATCATCATCATAAAAAGCGAATGGGCTCCTTGAATGAGGGCCCAACCAACCATTCTATCGATTAAACGTTTCTCTCTCTCTCTCTGGCGCTGGGCCGTTCGCTTGATTGCTGTTCTTCCATTCGGCTGTCTCTGTACATTCCATCATTTCTCTTTTGAATATACGGTTTTCTCGTTGCAATGTGCAAAGATTTTATGACATTACAATTTTATTATATTGTACACAATTCAGTGCACTGGTGTGCGTCCAAGTGGCCGTGTATGCTTGTTGGTTTGTTGTGTTATAAGTAATGCAAAATAAATACATCATTTTATCTAAGTACAGTTTACTGAAAGGAAGACAAATCTTAGTGTTCACTGGGCACAAATAGAGCTCAGAAACATACTGCCACGAATCTTTGTCGCGTTTGTTCCTTCTTCACAGGTGCCGCCACGCCGCTCTATCAGTTTGTTTGTGGTTGAAAAATTAGACCAGATTTATCTCGATAGATAGCATCCAGTCGGAGCAGATTCTACCTTGTTCCGAAATTTTCTAGTTACTCTGAACGCTTTATATCGAAATTTCGCTATCAGCTTTAAATTGAGCACGGCTGTTAACGCAGGCGTTCTGTTCGACGGCCGCCGAGCACGCTTGTTGCTACGCCGCCGCCAAGTGATTCAGTCCACTGTGGGCGCAAGTCAGCCCAATAAATAGCCTTCTTTTAGAAGAACTTTTGGCTGCCTTCCTCCCTGCTCCGATTGCCGCCACCACTACGTGACATTATTTATTAAGGAATGCCAAACCGTAACTCGATTACAGCTGCCAACTAAACCCCACATATCTTATACAAGGCTCCAAAGGAACATGAGCTCCGGGCACCACACAAGGGACGCTAAGCTTTAAAAACCAACCTCCACTCGAATCGATCATTCATCTCTAGAAAACCTTAGGGATTTTTTCCCAGAGCTGAGGGTAGCTCGAAGGCCAGTGTTCTTGTAAACATTGTGGACGCTGCATCGTTTAGTTGTGTGCGGATTGTGTTGTAGCCTTAATTGGAGTTTTCACGAAACTGCATAAAATGGAGATAAAGAGAAGTGTGCCCCGAAGAATCGGTGAAGTCACGGCTTCAGTTTTTGTTTTTTTTTAAGCGAAACTTGCGACACATTATCGCTTTATGAAGGTGACCGCAGCTAGGTTCCTAACGAGCCTGTGACTGACACGGAGCATGGATAATTGTGGTCGGATACTGAATGCAATGCTTCAGCGGCTCAAACCACTGTGGCGCGCGCGCATTTCAAGCAGTGTGCCGAGTTGCGTAGCCAATCTCAGGGCTATTTGAGACCTCGATCTCTACTTACTAGACTCGTGATTTTGCGCATAATGCGGTGCACTTACTGGGAACGGCATAAAACCTTAGAGCCTTCCCTAGGCACAGTTCATGAATGCAAATATACGAGCTGCATTCATTGGCTGGAACAGCACATTATGACATATATTACGCCATTAGAAGCGACCGGCGTTATCAAAGATGCAGGTCGTTTTACTTTTGTTGAATGAATAACTACGGTCAGCGGATGGGCATGGCTTTTCAAGAGAATTTGGTTCACTTCACTTTCTTACATTAAATGCCGCCAGAATTGGGGGTATTACATGAGAAATTAGTTATACGTAATTAAACAAATGTGAAATAAATGTGGGAGCTACAAGAAATGTGGACGGGCATAAGATTGGATGAGGTCATGTGAAAGGCCGTTACAGTCTGAGGCAGTTCGGAAAAAAAGGTTAATGGGCCAAATGTTATAGTGCGCGCACGTGGCAGGGCAACTTGAAAGGGATAGCCAAAGCGGAGCGAAATGCGTGCTTCAGGGCAGTTGCAGGGCATCAGTTGAAGTATTAGCACAAACTTCTGATTCTACTTCGACAGTCCACGGCTCCTAGGACAGATTATGCTTTTGACAATGGTATGCTGACGTTCTATAAATAGCATGAGTAAATGAAATTAGTACCTGCCAACCGGGCACTTTCGCGCGCTGAATCGAACTACTCGACTAACGCAAAAGAATGTTTGACTGTAGCCTGGGCCGCCGCTAAGTTTCGTCCATAACTATATGGAAGACCGTGTCGTGTCGTCACGGAACATCACTCGTTATTGTGGCTGAAAAATTTAAAGGAACCTTGCGTCCGCCTAGCACCCTGTGCGAAAAATTCAAGCCCTCTAGGCACAGCGTTGAAGGTCATTCTGTGAAACGCTTGATCCATGGAAGGCTTTGTCACGCAACTAGAATGTCGTTCATGGCCTTTGAACATCCCCACAGCAGCTGCACCCATTCAAGTCTCTTGCACTTTACCAACGACGTAGCGAGGTCGAGGTAGCAGGATATATCTGCGCTAGGGTAGCAGTACCATTGACCCCATCCGCAACGATGGATTGGAGGGATGTTCCCGTTTCTCGAGATTCACGAATGGTCCTTCCCTTCTCCAAGGGGGAACTTTACGCAGCACTGGCTTTTTGCAAATAGTCATGATCACCGGGATCCGACTGTGTTCCAGACTCTGCAATTGTAAACCTTGGACAAGGAGCTAGGCGAGTATTACAATATACCATGGAACGAGGGCACAGTTCCAGATTAGCGCAAGTCCAATCGTCTACTTCCGCTCCTGAAACTAGGCAAATCTCCTCCTAGCCTAAAATGATACCGTCCAATTGCAATGGCTAGCTGCGTTGGCAAAATACTGGAAAGAATGGTGTTTACACGTATTGAGTGGTACCTGGAGCGCTACCGTAAATATCCGGCTATAATATCCGGGTTTCGACGCTGATGCTCTTAAAATGACAACTTGGTCGAGCTGGTGCCATCTCTCCGTTGCCAAAAACATTTGCAGCGCTTGACAACGGCATTGTTCCTTGATATATAGGTGGCATACTACAGCGTAACTCAAAAGGCTATTTTGGATGCTTTGGAAGCTCCGAAACTTGGTGGTCGCGTATTTTTCTCGATATTCAGTTATTTATTCAGCAGATTTGTGTTTATGCAGACTGAGGTTGGTCCAACAGCCTCTCAATTCACTTAACGTGGATTCCCACAGGGTGGAGTGCTAAGCCCAAAGCTGTTCAACCTTAAATTTATCAAGCTTGTCGACTTAGTACCGCAAACAGATATTGAGGCAACAAAATGAAGAACAATAATGGCCTCCCCCAACACTACCGTATCACGGGTATAATCCCAATATTAACATAGAAGGTGTGGTCCTGAGGCAATTGAAACCTTGCTACCCGAGGGTGGACAGAAATCAAAGGGAAAAGGCTACCATAGCGACCCACAGCCGGGGTGAGCGGGCCCGGGGAAACTCTCCTCATCTCCCCTGGAAAGTAGCGGAATGGGTTGAGTAAATAGGTAATGGGGATCTGGAGGGGAATGGGGACAGCGAGCTTTTCGTTTAGATCCTTGGAATGTCTCGACTATTACTGGCCTGTACAGCCAGGACAGGGAGGGCGTCGAGACTAACCAATGATGCTTCCCCCGCTCACGGGATGCCCGACCACCCACGAAAAGCAAAGGGCTCCGACCGCCGGAGACAGGAGAACTTACGAGGGGTTTAGCTACCTGCGGCCCCTCCGCGACACCTGGCTCCACAGCCCGTACCGACCGCCGACCAGGTAGTCGGTTATTCCGACTCACAGCTAGGGGTTGTTTCTGACCGGCCAGGTACTATCCGTCGAGTGTTTTTCACGGTTTTTCAGGCACCGTATGTGTGGTGTGATCTGACCAGTCACACAGGCTTAGGTAGTCAACCTATCAAGCCTCCGGCCCTCGGCGCTACGACCAAACACCTTGGGGGGACCCACCTGTGCTTCCATCCAACCAACCATGCACTTATATTTTCTCCTAGCTTGCTCTCCACCTACTGAGGAGGGAGTGTTCAAGGCATGGCTGACCGGAGCCACATACCAAGAACGTGGCTTAGGGTGAGATGACCCGGCCCTGCTCCAAAGTTACTCCACAATATCGACGCCTTTTGCACAGGTCGCACTACAATCCCCATCCTCGGCGGCCCGCGCCGGCTCTTATGGCCCCGCGGCCGGCCTAAGACCGTATCCCCGAAGCGTCAGTTAGAGCCCGTCTACTATGATCCCCCGCGCGGACCTGGTTTCTACGGAACCAGAAACCGGCACGTCGGTAGCCAGACGTGCACGCCCCCGCGTGCGGAGGGGGGTAGCATGTATTTGAAAACTTTTCGACATTTGTACATGCCTCCGTGCCGGATTCTGTGGGCCCAGCCTGGTAATATAACCAGGCCTGGCTCCGCTCCGGCACCGGACCGCAAGGGTGCAACTGGCCCTATTATCTGCGTGGAAGTCGCTCCCGCTCCCATGGCGTTCGCATCCCCAGAGGAAGGGTCCCGGCCATAACCATTCCCACCGCTGCCGTTATACCGGAACAAAGCCTAAGTAACCGAAACTATACTGGCATGTTTCCGGTGGCGGGGGGGGGGAGGGGGACACGAGCAGGCTGCACAGTCGTATCCCCCAATCTTAGTACCACAGTCGGCGCACATCTGAATTTAATCGGGCATCTGTACCTGGACATCCGGAGTTACGCGCCCACAAGTTCGAGCGAGACTTCAAAAGGCGGCAAATATTGCGGCCAACCTCCACCTGCAAGGCCTGCAGATCTCAAACGAAGTGTTAGCTTGTTGTGTTTAAACGAAAAAACATGTCTTATTAACCGTATGTACCAGTGGCGCTGCAATACTCTACGAAAGAAGCCATCGGTAGGTGGGAGTAATCATCGACCAAAATCTATAATGGACTTCTTATATTTCATACGTGAAAAAGAGGCTGACAGCGATTGCTCACGTTCTCGTCTTTCTTGAGGGAGAGATGTGGTGAGCGTCACTGCGCTCAATAATGCAGCTTTAAAACGCATTGTTTGTGAGATTACTTCGGTACAGCCTCTCTCCACTTGGTAACAATGAAAAAACCAACATACGAAGTCTACAAAGCGTTCAAGCTCCAGATCTCCTGACCTGCGTATTATAGCAGAAATGTGACTCGAAGGCAGCAACAGTAGTACTTGCCAGGAGCATCCAATCAATACTACCTAACAGTTGACGCATTGAGGGTATATTCGTGACATCTCCCGGGTTCCCTCTCACCATCTTGCCAGTCATCCTATCACCAGGCCGCGCACACCGTTTGCAAACACCATTGACGCACAATTCGCCATTCTGCCGTTCCAGTTAACGTTCGGCTCTAGAAGTTCCTCCCCACGTTGGAGCCTGCCCAAACGCCGCGTGCTTCTTTCAATACCTCGCATCTGGAAGAAGATCGATTTATCAGCGATAGAACTAAAGGAAGTCAATCTTGAATATTCCATTGAGCACCATGCAAACCAGGTGCACGTCTACACCTACGGCTAAGTGAACCACATCAGTTCCTCAGGCTCCGTGGTCACCACCGCAAGGACTACAGAAAAGAGAGCTAGGATAGCTCACCAGACTTTTTCGACGGGTGCAGAACTCGCCGAATTTCGTGTCGCCATTGAACACATCAATTAGCAGCGCGATCAGCAGTGCTCATATGAGATTAGAGGATGTAGGCAGGCTTCGCGCACTTGTGCGCGAGATCAAGATAAGCGCATGGAAACCAGGCCAATTTTCGAATTCACGTTTAAAATCTCTGGACCCTAATCTCAAGCTCCGACTTCCATCCATCCTACCACTAAGTGAATTAAGCAAATTTGATGCGTCGCCTACAGCTTGGTGCAGCTTTCACGAACAATTCTCCCTCTTAATTGGTATGGCTGCTAGGCCTACATGTACCATCTGCGGGTGTGACGAGACCTCAGCCCACATTCTTTTTATAAGTCCTGCCTACAGAGCCGAAAAGCTGTCTATCTTCAGTGCGCCAGAGCGCCTAGATCCACGCCAACTCACATAAACGAAGAATGTCGGCCACTGGCCACGACGGTCGTCGGCGGTGAAAGTGCTCAAGGCACATGCTGGGCTTCTTCAGAACTTCTGGCCTCCACGATAGGCTGTGACTTTACCCAAACCGTGCTCACTTTGCATACCGACTTAATTTTTCTACTACTCATCTTTCTCCTTCATCTATACTTTGTCCCTTCACCCCTTTTCGTGCGGGGAAGCAAATCGCTTTATTTTTCAAGTAACCTCCCTGCCTTTTTTCCTCCTCCTTCTCTTTCTACTGCTTCGCAAAAAAAAGACAAAACTGAACACACCTATATGGGGCATATACTTTGTTCTGCTATGTTATGCTTTTTATTTACCACTGTTATAAAGCACAAGACGGTTTGAACTGAAATGATCACTTTCACCTAGCCCGATTTCCCGCCCTTAGAGGGGCGTGTACAGCTTGGCTTGACCGTGGAATGACCATGGTTGCGAAAACGCCCGTAGCACTTGCTTAGAGTTGAGTTGTCATGCAATTTAATTCTTGTAGTTTTTTACATCGCCTTTATTATTCTCAGTGACTTGATGCAACGAGATTCAGCTTTTTAAGTTCAGATTACCGCCTTCGTTTTAGCGGGATGCAAACAGTGCTTAGATTTGCATAAAATATCTGCAACACTGCTCACGTTCAAAATGATCGTGGCTATACGGAATGTAACAAATCTAGTATTCAAGTATGTTGCAAGGTACCGTTCTTGACTCTTTAGTGTAATCGGTTGTTTCCAGATATTGCTTCCATGAAAGTTTAAAATTACTCGTTCATACGAACAGCAGATTGGGCATGGAACTGAAAAGAAAACTGCCAAACCTGCACCACCAGAAGCACAACGAGCTAATCGTTCTTACAATGCGAATTGAAAAGTATTGCAAGAGAAATTAGTTATCTGCATAGAGCACCGTTCACAGTAGCCTAACTGCACAGTAAATAGGACAGCCTCTTTTTTTTTTTTTGCAACGTAGCTGCGCGTGATGTGCATGCGTTGAAGTCTGCAAGTGACAAGGCGAACATTTACGTCAGGAAAAGTAAATTTTCCCCCTTATTGGGATTGTTCAGAGCAGCCAAGCATAAAAAGCGCACTTAAAAATAGTTGAACGCAAACCTGTATAACCGCACTAAAACGACAAAAGGAAGGAAAGAAATGGCGCGTAGTTTGATTTTACAAGCCAGAAGTAAACAACTCTACATTCCACTCGGAATCCTTCAGAAAGTAAAAAAGAAAGAAAAAAGAATTTGTGGTGCTGACTACATAAAGTAGTCCGAGTTTTCATCTGTATATCGCGGAATCATTTGCCACCACATTTAGGCATTGACACCTGCAAAATGGGTGAAAAGGAATGACGTCCGCCGAGAATTGAAAATGCGGCTACTTTCTCTCGCTTGACATTGAGCTGATAGAAAATTCAATTGCCAACCTCCTGCGCGCCTTTGTTCCTCAGACGAGGAGAAAAACCACCTGCAGGCATATCGCACCATACTGAATACGCGGATGGCTCGAAATGTTTCAATATTAACTAGGTGTAACAAGTACGCTTGTGACTTCTACTGGATGCAGCTCATCCCGAAGCTGTAACAATGTGGTCAATAATCGGATGTGACATTGAAAAATGAGAAATAAAAATTGTTAGAAAGTAAATTGTTCTCTGATTAAAGCGATGTTCACAGCAGCTTAACTGCACAGTAAGTACGAGCGCCTCTTTTTTTCTCATGTAGCTGCCCCGGCTGTGGACGCGTTTAAGTCTGCAAGCGACAAGGTGCACATTTACGTCAAGAAAAGCAAATACTCTGCCATGCTGCGATCGCTGACAGCAGCCAAGCATAAATAGTGCACTTAAGGATAGTTGAGTGTAAAAATGATAGGTGTAACGTTAAGAGACCGGAAGCGCGCAGATTTAGTGAGGGAACAAACGCGGGTTAATGACATTCTAGTCGAAATCAAGAGGAAGAAATGGGCTTGCGCAGGGCATGTGATGCGAAAGCAAGACAACCGCTGGTCTTTAAGGGTAACGGAGTGAATTCCAAGAGAAGGCAAGCGTAGTAGGGGGCGGCAGAATGTTAGCTGAGTGAACGAGATTAGGAAGTTCGCAGGCTTAGGGTGGGCGCAGCTGGCAAAGGACCGGGTTAATTAGACAGACATGGGAGAGGCCTTTGCCCTGCAGTGGGTTAGTAAGGATGATGATGATGATGATGATGATGATGATGATGATGATGATGATGATGATTATGGATGTACACCTGTTTATATGCTCTAAAAGGTCAGAAATACGGAAAGAAACGGTGCGTAATTTGGTGTTACACGCCAGAAGCAAGCAACTGTACATTCCACTGGAACTTCTTCAGAAAGTAAAAAACGAAATAATAATTTCATCTCGTAAGTAAAGTAGTTCGCGTTTCCAATTGTTGATTCGGCAATCATTTGAAACGAGATTTACGCCCTGACTCCTGCAAAATGTGTGAAAAAAGATGATGTCTGGCCAGAATTGAAAATGTGGTTACTTTCTTTGGCTCTGCATTGGGATGTTGGAAAAATCAATTGCCAACCTCCTGCGCGCCTTTGTTCCTCAGACGAGGAGAAAGACCAGCTGTAGAAGTATCGAACCCTACTGAACATGCTGATGGCTCCAAATGTTGCAAAATTAAGTAGGTATAACGTGTACGCTTATGACTCTACAGGATGCTGTTCATCGTGAAGATGAAACAATGTGGCCAATAATCAGATGTGACATTCTCGTAAAGTTATCAGGGCAGCTTTTCAATTCAGAGCAGACCACGTGATTTTTAAGAATTATTTATTGTTACCTGTACGAATAATAAGGAAGGAATGATATTGCATCTGACAACACCTGATGCGGACCAATACTAGAAACCAAAGATCACGGCTCTATCGCTGGTCACATGTCGCGGCCCTAAACGAGAGCCCTCTTTTAGTTTTCCGCATCGGACGCATAAGCTTAGTGAATACACTGACCCTTTTATTCAGTTTGGCTCCGACAGAAAAATTACAGACAGAGCAACAAAAACAACGATAAGGCACTCACCAACCGGTATTATGCACTGTGGGCTTTCGCTGGCTACGCTAGTAGTTATGGCAAGTTGTAGACCTGCTTTTATTTAATTAAACCTGGAAACTCAGTCGACTAGAATTTGATTCGAATTGGGGTAGTGTCTCTAGAATCCGTATTTCTGTCAGGGTAAAATTGAATGGGCTTGGCAGACAATAGCGCATGTTATCACCTTTTTATTGGTCTTGAGTAGAAGCTGGTACTGCAGCTTTTTAAAAACTTCTGATGTAGTTCCAGAAAATGGACGCAGTGGCAACAATGTTCCTCACAACAGTTTGAGATCGACTGCAAGTAGATATGAAATATTACTAAGAAGTTGACCAGTAAGCACAAGCGAAGGCCTTAATTATTTACTGGACTGCTCACTGTGGGCATGTCACAAATCATGCTTGCAGCAGCGCCAATTTTACAACTTGCACTGCATCGAATAACAGTACATAAAAACGGTATAAAGAGAGGATATAAGAAACTACGCATAGTAAAACTTACGAATCTTTGCTATGTGAAGAAAGCAACATCGCAAGTACGATGTTTTCAGGTACAGTTCAAGGTATATAACCAATGGGAATCCGTTTCAAATGATAACAAACGAGGCGCGATGTCCCACGAAGACGTCTGATAAATGCACATTCCTGCGACTGCGCGCAAATTGTTCTTTACTTTTCTCAGTCAGTAAAATTTAGAAAGGGCCAACAATGTGCGAACGAACTATGGGCCCAGAAATGTATGTTGCTTCGAAGTTAAGTCGGCCCATTATCAGATTTCATTTCCATACTGGTTCGTTTCAACTTGACAATAATAAAAAAGAGGTGAAACGCAGTGCTTACAAAATTAAATATTAGGTTGCATTACAAACTAATTCTCTAGTTGAGACGAAGGCCCCTTGAAACAAAAACTCTGCATTACAAAGCTCTAGTTTTTGGCTGTATTACTGCCCTAGGGCAAATGCGAAGTGAATAATTATTACAACTCTAAAATACAAAGTGGTATTATTAAAATCTGCCTTATAAATGCTATCCCGTCTATAACTACAACATGACTCTTCACTACGAATAATCACACTTCCAGGAATACTCATTTCTTCCAAAAACAGTCTTTAAGGGGAACTCACCACCTGAAATGCTTTTTAAGGCTTGAAAACCAGAGAAAGGCTATAATAGTTTTAAGCATTGAGCGCGCTTTATAACTTCAATTTCGTGATCTAGCTATTTTAAAAACAACCAATACGATTTCTAAATGTTATGTACTTATAAGTTCTCGTGTTTTATTTGGACAAATGTTCATGTATAAAGTGCTATTTGTGCCAAATATAACAGCTCTTAGTTTTTTGTTTCCTCTCTTCTCGCTTCTACCAGGAAGGTCTGCAGTATAACAAACATTGTAAGGGGTGTGCATTACCCTCACCTTCCTTTGTATATTCATCGCAATCTCGCATATGTATCTTCGTCACAAATAACATTTCTGCTTGTACAAGTAAAGCTTGCTCCGAGCGTCCTCAATCTCACACGTGGTGGAGGTGGCTCTTTGGCTTCCCTGTGTCTCTCTCTAGCCCCATGAAGCTCCGTTATGGTCGACGTCTAGTCGGCCCACCTGACACAATGATGCACGTCGACCAAAGTCGCTCACAACAATCCGCCGTCCTTCTAGCGGCCGACACCGCCACACTTCCTCTCGGCGCCGATCTTTCTACCGGCAGTCTGGGATCAACTTCGACCTCTTCCGCACCATCACAGGGCTAGCCTGCTGGAACGGTCAGCCCCCGCAAGCGCTGCCCGCCCGTTTGTGGTCGCCTCTATGGCGTCGACGTTACTTTGGCTGTAGCAATAAGACCGCGTAAGCGCTTTCAATCGCTAGGGCGTTTCAATGAAGCTTATCGATGTCTCATTGCATTTATCCTATTTGGCCAAGGCTTGGTTTCTCAAGCGTGATGCCGCTAGTTCCGACTGGTTCCAATTCGCGTCGCAGATTTGCCAGATGTTAGGCAGTGTCGCCGGTAGCCATGCAGTCAACAAAATAAATTGGACACTCGTGTTCACCTTCCAGGAGAGTCTTACACATCATGCTACATTGAGAACAGGCTTGCACCCCGCCACCGTATGAAAACGACATGCATGAAACAGACTGCTTTTGTCATGTCCTGAAAGGCACCAGCTGGTTCGCATTCTCTGCTGTCGCTGCCAAGAACCATCTCACCACACTGAACATGCAAAGCACGAGCCAGCGTCGTGACGACCTGCAGGTGCGGGTGCGGCGGCTTCAAGAAACATGGCAATTCCGCCCCTCGATTGACGCAGACTTGCGCAAGCAGATTCGCTCCATCATCCGCGAAGAAAACCATTGCGACATTTAATTTTCTTCGGCCTCCTACCTACCATTTCCGTGACATGATCAAGGACGACCTGGCCTCCTTCAAGCGCCACATTAGTCAAGAGCAACCTGTCTCGAGCTGCGTCCCAACGTACAGTGAGGTCGCTGCAATACCACTGTACCCTTTCCTGCTATCTTGTTCCGAATATGCGCAACGCAACTTTGCCGCTATTTCGTCCAGATCATCCGTCCTTGCGTTCACACCTTAATGGCGTGCGCGTCCGCCTCGTCTCAATTGTTTTTTATGCAGTTTTCCTGGCTACTGTTACGTTTCGCCTACGACGCGCGGTATAGCCGGCGCGGATGCAACGGACGCCGGGGCTTCGTTCAAAGTGGCGGTCATTTTGACCCGTTCATCGCTGCCGCAACGCCTCCCGCCAAGCGCGTCCAGGCAGGTTTCAATGCCACGTGTCGTCGTGTGTGCGTGTGTGTGTGTGCATGTTGGTGCCCACGCTTGTCAAAGCGCGGCAGCCGGGGAGAGGAGCTCCCCAACTGGGAGGCGAGGAGGTCTGACCGGCGCCGGCCCGGCGGACGCGTCACTTCACGTCTCAACATGTCCGTGCGTCGCCGTCTCGTGCGACTCATCCCGAGCCGTTCCTTCTTGCCCTCGACGCCGAGGGTATAAAAGCAGCTGCCCCGGACGCCAAAGAGAGACTTCGATTTCTTCCTTCGAGTAACGTGGTCGCCCTGACCGGCTGCTCTTTTGCGATGCCAGAATAAAGAAGTTGTTCTGTTGGCAGTCGACTCATCCTCTGCCAGGACTTTCGGATGTTTCCAGCTCTGCCCCAGGCCGCCAGGCCAACGCTACCCTTGGGGCTTGCAACCCATTTGCAACAACTGGTTGCCAGCGGTGAGATAGCGACAACGGAGGCCAGCAGCGAAGATATGCGGTCAACTGTATGCTGAGCAGCACAACGACCATCCGGGAGCAGTGCAACGAGCCCTGTGTGATGACTGGTTGCCTGCAGCGGAACGACTGCGCTGAATTCTTGGCTGCGAGGTTTGGCGAGTGCGGGACTTTCTTCTTAGTTTTGCCAGGCTTTTGTTAGTGTCAGAAACAGAGCTGGTAATTGTGTTGTCGTTGATGCCGGGTTAGTTTGCGGCAAGACAATAGTAGGCAGTAGAGAAAGCAGCATTCGGAGCAGCCATGGATTTGAAGTCGTTGCGCAAAGCGAAATTGCTGGAGCTTGCAAGAGAGTTGGGTCTGGATGTCTCAGGCAAACTCAGAAAACCAGAACTGCTAAGGGCTATTCTTGAGTTGGAGGCTGAGGATGACGAGCTGTCGGAATGCCTTGAGACCATTGAGGAGAGGGAGCAAAAAGAGAAAGACGAGCGCGAACGTAAAGAGCAAAAAGAGGAGTGCGAACGTAAAGAGCAAAAAGAGAAAGACGAGCGCGAACGTAAAGAGCAAAAAGAGAAAGACGAGCGCGAACGTAAAGAACAAAAAGGTCCTTGGATACCGCATGAGTGGCGTCTTGCTGAAATAGTTCCATTGCTTAAAAAGCAAGGGGAGGGCTTAACTTTAGACAATATACGCCCTATTTCGTTAACATCGTACCTTGTGAAATTAGTGGAAAGGGTCCTTCTCAGCCGTGTCATGTCATTCATTTCAGAAAATGCTGTATTGAATCCATGCCAAATTGGTTTCAGGCCGGGTTGTTCAATTTGGTGTGCTCATACTGACCTTGAGAGTCGTATTAAATTAGCTCGCAATAGAAAAAAGTTTGCTGCGCTTGTCACCTTGGATGTCAGTAAAGCATACGACAGCGTGGAGCACTCGACTCTATTACTAAGATTACAGGAACTCAACTTCCCAAGCTATTTTGTAGCCTGGATATCTGTTTTTTTGGAAAATAGAAAATTTTACTGCTCCCAAAATGGTATTTCCACAAGGAGATTTCCACAGACAAGAGGTGTTCCGCAAGGATCAGTTCTCTCACCTGTACTTTTTAACATTTTTCTAAGCTCAATTCCATGCATTCAAAATGTGAAAACTTATGTGTACGCCGACGATATTGCATTTTTTGCATCAGCAAGTGACATTCACACTCTTTATCAAACCCTACAAAATTACCTCAATGTTCTTGACAACTGGCTAGGAAGAATTCATCTGTCCCTTAATGTGAAGAAATGCGCATTGTTAGTATTTCCAGTTTCTGTTCCAGTAAATATCTGCCTGGTATATAGAAATAACATAATACCTCAAGTTCAGACGGTGAAGTATCTCGCTGTAATATACGACCCTACTCTCTCCTGGCGGCCCCACATTGAGCAAGTTTCTGCAAAAGGAGTTCGGGCCATTGGCATCCTGCGCAGGCTTTGTAGTGCTAGGTCAGGCATGAGAAGGCATACGCTTCTGATGATTTATAAAATGTACGTCCGCCCAATTTTGGAGTTCGGGTGTGTTTTATTCTCAGGAGCTCCTGCCTATAAACTTCGCCCTCTTGTGCTTTTGGAGCGTGAGGCGTTGCGCCTTTGTCTGGGGCTTCCAAAATATGTCGCCAATGCTGTTCTGCACCTTGAGGCACGAATGCCTTCGTTATCAGCTAGGTTTCGCCTTTTAACAGTTCAAACATTTTTAAAATTGTGCGACTCACCTCTTCACGCTTCCAGTATAATATTTCTTAGTCAACCTTCCGCCTTTTTTAGTGCTGCCTGGTCTCGATTTCATACCCCGCAGATATGTTACGTGCAGTCCCTCCTTGATCGCATAAATATTCATTTCACAGATGTCCGCCTAATATTTAACAACTCCTCATCTGTCCAGATTGAATTCGATGATATTTTCCCATCGAATGCAAAGCTGCAGCCCTTCCCACTTCTTCAGGGTCTATTGCAGGACCACCTAAGGTCCTTTCCCTCTCATGTTCTTATTGCTACTGATGCCTCGCAGGATCGCGAAAAGGCAGGTGTGGGAATTTTTTCGCCTTCACTGGATTGGTCTTTTTCTCTCCGTCTTCCTGACTACACTCCAATTTTTCTGGCTGAATTATTAGCAGTAATCTTAGCCTTACGAAAATTAGAATCTACAGTTTCCCAGGTCGTGGTTATGACAGACTCTCTGTCCATTTGCTCTTCCTTATCCTCACCCACTGACTCTCGGCCGTTACGCCTCTTTAAGTTCCTGATTCCGCTCCATCTAAATTCGGTAAGGTTGCTTTGGGTACCCGGTTACATGGGCTTTCACTTAAATGAGGTTGCAGATTCCTTAGCAAGAGCCTCTCTCAGCGGCCCAATTGTTGCTGTCCTGCCATCATGTGCATATACAGCTGCGGTGAGGTTTCGCCGCTACACAATATTTCAGGAAAATGCTGCCTCGGCTCTTACATCATCTCCCGAATATCAGCATCTTCTGCATCCTTGAAGTAGCAAAGACTGGCGCTCACGCAGACTAGAGGTCTCTTTCACGCGCTTGCGTTGCCGGGTTCCCCTTCTAAATTTCTACCTTCACAGATCTGGCCTGGCAGCTTCCCCACTGTGCCCTTTTTGTGCCAAACCTGAGACAATAGATCACTTCCTGCTGTTCTGCCGCCGCTTTTCTCATTTGAGGAAGCGTCTTTTGCAAATTCCATTTCATCAACTGGACTTGCCTGTGTCTTCCGCGGTTTTTCTTTCCATTGGCGCTTCTTTGCTTGGACGAAGCGACAGGAGTGTGCGCTCTGCTGTGCAAAATTTTCTTCAAGAAACGCAGTGACTCCCATTCTAATTTCTTTTTCCCGCCCTCAATCAGTACGACATTGCAACATTACAGGCATTGTGTACTATTATGCACATTAAGCAATTGTCCCGTCTTTGATCTCCAAGTTAACTGGACCCCTTTCCTTCCCTTTTCCAATCTCTTAGGCTACATACTATTACCACTCCTTTTCCCGTCAAACCTTTCCTGTATCCAGTAAGTAACCGCCTGTGTCTTGGCCACTCCCCCGTAGTGGGTATGTGCCAGCAACGTCTGAGGCCTTCCTTCCTTCCTTCTGGAAATGAAGCGTCTCGAGGTAGAGATGGAACGCGCTCGTAATGGAAGTCAGGCACACGGTGCAGGAGAACGGGTATCGTTCAAAATTACTGACCTGATGCGGCCGTTTAAGCTTGGAGAGGACATTGGTTTGTTCCTGTTTAACTTTGAGCGAACGTGCGAGAAGCAGGGGTTCTCTCGGGAAACGAGGCCACAGCGCTTGCTCACTTTGTTACCCGGCGAGGCGACCGACGTAGTCGCTCGCTTGAAGAGAGAGGAGGCAGAGGATTTCGACCAAGTGAAATCGAGTCTGCTAAAAAAGTACAGGGTGTCAGCGGAGGCGTTCCGTCGGAAGTTTCGGGAAAATGAAAAAGGCAGAACTGAGTCATATACAGAGTTTGCCTACAGGCTTATGTCAAACATGCAGGAGTGGCTCAAAGAAGAGAAAGCGTTTGGTGACCACGAGAAAATTCTGCAGTGTTTCGGGCTGGAACAGTTTTATAGTCGGTTACCTGAGAACGTGCGGTACTGGGTCTTGGATAGGCCAGACGTTAGTACAGTGGCTAAAGCCGCCGAGCTAGCCGAGGAGTTTGTGACGCGTCGGGCTCGCGGAGCTAAGGACGGTCAAAAGGGTGAATTTGGCTCCGAGTCTGAGAGACCGAAGTTCACACCCATGAGAGCAAGGGGGGACACACGTAGTGCGGATGCGAGTGAAAGCAGTCTGACCGAACGTAAGGAGACGGCGGCAGCCGAAGCCGAACGCAGAAAGCGGTTCGAGAGGAGGCAAGCGCGCGTGTGTTATACGTGCCAGAAGCCGGGTCACTTTTCGGCGCAGTGTCCAGAAACAAAAAGAAAAGTCGTGTGTTTGTCATTATGTAGCACTGACGAGAACATGAAGCTTCTCGAGCCTTACATGCGAGACTTCCTCGTGAACGGGAAAGAGTGCCGAGTGCTTCGTGATTCCGCAGCTACAATAGATGTAGTTCACCCCTCTTACGTAGAACCCGATATGTTCACGGGCGAGTGCGCATGGATCAAGCAAGCCGTGGAAGCTCATAGCGTGTGTCTGCCCGTAGCAAAAGTGCTTATTGAAGGACCTTTCGGAGCACTTGAGACGGAGGCCGTAGTGTCATCTATGCTGCCCCCCCCCCCCCCCCAGTACCCGTACCAATTTTCGAACAGGTCCGATCACCTCCTGCGCGAGAAGGGGCTTTTGTTTGGTGAGGCTAGCGTTCAGGCCTTAACCAGATCGAGAGTTCGGGAGCTCGCTGCAAAGGCGGTAGTTGCGGGGCCGACGTTGTCGAACAATGAGAAAGGGTCGGAGACGCAGCAAGCTGATATTCAGAGCACGTCCGAACTGAATAAAATTGAGCCTGTGGCGTTGAAGGCACCAGGTACTGGAGAGGAAATGCCCGACACGGGAAAGTTAGAAGAGCTTCCGGTCGAGCTTCCGGGACTAAGCTCAGTGACGAACAGGGAGGACACCGATCAGGTCATTAGTGACTTACTCAGTAAAGCACCGCTGTCGCCTGAGCAGAAAACCGAACTACACCAACTCTTACAAGAGTTTCAAGGTCAGTTCTCTGAGAGGCCTGGTAGGACTTCTGTCCTTACTCATGATATAGAACTTACCTCCCCAGAGCCAGTACGATCCAAGGCGTACCGGGTGTCACCCCGCCAGCGCGATATTATGGAGGCTGAGGTAAAGAAAATGCTACAGCTCGGTGTTATTGAGGCGGGTGAGAGTGATTATACCTCCCCTTTGATTTTAGTTGAGGTACCGGGCAAGGAACCTCGTCCTTGCGTCGACTACCGCAGGCTTAATTCCATCACTAAGGATCAAATTTATCCGATCCCTAACATCGAGGAGCGCCTTGAGAAAGTTAGTAGAGCTCAGTTTATTTCCACCCTAGATCTGGTCAGGGGTTATTGGCAGGTTCCACTTACAGAAGAGGCTAGTAGGTATGCGGCGTTCATTTCACCAATGGGAACATTCCGTCCTAAAGTTTTGAGTTTTGGTTTGAAGAACGCGCCATACTGCTTTTCAAGCCTCATGGACAAAGTGTTGCGGGGACAGGAAGAATTCGCTTTACCGTATTTAGACGACGTAGCGATATTCTCCGCATCCTGGTCTGAGCATATGGCACACTTGCGGGCAGTGCTAACCCGCCTGCGCGAAGCGGGCTTGACAGTCAAGGCTCCCAAGTGCCAATTAGCACAGGCCGAGGTTGTCTACCTTGGTCACGTGATTGGACAGGGTCGTCGCCGCCCCTCTGAAATAAAGGTGGCCGCTGTGCGAGACTTCCCGCAACCGCGCACGAAGACCGATATTCGGTCGTTCTTAGGTGTCACCGGCTACTATCAGAGGTACATCCCCAGGTACTCCGATATCGCGGCTCCCCTGACGGATGCTCTAAGAAAAACAGAGCCCCAAACAGTCGTCTGGGGCGAGACAAAGGAAAGAGCTTTTAGCGCCCTAAAGAGCGCCCTAACAAGCCAGCCTGTGCTACGATCGCCAGACTACACAAAAGGGTTCGTTGTTCAGTGCGATGCTAGTGAGCGAGGCATGGGCGTTGTACTGTGCCAACGGGAAAATGGAGAAGTGGAACACCCCGTCCTGTATGCTAGTCGTAAGCTGACCTGTCGTGAGCAGGCGTACAGCGCCACCGAGAAAGAGTGTGCGTGTCTCGTGTGGGCCGTTCAGAAATTATCATGCTACCTAGCCGGCTCGAGGTTTATCATTGAGACGGATCACTGCCCTCTCCAATGGCTGCAGACCATCTCTCCCAAAAATGGCCGCCTCCTGCGCTGGAGCCTCGCTTTGCAACAATATTCTTTTGAGGTGCGTTACAAAAAGGGGAGTCTCAACGGTAACGCCGATGGCTTAAGTCGATGCCCCTAATGTAGGAATCCGCCTCAAAGTTGTTTGTTACTGATGTTTTCTTCCTGAGGCAGGATTTTTAACATATTGCTTTTGTTTAGTGTTTCAAAGTGATGACGTGCTTTCTAGTGCAATTTTCCAATTTGTGGACGCGTTCTGAGTGCTGCTTGACTACTGTAAAGAACTAGGCAGTAGTATAAAAGGGGAAAGAGCCTGGCAGAGCTTAGTGAGGGTTGTCTCGTGCTTGCTGACTGAGCGGTTGCGTTTCGGCGTAGTTCTAACGCTTGCTGGGAACGAGAACAAAAATGGCAACTCTCCCGAAGTCACTTTGCAGTGTCCTGTGTGAACCTGAACCTGAGAACGAGGCCTTCTCTGTGCGCTGCGCTCAAGCAACGCCGAGGGACGACCGATTTCGATTACGAGCATCATCGAGCGACATCCCTCCGGACAGCGGATGCGGGCCCCTGGCCATCGGGATCTCCTCCTCCCGGCGGGGCGGTCTGTTACGTTTCGCCTACGACGCGCGGTATAGCCGGCGCGGATGCAACGAACGCCGGGGCTTCGTTCCAAGTGGCGGTCATTTTGAGTCGTTCATCGCTGCCGGAACGCCTCCCGCCAAGCGCGTCCAGGCAGGTTTCAATGCCACGTGTCGTCGTGTGTGCGTGTGTGTGTGTGCATGTTGGTGCCCACGCTTGTCAAAGCGCGGCAGCCGGGGAGAGGAGCTCCCCAACTGGGAGGCGAGGAGGTCTTACCGGCGCCGGCCCGGCGGACGCGTCACTTCACGTCTCAACATGTCCGTGCGTCGCCGTCTCGTGCGACTCATCCCGAGCCGTTCCTTCTTGCCCTCGACTCCGAGGGTATAAAAGCAGGTGCCCCGGACGCCAAAGAGAGACTTCGATTTCTTCCTTCGAGTAACGTGGTCGCCCTGACCGGCTGCTCTTTTGCGATGCCAGAATAAAGAAGTTGTTCTGTTGGCAGTCGACTCATCGTTTGCCAGGACCTTCGGATGTTTCCAGCTCTGCCCCAGGCCGCCAGGCCAACGCTACCCTTGGGGCTTGCAACCCATTTGCAACACTACGTCGCCAGTGCCTGTCGCTAGCGAATGCGTCACAGCGTGTTCATTTAGAGTACCCTCCGACACGACACATACCGCACTTTACGCACAGCCGGAACTAAGACTACCCCGAACTTTGTCGCTTCCCTTCCCCGCCGACTCCATCTGAGAGAGCTTCAACCATCCGTGCAGCGCGCCGTCGCTCCCCGTCTGCTTTCCGTCGCTCTTCAGTGCCTTTTCGCCCACCACTTGAGCCCTCAGTTCGCAGCCAGCAAACCTAATTTGTGCAGTTTCCGCAAGTAAAGTGGCATCCCCACATTATCCTGCAAACCCCCTGCGGCTCCATCCAAAATATTGTTCATAAAAGTTGAAGGAACTCTTGTGGAAGTATTACTGGTGCCGGCAACTGCGGCTCTACCAGCTGGCAACTTCAATGCCGCGAACGTTGCTAATGTGGAGCTGCTAGATTCGTCTGATGAATCCACGGTGACAGAGATGGAATCTGAAATCAGGAGCTTCGCGCTTGTTGAGTAGCGCCGCCTGAAAGAAGTTGCGCCGGACATCAACAGCGGGTGAGTTGCCTACGAGGACTGTTGACAAGCCAGGAGTTTGCTCAGTGGCCTTTGTTCCTACAACGCAGACGGCTAATCTGAACCCCATTAGCAGACAGCGGCTAACCCAGTTTCTCTACCGGGTGGTTCCGGGACAAGTCTGTGAAGTCAGAATTAATGCCCATATGGAAGAATGTCCTGACAGTAGATGTTAAATCTCAGGCATCAGTAGACAAGCTGAAAGAAACTAGTGTGCTCGTTGGAATGGCGGTCCGCTCTACGGTGCTCGCGGGAAGCGGTCTACCTCTGGAGTTAACACTGATGTTGACCAGGAGATAGATGACAAGGACCTCCGGACGCTGATTTAATCTACGGCGCGGATAGTTAACATTCATCGTTTCAGCCGCTCGAAGTGTGTCAAGTTAGTTTTTGAAACTGACGCTCTCCCATCCCACGTCAAGGTGAGCTATGTGAGGCATCCTGTCCGCCTGTATGTTCCTAGGCATGTTCGATGCCACACGTGCAACAAGATAGGTCATGTGAGTGCTGTTTGCAAAAATGAGGTATATTGACGTTGATGCGGCGGGATGCACCAGCATGACACCTGCACGAAGGAGACTACAAAGGACGCCAAGTGCTCGGGTGCCCATGAAGCCACAGCTAAGGACAGCCCTAAGATGGAAAACGAAACACTCATCCTGGAAAAGATGGTAAAGGACAATTCAACCCACCAAGAAGCGGCTGCGCGTATTCGTCGCCGCAATCATCGTTCCCGGCGGCATCATCCGGATGCACACAATACTATTCCAGCTGTATAAAAGTCGCAGGAAGTACAAGCTCAGCCGACACAGCACCATGAGCCTAAAAACGATAACAAGACGCCTGCGACAGTGTCCCATGTTACCTCAGTGGCTCAGTCTAATGCGTTTGTGTTAACTTCCTGTGATGCTGAATGGCCTGCTCTGCCATCCAAAGACATCGCGATGGCAAGACCAAGACTGGTTGCCACTCCAGCTGACACTGCTGGTAAGTCCGAATGTCAGGATGTCAGAATTTAGTTAAAAGGCTTGTGTGTTCATTGCGCGTGCTGCTTTCAGGCATTAAAACGCCAACAGCAAAGATTGGTGCGCTGTTTGGATGCACTTGAGCCGCTCTTGGCGACATTGCAGTAATTCACTATGGCACAACAAAAAACCCACCTCCTCAGTGACAATGCACATGCGGCGTAGTGTAGTGGTGCAATGGAATGCCCAAGGCCTACGCGGTCGCCTGAGTGACTTCCGGCAACGCGTTCACAAGTACTGTTTCCCTGTGCTTGTTGAAGTCGAGAGTGTGACGGAATCCCGTCTGGCCGGGGGGATACATTTCAAAACACAGAGACGCCGACCAGTAAAACGAAAAAATTGTATTGACGTTTCGGCGCCCAGAACGGGGGCCTTGTTCACAATGGAAACACACCAAGAGGGTTCGTCTTTTTAAAAGCTATAGTAATCGCCGTAAAGATCGCGCGTAAATCGGGTTAAGATTGCCCTCGTTACGATTAAGCGTGTGAGCCGTTGTCTGTATCACCAGGGACTCGAGATGAAGCCGTGATGTTGTCAGTTTCTCTTTTTCGATGATTCTTGCTTTTTCCCAATCTATTCTGTGATTTGCCGTCACCGCGTGCTCTGCCAAGGCGTTATTGCGGGTATCTTCTTTCTGCACATCACGAGCATGTTGCTGTAGGCGCTTCTTGTAACTTCCGGTTTCGCCGATGTAAACACCGTTGCAATCTGCACAAGGGATGGCGTAGACAACTCCTGGGAACTTCTCTTTTGGCAACTGATCTTTGACGTTCATCAGTTGTTGTCGCATTTTCTTGACAGGGACGTGGGCAACTTGCACGTCATACTCTCGTAATACACGGGCGAGGCACTCACTTGTTTTCGGCACATAAGGAATAGCCGCACGTTTTTTGGGCGGAAGAGGGGCGTCCGGATGACGAGGCCGTGACAGCCGTCGTTCTGTGGACCTGATGAAATGGCTTGGGTAACCACAGCTAGTAAGATCTTTTCGTACCCTTGACGCGTCCGCAGCGGCGTCAGTGGTGTTTGTGCATATCTTCTTGGCCCGCTGCATTAAACTGCTCACAACGGCTCTTTTTTGGGCGGCAGGATGAACGGAACTGAAATGTAGGTAGCGGCCTGTATGTGTAGCCTTTCTATACACGCTAAACGACAACTTCTGGCCTTTCCTTGAGACGAGGACGTCCAGAAAAGGCAGACTGCCGTCCACCTCTTCTTCCAACGTAAACTGAATGGCGTCTTCCTGGCTGTTAAGGTGTGTCAGAAACTGGCTCACCACGTCCTTGTGCAGAATGCAAAAGCAGTCGTCGATGTAACGGAAGAAGACCTTGGGGGCAGGGTGAAAGGAGGTTAACGCGCGCCGCTCCAATGACTCCATGGTGAGGTTAGCGGCCGTCACCGAAACAGAAGCACCCATGGGGGTCCCATGGACTTGCTTGTAGTAGTTTCCCCTAAAAACAAAGTAGGTATTGCTCAGGCAGAAAGCAAGCAGCCGGCGCAGGTCCCGTGCTTCTATTGGCGATCTTTCCGGTAGAGAGGCATCGCTATCGAGCGCAGCGGTGCATACGTCGACAGCAAGGCCAGTCGGTACACTCGTGAACAGGGACTTCACGTCGAAAGACACCATCAATTCACTGTCTTCGATCAGGGTGTTGCGGGTCTTCTCAACAAAGTCGTATGAGTTGCGAACGTGGCAAGTCCCATGGCCAACAAGCGGGGAAAGAACACGGTGCAAGAATTTGGAGAGGCTGTGCAGAGGGGAGCGGGTAAAATCCACGATAGGTCGCATTGGAACTCCTGGTTTATGTATCTTTGGCAAGCCATAAAACGCTGGCGCGGAACCATTGTGGCATAGTAACTTGTAGTAGAGCGGTTTTTGGCTCGGCGGGACGAACTGAAATACGTCGGCGAGAAGCTTCTGTAGTTCCCTCTCCAACTTGAGTGTAGGGTCCTTCTTGAGGCGGACGTACGTGTCACCGTCTTCCAGGAGAGACAGTATCTTGCGGTCATAGTCAGACTTGTCCAAAAGGACTGTCGCGTTGCCTTTGTCTGCTGGCAAAATTACAATATCTTTGTTGTCACGGAGGCTCTTCATAGCGGATTGTTCCTCGCGAGACAAAGCAGAACGGGAAGGCCCGCGATGAATGGCGTTGAGAACGCCCACCACCCGTGTGCGGGCCTCTTCGCGGCGAGTGTTCTCAACTTGGCTGATCGCATTTTCCACAGCGCATACCAACTTCTTCCTATTCGGTGCAGCTCCTAGGCTGAAATTCAACCCCAAATTCAGAACAGCCTCTTCAGCTCGGTTGGGCTTATACGATGAAAGGTTATGCACAGCGGGTTTTGAAATCATCGTCTGCCCTCTCTGGTGCTCGGATAGGAGCCTGCCTAACTTATTGTCATGAGCACGCTCACCTTTCTGGCGTTGACGTTCCATCTTCTGATTTGCGTGCAACTGAATGCTGGTGAACTCATTAGGAGATTGGTGTTCCAGACGACGACGAGCAAAAAACGCTTCGTTCTCCAGTGCGCGGATTTTTCCTTTGCAGTCCAAGATTCTTGCTTGCAGGAGCTGACGTTCCGCTTTGCCAACCACACTGAGCCCAAAAGGCGTCGACACCGGTCTGTTGAGACGCAAGGAGCGGGGAACCAAGGCGCGGGCTTTGCATGTTAGAGTAAAATTCAGGTGAGCCTTGAATGAGGCAATACGGCAGTTGAGGCCAACATACTGACGAATCTTGGTGATGATTCCTTGGCCATGGGCCTGGCGAAGGTTGATGAAGTCGAGAGTGTGACGGAATCCCGTCTGGCCGGGGGGATACATTTCAAAACACAGAGACGCCGACCAGTAAAACGAAAAAATTGTATTGACGTTTCGGCGCCCAGAACGGGGGCCTTGTTCACAATGGAAACACACCAAGAGGGTTCGTCTTTTTAAAAGCTATAGTAATCGCCGTAAAGATCGCGCGTAAATCGGGTTAAGATTGCCCTCGTTACGATTAAGCGTGTGAGCCGTTGTCTGTATCACCAGGGACTCGAGATGAAGCCGTGATGTTGTCAGTTTCTCTTTTTCGATGATTCTTGCTTTTTCCCAATCTATTCTGTGATTTGCCGTCACCGCGTGCTCTGCCAAGGCGTTATTGCGGGTATCTTCTTTCTGCACATCACGAGCATGTTGCTGTAGGCGCTTCTTGTAACTTCCGGTTTCGCCGATGTAAACACCGTTGCAATCTGCACAAGGGATGGCGTAGACAACTCCTGGGAACTTCTCTTTTGGCAACTGATCTTTGACGTTCATCAGTTGTTGTCGCATTTTCTTGACAGGGACGTGGGCAACTTGCACGTCATACTCTCGTAATACACGGGCGAGGCACTCACTTGTTTTCGGCACATAAGGAATAGCCGCACGTTTTTTGGGCGGAAGAGGGGCGTCCGGATGACGAGGCCGTGACAGCCGTCGTTCTGTGGACCTGATGAAATGGCTTGGGTAACCACAGCTAGTAAGATCTTTTCGTACCCTTGACGCGTCCGCAGCGGCGTCAGTGGTGTTTGTGCATATGTGCCGAAAACAAGTGAGTGCCTCGCCCGTGTATTACGAGAGTATGACGTGCAAGTTGCCCACGTCCCTGTCAAGAAAATGCGACAACAACTGATGAACGTCAAAGATCAGTTGCCAAAAGAGAAGTTCCCAGGAGTTGTCTACGCCATCCCTTGTGCAGATTGCAACGGTGTTTACATCGGCGAAACCGGAAGTTACAAGAAGCGCCTACAGCAACATGCTCGTGATGTGCAGAAAGAAGATACCCGCAATAACGCCTTGGCAGAGCACGCGGTGACGGCAAATCACAGAATAGATTGGGAAAAAGCAAGAATCATCGAAAAAGAGAAACTGACAACATCACGGCTTCATCTCGAGTCCCTGGTGATACAGACAACGGCTCACACGCTTAATCGTAACGAGGGCAATCTTAACCCGATTTACGCGCGATCTTTACGGCGATTACTATAGCTTTTAAAAAGACGAACCCTCTTGGTGTGTTTCCATTGTGAACAAGGCCCCCGTTCTGGGCGCCGAAACGTCAATACAATTTTTTCGTTTTACTGGTCGGCGTCTCTGTGTTTTGAAATGTATCCCCCCGGCCAGACGGGATTCCGTCACACTCTCGACTTCATCAACCTTCGCCAGGCCCATGGCCAAGGAATCATCACCAAGATTCGTCAGTATGTTGGCCTCAACTGCCGTATTGCCTCATTCAAGGCTCACCTGAATTTTACTCTAACATGCAAAGCCCGCGCCTTGGTTCCCCGCTCCTTGCGTCTCAACAGACCGGTGTCGACGCCTTTTGGGCTCAGTGTGGTTGGCAAAGCGGAACGTCAGCTCCTGCAAGCAAGAATCTTGGACTGCAAAGGAAAAATCCGCGCACTGGAGAACGAAGCGTTTTTTGCTCGTCGTCGTCTGGAACACCAATCTCCTAATGAGTTCACCAGCATTCAGTTGCACGCAAATCAGAAGATGGAACGTCAACGCCAGAAAGGTGAGCGTGCTCATGACAATAAGTTAGGCAGGCTCCTATCCGAGCACCAGAGAGGGCAGACGATGATTTCAAAACCCGCTGTGCATAACCTTTCATCGTATAAGCCCAACCGAGCTGAAGAGGCTGTTCTGAATTTGGGGTTGAATTTCAGCCTAGGAGCTGCACCGAATAGGAAGAAGTTGGTATGCGCTGTGGAAAATGCGATCAGCCAAGTTGAGAACACTCGCCGCGAAGAGGCCCGCACACGGGTGGTGGGCGTTCTCAACGCCATTCATCGCGGGCCTTCCCGTTCTGCTTTGTCTCGCGAGGAACAATCCGCTATGAAGAGCCTCCGTGACAACAAAGATATTGTAATTTTGCCAGCAGACAAAGGCAACGCGACAGTCCTTTTGGACAAGTCTGACTATGACCGCAAGATACTGTCTCTCCTGGAAGACGGTGACACGTACGTCCGCCTCAAGAAGGACCCTACACTCAAGTTGGAGAGGGAACTACAGAAGCTTCTCGCCGACGTATTTCAGTTCGTCCCGCCGAGCCAAAAACCGCTCTACTACAAGTTACTATGCCACAATGGTTCCGCGCCAGCGTTTTATGGCTTGCCAAAGATACATAAACCAGGAGTTCCAATGCGACCTATCGTGGATTTTACCCGCTCCCCTCTGCACAGCCTCTCCAAATTCTTGCACCGTGTTCTTTCCCCGCTTGTTGGCCATGGGACTTGCCACGTTCGCAACTCATACGACTTTGTTGAGAAGACCCGCAACACCCTGATCGAAGACAGTGAATTGATGGTGTCTTTCGACGTGAAGTCCCTGTTCACGAGTGTACCGACTGGCCTTGCTGTCGACGTATGCACCGCTGCGCTCGATAGCGATGCCTCTCTACCGGAAAGATCGCCAATAGAAGCACGGGACCTGCGCCGGCTGCTTGCTTTCTGCCTGAGCAATACCTACTTTGTTTTTAGGGGAAACTACTACAAGCAAGTCCATGGGACCCCCATGGGTGCTTCTGTTTCGGTGACGGCCGCTAACCTCACCATGGAGTCATTGGAGCGGCGCGCGTTAACCTCCTTTCACCCTGCCCCCAAGGTCTTCTTCCGTTACATCGACGACTGCTTTTGCATTCTGCACAAGGACGTGGTGAGCCAGTTTCTGACACACCTTAACAGCCAGGAAGACGCCATTCAGTTTACGTTGGAAGAAGAGGTGGACGGCAGTCTGCCTTTTCTGGACGTCCTCGTCTCAAGGAAAGGCCAGAAGTTGTCGTTTAGCGTGTATAGAAAGGCTACACATACAGGCCGCTACCTACATTTCAGTTCCGTTCATCCTGCCGCCCAAAAAAGAGCCGTTGTGAGCAGTTTAATGCAGCGGGCCAAGAAGATATGCACAAACACCACTGACGCCGCTGCGGACGCGTCAAGGGTACGAAAAGATCTTACTAGCTGTGGTTACCCAAGCCATTTCATCAGGTCCACAGAACGACGGCTGTCACGGCCTCGTCATCCGGACGCCCCTCTTCCGCCCAAAAAACGTGCGGCTATTCCTTATGTGCCGAAAACAAGTGAGTGCCTCGCCCGTGTATTACGAGAGTATGACGTGCAAGTTGCCCACGTCCCTGTCAAGAAAATGCGACAACAACTGATGAACGTCAAAGATCAGTTGCCAAAAGAGAAGTTCCCAGGAGTTGTCTACGCCATCCCTTGTGCAGATTGCAACGGTGTTTACATCGGCGAAACCGGAAGTTACAAGAAGCGCCTACAGCAACATGCTCGTGATGTGCAGAAAGAAGATACCCGCAATAACGCCTTGGCAGAGCACGCGGTGACGGCAAATCACAGAATAGATTGGGAAAAAGCAAGAATCATCGAAAAAGAGAAACTGACAACATCACGGCTTCATCTCGAGTCCCTGGTGATACAGACAACGGCTCACACGCTTAATCGTAACGAGGGCAATCTTAACCCGATTTACGCGCGATCTTTACGGCGATTACTATAGCTTTTAAAAAGACGAACCCTCTTGGTGTGTTTCCATTGTGAACAAGGCCCCCGTTCTGGGCGCCGAAACGTCAATACAATTTTTTCGTTTTACTGGTCGGCGTCTCTGTGTTTTGAAACCCTGTGCTTGTTGTATGTGAGCCCAACATTCCGTCTCCTTTCCGCCTTTCTGGGCTCATGCTGTTGTGGTCTCGCGAAGAAGACGGAAAAAGCAAAGTGTTAGTTTGCAAACGCCAAGACATCGCGCAGTCCGCCAAGTCCCACAGACACACAACACAAACCATTACATCTGTTTGACAGTCACGCTAAAAGGACGGGCCTTTTCGATAATCGGTGCCTACATTTCACTTAGAAATACCTCTGATACTTCGTAATTAAATTCAGCTATTCGGAGTTGCGCAGCTTCTCATGTAATAGTGGCCGATCTTAATGCTCATCACGCTCAGTGGGGCGGTGCTGTTATGAATAACCGAGGCAAGAACCTGTTTGACTTTATGCACTCCCAGAATTTCGTCAATATCAACGATGGTTCACCTACGTTTGTGCGTGGCACGTCGTACAGCAGCTGCTTGGATCTGGCGTTTGTTTCAGCAAGTTTCCAGTCTTACGTGAGCTGGTGCAGTGACGTGGAAACACATGGGTGTGACCACATTATAACGTACATATACGTCAAGTAATACGCACCTACTACTTCATCTCGCATGCGATATAAAGACCGGCCTGCTTTTAGGACGTCCGCGGAGACTTCCTGTGTGAACCTCGCAACACCGTCTAAAATAGAAAACCTGATTACGTCCTCTCTTGGTAAGACCACGCGGTATATACGTCAGCCTACGCCAGGACCTACTATTGACGTGGAATTTGAAAGACTACGCGCCGTCCGTGGGTGCGCCAAAAGGAAATACAGAACTAAATCCGCGTCTGATCTCGCCCTTTGTCGCCGAGCTCAACGAAAAATAAAGCGCCACCTCGCGAGATTAGGGAAACAACGTTGGAGGCAGTTCTGTTCACCGCAGGACTCTCAAAAACTGATGTCGCGTATTTGGCATGTAGCCAGGAGCTCGCGTTCACCCACACAAGAACGGTATCCTTTCCGTGTCCTGTCCATTTACCAATGCCGAAGTAATGCAGATGTAGGAGAAGAATCCTGCAATATGGTTGTGGGCCCAGCTCTGGAAGCATCAAACAGTTTGGAGGCTTTTGTGCCACCTTCACCAGACGACCACTAGGACATGCCTGAACTTGCCTGAACTTGATGCCTGAACTTGAAGCTGCTCTTTACTCGTGTAGGCGTGCATCTACATCTCGTCCTAACGGTATTTCGTACGCGTCTCTCTCCCACCTTAGCGTGGCTGGCCGAACTGTGCTGCTCAGTTACAACAATGACACATGGGCTTCCGGAATCGTTCCAGAACACTGGAAGATCAGCCGCCTGCTTGCTCTTTTGAAGCCTGGAAAGCCTCCATATGAGCTTACCTCATACAGGCCAGTTTCACTAGCAAGCTGCGTCGGTAAGCTTATGGAGCGAATGGTGCTGGCGCGGCTCGAATGGTTTTTAGAGCAGAATGCTCTCTATGAATGCTCTCTATCCGGACATGATGACCGGGTTCCGGCGGGTACGTTCTTCGATTGAAAGCGTAATGGACCTCAAATCGAAAGTGGAACATGAAAAACGTAGTCGCCGACTTGTCGCTGCTGTCTTCTTGCACTTCTAAGGGGCCGACGATAATGTACTTGATGACGCCATCCTTGATGCCCTTGACGACTTAGGCGTTGGCGGCCGGATGTAATCGTGGATTGTGAGCTACCTCAACGGGCGGTTCGTTTACATGTCTACGCCTGATGGAGAGCCTACCCGTCATTAGGTATGCTGTGGAGTTCCTCAAGGAGGAGTTCTCAGCCCAACCCTATTTAACGTGGCATTGATTGGACTGGTGAGTGAACTTCCCAATCACATTCACATCAGTGCCTATGCTGATGATATCTGCATCTGGGCTTCGGGTTATACATGTCCGAAAATGCACGCGAGATTACAACGTTCCGTGTCATCTACTTCAAGGTACCTACGACGTCTGGGTTTGCACTCAGCAGCTGAAAAATGCGCTGTGGTCGCATTCACGCGCAAGTCTGTTTGCCGCTACCCGGTACCACTTCAAGAGGTTGCAATACCATACGTCTCCCACCACAGATTTTTGGGCATTATCACTGACAGCGATCTGTCATGTTTGAGGCATATAAATATGCTAAAGAAAAAAATCGCTCTTTTTTGCCATGTCCTTCGCTTCGAAGCAGGCATTAAATGGGGCCCAACGGAGCGCTCCATGTTAAGACTTTACTATACTCTCTTTGTAGGCTACATTCGTTACAGCTTTCCTGTACCATGAGCCTTTCCTGCTTGCGGACATTAGAGAGCGTCCAAGCACACGCACTCAAGATATGCCTCGGATTAACACGATGTGCCTTGAACAAAGGCACGATTGAGCAATCTCGTGCGTGCCAAATATTGATATACCTGTCACACAAACCACTTCGTGTATATTTATGCGCGCTTACACGGCGCCGCTGTCACCTGCAGACGAACATCTTTGAGGAGCGACCAGAAAGCCGTCATGCACGTGCAATGCGCTTCCATCAATCCGAATTGTCATCAGACTATGTCCTGCCGCATCATCCCTTGCAGCCACTATGGGTGATAGCTCAGCCTTCAGTATGCCTGGCAAAATCTAGAACTCTGTGACGCCGGTTAGCGGATAGAAGCAACTTGTTCTTGCCACATCTGGTCAGAATACGAAAACTGTGTGCACGTATAAACGGATGGATCTGCGTCACCGAAGGCATGAACAGCAGCTTTCGCAATCCCCGTTCAGCAGTCGACTTTCAGATTCAATTTAGGACACAAGTCTACTTCAACCGCTGCAGAGCTTGCGGGCCTTCGGGAAGCGATTCGCCACATCTGCGGAGAACCGCCTCCGGAGTGGTACATTTTCACTGACTGTAAACCTGCGCTACAAACTTTGGGATGCTTCCTACGCCACAGTGCCTACCAAGCTCTGGCTCTTGATATCATTAGTCTCCTGTCATTTGCTCAGGAAAAAGGCAACCGTATGGTGTTTCAGTGGATCCCTGGACACTGCGGACTCGATAGAAATGAGACCGCCGGCGCTGAAGCAAGGAGCGCCTTCAGCAGTGGCCTGCGTACAGCTGTGCCGTTTTCTAGACCGGGCACCACTTGCCTCCTTTGCGACATTTAATTTTCTTCGGCCTCCTACCTACCATTTCCGTGACATGATCAAGGACGACCTGGCCTCCTTCAAGCGCCACATTAGTCAAGAGCAACCTGTCTCGAGCTGCGTCCCAACGTACAGTGAGGTCGCTGCAATACCACTGTACCCTTTCCTGCTATCTTGTTCCGAATATGCGCAACGCAACTTTGCCGCTCTTTTGTCCAGACCATTTGTCCTTGCTTTCACACCTTAATTTCGTGCGCGTCCGCCTCGTCTCATTTGTTTTTTATGCAGATTTGCTGGCCATGTCGCCAGTGCCTGTCGCTGGCGAATGCGTGACAGCGTGTTCATTTATAGTAACCTCCGATGCGACACGTACGGCACTTTACGCACCGCTGAAGCTAAGACTATCAGGATCCTTGTCGCTTCCCTTCCCCGCCGGCACCATCTGATCGAGCTTCGACCATCCATGCAGCGCGCCGTCGCTTCCCGTCAGATTTCCGTCGCAGTTCAGCGCCCCTTCAACCGCCTTCTGAGCCCACAGAGCGCAGCCAGGAAAACTAATTTGTGCAGTTTTCGGAAGTAAAGTTGCATCGCAACATTATCCTGGAAACCCACTGCGGCCCCGTTCAAAATATTGTTCGTAGAAGTTGAAGACACACTTGTAGAGGCATTACCGATGCCGGCATCTCTGTTTCAGTAAACTGATCCGACCTCCGTTTAAATTTGAACAAAGCACGTACTTTAGTCCGCGTTTACTTCGGCTATGAGCCTCCGATGCATAGTTCTGGGCAATGTACCGCTCGGATTATTATAAAACGTCATCCGCCATCACATCGAGCTCGCTGTGCTATTTTCCTGTGCTCATTAACTCAATCTGCCTGGGATTGCCTTTTATCGGCGTGCGCGCTCACTACGTGCTGCCAACCATCTTTCGATGTTACTGAAACCGACACCTGTAACCTACTTGCCCGGACACCTCAGTTCTTGGTTACAACTGTTGACCTTTTCGTCTATCAATGCTACGGCGATATCGTTCCAGTTGCCTCCGCCAACAATGCCGATGGGGAAGCACTTGTACACAGCCCGCGATTTCTCTCCAAGAAGTTCTTTCTGTCTTCTCTTTTTCGTTTTTCATGCGCTTCGTCTCTACTGACCGCGTCTAACACCCCGCCAGAGCCTGTTCTTCTAGACCTTGGGTCTATTGTCGCTTCAATCCCCAGTTCTATTCCTAAAATTCTTTTCTTGGTTGACAGATACGCGCAACCAACTTACTCATCTGCTTTTTTTTGTGAGAATTCCCGCTGCCATCCGCCTTGACCTTACCTCAAACCAGGCACAGTCCTTGAGCGCCGTCGTGATGAAGCGTGCCTCTCTATATCACATCCATTCTGCAGTTGTCGGCAAACATGCAAAACCACCCATCGCATCAAAACTGACGGCCCTGGAATTGTTAGTCGCCGCCTCTACCCAGTGTCCAGTTCCAAATGCTAGATTGTACAGGCCATTGTCACTGACATGCTGAATCGTCATATACGTCCTTTGTCCTCTCGTTTGTAATCACCTGTTGTGTTCGTAGAAAAAAGGGATGGTTCGAATAGTTTGACAACAATTATCGCGCTATAACAAGGGTACTCAGAAGGTTGTATACGCAATTCCTCGCATGGACGATGCCCTTCATTGTTTACAAGAAGCTGAATTTTCCCCAGCCTCGATGTGCGAACCTGTTACTGGGAAGTACCTATGCATGAAGGTGACGAATAAAAGACAGTCTTCACCATTCCGGATGAACTATACTTTTGAAACGTTATGCCTTTTGGGTTATGCAACGGTGCCGCTATTTTAGATCACATGATTCAAATGGTTCTCCAGGGCCTCAAATAGAAATCTTGTGTTTGTTTTCGGTACGTTGCCGTCATTTTTCATGAACATTTTCTAGCCGACTTAAACACCTGGACGAAGTTTTACCCATGCTTCTAGGCTCAAGCCTTCAGTTCAATGCGAGGAAATACTGCTTCACCTACAAATCTATTAATGCTCTTGGCAACCTCGGCAGCAAAGATTGGATTCATCCAGACCGCGATAAAACTAACACTGCTCTGCATTTCCAACATCCTTCCTGTGGCACAGACCCCTGCAGCTTCCTGGGACTGGCATCCTACTTTCGTCGGTTCAATAGCAACTTCGCGTCCGTGTGCCCGGACAAATTTCCTCGTGTGTGCTAATGCGAAGCAGAATTTCTATAACCTAAAGAGGCTCTAACGTCCGATTAAGTCCTCTGCCATTTGATGAATCTGCTTAAAGTTCTGTACACGGACTCCAGCGAGCAAGGTCTTCGCCCTGTGCTTTTGCTGCGGCAAGTTTCATCCACCGAGATGGTTGATGCCTGTACGTGTCGTACAGTGACTTGAGCCGAGCAGAACTATACCACCACCGAGCACTCGCCGTGGGTCTGGGACATTCAGAAGTTGCGCCCTTATCTGTATGGCCGGCGCTTCACGATCGTAGCTCTCCACGATGCAGTCTCCTGGTTGTTGTCTAGGCTTTCCGGGCGCCGGATTCTCCGCCTCCAAGTGTTCGATTTTACAGCCACATACAAATATGGCAAACTTAAAGACGCCGGCGCTTTTTCTCTTTGTCCGCCCATTTTGCCACCATCGAACAAACGTCATTTCTTTTGCCACGAGACCCTCCTGAGGATTCACCGCCTCATGTAATAACAACCGCCCCGATTGATCTCGTCTCTCAAACATTCGCTGAGACCTTGCTTCCGAACAACAGTCCGATATATACTGCTGAACGGTGACCAATCGCATTACCTGTGCTACCCAACTTCCGAAAGCTCCACAGCGCCACCAACGCATCAGTTTGACAATAAAGAATGGCACGCTGTTTGTGCACAACTACCGCCCTCTCGGCCACTCCTGGCTTTCTGTTGTTCTCCTTTCCCTCCACCGTCATCTCTTCCAAGCGGTCCGCAGTGATCCGGCCGCACTATTAACACACTTTCCGCCATGTTCGTAACGGAGTAGCTGGCCGCGCATTGCACCTATACTGGGCATTTTTCTGACATTTAAGCAAAGCAAAGAAAATACAAAGAATCAGGAGATGGGAACGCTCCATCATGCGTTCACTCACCACTCCCGTTCACAATGAGGAGGAGAAAAGCAGCACAGGCTACACGCAACATGGTGCTGCAGGAATGCTTGCGCTCCTTGTCACAGGCAGCCGTCCTCCAGTAATGTGAACTGTCCTGCAGCTTGGAGCCCTGAAATAGCGTCATACCGAAACTACCCGCCCCAGAAGACGTGGTGGAGATAATTATGCTGCCAGTGCGTAACAAGACGCTCGCCGCTCTTTTGAGGCAACCTTGGGCGAGAAAGAAAGTGGAGACGTGCCAAATGTATAGAATTTCGCGCAGCACTCATCTTGATAAAGCAGTAGAAAGAGAGTGATAAGCTCAGTAGACGCTGACAGTTTGAAAAAGTATTTTTTGTTTCGCTATATCACAAAAATAAGGCGAGCCTGTCTAAGGTGACAATTGCTCCTTACTGGTCGATTTCATGGACATGCAACCCTTGTGACGGTGCGCTGCGATTTTCGGCGTTGGGAAGTATAAGCAGGACGTTGTATATTTGCAGGCAGCAGGTCTTTAACAGAAATATATTAGCCGTAGCGAAAGCGCTATTTTTGATATCAATGAAGAAACCTGCGCACAAAGACAACGGATTTTCACAGATGAACTCTCTTTCAGCACTTTTTCAGCACGAGCAGTGTGACGTCAATTTAAGTGTACAAGTTATTACTGTTAGAAAGGCGGCAAAGCAGGTATACACGTCAGTGATGCTGTCAAAACAGCTGTCTCCAAGAAACTACTTGCGCCGTTTGCAATAGCACGCACAGAAAAGAAAATTTCTAGAACATACCCCTTCAACGATACATGGGATCCAATTTTTTAGCAGGCGCCAGAAGTTCAGGGCAACGAAGCTGTAGCGAGCGAAGAGCTTGTGTGTTCGCAGCCTAATCTCGTAGTTGACTTTTGCTCAGGAAAGCTTGTCTGATTTTGCCTTCGTAGTTATCAGGATAATTTAGATCAGTATGAAAAACATTTCCTCTTAGTTTTTACTAGACAGAAATTTTATTACAATGCGGGCGAGCATGAATAAGAACTCTAGCAGATTTATAATTGCAAACCGTATGTTATTAGCGTCTAGATGCACATACACATTTATTACATCAGATCAGCGGAGAATCAAAGTATATAGTTCAAGGATCACTATAGTTCAACAACGTCGATAAAAAAATCAGCATCCGTATAACAACCAAAGAAAGAAGAGAACGAAAATACGGCAGAAAATTTCGAACGCACACTTAAGCTCCGCCTTAATGGAATGATGAGGCAGTGTAATTGGTTGATGTCTTCTTTGTTAACATGCGATTTTAAACAATGGGAGGTTATTAAAAGCAGAATAAAGAACAACTTCAATCCGTCGGCAGTATCCCAACCCACGGGCTCCGAACTATACGTCCGGTGCTCTAGCAATTGAGTTAAGACGACAGCTGCCATTTCTGCTTTCGGGGGCGTTTATTTTTTCATCTGACTAACCTTGAGAGTGTTCGCCAGCGCCGCCCGCTTCCATAAGCTTTGAACGTAGTATGTCCAGCATAACTGCAGATGAGACGCTAAACCTCATCAAACAGATAGGGCGGCAGCTATCTGAGAACCCTCGTATGCTTCCAATGGCATCAAGGCTGCTAGAACCGAAACCCTTGTTAAGCAGTTAAGCAGACAAAGGAACGGAAAAGAGGAGCTCGTTATACATATCCAAGAAGCCAACAGCCACAGATACCAAAGAGCCGCCCCTCCTCCCCATACGGGATGTCTTTTTTTTTAATTTGTGGTTTTCTTCAACCACTTCATGTCGTCCCCGACCATCACTCGTTATGCTGCCTGGAAAATGTAACGGAAACTTGCGGCCGCATAGCACGTTGGGCTCAAAATTCAAGCCCTCAAGCCACAACGTCAGACGTCATTCTGTGAAACGCTTGATCCATGGAAGGCTTTGTCGCGCAACTGGAATGTGGTTCATGGCGTTTGAACATCCTCACAACAGCTGCACCATTCTAGTCTCTTGCAGCCCACCAAGGACGTAACGAGGTCGAGGTAGCAGGAGATATGTGCGCTAGAGTAGCAGCACCATCGAGCCCATCCGTAAGAATGCATCGCAGAGATGTTCCTGTTTCTCGAGATTCACGGATGGTACTTCCATTCTCCGAAGGGGAACTTGACGCAGCACTGCCTTGTTGCAGATGGTCATCATCGCCGGGACCCGACGGTGTTCCAGACTCTGCACTTGTGCCACCTTGGACAAGAAGCTAGGCGTGTACTTTTAGAGCATTACAATATATCATGGAATGAGGTCACAGTTCCAGACGATTGACGGTGTAATAAGCGCACAGGACAACACACACAAGAGCAGAGGAAGACACGGACTGGCGGTAACTCACATCTGATTTATTTTGAGCCACAGCAGAAAATATATAAGGGGGGGGGGGGGAAGACATGCGCAGTACACAAAAGATAAAAAGAACACAAGGTGACAAGGCAACCAAATGATCACATCAAACCACACGTTCAAGAAACCCGATTTCTGCTTTGTAGAGTTTAACCGACGTCTCACTGACACATTTGTCGCCCAATTTCCTGATATGAAAGGCTTTAATAACTCGCGCGCGGTTTTATCTCGACCTTTACCTAGAACCTTTATAGCGCTCAGTCGTGGTTCACACCCTGTGCAGTTGGCGCAATGAATAGCCAAATTCGTTCCACCTCCCCTAATAGCCCTGAAATGATCCCCCGCGCGATCATTAATGCAACGCCCCGTTTAGCCTATGTAAGCCATCCCACATGTCAACGGGATCTCATACACGACTTCAGTGGAGCAGTTTACAAACTGCTTAGCATGCTTTTTTCTGCATCCGCTCGGATTACCATCTCGCGAAATGCGTGAGCACAGCTGGGCGAGCTTCTTCGGACCAGAGAATACCACTGGCACACCATGTCGGCTCGCCACTTTCTTCAAGAGGTGGGCCACCTTGTGTACATACGGTACCACAACAGGATTAACAGAGAACTTCTCCCGTGCAATCTCCTTCCCAAACATGGCACGCTTGGTTTTTTGTAAAAGGCCTTCCGTCACAGACACAATGACCTCGCAGGGGTAGCCAGCAGGCATTAGCCTATTTACTTGCTTGTCAAAACTAGACTGCACAGAGTGTGGGCATGACTTCTTGAGGTCAGATCCCAAGCATTGGAAAGCGATAGCTCTCTTCACTGTTTTTGAATGGGCCGACAGGTAGGGTAAAAGTTCCTTCTGTGCCCACGGTGCGTACTACCAACATACGTGCCCATTATTTAAGGTAATGTTAATACCTAAAAACTGCAACAAATTCTGATAAGGCAGTTCAAGCGTAAACACTAAACCCTTCCCATTTCTTTTAAAGTCGTTAATAATGCTACCCACCGAGTTAGTGTACGTCAAAACATGCAATTTCTTAAGAACAATAAGATAATCATCCACGTATCTGAACACCTTCAGCACTACCATCCCAATAAAACTTTGTTCAAGGGAGCGGTCCAGAAAAGATAAAAACACATCACAAATAATCGGCGCAACGCAAGATCCTATACAGATCTTTTGTCTTTGAAGATAAAATCTGTTCTCAAAAGAGATAAAGGTAACATTGAGATAAAACTCCAGTAGACGCGTAACATCATGCAGCGACAGACCGCAGGAGTTCTGAAAATCTAAAACACCGTTCCCTTCAATGGCATATCTCACCACAATAAACAGGGCTTCATGGGGCACATAATAAAACAAATCCTCTATATCTGCAGAAAACATGTAGCCAATCGACTCTTTACTCTCAAGAAAACTCACCACTTGAGTTTAGTTCTTTGTTCTAAAGGGGTCGTGAATCATAAGAGAATTTAGGTGTTTCTGAAGGTACTTGCTCAGAGCATGTTGCCAAGCACCATTCTCACTAACCACGGACCTAAAAGAGATATTTTGCTTATGGGTTTTGGCCGTGAAAAACGCAGACAGAACACTGCCTCTAGTATCCATAATAGCATGCGCTAACCTGTCTAGCTGCAGCTCTTTGCACATAGCAACCGCCTTGCACTTTACTCTGGTGGCGCTGGATTTTACTTGCATGAAATTCTTGGTGATCGCCTCCTTTGCCCTCTTGTGGAATTCATCCTCAGTCAGCACCACGAAGCCTCCTTCTTTGTCAGAAATAAGGAGTCGTAGATTATTGCCTTGGAAGAAGGTCACAACTTTTCTTATAACGCATCCTTAGAGAGGCGGTCTGTAATCCTTGTGGTCTTCATCAGTGCATCCACTCCATCAAGCAGGCATCTTTCTTTGTTTTCTCCTGGCGCTTTGCTAGCAGTTTGACGGTTCAGCGCAAGCACCTCATGTCCCGCAACACTTGGTTCTTGACAGAACTTAGGACCCTTGTTTAAAATGTTGGTGACATCCCCTGGCATGACCACATCTCCACATCTCCAATAGTTATGACAAGCAAGTAGAAGGCTAATGTCTGCTGGCTACCCCTTCATTGTGTCTGTGACGGAAGGCCTTTTACAAAAAACCAAGCGTGCCATGTTTGGGAAGGAGATTGCACGGGAGAAGTTCTCTGTTAATCCTGTTCTGGTACCGTATGTACACAAGGTGGCCCATCACATGAAGAAAGTGGCGAACCGACATGGTGTGCCAGTGGTATTCTCTGGTCCGAAGAAGCTCGCCCAGCTGTGCTCACGCATTTCGCGAGATGGTAATCCGAGCGGATGCAGAAAAAAGCATGCTAAGCAGTTTGTAAACTGCTCCCCCGAAGTCGTGTATGAGATCCCGTTGACATGTGGGATGGCTTACATAGGCCAGACGGGGTGTTGCATTAATGATCACGCGGGGGATCATTTGAGGGCTATTCGGGGAGGTGGAACGAATTTGGCTATTCATTGCGCCAACTGCACAGGGTGTGAACCACGACTGAGCGCTATAAAGATTCTAGGTAAAGGTCGAGATAAAACCGCGCGAGAGTTACTAGAAGCCTTTGATATCAGGAAATTGGGCGAGAAATGTGTCAGTGAGACGTCGGTTAAACTCTACAAAGCAGAAATCGGGTTTCTTGAACGTGTGGTTTGATGTGATCATTTGGTTGCCTTGTCACCTTGTGTTCTTTTTATCTTTTTTGTACTGCGCATGTCTTTCCCCCCTCCCCCTTTTATATATTTTCTGCTGTGGCTGAAAATAAATCAGATGTGAGTTAGCGCCAGTCCGTGTCTTCCTCGGCTCTTGTGTATGTTGTCCTGTGCGGTTATTATTCCGTCAATCTGCAATGCACCATCTTGCCCGTCAGCAGGGTTTTGTTAAACTATGTTCCAGACGAGCGCAGTCCAGTCGTCTAGTTCCGCTCCTGAAACCAGGCAAATCGCCTCTTGTCCTAACATCATACAGTCCAACTGCAATGGCTAGCTGCGTCGGCAAAATATTGGAAAGAATGGTGCTTACACGAATTGAGTGGTACCTGGAGCACTAACGTATATATCGGTTTGTAATATCTGTACTTAATCGTTTACGCTCTTGAATTGAGAACTTGGTCGACCTGGTGTCTTCTCTCCAGCGCCAAAACATTTGCAGAGCTCTGCCGCAGCCTTGTTCCTGGTCGTAAAGGGCGCACACTACAGTGTAAATTATTTAGGCTATTTTGGAGTCTCTGGAAGCTGCCGAACTTGGTGATCGCGTACTTTGCTAGATACGCACTCATTTATCCAACTGATATCCTTTTGTATGGATTGAGGATGGCCCAAAAACCTCTCACTTCACTACTCGTGGATTCCCACAGGGTGGGGACTGAGCTAAACGCTGTTCAACCTTAAATTTGTCAGGCCTGTCAACGTAGTACCAGAGTCGGCGCCATTCTTAATTTAAGCGGACATCTCTATATGGGAATCCGCAGTTACGCGCTCACAACTTGGAGCGAGACTTCAAAAGGCGGCCGGTATTCTTGCGGCCTACCTCCACCTGGAAGGCCTCAATATCTCAGCCTAGAAGTGTTCGCTTGTGGCGTTTACACGCTAGAGCATGTCTCATTAGCCGTATGTATAAACGGCACTGCAATACTCTACGAAAGAAGACATCAGGTTCCTGGAGTAATCATCGACAAAAACCTTTCCTAGAGCCTTCAAATTTCATGTATGTAAACGAGGCTAACAGAGATTGCTCACGTTCTCGCGTTTCTTGAGGGAAAGTCATGGGAATCTTCAGTGCGTTCAATGATGCAGCTGTGAAACGCATCATTCATAGGATTCCTTCGTCACAGCCTCCCTCAACATTGAAAACAATGAAAAACACATCATTCAAAGTCTACAAGGCGTTCAAGCTACAGCTCTTTGTATCTGCGTAGGATTGCCGAAGTGTGCCTCTACTGCAGTAGCAGTAATATTCGCACGAGCATCCAGTCGCTACCTATCTAACGGTTCACGCACTGAGGGCACATTTGCGACACATCTCCCGAGTTCCTTCTTCCTATCTTGCCAGTCTACCCATCGCCAGGCCGCGCAGACCGTTTACAAACACCATTAGTACACAACTCGCCATCCTGCCATCCCAGTTTACGCATGCCTCTAGACCATCCTCCCCACTTTGGAGCCTACACAAACCCCGTGTGCTTTTTTCAAACCTGGCACCAAGAAGATCGATTTATGGCTGATAGAACAAAAACAAGTCAATCTTAAGTATTTTCATGAGCACCATGCAAACTGGGTGCATGTCTACACCGACGGCTAAGTGATCCCCATCAGTTGTTCTTGATCCGAGGTCACCCCCGCAAGGACTACAGAAGTCAGAGCTAGGATAGCTCACCAGACTTCGACGGGTGCAAAACTCACCGCCCTTCGTGTCGCCACTGAACTTATTAGGGTGCCTCTATGCCAGTGCCGCCGTTCAGAGTGGAGACAACTTCAACGGCGCCGCCATATTAATACACACGGGATCAGCTGCGCTAGCGTTCGTTACGACGCTGTTCATGCCCCTAGTGCACTTCAGGGTGCTTGAAGTGCTTGGCTTAAACAGTATTTTTCTTCATTATCGCATTGCGCATCTTTTTACTCATAATAGGCATTTTAACATCGGAGGGTCGAAGACGTAATTGTGCGAATTAATCTTAGTACCCCGTGTGGTCGAGGTTCAACAATTAGTGTGCCATCTGTCGGTTTCAAAAACGGGCTATAGTTTTAAAGATCCGTTGCCCAGCAGGTTCTTCTTCTTTAGGCGAGTGGAAGAAATTGTTTTCTTTCTTTTTCTACGTGGTTTTTGTTTTTTTTCAAGTGCTGCGCTTTGATAACAGGCGCGCGTCAACAGCCGCTTGCGTGCTGCGGTTGGTTTTGCTTTCGTCGTGCTGGCTGCTTCCATTTGTAGTGCTCGCAAAGTCTGTTGTCTGTCTCCTTTTTAATGTTTCAAAGTGTAATTGCAAGTTGCTCGCCTGTTTATTGCTTACAGGGGTGTAATTACATTTGTTTACAGGCTGGCGCTGGTATATAAAATTGATGCCACCGTATACCAACGTTGCCACTCCGCCTGCGTTTTCTGTCTCGAGGCCCACGAAACGATCGCTCCTCGTTGGCGATAGGGCAAAGTATTACCGCACGTTTTTCCCTTGTTGCATTTTTCTGAGAGGCGCACTAACACCGAGCTAGTGCTCTTGCGTGCACCCATATGCAGACTTCTCTTCCGCCATGGACATGCGCACCGGTTACTCTGCTGTGATTCCTCAGTTTGTGAAACCCATCTCTGCATCATTTCATTTATTTTATTCAAGGCCATTTGTACTCATTATAAACCTTCTATATAAACCTACAGAAAAAGGGTGAACTTCAGGTCATTATATAAATCCAGTGATTTCTCCTTGAAATTTTAAATACGAAATGAGAGCGCAGTCGTGCCTTGATAAATATACGACCCCCGTTAATATGAACGACTCGAATCATGTACAGTTTTTCTGGGGACAAAGATTTTGCATGTATTTCCGCCTCGCTGTCCGGACAATGGACAGGGGGAAAATGCACAGTTCCCAAGAGGGCCCATCTATATTTGTCTCGGTAATATGGACGGAGATGAGAACAAACTCTCCATGCTGCCCCGACGAGGTGCTTAGATTTCTGCATTTTGAGCTTATGACATCAGAGGAATGTAATTAAAAGTGTGAATGGCTGAGTCGTGGTCCTTTTGTTTGGTGGTTTCATAGTTTACAGTTGCCTAATGGACGCGCTTCACTATTTTCCATGTTGCTCGAACGACTGCGATGAAAACTCTCCCCAGATTGTGGCGCGAAGAAAGCTGCATTCAGCAGTCGTCGACCGACTGTGTACTGATATACGCATAGTAGCGGTTTATGAGATGTCAGCAGTCGTATTAGTGGTTGGGTCATTTAGCCATGAGACTCCTTCAAGTATATCGTACACCACTAGGCGCGTAAAGCTGCACATTATTTCAAGCACAATGGTGACCAGGATAATGGGTCTGCAGCTACGAAAGTTATGTCTAAGTTCAACTTCGCTGGACACCAATATGCACAGTTGCAGGCCTCAATCAACTTATATTTTGTGTTTTTTCTTCGTGATTCGTGATCACGGGCGCTTCGCTTTATGGACGGTTTTGCTCGAGAACCAAAGTGTCGACATTAATGAGGCACGACTGTGATCGACTTTGAAACGTCATACGCTTTCAGAAAAGAAATCAACCAGAAACAGTTTAGTTTTTAGTTTTAGTTTTTAAAAATTGCAATTTTTAAGATGCCTCAGCGTGCAATTCTTATTTTGCCAGCAAAATTGGGTGGTGATGGGTTAGGCTTTTGGAAAAATAACTGCTAACTAAAAATACAGCTTCATTACTGCTTCAGCTTCATTTCTGCTCCGTGTCCCGGGGGAAGCGAGAAACACGCAGGCCTTTGAACGTTGACCTGGAGCGCATTGGCACACAAAAGCCCGTCATGATGCCTCAGTGGACTTCACAAGCTCTTCAGCCACGCGGTCGAACACTCTCAAACAAGTAGAACCACCAGCGAGTAATCCGTAGCCACTGTGCCGGGAACAACGCAAGCACAGCTGCTTGCGCCGACCAACTGCGCTCGCCCGCTGTGATTCAAAATGGCGTCACAGCGAGAAAAAGCGGCGTGAGTGCGGTCAAAAGATGGCACCACCCTTAACGGCGGCGCTGGCATCAAGACACAATAGAACACATCAATCAGCAGCGCTTTCAGCAGTGCTGTGTTTTCAACAATTTCAATGCAACCCTCAAAAGCTTCTAAGCTGCTCTTCTTCGCGGAGCCCATGAACAACTGGTCACGAAAATTAGGCAACTACATCTCTCTGCCATTCATAAATGACATGGCATTATCTACCAATGGTTACACAGACACAGCGCATGGCAGGCAATCACCACGGGGGCGAGGTCGCACGAAGTCCTCACTGCGACAGCGCTTGTGTGCCGATCTCCATTCAAGATCGGAGCATGTAGGCAGGCTTCGCGCACTTGTGTGAGAGACCAGGCTAGCCGAGTGGAATTGAGGCCAATTTTAGAATTCACGTTTAAAATCCTTGTACCCTCCTCCGAAGCTCCGACTTCCATCGGGCCCACCACTAAGTGAAGCAACTTTATTGCGTCGCCTATGGCTTGGTTCAGCTTTCACCAACCATTACTCCTTCTTAATCGGTACGACTGATGGCCCTGCATGTGCCATCACCGGGTATAACGAGAACACAGCCTATATTCTTTGCAAATGGCCTGCCTACAGTGCCGAAAATGAGTCTCTCTGCCGTGCGCTAGAGCTTCAGATCCACGCCCACTGACAGAAATGGAGATTCTCGGCCAGTGCCCGCGTCAATCGTCGGCGGTGAAAGCCTTCAAGGCACTGCTGTGCTTATTGCGAACTTCCCCTGCACGATAGGCTCGACTTTACTGAACCCTTGCTCACTTCGCATACCGACTTCAATTCCCTGCTACTCTCTTTTCTCCTTCTTCTATTTATCTCCTTACCTCTATCCGTTCAGGGTAGCAAACCACTATATTTTTTTCCATAAACCTCCCTGCCTTTCCTCCTAATCCTTCTCCTTCTACTGCTTCGCAAACTAAAAAAAAAACAGACAAAATTGAACACACCTATAGGGGCCCAATACTTTGTTTTGCTATGTTATCCTTTTTGTTTTGCGCTGTTCTAAACCACAAGACGGTATTCACTAAATGAACATTTTGAACTAGCCCGATTTCCCGCCGTTAGAGGGGCGAGTGCAGCTTCTGCTTGAACAGTTGCAATGACCGAAGTTGCGGACACACCTGTACCACTTGCTCAGAGTTGCGTGGTCATCCAATTTCATTCTTGCAGTTTTTATATCGCCCTTACTATTCTCAGTGACTTGAAACGAGATACAGCTTTTTAAGTTAAGATTAGCGCATTCGTTTTATCTGGATGCAATCCATGCTTAGCAGTGCTTAAAAAATCTGTAACTCTGCTCTCGTGCAAAATGATTGTGGGTGTGCGGAATGTAACAAAACAGGTATTCAAGTACGGCGCAAGGTACCGTTCTTGACGCTTTAGTGTAATCTGTTGTTTGCACAGATTTCTTTCATGAAAGTTTAAAATTACTCGTTCATACGGACTATAGTTTGAGCATGGAAATTAAAAGAAAATTGCCCAGCCTGCGCCGCCAGGGGCACAATGGGCTACTCGTTCTTTCAATGACAAAAAAGTATTAGAATGTAAAGTGTTCTCTGCTTAAACCGCTGTTCACAGCAGCCTATCTGCACTGTAAGTACGAGCGCCTCTTTTTCTTTCATGTAGCCACGCGTGCTGTGGATGCGTTTAAGTCTGCAAGTGACAAGGTGCACATTCCCGTCAAGAAAAGCAAATATTCTCCCATGCTGCGATTGTTGATAGCAGCCAAGCATAAAAAGTGCACTGAAAAATAGTTGAACGCAAACCTGTATACCTGCACTAAAACGACAAATAGAAGGAAAGAAACGGCGCGTAATTTGATTTTACATGCCAGAAGTAAACAACTCTACATTCCACTCGGACTCGTTCAGAAATTAAAAAAAAAACGAAAGAAGAATTTGTTCTGCTATGTGAAGTGGTTTGCATATATAATTGTAGATGCGGTAATGATTTTTAACGAGAATTACGCATTGACTCTTGCAAAATGGATCAAAAAGAACGATCTCTGCCCGGAATTGAAAATGCGGCTACTTTATTTCGCTTGACATTGAGTTGATAAAAAAATCAGTTGACAACCTCCTACGCGCCGTTGTTCCTCAGACGAGGAGACTTACACGCTGTAAGCGCATCAAACCCTACTGAATATGCTGATGGCTCCAATTGTTCTAATATTAAGTAGGTTTAACAAGTACGTTTATGACTGTCTACAGGATGCTGCTCATCGTGAAGCTGTAATAATGTTGCCAATAATCAGATGTGAGATGCTCGTAATGTTATCACGGCAGCTTTTAAATTGAGGGAAGACCACGTGGTTCCTAGGAAATATTCATTCTTACCTGTACGAATATTAAGGAAGGCATTATATTGCGTCTGCAAGCACCTTATCGGTCCAATACTAAAAGCCACAGATCACGGACTAACTGCTGGTCACTTGTCGTGGTCCTAAACGAGAGCTCTCCTTTAGTTTACCGCGTCGGACGCATAAAAGCTTAGTGGGTACACTTACCCTTTTAATAAGTTTGGCTCCGACATAAAAATTACAGACACAGCAACAAAAATAACGATATGGCACTGACCAACAGGTATTTTGCACTGGGGGTTTTCGCAGCCTGCGCTAGTAGTGATGGCAAGTTGTAGACTTGCTTTATTCAAGTGCACCTAGAAACACGTACGACTAGAATTCGATTCGCACTAGTTTAGTGTATCTAGGATCCGTATTTATGACAAGGTAAACGTGAATGTGCTTGGCAGACAAGAGAGCATGTTATCACCTTTTTATAAGTCGTGAGTAGAAACTGGTATTGCAGCTTTATAAAAACATCTCATATAATACAGGAAAACGGACGCAGTGCCAACAATATTCCTCACATGAATTTGAGATCGACTGCAAATAGACATGAAATATTAATAAGAATTTGATCAGTAAGCACAAATGAAGGCCTTGAATATTTACTGGACTGCTCACCACAGAGCATGTTGTCACAAATGTGCTTGCAGCAGCGCCAATTTATATCTTGCGCTGCATCGAATAGCATTCCGTACAAAAAAGACTATAAGAGAAGAAGAAAACAAACAACGCATAGTAAAACTAACTCTTCATTGCTATGTGAAGAATACAAGGCCTTAAGTATGATGTTTGCATGTAACTTTCAAGGTATATAATTAAGAAGAATCCGTTTCAAATGATCAAAAACAAGGCGCCATGGCCCACGAAGACTTCTGGTGAATGCACATTTCTTCGAGTTGGCGCAATATGTTCGATTAGTTTTCTCAGTCAAGGAAATTTAGAAATGGCCAATAATGTACCAGCTATGAGACCCATTAATGTACGTTGCTTCTAATTTGACACGGCTCATAATCAGTTCTCAGTTCCTTACATAAGAGAGCTATAGCGAAGATAATATGGTTTTGTGTCATGTTCGTTTCAACTTGACAATATTAAAAAAGAGGTTAAACGCAGTGCTTACATAATCATTAGATACATTGTTGAATAGCAAAACAATTCTTCACTTGAAACCAAGTCCTCTAGATAACACAAACACAGCATTACAAACCTTTCGTTTGTGTCCGTATGACATGCCTTTGGGTAAAGGCTGAATTAATAATTAATCCAAATTTTAAGTACAAAGAGGTTTTACGAAAATCCGCTTTATAAATTTTACCCCACCTACAACTACAACTTGACTCCTCAGTTCTCAAGAATGAACTTCCGGGAACACTCATTTTTTTCCAAAAATTGTGTAAAATGTACTCACCTCCTGAACTGGTTATTCAGGAGTGCTTCGCCGCGGTCTAGGAGATTCACAACTTTGGTCCTTATCTCTATAGCCTGCACTTCACAACCGTAGCTTACCACGATGCTCCGTGCTGGTTGTCCTCCTTAAGGAAGAAGCCTATGTGGTCCGGGCGCTGGATTCTCTGCCTCCACAATTTTGATTTTAAAGCCACATACAAATCTGGTGAGCAACATAAAGACACCGCGCTTTTTATTTTTGTCCGCCCATTTGGCACCACCGTAGCAACGTCGTCTTTTTTGACACGAGGCCGTCCTTAGGATACACCGCCTAATGTAATGACAACCGCCCCTATTGATTTCTTCTCCCAAAAATGTCCTGAGATCTCGTCTCCGAACAACGGTCCAATACATACTGCCAAACGCTCACCAATCGCATTAATTCTGGTACCCACCTTCCGTAAGCTACACTGCGCCGCCAACGTATCAATTTCACAATGCAGAACGGCACGCTGCTCCTGCCAACTACAGCCCTCTTAGTCACTCCTGGGTTCACGTTGTTCTCTGTTCTTTCCACCGTCAGCTGGTGCAAGCGCTCCACAATGATCCGACCGCTGGAGACCTGAGTTTTTAAAAGATCTACGACCACCTTAAAAGCCACAACTTTTTTCCCGGCCATTCAACAAGCGTTGTAAAATAGGTAGCCTCCTGTGCTCCATGCCAACGCTGTAAACAGCCAACGTCTCATTGTGAGGGATTCCTAAACCCTGCCCCCCCCCCTCCCCCGCCACCCCTTGCTGATTCACCACGTTCGAATTTCTCGGCATGAACCTTCACGTGCCTCTGCCGTTGACATAGGCGGGCTATCGAAGAATAGTAACTTTCATGGGCTGCCAGATACGCAGAAACTGCTGCTCTTCATTACGGCTCCGCTGCAAATATCACCCTTTTTTCTGTATGGCATTCTTCTGTGCCATGGATCAGCTCGTGTTCTTTTCAGCGACCGTGGCGAGGCGTTCCTTTGCGCCGTCTTGGGCAAAGTTCTTCATACTTCGAATCCCACCCACCAAACAACATCTGGTTCCCCCCCCCCCCCCCCCCCCCCAAGCCAATGGCGTCACAGAACGCGTATATCGGTCCCTTTCTGGCATGCTTTCCACCTACAGTGAACCGGACCGTACCAACTTGGTGTCCCTGTTATGATATGTTACATTTGCCTACAATACTGCGCTGCAATGAACAATCCGTTACTAAACTTTTTCCTTGTGTATGGCTGCACCTCTACCTTGGTCATGGAAGCATCTTTCTTTTCTGTCCTCATTCCTTCAGCACCCTGCTGCGACAATTCTCCTACGAACAAGAGCATCTCCTCTTGTTTATAAATATAAATGACCTACCTAAAACATTAAATAAACTTACAGCATTCAAGTATACTGACGACACTGCCTCGATTTTCGCTAGTGAACCATATGAAGATGTTATTAACAGTTCATACGTAAAACTTAAATCTTTCTCTGATTGGTTTGCCATAAGCTAGCACTTTACTATGCTAGAACAAAATACGTTTTATTCAGCTTCCCGCGCATGTCACCACCAACTAAACACCTGTATGTTTGCATTCAAGACTCTGTTAATAAACAAATTGCTGCAATCACATACTTAGGAGTTATACTAGATGAGCAGTTTGACTGACAACCACACATCGAATGTTTAAGCTAGAAGTTATCCAGTAAAAAACAGTATTTTGATACAGTCCCATTCAGAACAATATCGATCGTTTTATTACACAGCCACCTGTCGTGTTGTGTTGAATCTTAGGGACATACCAGTCCGAGATATTTAGAAACACTTTTCAAAACTAAAAAAGCGCAATTAGGTTCATATCATGTGCTAGTTGCTATGCTCATACATCGATTATATTGAAATCTTTAGGGATACTTCGCCTTCATTTTATATTTCAACACAACTGCGCTAATGGCGCACTGTTCGATCAACAGCAACTAACCTTTAGCCACATCTCACGTTGATCGTCAGAATGTAGACCGAGAATGGTTGCGATAAATATTTTTGTCAGTGCAATTAGCAGAAATGTGTATGGAAAAAACTCTTCAGTACGTACGGTCTATAATCTGGAATGAAATCCCAATAGAAATAAAGCAAAATAGTAACTTCTCTGCATGGCTTCAGTCATGGGAATTGCTACTTGTTGTGAATTTTATTTTGATCCTTTGAAAGCGTGTCCCATGTCAGTGCTTACTGCTGATTTAGTTTTCGGGACATAATGCGCATGGATCCCAACTAGCCGGCCAGCTAGGGATCCAGATGCTTATAGCAATGTTGCTTGCCTTGGGTTTGGTGGTGATTGAAAAAATCTAGAATTAAAAATGAAATAAAAAATATCGTTATCGGATCACCAACTGAACGTGCGCGATGGAACACAAAAGCATGCTAGGCCTCCCGGAAACGAAGCTCTGACCTTATTCACCATGCAGTTTCTGTTTCCCTCGGTTAGAGCTTTTACTCTGTACACCATTGCGCAAACCAGGGGTACGTTAAAGAATTATCGTCCCCTACAATAGCCCTTATACTGTGCTTGAGCTAATCCCTCCAATTAACTATCCTGTTCCACCCGTTTCACCTGTTAATAACGGTCGCTGTCGTGGCATCGAGATCGTCAATGTGTCGCTACTCAAGGTCTTTGCCCATCGCCACTCATCCCTCTAACTCGCAACCAGGATGGTCGCTTTCCTCCGGCGAGGCGGGGGAGGGGGGGGGGGGGGGGGAGGGCTGGTGTTGAATTATACCGATCGTTGTGCGTCAGGCTCATTTTCCTTCGAGTGCATTCATCCTCTACCATCTTCGTATTTTCCGCAAACACCATTCCTGGGATGACAATAAAACCAGTTGCAGGCGTTTTCAATCTCACAGCAGGAGTAAATAAAGTATGGCTGCTAAAATAAGTTTTTGTGGCAGGGATCTTCCTCTGAGCACGATTTTGGCAGCGGGGGCAGCGAATGGAACACAACGTCTTTTTTCACGTTGCATTTCACAGGCGAATGAAAGGCGAAGGGCTTTCAACTGCTCACGTGCTTAGAGTACCGCTGCTGCTTCATGGATGATTTGGCCAGCTCTCATAGACTCTCATGATTTGCTTTGCTTAAAAGGATACCACGTCCATCGCTGGAACTACTTGGCAGTGGTGCAGCAAACAGAACTCAACGTAATTTTTCACCTTGCATTGCACAGATATCTGGCAGGTGAAGCGCTCTTCACTGGCCTCGTGCCTGGAGTGCTGCTACTTCATCGGAATACCGATAGCTCTCGTAGGACCACAGATGCATCCTCAGCACGCTAAACACGAACGCTCCGCAGCGTGGCCTGGACCGGCTTGGACTGACGACAGCGCCGCGAAGTGTTGGACGCTGTTGCCGAGATATCTTGGTATGTTTGGCTTCTGCTGACGACAGCTGGAGCGCAGCTCGATTTGACTATGAAGCCCCTTGATATTGAAAATAGAGACACTCTCCTCCACTCTCGCGTTTTCCTCCTCGGTTGCCCTCACCCGCCGGCTTTGCGCACTGCGCACGGCACGCTTCGCAAGACATTGCGCGCTCGCTGGCCCGATGTGTTCGCTGGCACACATGAGCGTGCCGAAGTTTGCGCTTTTTTTCACGCTTTGTTATTAAACACAACCGAAAGAAAGTGATGCGACATGCGTGACTATACCACGAGCCACATCTATCACCTTCTCGTTCGAGCAATGAAAGCACTAAACGTGAGCGCTTGCGGCATGAACCGTCAAACCGCACTCCGTACTCCTTAATACGGCAGAGTTTTTGTTAGCCTAAGATTTGCGTTACTTTCATATATTCAATATTTTTCAGCACAATGACGCTCCGCTAAATGCAGATTTGACCTAGCACTACATTTTCGCCGAAATACAGTCAATGACGCCGTTCTTCTGCAATCGAGCGAGGTAAAGATTGCCGTAATCTAGGGAAAGATGTTTCACGAGTGGGTGAGTGGCTGCTAAAATGCTGGGAAATGTCCTTTAATGCGCGCTATGCTTTTTTGAGCAGGTTTCAGATCAAAAATTTTAAGCTCGGCTCCTCGAAGCGTTGCACACGCAGCGGCTTTTTTGCCTGGTCATTACAACTTTCATGGCTGCTTGAAAGAGAAGAATTTTATTTCCTAATTTTTTAGTTAACCTTATTACCTACCGTGCTGAAGTGAATCTTGTTAAAGGTTAATTTGGTTTAGAAGTTTGGGGTGATTGCTGCTGCCAACAGAGGAGTTTATTAAGTGGCGTAAAGATATGATAACTCATCTGCGCTAATCCCTCAAATGCATTGAAGGAATGCTTCATATGCCCGTGCTGAATCAATATTGAGCACAGTAAAGCACGATTCGTACTATCTTATAAACTACAGAGTTATAGAATCTTAAGTTATTTTTGAAAACGCCATTAAATGCAGTTGTGATAATAATTTCGCCTGCGACAGCTCATAGCTCGTTCTAAAAGGCACCTTTTCTGTGACTCGCTCTTCAGGTGGAATTAGATCTCTGAATCGCCGTACAGTTTCGCGCCATCGCGACAGTGGAACGAAAGCCTTAATCGCTCTTAATATTAACATCCCGTATCATCCCTACACAGACGATAGTATAACGCCGTTAAAGCTACCATGCTAAAGTTCTCGGGCACACGGGCGAGAGACTGCCGTACAGTCTGGGAAAATCAACATGTTTTCTATTTGGCACTAGTTAAGAAGCACGCGCATTTACTAGGAAAAAAATTAACGTCGACGATGCAACCGTTTTCCGCGGAAGCTACCACTGAGATTCGGAAATTAAAGTGGCTATAATAGGCGCAATGCACACGCCAAAAGACGCGAATAGAACACACAGATCAATGCCATCAAATTGAAAGATTGGCGAGTGAAACGACGCAGAGTGATCAGCAAACTAAGCAAGAATATCAGCTTCCTCATGATCTCGCAAGAAGTTTTAAGTATGCGCACTAGTTTAGGTAGCAAAAAATGCACAGGACTTCGTCGAGGACGGCATGCTTTGTCGGAACAAAGTCCTTAAGGGCGATGTTGTAGAGTTCGAATTGTCAGCGCGTAAATCAATGGAGCTGGACCAGCAGCAGAGGCAGACGGCATGCGCATGGCGCCGACGAAAAACGAAAACACTAGGAAACGGTCAACTCGCCGTGGTGGCTCAGTGGTTAGGGCGCTCGGCTACTGATCCGGTGTTCCCGCGTTCGAACCCGACCACGGCGGCTGCGTTTTTATGGAGGTAAAACGCTAAGGTGCCCGTGTGCTGTGCTATGTCAGTGCACGTTAAAGATCCCCAGGTGGTCGAAATTATTCCGTAGCCCTTCTCTACCGCACCTCATTCTTCCTTTCTTCTTTCAATCCCTCTTTTATTCCTTCCCCTACGGCGCTGTTCTGGTGCCCAAAATATATGAGACAGATACTGCGCCGTTGCCTTTCCCAAAAAACAATTATTGTTATTATTAGGAAACGATTCTTTTCCGCGCGTTGCCTGGGCGACGGCCGGAGGGACCAATCATCGTTCAGAAAAGCGCCTAGCAGAGAGTCGGGGGAGTAGGATGTGCAAAGGTCGGCGACGCGGCGGCAAAGTTCGCAGAAATGCGCTACTTTCAATATCAAGGGCCTTTATTTGACCAGTCGCCTTGTCTTTCACTTTTGCGTGAATGGCGGGGCGAGTGCCCTCACTTGACAATACCGTTTCTCCGCTCTTCACTGGTGGCTGCAACACACACGGCCCCAGTAAAACACGTGGCGGTTTGCTTGTATCGACAAAGTGGAATGGCGTTCCACAGCTCACGCGCCTTTCGAGGTTGGCTTCAGAGCTGCCGCTTGAAAGAAATGAAGATTCGGAAAAGCAGAGCAAAATCGGGTTTGTGGCGATTTCAAAGGTCGGACAATAAATCGGCAAATCCGATGACATCGTTGTGCAGGTTCGTCATTTCTTATATTTTCGCACAGCGCGCATCGGAGACTTATCGCAGGTTAGTGTCCGGCTTACTGCTTAGTGCACGCTACATTGGGCATCCATTGACGGGGCGTAAGAGATGCTTGTGCTCTGAGCAAGAAATACACGTGGATGCGATTCAAACTAAGATTTTAATGTATAGTTGTTAGCGCAAAGTGCTAAGTGACATTCTGTCAGGTAAGAAACTGGCTTTTTAGGTAACTAGAAAGACGCTGGCCATAAATGCAATATATCGAAAGGTAGAATTTTGTAAGTGCACATGAGATATACCTCGATACCCCCGCCACATCTTGATGCCCTAAATATTGGGTTCCCGAACTTATTTATAACGAAATTTTTTGCACTTGGACATAAGGTTAAAAGTAACAAAACGAGGAAAATTTGCAATCCGCGTTTCCTACATGGTGTTTTCGCTAGTTTTTAAAAAGGCAAACTGCAGGTTGTATTTTTATGGCCGTATATTCCAATCAAAAAACATTCGGCAGAGACACTCAAGACTACTTACGTGTGGGAATGCGAAAGCATGTCATGTAGACAGAGACGTTTGGTTGCGGTTTGCGAATTGTGTTTATTTTAGCCAATCTGTTTAAATTTAAGCACCACGCACTCACAGAGACATGCGTGAATGACATCCCCTGGAACGCTGTATGACCAATGGTTGCTTCACAATATTGGTAGGAATCCCACTCCATCAATGTCACCACGTGAAGTTCGGCCAGTGGCGGGTACATAAAGAACAACGGCATGTATAGGACTGTCTAAATTGGCGGTGCTTGGCTTGCCGTATGCGTCCTAAGGCCACTTTATGACGTCACATTTCTTGCTGGCCGTCGCTGAGATTTCCTGTACCATCTCCAGGATAAGCGTTTCTCGTAATGTGACTAACACTTCAGTCGCATTAATGAAACTGCGCGCTATACGCCCTCTTCTACGTTTAAAGCTGAAAAATAGACTAACGTAAACAAGTGGAGCTGCTGCAGTCGATCAGTGGTTATGGCCCTCGTCGGCTGACTGAGAAAAACGTTAGTTCGATCGCGGCCGCGGCGGTCGTATTTTGATGGAGGCGAACTTCTAGACGCCGTTGATTTGTGCGATGTCACTGCACGTTAAAGAACTACAGGTGGTAAAAATTAATCGCAGCCCTCCACTAAGGCATCTATAGCCGGAGTCGCTTGGGGACATTAAATACAATAAAACCAAATAAAGTATGCCTAAAGAGTCAGTTTTTTATCCTACAAGATGACACATAGCGCTTTCGCTTATAACTAGGCATGGAAAAATTGGTTTGAGTCACATGCAGGCGTCTTTCTTGCCCAGAACACGCGCAGCTCTTGCGCATCTGCACTGGATCTCTAGTGCAGCGTGGACAAAACAGGAAGCCAGACTCTGACCTTCCGAGCACTACGATGCCCACTGTCAAAGAATTTGAGAAATCAAGAACCTGCACAACAATGCCACCGGATATGCACATTTTTGTCCAGCCTTTACAAACTCCCCAAACCCGGGTTTGCAATGCTTCTCCGAATCTTAATATCTTTCAAGCGGCAGCGTGGAGACCAACCTCGAAAGCCGCGCATGATGTCACAAGCCATCCGGCTTTGTTGATATAAGCAAACCGCAATATGTTTTCGTGGAGCACATGAGACCGCAGCCACGAGTGAAACGTGACGAAAGTGAGCGCACTGGCCCCGCTGTTCAGATACAAGCGAAAGACAAGGCGATCAGTCAAATCGAGCTGCGCTCCAGCTATCCTCAGCAGCTGCAAACGTACCGAGATATGATCTCGTCAACAGCGCCCCAAACTTCGCGGTGCTGTCATTAGTCAGAGCCGGTCCAGGCCACGCTGCGGAGCGTTCGTGTTAAGAATGCTGACGATGGTAGCTTATGATCTGCTTCGCTTAAAAAGACAGCACGACCATCATTGTAACTTGTTGAGCGCGGGGGCATTGGACGAAACACAATGTCATTTTTCATCTAGCATTCCGCAGGCTTATGAAAGGCGAAGCGCTTTCAGCTGCCCACGCGCTTGGAGTATTGCCGCTGCTTCATCGATGATACGGCTAACTCTCGTTAGACCACAGACGGACCTCGTGATCTTCTTCGCTTAAAAAGACACCACGACCACCGCTATAACTATTTCGCCGCGGGGACAGCGAACGGCCCAACATAATCTAATACGATTTATTCGATGGAACGCAAAACTAATTGTTTACTGGGCACAAACGAGCTCAGAAACAGTCCTAATCAGGAATGACAAACCGTTACTCGCTTGAAGCTTCCAGCTGAGCCGCAGAAATCTTAAACAAGGCTCCATTAAACTTTGGCTCCGAGCAGCACACGAGGGTCATTTTGCGTTTGAGAAACCAACGTACACTCGAATCGATCGTTGATCCGATGAAAAACTTGGGGATTTTCTTGAGAGCCTCGATGCTGCAAAAATGCTGTTTAGGGTTCCTCGAAGGTTAGTGTACATGTAAACATAGTGGACGTCGCATTATTTCCTTGGTCTTCGGATTTTTTTTAACGGTAATTGGAGTTTTATCGAAAGTGTATACAATGCTAATGAAGAGAACTATGCACCGAAGTATCGGTTTAGTTGAGTCTTCAGTTCCTTTTACAGGAAACTTGTGACACATTGTCACTTTACGAAGATGACTGTAGCTAGCCTCCTAACGTGCCTTGCACTGACACGGAGCACGGATAATTGTGCAAAGTTGCTGAGTCAATTGCTGCAGCTGCTGAACACACTGTGGCACGAGCGCATTTCAAGCTGTGTGCCGAGTTTGGTAGCCCATCTCACGGGTATTTCCGACCTCGATCCCTTCAGATCAGATTCGGGATTTTCCGTATACAGCGGCGTACTAACGGGGAACGGCATAGAAAAACTTGGAGCGCTCCGGAGGCACAGTTTAGGAATGCAAACATATGTGGTGCATGCATTGGCTTGCCCACCGCATTAGGATGCATCGTAGATCTTCAGAACTGGCCTGGCGTTAGCAGAGAGTAACGTAGTTTTACTTCTCTCGTTAAAGACACAATAAAAATGAGCGGATGGGAATGGCGTTTTCAAGCGAATATGTTTCAGTTTACTTCATTTTATTACCTTAAAAGTCCTCTGGATTTGGAGCATTATATAAGGGGTGAATGACATCTAGTAGAAAAAATTACGTACACAAATAAACCACGTTAAATACACATATGTTCGCTGTTTAATATGGGAGCTACCCATTTTGAGAAATGTGGATGGGCGCATGTCCGAGCCTGCTAGAGGAAATAAGGCTGTAACAACTGTTTTAGAGCGCGCACGTTGCCTGACACCTTGAAGGGGATGTAAAAATCGGAGCGATATGCGCGCTGGAGCAGAGATATAAGGCGGCACATGAAGTGAGCTGTAAATCAACTTTTAAATAAATACAAACTTGTGATTAGATGACGACAAGCCAAGGTTGTAACGCGAGATTCTGTTTTTAATGATAATATGCTGACGTTGCATGAATAGCATGAGTGAATGAATCTAGAACCTCGATTCTAAAGAAATTCTAAGAAATTTTTTGCATATATTTCAAAAGAGTTCCACACGGCAGAGACAATTGCAACTTATATCGGGCAAGTGTGCACTTATTTGTAAGCACAAAAGTTTAGGTTTATTGATACGTGGCGCAGATGATGTTTGAGGAATCCAAGATATCTTTTAACAGTAGATATAACTTTATGCATTTGCACTTTCTAAGTTACATCTCTGCTAGATCAGTAGGTTAGATCGATTTAGAGAGTTGAGCCGCCTAGCTGGTTTCAAAATTGCCACCAGCATTCAGTCCTTATGAGTCAAGGTCCTTAGTTCAGTAGGATGTGTTGCAGTGCGCTGCAAAATTCCCGAGATTTTTCTCCGCTGACTGCTGACATCCGCAGGCAGAGAAAATTCCAAAATTTTACGCCAATCCAAAAAAGAAGGTTTAAACCGTTGTTGGACGCATGCATCATGGTCTTCAAGAGCAGTTGCCAGCTGTGATTGTTTCCGAGCATTATTCACTGCTGCCTTGCCGTCTAGCCAAGAAACCATGTCTTACTAAACTGTGATCATCAGGATTCCTAGTCAAGTTTGTTCGCATGGCTGGAGCGAGAAGCGGAAGGTTCGCTAGTAGATTTGACATAGTTTTCAGAAGCGACCAGCACAGTATCACTCGAGGGAAAGGCGAAACACACCGCAGGACTTGTGCTCTGCTGCTTTAATCTGTGAGTGGTACGTGTTCACCTTACTCACTTCTAAAATTAATGTCGCATGTAATTACTCGACAAAAAGTGCATGTTACCTTTAGCGAGATGTACATTTCAGGTAAACTATCTTATTTTTGATTCCATGCGGCATTCATGCTAACTCGGAACAGACACTGTGGAAGGCCGCAACCATTTTCGTCACACGACGGAGAGCAGATGGAACGTCGCGTTGAGGCGTATTTATGATTTAAGCGGAAAGTACACTCGGTACTCTTGCCACTATATGCCAGCTGTAGTCCCGTAAGAAAGGTGATACCGGGCTGAGCCTCGCGGTGCTTACTCTGCCCTGCGCTACATTCCAGCTATTTTTTAACAAGTGAAACTTCGGTGCTTGAGAGCATGAAATCGTTAGCTGTTCCGGGCAATCAGCGCAATTACCACTTAGGGAACTACATCGGCATCTGATCCTGCGCTGTGCTGAAGCGTGGGTGAATCAGGGTGTTAAAGAGTTTTGCAGCAACTTCGCCAGCTCTCTCCATAGGCCTGTTTTCGTAACAGTGAAATTCATTGTGCACTTGATTCCAAAGTTATCATAATGGTCACTCTGCAGCAGAGGTGAGAAGCCTACATCTTGATGAAGTGCACCGACTGGTTAGAGCTAAGGCAGTTATGCAGTGCATATGCGCGTGCAGTTATAGCCCCTTGTATCAGTTCAGCGGAAGAGTGCCTTCTGTCGTCAATGCTGCAGAAGACGAGCAAAAACGAAGCTTTTATAGACGGAATATGACTAATATGACTGGCAGCAAATGTTAACTTTTTGTGCTTCCAGATGAGACTGCAGGAAGCCGCCTGCCTTTTTGTGTTCCTTTCCATAAAATGTTTGACTACCATCAGAAGCATACCGTGCGAGAATAAGTGATTGCTAATATATGGTCCTTTGTAACTAAGGTTTGGTTTTAGTTTAGGTGTGTTTTATGTTTCGTGGGCCAACTAGCATCCACCGCAGTAGCTTAGCGGTTAAGGCATTCGACTGCTAGCTCGATGACGGGGAATAAAGTCCCGGCTGCTCCAGGCCCATTTCGATAAAGGCACAATGCAAAAATATTCGTGCGTGCAGATTTTATGCACGTTCATATACATTCTCACAATTAAAACATGTCTGTATGCATTACTGGTGCACATAAATCCGCCCCTTGTGCAGTTAATCAATCCGCTCTACTACGGCGGCTACCATAGCAAGTGTTCAGATTCCGAATTTAAGCCCCTAATACCACACTAGCCAACTTAACCTAATTGCACTAGACTGGTTCATGTATGCTTGTTTTATTTCCTATTTTATTCCTTGTTTCATTTTATATATATATATATATATATATATATATATATATATATATATATATATATATATATATATATATATATATATATATATATATATGCAGAGGGTAAAGGAAATGAGGGACTCGTTATTGGCAAACTTATGAAGGGAGCTAACAGTCACCGAAACCAAGGTGCATAATAGGGGAATGTTTAATTTTTATTATTATTTTTTATTTTTTAATGTCTAGTGCTAATGAATAGGATAATAATAATTACATTAATCTATCGGTTTAAAGAAAATTACTTATAAAGCAGCAGAAAAAACAACCATGCCGCCGGTGGGATCCGAACCCACGACCTCCGAATATCGCGTCCGGTGCTCTTACCAACTGAGCTACGGCGACGGCTGTCCAATCTGCTGCTCTCGTGGGTATTTATGTTTATTCGGTGTAAGCGAACCTTCAGAGTGTTCACCAGCGCCACCCTCGTCCATAGCGGCGGACGTAGCACGTCCTGTTTTACCGCGAGTGTGACGTGGAACGTCATCTAACGGCGAGGGCGGAAACTGTGCGAGAGCCCTCTTATGCTACCTATGGCATCAAGACTGCCAGAACCGAGACCCTTGTTACGCAATTAGCAGACAAGGTAAAGGAAATGAGGGACTCGTTTTTGACAAACTTATGAAGGGAGCTAACAGTCACCGAAACCAAGGTGCATAGGGGAATGTTTAATTTTTATTATTTTTAATTATTTTTTTAATGTCTAGTGTAATCAATAGGATAAAAATTCTTACATTAATCTATAGGTTTAAAGAAAATTACTTATAATGCAGCAGAAAAAACAGCCATGCCGCCGGTGGGATCCGAACTCACGACCTCCGAATATCGCGTTCGGTGCTCTTACCAACTGAGCTACGGCGACGGCTGTCCAATCTGCTGCTCTCGTTGGTATTTATGTTTTAATGGGTGTAAGCGAACCTTGAGAGTGCTCACCAGCGCCAACCTCGTCCATAGCGGCGGACGTAGCACTCCCTGTATTACCGTGAGTGTGTCGTAGAACGTCATCTAACGGCGAGAGCGGAAACTGTGCGAGAGCCCTCTTATGCTGCCTATGGCATCAAGACTGCCAGAACCGAGACCCCCGTTAAGCTATTAGCAGGCAAAGTAGGGAAATGAGGGGTTTGTTTGATAAACTTTGATATGCACCTTCGTTTCGGTGACTGTTGGCTCCCTCCATCTAACGAGCCCCTCGTTTCCTTAACTTTGGTGTGGTTTACCGTCTCATTTTGTTCTATTCAGTTGTAAGTGCAGCAACCGTCCTGTCTTCGCCCTTCTTCGTCCCGTCCATATGCTACGTTTTTGTTTATAATATGACGTTCCACGTCACACTCGCGGTAACACACGACATGCTACGTCCGCCGCTATGGACGAGGGTGGCGCTGGTGAACACTCTTAAGTTTCCCTTACACCCAATAAACATAAATACTCACGAGAGCAGCAGATTGGACAGCCGTCGCCGTAGCTCAGTTGGTAGAGCACCGCACGCGATATTCGGAGGTTGTGGGTTCGGATCCCGCCGGCGGCATGGTTGTTTTTCTGCTGCTTTATAAGTTATTTTCTTTAAGATATAGATTAATCGAAGTATTATTGTCCCACCGATCAGTACTACACATTTAAAAAAATTAAACATTCCCCTATGCACCTTGGTTTCTGTGACTGTTGGCTTTCTTCATAAGTTTATTAAACGAGCACCTCATTTCCTTAACTTTGTCTGCTAATATATATATATATATATATATATATATATATATATATATATATATATATATATATATATATAATATAAAATCACCAAAAATTGAAGAAACATAACAAGATTTAATTCACGACGTTTCGGCTGGAGGACCAGCCTTTTTCGAGTTTAGTACAGCGTTTGAAACACGCAGTTTTTATAGAGAATGCGCGAGGTACAAAGTTTACAAATTTACAGCAAAGCACGAGTTCAAAACACTAGGGGAGGAAAGGGAAGAGACCAGGAAGAACATTTTTTTTAACAAAGGAAGAGAGAGAATCGGTGACAATCTAAGAAGGCGTCTCCTAACCTCAATGCAGGTGTTCCCGAGGGGCCGAAAAAAATTTTTTAATAACAAAAGAATAACAAGATTAAGATAATAAAAATATAAAAAAATATTTTAAAAAAGGGGGAGATTCTTTCCCACCACCTCAGGGCTGCCTTGGAAAGGCCCTCCAGGTGTCGCTCCTCTCAGCATTTTGGTGACAAGCGTGAAGGGCTCGATCCCTGTAGAAGGAGGAAGCTACATTCCAGAGAAACTGGTAGGGGGGGGGGGGAAGGGGGAGTAAAGAGGAATGCAAACGAAGCCTCTAATAAAGAAAAAAAGAAAAAAAAGAAAGTAGTGAAAAAAGGAAAGAAGGGCCATTGTACAAGGCTTGGTAATATGGATTCAGAGAAGGGTGCTGGCAACACGAGAGAATACAAAATAGGACATTTAAAAAAAAAGGGGGGGGGGGGATTCTTTTCCACCACCTCAGGGCTGCTTTGGAAAGGGGTGAAGGGCGCATTTTGGTGACAAGCGTGAAGCGCTTGACCCCTGTACATGCAGAAGGCAACATTCCAGAGGAACTGGTAAGGGGGAAGGGAGGGGGGTAAAGAGGAATGCCAACGAGCCCACTAAAAAAAGAAGAGAAAAAAAGAAACAAAAACACAAAGACAAAAAGAATAAGAAAAAGAAAGAAAACTAGGGGAAAAATGGAAAGAAGAGCCATTGTACAAGACTTGGAAATATCCATTCAGACAAGGGTTGTGGCAACGCGAGAGAAATCAAATAATACAAGTTCCTAATCAATCCTCAGAAGGGCACTCCGTACACACGCATACAGATACAGACAAAAGACGAGGCTAACAATAAATCCAACACCAGAAACGAACTGCAATGAGTCGGAAGTACAATCTACCGCAAGACAAATGACCATTCAGAGTAAACAATTCATCAATGTATGAAGCGAAGACCGACATGACAGCAAAAAAATTAGGGGCGATAACAGCAAATGGGTGAAAATATAATACAATGCGCCACAATACAAGATTAGAATAATAATAATAAAAAGGGGAAAGAAAATAGCAGTAAATGTGGGACAATGCAAGTGAAAAAAGGAAAACACGTCGGAAGCTATGCTTGTTATGCATGCTGCCGCCCGTTCTTTGAGTCCGGGATAATTATTTGGAATAGTTTGGGATAATTATTATTCTAGGACTCTGGGATAACTATTTGTTAAATCTATTGAGCGTGTAAGCATGATAGCCGGCCTACTGTTTCGTTAATGCCGCTCGAGACTGTGTTAAATTTGTGAATCAGGTACGATTCACAGCTCTCGCGGTCATAACTTGTTTTGAACCCTGATTGGAGTACAATAGCTGTAAAGTTATCGAATGGGTGCCCAAGGTTGTTGATGTGTTCTGCAAGTGGGAGATTTGGCTGTGTCCGCACATGTGATCTGTGGTTGTTGATGCGAATTCTGAATGGTGTAACTGTCTGCCCTACGTACTGAGCTTTACAGGTGCCACATTCCAGGAGGTAGACAACATTAGCGCTGTCGCATGAAAAGTTACCTTTTACCTGAAATGAGGAGGATGACGCTGTGCTTTTAGCACTGGTTGTTGTCATCATCGGACAAAGTTTGCACCTAGGTTTATTGCATGGTGCGGATCCTCTGAAGCTACGGTTGCCGATTGTAGACGATGTTATCATATCCCGGATGTTCCTTGCGCGCCTATACACAACACGTGGGGGATCAGGAATAACTTCTTGCATCTTTTCACCCTGTTGGAGGATGTTGTGGTGTTTTTTTAAGAATTGGGCTAACATTGGGCATTGAAGCCAAATGGGTAAGGACCAGATTGACTTGATAGTCCGGGCGTGGCTGCTTTTTGCCATTTATGAGTTCGCGCCGGTCATGCTTTGAAGCTTTCTTGACTGAATCGTCGATGACTGACAATGGGTGCCTCTTTCGTGCTAGGTCCACACGGAGTTGCTCGCAGTTTGATTCAAAGTCGCCTTCTTTAGAGCAAATCCTACGGAAACGTAAGGACTGACTGTAAGCGATTTTACAATGGCGAGTGTGACTGCTCTGGTAGTGTAGGTACTGGTGACGGTCGGTGGGTTTTCTGTAGACTGTTGTCTCAAGGTTGTTATTCGTGATGGTCACCTGGAAGTCAAGAAAATTCATTGTCGAGGCTGAATGCGACGAGGAAAACGAGATGTTAGGATGAGTGCTGTTGAAGTCCGAAATAAACTTAGTGAGTTTTTCTTCGCCATGTGTCCAGACCATAAATATATGGTCCATATATTCATGGCTGTGCTAGAGACCATATATTTATGGCTGTGCTTGAGACGAAATTCCTCAACAACTTTCTCTTTAAACCAATATTTTACAGAAGATTCATCGATGACATATTTATGGTCTGGACACATGGTAAAGAAAAACTCACTAAGTTTATTTCGGACTTCAACAGCACTCATCCTAACATCTCGTTTTCCTCGTCGAATTCAGCCTCGGCAATGGATTTTCTTGACGTCCAGGTGACCATCACGAATAACAAACTTGAGACAACAGTCTACAGAAAACCCACCGACCGTCACCAGTACCTACACTACCAGAGCAGTCACACTCACCATTGTAAAACAGTCCTTACGTTTCCGTAGGATTTGCTCTAAAGAAGGCGACTTTGAATCAAACTGCGAGCAACTCCGTGTGGACCTAGCACGACAGAGGCACCCATTGTCAGTCATCGACGATTCAGTCAAGAAAGCTTCAGAGCATGACCGGCGCGAACTCATAAATGGCAAAAAGCAGCCACGCCCGGACTATCAAGTCAGTCTGGTCCTCACCCATTCGGCTTCAATGCCCAATGTTAGCACAATTCTTAAAAAACACCACAACATCCTTCAAGAGAGTGAAAAGATGAAAGAAGTTATCCCTGATCCCCCACGTGTTGTGTATAGGCGCGCAAGGAACATCCGGGATATGATAACATCGTCTACAATCGGCAACCGTAACTTCAGAGGATCCGCGCCATGCAATAAACCTAGGTGCAAACTCTCTCCGATGATGACAACAACAACCAGTGCTAAAAGCACAGCGTCATCCTTCTCATTTAAGATAAAAGGTAACTTTTCATGCGACAGCGCTAATGTTGTCTACCTCCTGGAATGTGGCACCTGTAAAGCTCAGTACGTAGGGCAGTTACACCGTTCAGAATTCGCATCAACAACCACAGATCACATGTGCGGACACAGCCAAATCTCCCACTTTCAAAACACATCAACAACCTTGGGCACCCATTCGATGACTTTACAGCTATTGTACTCCAATCAGGGTTCAAAACAAATTATGACCGCGAGAGCTGTGAATCGTACCTAATTCACAAATTTAACACAGTCTCGAGCGGCATTAACGAAACAGTAGGCCGGCTATCATGCTTACACACTCAATAGATGTAACAAATAGTTATCCCAGACTCCTAGAATAATAATTATCCCAGACTATCAGAAATAATTATCCCAGACTCATAGAACGGGCGGCAGCATGCATAACAAGCATAGCTTCCGACGTGTTTTCCTTTTTTCACTTGCATTGTCCCACATTTACTGCTATTTTCTTTCCCCTTTTTATTTTTATTCTAATCATGTATTTTCGCGCATTGTATTATATTGTCACCCATTTGCTGTTATCCCCCCTCATTTTTTTGCTGTCATGTCGGTCTTCGCTTCACACATTGATGAATTGTTTACTCTGAATGGTCATTTGTCTTGCGGTAGATTGTACTTCCGACTCATTGCAGTTCGTTTCTGGTGTTGGATTTACTGTTAGCCTCGTCTTTTGTCTGTATCTGTATGCGTGTGTACGGAGTGCCCTTCTAAGGATTGATTAGGAACTTGTATTATTTGATTTCTCTCGTGTTGCCACAACCCTGGTCTGAATGGATATTTCCAAGTCTTGTACAATGGCTCTTCTTTCCTTTTTTTCCCCTAATATTCTTTCTTTTTCTTATTCTTTTTGTCTTTGTGTTTTTGTTTCTTTTTTCTCTTCTTTTTTTAGTGGGCTCGTTGGCATTCCTCTTTACCCCCCTCCCTTCCCCCTTACCAGTTCCTCTGAAATGTTGCCTTCTTCATGTACAGGGGTCAAGCCCTTCACGCTTGTCACCAAAATGCGCCCTTCACCCCTTTCCAAAGCAGCCCTGAGGTGGTGGAAAAGAATACCCCCCCCCCCCTTTTTTTAAATGTCCTATTTTGTATTCTCCAGTGTTGCCACCACCCTTCTCTGAATGCATATTACCAAGCCTTGTACAATGGCCCTTCTTTCCTTTTTTCACTACTTTCTTTTTTTCTTTTTTTCTTTATTAGAGGCCTCGTTTGCATTCCTCTTTACTCCCCCTCCTCCCCCCCCCCCCCTACCAGTTTCTCTAGAATGTAGCTTCCTCCTTGTACAGGGGTCGAGCCCTTCACGCTTTTCACCAAAATGCTGAGAGGAGGGACACCTGGATAGCCTTTCCAAGGCAGCCCTGAGGTGGTGGGAAAGAATCTCCCCCTTTTTTATTTTTTTAAATATGTTTTTATATTTTTATTATCTTAATCTTGTTATTCTTTTGTTATTAAAAAAAATTTTTCGGCCCCTCGGGAACACCTGCATTCAGGTTAGGAGACGCCTTCTTAGATTGTCACCGATTCTCTCTCTTCCTCTGTTAAAAAAAATGTTCTTCCTGGTCACTTCCCTTTCCTCCCCTAGTGTTTTGAACTCGTGCTTTGCTGTAAACTTGTAAACTTTGTACCTTGCGCATTCTCTATAAAAACTGCGTGTTTCAAACGCTGTACTACACTCGAAAAAAGCGGGTCCTCCAGCCGAAACGTCGTGAATTAAAACCTGTTATGTTTCTTCAATTGTTGGTGATTTTATATTATATTGACCAAATCAGCTGCCAGAAATCACTTTTGGTATATATATATATATTAATTATATATAATATATAATAATATAATATATATTATTATATATTATATATATATTATTATATAAATACATTAAGGAAGCCAACAGTCACGGAAACCAAGGGGCATAGGGGAATGTTTTTAATCTTTTTTTTATTTGTAGTGCCTATCAATCGGTTTAAAGAAAATTACTTATAAAGCAGCAGAAAAAAACAACCATGCCGCCGGTGGGATCCGAACCCACGACCTCCGAATATCGCGTCCGGTGCTCTTACCAACTGAGCTACGGCGACGGCTGTCCAATCTGCTGCTTTCGTGGGTATTTATGTTTACTGCGTGTAAGCGAACCTTGAACCCACGAAAGCAGCAGATTGGACAGCCGTCGCCGTAGCTCAGTTGGTAAGAGCACCGGACGCGATAATCGGAGGTCGTGGGTTCGGATCCCACCTGCGGCATGGTTGTTTTTTCTGCTGCTTTATAAGTAATTTTCTTTAAACCGATTGACTGGCACTACAAATAAAAAAAAGATTAAAAACATTCCCCTATGCCCCTTGGTTTCCGTGACTGTTGGCTTCCTTAATATGTTTGTCAAACGAGCCCCTCATTTCCTTTACCTTGTCTGCTAATATATATATATATATATATATATATATATATATATATATATATATATATATATATATATATATATATATATATATATATATATCCTCGTCACTCTAAAACAAGCATCCCATACTCTCAGGGACATCGATTTAAAAGAATATGTTCCCAAGACGAGGACTTCGTAAAAAAATTCCAAGCGCATGCGAGAAGTCCTCATTAAGCAACGATGACCCCCCCCCCCCCCCCCCCCCCGCCATTGTCGACGATGCCATTGAAAAGGCTTCTAAACTCAACCGAGACCAAATACTGGAGGGACGTCGCTATTGCGAGGAAACAGATCAGCGGGCAAATCTTCTCGAACAAAGCGAGCGCCTCACCAAAATTTTCACTACTCCCCCTCACGCGGTCTACAGACGACCAAAAAGCATTCCAAACATTCTAGGACATAATAATAATAATTGGTTTTTTGGGGAAAGGAAATGGCGCAGTATCTGTCTCATATATCGTTGGACACCTGAACCGCACTGTAAGGGAAGGGTAAAGGAGGGAGTGAAAGAAGAAAGGAAGAGAGAGGTGCCGTAGTGGAGGGCTCCGGAATAATTTCGACCACCTGGGGATCTTTAACGTGCACTGACATCGCACAGCACACGGGCGCCTTAGCGTTTTTCCTCCATAAAAACGCAGCCGCCGCGGTCGGGTTCGAACCCGGGAACTCCGGATCAGTAGTCGAGCGCCCTAACCACTGAGCCACCGCGGCGGGTTTGTAGGACACTCAAAAACAAAAAAACCAGCAGGTTTTGGGGTGCCGGCCCTGTGGAAAAAGTAGATGCCAGGTCTGCAAACACATACAAACATCAAGCTGTGCAGTAAGCACATCTTCAGGCTTCAAATAGAAAATAAATGGCAACTTTGATTGTGATTCCTGCAACGTAATATTCCTCCTAGAATGCAGTGTGTGCAGTATGCAGTACATTGGACAGACCGTCAACCCTCTAAGAATTGGCTTTATTAACCACCGCGCGTATCTTTCCCTACCCGACATTCCCTTGTCAAAACACATTAATGAGAGAAGCCACAAATTTGATGCAATTAAGTTAACAGTCCCACAGGGTGGGTTCCACAACACCCGGGAAAGAGATCAACGCGAGTCGTACTTTATTTACAAATTTGGAACAATTCCTCACGGCGTTAATGAAAGTCCAGGTGTATTGTCTTCCATCCGTCCATTGCAGGGCCATTGCTGACCTTACGAGTGCCAGCTTGACATACCTCGGTCGTTTCTTGCCAGCGACATCTTTTTCAAGCTCACACAAATTTCTTCCTCCCCCACCCTATCCCACCCCAATCTTTACAGTTCGATTACCTTGCCGAGCGGGGTACAATTGAAGAGCTAAGTGCTCCCGCCATTCACATTTACCTCCAACACGACACTTGCCCGAACTCGGATGTTTTGCCACCTTTTTCTTGTTATTTTGTGTGTGTCTGGTTCTTTTCAGACACTGTGCACGTGTGTCTAGTTAAGATCACGGCGCCGCTGATTCTGTCTTGAGTCGGGCTGCCGAAATGGTTCCTGATGACGGGTCTCCTGTCCTGTCTGCATTTTATTCTGTTTATTTGTTTACTCTTTCTGGACGGGGCACGCGTGTGCACGCATCTCTAATTTTTATATGTTGGACAATTCCGCCACCGTCTGTTTCTGTAAACCTTACTCGCTTAAATCCTCCCGCCATTGTCATTTAGATCCCACACGACACTGGCACGAGCTCGGCTGTTATTGCATTGTTTGTCTGGGTGTTTTCATGCACAGTGCACGTATGTCTAGTTAAGCTCACGGCGCCGCTGATTCGGCCTTGACTCTGGCTGCCGAAGAGGTTCCAGATGACAGAAGTCTCCGGCTCTGTCTGCATTTTGTTGTGTTTATTTGTTTAATCTTTATGGCCGGGGCACGCGAGTGCACGCGTCTCTAATTTTTGTCTGTTGGACGATCCCGCCACCGTCGGTTTCTGTGCACCTTACTCGCCGCCGCTTTGTTGCCTTGAGGGACGGCCATTATCCCCTCCCGCTCCTCGTTTTTCTTTCTTTTTTTCTAGTCCCAGGTCGGCTTCCCGCGGCTGCGGGGTGGGCGGCGGGGGGACAACGCGTTTTTCGTTTTTATTTGTCCTCTTCTTTTTCTTTCTCTATCTCTTTTCTAGTATTCTTTCCTATGTGCCCATCTTCTTTCCAGCCACCGTTTGTTTGTTTTGTTTATATGTGCCAATGCCAACCCCTTAAGAAGAGGAAGAAGATCTCTATAACTGCAGTCTTGAGAAAGGACTGGCTCTGTCCGAAACGCCGACTCAAAATAAATCTGTGGTTAAATGAAGCGTTTCACAACTTTCATTTTGCCTCTAGCAACCAATACGTTTATATATATATATATATATATATATATATATATATATATATATATATATATATATATATATATATATATATATATATCAGGTGACTTTTCTGACAAAAAGAATATTAACGTGGGTGTCCTGCAAGGTTCCATTCTAGTTCCAATTCTCTTTCTAATCTGCATAAATAATCCTAACTGTCTCTCGTGCCACCGATTGTATATTTTATGCAGATGGTACCACTCTTATCTCTTCACATAAGTCTTCTGATATCTTGACATTCAGGCTCGATTATGATCTTGTTATCATTACTAAGTAATGCAATAAAAATGTACTTCTGATTAATCCTGCGAAATCTAAGTTCATAGTGTTCAGCTCGAAGCTTACAACTTTATCAAATTTTCTTTCAATCAACAGTTAACCATTACATCCCTCGGATCATTGTACATTTCTTGCTGTAGAACTGCATCATCAATTGAAATTTAACACACTCATCTAACAACATCGAAACAATATGTCATATGGGTTCAGAATTCTTCTGCAGGCACGGCGTTAGTTTAGTTTACGTACCTTAATTCAACTCTACTGCGCTTTTATTCATTGTCATCTTTATTATTGTATCACTTCTTGAGGTCAGATATATCATTCTCATTTTTCCGTATTTAAAGTTATTAAGAACCAAGCGTTCCGTATAATTACTTGGTCAAATAGGGATACCTCAATTATCCTATTATACTCTCAGCTCAACATCCTTCGCTTTTCAGAACTGATAAAATTATACCTGCGCATATTTGCTTATCTTGTGTTAATTAACCACAACCTTCTGCAGTGCATACACATCCAAGAAGTGATCAACCGTAACACTACTTGATTTTCATCCTACAATACTTTTGCACTACCAAAAGTTTGAACTATCTAAACTGCCGACTGTATGGTTTTCTTTAATAAAATTATAGACTTCATTGCCTCATAATATTAAAATAGCGTCATATGTATCGTCATTTTACCGTACACTCCGCTCGCACATTCGTTACTCTTGATTAAGAAGCTTTTTAATTCACATTAGTTCTAGCCGATTTTCTCTCTGATCAAAACCACTTTTTTGTTGCATTGCTTCCTTTCACTTCATAGTATATTTTTAAATATCGATAACAAGTTTGTATTTATATGAACTGCTTCTTCGTGTTGCTATTTATTCTTTTTTGCTTTTGTGCAGTGCCACTGCAGTGCCAAGCTTTGGGCCCTCTATCTTTAGCCTTCTGTATGAACATAACATTTGTAATTACTAATGAATACGCTTTGAAACTTTATGCATGCAATTGATTCTCAGTGAGACTGGAGCGGGAGTGACTGTGAATAAGCAACTATTAAAGAAATTTCAGGTGCCACTAGTACTACTGCCTCTAGGACAGTCAGCTTGGAGTGTGTATAATACAAATTTATGAACTGAAAAAATGCGTGCATAACATGATGGAGCCCGCTGGTGGGTTAAGCCCAGATGTAGTCGATGCAGGATCGCCTGCGGCAATGAATCGGCTGCACAATTTAGGCTTGCAGCGTTTGTTCCTGTACACCGCAAGCATTAGTATTGCATCTGCCAAGAAGACACCGAAAAGGAACTGATGTGAGTACTTTGTGAGGCACGCCCGCTTTCCAGCCACGGCACGGCCGATGTGAGGTCTTTGCAGTCTGGTGTGTGCAGCCCCAATTTGGTTTATGTTCGACCTGTCCACAAGTACCATGCAATATTCCAATGTGGGAAGCATGTGGACGCGTACTGTTTCCAGCGCCACAACGGCCTACGTGGTATCTACAGCAGTTTCTTGTTGGCAGCTCCGTTTTGTATCAAAAGAATAAAAGACAATTTTTCAGCGGAGAGCCCACATTTGCGTTGAATCTCCCCTCGAGTACTCCACTAGGGACCGTGCTGGGTAGAACTTGGGCACGACCGTTTCTCAGTCCCGCCACGGCATATGTGGGACCTACTGCGGTTTCGAGTAGGCAGCCCCATTTGGGCTAGCAGCGGTAATTTGATTATAGAGCCCACAGTGATGTTCCATCTGCCCTCAGGCACCGGAAAAGGGACCGATGTGGGCTAGATGTCGGAATGCGGCTTGAGGAAGCCCTAGCAACACCGACATTGGGCCCTTTAATATAAGCAGGGGCAACCCCAATTTCGTATACCGCAATTACTCCCCACAGGGACCCGACGTAAGCGCTCTAATAATTGCCAGAGCCCTGATTGCCCTTGTAGCACACACGACGGCCCCTCATTGTTTGCTTGTTGCGGTAGTACATGCAAGCTGATCTGCCCCAGATAGCAATGCTCTCTAGTGGAGATGACATGACAATGTTCTCTGAAGCGGCGCCTTCCCATAGGAGTTTATTTGTTGTTTTACGCAGTTTCTCGGTGCGGCCACTGACTCTATGTGGTTCATATGGCTTTTTCTTCAGCTCATATTGCCTGTGAAAGAATGGATAGACTTAAAATTTATCATAAGTGATTTGAAAAACGTAAATAAGCCAATGTGATGATTTCCCCATTTTGCTCTGCTTTTTTGCCCTTTCCAGTCTTACACAGTGTTGGAATTTGAAGATGTGGGCTCTTTTCTCATGTCATGCACCCTAGAAAGCCGAGCACTAGGCCGGAGAATGGCTTGTACTCATTACAGCATGACCGGTGGGTAACCGACGGCAGTGGGAGTCGACCCTAGGGGCGCGAGAGGAGCAGTGGTCATTCATCACCATCCGATGTTATGATTCTGTATCAGGAATAGAAGTATCAGAAGTATCTTGAATATGAAAACTTCTTCTTTCATCGGCATTCGACACCTGTTCGGCGCATATCATCGCACTTACCGAAACTTGGCTTATTATTAGACAAGAGGATGAATCATTCTATCTGCTTGTTCTTGCAGAAGGAAGCTCCTAGACCAATCTTACAAGCATCCATGCGCAGCTAAGTCGTTGCGTCGAAAGTTAAATGCGTCAAAATTGGCCTTCCTGTCAATCTCAATTTTCAATTAAGTAAACGCAGCATCGAGCTTTTGATTCCAATTCAAGGCTGTCTCTTCAGCTGCCAGTTGCTTTTGGGTTTTAGTAGTGTTGGCGAGCGCTTTTACAAATCTGCGAAAGAAGTTTGCGACACCCAACAATTGATGCACCTGGTCTACGTTCATAGGCCTTCAAAAGTCAGCGACGCAGTGGATCTTTAGCTATCCCTGGTGCACTCCTCTGGCAGAAATTTTGTAGTAAATGTAGTCCATGTTATCGCATAAAAAATGGAACTGCTCAAGCGCTGCGTCAGACCCGCTCCGCGGAGGACATCTGAAAGCATTCGCAGGTGGTAAAGTGCTTGCACTGTCGTCATGGACAGCAAAATGTCATTCATCATTCTCTAGGCCGGTGCGTTGGCCAGAACAAATTACAGCCCAACAATGTCCTAATGTCCGTCCGGAGTTACAAACGTGGTCTTCTTTCTCTACTCTTCAGAGATCAGAATCTGGCAGTAGGCGGATGCGAGGTCTACACTTGAGAACTCTCTCTTGGAACGGTCAAACTGATCACCAGTCAACAGCAACCAGTACCGTACCTTTGTTGCCGCATGGTTGAAAGCACGGTAATCCTCACACAGCCGTTGCTGCTTGACTTTTTGCGCACAGAGAAGACGGGGCTTGCATAATCCGATATCCGATTTGAAGTCGACAACGATGCAGCCTGCTTTGCCTCCATCATTATCTTTGTGCGCGCCCGTTCCGCGAAGGAGAGTTGGTAAGGATGAATCTTCACAAGCGCCGCGTTTTTCAGTTCAATGCCCATTTCGGCGGAGTTCGTGCAGCCGATTTCTGAAACGTTGCTTGCGAAGCACCTCATGACAGTTGTCAATATTCAGTTCGAGCTTCTCTCACTGCTCTGGCTAACACGTTCTCCCGTTTTCACTGCCTCGCTCAGTATCGCTAGTGGCTTAGCAACGCTGTTGTCCTACTCACCCGTTCAGAGAGACTCATCCTCAATGTGGCAAGTTATTGGTCGCGCAATCCTGTCATTCGAGTCATGATTCAAAATGTTCATGTTAAGCATGAATGTTTCGTTTCCCTCGTGAACGTTGAAGACATATTGTGGTATTTAAAGTTTCGTCGTTCTTGGCACCTCAGCTGAATGTCCACGAAGACATCAGAGTTTGGTGTCCTGCCTGAGGCACAGAGCTTAACGAATCCGACGTAGTGTGGGGACACGAATCTGGTTCCCTGCTTCGAAAGGAGACGGGACATTTTGGGGCATCAGGGATATCAAGATTGCAGCGTGTCGTTGCTTTCTCCCACATTATTGAGCTCCTGAAAAGTTCGTGGGGTGTTCCTTACGTGGGGTTGCAGGGTATAGACTCTCATGGGTATAGACTGTGCCACGTTCGGAACGATCAACGAGGGAATGACTGCTGTTTGGTCGGCCGTTAGGGTAATGCTCCTTTCTACACACGGTGTCCTACGTCCAGACCCACGACCTGTTATTGTGAATGACTTGGTCTATTTTGTGTAAGGGATTTCAGTTATATCCGCATCGTCTTGCCGTAGGGTAACGCACTGGCTACCGAGATCGATGTAGGCCAGTATGACGTAGCCGTTTGCATTCTCCACCATGAAGCACTTTACATTTGCCGGCACCGCTATCTCGAAATCAGATGCCATGGACCGCTCTTTTGTTTTCTTTGCTATCCTTTCCGTCTTGACCCCTCCACCTGCAGGCGTCGAATATTTCCTTTCCTGCGATTCCGGGAATCTGAGGCAGACAGGGCCGTGATAACTGGCGTTACAGCAGAAGGGTTCTCCTCTCTCGTCATAGTACAGCTTCCTCACCGCCCTTCGACAAGGGTCCTTGCGATCGCAGCTGACGTCCAAGGTCGACGCCGATGCTTGCTTATTTTTGTGATGGGCGATGAGTTTGGCTGGTGCGTTTCGGGGGCTGCTTGGCTCGCAAATGTAGAACCAATATTGCCGATTAGCTGTTGAAGACGTTTGAGGTACTGAAATTGGTTCGCCAGAGTGTACATGCGCATGCTCAACTCTACTGCTCTAAAAGGCATTCATGGCGTTAAAGCCTGTTATGAGATATACAATGCTAGCCTTGTTTGTTATGCTGCACCGGCGTGCCTCCGAGAGCTCGAGAGCTCACTTCGCTTGTGAGATCGTTGCTTCATTTAATGATGGAGCCGTTGAATCCGTGCTGTCGTTGGGAAGGGGGGGGGGGGGGGCTGCACTTTTCATTCCAGCCAGGTTTCGTGGACGGATAGCAGGGAGTCATACCAGCACTTCGCTGGTGCTTCTAACCTCGATAGTGCGTGCAGGTGGTTAGTCAGCTGGTCCAACGCTAGATGTCACCGAGGTTGTCCGCACATTCAATTCATGCGTCGACTGTCCGTGATTTTGACGATATTAGGTCACACGTTCGCATTAACCGGGCGGTCTCACCCGCGTCGGTTGTGGATGGAGCTTCTGTATGTTCGGTCCATGAGGAAGCGAAAGGCCGTTGATGGCTTCTCTGACTGCCGAAGAAGGCTGTAACTACGCGAAAGGGTAAGGACAACATAAAGAAACACACACGACGCTTAGAAGCGTAGGCTGTCAGTTTATTGCACAAGAAAGCGGAAGGCGTATTTAAGCGCTCTCTTTGACGCTCTGATAGGTTCCCAAGCATGTTATCCATAGGAACGTGTCTGTAATTTGAAAACACCAATCGTTAAAAGCCTCAGGTGAAGCTATGACTGGGCCTGACTTTGCTACTTAAAAAGCGAAAAAATGCTTTCCAGAGCAAGCATTCGAGCTACTCCGCTATACCAATACAACCAACACATTTCTTAATGAGCTAACAGTTAAGCACTTGATGGCCACTTCCTTTGGAAACACCATGAAAAAGGCACCAAACCAGAAACGCAAAAACAATGCACAGAACGTGCTCCAGCTCGAACGGCTTGGCCTAGTTAACAACTGATAAAATAGTGAAAAAGGCATAAGATCATGAAGATAAATACAGAACTCTCAAACTATTGATCAATTCCGAATTTAGCCTCAGTTAAAGGGCGCCGGGTCAGATGTAGAGAAGTCCGGTTAGTTTCGGTTTCGACAATACCAGCACATCACGCGACCGGAGGTCTGCTGATGCTTAAAACTGAATAAGTCTTGCAAATGCATGTAGCGCGGTAATGCTGCGACCGCGGCCGAATTATCTAAGTGACCGGGACACGAAGCTGCTCTTTTTTTGACAGCAGCGGTTAAACTCCTGCTCGCGGGTAAAGTTTTTTTTCCGCTGGATACCGTTGTCGTGACGACGATGCGACGCTCTAGTTGTCTTCCGTCCGTCCGCTATGAGAGGAATTGGCGCTCACATTTATATTTGCTTGAGAGTGGTTTATATCGAAGTTTCGTACCCCTGACCGGTTCAGGAAACAGTTCAAAACAAAATTTTACCCCATAGCAACTAAAAAGAGCATGTGAAGCTGAAGTGGAATTAAACAGTGAAAAAAATCAGTTTCGAAACTAAAACAAGAAACAAAGAACCTTTCCGGAAAATTAAAAAGAGCTAGGAAGAAGACCTAGCCTGGCCTAAAAATTTCACTCGAACTCGAAGAATTTCATTCGAGGTAAAACAACAGAAACCCTCACGAAAGCTCTGCCACTCAGTTAGCCCTTGCAAAATCTACCAAAAAGAGCATTGTTTCGTCTGCATGAATATAAGATCTTCAGTTGTGGCTATGCGGCTATGATCAAACCAGTTGACCCTCGGCTCTCAGTCCGCAGCGGCTGCGGAGCAACTGACCAAGGCGGCGGTCAGACCAGTGGCGCAGTGGAGGGTGCGAAGAATTTCTGGCTCCGGACAGGCCGCCACTGGAATCTTAATCTGGCAACGTTCAACGCTAGAACCTTATCTAGTGAGGCTAGCCTAGCAGAGAGAGAAAGGGGGGAGGACTTTAATGAAACAGGAGAGGTCTGCCTGGTTGTCGGCCTGACATGCTACTCCAGGTGAGGGTGAAAGAAGAGAGGATTGGAGAAGAGGATGGTGAAAAAAAGAGGAAAAGAGAAAAAGAAAGGAGGAATGATAAAATCAAGCACACTCACGCACTCACAAGCAACACACACATGATTGACAAAGGATGTCCACCAAACCCGTGTCTCTTAAAAACAATAAAAACGCTTTTGTCCCGCCCACACCTGAAGTCGCGTCCCTCCCGGGTCCAAGGACACGCTCCAGGTGCACGGAGCCGTATTGTCGGAGTCATAAAGCACTTAAAGTGCCTTGCGATGATTCTTGAAGACTTGGCAGTGGGAGATCAAATGTGGAATATCCTCGGGCACACTACATGTGGGGCACAGAGGGCTACTTGCTGCACCAATTTTATGTAAATAGGATTTAGTGAAGGCAACGTTCAGACGAATTCGGCGGAGTCAATTACGATCACGTCTGTCTGTATTGCGTGGCATGCGGAAGTTAGGAGGATAGGTGAGGCGTATAAGGTACTAAAGGACGGGCACATACTCTGCTATTGCGGATTAGTGGATAAACGAGAACTGGGAGTGGGATTTGTCACTAATCAAGATATAGCTGGCAACGTAGAAAAGTTCTATAGTATTTACGAGAGGGTAGCAGGAATCGTAATTAGGCTCAATAGGAAATACAAGCTCAAGGTGGTGCAGGCCCACGCGTCTACATCAAGCCATGATGACCAGAACGTTGAAAGCTTCTATGAGGACTCAGAATTAGCAATGAAAAAAAGTAAAATCTGAGTGCACTGTACAGATCGCCGACTTCAATGATAAGGTGGGCACGAAGCAAACTGGTGACCAGGCGGTAGGTGACTATAGGATAGGTTCCAGGAATACCAGGGGAGAGTTATTAGTAGAGTTCGCAGATAGAAATAATTTAACGATCATGAATAACTTATTCTGCCAACGAGAGAACAGGAATTGGACGTGGAAGAGCTCCAATGGTGAGACTAAAAATGAAACCGACTTCATACTATGTGCTCAACCTGGCATCGCTCAGGATGTGGGCGTCCTTGCAAAGGTGCGCTGTAGCGACCACAGAATGGTAAGGTCTCGAATTAGCTTAGACTAGAAGAGGGAACGAAAGAAGCTAGTGAAGAAGAAGCCCATTATCGTGTTAGCGATAGGAGGAAAAATAGACGTTTTCAGGATATCGCGGCAATACAGAAATTCAGCCTTAACTGAGGAAGACGATCTTAATGTCCATACAATTAACGATAATCTGACCGCTGTCATCACGGAGTGCGCAGTTGAAGTAGGCGGTAAGATGGTTTGACAGGATACCGGCAGTCTATCTCAGGAGACGAAAGATCTGATTAGGAAGCGCCAAGGCATGAAGGCGTCTAACCCTACAGAACAGATAGAACTAGCAGATCTATCGAAGTTAATAAATAAGCGCTTGGTAGCCGACATAAGGAAGTTTCATATGCAGACAATCGAGCGTGCTCTAAAGGACGGAGGTAGCCTGAAAGCGGTGAAGAGCAATCTGGGCATAGGTAAAAACCAGATGTATGCGTTAAGAGACAAGGAATACAATGCCATTATCAATAAAGGTAAGATAGTTAAAGTAGCCGAAGAGTTCTACACAAATCTATACAGTAGTCCAGACATAACTTCACCAGCGAAAGCAAGAGACACCAGGAAAAGAAGAACACAGGACAAAGCTTTGTCCTGTGTTCTTCTTCTCTTGGTGTCCCTTGCTTTCGCTGGTGAAGTTATGTCTGAAATGCACCAACAAGCCCACATGGTTACCTTGTTACTATACAGTAGCCAATGTAATCAGAGCGTAAATGAGAGAGACAGTAGCGCACAGCAATCCGTCATCCCGCCAGTAACGAAACAGGAAGTAGAGAAAGCCCTAGGAGCAATGCAAAGAGAAAAAAGCAGCTGGTGAGGATCAGGTAACAGAAGATTTATTGGAGGAGGGCGGAGAAATTGGGCTAGGAAAACTAGCCACCTTCTTTACGCAATGCCTTATAACGTCGACCATACCAGAAGCTTGGAAGAACGCAAACATTATCTTAATTCATAATAAAGAAGACGCCAATGACTTGAAAAGTTACAGACTGCTCAGCTTACTGTCCGTTTCCTACAAGGGTTTACTCAGGTAATACCCAGAAGAGTCAGGAAAAACTTTGACTTTAATCAAACAAATGATCAGTCAGGCTTTTATAAAGGATATTAAACCTTACACCATATTCACGCTATTAACCAGGGGATAGAAAAATGCGCAGAATATAACCCAGCAAACAGCGTACCTCCCCAGGTGCGCCCAGAAAGGATGGAATGTCCCAGTCCCAGTTCAACATTTATCGAACATTCCCAGGCCATAGAGGCAGGACACAGAAACACAAGCAAAAGGGCAGTGCGCCCATTAATTGCCTAGAAACGTTTTTCGAGGGTGTTAAGCAGAAACATAAACAAATCATTGCATTTTGGTCCCATAAAGGTAACCGGGAGAACGTTTTTGGAATAAATGCTTTTCAAAAAAAAAATACAAATTGACTCCTCGCTTCCTTTTCTCTCTCCCTCGCGCCAAAAGCTACTGGGAGAGAAGGTTTTGCTCTTGCACTCGCCGTTTTTAGAGATCAAACAGTTTTGTTCGAACAGCCGAAGGAAGCGCAGTTAACCCCGCATCTCTCTCGTGGGCCGTCGGCTCCATGCTGCAGGCAGGCAGGCAGGCAGGCGAGGGCGGTCGAAATTTTGATCGCGCAGCCAGGAGCCGCGGTCGCCAACGTGCCAGTCTTCTCTAGTGTTTCCAACTTCAGCACGGTGCGGTGGTCCCTGCACGCATATCCAGCTACCAGCAGTCCTCGTTCCGCCGCTGTCTAGCAGAGGCGCAGGAATGGCCTGCCGTCGATCGCCCGGCTTCCTCGCTGGACAGAAGCCATCTTGAGCACACGTATTAGCGCAGCCCCTAGCCGCTGGCACGCAAGCCCCAGCGCGCGGCAGCTCTTGCTCTCATCACTGAGCTGTCGTGAACTTCACAGCTACGGATTCGTGGCAGCTTTCCCACGCACCTCGGCGTGCCCACATAATTCCTTTTGGAAATGATGCAGCGGCCGCGCATCGTAACTCCTTTGCGCAGCTGAACGGCCCTACACCATAATGGCGCTCTTCCAGGCGTCATTCGCGGCACCGTATTTCAAGGCAATGGGCGACTCCTAGCGCGCACTCTGCATTTCTCAGCGCCTCCGACGACTGTGGCGTGCTGTTGGTGGCAGCGTGGCGGTCCACTGCGGTCATAGGCGGGAGAGATCTTCGGAGGCCCACCATACTCTTGCTACGAGTGCCCATGGATTAACCTGCTCTACCTACATTGCCGTCCTGTCGCAGCGGTATAGTTTGTGTTGTGTTCGCGTCGCTGACTCCGAACCCACTCCCACCAGATTACTTGTGCCTTGATCACCTTGATCTCGCCCCCCACGCCGTATTGTGCCGCACGCGCCGTCTGCTGTACCATGGGTGCGGCACGACAGGGCACCTACCTCAAGACGTCCCCCCTTTCCATCCGGCTCCAAGCTGTCTTATCTCCACACTTAGTCACAAGAAAATAAAACGGGAGTGTAACGAGGTTGTAACGCGTATGTTTGAGCGTTCGCTGTGCCGTGAGAAGGCGCAGGACAGAAGGCTGCGTTGAATTCATATATATAGTTGCAGCTCTTGCAGCATATTATTTCATCCCCGGGTTTTCGTTGGCGACGTCGTCAAGGTATGTTGGTTTATGGTCATTTTTTATTTTCGCCTAGCAGAATTAATTTTTTTTCCTGTTTTGATAGCACGCTCAAGATTACTCCGACGCTCGTGTGAGAGGCAAAGCCAGAGGGATGTCGCACCCTGCAAAATAACCGTGACCTGAAACCGCGTATCTGTATCGTACGCCCATATCGTGTTTTATTTTGCCACCCAGGTTGCTCTTTACTTGCGTTTGCTTTTGCGTGTGCATATATGCTTTTGTACCCTTTAGAATGTTTGCTTGAGGTGCATCAACTTTCAGCCTGTATTATGTTTTTATTGCTTCATTTTTTGCGATTTCTCAGAGCTAGAGAAAAAATTTGGCCATTATTATATGCTGGTGCCGTAGTGCTCTGTACATTGTGTGTTAAATGGTTTATGCATATGCGTCTCCTGGCTGTATTCATTTATATGCAAGGAACACATCTGATAAACTGAAATTTCATCTGTATTGTGCTGCTATTTCCTGTTATATGGGCGGGATCGGGCGAGATTTTGAATTCATATTTCCTTTGTGTGTAAAATTCTAGCACATTTCATGTTCTTGTATAGTTTTTAATGCACGTTCGTCGAATACATACACACAGATATATATATATATATATATATATATATATATATATATATATATATATATATATATATATATATATATATATATATATATCGCTCGTGCAATAAGGAAAGGACAGACGCATGACAAACGCATAAGATGTACACGTGATAAAAGATTAGAACAACGCACGCAGATATTCAATTTCGCCGTCACGAAACGCTAACGAAAGCATGCTGACGCATACGTCGCTCCTTTGTGGGATGCTGAAGGTTTCTTCAGTCCCTCTGGTCCGTTGATCAAAATATGACGTGATAACCATTGTGTTGCTTAACTGCACGTCACATTCACGCTCTCTGCATCGTTTTACTAATTCACTTCTGATGGCGGCCTTTAGGGATCTTTTGTGCTCTCGAAGCCGTTCATTCAAACAGCGCCCTGTTTGAACAATGTAGGTGCGTCCGCATGACAGAGGTATTTTATAAACCCACTTTTCACATATTTCACATGTTTTTTCCGGTGCTTTTTCTTGCACTGATTTTTCTTTGTTTGCTGTATACTTTGGCGCATAGGCTTCTTAATTTGTTGGGTGCTTACATGAGCACTTTTACACCAGCTCTTGCGCTTACCTTTTTGAGACTGTAGGAAATGCCATTAATGTAAGGAATGACCACGTACGGCTTCCTTTCTTCTCATGTGGTTCTGACATACTTTCTGCCTCCAAGTGCTTGCAGAATCCCTTCTCCGACACTGGATAGAAGTCTCGTCGTTTAATCTGCTGCTTTCAGCCGGCTGTTCTGGGCGTCAAAACTGCCTTGAACTTCATGATGACAGGATCTCGCCAATGCGGCTCTCTTTGCTGCTTTTGCTAAGGACTAGAAGAACTAGGACTAGAAATAACGAGTGAACTCCCAGAAAATAGCGCAATGCGATTTCTTGACTTCACGCTAGCCTTTCTAGGTGCTCACACATGCTGGTGGTACGGACCACGAAGCTAAGCTAGAAGGGACTGCTCCCCTACACATCTGCGCTCTCCACGATTCCTTGAGCGTTTAATCAACATTACAGGTTTGTCACAAAAAATACGCTGTTCAGATAGATTGATGTCAACACATTATATTGTTCTTAGTAAACATGCCAACGTTGCGTTCCTAAACTTAAAAATAGGAGGTCATGAAAATTATATTATTTATTAACTGCGATATGTTTCAATCACCTTTGTACTCTTGAATTTTATGTTGTGCCAGTCTCTGAGAGCGCGGAATGCCCGCATGAAGTGTTGCCAGTTAATTTTCTAATTTTAAAACATACGTCTTTAGGAACTCGGTACTTCTGTTTACAGGAGACCTTTCTAAACCTCTACTTCACGACCAAACCTACAAAAGCCGGGTAATCGCTGAAGCCTCACATTGAGTTTACCTTAAATAAATAAAATAAACATTGCCGCGACTGGGAATCCAACCAGTGGTGGCGCGAGCTGATGAGCTGCGCCGGCATCTGCGCGAGAGCACTATGGTAATGCCGCAGGCGATGACATCTGTTGAACAGCAGCACACTATCGCGCTATGAATTGCACGTCGTCGTCTTCATCAACTAATGCTACTATCGGACTAATATTGCCGCTAAACGTGGCCCGCCTTTGAAGATTACTCTCTGTTGATTACAACCAAACTAAACTAAGAGAAACGAGTATTAACCAAGCGAAAGAGACCTGTGGCTCGATATATTCAGTTTAATGACGTAAACTTCTACCATTTGAAGCTCACTGAGCCGATTAAAGAAGACTTAAAAGAAGGGGACTCAACAGGTAACATGAAGAGCGGTGAAAACTAAAATGATATGCCTTTGCAGCAACAATTACTCGTCCGAGGGATAGATGACATCCTAAACAGCTAAACCAAGTTAAACCAAGCAAAACACAGCCTTTCGCTCGACCACTGCTATTAAACTATGTTAAAACCTTGCCAATTTGTTTCTCATTTTTGATATTTAACAGAATATGTTTACTTGCCATATCATCACCAAGGTTTGCAACATAATTTGATGGAAGCTTGCCAGCCATCTCAGCAAATCTATATTCAGTGGATCTACTAACCAGCCCTTGACAAGATTTGACCTCTGTTATATATTAATATCAAATGGGAGTTTGCAAAACAAATGTATTTCGCTGCCTAAGAAAAGAGGCGAGTGCTTTCGTCGGTAGAGTCGATTGCGAGAAGCTGGTGGATAACATGATTCTTGTCTATTTGATGCGCATTAAACCCATGACACTGAATGAGCTTAGCTTTGATTGCTTTAAGCCTTTATTGGGCATAAGGGCGATTAGTGTATGCGACGAGCGAAAGGTCAGAGGGCCTTGAGTACATCTCTACAAGCTTTATTCTTTTGTGTGGTTTAAGATGAAAATCACCCTAAGTTGAAAGTAACCAATAAATGGAGATTGCTGCTCAGAATCTAGGCTTGAACGGCCTGGAGTGGTGAGCTGTAATATCTCCGTCCGTCGATATCTTGAAAAATTGAGACGAAGAACTCGCATTCCTCTGCGTTGGTGGGCAACCCTGCAAAATCAGTCAAACAGGGTCGCAGCATTGGCATCAGTACCATGCATTAAACTTCAGAAGCCGGATAAAGCCAGCACATGCAAGAGATTTTGAATGTGGTTTCAATGTCAGGGATTTTTTCGGCTGCTCTTTTTGTACGTGTATGTGTTTGTAAATGTTTGCGGGTTACCTTCGCGTATCTACATGTCGCCTTTGGCTGGTACCACTATGGTGCCCCACGCGTACCAACATCGTTCAGTAAATTCAATTCAATTCGTTTATTTTCCAGAGCGGTAGAAACACAAACTCTGAACGGCGCCCTGGAGTAAACGTTGCACTAAGCAAATTGACGATGGCCCAGCCGCCAAGTTACAAGACAGCAGTCGACTCAGATTATCAACACAAGAAAGAAAACCGCACTCATCAAAGATCACATTGAAAATATATGGGCAATAAAGCAGGTCTCAAAATCGTATATATACACTAAACAAACCGTGAGATAAAAAGAAAAAAATCATAAGATGATATGGAAGCACACGGTCAAAGGACAATTAGTCAGTTTAAAACCAAGTGAAGACACATCAAATCAGGGTGACACACGTAAGAGTTAAGTTGAAGTTACAGAAATAATTTTTACAATCTTTGTTAGATAGAAAAAAATCCTTTGGATATTTGGTTTGGTTTATGGGGGTTTAACGTCCCAAAGCGACTCAGGCTATGAGAGACGCCGTAGTGAAGGGCTCCGGAAATTTCGACCACCTGGGGTTCTTTAACGTGCACTGACATCGCACAGTACACGGGCCTCTAGAATTTCGCCTCCATCGAAATTCGACCGCCGCGGCCGGGATCGAACCCGCGTCTTTCGGGCCGGCAGCCGAGCGCCGTAACCACTCAGCCACCGCGGCGGCTCCTTTGGATATTTGTTTAGAAGTGATGGAACATTATGCTTTAATGACTAAAACTGGTTATGGGTGAAGAAATAGGGAACTAGCCATTGTGGGGGGTTTCTAGTGAAAACATCTATTGTTCGCTGTTGTAATGTTGCAACAGTTTTAACAAAATTTTCACATTCAACGGATGAAAAATAAAGCCGGTTTACGAGTTCATATTCATAAATGTGCAGGCAACGAATGACCCCATACTTCGGAAATAGGTTGTTTGTAGATTTGTGAGAAATGAGCTTGCTTACCTCTTGCTTTCATTAATAATCAGCATCTGTAAGTACAACTAGACTCCAAGCTCTCAGCTTTAATCACAAGCCGATAGACATAACTATTCACTCTTCGCGGCGGGTAGTTTACAATTAGGATTCTATGTATAATTTTTCTTTCCATGTCAGGTAGATTCATCCTGCTTCGTTTGGCTCTCTCGGCGCACTTTTACTTCCTCATCAGCATCTCACAAAGCTTTCGGTAGGTTGTTTAGCGTACTGGTATTGGCTGCCAGTCAGTCGCCTTACCGAGTTGGCGCCGCGCGCACACTACCCGGCTGAAACATCAACTTCTGCAAAAAGCAAGCGGCGGCATAGCTACAACCTCTCGCAGAGGCTACTTTCTCCGGCCGCTGTTTCTTGCTCTTATTTTCCCGGATTACGAAAGCCCGCCACCTTTCATATCAAGCACATTGCCTTGTACCGAACCCCTCATCATGGTTGTCGCTCGCGTCTGCTTGCCCCACTTATTAAAAATCAACACTTGAACATTTTATTGCTTGTAGCGCTTTTGCGCTACTCTGGTCATGAGACAAAGGGCGGTGAAAAACGCACAGAAAGAAAGAGCACCATCATTTCATTTCCGTCAGTTTCATTCAAACATGGCCTCCCTAAAGAAAGCCAAATATCAGTTTTACCCTTTGACGCGCTGAGTACAAACCTGTATACAAAACAAACTGCCACTTTTTAAGAATGTGGGCTGCAACTAGCAGCAATTTCTTTAGTTATGGTGAATTTTCAATCCTTATTGTCCGAGTAATGTGGTTTTAATGCCGTGCATCGAAACAGAAAATTGTATTTCATGAACAGTCAGTGGGTTAGCACATCGTTCCTTTTTCTGCAAAGATTTTTTGTCATTAGTACTATCATCGTTCTTTTATTTTGTCAATACATATCTTACTGTGCACCTTCCAAATAGAAATTATTTCCACGGTCCTTCATGTGGTTACTTGATAAGCAGCGGCAGCTCGCAGTTCCTATTGCCGTTAATCATGACACGTTGAACGAAATGTCATCATTAACCCCAACAGCCACAGCGAACTTCCGCAGCTTATTAAGAAAGCATTCAAACGACAGGGGAAATATTTCCTGATGTAAATACTCCTGATGTAACGGGAACCGGTCTTGATTGAACTTGTTAGAAAGTTACAAATTGTGAGTGGTTCGTCAAAAAATCCGTGATCCAGTGTAACACTTGGCCATCTCCAATTATGATGCGTAGTTTTTATATTAGTTTGTTGCGGCTTACACTGTCAAATGCTTTAGAGAAGTCTAGTAGTATTATATCTGTTTGACTGCAGTCGTCAATACTAAGGGCTAGGTCATTCACAACATCTGTTAGTAGGGTGACAGTTCACAAGGCACGACGAAAGCTAAGTTGATGGGGTGATAATAAGTTTTCGGTCTCCAGAAATTTCTTTTAAGTGTTTTGTTATAATGTGCTTCATAATTTTGCACGACGTACTGGTAAGTGAAATCGGTCGATAGTTAGAGGGTGAGTTTGTATCTCCGGATTTATGAATGGGTAGAACCTTTGCTTTTTTCCAATTGCCGGGTATTTTCGAAGTAGATAAAGACTTACAAAAAATGATACAGAGATATTTACTGCACCATTCTGCATATCGTTTAAGGAACTGATTTGGGATGTCGTCTGCACAACTTGCTTTCTTTATGTCTAGGTTTAGCAGCAAGTTAAAAACACCATCATCTGTTATGTGGAGAGGACCAATACAATTATTTATTTATTTTTTATTTATTTATTTATTTATTTTTTTAGTACATACTGCAGACCCTTTTCAGGGTCCAAGCAGGACAGGCATATATTCTTAAAACTCAAAAGATACAGAACACAATGAAAAGAAATATACATAAAAATGAGGAGACAAATTTTGCAAACTATTACGATGTCATAACATGGTTCCAATCGGATATTGTCCGCGGAAAAAACGAATATTTAAAACAGTCAGTTTTCGCAAAATACGGTGTCAATGAGTGAATGTGATGATGTCGGGTATAACGTGTGGTTAAGGGGGATATGTACTGTGAAGGATCCAAAGCAAACTTATGGTTAAGTAAAGAATAAAGAAACTCAAGGCGATATTTTCCTCTTCGCGTTTCAAGTGTTTCAATATTGTTAGCCGCCATGAGGTCAGTGGGGGAGTCGGTGATTTTAAATTTGGAATAGATAAACCTAACAGCTTTTCTTTGAACCCTTTCTAATTTATATATGTTAAGTTTAGTGAATGGGTCCCAAACAACCGAAGCATACTCAAGCTTTGGCCTGATGTAAGCGTTATACGTTAGCAGTTTTACATGAGAAGGTGAATTTCTTAGTTTATGCCTCAGAAAACAAAGCTTTTTAAATGCAGAGGAGCATATGTTATCTATATGTGAGTTCCAGGAAAGACTGCTTGTGATTGTTACACCTAGATATTTGTAGCTATTAACATGCTTTAGTGTTGATGATCCGAGTGTATACACGTGGTTAATTGGGTTCTTTTTATGTGTTATTTGCATCGAAACTGTTTTTTCAGTGTTAAGAACCATGGAAAACTCACTGCACCAATCAAGAACATTTCGAAGACACTGGTCAAGTTCGTTTTGATCGTTAGTACACGTAATTTGACGGAAAACGACACAATCATCAGCAAACAAGCGAATATGAGTTCCTGGAGTAACCACAATAACAATATCATTGATTTAAATCTGAAAATGCAAAGGCCCCAAGACGCTTCCTTGGGGCACCCCAGAGGTGACTGGGAGACAACTGGAGCTGCACCCATCGACTGAAACAAATTGCACTCTATTCGTGAGGTAATCTTGAATCCAGGATATTAAAATGTCTGGAAGATTAATGTTTTTTAGTTTTTGAATGAGTTTTTCGTGGTGAACTTTATCAAATGCTTTGCTAAAATCCATAAATATGGTGTCTATTTGACCATTCATATCCAGTGTGTTAGCAAAAGTGTGTACTATTGTAACTAATTGTGTTATTGTAGAATAGCCCTTTCTAAACCCATGCTGAAAGTCGCTTAATATGGAGTGTTCTTCAAGAAATTTGTTAATATGTTTAGCAATAATATGTTCGAGCATTTTACAGCATGCGGTAGTTAAAGAAATAGGACGGTAATTTTGTAGTAATGTGCAGTCTCCTTTTTTAAAGATGGGAATAACTCGAGCAGTCTTCCATTCAACCGGAAGTTTTGATGACAGCAGAGATTTTTTAAACAACACAAAAAGAAACTTCGCAATTATTTCGGGCCCCGCCGCGGTGGCTCAGTGGTTAGGGCGCTCGACTACTGATCCGGAGTTCCCGGGTTCGAACCCGACCGCGGCGGCTGCGTTTTTATGGAGGAAAAACGCTAAGGCGCCCGTGTACTGTGCGATGTCAGTGCACGTTAAAGATCCCCAGGTGGTCGAAATTATTCCGGAGCCCTCCACTACGGCACCTAATCTTCCTTTCTTCTTTCACTCCCTCCTTTATCCCTTCCCTTACGGCGCGGTTCAGGTGTCCAAAGATATATGAGACAGATACTGCGCCATTTCCTTTCCCCAAAAAACCAATTATAACAATTATTTCGGTATAGCGTCGCAAAAATACATTTGGTAAATTATCGGGACCATAAGAAGTTTTAGGTTTCAGTTCTAAAAGCAAAGCAAATACACCAGGGAGGCTAAGAAAGTCAACCTCCGATACAGGAAAATATGACGCGCTTTGTACAGTTTGAACACCTGCTTCAGAGAATACGCTGTGAAAGAAAGAATTAAAATGGCGTGCAATGTCAATCGGATCAGTCAATGTCTCTCCCTCCGCTGTTATTTTTGAGATATGTTTCTTGCTGTCACTCAGGAAGTTCCAAAATTTACTTGGGTCATTTTTAACAAAACTGGGTAACGTTGTGTTAAAGTACAAGTCTTTTGACTCACGAACCGCACGTTCAAGATTATTTTTAAGCGTTTCAATCTGACTTAACTGGTGTTTTTTTTTTCTTAGATCTTTTTAGTTTTCGCTTCAGTTGAATAATCTTCCGCGTCATCCAAGGTGTGCGTTTGTGAACTTTTTTTGCGTTTATTTGGAACGAAGGTATTTAGACAATATTGACACATTTCGACGAATCGCTCCCACAGCTTGCAGACATCATCATTATCATCGAAGCTCGATAAACAAGTTTCGATATGTTCAATCACTGCGGCATTATCAGCCCTAGAATAATCCTTGAAACATCGTACGTGACTGGCTTTTTTGTTGTGGTATGGGGACTTAACTAAATCTATCGATACGCTTACGAGGTGATGGTCTGAAATGCCTGTTTCGACCGATACAGTATGCATAGAATATTGACGGTTAGCAAAAACTAGGTCTAGTATAGAGGAAGATGTACCTTGTACGCGAGTAGGTTGATTTACAATTTGAGCTAAATCATGAGTAAGCATGACATCAAACAGAACGTCGGCACTGCTCCCAGATTTAGCACCGCCTTGTAAGCGGTCCCAGCACACATCTGGCAGATTGAAGTCACCTATTAAGAGTATTTTCTTTTTTTGGAAATGAGACAGGTGATGTTGTAGCTTAATAAGATAGTCGGGTGTGGCATCTGGTGGCCTGTAGCAAGCATACAGGATGAAAGAATGACCCCAGCAAGAAATTTTTATGCAAAGGCATTCAAGGTCTGGAACATCATATACAAGGTCGCATTCTACAGAGTCTTTTAAGAGAATGGCTACTCCGCCACCCCTTGAGGTCCTGTCCTTGCGAACGACTTTATAATGAGGAGGAAATACCAGGTCATCTGCTAAGTTGTCATGTAACCAAGTTTCCGTCAGGACTGATATGTGTGGGTCGAACTCCAGCAGTTTAAGTTCAAGCGAGTCTTTCTTGTTTGCAACGCTGCGTGCGTTAATGTTAACTATTCTCAAGCTTTTTATACTAGATTGGCCCGTGTTACTATGGCAAGACAAGCTATCTGTCTTAGTGAAGAAAGAAGCTGAGGTATATGAACCACTCACTTTATCGGTGAGCGGTTTCGCAACTGCGTACAACTTCGCGTCACGGGCCGACTTGCGCCGATACCGTCGTTTTTTTGAACCTTCACTTTATCATTTTTTTCGTAGTCCCAAACGTAAGGAATATTATTGATATATAACTTATCAAACACCAAGGAAACCCTTTCTTTTTTATCTCGGTTCGGCTTCGCGCTATCCCATAGTTTCTTTCTTAGTTCACGAACGTTCTTTGAAAAGTCTTCGCCAATTGAATAATCTTTTCCCTTTAGTTTCTTTCCGTTCTTGAGTATCACAGTTTTATGCCTACTGTCTAAAAGTTTTAGGATTACAGGACGTGTTTTGTCAATTGCCGGTTTACCTAACCTATGTATCCGCTCAATAGGGATAGGGTCGAGTCCTAAAATATCATGAAAAATATCTTTGTTTACGGTTTCTTCAAGCGTTTCATTTGTTTCCTCTTCAGTTTCTGGGATGCCATATATGATCAAATTTGACCTCCTGCTATAATTTTCAAGCTGCTCAAGTCTTGCTTCAAGCCTTTCAATCGTTGTACTCATACAACTAACCTGTTCATGGCAGGACATTACTCGGTTCTCAAGCCTGGACAGGGCATCTAATTTGTTCTCTATGTTCACTAATCTGTTCTCTTTCATGTCTTCTATGTCAACTGCAATATCATTAAGCTGTTGTAAAATTCGGGTCATGTCAGGGCCTGGGTTCGATTCAATGTCACCGGCTAACATTAATAATTTCCTCAGACAAAATGTGAAAACCTGTAGCAAGCAACAAAGCCGAGGGCACGGCAGCACCAACAGGAATAGGTCATTAGAACGAAAACATTTTCCATACTTTTTGCTCACCTGCACAAGGAAGACAAACGTATTAGTGCTCCGCATTCTGTCGATGCCACCATGCCCAGTGGTTGCAAAACGAGCGTGAGTCCCTTTTATAGCTTGAGTGCACAGTGATGCCCCCTGCAGTCCAGGTTCCTGGCAATCAGAACGTGTTGCCGAAGAATGATGATACGGATGCCAAGATTCCAATGCTGGTGGGCGTATTTCTTGATCGATGTCTTGATGCGTTGAAAGATGGACATGCGCAAAGAGGTTCAGCACGCTGATGTCCGGACAGCCAACGATGAAATGTCCAAGAAGGCCACATAGCTGCACAAGGAAGACAAACGGATTAGTGCTCCGCATTCTGTCGATGCCACCATGCCCAGTGGTTGCAAAACGAGCGTGAGTCCCTTTTATAGCTTGAGTGCACAGTGATGCCCCCTGCAGTCCAGGTTCCTGGCAATCAGAACGTGTTGCCGAAGAATGATGATACGGATGCCAAGATTCCAATGCTGGTGGGCGTATTTCTTGATCGATGTCATGATGCGTTGAAAGATGGACATGCGCAGAGAGGTTCAGCGCGCTGATGTCCGGACAGCCAACGATGAAATGTCCAAGAAGGCCACATAGCTGCACAAGGAAGACAAACGTATTAGTGCTCCGCATTCTGTCGATGCCACCATGCCCAGTGGTTGCAAAACGAGCGTGAGTCCCTTTTATAGCTTGAGTGCACAGTGATGCCCCCTGCAGGTTAGGTTCCTGGCAATCAGAACGTGTTGCCGAAGAATGATGATACGGATGCCAAGATTCCAATGCTGGTGGGCGTATTTCTTGATCGATGTCTTGATGCGTTGAAAGATGGACATGCGCAGAGAGGTTCAGCACGCTGATGTCCGGACAGCCAACGATGAAATGTCCAAGAAGGCCACATAGCTGCACAAGAAAGACAAACGGATTAGTGCTCCGCATTCTGTCGATGCCACCATTGCCTAGATGCGCAGAAAGTGTTAGGAAGAATTAAGTTATCTTTTGTAAAAACAGATAAAGAAATCGTTGTGCATGTTAGGTTTCTTCTGCTTTCCCCCAAGGACAAGTTGTATGTGGCTGTCATTTTATCTTTGCGAAAATATTTCCACAATGTATGACGTTTATTTCTAAGAAGTGTAGGGAAGGTCACATTAAAGTTCTGTTCCTTTGCATGTTTTGATATTTCTTTTAGCCTTGCGATTGCACTGGTTAGTTTCAATGATTTGGTAGCAGTTTGCCTCTCTTTGTTAATTGAACTACGATGCCGCTGGACTTGCCATTGTGCGTGAATTACATCCCTTGTAATCCACGAGTTGTTTTTCTTGGGCCGTTTTATTTTTCGCGGAACGAATGCACCTACACAGTAGGTTACCGTGTTTCTAAACTGTTCCCACAAGGTGTTCACTTCAGTGCTCTCACGCGAAGCAATGTCGAAAAATGATTAGAATTCGTGAGCAAGGTGTGTTATAACACTAGTGTCGTCTGCTTTAGCGAAATAAGTTACGATCTGCATGCTTTTCTGATATATTATACTGCTCTGTAATGGTAATGGGCAGGTAGGTATACTGTGGTCCGAGATGCCATCTATGACGTCAACCTGAGCACCGTTTACAGGAAATGGATCAATGATTAGTATCAAATCTAGAATATTACCAGTTGTTCCTTGGGTACGTGTGGGTGTTGAAACAATTTGATGAAGATTAAAATTGAACAATAAATCAATGAGGGCCTCTGAATCTCTTGATGTATAGTGCATTGCTGTCCAGTTTATGTCGAGGAGGTTGAGATCACCTATGATAATAATCTGTGAATTGCGGGCACGGTTCTGAAGAAATTCCTGCATTGCAGTGATGGCTTCATATCCGGTAGAAGGACTTCTGTAAATGCAGCCGGTAAGTATGTCTGTATCTTTACAAATTATCTTGCACAAAACAGCTTCCGCGCAAGAAACTTCAGGTAGAATAACGAAAGGTAGCTGCTTCTTTACCAGTATTGCCATGCCCCCTCCTCGTGAACCACGGTCTTTTCTGATGACAGAATAGTTCAGTGGAGCGAATCCATGATTTTAAATTTCAGGTGAAAGCCTGTTTCGGTGATTCCAATTACGTCTGGTTCAAGACAAAGCAAGAGGCTTTCAAGTGACTGTTTTGTTCACTATGCTTCTTGCATCTATATTTATGGCGTACAATTCTTTATCTGAGTGTTCTGAAGAGTCACTCGAGGGCTGAATTCTGTGTTCTTTTTGTTGCATTGGAACTTTCTATTTTTTTCTTCGTCCCAAATATAAACGCGCTTATTTATGATCAACCTGTCAAAGGCTAGCGCAACGTATTATTTACTTTCTCGTTCTTGTTTGGCGCTGGCCCACAGTTTCTTTCTAACATCTCGAACTCTGGCAGAAAAATCTTCACCGATAGCGTACTCTGTGTCTTTTAGTTTTAAGCCGTTTTTCAATATTAGCGTTTTTTGTCTCGAATCTAGCAACTTCATAATAACTGGCCTAGTCTTCTTTTTTTCTTGTCTACCTAGCCTGTGAATTCGCTCGATGGCGACAGCTTCTAGTTCGAGGGTATCTTGTACTATAACTTTCTTCACTCTTTCTTCAAGACTTTCATTAGTTTCATCTTCCTCCTCCGGCACTCCTTATATTATTAAGTTGGACCGTCTGCTACGGTTTCCCAGCTCATCGATTTTCTTTCCCATTGTTTCAGTACGCGATCCATTCGTGAGATTTCGTTTTGGCAGGTGGCGAGTTTCTTTTCAAGCTGTGATAAGGCATCAAGCTTCTTTTCTATATCAACGAGGCGTACTTCCTTTATGTCTTTTATGTCGCTAGCGATATCTTTGAGTTATTTGGCAATTTGGGTTAGATCCGGGCCTGGGTTAGTTTCAATATCACCGTCTAAGAGCAACAACTTGCTCAATACCACAGCGATACAAGACAATTGCTGCGGGAACGGCAGCACGAACATAAAGAGGTCATTTGAGGGGACACATTTACCAGATAGTTTCCTCACCTGGACAATATAGAGGAACGGGTTATTGCGCCGCATCCTGGTAGAGCTGCCGTGCCTAAATCGAGCAGATTCTTCGTCGTGCGTATATATATATATATATACACCAATTTGGTGGCGCTTGCAGCAGGTCATGTGCTCCGATGAACACACTTGGCGGCTGGAACGGATAATCTTGTGCTGTTAGCGATGGCAGATTCCACACGTGGAAGCTGGTGGTTCCGGCTGATTGTTGTGCAATAATCTTCACGGGTCCTTCGTGGCTGGGGGTGTTGACTGGAAGCAGTACACCGAAGACGATCTGCACAATATAGAGGAACGGGTTATTGCTCCGCATCCTGGTAGTGCTGCCGTGCCCAATACCAGCAGGTTATTCGTAGCGCATATATATATATATATATATATATATATATATATATATATATATATATATATATATATATATATATATATATATATATATATATATATATATATATATATATATATATATATATATATATATATATATATATATATATATATATATATATATGGTGGCGCTTGCAGCAGGTCATGTGCTCCGATGAACGCTCTTGTGAATGGGTAATCTCGTGCTGTCAGCGATGGCAGATTCCGCACGTGGAAGCTGGTGGTTCCGGATGATTGGGTAATAATCTTCACGGTTCCTTCGTGTCTGGGGGTGTTGACTGGAAGCAGTACACCGAAGACGATCTCCACAATATAGAGGAACGGGTTTTTGCTCCTCATCCTGATAGTGCTGCTCTGCCCTCACTACCAGCATGCACCGAAGAAAAAAAGATCGCACCGAAGAAAAATAAAGATCTTTACCATGTCGGAGGTAAAAGATTTAGGCCGCAGTACATGAATGCCAGAAGCCAGTCAAGACGGTCAAGGTGGTTAAGGAAGCTGAATTCGCTGCATAGTGTTAAGGTTGACTCTGTATTAAATCCGTCGGTAGTGTTATCACCGGAATAGAACATTGAATTGAAAAATCAAAGCAAATACAGTTTACACAACTAAGCCTTCGAGGCCGTATCCTGACATGCGTTCGTTCAGAAGTTTAACACATCATAGTTGAGAGCAAGGGTATTTGACCAACATCTAGAGAATCGCGGTGTGGATACTTGTTTTGCTATCAACAGCTGCAACATTGCTTAGTCGGTGGAACCTAAAAGAGGCGACGGTGTAATGGGACAGATTGATGACTGCCTTGGGCAAGTTACGCCAGCAGGCAACAAGTTTTGCCACTGGGTGCAAAGAACTTACCGTTGATGGTTGTCTCCTGCATCCGTATACGTCCATGGAAGTGAGGACAGGGGTTGCAAAATTCTCTTTTGGAAAATTCGTAGTTAGAGGTAGCTTCCTTGTCCCCGTTGCAGCGCCATTTGACTTCAAAGCCCTCGTAGCTGCTTTCTCGCCGAGGAACAAATTTCACAACAGCGCTCTGCTTGTCCGGTATAACAGTTGCTGCCGTGATCGAAGGGTGACCTGAAATAATTAAATGACTAAACTGTTATGTCGTAATGCTAGTTGTCTGGAGGATGTGCGCTTTACTTGTGTCGTGTGTGCAGACGACTGAGCAGCGAATACGTAACTCTTCTGAGAGCCTCCAGCAGAAGCAGCTTTAGACTGTTTGCTTGATACCGTTCTCACCACTTTATGTTTTCGATACTATGTTGCGCGAGAACGGCATAACTGAAAGGTATGTTGCCTCGGATTTTTTTCTGTGCTGCAATAAACGGTTTTCTGGTTCTTGTACTCCCATATGCATCTTCTCATTCCCCTAAAAAGCTACGTGGTTGTTTTCAATCTGTTCTTTGAATTTTTTTCAGGTAACGTAACATACAAACGACTCCAGTCGATATGTCGGGCTTGAGCGCAGAACGTAGTCCTGGCCACATATTAGAATTTTTTAGATTCCGAGGAAGGCGGCACATTTAATGTTGCTTATGATCGCACGTGTCGTCGGCATGGTTCCAACAAATAGGTATGGACCGTGCGTAGGCATCCAAAGCTTAGCCGATTGGCGCTGGCAGTTCGTGCTGTTCCTGACGTGCGGAATCATCTGTGGCACAAATGAAAATCAAGGGGGATGACCGCTTCGCCGGCTGCTTACGGAGCAGTGTTCTCTAGCGCTTACTTGCATGTGTACGCGCTCACGCTGACACGTCGTAATGCATCGCCTGCACTGCAGGTTCAAGTAGATAAGCCAGATTTAAACACACATGCAAAAAGCAGAATTTATTAAAGGGGAGAAGCTCAATAATGACGCCTACTGTGTCGAGCAGGTGATTAACGACACTGAAGAACATTTCACTTCGAAGTGTGTTTTTCAAATCAGCGATCACATTGTTTACAACGTGTGCGTGGAGGTAAATCCGCTGTTTAATTATATGCTTCAAATATAGAAAGTATACTATCAGCACTCTGAAATGAAGTGGCGCACTCGTTCACCACCGTAACATATTTAGTTATATATTTAATTTTTTAGTCATTTATTTATTTATTTATTTATTTATTTATTTATTTATTTATTTATTTATTTATTTATTTATTCATTTATTTATTTATTTATTTATACCCTCTTGTACGAGGCTGTTGCAGGATTGGGCGAGTAAAACATTTTGAAAATTACAAATAACAAGTCGCGATGTACGTGTGAGGATCCTTACAAACACTTAGCAGGCACAGAAGAACATGAAAAGTCAATATTAGTAACAACAACTCGTGCAATCGGCAGCCTGAAACATATACGATATGCATTGCTAGTTTTATATGTTACGACCTTACTAAACCTAATTGCGTGCGTTCGGGGAACAAAGTACAAGGAGCGCAGAAAAAAATATCTTCGGCACGGCAAAAGCATGCTGCTCGACAGAATATCGTGGCAAAGTATGGGACATGCGTGCTATGGGACATGCGTGCTCTGTGCACGTAGCCATAACCCACTCGCTGCATCATGTGGCAGATGAGCTTTCAGCTCTTAGAAGCCAGGCGTAGCGCTCGTGGCGTTTATTTCGGTTCTTACGACATGCTTCTACCTAATTTCTGTGAGAATATCAGCTTTGCATTTCTATGATTTGTGGCGTGAATGCGGTGTTGCGTGCGTGTTGTGCCGAACCTCAGGCGTGCGGTTGTACCGCGCGTGCGGCATCAAACAGAAAAAACTCTGTAAAAACCGTGCAATTCTTCAGTGGGTTTTAACACCGATAATTTACTAATATAACGCCGTTGCAAAACAAAGGAACATCACAAAAACACGCCTTTTGTTAATATAAGCAGCGTTTTCAACATGTAAACTGCATGAGGCCTAGCCTTTGGCAATTTTCATAATAAAAGCGCAACAGGAAGAAGTGTGCCCCTGCCAAAATGGTTGCACATCGCTCATCAGAAATACCTCGTTATCCACGTAAATGCGTGCCCTATTTGAAAACAACTGCATCCTCGCCTTCTAAAGAGGCTTCGGACGTACTCCCACCATTTGAGGCCTCCTGGAAAACATGCATGAGTGCAGCTGAGCTGGGCACTGACGCTAGGCTTAGTGCCTCCGCTGCGGCGCTGGCGGAGGTGGCTCTGCCGGCGTCTCTCGTGGTAGCATCTGCCACGGAGTTGGCACCTGATCCGCGGCGCCAGGTCCAGCTTTGTGCTTCCGGTTCATCGGCAAACGCACCCCTCCTGCCTTCCCGAAATGCCGGACTGCTCGCGAGTGATCTGCCACCAGGGCACATGGCCATCAACTCTACACCACCGGATGGGCCTCAAACCGCACGGCATGATGAACAGGGCATTCCAATGGACTTATCGGCACCTCTAGCCGTGCAAAAGTGCCCTCGCGCAACTCACAAGCGTCCCTAAAACGACAGCCAACCGATTCCATCTTCGGAGAGTGATGGCTCCCAAGGCAAGAGCACTTGCCTTACGATAGAGAACTCGGTGGAACCCACATCCAGATCGTCTTCTTACAAAGTGACCATTAAATCACTGGCCAACAAAAGCCTCACGGAAATACCCAACAAGATTTTAAAAGCTAACCTGGACGCGTGCCTCCGAACCAAAGGTTTTCGGGACTTCACAGCCAGGACAAAGTCCAACACTATTGCAGTGTGGCTTCCGACTCTGCCGTAGAACGGCTGCAAACACTCACCAGTATTTCACTGACAAGCATCAGTGCCAGTACAAGTGTATATAGTTGAAGGCTCCGACTTGCAGCGCTGCGTCGTCTACAACATCGATATCACTGAGGATCAAACTGCACTCCAGCGTGAGCTGCACTGTCCCACGCACCGTGTCATCCAGGCCAGACGCATGGAAAAGGGGCGCGCTTGCATAGTCACTTTGCAAGGCCCTCTGACACTACCAGCCCGTCTGTACTAATATGGATGCATTTTACGGCCACGGCCATATAAACCGAGTGCGGTATACTGCTATAACTGCTTCCGTACTGGGCATATGCGCAAATCCTGCCCCTTCTTTGCTGCCGGTGAAAGTACATCGGAAGGGAAAGTGGCCTATGATGCGACCTTTCTAAATCCGACGACCACGAGATAACATCTCCAAGCTGTCCGACAAAACAAAAGGGAACACAAAACGCTCGTCGTCGAATGAGTAAGCATTGGCCAATACATGACAGTATAACTTCATTGCAGACGTCCAATCGGTTCGCCGCTCTCCAGTGGGATGACGACGAGTGGCCGGAGCTCCCTGAGCACATCTCGCATGATCCTTCAGCTCAGCAACCTTCTAACAATACCGTGCGAAAAGAACGCCTCCGAAAACAGCCAACAAAGCAGCGCAGTGTGCCTGAACTACCACAAGACGATATGGCTGCAGTCGACGAAAAAATCGCACGTCTTTTAGCGGAGGTTACCAAGCTCCGGCAACACCGTGAACTCCTCGCTCGACGTAGATGGGCAGCGGAATCATCCGCCACATCTGTCAATGGCGCAGCAACATCGCCTTCTTGGCGCCCACCAGTGTCATTTCCTGCCGCCTCTTCCGAGATTACCGCAATGCCAACTGGACAACTCTGCGACTTTTTTACTCCGGATTATGGTCAACCAGTTATACAACCTGACGTCCGTGATTCTACAGGGCTTGGGCTAGTAGCTAGAAATGGCAAATTCCAGTCGTACTGGTGTGCTGCAGTGGAACTGCAGAGGCATTTCAACGAAGGTGGGAGAGCTCAAGACCCGACTACAAATTCACAAGCTCCAGATATGGGCCATGTTGCTACAGGAAAGAAACACCTTGCCATCGATTGCAGGCTTCAGTGCCTACATGTCTCCTTCAATGATAGACTGTCGTGTACAAACTGCTGCACCCACGGGAAAGGCGCGGTGTATGTGGACTGACGTTTTCCGCATGTATGCCTTGCTCTCTGAAAATTGGTGCACGTCGTATCTAGAGGTAGCGGCTGGGGCTGCGAAATTTAAGAAGGGAACCGTTGTGGTCGTTTCATTTTACGTTAGACCAGCCGGTGGTGCTTCCTTCGTATTAATCTTGGCTGGTTAGCAAGTGTCCGTCGGCAGTATCCCGGGTGTCCGATTTTAGTCGGAGGCGACTTTAACGCCCCTCACCAGGATTTGGGTACCCCACTTCGAGCCCTCGTAGCAGGTGTGTGCGGGACGCCTTCACGAGTGCCCAATTTGTGCTGCTCAACGATCTTGGGACAGCAACACTGCCAGTGCGTCAAACTCGAAGTGCTTCCTAGGCTCCAGACTTGACGTGGTGGTCGGGTCCGGGTACTCCCTCCTGGTTCATGGAGCCAGACTTCTGGGGAAGTGATCATCACCCTATCATCGTCGGTGTTCACACCTCACATTTCCGACCTTTACTTTACAAATGTTCAGTGATCAACTGGGACAGTTTTCGCTCCTGTATGGACAATCTCTCTGATTCTTCGCCAATCCTTGTTGAGCGCTTACAAACAGCGTTCAACAGTGCTACAACTACCACCTGGACTGATGTTGGTCGACCGGCACAAGACCTCGGCCTTCTTAACTTGTGGGCGGCACGCCGTCAAGCCGAGCTGGCTGCTACGCGAGACCCTTCGTCGCAGGCACGCACGCGATTCCACTATGTTTCAGCTAAGGCACACAAATATGAACGCGACCTCTCTCGACGGCAGTGGCATGCGTGGTGCGAACAATGTTCAGCGAAATCATCGAGTGCCTCTCTCTGGCGAACATTCCGTACAATGGAACGCGGTCGCCGTTCGACTGACGCAGCAGCAACCCCCATGCTTCGCGGCTAACTTGTCGCCAGATGATTTCGCCAAAGAAGCAGCGCGAAAGTTTTCCCAAAATACGATGCTGTGCCTTATTAAGCCGCTAGTTTAAATATGTCACGCATCTTAACGCATGTATTGCAAATGCCGTCTGATGTCGACGTAGGTGGAATTGCGTGTACATTCTCTATGCCTGAGTTGCTGGCTGCAATAGATGATGCGAAACAGAAAATAGAGCCCAGCCCGGACAATATTCAGTACTAGGTGTACAAGAACCTGAGTATTGCTGCACTCACTCAACTACTAAACATCATAAACAAAGTATGGTTGGATGGCTTAGTGCCCGAGGGCTGGAAATCCGCTGTCGTGATTCCTATCCCGAAACTTGGAAAGTCTCCGACGGACCTTGCCAACTTGCGACCTATCTCCTTAACTTCTACGCTCTGCAAGCTGGCGGAGAAAATGCTAGCCACACGATTTTCATGGTGGCTAGAGCAGCACGGTTTTTATCACCCAGCACAAATCGGCTTTAGTCCATATATTGGTACAGAGGACGGGTTGGATGTCTTGGCATCTGCAGTTTTGTCGTCTACCCGCAGCCGCAATGTGCGTACTGTTTTAGCAATCGACGTTGAAAAGGCTTATGGCAAAATCAGTCATGCAGCCATTCTGAACTTCATTGACATGTTTCATCTCCCTCTGAGAGTGCGTAGTTTTGTCCAATGATTTTTGGAAGGGAGAAAATTTGCAATACGCCTCGGCGGCGAAGCGTTCGGATCATTTGTCCCTCTCTGCGGCGTGCCCCAGGGGTCAGTATTGTCGCCGACGTTATTTAATATTAATTTCATCCCGCTGGCTTGGCGCTTACATGGCATCCGTGACATAAAATTTCTTCAGTACGCTGACCATATCACGGTGCGGAGTACTCACCAAGATCTCCGTACTCAGGAGTCTGCCCTTCAATCTGCCTTGGATGTTACCTGTAATCACGCATCATCCATCAGACTTCGACTATCCGTGCATAAAACACGTCCGGCGCCAACCGCTGGAGTCGCCGTAAACTTGCTGCAATTCCAATCCGTCTTTGTCTATCAGGCACCCCACTACAGGAAAGTCCGAGTGTAAAAATCCTTGGCTTAATGATTCACCAATCATGACCAGCGACTGCATGGCTTTCTCATTCAAAAATGCAAGCTATTCAGACTTTCGGTTTGATTAGAAGAATTGCTCCTAAAACTGGTGGTGCAGGCTCGTTCGTTGCACGGCAATTGGTGAGGGCAGTTCTGCAGCTCCGTATTCTTTATTAAGCCCAGTTTCAAAATCTTACAAGAGCCCAATGGGATTGTCTTGAAGGCGTGAACCGACAGGCTATGATGACCATTACGTGCCTTCCACGCAACACACCGGTCATAGCTTTACAAGAGAATGCGCAGCTCAATACCATTGATGAGCTGGTGCAGCAGCGCCGTGAAGCGCGCAGCCTTAAGGTAAGTCTATCGCACTCCACGCATGCACTGAGGACTTAAGCAACGTCACACTCCATTCTTCAGCCGCCAACGCCAGTTCTTCCCCATGGAAGTTTGTACAGCTCAGCGACAACAAGCCAACAGATAATCGCCGGCCAACATCTGCTAATTCGGCATCGTTGCTTCGCCAGAAATTTGAGGAGCAAGATGCTTGCCTGCCTGACAGATCCATTGTTGTCTACGTAGACGCAAGCATAAAAGATTGCAAGGCAACAACAGCTATCTACTGCCCGTGCAAACCTTCCTTGAATCAAACCTCTTGGTTTCAGCTTACGGAACCCCCTCCGTCCTTTTGTGCTGAGCTCGTCGCAGTTCAAGAAGCACTCTGCTCCGTGGCCGACATAACTATGCTCCCTGCGGCCCGCGTTGTCATTCGCACTAACGCCCTTCAAGTTGTCCGGTTGCTGCGATGTGTTAGCCGCTGTCCAACGATATGTCAGGACATCCACCGGGTCGTGGCAAGCATCCCGCAGCCAGTACGTATTGAGCGGGACCCACGGGATCTGCTGACCTATCAAAGCCAGGCAGATTTAGCGACCCGCCTTGCGAATACAAACTCATCACCGCCTCGGCTCCTTCATTTGGACAATTTTTCCCTCCTTTCATCAAGAAAGGAACTCCTCCGGCGCCACACACGTGCTCTCATCCCTCCGTGTGCGCTAACCCTCCTCCGCGGTCTTACCCGTGCAGAGGAGGCTGTGCTTAGGAGGATCCGGGTCGGGGTTGCCCTCACACCAGCTGTCACTCGGAAATGGCCTCAGTACCGAGATTTTTTTCCTCGGTAGGGTGTCCGATATGTAAACACGAGGACATTGAAGCCGACATACATCACTTACTGTGGGACTGCCGAGCTCTCAAGCCTACAAGGATCCGGCACCTGATAGTAGCTTGTCTTTCACCAAGCAACCCTGCTTCATACATTGCCTGGACGTAGGGACCGTACCATCGTTCTCTACTGTACTTCATCAAATCAGCTAACCTTTTTCCATTCATTTAATCTCTATTACATCATTCATCACACCTTCACGCATCATCGATGCCCTGGGGCAATAAATTTCGCTTAAAAAATGCGCAACAATTATTAAACTTCTATGTGAAGGAACAACACAACAGAAACGAGATCAGCCGTGATGGAAAAGCAGTAAATGCTGCAAATGATGTTTCTCGTCCAGTGCCCATCTCTCGCTTTGTTGATTATTCAAAAAAATATGGGCTATAACAACGCGATGTTTCTTCGAGGCAGTCGTAACTCGGCTATAACAAGTGAGCAAAAATTAGCGCAGTGGTCGCTAACGTACCCGTTGTTACTTAATAATTAAGGTCATTGGAAGAGGCAGAAGGAAGCAAAATCTGCAAGATCCAGAGCAGAAAGCGAAATAAAAGACAGCTGGAAATGTTGCATTCTTTTTACTGTGGTGACCAACGCTTGTCGCCGTTCGTTCTCGCACTACCTTCCTGGGAATTGGTGCAGTTGCACAAGTGCATATCGTTCTTTAGTTTTCTGTCCACTCTTGTAGCGGGCCACGACACAGCAGTACTCCGTACCTGCGTTTCGCTTAGGCGGGATCACACCTCTTGAAGGAAAAAATAGGGGAACTCTTAAGCTTCACCCTTGAGGGTATAACGCAATACTGTTACCTTGTCCGCTTCGCGTCGCTTCTTTATATACTTAATTGCTAATTAGCATACTAATAATTGCTCACGCATGCATCACGACATGCCTCCAAGGCGCCTAAGTCGAAGACCATGATCATTGCATTCGCCACATCCACCTTTACTCAGGTTAATCAACGTCGTTCCGTTGCTTGTGGGTACAGTGCCCGTATCAGAGACCAAAGGTCGTGAGTTCGATTCCTAACAGAATCGAAGTTATCCGAATTTTCTTTCCACGTCAATTTTAAACAAGCTGCTTATCCGCTGCTTTATATAGTTTTATACAAGCTGCTTATTGTTGCCGACGGCACCGGCTTTTCTGTGACATGGGACAATTGACTGTATCGCGGTAACGCCGCCTTGCGCAACGCGCCCGTCCTTCGTGCACTCGAAGGTAGCCCAAAGGCAGCTCCGGCGGCGCTTGGACATTTCATGGTTCCATGCCACGAGAAAACAGCGGCGCTCCCGTCAAACGACAAAACATTACGGCAATATGGATTGTAGCGACAGCGAATACAGAAAAGCCGACAATCATAGACACTCCGAATGGCTCCCCACCCTCAATATCAAACGGGTGGGGAAATTTAGAAACCCAAGCAGAAAACAGAGAGGACATGAGAATTAACGTGTTTTTTGCATCATGCCTACTCCACATTCTTACAATTGCCAATAAAAGGCTAAAAAAGCTTTAAGACAACACCAAGCGCCCCTTAAAAACCTACAGTATTACGTACTGTGGCAGCATTCTGACGAACTACATAGCTTTCGAGCCTGTGTTATCATGCTTTACGCGGCGTATTGTTCATTACCAAACTTTTCCTCAATATAATCTTGCTGAAACAACGGACTGTTTAAACTTCGCATTACTACCCTCGGCCGTATTTATTACACTGCGTAGTGTACTTATGTTCTCTGATTTTTATAATATTTTAATTACACTTGTTATTAAGGGACACAGAATTCATTCATCGCATCCGCTAAATGTTCATCGATGAATAAACATAAAGGTTCGCGACATCTATATATACGCCCTCCAATATTCTGCTTTCGGCGAGGAAGAATAAAGTGGTAAGGTTTTTACGTAGTTAAGCCAAGTAGATGTGAGAAATCGTGTGGTTACCGTGGTTGGCTCAAGGTTTGGTTCTGCTGGGCCATCGGCCCGTCTGGCGACGATATTAGACTCCGGTTAAGCATTTATCGAGGTTAAGTTGATGTTATCTGTTCGCACCGCAGAAGGAAGTTTGTGAAGACGACGATGTGCAATGCACATTGCGAGAGTGTGTTGCAGTTTAACGCGAGGCGCGATCCGCCACGGTGATAGCATAGTGCTCTCGCGTAGTGGTCAGCAAAGCTGATCTGTTCGCGCCTTTGCGAGCTAGAAGCTCTGTCGCGGCAATATTTATTTCATTTCTTTACCCTCAAGATCAGGGACGCTATAAGATTCTTGGTGCCGTCGCACTAAAATAATATGCATTTCAAAATTGCTGATTGCCATACCTACACTGTCGGATCGCACAGTGACATGATCTGGATTTCCGCATCCGTGGTTATTGCAGCAGCGAACCCAAACGTAATCTCGCAGAGATTGCTGTGTGAGTATCAGGTCACCACTCGTGAACACCCGAGTCCGTCCGTGGTTCACAGTGGCTTCGCAGTTGGCCGATTCGTCGCAGGTTGTCCATTGTCCACGCTCTGTTGTCTTGTACTGTATACAAAGAAGAGCAGATACATTTGGTTGCGCGGGTAATTAGAATAATACTTAAAGCGACACGTGTATTCCATGCCGAAACCCGAGTTACAGCAGGTAGATCTGACATTGATGTGAGGTAGATCTCATGTAGATCTGACTTCTTTGCGATTTCATAGCAACAGCCCTTGGTCAGATGCCGAAGCTTACTTTGACAATGGAGAATGCAATGGTGTCCCAAAATTTGGGCTTAGTCATGATAAACATTGGCACACCCCACCCCCGAAATTGAGCCATCCACGGAATTTGACCTTGTTGAATTTGGACCAAAATCGATATGCAAAGTAATTTGAAAATTCGCAATACGATAGTGACCTGCAAATTTGGACTAGGTCAGTACCAAATTTGGCCGAACTCCGCCCTGAATGTTTGACCTCCTAGAAGGAATCAAAATCGATACTAACTTAATTAAAATGCGTCCAACACGATGGTTACCACGAAATTTGGTCTTGGCCATTTCAAAGTTTGGCCCACCCCAATTACTGAAATTTCACCTCGTATTTGGACCAAAAATGTTATGCAGGCTAGTTTGAATGTGCCATATACAAAGGTGACCTGCAGATTTGACGCAGGCCAATCACAAAATTTGGCCGACCCCACCCGTGGTCTTTAACATTCTCCGATGTGGACCTATATGATATTCAGGCTGATTTGAATGTGCTGCAAATTATAGTGACCTGCAATTTTTGGCATTGCGAGAACTCTTCAAGTTGACCATAGTCGAACTAGAAGCCAAAGCCAACTGCTCAACAGACAAGAAAACGGTGGTTGCCAGAGGCGGTGGGCGTCACAAAATTCGGCGCAATTTCGGGATATCAGCGGAGCGCGCAACAATCGCCAGCGAGCGCCGTACAGAAATCTACAGCAGTGGCGAAGAAATCCCGGAGAGCGCCTAACCTTCTCTGTTTGCCCCCTTTCCACTTTGCTAGCCGATGCGGCGCCAAAGGAAACATCTCCACGCGCGCCTTCAATTGGAGAAAATTTGAGTAATTTCTACCCATCGTCGACGGAGAGGGCGTAGCCTTGAGGGTGCTTTGTGATGCCCTCTTCCCTTCGCTCGCGCGCCAGCGGCGGCGCATCGCAAGAAGGACTGGAAGGTTCTCGAAGCCGGTCTCCACGCCTGACCAAAGGGGACTAGCGCCCGGAGCGTGAATGAGAAGGAAATTGTACACGTGGTATTTTGTGTATATGCGCGCCCACCTTGGCGCGAAGAACGAAGAGACGCGGAGTGCGCCTATATATTTGCCTATGTGTTTGTCAGCCCGAGCTGCCGCTTATGCTTCAGATAAACGCACCCGCTCGACTCCCGGGTCAACACTACTCGCCCAGCCACGAACCAGTGCGGCAGCGTGCGCCAGAAAACGGGACGGCTCCGTCGTTATCCTTTGGTCGTCCACTTTAACAGTGCCGGGGAAGTTGTGTTTTGTTTGTTTTTCTCTGCCTTATATTAGCTAGTGCACTTTAAGTGCAAGGCTTCTTGTTGTATTGCAGTCTCTCTCGAGTCACGAGTTGTATTCTAAGTTACTTTGTATGAGCTCATAAGAGTGACTATGCAATCCTCTCTATCCTGTCTTTGCTGTACTGGCTTTGTTTGTGAACCTTTGGCTCCGACCAAATCTATGGCTTGCGACCTGCGAAACCTGGACACCAAACGACCACCCCTTGTCAATTTCTAGCTGGTTTCTGGCTGAGCTTGCAACGCTGAGTCTAGGGCTTCTCCTCTGAGACCGAGATCGCTACCCTCAGACGCTCTAATGGTGTCTGGGAGTGTACGCACAAGTGCGAGAAAATGTGAGTGGTAATAAAGAAGCATAACTTAATAAATGGTTAAAACTTGCAAACCCTGTACTTAATCTGAGTACACATAGCAGCCGCAAGCATTTAGTTTTCCGCTAACAGTGGTAGCTGTGCTACCCATTCTGAACAGGGCACCAATACCGTATGCAAGCAAAACGGCAACAAAAGCAGCACGGCTTCAAAAGATCCGCTACCCATGTGCGATCCTGCTCAAAAGTAATGTGTTCGTTCACTGATTGCAAAAGAGAGCAAGAAACCTTGATCATGATTAGAGATCATTGCCTTTTTAATTTGGCACAGTAAAATAGCCGCGGATCTAGCAATCTCCCTGCGTTGATATGCAAACCAAACGAAATTTTGTTTCACACAGCGATAGCCATTTGAGGTGACTTTACAACAGGAAAGTTTTGATTGTGATAAAACAAACCCTCAACTTGACAAAGAGAGACACTAAAGCAAACTAAAGTTCATGTTTTAGCATCTGCAAGTGTCACTTGGGCTAGGATGTACATCTTAACGAAAGGCTACCGATTAATTCAGACCAGCTGTCACTCTTCAACATGTGCTGACACTTTGTCAGCACATGGACAATTTTTGCGTCTTGCCTCCATCACAAGTGGCCGCCGCGACCAGAATCAAACCTGGGTCCACCAGCACAGTGGCCGAGCATGCTAACCACTCAGCCACCGCAGTCAGTTCAAAAGGAAGTGTTCCTTACGTCTTCCGCCCCAGGTGGGCTTCAGAATACGGGTGAATGGAACCGCAATTGCAAACTCGAATTAAGGTTATTCTGAGAAATATGAAGGAGACAAAAGCGACATTTTTGAGATTTGCGTTTCGATGTCAACAGCAGTAGGCTAATAAGCCCCTCGAAAGGCATCGAAGGCGTTACGGAGAAAGGCAGTAGGTCAGGCGTGGTACGAGATCCTATAATTTGTGGACACAGGGTTGCATAGGCCAGCCCTGCACAGGGCTATCAGAGATGAGGGGTGCGGTCCCTCTTGCCTTAGGTGTAACAGGGTTGGCAAAAACGCCGATGGGACAGTACACACCAAACGCCTTAACATGCGCTCAAACATACGCCAGATCGACTACTGGTGCCAGGAAAGAGCACCGTAAATGCGATAGACGTCCAGAAGACCGTCTTTTAAGAGTATAGCTCTGGTCAGTTGTCCGTGAGACATTCTTATTTGTCCGAAAGCAGCTGTCACCATGACTGAACATTTCCTCCTTGTGCATTACATTATCGTACCTGCAGGTGATCGAAGCTGCTGTTGCTACATCTCCAGGACAGCAAGACAGCGTCAGTAGTGCCTCGAATAATTGCTTCATTGAACAGCTCCGCGACTGGAACTGTAATCAATACGTGGTCATGACAATATTAAAAGGTATTTCCGCCTAAGTTACACTAGGCGCTTTTTATAAAGATGACGTACGTTCTTCATAAAAAGGCATCCCACCTATTTGCTCCAAGTGTCATGCAAAAAGGACAAATTGCAAGGGCAGTAAAAATGACGATGCAAACACTTCATTGCCTGTATTATTAACAAGAAACGAAGATAATGCATTCGATTCTCGAAGAGCGTAGGGAAAGAACCACATCATGAAAAAATCAGTTCTTGATCTGAATTCGCACACTTTATAGTTGTGATCAACCCGCTCGAATCTATAGTATAGATGCAAAATGTACCTTTCTCTGGGAATTGCAATTTTAGTGGATTATATATTACGAAAAAAATTTAGCTTTGGCTTTCTACATCTCACTTCAAGAGGTTCCCAATGTACTTCCAGTTTTACGCTAGGCGCACTAATGTGTTTACTATCATTTTCACACTCATAGCGAGTCACTAAGTTCAGAACTATTTCTAATTTCTGTCTGCCCGTCTTTGTCGGCGGGTCCCATACAGTACAAGCATATTCAAGCACAGATCTTACATACGTTTTAAACAGTAAATCACTAAAATCTTGCGCGAACATTCTCGTGTTATGGCGAAAAAAACACCACATATTGCAAGCTTTCCAATAACATAATGAACATGCCAATGCCAGCATAGTTGTAAAGTGATGTCAAGGCACACTGGAAAGTCAAGGCACTCTGATAACTTTGCAGTGAATCTGGAACACATAACCTATTGAACTGTCATTTTAAAGCAATATTTCATGTTAAATCAGCATATATCAGAACTGTTGATTGCCTTGAATAAAAGCCTTAGCACTGTGATTTTGTCATTCTTGCATTTTCGTAACATGACCACGAACAGCAAAAAATATCTCAGTGAATGTGGTTTGTTGGTTCGCTTTGAGACGGCAGGTGTCTCACAGATAGCCCTACGTATTTGGCGGAAGTGGGGATAGAGGCATACTATATTCTAAAGCATGGAGCTGGTCCAAGCGGAGGACGTCCGCTAAAACATGAAGACGACAAACTTGTTGTGGCACTGCCGCCTTTGAAAAATCTTTTTTACTTACCGGCTGGTGCTCCCTGTTTCGTTACTTTGCGGAGACACCTCGTACATAATCAGGAAAACGCAAAAGCTCAATTCACGTTCACCTATTTGGTCACAAATGTTTATATGGTCAGACGACTCTGATAGATTTCCACAGGAGAGTGAACAATATGCATCAATTCATGTGCTTGCTTACTAAACAGGAGGCCCATATATGGACTAGACATTGAAAAACACCTATTCACATTTGCCTTTATGGTAACAGAGATCCATATCCTGCGGCGGACATTCATAGAATTTATCACACTGAATATTAGGCAGCAATTCACGTGCTTGAATACTGAAAAGAGCGCTTTATTCAACACTGGGATACGTAATCTTCAGTGACCTTGTTGCTTCGAACAGCAGTGCTCTAATTATGGAGCGCTCTGAAGGGTGAAACAGAGTGACAAAGCACCTTGGTAAAACTGCAGGCAGGACCAAGAGGTTTCAACGTTTTCCACATGAGTACTTACGACCCGCGTTCGCACGGGTGGACTAACTTTCCCAGATTTCACCTTAACCTGATAAGGAATAAGTCTCAAGAGAACAAACGTGTACTCCACACAGTGATAATATTATCATAGAAGCTTTATTTTGCAAAAACGAAACTTCTGTTAACACATATAATTCGCCTGTCCAGTACAGAAAATAGCAGCCCTGATGCGACACAAATAGTCTACTCACCGTTAGTCCACGTACTGACAGTTGCTGTTCCAGGAGGTCCAAGTAAAAGTCTTCCCCTGGTACTTATGAATTGTGCTCGCACGTCAATACTGATAACTGAGCCAGGCTCCAGCCCGTTAACCTTCAAGGTCGTATCTTTTGTATAAATCAAGAAGCATGAGTCGACGTTTTTCGGGCAATAACGCACTCGGAATCCGTTGAAGACGCGTCGGTCCGGTTCAGGAAACACCCAGGCGAGTTCGAATGAACTTGTGTCAGTCGCTTCGACCCTGATAATTGAGGGAGACGGGAATTCTTTAAAAGTAATGGGGACCGTGGTGGGAAAAAAAAGACCAAACCATTTTAGAATACATAACAACTTGCGATAAGACCATTATATTATAGAACTGCGCAGATTAACCAAAAGCGTCAGTACAGAGAGAGAAACATCTCCGATACAATTTGAAGAATAATCAGATGTTTATACGCATTTAAACTTTTATGTCAGTTACCATAACTGGTGTTCATGTCGAAGAATTTTTATACTAGTTTTTTAAATGCGCGAAAACAGGAGAAAACACGAAAGCGGATGAAAAGACAGTGGCGCTTCGTGCTATTAACTATCGTATTTTGTCCTATTTTCACCCCTTGAGAATGAAAAATGAACCGAAATCAACTAGTCCAACACAAGGTCTTATTTTCTGCAGGAAGATTGTGTGTAAAGAGCACAGAGAAAAACGTCATTCACGTTTTTTTTTGTTTCCTAGAAAAAAGCTGTGTATATTAAAGAAAGGGAGTAAGTCTACAATACCACTAATCTCAGAAATTAAGGAGATGCGGACGGTTAATCGCGGTGTGAAGTTGACGCTTGTTGATGGCGTTACATTTAGCGACGGACCATAACTCCACTGCTTCCAGAATTCGTAGCCTACTTTTGTTGCATACAAGGCCATTTGTATCTCGGTTGCACTAGGGTGGGGTCACTTCGTATTCCTTCTCGATAGCGCTGACGCTGAGGGCGACCTACTGAGGACTGCGCTGTATCTTATGTTGTGAAGGTCCTGAGCTGCTTTAATCTATTACAGAAGCCTCTTTGCAGGAGCACTTCATGGATCCATAGGAAGTCCTCGGTGCCGTTGTCGGCTTGTCAACACACTCGTCCACCGTAATAAAACATACTAGCTCACCTATTGTTCATAAAAACTCAGTTTACCATGCTAATCTTTCGGAAGCAGATAAGCTTGCTAAATTTGTGTCGTCTTTGAAATAACAGACTCATATTGACGATGGACTTGCTGTAGCTATTTATACACTCATAAGTCATTGTCTTAGTGAGGAAGCTCTTTTTACACCCACCAGGATGGAAGACAGAACTGTAGTCGCATGTACGTCGACGGCGCTTCGTCCCTACAGTATAGAAGATGTGGTTTCTCTTAAAGAAGGCATCATTTATCTTGCTGAGACTGAGCATTGTGTTACGAAGCCTGATAATTATTCTGCAGCAGAACTACGTTATGTAGGTGAGAGCACAAAGCATGGGGAGTCAAGTTGTTCCGGGTATTCTCAGGAAAGAGACGAAATAGTTCCGGCCGGGCACATACCTCTCCTTAAGGTGTGAAAACTTCGACTGCATGTGTGATCCAACTGAGCATACTGGGCCAGTCAAGACTGTGCTGAGAGTCCTACAGTGCTCTCATGGCTCATTTCAATCGCAAATCTCGTACCACTTAGGCTATTAGGGAGCATATTTTCTGCACATTCATTCGATTGAACTCTAATGCTTATCTCGGCCGACTTTATTTCATTGCAGTTCTCCGTCGTCGGCGCATTTTGAGTGCTAAAAAGTCCATTGCTTTCTCCAGACACACTGTGGTCACGTTGGCAATTGAGAATGCGACCATGCAAAATTTCATCCGCAATGGGTGCAGTTGAATATTAATGCTTTAAACTGCGAGTGAGACTCTCTTGAAGTTATAAACCAAAAACAGTGAAAAAAACAGACTTGACGAGAGAACAAGACAACACCAGCGCTGTCAACACCAGACACCAGATCAACACCAGCGCTCGTGTTGTCTTGTTCTCTCGTCAAGTCGTTTTTTTTCGCTTTTTTCCGTTGGTAATTTCATGCCCCAAAAATCCCGACAACATGCCCTCTTGGACTCTTTTGAAACAGCATACGCCCATGCGTAATGCAGTTGGTTCACTTTAGAAGATGCTTATTCATAACGTCTCAAGGCTAACCGTTGAGTTTGATTTCACAAATTCTTGTCGTAGCAAAGCTGACGGGATTATCCTTCTCACAAATAAAAGCCTTTGAAATCTTAATAACAGTAATTTGAGAATACTGGCTTCAACACAAAAAAAAGCTACTTTAAACTGTAGCCTTCAAGTGTCTTCAAACGTTGTATGCGTAACTACAGCACATACAATTATCGTTGTTGCACCAATTGTGTCATATTCTGCGGGGCCCACTGGACAATATTTGGTTGGAGAGCGCCGGAATGTGGCTCCCCACTGAATTGCAGAGCTCTATACTGGTGCCCTGGTGAAAAGTACTAGGGATATGGACTCGTAATTCAATAAAAACTGCACCGCCCCGTTTACCGGTAGCTGTGACTCTGCTGGCAGCCAGCTTGTGGCTCACGCTGAATGCTTTTTTTGCCCTCGCGAGACTGGGACTTTTGTTTTGCTTGAGGATGAGCTTATACATGCAAAATTCTGCTGTCCGGGTTGGATCCCCGGACCAGAAATAATTTTGCTTCAATTTTGAAATGTCTACATAAGCTGTACAGCTTTTATTTGTAGCCGTATGGTAGCGCCGGGTAGCCGCGGCATTGAGTAATTGCTTCGTTATTGCAAATCTGCTCCACTTTGCTAGATTCCGCCAAAACACTGTACCAACGCTGTTCTGCGTAATTTGATGCCTGGTTTCTTTCTAATAGTTCTTGAGCACTTAGTATTTTACTTCAGTAAATACCGCGCTGAAAAAAGGAGTACGAAATATTGAATTCGAAGCTTATGTTTAGCATAAAAGACACCGATTTTACGCGGATTTGACTTGTAGAAGCTCAGACATTTTTTAAACTCTAATCTCTCCTTTTCGTGTGGTTCATATTTTACGCTACATATTTTCCCGACTCGGTAGAACCCCGAGGAGAGATTAAGATAAAAAACGGTTTACTGGTCTACCAGAAAGAGTCCCTTCGCGTTTTCAGTTTCTTCCTCTTCCAGCCTTGCGCTCCTAGATCCAGTCGTCATCTTTGGCGCCTTCTTGCATGCGGCATTTGCCCCCTCCTCAGGAAGCATCGTCTCGATGGTAAGAAAGGGAAGTAGGAGGTCAAGATCGCTCCGAGTAGTACGGCTTCATACGCACAACATGGACGACGTCGACTTGTTGCTGACGTAACTTGGATGTCGATAACCCGTCTGGTACCACCTCATACGTTACCTCGGTGAAATCATTAAATAATTATGCTTCTGTTTAGATTTCTAAAAAAAGCCTTTCTTGCACTCTGACCACTTCAGTTCATATCAGACTTGATAATTCTTTATCGGGTTTTGAGCTGAACATGACCCGCCACAGTGTCTCAGTGGTTAGAGCGCTCGGCTACTGATCGAGAGCCCGGGGTCGAACCCGGGTTTTCCTGTTCGAACCCGGCCGCGGCGGCCGCGTTTCGTTGGAGGCGAAATGCTAAGGCGCCCGTGTGCCGTGCGATGTCGGTGCACGTTAATGATCCCCAGGTGGTCGAAATTATTCCGGAGCTCTCCACTACGGTTCATTTTTCTTCCTTTCTTCTTTCACTCTCTCCTTTATCCCTTCCCTTACGGCGCGGTTCAGGTGCCCGCCTAATGTGAGATAGGTACGGCGCCATTTCCTTTCCACCAAATTCAATTTTCAATTTTCAATTTCTGAACATGGTCATCACTGTGAGAATTAAAGGTTTCTCACCTCTATGGCCAATCTTTTGAGACGCCCGAAAGTATGCATCGTCAAATAGTTTGGTTGAGACCTCGTACTGTAGAGCTCGGACTGGTTAGAGCTCGGACTGGAAAATAGTACGCGCCTGGCTCTCTCGCTGCAAACGAAGACACCGAGTAGAATGCAAGGCAAATCACTGTATGCAGGAGCAGGGGCAGTTCATATGTAAGGGGAAAATCTGCCAAGCCGGAATAATGTTTGAAATAAGGAAGTAATCAAATTCTAATTTCAGGATGCCATCCCTTTACGGACGCTCTACCCAAGAACATTAATAATTTCTTCTACGGTGAATTTTCTGTTCAAATTTTCTAGCCTTCTTTCGGAAGCAACCTTACCATATTTAGGTGAACATTGATGAGTAGTCCTTAGGTTAAGTTTCATACTTTCTTGGCAAGGTTATGTGATCATGTATTGATAGTTTTAGTTGTTGATGATTTCATATTTATTCGGGCTATACACAGGCGTTGCTCTGGTTCCAATATTATCTGTTATCTACATTATTAATGCTGTCGAAAGCCTGAACACCTTAGTATAAATTTAGCGATCTCCTGTCTATTGGATTATTCATAAAGAGTAAATTCCTTTCCTGTCAACTTATCCTCAATGATATCTTGCAATCATCGTCATATTAGCCTGATTGATGGGTAATCGTAGTAACCATAATTAACTGTGTTCCTTTGCGGCTGTAACTAACTTAAGTAATCGTACTTTTAATGCAAGCAAACCATTTCCTCGTTACATTACATTTGTAAATCAAAATAAACAGTCAGGAATAAAACCACCACAAAAATTGGACAAAATACATTGTATCTGTGTGCACTGTGATGACAAGAGCTCCATGCTGTTAAAACTCGAGGCTTACGAAGTTTACTTCAGACCTACACTTCAATATGCATTGACAGCTTGCGACTCCCGCATATAAAACAACTCTAAAAACATCATAAAATACTATCCTTAAGGGTAGATTAATTCACTATTGCTGCGCCTGCCATCAACTAATGCTGCACCTGTGAACCCGTCACCTTTTTCCACCACCTTACTTCGGGGAGAATCGTCCGGCACTGTTGCTGTCATCGATCCAGTCGACGCTTCTCCTGTGATTTATGAACCTGACGTGCATTACATCAATGCCCTTACTCCTCTCATCGAAGTTGCTGACATGACCGCACCAGATGCGTTTTCTCAATCCGTCGATGCTGCTTTACCGCCTCTCCAACGCGCCCAATTCGTTGTCTTGCTTCAACCCTTCCGCGGGTACTTCGACTCCCACCAACCAACGTTTAGGAGAGTTAACCACCATATCAAAATCACAGCGCATGGTTCCTTCCGCCAGCGCCCCTACCGCGCCTCCGCCACTACCGCCGCATAATTGATGAACAGCAGGCGAGCGACATGCTACAACACGGAGTGATCCAACCCTCTCAGAGTTCCTTGGCTTCTCCGGTGGTACTTGTAAAGAAAAGAAACGACTCTATTTGCTTCTTGTTTGACTGTCGTCGTCTAATCAAAATTTTTCGGAAGGATCTCTACCTCTTGCCTCGTAATAATGACCCGCTTGACTGCCTGCAGGGGACGGAGTGCTTTTATTCTCTGCATCTGCGCTGTGGGTACTACCAGATGCCAATGACCAAAGCTGATCGCCCGAAAACGCCTTTCATCACGCCTGACATGATCCGTATTAGGGCCTGCACTTTTTTAAATATATATCAATAATATTTTTCCTTGCGTCACTCGAAATATTGCATTAAAACTGTTTGCTGACGACTGCGTTGTGTGCAATATTGTTCGCTCTGAAGATAACCAACTTAATCTGAACTTAACACTGCTTAACATTGCTTTCTAGTATGACAATTGGGGTAAGAAAATAAATGTCAAAAAACATCATCAATTAGCATAACGAGGAAAAAGAATCCTATTTACTTTACTTATCTCTTATCAGGATCTGTTGTGATGTGTAATAATTATTCAGGATACCTGGGCCTGAGATTCACTGAAAAATTGTCTTGGGAATCACAGATAGACATCTGTGCAAAAGCACACTGACAACTTGGATTCACCCGATGACAGTTGTCAGCTTCACCCTTGCATGTTAAGCTTAACGCCTACAAGACCCTATTAAGACCCATTCTTGAGTACAGGGCGATAGTTTGAAGCCCCGGTCAGTCTTACCTGAAAAAAGAAAAATAATTAAATACCTAGCCGCCTGTTTCGTTTACTGTCGTTACCCACAATACAATAGCGTGACACTTCTGGGAAAAAGGGCGGGCATCTGGACGTTAGACTGCTGACGACAGATTGGAGCACAAAATTTCTTTTTATGCTTAATTTCGATAAAGTTAGCATAGATAAAGACGCCTCTAAAGGATTCAATCATGATACGTCGATAAGACCGCTGGCTTCAAGGAATGACGTAAAGTTTTCATTGTTTCCTCGTGCCATAGAATTACGTAATAACCTGCCCCACCAGTTTATGAATGATCTGTCACTTGATGCTTTTAGAAATGTTGAATATTTCTTCTAAAAAGCCACTTTTGTGAAATAATATTGCTCGCCGCTACTTTCTTTTATAATTACTTGTTCATGAGTGTCCTTGACTGAGCAACAGCTGTGCACTCTACTGATGGGATGATTCACATGTTCTTTGTTTCCTTGATTCATGTTTCGGAACGCCTTGACTTTTTGTATGTATTGTTACATCATTCCACTCCTGCCAGAGCTTAGAAAAGGCTCAGAATATAGTGAAATAGATAAATAAAAATCTCATGCCCACTGGTCTGAGCAACGCTCCTTCCACTATTGAGCAAATCATTGACAACATACTCCGCGGGCTGAAATGACAGTCTTGCCTCTGCTACATGGACGATGCTGTCATCTACTCGTCGGACTTTCCGTCTCATATTCATTGCTTCGAGGGTGTTCTTCCATGTCTCAATGGTTCTAGCCTGTAGCTCAACTTAAAGAAGTGTCGCTTTGGCGCTCGCCAGCTGACTATCATTGTCCACATCGCGTGCAAACACGGTGTCCTCCCGGACCCTGCTAAGAACCCCGACTGATGCTCCGTAGCCCGCATCCCTGAAAGAGCTCAGAAGCTACATTGGCCCTATTTCGTACTTTCGCCGCTTCTTCAGAATTTTTCCTGCTATTATCGCCTCCTTGAAAACTTCTCGCCAGCAGCCACGACTTGTCATAACGGTCTCCTGCGTGCGAAGACGCCTTTACAACGCCACGTTGTCTTCTCACTTCTCCTTCGACCTTGCGTCATTTCGACCCTTCTACACCGACAGAACTCCACACGAACACCCTATTGCTCTGGGTAACCGTTTTTGCTCAGCGGAAACCTGGTTTCTGTTAGTACGTCATTGCTTACGCCAGCCGTACGCTCACAAAAGCATACTTATTACTCAGTCACGCAAAAAGAATGCTAGCAAATAATTCGGCAATCAAAAAATTTCTCCGTTACTTATACGGGCGCCCGTTCGATGCCATCACATGTCACGATGTTCGTTGCTAGCAGTCTTCTCTCAAAGATATGTCGAGCCGTCTCGCTCGTTGAGCTCTCCGTTTACAAGATTACGATAGTCGGGTCATCTATCGCTCCAGTCGTAGGCACTCAGATGCCCACGCCCTCTAGCGTTCCACTGTACCCTCTGATCCTGACCCTCCATTTTTCTCTAGCCTCATACCCTCTTCCCTTGACACCACTGATATGGCTTCTGAACAGCGAAACCATTCTAGGGTTGCTTGTGTTCCGGATTACTTAGCCAACCGTTCATCGCGGCCCCCTTCTAAGGCTCTCCGTCGTGAACCCCATCACATTGTCCTGCGTGACGACTTGCTGTAGCGTGAGAACTACCCAGAAAATGGTCGCAAATGCCTCTTCGGAATTCCACGGCAGCTCTGCTCCGTGATTTGTGCCAGTTATCACGACGAACCGCAATGCGCCCATGCTAGCCTGCTGTTTTACCCACCTGTGTCTTCGGTACTACTGGCGTGGCATGTATTGTTTTGTTCGCCGGTACGTCCGATCTTGTCTCGAACGTCACCGTCGCAGGAACCTATAAACGCGTTTACCTACTCCCCTGCAGCTTTAACCTTGTCAAGCCTGCCAATTTGACCGCGTTGGGATTGATCTTAATGGCCCTCTTCTCACCTCTTCGGCAGGGAACAACTGGATCATTGCCGCCATTGATCATCTCACGCGCTATGCGTAAACTGGCCCACTAACAGCTGTGATGGCATATGACGTCACCTGTTAGGAATTTCTCACGGTTCGTGGTAGCGTGTTCATGTGCGGCGTCGTGGAAATCCTTCTTAGTTAGTGTCATATCATTCACCGCATAACGTTTCCGTAGCACGGCGGCCGAGTGGCATGACCGAGCGGTTTAACCGGACCCTCGGCGACATGATGGCGAAGTACATTTCTTTCTATCATCCATATTTAGCACATGTTTTAACCTTCGTTACCTACGCTTACAACCTGCAAATCAAGCAACTACTGGTTTCTCCCTGTATTTTCTTCTTCATGGCCGGGAGCTTTCCTACTTTATCGACACCATACTCCCTTACCGCCCAGATGCCTCCGAATTTACAACCGACCGCTACGCATGCCGAAGAATGCCGGAAACTCGTCCGTTCTTTCACATCTCACGACCAGCGCCACCAGAAAAGAACCCGCGCCGCTTCTATCTGTCTGCCATCTTCTGATCTTCTGGACTCCTTGGTTTCGATTTCGGTGCCCTCTTCCAGTCCTGGGAGTCTACCAAACTGCTGAGTAAATACCAGGGCCCCTATCGCGTTCTTCAACAAACTTATCCGGTCAATTATCTCGACCAGGCCCTCACGCCTTCGCCTGATAGCGGTCGCCGCGGCCGTGAAATTGTCCGAGTAGACCGCCTGCAACCCTACTAACACCCTGCTGTCGTATCGTTTCCTTAGGCCGCCAGCATCTCGCCTTTCACTCCGGGGGTATTGTAAGCAAGACAGGTGACGCTTGTCGCAGCGGCGGCCAGAGCCGACGGCCGAGGAAGAGCATTACGAAGACGAACCTGACGAAGCTTGTGTTTGCGCTGACGAACGCTGGTTTAGAGAGCCACAGCGTTTTCGTAAAGATTGTGGCTGTTCACATTATGTGTGGGATTTTCATCTTTACATGGCATAATTAATTGCAAAGAAAAAAATTGGTAGATAATTACTGGAGAAGAAAAACGCACTGACGAACAGTTCTGACATGAACAAGGTAAGGTCGCCCCAGGTTTCAGAATACAAGTAACTGTTTACACCCAAGCTAAGATGGCAGAAAAAAATGACTATACTGCAGCCAGAGCACAGAACGATTCTGGATTTTTATGCCTAAATGGTGACAATTTGTTCCTTTCACTACACAAAATTCATTCGACAAAATTGGAACTCTTAAGGCAGCCTGAGGCGAGATCTTGCAGTCCTCAATTCAACTGATACAGAAACTTCAGTCAGAGCTTTTAAAAGAAGTAATGCATTAGGAGTGCATATAAACGCACAGATTTCTGTTGCTAATAATCCGATTTCAACTTGGTTGTCCTGGTATCCTCGGAACTGATAAAGAGGAATATTTACCTAGCTGAGTATATCTCAGAAAACCTACAACGTACTTTAAAGGTGCCGCACTTCAGAGTAAGACAGATGAGCTTCAATATTTTATTTAGAATAATGCGCTAGAGAAAATATTCTGAACAGTCCTTCTAATATGTTCAATGTCTTTTGGCAATGCTGATATGTGTTTCCATAATTCGAATCGCCCTGCTGACGTCTAAAAGTTTTGTTGTTCAATGTCCTTTTCATGGAAACTGTTTATGCGGTTACAGACTCCAAGTCAGCAAGGTTACTGGGTTTGTGTAGACCCATCGACCCATAATCTATGTTGGGGTTTTGGCTGAATTAATACACAAATTAGATTCGGTGTAAGCTGGCCAAACACTTCTTGCTTCAATGCAAGAGATAGGGTTAGCCAGGCGCATTACTTTATGTGGGGAAGGATGAAATTTTCATACTTACGTTCGGGTAGTGTGCTGAACGTTGTGTTCAATGCACCACTGCAGTTTTCAGCGATGCAACCTTCGAGGCGCACCATATAGAACTTCCAAGGCTGTAATTCCGTGATAATGGCGCTGTATCTTGAAGTCACCTTCCCTGTTCCTTCAAAAACCCGAGTTGTGTAGGCACGCCAGTTTTCTTCGCCCTGAAAAGAAGCCTAGAAGTGCTGAGTATACATACGAAGTGGAATTTCTGTCAAACGAGACAGAAAAGAGATTAAACTAATTCTTGCAATAACTATGCTACTAAAATATATTTTAACTACGCACATCGGCGTTCTGGTATGAGGGAGTCGTCAGTACACGCTAAAGTATCTTCCTCACTCGGAACAGCGATTTGCTCGGGTTGATTTTACCACATGCCATGTCAAGGCTCGAGTTTGAATCCTCGGAAAGTTCTGCGCTATACGTAACCTGGTTCACAACGTGGGGCAAACACAAACAATTCGTAATAACTTCAGTACGCAATTTATTGTTCTCATAAGTGCACGTGGTCTAAGAGCCTGATAAATTTAGAAACAATAGGTGGAACGTAATCCAGACTGCCAGATCGCACCCCACAAGATCCGCAACTAGCTTGTGCCACAAATACAGTACCCGAGAGACAATAAAGAAACGTAGTAGTTTGTTTTTGGCCTTGAGAATGAAGTCTCACCCTTCATGAGCACCATCTACCATCCATCTTCCTACCGCACCCTCCGTCAACCTCGTTTAAACTACCCACTGTAGCCTACCCTCGCCGTCTAGAAGCGGCATGCACCACCCACCCACCCAGCTTTGCCCTCCAAAAGCGCTACCTACCGTCAACCTACCTCTCTTCACACTCCACAATTCCGCTGTCGACTAGAAGGCCAGGCAGCAGTATTCCTTACAGCGAAAACATCGAATTAAACATAGGGGGTAAATCCAACTGTTCCCGGGACATCTGATTATCCTGTAGACTTGCTAAAGAGTATCTTCAGTAAATGCGTCTAATTTTTGTTGGGGTGTACACTCAGCCGCAACGTTGCCGATGAAAGGATTTTTTTCTGTAAAACAATGCCTGGAAAAGGTTCTCATCGACACAGCGTGGTTCAATGTAACGCCCACTTCCGATGAACTGCTCGTAAGCACCCTCTTAAGCGTAACCTTTATATCTGATTTTTATTCAGTATAGAGACAAGATACTGTCAAGCTATCTCGGCACACAAAAGACCTCATTGAAACGCGGAAGCATGAAAGCAATTAAACCCATAGAGAAATTACAATTAGCGAAACAGAAGCTAAGGAATGTTGCGTTTGTGCGTAACCCTCTTCATCTAACCTTGCCGTGAGCCTGTTGATAACAGCCTCTCTAGCAATAATTGGTTTTTGGTTGCCTAACACAAAAGTAAAGAAACAATTTTGCTGCACTCACTTCGTCAATAAAGACTGTCACCTGAAAAAAATGAAAAGTTTAGATTATCTTCAGATTGCTGCTGTTGTATTTTTCTTTTATAATTGTCCACCGACACTGATCAGTAAATACAGTCATCTCACATACAGTGGAATTCTTAGTAGAGAATTCTTGACGTACACTGTGCTAAGCAACCGCAGACTGGGCTAAAAATCAGCACATCATGCATGCAACGCTTCAGTAGAATAAAGTCGAATATGCCCATGTGCATTGGGAAAAACAGTGCACAGACGGTGGCCCTGTTCTATGATTTCACAAGTGATCTCGCTGATGATCGCATAAGGCTGAAGAAACTAGCTTATTGGTAATCGACTTCTCACACAGAAACATCCCCAACGTTTTAGCTCGTTTTGTCAGATCAGTTTTTTTTTTTTGACAAACTCATTTCGCCTGTGGCTGAATTCCCGAGCGCCGACGAGTGAGAGAAAATGAAGGCAATTAAGTTTTTTCCCCTTTTGCCAGGACACTATGAAGCAGCTGCCACATCTCCCCGACAGCAGTTATTTAAGGGAGCTTGTGGAAAGCCTCAGTGCAACAGAAATAAACTTTCCGAAATTTTTTTAGCAGCAAAACATCGGAAGCGGTGTAAGCGTCACGTGTGAAAATTACCTTGAAAATGTCCGCTCGCTCTGAAGAACGCCAGGAAACGACTGCTCTGGAATAGTCTATTGCAGTAGCTGATAGTTCGTAAGAATCTGTAACAAGAGGGATTGAATAATGAGGTGTTAAATCAATTTTTTTCCGGAATTAGAAGACTACATATTTCGTTATTATGACCAATATTACTCTGATACGCATCGGCAATATAGCATGCAGCTCAACAAAGCTTGACTGACGACATTGAATTTATACGTAACAGATTCACTCTTTTCATTAGCTCCAGCTATCGTCATACAGCCAGCGCTTTATTAATGAAATCGAATTTTAGGTTACCAGATTTACATCTCTGTAGGAAAACTTCTCTCCGGTCCCAGTTTCATAAAACTTTCTTTCTTAAACCATAATTAAACAGCGAAGTTCTTGTCCAGCCTTCGTACGTATCATCTCTCATTGACTACCGGTTTAAGGGCGTCATTCCCTGCTGCCGTAACAATGTTGTCTCCTACTCATCTTTGCCAAAATCATGCACTGAGTGCAACCCCCTTCCACCGCTACTCTCTCATTTGTGGATGCATCATCGTTCAAATCGGCACTGATCGACCACCTTTTTTTAATAGTACTAATATTACTTGTGTTTTTCTTTCTTTTTTGCACCACCCCTGTCTGTACCACCTGTTTGGCCATGACTCTATTGAAATAAATAAATAAATTATGATTGCAAACTAAACCAAATGCTTGGTTTGTTCTTTCGAGTTTCATGTCATGACAAAATTAATTCTCCCAGCTTTTCAGATGGTTTCTTTGGATCTTTTGGTTTTTATTACATCAAAAGCACCTTGATAGAGATAAAAATTGTCTGACGTCATGTGTACCGGTTCCGCAGATATGGAATTGAAGTTTTTTGTTTGTTCTTATACCGGCTTAAAAAACCTCGTCTCCTCTATACTAAAATTTTTTTCACTTTGCAGGGCCTAACGTCCAAAAGCGACTCAGGCGATAGGGAGGCTATATTAAAATTCGTACCCAGGATCCACAAAATTTTAAAGTTACTGCATGATTTAGTGACTATAGCTTAAAAATCTTCAACTTCTTTGCTTTCCCTCAATGTTCATAGCGACTGTGTTGGTCCGCAGCTTTTTTAGCAGCGTCTAGTACGTCAATGATATACCCTCACCTAAGCTGCCAAATAACGGTTGCTTGGCGGGAGCGCCGACTACACTGGCAAGAGTGGATCAATTTTGCTTTATCTAAGAAAGCTTTGCAAGTCATCTGGTAGGTGGCGCTCGAATTTGGCAGTGGCGCTAGCAGAACGCTCCCTCCGTGCCGCCCCTGATGCGGTTCCGAGGTCCTTGCTTTCTCCCTCATATTCTGCAGGCGCTGCGGTTGCCTTCTCCTTCAGGGCTATTCGTGGCGCTCCACTGCCGCACCGCCTGCGTCTGCTGCGCTGCTGAGCGCCGCAGTATTAACGCGATAGCCTTAATGAGGTCGTGTCGCAGTAAATTGAACGTCGTCGCCGTTGACCATAAGCAAAATTGGAGGTAGTTTTGCTCTGGTTAAACCCAGTGCGACGCGATAGCTACATTTGGCCGAGTGGTACTTGCTCAGTTGAATTGCAAAGTCAGTCTTTCGCCACTCCGTTTCGCTGGGCGTTCCTTCTTCACTTTCGTCCTACTTGACACGGCGCATGCGCACAGCTGTTGCAGCTGAGTTTCGCCGACTCGCCGCGCCGCCAGCAGCAGCAGCTGCTCTGCATCACGTGGCTGGTCAAGTGACCAACCACGTAACGAACCAGGTGATCAACCACGGCGTCGCGCCGCCGGCAGCTGCTCTGCAGCGTGACCATCCAGGTGACATCGTGGCGGCGCCGCCATGCTCAAGGCTCGAAATGCTACCGTAATGTAGCTATCGCTACAACATTTCTAGAAAATACCCAGAAAAGCCAACTAGGATGCAGGTGGACTGCCTTGGCGTTACCACAACCTACCCACCAGTTTGTGAGCAAACAGCGAACAGTGTCAGGTAAATGAATGCTTGGTTGCGAGAGGCTGCTCGGGAAGAGCAACCTGAGTCGCGCAAGTTTCCTTCCAGGCCTCCACTAGTGAATGCAAACTGGGGATCCTACCATCGTGCGGTCACTACATCTTGGTTTCCCGAGCACTATATGGTGCGAGAATGCGCGCGCAATGTTAAGTCAATTTCATTTTTAGTTTCGCCATTTTCAGTCTGCCACTTCCACTAACAGATTCCGGTTTGTGGAAGAAGGTACTCATGACTCTAAGTACGATACTAATAACTTCCCCTTGCTTATCCTAAAACCGTTGTCACAGTCACCCTTTCCCTTGTCTGCTGCCATATATCTTCCCATTTCTCTCATTATATTACTACAAAATAATTTCAGTAGCTTGGGGTGGTCTTCTGTAAGCCGGACGTAGCTATGGTTTCCTTGTATTTTATAATAAAGACAGGAAGGAGGCTATAGAATACTGCCCTCATTAGCTCGCGAATACTCTCTGTTTACTTGAGGTATTGAGGCTAGTGTTTGAATTACCAAGTTGCGATTCTGCATATCCAGAAGACGAAAATGGCAATGCTTCACATCAACTGATCTAACTGCTCACGTCAGGTTTCTATGCTTCTTAGACCCGTTGAGAATTTTCAGTCGAGGTGGTGTCTGATCATCTATGTGAGCGACACTTTAGGAAGAGATGGTGGTCAGGGTTGTCATAGTCATGCTTTCCGCAGGAGCTCTTGCCATCTCTTTCCCGGTAAGGAGAATTTTATGAAGCATGAGCTTTTTGCTCATCACGGCTGATGGGTGTTTGTCATGAAAAAGCCTTTTTAGCTATCATTACATGCATAACAAAACTTAGGTGCTTTCGCACTCTTGAACGTCGCCCTGGATGCATTTTAAAAGCTAGAAGCACTTAAAGAATTGCGCACCATTTGCGATGAAGCGTTTACATATTCTTATGCAAAAGTAGCGATGGCGTAGAGGTAGAACATCCGCCTCACGTGCAAGACGACCGGGGTTCAAATCCTGGTGCCGCGCAATTCTCCACCGGGTTTTAAAAAAAATCCGCGTGTCGATGGAATTGCATTACCAGGCCTGGAGTGCGGCCTGATCTCGGTGACCAAAACCGACAACGCACTCCCTCACCAGAGCAGGATTTGGCCACCCTGGTGTAGTACTTGGCCACAACCTTCTATGAATAAACCAATTAACCCTCGGCCCTCAGTCCCCAGCGGCTGCAGAGCAACTGACCACGGCGGCGGTCAGACCTGTGACGCAGCGGAGGGTGCTAAGAATCTCTGGCTCCGGACAGGCCGCCATTGGAATCTGAACCTGGCAACGTTTAACGCTAGAACTTTAGCTAGTGAGGCTAGCCTAGCAGTGCTGTTTGAGGAAATAGCGGGAATTAAATGGGATGTGATAGGGCTTAGCGAAGTTAGGAGGACAGGTGAGGCGTATACAGCACTAAAGGACGGACACATACTGTGCTATCACGGGTTAGAGGATAGACGAGAACTAGGTGTGGGTTTCCTCATTAATAAGGATATAGCTGGCAACGTAGAGGAGTTCTACAGTATTAACGAGAAGGTAGCAGCTATAGTAATTAGGCTGAATAGGAGGTACAAGCTGTAAGTGGTGCAGGCCTACGCACCCACATCCAGCCATGATGACCAGACCGTTGAAAGCTTCTATGAGGACGTAGAATCAGCAATGAATAAAGTAAAATCGCAGTACACTGTACTGATGGGCGACTTCAATGCGAAGGTGGGCAAGAAGCAGGCTGACGACTACGCGGTAGGTGACTATGGGATAGGCTCTAGAAATAGCAGGGGAGAGTTATTAGTCGAATTCGCGGATAGAAATAATTTACGGATCATGAATACCTTCTTCCGCAAACGAGAAAACAGGAAGTGGACCTGGAAGAGCCCCAATGGTGAGATTAAAAATGAAATCGACTTCATACTATGCGCTAAACCTGGCATCATTCAGGATGTGGCCGTCCTCGGAAGGGTGCGTTGCAGCGACCATGGAATGGTAAGGTCTAGAATTAGCTTAGACTTGAAGAGGGAACGGAAGAAGCTAGCGAAGAAGAAGACTATTAACGAGTTAGCCATAAGAGGGAAAGCACAGGAGTTTTAGGATAGCGCTGCAAAACAGATATTCGGCTTTAACTGAGGAAGATGATCTTGATGTTCATTCAATGCACGATAACCTGACATCAATAATTACGGAGTGCGCAGTAGAAGTGGGCGGTAGGACAGTTCGAAAAGATACCGGGAAGCTATCTCAGGTGACGAAAGATATGATTAAGAAGCGCCAAAACATGAAGGCATCTAACACTACCGATAGAATAGAGCTAACGGAGCTATCAAAGTTAATAAATAAGCGCAAGGTAGCCGACATAAGGAAGTTTAATATGGAGAGAATCGAGCATGCTATAAAAAACGGAGGTAGCCTAAAAACAGTGAAGAGGAAACTAGGCATAGGTAAAAACCAGATGTATGCATTAAGAGACAAGCAGGGCAATGTCATTAGCAATATGGATAAGATAGTTAACGTAGCCGAAGAGTTCTACACAGACCTGTACAGTAGCCAATGTAATCAGAGCGCTAATGAGAAAGACAGCAGTGCACAGCAATGCGTCATCCCGCCAGTAACGAAAGATGAAGTAAAGAAAGCCTTAGAAGCAATGAAAAGGGGAAAAGCAGCTGGGGAGGATCAGGTAACAGCAGATCTGTTGAAGGATGGAGGGGACATCGTGCTAGAAAAACTAGCCACCCTCTATACGCAATGCCTTATGACCTCGACTGTACCAGAAGCTTGGAAGAATGCAAACATTATCTTAATTCGTAAGAAGGGAGACGCCAAGGACTTGAAAAATTACAGGCCGATCAGCTTACTATCCGTTGCCTACAAAGTATTTACTAAGGTACTCGCTAATAGAGTCAGGGCAACGTTAGACTTTAATCAACCAAATGATCAGGCAGGCTTTCGTAAAGGATATTCCACAATAGATCATATTCACACTATCAATCAGGTGATAGAGAAATGCGCAGAATATAACCAACCTCTCTATATAGCTTTCATTGATTACGAGAAAGCATTCGACTCAGTGGAAACCTCAGCAGTCATACAGGCATTGCGTAATCAGCGGGTAGAAGAGCCTTATGTCAAAATACTGGGAGATATATTTAGAAACTGCACAGCTACTATAGTCCTCCATAAAGTCAGTAATAAAATTACAATAAGGAAGGGCGTCAGGCAAGGAGACACGATCTCGCCAATGCTGTTCACCGCATGTTTGCAGGAGGTATTTCGAGGCCTGAATTGGGTACAGTTGGGAATAAGAATAAATGGAGAATACCTAAATAATCTGCGATTTGCTGATGACATTGCCTTGCTCAGTCACTCAGGAGGTGAACTGCAAATCATGATCAACGAGTTAGACAGGCAGAGCAGATCGATGGGTCTAAAAATGAACATGCAGAAAACCAAGGTAATGTTCAACAGCCTAGCAAGGGAACAACAGTTCACAATTGGCAGCGAGAGCCTAGAAATTGTGCCGGAATACGTCTACTTAGGGCAGGTAGTGACAGCTGATCCGGATCATGAGAGGGAGATAACTAGAAGGATAAGAATGGGGTGGAGCGCATATGCAAAATTCTCGCAGATCATGAGTGGCAGTTTACCAATTTCCCTCAAGAGGAAAGTGTACAACAGCATAATCTTACCGGTACTCACCTACGGGGCAGAAACGTGGAGGCTAACGAAAAGAGTTCAGCTTAAGTTGTGGACAACGCAGCGAGCCATGGAAAGAAAAATGATAGGTGTAACGTTAAGAGATCGGAAGCGGGCAGAGTGGGTGAGGGAACTAACACGGGTTAATGACATCCTAGTCGAAATCAAGAGCAAGAAATGGGCTTGGGCAGGGCATGTAATGCGAAGGCAAGATAACCGCGGGTCTTTAAGGGTAACGGAGTGGGTTCCAAGAGAAAGTAAGCGTAGCAGGGGGCGGCAGAAGGTTAGGTGGGCGGATGAGATTAAGAAGTTTGCAGGCAAAGGGTGGATGCAGCTGGCAAAGGATAAGGTTAATTGGCGAGACATGGGAGAGGTCTTTGCCCTGCAGGGGGTGTAGTAAGGCTGATGATGATGATGATGATGATGATGATGATGCAAAAGTAGGCTAGAAGAGAAATCAGGGTAGAAAGAGAAATCAGATTTTTTTATATTTCTCTTATAGCAGCAACAAATGATGCTAATGGCTTTGAAATATTTAATAATAATAATAATAATTGGTTTTTTGGGGAAAGAAAATGGCGCAGTATCTGTCTCATATATCGTTGGACACCTGAACCGCGCCGTAAGGGAAGGGATAAAGGAGGGAGTGAAAGCAGAAAGGAAAGAAGAGGTGCCGCAGTGGAGGGCTCCGGAATAATTTCGACCACCTGGGGATCTTTAACGTGCACTGACATTGCACAGCACACGGGCGCCTTAGCGTTTTTCCTCCATAAAAACGCAGCCGCCGCGGTCGGGTTCGAACCCGGGAACTCCGGATCAGTAGTCGAGCGCCCTAACCACTGAGCCACCGCGGCGGGTTTGAAATATTTTGTCTAACCTGCACTTCAGCATATCTTTTGCGACAACGACATAGTAAGGAAACATTTTAAAAATCTAAAAGATGTCATAGAAATCAGTGGCAGCTGTTTATAATTTGTATAGTTTCCTCAGAACGATGAAATATTTGTCTAGTAAGCTCATGTTCATAAAAAGAATTTGGACGCCCCATTTTATCTGATACCCCACAAAAGTGAAGACATCTTGAATCTCGCTAAGGTAGTGAAACATGTATACGAAACATTGTAGAGACGCGAAACGTGTTATGAATTGATGTTTTAATCTAATTTAAAAATAGCTAACTTTACGCTGTGCTCATTTTTGTGCTGGTTTTTTTCTGAAATTTTCCTTCGACACGTCGTATGTTCTTGTATAAAAGATACTACAAAGGTTTATTTTTAGTATAAGACGTGTTACCTTTTCTCGGTTGTGGCTTTTAGGAAATCTCGTCTTTTTGTGAAGAAATAAAAAATAAAACTGGAAAAGGTAGGCAGTAAATCTTCATATCACTTGTTTACACTGCAAGCGGCGGTGGGATACAGCTTTTCTACACGCATTGCCAGGTATCGCTGATATCTTCAAAGCGAAATGTTGACTCGCATTTCGTGCATACATAGCAGCTGTCATGACTCACCCAATGGCACACTAGCGTTTAGCTGAACTTCTGGGCCCCGTAGGGTTTGTTCGGAGTCGCCCGAACCCACTGCGCTCACGAACAGATGGTAGTCGATGCCTCCTTTTAGAGGAAGGGTTGCGTTCAGCACGTTTTCTTCAGGCGACCAGTCTGCTGGCAGCCCAATGTCCAGCTCTCCACGTGGCCCCTGGCTCTCGGTGGTTGCCTGCCAGCGCACGTGGAATCCGGCTGGGTTGCTGTTCCAAGCCGAAGGGCCGACGATGCTCAGCAACAGGTTTCGTTCTTGTGAGGCGAGCACCGACACCAGTCCGGGCAATTCAGGCTCTGAGAAAAGTAGCCAAAAAGCATGGCTGCTGACCCACCGTATATACACTCAAGCGACTATTGGTGTTGGCTTCCCAATCGGGAAAGGGTTGTGCCCGGATTAGGAAATCATGACTGAAGGCATCAAGAATGACGCTGAGTCTAATCTAAGCAACTAAGGGTGAAGAAAACCAACTGTAACCTAATCCAAGAAATGCATTCAAAATTGTTTTTTTTTATTTCTCGTGTTGATGAATTTGAAATTAATAGTGTCATAATTTAATGCCTCTAAGATAATCGAGAATAATACAAAACAGAACAAGAGCCTCATGCTGCCAGTGGGCTCGAGCCCACATCACCCGTATGGTGAGTGCGCTGCTCTACCAAATGAGTTATAGCGGTGGCTTGCCAATCAGTTACTTTCAGGAACGTTTAGGTTATGCATCGCCTAAACTTAAAAGGGTTAACCAGCGGCAGTGTCATGCAAGCGGCTGGCGTTGAACGTCAAGTATTGGCCAGACTATCACTTGGAACATAAACGGTTAGGGCGGAAACTGGGAAAGAATGAAAATATCACTAGTATGACAACACCACTTAGAGAACAGAGGTTCTCGTTGAACTATTAAGCAGACAAGGGTTGGGAGATAAAAAGAGTCACCAATACCAACAAAGGCATTAGAGAAATTGTGCTTTTTTGTTATTTTTGATGTTACGGCGCAGATAGATTTCTTGAAGCGTGGCTTAGCCTATCGAAGAGTGGAAAGACGCAGTCGGATGACCGGTTTTTGCCGCCTCCTGAGACCGCGGCTAGAGCTAATGCAAATGTGGCATAGGCCAGAAAATTAATGCGTACTGACCAGTGCAATATAATGGTTTAACTCACTACAAATAAAAAAATTTTGTTAATCTTTCCAGCAAGTTCTAAACATTTCATTTCCGATTTAAACGGTGTGCTATGAATGATTGTTACAAAGCCGGAAATATTTATTTACAGTCCCCACACGTTTTTTTAAAATAACCATACAAAACTGTATCCACGTATGCAGTGACTGAGCATGGTTTTATTTCAAGTTGATGGTTGTGGAATGTCGGTGTTTTACATCTACAGAAAGCTAATGTCTCTAAAAGCGTTATGTTCTCTACAGTGCAAATATGTTTTTTTTTGCTGCTTGAAGGTAACATTGCAGGTGCCTGTAATGTCTGCGCAAATTATTCAGGGTAAACTATGGACATGAAAAAAAGAAAAATTGGCAGTGGCTTAGATCGGCTATGCCAGGATATACGTAGCGAAAGCACGTAGCATACGCGTGTACGTAGCATATACGTAGCATAGCTTGGTTAGCATTGGTTAATCTTGATTGCAATTCCAGGTTAGTCTGGTTGTCTGGCTAGTTGTTGTAACGTGGTTCGTCACGCGGTTGGTCACGTGACCAGTCACGTGGTTGGTCATGTGGTGCGGTACGAGCACGGTGGGAATGTAGGCACGGCGAAACTGCGAGTTCGTGGCCAATATTGCTTGCGCACTAAAAATGTGGCGAGGTCTAGTAGGTGAGGACTCAGGTACAGAGGCCCAGAGGCCTCAGCTGACAAGCGAGCCCGGGTTATCAGTTTCAGCTGGTCTTTCAGGCTTGTACTGGACCGCGCTGCGTCCCACTGCTCTTAAATGGGGTTGGCCATCTTTCGCACTACCTTGCCCTGTAGGCAGGCCAATGTGATGTAATATGACGCAGCTTATTCCTTGCGTTCCGGGCACTGTGAACACAACTATGCTTGAATCGCGGTTTCTTTCACCTAGACAGCTGTATCATATTTTATTGCTCCAAAAGGCACGGTAGCCAGGAAAGGACTTCACCATTGGCCTTTACAGCTTAGCTATGATACGGACGTGTGGCTCCATTCCGTGACCACGTGACCACTCTTTGCATGCGCCTCGCACTGCTTTCGTCATCTTCGGTAGGCTCCGCGCTAGGAAGAGGACAGCGTGTGTGACGACACCGTGCAATCACCTCGCCGGTCACAATGGGACACTGCCCACGAAAAGACTTACAAAAACATTAGTAAATTTGTGCCCTCACATCTGGTACACACAGTGAGAAAACTTTTACCCCAGTCACCTCAATGGGATAGAATATAAGATTATAAGATAAACGCCAATATTTTCAAACACGAGCATTGGCGCAAAACTCAATACCAGTGAAAGACACATATCTTATAAATCCTTATTTTTCGTCGTATAAACCACCTCTTATCGCAGTTTTTGACCTGTTTTGTTCTTTTGAGCATTTGAACTTTTTTTTTAAACAACACCACGAAAATTTGTCGCTGACAAGGCTAAAAGTGTTTCATTTTACCAGTGATAACTGAGAGTTTTTGGGGATGCAGGTAATCAATATTACAGTTGGGGTATTTTCCACAACCATCATACAGCAAGAGAAAACAAGAAAATTCGAAGAAGGGGTTATTTGCAAACCAGATAAAAATTGAGCTTTAAAAGATGAAATTTTTCTTTCTGACAAAAAAGTGTGAAAGGAAAAGCTTTAACTTCCGCACCTGATTACATGATTGACGCGAAAAAATCTGATAAAATATGTACTCCAATTGCTCAACATTATTAAAACATAAACACCTGTTAACGTGGTATGGAACGGCCGGACTACACCTGACCCTGACCGTTCGATATTTTTTCCACCCATTGAAGATCGAGCAAGGAATAAATCGTTGCTACGTGCGAAACCTGATAGCTAATTCTAATCTGAAAGCTCGTCCCAAAGAGAATGGTACTCATGGATTTTTTCCGGTTTCAACAATACTAACAAACCATTTTACGTTTCCGGCATTCAAACAAGCCGTGAAATACGCGATGGAAATATTACCTCACAATCCTAATTGCATATATATGTGTTTATGTTGCATATAAATGCGCAAGGATATCTGTATAAACTCCTCCTTTTGGTGCTCTCTCAAAGAAAGAGCAATAAAGAAATGTTGCTGCTATTGTAGAAATAAAAATTCATTTTCCTTATATTCTTCAAGTATAATGGTGTCAGAAAAATAATCGAAAGGCCGTTGACCTTATTTACTGATGGTTGAAATAAAATTAATGAGGATAACTATTAATTCAAAAAGGAAAAATTGGCAGAATTGTATTTCTCTTCCCAGTAAAGGATTCATTCTAGAACAGTTAGATATTCATTGCTGGTCTTTTTTTAAATGGATAATTTCTTTGTCGCATTATGAAAATAGGACAGCTTTTGATTTCACTGCACAATTTTGAGGCTCACAGAGGGCTGGCATATTTGAATTTGGGCTAATCACACATATCAAATCCTGACCTCATTACGCTAATTACGCCATTTCAGGACAAATGAATATTTTATATCTCTCCAAAAGACCATGTCCTGTGCCAGCTACGGCAGTCTTATCCCCGCAGACTGCAGAAGCTGATCCACCCGCCTGGCTTGCTACAGCCCCCTGCTGCACGTGCCTTCTCTAGGAATACAGTCCGTTACCCTCATAGACAATCGGTTATCTTGCCTGCGCATTAACTGCCGATTCCCTTTTCCTCTTCATTTCAACTAGGATATTCACGGAGCAATTCAGGCAGCCTTCGCAACCAGGCAGAGGCTAACCGCCTTCTTCGTTCATTGCAGAAATGCGCGTTTGAGAAGCGGAATCCGAAGCTGCTACCGTCACTGCTGGCGGAACCTACACGTGTCCATGGATCGTCCCCCTCCCTCCCTTCTCTACTGGCAAGCCGCACCTGCGCACTACTGTCCGATATCAACGGCGTCCCCTTTATAACCGCAGCACGACGGTCCCCACATCATTCACGGAGCAATCCAGGCAGCCTTCGCAACCAGGCAGAGGCTAACCGCCTTCTTCGTTCATTGCAGAAATACGCGTTTGAGAAGCGGAATCCGAAGCTGCTACCGTCACTGCTGGCGGAACCTACACGTGTCCACGGATCGTCCCCCTCCCTCCCTTCTCTACTGGCAAGCCACACCTGCGCACTACTGTCCGATATCAACGGCGTCCCCTATATAACTGCAGCACGACGGTCCCCACATCATTCACGGAGCAAGCCAGGCAGCCTTCGCAACCAGGCAGAGGCTAACCGCCTTCTTCGTTCATTGCAGAAATGCGCGTTTGAGAAGCGGAATCCGAAGCTGCTACCGTCACTGCTGGCGGAACCTACACGTGTCCACCGATCGTCCCCCTCCCTCCCTTCTCTACTGGCAAGCCGCACCTGCGCACTACTGTCCGATATCAACGGCGTCCCCTATATAACCGCAGCACGACGGTCCCCACATCACTCACGGAGCAATCCAGGCAGCCTTCGCAACCAGGCAGAGGCTAACCGCCTTCTTCGTTCATTGCAGAAATGCGCGTTTGAGAAGCGGAATCCGAAGCTGCTACCGTCACTGCTGGCGGAACCTACACGTGTCCACGGATCGTCCCCCTCCCTCCCTTCTCTACTGGCAAGCCGCACCTGCGCACTACTGTCCGATATCAACGGCGTCCCCTATATAACCGCAGCACGACGGTCCCCACATGACTCACGGAGCAATCCAGGCAGCCTTCGCAACCAGGCAGAGGCTAACCGCCTTCGTTCATTGCAGAAATGCGCGTTTGAGAAGCGGAATCCGAAGCTGCTACCGTCACTGCTGGCGGAACCTACACGTGTCCACGGATCGTCCCCCTCCCTCCCTTCTCTACTGGCAAGCCGCACCTGCGCACTACTGTCCGATATCAACGGCGTCCCCTATATAACTGCAGCACGACGGTCCCCACATCATTCACGGAGCAAGCCAGGCAGCCTTCGCAACCAGGCAGAGGCTAACCGCCTTCTTCGTTCATTGCAGAAATGCGCGTTTGAGAAGCGGAATCCGAAGCTGCTACCGTCACTGCTGGCGGAACCTACACGTGTCCACGGATCGTCCCCCTCCCTCCCTTCTCTACTGGCAAGCAGCACCTGCGCACTACTGTCCGATATCAACGGCGTCCCCTATATAACCGCAGCACGACGGTCCACACATCAATCCAGGCAGCCTTCGCAACCAGGCAGAGGCTAACCGCCTTCTTCGTTCATTGCAGAAATGCGCGTTTGAGAAGCGGAATCCGAAGCTGCTACCGTCACTGCTGGCGGAACCTACACGTGTCCACGGATCGTCCCCCTCCCTCCCTTCTCTACTGGCAAGCCGCACCTGCGCACTACTGTCCGATATCAACGGCGTCCCCTATATAACAGCAGCACGACGGTCCCCACATCACTCACGGAGCAATCCAGGCAGCCTTCGCAACCAGGCAGAGGCTAACCGCCTTCTTCGTTCATTGCAGGTGTGTATCCTGTATCTTTGATTACAAACATTGATCTTAGGCTACTGGATTGCTCCGTTCGTGTTTGTGTCCAGCATGGGTGATAAGCCTTCTTCAACCATAAAAGAACTTGTAAAGGCTATGACTGACTTGAGTGCACAGTTTGACTCTAAGCAAAGTGAACTAAAGCAAGATTTAAAACATGTGATTGAATCTGAAATGGAATCTGTCAAAACTTCAATGGGTTTTATCAATGAAAAGTTCAAAGAATTTAGAACAGAGATCTCTGAGCTCAAAAAGACCCTGTCTGACGTGAAAAACGTAAACCAGGAAATGAAAAAAGAAAACAACCGACTCACAAATGAAGTGAAAACTCTCAGGCACGAATTAACTGAACTGCAGCAGTACAGTAGAAGAAACAACCTTGAAATCAAAGGCATCCCTCCAGCACCCAGTGAAAATCTGATTTCAGTGATGACATCGATCTGTCATCTCTTGAGCACCGAGTTCGATGAATCCGATGTTGAAGCTATCCATCGTGTGCCCTCAAAAAACAAGGACGAACCCAACATCATTGTTAAGTTTGCCTCCAGGAAAGTGAGAGACAGCATTCTGAAAAAAGCGAAAAAGCAACGGCTGAACACTACACTTCTGAGCTTTGATGATCACGAGAATCCCGTGTTCATCAACGAACATTTGTGCCCGGCAATTAAAATTTTGCTAGGTAAAGCACGGAAAGCCAAAAAGGAAAAACAGTGGAAACACACATGGGTATCTGATGGCAAGATCCTGATGCGCAAGACAGATACCTCGCATGTTCTACATATAACCTGTGACGCTGATCTTGCTCAGGTAGTCTAGAAACATGGCTTTTTCCGTTGAGGAAATCAGTGCTAAGTGGCGCGAGAGCGAAAACCTTTCCATTTTTCATTGCAATGTCCGCAGCATAAATAAAAATCTAGACCAACTCACTGTACATTTATCGCAACATTCTTTCCAGTATGATCTTATCGCTGTAACTGAAACCTGGCTTAAGAAAGGAGAAATACCGTACATACCGGGTTACACAACGCTATCTTTACCAAGAGATAGCACCGCACGAGGGGGTGGCGTTGCTCTTTTTCTAAAAAACGGCATAGATTATCAACAACTCTCGGATTCCTCTCTGAGCTCTAGAACCACGGAAGCACTTTTTATTCGCCTTAAGACAGACGTCGTAATAGGCGTGGTATATCGTCCGCCAAACACGTGCACAAGTCAGTTAATATCTGATATGGAGTCCATTCTGGTTCCTCCGATGTCTTTTAATAATCAGTTAGTAATAGTTGGTGATTTCAATATCGACTTATCAAAGGATGACTGTCCAGATTATATTTTCTTACTGGAATCGTTCAACCTCAAGAACGTTATCAATGTGCCCACTAGAATTACACATCAGTCTGCAACAATTATTGATCACATCTTATGTAACCGTGATATGGATGCCTGCGCTGGTGTTTGTAACCAAAACATAGCTGATTACTGTTCAACTTTTCTGTTCTTGCCATGGTCGGGTATCGATTGTACTTGCCCTACCCATACCAATGTATTTTCACGGGTGGACTACGCGCATGTCAGGCGTTTGCTCGAATCTATTCATTTCGAAAATCTGTGTCACAGTGACGTTCCCACTGACTTTGCTAACTTCGTATCTGCTGTTTCCGATGCAATTACTAAGTCTACGCTGAAGTTTTCTCGGCGCAACTATAAACATGCCATATGTCCTTGGATTACTGAGGAAATACTCACAGTATTGAAAAAAAAGGATTCATACTACAATAAGCTCAAAAACAACAGAACAAATGCTTATTACTTGAAACAGTTTAAGTATTACAGAAACAAATCCGTGGCGCTGATGAGAAAATCAAAGAAATTGTATTATACTAATTTGGTTAATCGTCAAGGAAATGACACTAAGCAAGTATGGAAGATTGTAGGAGAAGTTACGGGAACAGTTAAAAGAAAACAGATCGTTCCTGACAACTTGTCAATAGAGACTGCAGACCAGTTTAATCAGTTCTTCACAACCTACGGTCAGAACAGTGCGCAACCTACTCCCTTAGCTTCAGTGACATCCGGCGTACCTCGATGTATTAATAATGAATTCAGTTTCTCGAACATTACTAGCGATGAAGTTGCAAGTGTTGTGGCGAACATGCCCACGAATAAAGCGGCCGGGCCAGACGGCATAATGGCTAAGGTAATCAAGGACAACATTGATTTGTTTTGTGTTCCTTTGTGCAGAATATTCAATCACGCGATACACTTTAGCTTATACCCCGATACTTTAAAAGTTGCAAAAGTTGTTCCGATATTTAAAACTGGTGACCCTAACAACCCGTCTAGTTACAGGCCAATATCTGTACTGATTGTCGTCAATACCATTTTTGAAAAATTAATTGCTTTCCAACTGAAAACCTTTCTTGATGCTAATCATATTATTTGTCCTCAGCAACACGGATTTGTTTCTAGCAGGTCCACGTCCACGGCTGTAGTTACTCTATCACAGCTTATCCTATCTGCTCTTCATAATCATAATGTTGCTGTAAGCGTATTTATAGACATCAAAAAAGCTTTCGACACAGTCTCACACTCCATTCTTTTAATGAAACTGGAAGCATATGGTGTGCGTAGCGGGGCACTTGAATTCTTTAAAAGTTATCTTTCTTCACGACAGCAGCAAGTTGTCCTCAAACAGTTCAAGTCTGCATACCAAACTGTTACGTGTGGTGTACCCCAGGGGTCAGTTCTGGGACCGCTTTTATTTTCAATCTTTATTAATGACCTCCCCAATGCAATACAGTGTTCTCAAATTTTGATGTATGCGGATGACACTGCACTTATCTTTACTGGCAACTCACTTGAGTCAATAGAAAATCCTATTAACAATGAACTCCAACGTATTTCGACCTGGTTTCGTAATAATCATCTAACTTTAAACACTGAAAAAACTAAATATGTTATTTTTCGTTCAAAACAAAAGTGTATTGAATCAAGTGATTTTTCTATATGTGTTGACAACAATGTTATTGATAGTGTGTCTTCTTTTAAATATTTAGGGGTCATGTTTGACTACCACTTGTCTTGGAAGGAACAGGTGCACAATGTGTGTAAAAAGATTGCGTACGGTTGTTTTACCTTGGCTAAGGCACGGCGGCACTTTCCACCTGCTATTCTTAGATCACTGTATTTTTCATTATGTCACAGTCATCTCAGTTATTGCAGTGAATCATGGGGAATCACATACAAAACGTATTTAACACCATTGCTAAGATTACAAAAACGTGCCTTGAAAACCATGGGATTACCTTCTTCGAATAGTTCTAACAATAACACTTTTGACGCAATGCAAATCATGTCATTCTCAACCCTACGCGATTACAAAATAGCTCTTATGGTTAATAATATTATAAATACCAACTACCCCTTACCTCTTGGTGCATTCAGTATTCCCGTCCGCAACACTAGACAAGCCAGCAATGGCAATTTTAACCTTCCAATTTGCCATAATGCGTACGGAGAAAGACGAATAGAATTTAGAGGAGCGAAAATTTGGAACTCGTTGCCAATTGAAATAAAGCAAGCTAGGAATTTCAAACTGACATGCAAGAAACATTTTTTGGGAATGGAAGCAAGGCTACAAAGTTAGTTTTTCTTCAATGTGTTTGTGATTGCTGTCCTATATGTTATTTTGTATTGGACCGCTTACTAGCCTCATTGGCTATCGGTCCAAATATCTGTGTATACATTTTGTTTGTGTTACTCAATAAAGACTTCTTGACTTGAACTCGTTTGCTGAAATCCAGGAGGCTGCTCGGAACTCCCAACTGACTCGTCTCCTCATCACCTAGGCAAGTAGGGCCATCCTTTCAAGGATAGGTGATCCGCAAGCCTCCAGGACCATGGCTCTGACCAGAGTTCTTCCAAATGCTGTTCGCGCACGCCTTTACATGGACCCTATCCCTCGCCATATGAACCACGAGTCACAGGCCCCGCGCCGTCTGGCCCGTCTTCGCAGCCTCCGTAGGCAATACGGCCAAGGCACCTCGGCTATATGTGGATGCGGCTTCCTATGCAGAGCCCCACAGATATGCTTCCGCTGCTGTCATTCACGCCAACACCCCTTTTCTTGGAGCGTCGTTCACGGCACTGGATCCGACGGCCGCTGAAGCCATTGCAATAGCAATCACCATCAAAATGAGCGACACGCAACACCACGGCACTCACATTTTTACAGACTCACAAGCCGCATGTAGAGCCGATACGTGTGGACGCGTCCAGCACATGGCTCTCCGCGTACTGGACGGCCATCTCCAGTGCGGTCAAGTCATCACCTGGGTCCCAGGACATACAGGTCTCGATGGCAATATTAAACAGATGGCCTAACTCGAGATTACACCAACCGAGCGGGGCACACTGACTCCCTTCTCTACCCCATCTTAACCCATTTTTCAACCCGCCTATACACCCTCCACCTAAATAGGCGTCTCTACCTCCCGCCACATAAGAAACCTTCCCCGATGGAATCCTACCACCTAAGGCGCATGCAAACACTCACTTTACCCAATCTTCACCACCTACACCGCATTCACCCAACATTATAGGCAGATACATGTCCTTGGTGTGGAGAAATTCCCACATTCACGCACATTACACGGACATGCTCAGATGAACCGAACCACTTAAACCCGCGCAACGCGGCGCTGGAGCAGTGGGGGATGACGCTGGCCAGCGGCACCCTGGAAAGACCTGGAGGCGCTAGTCGCCATCGCCAAAGCATCGGCGGAAGCCACTGGAGTCTTGGACTGAGGACCCCACCCACAATCCGCCCCGGTCTTCTTTTTACAGTTAAATGTTTATTCTCTCTCTCTCTCGTCTTTGTTTCCTTACCTACTCTTCCCTTTTCCCGCGTTAACGCTACAACCATCATTTTCTTTTGCATGCCACGGTGCGTTGTCCTCAATATAAATTGAAGCCTTCTCGTTAGCCTCAAAGTTTCTGCCCCATAGATGTGTACTGGTAAGATAGTTTTTTATATTTTTCTTTGTGGAGATACTTGTAAACATCCATTCATCATCTCAGAGTCCTTGCCAAACGCTCCCCACCTCCTTTTTTCTTCTAACTATTTACCGTGCCTAGTCAGTAGCGCGCGGTCGCTATATGCTTTACATAAATGTATAACCTTACCGATTCAAGCGCTTTGCGACTTACCTGAACTGCTGTTGCCCTGCGCTAGTAGTGATTATTGCTTCATTTTTCTACAAATATTGTTATTAAAGATAAAATTATAAACCAAACTCTTTTATGTTTGCGGTGGGCTCTGAATTAAGGGAAAATGCTCTCATAGCTCTTAAACGAGGTTCATTGTTAACCTTTTCAATTTTTTTGTTTATCGTCACCATCACCCTGTTCGCAGGTGAAGATCATATCTTATATCCCTCCAAAAAACCCTATGGCCCTATGTTGTGTTAGCGCTATCCACCGTAACACCGCAATCTCGGTGTCTCCTCATCGTGATCTAAGTTGTCCATCGGCCACTCAGGCCTACCTTCCTATGCTACCAGTCGGTTTTCCTTCCTTAGGCTCATAGGTTCTGCGCATGCCCATTTCTTTTCCTTTACTTTAATTACAAACCGGTTACTCTTCCGGTTATACTTGTGAAGTGCACAAAACATCTGCGGAGGATTTTTGAGCGCGGTGCGTCGACAGTGGTGCGTCGGACAGCGGAGCGCTGCGCGTGCCAGCCCAGCGTTGCGCGTGTGCACGTGCGAAAGGTTTGTGCAAGGTTACGAGTCAGGGAGCGTCGCGAGCATAAGGAGCGGAGAGCTGACGTGACATACGACGGAGGTGTAAAGGGAGAGAGCGCAGTGGAGGTCGTGTCATTCAAGCGTGGAGGTGGCAGCCGTCGGACGTGGGGTCCGTGCTGCCACGTGACCTACTTTGAATCACCGACCAAATCCTACTGCGTTCTTTGCAAGCGTGGAGGTGGCAGCCGATGGACTCAGGGTCCATGCTGCCGAAAGGATAGCCTGCTTTAACCCTCTGGCGTTTCGTGACGCCGTTGACGGAACGTGGCTACCCTTCTCCTGCCACCGCCAAGTTGCTTCCGTTGCTTCCTTCGACGCAGCGCCAACGACGCGTCGCACTACAACCACCCACGTCCGCCCTGTCTGCAAGGCATCCCCGCTTCACCTGGGACGCCCAGTACCTGGTGAACTCTTTCCTTTTATTGTGTAGTATTGTACGCGTGTTGAGTGTGTGTTTTTCTTGTTTTCGTTTCCATTTCTTATTGACCCCTTTCCCTTTAAATTATAAATACGGCTGCATTTTGTTTTGTTTGATCTCTTTGTTCTCTTGTCATCTTGTTCGAATCTGCACGCGATAGCATGCCCCTTCGGAAAGTCGGGGACGCGCTACCAATTCGCGACATTCTTCTACTCGTCCTTCTCCTCCTCCTCCTTACTTTAACCAGGATATCATTATTTTGCTTTCTCGTAATGTCTGACCTACATTTTTTTTGTCCACAGCCTGCCGCACTGTTTTCCGCTTAATTTTAGGTTTTCGCCTTAACCTTTGAGTTTCTTCGCAGTAGGGGAAGTTTCTGCCCAGTAGCGATGCCCGTAATATACTGCTGGGTCATCGTCAGACAGAATTGGACAAAATTAAGCAACACAAGGGAAATTCTCCGAGGTAGAGTTGTCACTGTATCTCATTTCACACTTAAAAATTAGCTCCAACCAACGCGTTAACAGAAACATGGCTCAATGCGCATGTTCGAGACACTGCTATCCTTTTGAATGCTCGACGTTTTCATTCTTCCACTTTGACCGTGCCATGTAGAGAGGCAGCGGTGTGCTTCGGTTTTTTGCAACTAGTATGCCGTCATCATGTGTACATCTTCAGACTAGCCCAGAAATATTATGGTCTGCGATTGTCCTTAATCAACACAAAGCAGTAATAGAGTTATGCTACCATCTGCATTTCTCCTCGCTTATGTTTAGTAGGGAAGTTTACAATGCTATTAATATCGTCGCAACAGGCTTGCAGTCATCCCAACTATTATGAATTAGCGCTTTAAATTTCCCGAATAAAATTGATCATCGTTTACCCTTTATTTTCCGAGTTCTCGTCTCAAGGTGGCGAATTTTTAGATATGTGTTCAGTATATTGTTAGTGAAGTTGTGCATACAAGCAAGTACAATAACAAATGCAGCGAATACACTAAATTTAATTCTGACAAATCGATCTGACATAGTCTCACCTATTACTCACCTGCCAGGCATCAGCGACCACTTACTACTGCACTTTCACATTAATCTGGCCCCTCCGAATACGAATGAAATGAGAAAATAGTTAGAGATTACAACCAAGCAAATTTTTACGCATTAAATGTTGATCAACTTTTATCGATGTTTTCTTTCATAGCTTTGATAACCGCAATTTTGAAACTGTCTAGAGCATGTTCACAGCTATAGTCTCACTGAACAATACATTCCACAATGCAAGGTTACCGCCCACTTAAACTCTCTCTGACATAATAATCACATTAACCATTTATCTAACAAAACTAAACTCTCTACCGCATCGCAATGCTCTCGCCAACTAACAAACGATGGCAGCGCCTACGGTGGCGTCCAAAACATATGTGGAGGCTTTCAACGACGCTAAAAATCACTTCCACTGACATGTCCTACCCCCCACGCTAACCACCGATGTAAAATAATTCTTACGTATAAATAATCTTTCCACCAAAGATACCATCGCCTTATATGACCCTTCAGGCGATCCCATTCCTTCCACATTTGCGCCACGAATCTAAACCGCAGAATCGATGACATCTTTACAGCCATATCTGATGTATGTACATATGCTTAAAAACACTCCTCTTGTTAGTATGTTACCCTTCGGCCTGCAATTGTTGGTACTCCTGGTGTAAATAAGCTTATTGATGGACTCAGTGTTCATGCCGCTTCGTGTTATGGCTGCATTCTTAAAAAGCACTTAAGCTTATTCTTCCATAATACTAACCAAACTTTTCAAGCAATCATTTGACCAATCAACGCTACGTATTGAATGAAAAATCAGAAAAGCGGTTTCAATCAACAAATCTGGCAGCAAATTGTCCCCTAGTAAATAGTGTCCTATATCCCTTACTGGTACTTGTTTAAAATTCTCGACCATGTCATAAGCACCAACCTTGTAAACTTCCTTGAAACGAACTCATTTTTTGCGCCAGCACAACATGGTTTTCGAAAATCTTACTCATGTGAAACGAGTTATTATCATTTACACGTGGATTTTATCATATTCTAGACCTATCATCAGTAGCTGGCTGTAAATTAGATTTTTCAAAAGCTTTCGACAGGGTCTGTCACATGCTATTACTTCACAAACTGAAACAACTGAATAGTGACTTCAACTTATTGAAACGGATTGAAGTTTTATATTTAATCACGCACACTTTGTTTTTGCTAGCGGTTATAACTCCAGCTTTACAGAGGTATCTTGCGGAGTTCCACAAAGTTCAGTTCGTGGACCCGGGCTGTTTCTAATTTAGGTTATTGATCTCCGCTTTCCTACGAACTCTCATATTCAGCTATTCACTGATGAGAGCGTAATTTTTAAAGGAATAACCAACGCTAAGGACTTTACAATACTTCAGTCCGACCTAATCATATTAGGAAATTGGGGCAAAAAAATGGTTAATGCAGCCAAATAAAAGAAAAGGAGATCCAACCTGCATGTAAAAACTTCAGCGCCACCTTTCTAGTACATCGATAACTATTCTTTAAAATCAGCCTCGTCATATAAATACCTACGCGTTTGCATTACTCCTAACCTTAACCGGTGAATTCATTGAGAGAACATTATCAAAAATACTAATCGAATGCTACGCTACTTACGTCGCAATTTTTTTAAATGTTCCTTATTACTTTATACTGTTGTTATATAAACATCAATGCGACCTAACTTCGAGTATGCTACTCTGGTATGGGAACCTACGCATGAGAACTTAGTGATCTCGAGATAGTCCAGAATAACTCTGTATGTTTTATTCTAACTACAAACGTACAGCGAGTATAACTGCCATTGTCTAATCTCTGCCTTCCGATGGTAATGTCACGTAGAAACGTGCTCCCTACCACCCTGTCGCACAAGTTGTATCATCATATCGCTCTACTTGATCACTTCATCGCCCAGCAGATTTAAGTATCCCTCCGGATTGATTATCATCACAAAGCCGTAATGTTGTCATGTAAGACGGAATGGTTCTCGAAATCATTCCTGGCGCGAATTCCTCACGTGAATAGAACCACCTTCCCGAAGAAGTTGTTGCCATTGAAAATATGAGCAACGACGTGTAGCACTAGCTAACATTGCATATTCAAGTGCTATTTAACATTCATGTACCACAATGAATTTTTTCTCGCCGTTTTTGTGTATATTCACCAGTCCTCTGTAACGCCACTGGCCATGAGGGGTAAGGTAAATTTTTGTAAGTAAAACAAAATAAATTGATTTTTCGGGTCAGCAATAGAGAACGCTCATGAAAAGAAAAGATATATTCGGGAAAAATACTTCTACGTAAATCCAACGAGAGTCGCCAGGTAGCCTATTTTTTTAAAGAAGCACCAGTGGCGACCCTAGACGTAATATGCATTGGTGTGATGTCAACACTCTTAAAGACAGATATAAATAAGTAAGAACGTAAAATATCTGAAATGATTATTTTGGATTTCGGAAGCTGTGTAATACTTGATAAAAACAACCAAAGATATGGGCTAGGTTCAAGCAAAATGCGGACGTTTGACTGAAGCCTTTTTTAATACCGCGACAAATATGCAGCCGTATTTTTTGGTCGTACGAAATTTGAAATAAAAATTGAACTTTTTTACTGTGATTCAGTTAATAAAGTGGTAATGTGCTGCCTGGTTGTCATTCACAGCCATATATAATTTTTAAATTCACCAGCACATAACAGAATTTTTAACTACTTTCCATGGACTACATTTAAGGGGCACTATTTCTTTTGTAAATTCTTTATTCGTGCTTATTTTATTCATCGTAACAAAATAAACGTACGAAGTGCAGGTGCAGACAAATCCGCGTGGGGGTAATAGAAACTGTACATTTGGCAGGCCTGTTTTCTTAATGTTACTTCTGTGTCATTTCAGGCTGTTCTAGCCTTTCTCTGCACTTCGTGTGTTTTTTCTAATGCGCTTAAAGTGTAACTAACAATATTTCCCCATCCCTTTAAAAAAGCTTGAACGTTACAGTTGAACGGTACTACAATTAAAAATCTGCAACTCTCTGATTACATTGCTTTGCTAAGTGACTCATGAGGTGAACTGCAAAGCGTGATCTATGAGTTAGACCGGCCGAGCAGAACGGTGGGTGGAAAATTAACATACAGAAAATTAAAGCAATATTCAACAGTTTCGCAAGGGAACAGCAGTCCGTAATCGGTAGCGAGGTGCTGAAACAGGTAAGAGAATACGTCTGCTTAGGGAGGTAGTGACCACTGATTCTGATCGTGAGAGAAATAACTAGAAAATTAAGAATACGGTGGAGCGCATAAGGCAGGTTTTCTCAGGCAATGAACGGCGCTTTTTCCTCAGCAGAAAAGTATACAACAGCTTATCTTACCGGTACTCACCTATAGGGCCGAAACCTGGAGACTAACCAAAAGGAATCAGCCTAAGGTAAGGACAAGGCAACGAGGTATGGAAAAAAACATGACATTTCTAACGTTAAGAGACCGGAAGCGGACAGAGTGGGTGAGGGAACAAACCCGGATTAATAACATCCTAGTTGAAATCAAGAGAAAGAAATGGTGTTCGGAAGGGAATCTATTGTGCAGGCAAGATAACCACTTGTCCTTAAGGGCAACGGAGTGGATTTCAAGTGAAGGCAAGCGTAGCAGGGGGTGGCAAAAAGTTAGCTGAGGGGATGAGATTAGGAAGTTTACGGGGATACAGTGGCCGCAACAGGCAAAGGACAGGGTTTGTTGGAGTGACATGGGAGAGGCCTCTGCCCTGCAGTGGGCGTAGTCACTCTGATGATGATGATGACAAATAAAAATAAGAGAAACCAAGCTCTCGAATTTCGTTTGAGTGTTATCAGCTTACCTGATGAAAGCGTCTTTAACGTCGCCGAAGCCGCTCTGCCGAGCTTGTATTCTCTTTCATGCTTGCCGCTCACTGTGTAGAAAGGTCGGAGAACCAGCGTGTACTCGGTCCAGGGCTTCAGCCATTGCAGCTGATAAGAATTCAGGCGCGCTGACACAGTGTTCTGGAACGAGTGGGGCGCCGACTTCCCAGAAAAGAAGTAGCCGGCTAATTTTAGTTTGTGATCTGAAACAAATTGTGTGACCGCTGACCAGGAAACCTTTGCGGAAGTGCTGGTCACGTCTCGGCTCTTGAGTGTAACATTTTTCTCCAGGTACGAGGGCGGAGCTAGAAGAGACAATAAGGGGTGACTTATAGGAATTCGTTTACCTAAATATTAGGCTAGTATACAGTAAATTTGGTTGTTCGGTATACTTCTTCAATAAATAAAACAGGAGGCAGAGACGTTCAATCAATATAGGAAATTTGAATTGTCATTTGCACAGGGCTATTGGTAGTAAGTTGGAAAAAAAGTTTTAATCTTACCACAAATCTCTGGACTTTCGTCGAAAAGGTTTGAGCTGCTGTCGTCGGCACTCGGGGGATCACAGTCTACGGTTCCATCGCAAACGGACGTGGGAGCAATGACAGGTTCATCACTATCATCCTTGATTTGTGGACAGAAGAAATTTTTCTCCTCATAGGCAGAGGCTGCGGGAAAGAACAGAAAGGGCGCTTATAATTTCTTACTTTCGAGGGCCAGCATCAGGGCGTGGAATTTTTTAAAAGCGAACAAAAGGGTTTTAAAATAGCTTGCCTAGTAAACTTGACTAGATTAGGCCTAGACAACAAAAAAAATATTTCGCTTATGTATTCACTGTTTGCTACCACAGACTTGAATTCATGCATTGCATTCTCATTTCAGTGGTGAGTAAAAAAGCACTTGGAACAGTAGGGTCTTTTTCTAGTTCGGAAGATGCTCCTTCATGATTTTGTTTCAACAAATGACAGCTTAATCAAAGAAGAGGAGGAGTGCGCATGGAGACGTAAGGGAGTCATTTGCCAAGGATTCACTCACCAGTTGTCTCGCACACGAGGAGAAGCAAAACCAGACAAGCCGTAGACCTCATTTTATACCATACAAGATTCCCCCGGCCTTGCATGCCGGTAGGTATTCTCGAATATCCAACACTTCGGCAGCAGGCCATACTCTCAAACGCTTGTGCGGACACTACTCATGTGAGAAGCGGCGCTGCAGGAACCTTAGGCCGGAGTGGGCAAGCTCACGCTAGCAGCAAATTCGAAGAACTGGCAGCGGCGAATGAAGTGGAACAGGAAATCGTCGTGAGATAAACCAGTCGAGAGAAGCGTTGAAGTGGCTGATAAAACCTCTATCGGCTTTAAGAAGCAAAGCGGGGTACTTATTTTACCTCAAAAAGCAACAACTTCTTTTCCTTCGATAGAAAATGCAGCGTATGTACGAAGAAAGCGTGCGTTAAATTGTACTCAGTCGTAAGCACGATGGGAACATTTTGATCCTTGAAATGGACGCAGCAACAGAAAACTTTAGGAGGTATTAACTAGGCTCTTCCCTCACGTGGAGCGCGGCAAACTGGAGCACGGTGAACTGAAACAGTGACCAGACCTAGGAGGCCATGAAGCATGCTTTCATTTGTTGCACTGTTTTATTTATTATTTATTTATACAAATACCTCACTGGTTTTAATCTTGGAACATTTTATGAGGGGAGGGGTTACAATATTACAAAATCTGGTACAACGTCAAAAAGTACAAATGTAAACAATACCCCATTCAAAAATCTCATATCGCGACGAACCGGATTTTACCGAAACATATTGATTCATATCAGTCCGGTATGTAACTGAAACCGGACAGACCAGTCCGGTATAAAACTCAAACCGGACAGACCATGTCTGGTTCGAAGCTCGTACAGGACAGACTGGTTCGGTACGGAGCTCGAAACTCAAGAGACCAGTGTGGTACGGAGCTCAAACCGGACAGACGAGTCCGGTCTGGAGCTCAAATCGAACAGACAAGAATGGTTCAGAGTGCAAATCGGACATACCCGACCTGTATTTGGTTTGATGTCAGTCAACAGCAGCGTTATGCAGATGCGTGTGAGGCAAGGTCAGTGACCGCCTTATTGTTCCGACGTGTGACGCTGGCTCACTTTCCGAAGTTACTTTACTGCATGCAAAAAATTTCCTGCAACTGCCTTTTCTCCGTCATATTTTTCTCCCCTCAACCCGTTTCCCATGTTCAGGGTAGCAAAACCGGCTATTCTTCTGGTTTACCTCCCTGCCTTTCCTCTTCCTCCTTCTTGATTTCAGTCTCCAAAATAATTTTTTTTTTTTGCATTACCTGACCGGCGAAGGGCTTTACTGGCGAATAAAAAGTAATAAACATGTGTATCCTTAGCGCGATCTTTACTAATATACACTGCATGCTTAATTATTTACAACGTTAAGTGGTCAGAAATAATATTACATGTGCAACATACCAAACAAGTTTAGCAAGAGAGAAATGCTGACTCCTCCCTGCGCATCAGTCATTCAGACTTGCCGTATCTGGTTCACAACGATTTCATAGTCAACAATTCCGGATAAAATAATTTTTTGACTGGGAACGAGTGTATGAACGTGTTTTTTTATACATTTCAAGATTATACTGTAATAATCTCCCATCTACAGGCAATTGCATTTATTTTTGCTATTGACGTTTTCGCTGTCGTGAACTGCTCGATGCGTGCTATGGAAAATTTTAAAGAGATTTTGCAACACATTGAAAGGATGGGTCATTACCTTAAATATTTCCATTAACGTACCTTACAATTTACCAATATTAAAATACGCGTATTTTGCTCAACAATGTATGAAATTTCAAGCAAATCTGTACAATTTCACGGGCAGCTTTTTGCCTTTGGTGTTCAGATAACTATTCTGACAGTCCCTGACGCAATAATAAGTTACTCCACACTCTTAATGTCATTAAGTTAAATATTTCCATTAACTTACATTACAATTTATCAATATTAAAATACGCGTATTTTCCTCAACAATGTAGAAAATCTCCAGCAAATCTGTACAATTCCACGGGCAGCTTTTGGCCTTTGGTGTTCAGAGAACTATTCTAACAGTCCCAGACGCAAGAATAAGTTCCTCCACACTCTGAATGTCATTACCTTAAATATTTCCATTAACGTACCTTACAATTTACCAATATTAAAATACGCGCGTTTTCCTCAACAATGTAGGAAATCTCCAGCAAATCTGTACAATTCCACGGGCAGCTTTTGGCCTATGGTGTTCAGAGAACTATTCTGACAGTCCCTGACGCAAGAATAAGTTCCTCCACACCCTGAATGCCGCGACACAACGAGCGGCAACCCCTCGTTTGTGCACTTGCGAGCAGGACAGCACGTGCACACAATGAGAGCGCCAGCGGGGAGAACAGCGCGTGTACCAATCGACACGTTGCTGACTCAATGCGCTCCGCCCGTGACGTGCCCGGACAAGTTCGGAAATGACTGCCAAGGGAGAGGGGCACTGGTGCAGTGGGGGAAAGTTTAGGTGCGCCCCTGCCGAAAAAAAAAATTCTGGCTACTTGCCTGCCTGCGTTCCTCGAATTATCTTGCAGAATAAGTTTTTGCTACCACCACCATACGGCCCGCGCGTCCACTCTGGGCTGGACGCCGTGTGCTGGCCAGAGAACAGCAGCGCCACTTCTGTCGGCGTGACGGGGAGGCTTGCGGGACTACGCTTTGTGCCTCGCTTGTCGGCATATCGCCAAACGGTCTGTGGCGTCGGTGCGCGGGAAGCGAAGCTCTCAGTTTTTGGGCTTTTCGTGTTGAATTAATATACGATATCCTGGTTACAACTCTACTTAATATATATCGCACTCGTTTGTAGCAGTAATTTTGATCCTCAGCGACTTCGATCTGTTTTAAAGCAGTCGTTTTTATTTTATAGCATTCTCTATGCGGTACCTCAAATTCTAACAATAGAGAGTTTTAGTATCACGTACGTAGAGGCTTCACGTACGTAGAGCTCTTACGGGTGACCAGTGCGCATGCGCAGAACGCAAAGGGTATACGCTAGTCTCACGTGCGTACGTGAGATTCGGATTTTTACGTTGCGGTCTTTGTGTTGCTTGCGTACGTAGCGTTGACAAACACGGCGGCGCCCTGCCCGCCGCTTCACAGCGATAACAGCTTCGTCGCTAATCCCTCGACGCGATATCGTGTTCTAAACTGTTGTATTCGCCTTCAATTTGCCCATTCTTACCCTCGCATAAGGTTTCAAGTGGCAAAGAGCTTTTGTTTTTCAGACAGAAGGGCGGTTTTTCAGCTGTTAAGCCTGACGAAGCAGAGCTCCGACGCAGTTTGACTGGCTTGGCTTTGACTCGTCTTGTCTTAGAGTGGCTACAGCAGTATCTTCATCTGTGAGTAGAAGAGCGCGCGGCGTATGTCGCGTACGTGCAAATAAAAGGGTTTGAAACTACATGCGCGTATGCTACGTAGACTTCTCACGTTTGCGTACGTGAACTCTGTACGTACGTGAAACTAAAACTCTCTAATGAAAATGCGTTTTTCAACTTACGCGTATGTGCGCTACGGTGACGGCGGCAAGGCCATCGTAAGTGTTCCGCTCATCAGTGATTGTAAGCCGAGAGCCCGACAGACACGAGGAAGAACGTGAGCACGTATTGGAGGTCAGATATTCGACACGGCGAAGATGGCTATTACAACAATGCGGATATTCTGGAGCTAGGAGGTGAGTTGAAATCATTTCGCATTCTGCCGTATGCGTGCATGAGTATATATGTCGATTAACTTTCTGTATCTTACGTGCGATATAATTTTCTTCGCAACATTTGCTGGCACATGACGCAGATGTGATTTTACGTTACTCGACCGTTAGGCATTGAAGCATATCCAGGTGAAAACCGCGCGGTGAAGTTCGTGGTTTAAAATTCCTTTGGGCCCTCGGAGCGCTCAGGGCAAGTGAGTGGACGACTCTGGCCTTTTTCGGTTTGTTTTTAATCTTCCAATAAGTTTGCGGGCATGCTCGACACAAGTCGTCGATATTCGGGTATTTTTTGTGCGAATACAATCTTTCCAGTACGTTATATCTGTCCATCCAGATGGACGCACCCGAATCTGACGCCCATCAGCCGCCACCGCCTGCATTTGTAGACATAAAGGGGCAGGTAAGAGATGAGTATGTTGGTGCACTCTGCCAGTTTCGTGCCTGTCTAATATAGGATGGCTCAATGAACTCAGTACTGATTACTGAGCTTTTATTAATGCGTAAGCATCGTATGGCTATGTTTGCGACTTCGTGTCATCACAATAACTTTCGAACGAATTTAGTTATAAGAAAAAGAATGGTTGCATTCGATAGAGCATCAAAAAATCTCTCAGAAGGAAGCGTGAGGTGCATGTGGGCTAGTTATGTAATTAGAGCCGAAATATCAAAAAAGTGGGCGGGGCCGGAGAAAAACTGGCGCCAAATTTAAAAACGAAGCGTGCCGTTTTTAAATATAAGGTGCCGCAGTGATCTCATAATTTTTACAGTCTAGAATGCAACGGTGTGGTTACGAGGAATACAGAAATGGGTCTGCCGCGTAGCAGGTATTGTGAGGCGACGTTGTGCAACGTGAGTTGTCTGCTCCGTGGATACCTGAGAGTGAGGAAGTGGACAGAGGCCGCCGCGGCTGATGCGTTTGGCGGTTTGGCGCGTTGCTCGCGGCTCAAGAGAGGCGGTTACGTCACATTTTTTTGAAGCTGCTCCCCTCCCTTCTTGGGTGCCATCTCGGCGCGCTTGCGCAAGCGCAGCAGACGGCCCCGCTGCGCCTAGCGTTACCATTGGCTGCGCCGTCGGCCAAAGACTCCGAGTAGTCTTTCCGTAAGCGCGTTACTTCTAGCATACTTTTTGGCGCGCAGCTGATAGAGATCGATGGCCTCTCTGAGCTTCCCTTCTTAGATGCTCGCGGGGCTCATCGATGCTCCGATATCTCTAGTTCTAGTATAATCAAACCCCAGTATCACCTTTTAAGCAGCAGCACACCTGGCTAGATCAGCTGTTTGCTTGTTGGGCCGAACGTCGGACATCACTGCTATCGTGGCGCAATTGCGGACACCTAACGTGGTATTTTTTGTATTTTGCGGGCATCTGAAGAAAACAAAAACAATACTTAGCAGAAGTATAGTTAGAAATTGTTCAATAGGAGGTTTCGTTGGCCGTTTTAAAACTTTTTAATTTGACTTTTTCGCCTATATCTTCGTTTCTTATGGAGTAGGTTATTTAATTTCGACTATTATGCAATTAAGCCTGTTTGTTAGGCCGAACGTCGGACTGCACAGCTATCGTGGCGCTATTGCGGACAATTATAGTGGTATTTTTTTGTATTTTGCAGGCGCCTAAAGAAAACAAAAACAATACTTAGCAGATGTATAGTTTGGAACTGTTCAATTGGAGGTTTCGCTGGCCGTTTTAAAACTTTTTAATTGAACTTTATCGCCTATATCTTGGTTTCTTATGAAGTAGGTTATTTATATTTCGTCTATTATGCAATTAAGCCTGTTTGTTTGTTGGGCCGAACGTCGGACAGCACTGCTATCGTGGCGCAATTGCGAACACCTATCCTGGTATTTTTTTTTATTTTGCGGGCATCTGAAGAAAACAAAAGCAATACGTAGCGGTTGTATAGTTAGAAACTGTTCAATGGGAGGTTTAGTTGGCCGTTTTAAAACATTTAAATTGGACTTTTTCGCCAATATCTTCGTTTCTTATTAAGAAGGTTATTTAATTTCGACTATTATGCAATTAAGCCTGTTTGTTTGTTGTGCCGAACGTCGGACAGCACTGCTATCGTGGCGCAATTGCGAACACCTAACGTAGTATTTTTTGTATTTTGCGGGCATCTGAAAAAAACAAAAACAATACTTAGCAGAAGTATAGTTAGAAATTGTTCAATAGGAGGTTTCGTTGGCCGTTTTAAAACATTTAAATTGGACTTTTTCGCCAATATCTTCGTTTCTTATTAAGAAGGTTATTTAATTTCGACTATTATGCAATTAAGCCTGTTTGTTTGTTGTGCCGAACGTCGGACAGCACTGCTATCGTGGCGCAATTGCGAACACCTAACGTAGTATTTTTTGTATTTTGCGGGCATCTGAAAAAAACAAGAACAATACTTGGCAGATGTATAGTTAGAAACTGTTCAATGGGAGGTTTCGTTGGCCGTTTTAAAACTTTTTAATTGGACTTTCTCGCCTATATATTCGTTTCTTATTAAGAAGGTTATTTAATTTCGACTATTATGCAATTAAGCCTGTTTGTTTGTTGTGCCGAACGTCGGACAGCACTGCTATCGTGGCGCAATTGCGAACACCTAACGTAGTATTTTTTGTATTTTGCGGGCATCTGAAAAAAACAAGAACAATACTTGGCAGATGTATAGTTAGAAACTGTTCAATGGGAGGTTTCGTTGGCCGTTTTAAAACTTTTTAATTGGACTTTCTCGCCTATATATTCGTTTCTTATGAAGTAGGTTACTTAATTTCGACTATTATGCAATTAAACCTGTTTGTTTGTTGGGCCGAACGTCGGACTGCACTGCTATCGTGGCGCAATTGCGGACAATTATAGTGGTATTTTTTTGTATTTTGCGGGCGCCTAAAGAAAACAAAAACAATACTTAGCAGATGTATAGTTTGGAACTGTTCAATTGGAGGTTTCGCTGGCCGTTTTAAAACTTTTAAATTGGACTTTTTCGCCAATATCTTCGTTTTTTATTAAGAAGGTTATTTAATTTCGACTATTATGCAATTAAGCCTGTTTGTTTGTTGGGCCGAACGTCGGACAGCACTGCTATCGTGGCGCAATTGCGAACACCTAACGTAGTATTTTTTGTATTTTGCGGGCATCTGAAAAAAACAAGAACAATACTTGGCAGATGTATAGTTAGAAACTGTTCAATGGGAGGTTTCGTTGGCCGTTTTAAAACTTTTTAATTGGACTTTCTCGCCTATATATTCGTTTCTTATGAAGTAGGTTACTTAATTTCGACTATTATGCAATTAAACCTGTTTGTTTGTTGGGCCGAACGTCGGACTGCACTGCTATCGTGGCGCAATTGCGGACAATTATAGTGGTATTTTTTTGTATTTTGCGGGCGCCTAAAGAAAACAAAAACAATACTTAGCAGATGTATAGTTTGGAACTGTTCAATTGGAGGTTTCGCTGGCCATTTTAAAACTTTTTAATTGAACTTTATCGCCTATATCTTGGTTTCTTATGAAGTAGGTTATTTATAATTCGTCTATTATGCAATTAAGCCTGTTTGTTTGTTGGGCCGAACGTCGGACAGCACTGCTATCGTGGCGCAATTGCGGACAGCTAATGCGATATTTTTTTGTATTTTGCAAGCATATGAAGAAAACAAAAACAATACGTAGCAGATGACTAGTTAGAAACTGTTGAATGGGAGGTTTCGCTGGCCGTTTAAAAACTTTTTATTTGGACTTTTTTGACTATATCTTCGTTTCATATTAAGAAGGTTATTTAATTTCGACTATTATGCAATTAAGCCTGTTTGTTTGTTGGGCCGAACGTCGGACAGCACTGCTATCGTGGCGCAATTGCGAACACCTATCCTGGTAATTTTTTTTATTTTGCGGGCATCTGAAGAAAACAAAAGCAATACGTAGCGGTTGTATAGTTAGAAACTGTTCAATGGGAGGTTTCGTTGGCCGTTTTAAAACTTTTTATTTGGACTTTTTTGACTATATCTTCGTTTCATATTAAGAAGGTTATTTAATTTCGACTATTATGCAATTAAGCCTGTTTGTTTGTTGGGCCGAACGTCGGACAGCACTGCTATCGTGGCGCAATTGCGAACACCTAACGTAGTATTTTTTGTATTTTGCGGGCATCTGAAAAAAACAAGAACAATACTTGGCAGATGTATAGTTAGAAACTGTTCAATGGGAGGTTTCGTTGGCCGTTTTAAAACTTTTTAATTGGACTTTCTCGCCTATATATTCGTTTCTTATGAAGTAGGTTACTTAATTTCGACTATTATGCAATTAAACCTGTTTGTTTGTTGGGCCGAACGTCGGACTGCACTGCTATCGTGGCGCAATTGCGGACAATTATAGTGGTATTTTTTTGTATTTTGCGGGCGCCTAAAGAAAACAAAAACAATACTTAGCAGATGTATAGTTTGGAACTGTTCAATTGGAGGTTTCGCTGGCCGTTTTAAAACTTTTTAATTGAACTTTATCGCCTATATCTTGGTTTCTTATGAAGTAGGTTATTTATAATTCGTCTATTATGCAATTAAGCCTGTTTGTTTGTTGGGCCGAACGTCGGACAGCACTGCTATCGTGGCGCAATTGCGGACAGCTAATGCGATATTTTTTTGTATTTTGCAAGCATCTGAAGAAAACAAAAACAATACGTAGCAGATGACTAGTTAGAAACTGTTGAATGGGAGGTTTCGCTGGCCGTTTTAAAACTTTTTATTTGGACTTTTTTGACTATATCTTCGTTTCATATTAAGAAGGTTATTTAATTTCGACTATTATGCAATTAAGCCTGTTTGTTTGTTGGGCCGAACGTCGGACAGCACTGCTATCGTGGCGCAATTGCGAACACCTATCCTGGTAATTTTTTTTATTTTGCGGGCATCTGAAGAAAACAAAAGCAATACGTAGCGGTTGTATAGTTAGAAACTGTTCAATGGGAGGTTTCGTTGGCCGTTTTAAAACTTTTTATTTGGACTTTTTTGACTATATCTTCGTTTCTTATTAAGAAGGTTATTTATATTTCGTCTATTATGCAATTAAGCCTGTTTGTTTGTCGGGCCGAACGTCGGACAGCACTGCTATCGTGGCGCAATTGCGGGCAGCTAATGCGATATTTTTTTGTATTTTGCAAGCATCTGAAGAAAACAAAAACAATACGTAGCAGATGACTAGTTAGAAACTGTTGAATGTGAGGTTTCGCTGGCCGTTTTAAAACTTTTTATTCGGACTTTTTTGACTATATCTTCGTTTCTTATTAAGAAGGTTATTTAATTTCGACTATTATGCAATTAAGCCTGTTTGTTTGTTGTGCCGAACGTCGGACAGCACTGCTATCGTGGCGCAATTGCGAACACCTAACGTAGTATTTTTTTGTATTTTGCGGGCATCTGAAAAAAACAAGAACAATACTTAGCAGATGTATAGTTAGAAACTGTTCAATAGGAGGTTTGGCTGGCCATTTTAAAACTTTTAAATTGGACTTTTTCGCCAATATCTTCGTTTCCTATGACGTAGGTTATTTAATTTCGACTATTATGCAATTAAGCCTGTTTGTTTGTTGTGCCGAACGTCGGACAGCACTGCTATCGTGGCGTAATTGCGAACACCTAACGTAGTATTTTTTGTATTTTGCGGGCATCTGAAAAAAACAAGAACAATACTTAGCAGATGTATAGTTAGAAACTGTTCAATGGGAGGTTTCGTTGGCCGTTTTAAAACTTTTTAATTGGACTTTCTCGCCTATAACTTAGTTTCTTATGAAGTAGGTTATTTAATTTCGACTATTATGCAATTAAACCTGTTTGGTTGGTGGGCCAAACGTCGGACTGCACTGCTATCGTGGCGCTATTGCGGACAATTATAGTGGGGTATTTTTGTATCTTGCGGGCATCTGAAAAAGAACAAAAACAATACTTAGCAGATGTATAGTTAGAAACTGTTCAATAGGAGGTTTCGCTGGCCATTTTAAAACTTTTAAATTGGACTTTTTCGCCAATATCTTCGTTTCTTATTAAGAAGGTTATTTAATTTCGACTATTATGCAATTAAGCCTGTTTGTTTGTTGTGCCGAACGTCGGACAGCACTGCTATCGTGGCGCAATTGCGAACACCTAACGTAGTATTTTTTGTATTTTGCGGGCATCTGAAAAAAACAAGAACAATACTTGGCAGATGTATAGTTAGAAACTGTTCAATGGGAGGTTTCGTTGGCCGTTTTAAAACTTTTTAATTGGACTTTCTCGCCTATATATTCGTTTCTTATTAAGAAGGTTATTTAATTTCGACTATTATGCAATTAAGCCTGTTTGTTTGTTGTGCCGAACGTCGGACAGCACTGCTATCGTGGCGCAATTGCGAACACCTAACGTAGTATTTTTTGTATTTTGCGGGCATCTGAAAAAAACAAGAACAATACTTGGCAGATGTATAGTTAGAAACTGTTCAATGGGAGGTTTCGTTGGCCGTTTTAAAACTTTTTAATTGGACTTTCTCGCCTATATATTCGTTTCTTATGAAGTAGGTTACTTAATTTCGACTATTATGCAATTAAACCTGTTTGTTTGTTGGGCCGAACGTCGGACTGCACTGCTATCGTGGCGCAATTGCGGACAATTATAGTGGTATTTTTTTGTATTTTGCGGGCGCCTAAAGAAAACAAAAACAATACTTAGCAGATGTATAGTTTGGAACTGTTCAATTGGAGGTTTCGCTGGCCGTTTTAAAACTTTTAAATTGGACTTTTTCGCCAATATCTTCGTTTCTTATTAAGAAGGTTATTTAATTTCGACTATTATGCAATTAAGCCTGTTTGTTTGTTGGGCCGAACGTCGGACAGCACTGCTATCGTGGCGCAATTGCGAACACCTAACGTAGTATTTTTTGTATTTTGCGGGCATCTGAAAAAAACAAGAACAATACTTGGCAGATGTATAGTTAGAAACTGTTCAATGGGAGGTTTCGTTGGCCGTTTTAAAACTTTTTAATTGGACTTTCTCGCCTATATATTCGTTTCTTATGAAGTAGGTTACTTAATTTCGACTATTATGCAATTAAACCTGTTTGTTTGTTGGGCCGAACGTCGGACTGCACTGCTATCGTGGCGCAATTGCGGACAATTATAGTGGTATTTTTTTGTATTTTGCGGGCGCCTAAAGAAAACAAAAACAATACTTAGCAGATGTATAGTTTGGAACTGTTCAATTGGAGGTTTCGCTGGCCATTTTAAAACTTTTTAATTGAACTTTATCGCCTATATCTTGGTTTCTTATGAAGTAGGTTATTTATAATTCGTCTATTATGCAATTAAGCCTGTTTGTTTGTTGGGCCGAACGTCGGACAGCACTGCTATCGTGGCGCAATTGCGGACAGCTAATGCGATATTTTTTTGTATTTTGCAAGCATATGAAGAAAACAAAAACAATACGTAGCAGATGACTAGTTAGAAACTGTTGAATGGGAGGTTTCGCTGGCCGTTTAAAAACTTTTTATTTGGACTTTTTTGACTATATCTTCGTTTCATATTAAGAAGGTTATTTAATTTCGACTATTATGCAATTAAGCCTGTTTGTTTGTTGGGCCGAACGTCGGACAGCACTGCTATCGTGGCGCAATTGCGAACACCTATCCTGGTAATTTTTTTTATTTTGCGGGCATCTGAAGAAAACAAAAGCAATACGTAGCGGTTGTATAGTTAGAAACTGTTCAATGGGAGGTTTCGTTGGCCGTTTTAAAACTTTTTATTTGGACTTTTTTGACTATATCTTCGTTTCATATTAAGAAGGTTATTTAATTTCGACTATTATGCAATTAAGCCTGTTTGTTTGTTGGGCCGAACGTCGGACAGCACTGCTATCGTGGCGCAATTGCGAACACCTAACGTAGTATTTTTTGTATTTTGCGGGCATCTGAAAAAAACAAGAACAATACTTGGCAGATGTATAGTTAGAAACTGTTCAATGGGAGGTTTCGTTGGCCGTTTTAAAACTTTTTAATTGGACTTTCTCGCCTATATATTCGTTTCTTATGAAGTAGGTTACTTAATTTCGACTATTATGCAATTAAACCTGTTTGTTTGTTGGGCCGAACGTCGGACTGCACTGCTATCGTGGCGCAATTGCGGACAATTATAGTGGTATTTTTTTGTATTTTGCGGGCGCCTAAAGAAAACAAAAACAATACTTAGCAGATGTATAGTTTGGAACTGTTCAATTGGAGGTTTCGCTGGCCGTTTTAAAACTTTTTAATTGAACTTTATCGCCTATATCTTGGTTTCTTATGAAGTAGGTTATTTATAATTCGTCTATTATGCAATTAAGCCTGTTTGTTTGTTGGGCCGAACGTCGGACAGCACTGCTATCGTGGCGCAATTGCGGACAGCTAATGCGATATTTTTTTGTATTTTGCAAGCATCTGAAGAAAACAAAAACAATACGTAGCAGATGACTAGTTAGAAACTGTTGAATGGGAGGTTTCGCTGGCCGTTTTAAAACTTTTTATTTGGACTTTTTTGACTATATCTTCGTTTCATATTAAGAAGGTTATTTAATTTCGACTATTATGCAATTAAGCCTGTTTGTTTGTTGGGCCGAACGTCGGACAGCACTGCTATCGTGGCGCAATTGCGAACACCTATCCTGGTAATTTTTTTTATTTTGCGGGCATCTGAAGAAAACAAAAGCAATACGTAGCGGTTGTATAGTTAGAAACTGTTCAATGGGAGGTTTCGTTGGCCGTTTTAAAACTTTTTATTTGGACTTTTTTGACTATATCTTCGTTTCTTATTAAGAAGGTTATTTATATTTCGTCTATTATGCAATTAAGCCTGTTTGTTTGTCGGGCCGAACGTCGGACAGCACTGCTATCGTGGCGCAATTGCGGGCAGCTAATGCGATATTTTTTTGTATTTTGCAAGCATCTGAAGAAAACAAAAACAATACGTAGCAGATGACTAGTTAGAAACTGTTGAATGTGAGGTTTCGCTGGCCGTTTTAAAACTTTTTATTCGGACTTTTTTGACTATATCTTCGTTTCTTATTAAGAAGGTTATTTAATTTCGACTATTATGCAATTAAGCCTGTTTGTTTGTTGTGCCGAACGTCGGACAGCACTGCTATCGTGGCGCAATTGCGAACACCTAACGTAGTATTTTTTTGTATTTTGCGGGCATCTGAAAAAAACAAGAACAATACTTAGCAGATGTATAGTTAGAAACTGTTCAATAGGAGGTTTGGCTGGCCATTTTAAAACTTTTAAATTGGACTTTTTCGCCAATATCTTCGTTTCCTATGACGTAGGTTATTTAATTTCGACTATTATGCAATTAAGCCTGTTTGTTTGTTGTGCCGAACGTCGGACAGCACTGCTATCGTGGCGTAATTGCGAACACCTAACGTAGTATTTTTTGTATTTTGCGGGCATCTGAAAAAAACAAGAACAATACTTAGCAGATGTATAGTTAGAAACTGTTCAATGGGAGGTTTCGTTGGCCGTTTTAAAACTTTTTAATTGGACTTTCTCGCCTATAACTTAGTTTCTTATGAAGTAGGTTATTTAATTTCGACTATTATGCAATTAAACCTGTTTGGTTGGTGGGCCAAACGTCGGACTGCACTGCTATCGTGGCGCTATTGCGGACAATTATAGTGGGGTATTTTTGTATCTTGCGGGCATCTGAAAAAGAACAAAAACAATACTTAGCAGATGTATAGTTAGAAACTGTTCAATAGGAGGTTTCGCTGGCCATTTTAAAACTTTTAAATTGGACTTTTTCGCCAATATCTTCGTTTCTTATGACGTAGGTTATTTAATTTCGACTATTATGCAATTAAGCCTGTTTGTTTGTTGTGCCGAACGTCGGACAGCACTGCTATCGTGGCGCAATTGCGAACACCTAACGTAGTATTTTTTGTATTTTGCGGGCATCTGAAAAAAACAAGAACAATACTTAGCAGATGTATAGTTAGAAACTGTTCAATGGGAGGTTTCGTTGGCCGTTTTAAAACTTTTTAATTGGACTTTCTCGCCTATAACTTAGTTTCTTATGAAGTAGGTTATTTAATTTCGACTATTATGCAATTAAACCTGTTTGGTTGGTGGGCCAAACGTCGGACTGCACTGCTATCGTGGCGCTATTGCGGACAATTATAGTGGGGTATTTTTGTATCTTGCGGGCATCTGAAAAAGAACAAAAACAATACTTAGCAGATGTATAGTTAGAAACTGTTCAATAGGAGGTTTCGCTGGCCATTTTAAAACCTTTAAATTGGACTTTTTCGCCAATATCTTCGTTTCTTATGACGTAGGTTATTTAATTTCGACTATTATGCAATTAAGCCTGTTTGTTTGTTGTGCCGAACGTCGGACAGCACTGCTATCGTGGCGCAATTGCGAACACCTAACGTAGTATTTTTTGTATTTTGCGGGCATCTGAAAAAAACAAGAACAATACTTGGCAGATGTATAGTTAGAAACTGTTCAATGGGAGGTTTCGTTGGCCGTTTTAAAACTTTTTAATTGGACTTTCTCGCCTATATATTCGTTTCTTATGAAGTAGGTTATTTAATTTCGACTATTATGCAATTAAACCTGTTTGTTTGTTGGGCCGAACGTCGGACTGCACTGCTATCGTGGCGCTATTGCGGACAATTATAGTGGGGTATTTTTGTATCTTGCGGGCATCTGAAAAAGAACAAAAACAATACTTAGCAGATGTATAGTTAGAAACTGTTCAATAGGAGGTTTCGCTGGCCATTTTAAAACTTTTAAATTGGACTTTTTCGCCAATATCTTCGTTTCTTATGACGTAGGTTATTTAATTTCGACTATTATGCAATTAAGCCTGTTTGTTTGTTGTGCCGAACGTCGGACAGCACTGCTATCGTGGCGTAATTGCGAACACCTAACGTAGTATTTTTTGTATTTTGCGGGCATCTGAAAAAAACAAGAACAATACTTAGCAGATGTATAGTTAGAAACTGTTCAATGGGAGGTTTCGCTGGCCGTTTTAAAACTTTTAAATTGGACTTTTTCGCCAATATCTTCGTTTCTTATGACGTAGGTTATTTATTTCGACTATTATGCAATTAAGCCTGTTTGTTTGTTGTGCCGAACGTCGGACAGCACTGCTATCGTGGCGCTATTGCGGACAATTATAGTGGTATATTTTTGTATCTTGCGGGCATCTGAAAAAGAACAAAAACAATACTTAGCAGATGTATAGTTAGAAACTGTTCAATAGGAGGTTTCGCTGGCCATTTTAAAACTTTTAAATTGGACTTTTTCGCCAATATCTTCGTTTCTTATGACGTAGGGTATTTAATTTCGACTATTATGCAATTAAGCCTGTTTGTTTGTTGTGCCGAACGTCGGACAGCACTGCTATCGTGGCGCAATTGCGAACACCTAACGTAGTATTTTTTGTATTTTGCGGGCATCTGAAAAAAACAAGAACAATACTTAGCAGATGTATAGTTAGAAACTGTTCAATGGGAGGTTTTGTTGGCCGTTTTAAAACTTTCTAATTGGACTTTCTCGCCTATATCTTAGTTTCTTATGAAGTAGGTTATTTAATTTCGACTATTATGCAATTAAACCTGTTTGTTTGTTGGGCCGAACGTCGGACTGCACTGCTATCGTGGCGCTATTGCGGACAATTATAGTGGTATATTTTTGTATCTTGCGGGCATCTGAAAAAGAACAAAAACAATACTTAGCAGATGTATCGTTAGAAACTGTTCAATAGGAGGTTTCGTTGGCCGTTTTAAAACTTTTAAATTGGCCTTTTTCGCCAATATCTTCGTTTCTTATGACGTAGGTTATTTAATTTCGACTATTATGCAATTAAGCCTGTTTGTTTGTTGTGCCGAACGTCGGACAGCACTGCTATCGTGGCGCAATTGCGAACACCTAACGTAGTATTTTTTGTATTTTGCGGGCATCTGAAAAAAACAAGAACAATACTTAGCAGATGTATAGTTAGAAACTGTTCAATGGGAGGTTTTGTTGGCCGTTTTAAAACTTTCTAATTGGACTTTCTCGCCTATATCTTAGTTTCTTATGAAGTAGGTTATTTAATTTCGACTATTATGCAATTAAACCTGTTTGGTTGTTGGGCCAAACGTCGGACTGCACTGCTATCGTGGCGCTATTGCGGACAATTATAGTGGTATATTTTTGTATCTTGCGGGCATCTGAAAAAGAACAAAAACAATACTTAGCAGATGTATAGTTAGAAACTGTTCAATAGGAGGTTTCGTTGGCCGTTTTAAAACTTTTAAATTGGCCTTTTTCGCCAATATCTTCGTTTCTTATGACGTAGGTTATTTAATTTCGACTATTATGCAATTAAGCCTGTTTGTTTGTTGTGCCGAACGTCGGACAGCACTGCTATCGTGGCGCAATTGCGAACACCTAACGTAGTATTTTTTGTATTTTGCGGGCATCTGAAAAAAACAAGAACAATACTTAGCAGATGTATAGTCAGAAACTGTTCAATGGGAGGTTTCGTTGAGGGTTTTAAAACTTTTTAATTGGACTTTCTCGCCTATATCTTAGTTTCTTATGAAGTAGGTTATTTAATTTCGACTATTATGCAATTAAACCTGTTTGTTTGTTGGGCCAAACGTCGGACTGCACTGCTATCGTGGCGCTATTGCGGACAATTATAGTGGTATATTTTTGTATCTTGCGGGCATCTGAAAAAGAACAAAAACAATACTTAGCAGATGTATAGTTAGAAACTGTTCAATAGGAGGTTTCGTTGGCCGTTTTAAAACTTTTAAATTGGCCTTTTTCGCCAATATCTTCGTTTCTTATGACGTAGGTTATTTAATTTCGACTATTATGCAATTAAGCCTGTTTGTTTGTTGTGCCGAACGTCGGACAGCACTGCTATCGTGGCGCAATTGCGAACACCTAACGTAGTATTTTTTGTATTTTGCGGGCATCTGAAAAAAACAAGAACAATACTTAGCAGATGTATAGTTAGAAACTGTTCAATGGGAGGTTTCGTTGAGCGTTTTAAAACTTTTTAATTGGACTTTCTCGCCTATATCTTAGTTTCTTATGAAGTAGGTTATTTAATTTCGACTATTATGCAATTAAACCTGTTTGTTTGTTGGGCCAAACGTCGGACTGCACTGCTATCGTGGCGCTATTGCGGACAATTATAGTGGTATATTTTTGTATCTTGCGGGCATCTGAAAAAGAACAAAAACAATACTTAGCAGATGTATAGTTAGAAACTGTTCAATAGGAGGTTTCGCTGGCCATTTTAAAACTTTTAAATTGGACTTTTTCGCAAATATCTTCGTTTCTTATGACGTAGGTTATTTAATTTCGACTATTATGCAATTAAGCCTGTTTGTTTGTTGTGCCGAACGTCGGACAGCACTGCTATCGTGGCGCAATTGCGAACACCTAACGTAGTATTTTTTGTATTTTGCGGGAATCTGAAAAAAACAAGAACAATACTTAGCAGATGTATAGTTAGAAACTGTTCAATGGGAGGTTTTGTTGGCCGTTTTAAAACTTTTAAATTGGCCTTTTTCGCCAATATCTTCGTTTTTTATGACGTAGGTTATTTAATTTCGACTATTATGCAATTAAGCCTGTTTGTTTGTTGGGCCGAACGTCGGACTGCACTGCTATCGTGGCGCTATTGCGGACAATTATAGTGGTATATTTTTGTATCTTGCGGGCATCTGAAAAAGAACAAAAACAATACTTAGCAGATGTATAGTTAGAAACTGTTCAATAGGTTGTTTTGCTGGCCATTTTAAAACTTTTAAATTGGACTTTTTCGCCAATATCTTCGTTTCTTATGACGTAGGTTATTTAATTTCGACTATTATGCAATTAAGCCTGTTTGTTTGTTGGGCCGAACGTCGGACAGCACTGCTATTGTGGCGCAATTGCGAAACCTAACATGGTATTTTTTGTATTTTCTGGCATCTGGAAAAAACAAAAACAATACTTAGCAGATGTAGTTAGAAACTGTTCAATGGGAGGTTTCGTTGGCCGTTTTAAAACTCTTTAATTGGACTTTTTCGCCTAAATCTTCGTTTCTTATGGAGTAGGTTATTTAATTTCGACTATTATGCAATTAAGCCTGTTTGTTTGTTGGGCCGAACGTCGGACTACACTGCTATCGTGGCGCTATTGCGGACAATTATAGTGGTATTTTTTGTATTTTGCGGGCGCCTAAAGAAAACAAAAAAAATACTTAGCAGATGTACAGTTAGGAGCTGTTCAATTGGAGGTTTCGCTGGCCGTTTTAAAACTTTTTAATTGGACTTTCTCGCCTATATATTCGTTTCTTATTAAGAAGGTTATTTAATTTCGACTATTATGCAATTAAGCCTGTTTGTTTGTTGTGCCGAACGTCGGACAGCACTGCTATCGTGGCGCAATTGCGAACACCTAACGTAGTATTTTTTGTATTTTGCGGGCATCTGAAAAAAACAAGAACAATACTTGGCAGATGTATAGTTAGAAACTGTTCAATGGGAGGTTTCGTTGGCCGTTTTAAAACTTTTTAATTGGACTTTCTCGCCTATATATTCGTTTCTTATGAAGTAGGTTACTTAATTTCGACTATTATGCAATTAAACCTGTTTGTTTGTTGGGCCGAACGTCGGACTGCACTGCTATCGTGGCGCAATTGCGGACAATTATAGTGGTATTTTTTTGTATTTTGCGGGCGCCTAAAGAAAACAAAAACAATACTTAGCAGATGTATAGTTTGGAACTGTTCAATTGGAGGTTTCGCTGGCCGTTTTAAAACTTTTTAATTGGACTTTCTCGCCTATATATTCGTTTCTTATGAAGTAGGTTATTTAATTTCGACTATTATGCAATTAAACCTGTTTGTTTGTTGGGCCGAACGTCGGACTGCACTGCTATCGTGGCGCTATTGCGGACAATTATAGTGGGGTATTTTTGTATCTTGCGGGCATCTGAAAAAGAACAAAAACAATACTTAGCAGATGTATAGTTAGAAACTGTTCAATAGGAGGTTTCGCTGGCCATTTTAAAACTTTTAAATTGGACTTTTTCGCCAATATCTTCGTTTCTTATGACGTAGGTTATTTAATTTCGACTATTATGCAATTAAGCCTGTTTGTTTGTTGTGCCGAACGTCGGACAGCACTGCTATCGTGGCGTAATTGCGAACACCTAACGTAGTATTTTTTGTATTTTGCGGGCATCTGAAAAAAACAAGAACAATACTTAGCAGATGTATAGTTAGAAACTGTTCAATGGGAGGTTTCGCTGGCCGTTTTAAAACTTTTAAATTGGACTTTTTCGCCAATATCTTCGTTTCTTATGACGTAGGTTATTTATTTCGACTATTATGCAATTAAGCCTGTTTGTTTGTTGTGCCGAACGTCGGACAGCACTGCTATCGTGGCGCTATTGCGGACAATTATAGTGGTATATTTTTGTATCTTGCGGGCATCTGAAAAAGAACAAAAACAATACTTAGCAGATGTATAGTTAGAAACTGTTCAATAGGAGGTTTCGCTGGCCATTTTAAAACTTTTAAATTGGACTTTTTCGCCAATATCTTCGTTTCTTATGACGTAGGGTATTTAATTTCGACTATTATGCAATTAAGCCTGTTTGTTTGTTGTGCCGAACGTCGGACAGCACTGCTATCGTGGCGCAATTGCGAACACCTAACGTAGTATTTTTTGTATTTTGCGGGCATCTGAAAAAAACAAGAACAATACTTAGCAGATGTATAGTTAGAAACTGTTGAATGGGAGGTTTCGCTGGCCGTTTTAAAACTTTCTAATTGGACTTTCTCGCCTATATCTTAGTTTCTTATGAAGTAGGTTATTTAATTTCGACTATTATGCAATTAAACCTGTTTGTTTGTTGGGCCGAACGTCGGACTGCACTGCTATCGTGGCGCTATTGCGGACAATTATAGTGGTATATTTTTGTATCTTGCGGGCATCTGAAAAAGAACAAAAACAATACTTAGCAGATGTATCGTTAGAAACTGTTCAATAGGAGGTTTCGTTGGCCGTTTTAAAACTTTTAAATTGGCCTTTTTCGCCAATATCTTCGTTTCTTATGACGTAGGTTATTTAATTTCGACTATTATGCAATTAAGCCTGTTTGTTTGTTGTGCCGAACGTCGGACAGCACTGCTATCGTGGCGCAATTGCGAACACCTAACGTAGTATTTTTTGTATTTTGCGGGCATCTGAAAAAAACAAGAACAATACTTAGCAGATGTATAGTTAGAAACTGTTCAATGGGAGGTTTTGTTGGCCGTTTTAAAACTTTCTAATTGGACTTTCTCGCCTATATCTTAGTTTCTTATGAAGTAGGTTATTTAATTTCGACTATTATGCAATTAAACCTGTTTGGTTGTTGGGCCAAACGTCGGACTGCACTGCTATCGTGGCGCTATTGCGGACAATTATAGTGGTATATTTTTGTATCTTGCGGGCATCTGAAAAAGAACAAAAACAATACTTAGCAGATGTATAGTTAGAAACTGTTCAATAGGAGGTTTCGTTGGCCGTTTTAAAACTTTTAAATTGGCCTTTTTCGCCAATATCTTCGTTTCTTATGACGTAGGTTATTTAATTTCGACTATTATGCAATTAAGCCTGTTTGTTTGTTGTGCCGAACGTCGGACAGCACTGCTATCGTGGCGCAATTGCGAACACCTAACGTAGTATTTTTTGTATTTTGCGGGCATCTGAAAAAAACAAGAACAATACTTAGCAGATGTATAGTCAGAAACTGTTCAATGGGAGGTTTCGTTGAGGGTTTTAAAACTTTTTAATTGGACTTTCTCGCCTATATCTTAGTTTCTTATGAAGTAGGTTATTTAATTTCGACTATTATGCAATTAAACCTGTTTGTTTGTTGGGCCAAACGTCGGACTGCACTGCTATCGTGGCGCTATTGCGGACAATTATAGTGGTATATTTTTGTATCTTGCGGGCATCTGAAAAAGAACAAAAACAATACTTAGCAGATGTATAGTTAGAAACTGTTCAATAGGAGGTTTCGTTGGCCGTTTTAAAACTTTTAAATTGGCCTTTTTCGCCAATATCTTCGTTTCTTATGACGTAGGTTATTTAATTTCGACTATTATGCAATTAAGCCTGTTTGTTTGTTGTGCCGAACGTCGGACAGCACTGCTATCGTGGCGCAATTGCGAACACCTAACGTAGTATTTTTTGTATTTTGCGGGCATCTGAAAAAAACAAGAACAATACTTAGCAGATGTATAGTTAGAAACTGTTCAATGGGAGGTTTCGTTGAGCGTTTTAAAACTTTTTAATTGGACTTTCTCGCCTATATCTTAGTTTCTTATGAAGTAGGTTATTTAATTTCGACTATTATGCAATTAAACCTGTTTGTTTGTTGGGCCAAACGTCGGACTGCACTGCTATCGTGGCGCTATTGCGGACAATTATAGTGGTATATTTTTGTATCTTGCGGGCATCTGAAAAAGAACAAAAACAATACTTAGCAGATGTATAGTTAGAAACTGTTCAATAGGAGGTTTCGCTGGCCATTTTAAAACTTTTAAATTGGACTTTTTCGCAAATATCTTCGTTTCTTATGACGTAGGTTATTTAATTTCGACTATTATGCAATTAAGCCTGTTTGTTTGTTGTGCCGAACGTCGGACAGCACTGCTATCGTGGCGCAATTGCGAACACCTAACGTAGTATTTTTTGTATTTTGCGGGAATCTGAAAAAAACAAGAACAATACTTAGCAGATGTATAGTTAGAAACTGTTCAATGGGAGGTTTTGTTGGCCGTTTTAAAACTTTTAAATTGGCCTTTTTCGCCAATATCTTCGTTTTTTATGACGTAGGTTATTTAATTTCGACTATTATGCAATTAAGCCTGTTTGTTTGTTGGGCCGAACGTCGGACTACACTGCTATCGTGGCGCTATTGCGGACAATTATAGTGGTATTTTTTGTATTTTGCGGGCGCCTAAAGAAAACAAAAAAAATACTTAGCAGATGTACAGTTAGGAGCTGTTCAATTGGAGGTTTCGCTGGCCGTTTTAAAACTTTTTAATTGAACTTTATCGCCTATATCTTGGTTTCTTATGAAGTAGGTTATTTAATTTCGACTGTTATGCAATTAAGCCTGTTTGTTTGTTGGGCCGAACGTCGGACAGCACTGCTATCGTGGCGCAATTGCGGACAGCTAATGCGATATTTTTTTGTATTTTGCAAGCATATGAAGAAAACAAAAACAATACGTAGCAGATGACTAGTTAGAAACTGTTGAATGGGAGGTTTCGCTGGCCGTTTAAAAACTTTTTATTTGGACTTTTTTGACTATATCTTCGTTTCATATTAAGAAGGTTATTTAATTTCGACTATTATGCAATTAAGCCTGTTTGTTTGTTGGGCCGAACGTCGGACAGCACTGCTATCGTGGCGCAATTGCGAACACCTATCCTGGTAATTTTTTTTATTTTGCGGGCATCTGAAGAAAACAAAAGCAATACGTAGCGGTTGTATAGTTAGAAACTGTTCAATGGGAGGTTTCGTTGGCCGTTTTAAAACTTTTTATTTGGACTTTTTTGACTATATCTTCGTTTCATATTAAGAAGGTTATTTAATTTCGACTATTATGCAATTAAGCCTGTTTGTTTGTTGGGCCGAACGTCGGACAGCACTGCTATCGTGGCGCAATTGCGAACACCTAACGTAGTATTTTTTGTATTTTGCGGGCATCTGAAAAAAACAAGAACAATACTTGGCAGATGTATAGTTAGAAACTGTTCAATGGGAGGTTTCGTTGGCCGTTTTAAAACTTTTTAATTGGACTTTCTCGCCTATATATTCGTTTCTTATGAAGTAGGTTACTTAATTTCGACTATTATGCAATTAAACCTGTTTGTTTGTTGGGCCGAACGTCGGACTGCACTGCTATCGTGGCGCAATTGCGGACAATTATAGTGGTATTTTTTTGTATTTTGCGGGCGCCTAAAGAAAACAAAAACAATACTTAGCAGATGTATAGTTTGGAACTGTTCAATTGGAGGTTTCGCTGGCCGTTTTAAAACTTTTTAATTGAACTTTATCGCCTATATCTTGGTTTCTTATGAAGTAGGTTATTTATAATTCGTCTATTATGCAATTAAGCCTGTTTGTTTGTTGGGCCGAACGTCGGACAGCACTGCTATCGTGGCGCAATTGCGGACAGCTAATGCGATATTTTTTTGTATTTTGCAAGCATCTGAAGAAAACAAAAACAATACGTAGCAGATGACTAGTTAGAAACTGTTGAATGGGAGGTTTCGCTGGCCGTTTTAAAACTTTTTATTTGGACTTTTTTGACTATATCTTCGTTTCATATTAAGAAGGTTATTTAATTTCGACTATTATGCAATTAAGCCTGTTTGTTTGTTGGGCCGAACGTCGGACAGCACTGCTATCGTGGCGCAATTGCGAACACCTATCCTGGTAATTTTTTTTATTTTGCGGGCATCTGAAGAAAACAAAAGCAATACGTAGCGGTTGTATAGTTAGAAACTGTTCAATGGGAGGTTTCGTTGGCCGTTTTAAAACTTTTTATTTGGACTTTTTTGACTATATCTTCGTTTCTTATTAAGAAGGTTATTTATATTTCGTCTATTATGCAATTAAGCCTGTTTGTTTGTCGGGCCGAACGTCGGACAGCACTGCTATCGTGGCGCAATTGCGGGCAGCTAATGCGATATTTTTTTGTATTTTGCAAGCATCTGAAGAAAACAAAAACAATACGTAGCAGATGACTAGTTAGAAACTGTTGAATGTGAGGTTTCGCTGGCCGTTTTAAAACTTTTTATTCGGACTTTTTTGACTATATCTTCGTTTCTTATTAAGAAGGTTATTTAATTTCGACTATTATGCAATTAAGCCTGTTTGTTTGTTGTGCCGAACGTCGGACAGCACTGCTATCGTGGCGCAATTGCGAACACCTAACGTAGTATTTTTTTGTATTTTGCGGGCATCTGAAAAAAACAAGAACAATACTTAGCAGATGTATAGTTAGAAACTGTTCAATAGGAGGTTTGGCTGGCCATTTTAAAACTTTTAAATTGGACTTTTTCGCCAATATCTTCGTTTCCTATGACGTAGGTTATTTAATTTCGACTATTATGCAATTAAGCCTGTTTGTTTGTTGTGCCGAACGTCGGACAGCACTGCTATCGTGGCGTAATTGCGAACACCTAACGTAGTATTTTTTGTATTTTGCGGGCATCTGAAAAAAACAAGAACAATACTTAGCAGATGTATAGTTAGAAACTGTTCAATGGGAGGTTTCGTTGGCCGTTTTAAAACTTTTTAATTGGACTTTCTCGCCTATAACTTAGTTTCTTATGAAGTAGGTTATTTAATTTCGACTATTATGCAATTAAACCTGTTTGGTTGGTGGGCCAAACGTCGGACTGCACTGCTATCGTGGCGCTATTGCGGACAATTATAGTGGGGTATTTTTGTATCTTGCGGGCATCTGAAAAAGAACAAAAACAATACTTAGCAGATGTATAGTTAGAAACTGTTCAATAGGAGGTTTCGCTGGCCATTTTAAAACTTTTAAATTGGACTTTTTCGCCAATATCTTCGTTTCTTATGACGTAGGTTATTTAATTTCGACTATTATGCAATTAAGCCTGTTTGTTTGTTGTGCCGAACGTCGGACAGCACTGCTATCGTGGCGCAATTGCGAACACCTAACGTAGTATTTTTTGTATTTTGCGGGCATCTGAAAAAAACAAGAACAATACTTAGCAGATGTATAGTTAGAAACTGTTCAATGGGAGGTTTCGTTGGCCGTTTTAAAACTTTTTAATTGGACTTTCTCGCCTATAACTTAGTTTCTTATGAAGTAGGTTATTTAATTTCGACTATTATGCAATTAAACCTGTTTGGTTGGTGGGCCAAACGTCGGACTGCACTGCTATCGTGGCGCTATTGCGGACAATTATAGTGGGGTATTTTTGTATCTTGCGGGCATCTGAAAAAGAACAAAAACAATACTTAGCAGATGTATAGTTAGAAACTGTTCAATAGGAGGTTTCGCTGGCCATTTTAAAACCTTTAAATTGGACTTTTTCGCCAATATCTTCGTTTCTTATGACGTAGGTTATTTAATTTCGACTATTATGCAATTAAGCCTGTTTGTTTGTTGTGCCGAACGTCGGACAGCACTGCTATCGTGGCGCAATTGCGAACACCTAACGTAGTATTTTTTGTATTTTGCGGGCATCTGAAAAAAACAAGAACAATACTTGGCAGATGTATAGTTAGAAACTGTTCAATGGGAGGTTTCGTTGGCCGTTTTAAAACTTTTTAATTGGACTTTCTCGCCTATATATTCGTTTCTTATGAAGTAGGTTATTTAATTTCGACTATTATGCAATTAAACCTGTTTGTTTGTTGGGCCGAACGTCGGACTGCACTGCTATCGTGGCGCTATTGCGGACAATTATAGTGGGGTATTTTTGTATCTTGCGGGCATCTGAAAAAGAACAAAAACAATACTTAGCAGATGTATAGTTAGAAACTGTTCAATAGGAGGTTTCGCTGGCCATTTTAAAACTTTTAAATTGGACTTTTTCGCCAATATCTTCGTTTCTTATGACGTAGGTTATTTAATTTCGACTATTATGCAATTAAGCCTGTTTGTTTGTTGTGCCGAACGTCGGACAGCACTGCTATCGTGGCGTAATTGCGAACACCTAACGTAGTATTTTTTGTATTTTGCGGGCATCTGAAAAAAACAAGAACAATACTTAGCAGATGTATAGTTAGAAACTGTTCAATGGGAGGTTTCGCTGGCCGTTTTAAAACTTTTAAATTGGACTTTTTCGCCAATATCTTCGTTTCTTATGACGTAGGTTATTTATTTCGACTATTATGCAATTAAGCCTGTTTGTTTGTTGTGCCGAACGTCGGACAGCACTGCTATCGTGGCGCTATTGCGGACAATTATAGTGGTATATTTTTGTATCTTGCGGGCATCTGAAAAAGAACAAAAACAATACTTAGCAGATGTATAGTTAGAAACTGTTCAATAGGAGGTTTCGCTGGCCATTTTAAAACTTTTAAATTGGACTTTTTCGCCAATATCTTCGTTTCTTATGACGTAGGGTATTTAATTTCGACTATTATGCAATTAAGCCTGTTTGTTTGTTGTGCCGAACGTCGGACAGCACTGCTATCGTGGCGCAATTGCGAACACCTAACGTAGTATTTTTTGTATTTTGCGGGCATCTGAAAAAAACAAGAACAATACTTAGCAGATGTATAGTTAGAAACTGTTCAATGGGAGGTTTTGTTGGCCGTTTTAAAACTTTCTAATTGGACTTTCTCGCCTATATCTTAGTTTCTTATGAAGTAGGTTATTTAATTTCGACTATTATGCAATTAAACCTGTTTGTTTGTTGGGCCGAACGTCGGACTGCACTGCTATCGTGGCGCTATTGCGGACAATTATAGTGGTATATTTTTGTATCTTGCGGGCATCTGAAAAAGAACAAAAACAATACTTAGCAGATGTATCGTTAGAAACTGTTCAATAGGAGGTTTCGTTGGCCGTTTTAAAACTTTTAAATTGGCCTTTTTCGCCAATATCTTCGTTTCTTATGACGTAGGTTATTTAATTTCGACTATTATGCAATTAAGCCTGTTTGTTTGTTGTGCCGAACGTCGGACAGCACTGCTATCGTGGCGCAATTGCGAACACCTAACGTAGTATTTTTTGTATTTTGCGGGCATCTGAAAAAAACAAGAACAATACTTAGCAGATGTATAGTTAGAAACTGTTCAATGGGAGGTTTTGTTGGCCGTTTTAAAACTTTCTAATTGGACTTTCTCGCCTATATCTTAGTTTCTTATGAAGTAGGTTATTTAATTTCGACTATTATGCAATTAAACCTGTTTGGTTGTTGGGCCAAACGTCGGACTGCACTGCTATCGTGGCGCTATTGCGGACAATTATAGTGGTATATTTTTGTATCTTGCGGGCATCTGAAAAAGAACAAAAACAATACTTAGCAGATGTATAGTTAGAAACTGTTCAATAGGAGGTTTCGTTGGCCGTTTTAAAACTTTTAAATTGGCCTTTTTCGCCAATATCTTCGTTTCTTATGACGTAGGTTATTTAATTTCGACTATTATGCAATTAAGCCTGTTTGTTTGTTGTGCCGAACGTCGGACAGCACTGCTATCGTGGCGCAATTGCGAACACCTAACGTAGTATTTTTTGTATTTTGCGGGCATCTGAAAAAAACAAGAACAATACTTAGCAGATGTATAGTCAGAAACTGTTCAATGGGAGGTTTCGTTGAGGGTTTTAAAACTTTTTAATTGGACTTTCTCGCCTATATCTTAGTTTCTTATGAAGTAGGTTATTTAATTTCGACTATTATGCAATTAAACCTGTTTGTTTGTTGGGCCAAACGTCGGACTGCACTGCTATCGTGGCGCTATTGCGGACAATTATAGTGGTATATTTTTGTATCTTGCGGGCATCTGAAAAAGAACAAAAACAATACTTAGCAGATGTATAGTTAGAAACTGTTCAATAGGAGGTTTCGTTGGCCGTTTTAAAACTTTTAAATTGGCCTTTTTCGCCAATATCTTCGTTTCTTATGACGTAGGTTATTTAATTTCGACTATTATGCAATTAAGCCTGTTTGTTTGTTGTGCCGAACGTCGGACAGCACTGCTATCGTGGCGCAATTGCGAACACCTAACGTAGTATTTTTTGTATTTTGCGGGCATCTGAAAAAAACAAGAACAATACTTAGCAGATGTATAGTTAGAAACTGTTCAATGGGAGGTTTCGTTGAGCGTTTTAAAACTTTTTAATTGGACTTTCTCGCCTATATCTTAGTTTCTTATGAAGTAGGTTATTTAATTTCGACTATTATGCAATTAAACCTGTTTGTTTGTTGGGCCAAACGTCGGACTGCACTGCTATCGTGGCGCTATTGCGGACAATTATAGTGGTATATTTTTGTATCTTGCGGGCATCTGAAAAAGAACAAAAACAATACTTAGCAGATGTATAGTTAGAAACTGTTCAATAGGAGGTTTCGCTGGCCATTTTAAAACTTTTAAATTGGACTTTTTCGCAAATATCTTCGTTTCTTATGACGTAGGTTATTTAATTTCGACTATTATGCAATTAAGCCTGTTTGTTTGTTGTGCCGAACGTCGGACAGCACTGCTATCGTGGCGCAATTGCGAACACCTAACGTAGTATTTTTTGTATTTTGCGGGAATCTGAAAAAAACAAGAACAATACTTAGCAGATGTATAGTTAGAAACTGTTCAATGGGAGGTTTTGTTGGCCGTTTTAAAACTTTTAAATTGGCCTTTTTCGCCAATATCTTCGTTTTTTATGACGTAGGTTATTTAATTTCGACTATTATGCAATTAAGCCTGTTTGTTTGTTGGGCCGAACGTCGGACTGCACTGCTATCGTGGCGCTATTGCGGACAATTATAGTGGTATATTTTTGTATCTTGCGGGCATCTGAAAAAGAACAAAAACAATACTTAGCAGATGTATAGTTAGAAACTGTTCAATAGGTTGTTTTGCTGGCCATTTTAAAACTTTTAAATTGGACTTTTTCGCCAATATCTTCGTTTCTTATGACGTAGGTTATTTAATTTCGACTATTATGCAATTAAGCCTGTTTGTTTGTTGGGCCGAACGTCGGACAGCACTGCTATTGTGGCGCAATTGCGAAACCTAACATGGTATTTTTTGTATTTTCTGGCATCTGGAAAAAACAAAAACAATACTTAGCAGATGTAGTTAGAAACTGTTCAATGGGAGGTTTCGTTGGCCGTTTTAAAACTCTTTAATTGGACTTTTTCGCCTAAATCTTCGTTTCTTATGGAGTAGGTTATTTAATTTCGACTATTATGCAATTAAGCCTGTTTGTTTGTTGGGCCGAACGTCGGACTACACTGCTATCGTGGCGCTATTGCGGACAATTATAGTGGTATTTTTTGTATTTTGCGGGCGCCTAAAGAAAACAAAAAAAATACTTAGCAGATGTACAGTTAGGAGCTGTTCAATTGGAGGTTTCGCTGGCCGTTTTAAAACTTTTTAATTGAACTTTATCGCCTATATCTTGGTTTCTTATGAAGTAGGTTATTTAATTTCGACTGTTATGCAATTAAGCCTGTTTGTTTGTTGGGCTGAACGTCGGACGGCACTGCTATCGTGGCGCAATTGCGGACACCTAATGTGGTATTTTTTGTATGTCGCGGTCATCTGCAGAGAAGAAAAACGATGCGTAATAGATGCATAGTTAGAAACTGTTCAATGGGATGCAAAAACTTTTCAATTGAACTTTTTCACCTATATCTTCGTTTCTTACGAAGTTGGTTATTTTATCTCGAGTAATATGCAATTAAGCCCAATCGAAAAACTAACGTGAGTTGCTCCATGCAATAGCCAGCAACATTCATTTGGTACCGTTGTCTTAGAGTGCGGCGGAATATATTTTAATACTGGGTAAAGTTAGCTAGGACACCCTGTATATTGCTCTGTTACTCCTCGTTCAAATATATATATTGTGTCTGCATACAGGTCCACCTCGGGAATGGCATTTTTATGCCTTCAACAAAGCTTACAGGACTTATGACGGCACCGAAGTACTCACGTTTTTGTAAGGGCGCGCCCCGCAGCCTGTGGACGACCCCACAGCTCCTGGAAAGGAGCGTGACAGGCCAAGCTTGGCATTGCTACCTCAAAACAGAGTTCTCCGCAGTGGGTAGAAAGGCAACGACACCGGAAAACCTACAAGTCATTGGCTGTAAGTTGCATGTCGCAGTGCCTCATGCGTTGTGCTGTGTGTCAGTGCCTAATCCATTGATCAGCTGGGGGTATATGTACCGGCAATCATATTTTCTTTTCCACACGTGCTCTTGAATACTTCATTAGCCAGAACCCTCTAGAGAAGCCTGCACCGACAGATTGTCGCAAGAAGCTAAACCACTATTTGAGTGAGCTGGTTCATGATATGCGCAAGAAATAAACATTTTTGGAGTTTCTTTAGGCATCATTCAGAGAGCTGCCAATACTTGGTGAAACCTGTGAGCAAATAAGACAATTGCACATCGACTGCAATGCGAATCACTGATAATCGCAGGTTACCAGTTTCTGAGGCTCTGTGTACTGCAGGAGTTGGTATGTACATACACTTATGGCACTTGTTGGAGAAATGCCCCAGTTTTGTGCTGATTTAGGACCACTGGGATATATTTGAAGCATTTTATTTCTGCCTTCGTCCTGTGATACAGAACCGTCCTATATAATACAAGGCTAGCCTGCATGACACAGGGCTATCCTGTATAATAAAGGGCTGTCCTGTATAATACAGGGCTATCCTGTATAATATAGGACTATCCTATTTCATACATGATACCGCGGTAATTGGGTATCGGAAATCTTGTACAATAAATCGATATGCGGTTCCGGTTTAAGATTCATATAGGATGTTTCAATAGGGTGTTAAATACATTGAACTAAATACATTTATTGAAACCTGCTTGAAAGAAAAACATATTCTATTAACACCGGAAAAAAAAAATACAGGAATAGCGGCACTGCATTGATTCAACTTACTCATTCCGGACACACGCGACGGTCGAATTTCGATGGAGGCGAGGTTCTAGGGGCCCGTGTACAGTGCGATCTCAGTGCACGTTAAAGAACGCCAAGAGATCGAAATTTCCGGAGCCCTTCACTACGGCCTCCCTCATAGGTTTAGTTGCTTTGGGACGTTAAACCCCCCTAAACCAAACCAAACATTGCGAACACAATCTATGTACTATATAAAGAATCCATAAAGGTAGTCAATTCATTTTTGAATATCAATGATCACATGTCGTAGCAATGCAGTCCAGAACACTATTCCAAAACTTTATAGCACGTGGCTAACCAGAAGAATTAAACGTGAGTGTTCGGCCGAATACACGTTGGAAGCTTAGATTATTATGTAGGCGACATGAAGTGCGCAATGGGCGTGTAAGTGGCAGTGTTGTCGCGTGACGACTGTATATTTGCTTCTGTAGTAGGCAAACAAGTGCGATATCCCCACGTGTCTGGAAACTTGTTAGAGATAAGGATAACTTGACGTTTGTTATGCAGGAATGACGGCTGAAGTGAGAAATAAAACGCGCTGCACGCTTCTGAATTGCTTCGAGAGAATGAATTATATAAGCGTGATGGGGTGACCAGATACCTGACGTATATTCTAGTTGTGGACCCACAAATGTTAAGTATGCTAGCTTGCGGGTAAAAAGAGGTGCGCTATGAAGATTTCACTTCAGGTAGCCAAGCGTGCGCGATGCTTTGGCAGTTATGTTTTGAATATGTTCCGCCCAGGAAACCTTTCAAGTCAGATAAAGACCTCAGTATTTATAAGAAGACGTGCGGGTCAGCGTGACGCTGTTAAGGGTATAAGTAAACAGCGAGTTTGAATGCTTCCGGCTAACTGACATTTTACATTTGTCTGTATTAAGTATCATTTGCCACGACGTGCTCGCAGGGAGACTGTGTCAGGTGTTGCAGCAATCATTTCGAGTGTAAGGCCAGCCTGGAAGAAGGGGCCAGTTGATCCCACCATTCTGATTGCGGTGTCGTGCCACACACAGGCGCCTGCTGATAGCAGCGTATATTCTCGGCGGTCATCGCAGATAGGGCCGGGAGGTGCTCGTTGTTTGCATATTAGCCACTGATGATCGGTCGTAACTGGTCGCTGCGTCCAATCTACGGTCCATTGCGTCGATGCCAGGGCACAGGCTCGCAGGAAGGCTGTGTGAATTGTGTCAGCAAACATGCCGAGTATAATGCCAGCCTGGAAGAAGAGCCGAGTTGAGTGCAGCCTTCTGAACGTGATATCGTGCCCTGCAGGGGCAGCTTTTGTAGCTGCTTATATTCTCGGTGGTCATCGCTGATAGCGCCAGAATGTGCTCGTTGTTGGCAGAGTGGCCGCTGATGATGGATCTTAACTGGTCGCTGCGTCCAATCCTCGGCCCATTGCGTCGCAGTCAGGGCACAGGCTCACAGGGAGGCTGTGTCAGGCGTTGCAGCAAACATGCCAGCGTGAAAGAAGAGCCGAGCTGGGTGCACCAATCTAAATGCGGTGTCGTGCCCCGCAGGGGCGGCTGCTGGTAGCTGCTTATATTCCCGGTGGTCATCGCTGATAGCGCCGGAATGTGCTCGGTTTTTGCGTATTAACCACTGATGATCGGTCGTAACTGGTTAATGCGTCCAATCCACGGCCCATTGCGTCGCAGCCAAGGCACAGGCTCAAAGGAAGGCTGTGTGAATTGTTGCAGCAAACATGCCGAGTATAAGGCCAGCCTGGAAGAAGAGGCGAGTTGAGTGCACCATTCTGAATGCGGTGTCGTGCCCCACAGAGGCGGCTGCTGGTAGCTGCTTATATTCTCGGCGGTTATCGCTGATAGCGCAGGGATGTACTCGATGTTTGCAGATTAGCCGCTGATAATCGGTCGTAACTGGTCGCTGCGTGCAATCCTCGTCCCATTGCGTCGATGCCAGGGCACAGGCTCGCAGGAAGGCTGTGTGAATTGTTGCAGCAAACATGATGAATATAAGGCCAGCATGGAAGAAGAGGCGAGTTGAGTGCACAATTCTGAATGCGATGCCGTGCCCCGCAGGGGCGGCTGCTGGTAGCTGCTTATCTTCTCGGCGGTTATCGCTGATAGCGCCGGGATGTGCTCGATGTTTGCAGATTAGCCGCTGATAATTGGTCGTAACTGGTCGCTGCGTGCAATCCTCGTCCCATTGCGTCGATGCCAGGGCACAGGCTCGCAGGAAGGCTGTGTGAGTTGTTGCAGCAAACATGCCGAATATAAGGTCAGCATGGAAGAAGAGGCGAGTTGAGGGCACAATTCTGAATGCGGTGTCGTGCCCCGCAAGGGCGGCTGCTGGTAGCTGCTTATATTCTCGGTGGTCATCGCTGATAGCGCAGGGATGTGCTCGATGCTTGCAGATTAGCCGCTGTTGACCGGTCGTAACTGGTCGCTGCGTCCAATCCTCGGCCCATTGCGTCGCTGCCAGGGCACAGGCTCGCAGGAAGGCTGTGTGAATTGTTGCAGCAAACATGAAGAATATAAGGCCAGCATGGAAGAAGAGGCGAGTTGAGTGCACAATTCTGAATGCGGTGTCGTGTCCCGCAGGGGCGGCTGCTGGTAGCTGCTTATATTCTCGGCGGTCATCGCTGATAGCGCCGGGAGGTGCTCGTTGTTTGCAGATTAGCCACTGTTGACCGGTCGTAACTGGTCGCTGCGTCCAATCCTCGGCCCATTGCGTCGCTGCCAGGGCACAGGCTCGCAGGACGGCTGTGCGAATTGTTGCAGCAAACATGTCGAATATAAGGCCAGCATGGAAGAAGAGGCGAGTTCAGTGCACAATTCTGAATGCGGTGTCGTGCCCCGCAGGGGCGGCTGCTGGCAGCTGCCTAAATTCTCGGTGGTCATCGCTGATAGCGCCGGGATGTGCTCGATGTTTGCAGATTAGCCGCTGTTGACCGGTCGTAACGGGTCGCTGCGTCCAATCCTCGGCCCATTGCGTCGCTGCCAGGGCACAGGCTCGCAGGAAGGCTGTGTGAATTGTTGCAGCAAACATGACGAATATAAGGCCAGCATGGAAGAAGAGGCGAGTTGAGTGCACAATTCTGAATGCGGTGCCGTGCCCCGCAGAGGCGGCTGCTGGTAGCCGCTTATAATCTCGGCGGTCATCGCTGAGACAGCGGGGACGTGCTCTTATGTTTGCAGATTAGCCGCTGCTGACCGGCCGTAACTGGTCGCTGCGTCCAATCCTCGGCCCATTGCGTCGCTGCCAGGGCACAGGCTCGCAGGAAGGCTGTGTGAATTGTTGCAGCAAACATGACGAATATAAGGCCAGCATGGAAGAAGAGGCGAGTTGAGTGCACAATTCTGAATGCGGTGCCGTGCCCCGCAGGGGCGGCTGCTGGTAGCTGCTTATATTCTCGGCGGTCATCGCTGAGACCGCGGGGATGTGCTCGATGTTTGCAGATTAGCCGCTGATAATCGGTCGTAACTGGTCGCTGCGTGCAATCCTCGTCCCATTGCGTCGATGCCAGGGCACAGGCTCGCAGGAAGGCTGTGTGAATTGTTGCAGCAAACATGCCGAATATAAGGCCAGCATGGAAGAAGAGGCGAGTTGAGTGCACAATTCTGAATGTGGTGTCGTGCCCCGCAGAGGCGGCTGCTGGTAGCTGTTTATATTGTCGGCGGTCATCGCTGATAGCGCCGGGATGTGCTCGATGTTTGCAGATTAGCCGCTGCTGACCGGCCGTAACTGGTCGCTGCGTCCAATCCTCGGCCCATTGCGTCGCTGCCAGGGCACAGGCTCGCAGGAAGGCTGTGTGAATTGTTGCAGCAAACATGACGAATATAAGGCCAGCATGGAAGAAGAGGCGAGTTGAGTGCACAATTCTGAATGCGGTGTCGTGCCCCGCAGAGGCGGCTGCTGGTAGCTGCTTATATTCTCGGCGGTTATCGCTGATAGCGCCGGCATGTGCTCGATGTTTGCAGATTAGCCGCTGATAATCGGTCGTAACTGGTCGCTGCGTGCAATCCTCGTCCCATTGCGTCGATGCCAGGGCACAGGCTCGCAGGAAGGCTGTGTGAGTTGTTGCAGCAAACATGCCGAATATAAGGTCAGCATGGAAGAAGAGGCGAGTTGAGTGCACAATTCTGAATGCGGTGTCGTGCCCCGCAGGGGCGGCTGCTGGTAGCTGCTTATATTCTCGGTGGTCATCGCTGAGAGCGCCGGGATGTGCTCGATGCTTGCAGATTAGCCGCTGTTGACCGGTCGTAACTGGTCGCTGCGTCCAATCCTCGGCCCATTGCGTCGCTGCCAGGGCACAGGCTCGCAGGAAGGCTGTGTGAATTGTTGCAGCAAACATGAAGAATATAAGGCCAGCATGGAAGAAGAGGCGAGTTCAGTGCACAATTCTGAATTCGGTGACGTGCCCCGCAGGGGCGGCTGCTGGCAGCTGCCTAAATTCTCGGTGGTCATCGCTGATAGCGCCGGGATGTGCTCGATGTTTGCAGATTAGCCGCTGTTGACCGGTCGTAACGGGTCGCTGCGTCCAATCCTCGGCCCATTGCGTCGCTGCCAGGGCACAGGCTCGCAGGAAGGCTGTGCGAATTGTTGCAGCAAACATGACGAATATAAGGCCAGCATGGAAGAAGAGGCGAGTTCAGTGCACAATTCTGAATGCGGTGTCGTGCCCCGCAGAGGCGGCTGCTGGTAGCTGCTTATATTCTCGGCGGTTATCGCTGATAGCGCCGGGATGTGCTCGATGTTTGCAGATTAGCCGCTGATAATCGGTCGTAACTGGTCGCTGCGTGCAATCCTCGTCCCATTGCGCCGATGCCAGGGCACAGGCTCGCAGGAAGGCTGTATGAATTGTTGCAGCAAACATGCTGAATATAAGGCCAGCATGGAAGAAGAGGCGAGTTGAGTGCACAATTCTGAATGCGGTGTCGTGCCCCGCAGAGGCGGCTGCTGGTAGCTGCTTATATTCTCGGCGGTCATCGCTGATAGCGCCGGAATGTGCTCGATGTTTGCAGATTAGCCACTGTTGACCGGTCGTAACTGGTCGCTGCGTCCAATCCTCGGCCCATTGCGTCGCTGCCAGGGCACAGGCTCGCAGGAAGGCTGTGCGAATTGTTGCAGCAAACATGACGAATATAAGGCCAGCATGGAAGAAGAGGCGAGTTCAGTGCACAATTCTGAATGCGGTGTCGTGCCCCGCAGGGGCGGCTGCTGGCAGCTGCCTAAATTCTCGGTGGTCATCGCTGATAGCGCCGGGATGTGCTCGATGTTTGCAGATTAGCCGCTGTTGACCGGTCGTAACGGGTCGCTGCGTCCAATCCTCGGCCCATTGCGTCGCTGCCAGGGCACAGGCTCGCAGGAAGGCTGTGCGAATTGTTGCAGCAAACATGACGAATATAAGGCCAGCATGGAAGAAGAGGCGAGTTCAGTGCACAATTCTGAATGCGGTGTCGTGCCCCGCAGAGGCGGCTGCTGGTAGCTGCTTATATTCTCGGCGGTTATCGCTGATAGCGCCGGGATGTGCTCGATGTTTGCAGATTAGCCGCTGATAATCGGTCGTAACTGGTCGCTGCGTCCAATCCTCGGCCCATTGCGTCGCTGCGAGAGCAGAGACTCGCAGGAAGGTTGTGTGAATTGTTGCAGCAAACATGCCGAATATAAGGCCAGCATGGAAGAAGAGGCGAGTTGAGTGCACAATTCTGAATGCGGTGTCGTGCCCTGCAGGGGCGGCTGCTGGCAGCTGCCTAAATTCTCGGTGGTCATCGCTGATAGCGCCGGAATGTGCTCGATGTTTGCAGATTAGCCACTGTTGACCGGTCGTAACTGGTCGCTGCGTCCAATCCTCGGCCCATTGCGTCGCTGCCAGGGCACAGGCTCGCAGGAAGGCTGTGCGAATTGTTGCAGCAAACATGACGAATATAAGGCCAGCATGGAAGAAGAGGCGAGTTCAGTGCACAATTCTGAATGCGGTGTCGTGCCCCGCAGGGGCGGCTGCTGGCAGCTGCCTAAATTCTTGGTGGTCATCGCTGATAGCGCCGGGATGTGCTCGATGTTTGCAGATTAGCCGCTGTTGACCGGTCGTAACGGGTCGCTGCGTCCAATCCTCGGCCCATTGCGTCGCTGCCAGGGCACAGGCTCGCAGGAAGGCTGTGTGAATTGTTGCAGCAAACATGACGAATATAAGGCCCGCATGGAAGAAGAGGCGAGTTGAGTGCACAATTCTGAATGCGGTGTCGTGCCCCGCAGGGGCGGCTGCTGGTAGCTGCTTATATTCTCGGTGGTCATCGCTGATAGCGCCGGGATGTGCTCGATGCTTGCAGATTAGGCGCTGTTGACCGGTCGTAACTGGTCGCTGCGTCCAATCCTCGGCCCATTGCGTCGCTGCCAGGGCACAGGCTCGCAGGAAGGCTGTGTGAATTGTTGCAGCAAACATGAAGAATATAAGGCCAGCATGGAAGAAGAGGCGAGTTGAGTGCACAATTCTGAATGCGGTGTCGTGTCCCGCAGGGGCGGCTGCTGGTAGCTGCTTATATTCTCGGCGGTCATCGCTGATAGCGCCGGGAGGTGCTCGTTGTTTGCAGATTAGCCACTGTTGACCGGTCGTAACTGGTCGCTGCGTCCAATCCTCGGCCCATTGCGTCGCTGCCAGGGCACAGGCTCGCAGGAAGGCTGTGCGAATTGTTGCAGCAAACATGACGAATATAAGGCCAGCATGGAAGAAGAGGCGAGTTCAGTGCACAATTCTGAATGCGGTGTCGTGCCCCGCAGGGGCGGCTGCTGGCAGCTGCCTAAATTCTCGGTGGTCATCGCTGATAGCGCCGGGATGAGCTCGATGTTTGCAGATTAGCCGCTGTTGACCGGTCGTAACGGGTCGCTGCGTCCAATCCTCGGCCCATTGCGTCGCTGCCAGGGCACAGGCTCGCAGGAAGGCTGTGTGAATTGTTGCAGCAAACATGACGAATATAAGGCCAGCATGGAAGAAGAGGCGAGTTGAGTGCACAATTCTGAATGCGGTGCCGTGCCCCGCAGAGGCGGCTGCTGGTAGCCGATTATAATCTCGGCGGTCATCGCTGAGACAGCGGGGACGTGCTCGATGTTTGCAGATTAGCCGCTGTTGACCGGCCGTAACTGGTCGCTGCGTCCAATCCTCGGCCCATTGCGTCGCTGCCAGGGCACAGGCTCGCAGGAAGGCTGTGTGAATTGTTGCAGCAAACATGACGAATATAAGGCCAGCATGGAAGAAGAGGCGAGTTGAGTGCACAATTCTGAATGCGGTGCCGTGCCCCGCAGGGGCGGCTGCTGGTAGCTGCTTACATTCTCGGCGGTCATCGCTGAGACCGCGGGGATGTGCTCGATGTTTGCAGATTAGCCGCTGATAATCGGTCGTAACTGGTCGCTGCGTGCAATCCTCGTCCCATTGCGTCGATGCCAGGGCACAGGCTCGCAGGAAGGCTGTGTGAATTGTTGCAGCAAACATGCCGAATATAAGGCCAGCATGGAAGAAGAGGCGAGTTGAGTGCACAATTCTGAATGTGGTGTCGTGCCCCGCAGAGGCGGCTGCTGGTAGCTGTTTATATTGTCGGCGGTCATCGCTGATAGCGCCGGGATGTGCTCGATGTTTGCAGATTAGCCGCTGATGATTGGTCGTAACTGGTCGCTGCGTCGAATCCTCGGCCCATTGCGTCGCTGTGAGAGCAGAGACTCGCAGGAAGGTTGTGTGAATTGTTCCAGCAAACATGCCGAGTATAAGGCCAGCCTGGAAGAAGAGGCGAGTTGAGTGCACCATTCTGAATGCGGTGTCGTGCCCCGCAGAGGCGGCTGCTGGTAGCTGCTTATATTCTCGGCGGTTATCGCTGATAGCGCCGGGATGTGCTCGATGTTTGCAGATTAGCCGCTGATAATCGGTCGTAACTGGTCGCTGCGTGCAATCCTCGTCCCATTGCGTCGATGCCAGGGCACAGGCTCGCAGGAAGGCTGTGTGAGTTGTTGCAGCAAACAAGCCGAATATAAGGTCAGCATAGAAGAAGAGGCGAGTTGAGTGCACAATTCTGAATGCGGTGTCGTGCCCCGCAGGGGCGGCTGCTGGTAGCTGCTTATATTCTCGGTGGTCATCGCTGATAGCGCCGGGATGTGCTCGATGCTTGCAGATTAGCCGCTGTTGACCGGTCGTAACTGGTCGCTGCGTCCAATCCTCGGCCCATTGCGTCGCTGCCAGCGCACAGGCTCGCAGGAAGGCTGTGTGAATTGTTGCAGCAAACATGAAGAATATAAGGCCAGCATGGAAGAAGAGGCGAGTTGAGTGCACAATTCTGAATGCGGTGTCGTGTCCCGCAGGGGCGGCTGCTGGTAGCTGCTTATATTCTCGGCGGTCATCGCTGATAGCGCCGGGAGGTGCTCGTTGTTTGCAGATTAGCCACTGTTGACCGGTCGTAACTGGTCGCTGCGTCCAATCCTCGGCCCATTGCGTCGCTGCCAGGGCACAGGCTCGCAGGAAGGCTGTGCGAATTGTTGCAGCAAACATGACGAATATAAGGCCAGCATGGAAGAAGAGGCGAGTTCAGTGCACAATTCTGAATGCGGTGTCGTGCCCCGCAGGGGCGGCTGCTGGCAGCTGCCTAAATTCTCGGTGGTCATCGCTGATAGCGCCGGGATGAGCTCGATGTTTGCAGATTAGCCGCTGTTGACCGGTCGTAACGGGTCGCTGCGTCCAATCCTCGGCCCATTGCGTCGCTGCCAGGGCACAGGCTCGCAGGAAGGCTGTGTGAATTGTTGCAGCAAACATGACGAATATAAGGCCAGCATGGAAGAAGAGGCGAGTTGAGTGCACAATTCTGAATGCGGTGCCGTGCCCCGCAGAGGCGGCTGCTGGTAGCCGATTATAATCTCGGCGGTCATCGCTGAGACAGCGGGGACGTGCTCGATGTTTGCAGATTAGCCGCTGTTGACCGGCCGTAACTGGTCGCTGCGTCCAATCCTCGGCCCATTGCGTCGCTGCCAGGGCACAGGCTCGCAGGAAGGCTGTGTGAATTGTTGCAGCAAACATGACGAATATAAGGCCAGCATAGAAGAAGAGGCGAGTTGAGTGCACAATTCTGAATGCGGTGCCGTGCCCCGCAGGGGCGGCTGCTGGTAGCTGCTTATATTCTCGGCGGTCATCGCTGAGACCGCGGGGATGTGCTCGATGTTTGCAGATTAGCCGCTGATAATCGGTCGTAACTGGTCGCTGCGTGCAATCCTTGTCCCATTGCGTCGATGCCAGGGCACAGGCTCGCAGGAAGGCTGTGTGAATTGTTGCAGCAAACATGCCGAATATAAGGCCAGCATGGAAGAAGAGGCGAGTTGAGTGCACAATTCTGAATGTGGTGTCGTGCCCCGCAGAGGCGGCTGCTGGTAGCTGTTTATATTGTCGGCGGTCATCGCTGATAGCGCCGGGATGTGCTCGATGTTTGCAGATTAGCCGCTGATAATCGGTCGTAACTGGTCGCTGCGTGCAATCCTCGTCCCATTGCGTCGATGCCAGGGCACAGGCTCGCAGGAAGGCTGTGTGAATTGTTGCAGCAAACATGCCGAAGATAAGGCCAGCATGGAAGAAGAGGCGAGTTGAGTGCACCATTCTGAATGCGGTGTCGTGCCCCGCAGAGGCGGCTGCTGGTAGCTGCTTATATTCTCGGCGGTTATCGCTGATAGCGCCGGGATGTGCTCGATGTTTGCAGATTAGCCGCTGATAATCGGTCGTAACTGGTCGCTGCGTGCAATCCTCGTCCCATTGCGTCGATGCCAGGGCACAGGCTCGCAGGAAGGCTGTGTGAATTGTTGCAGCAAACATGCCGAATATAAGGCCAGCATGGAAGAAGAGGCGAGTTGAGTGCGCAATTCTGAATGTGGTGTCGTGCCCCGCAGAGGCGGCTGCTGGTAGCTGTTTATATTGTCGGCGGTCATCGCTGATAGCGCCGGGATGTGCTCGATGTTTGCAGATTAGCCGCTGATAATCGGTCGTAACTGGTCGCTGCGTGCAATCCTCGTCCCATTGCGTCGATGTCAGGGCACAGGCTCGCAGGAAGGCTGTGTGAATTGTTGCAGCAAACATGCCGAATATAAGGCCAGCATGGAAGAAGAGGCGAGTTGAGTGCACCATTCTGAATGCGGTGTCGTGCCCCGCAGAGGCGGCTGCTGGTAGCTGCTTATATTCTCGGCGGTTATCGCTGATAGCGCCGGGATGTGCTCGATGTTTGCAGATTAGCCGCTGATAATCGGTCGTAACTGGTCGCTGCGTCCAATCCTCGGCCCATTGCGTCGCTGCGAGAGCAGAGACTCGCAGGAAGGTTGTGTGAATTGTTGCAGCAAACAAGCCGAATATAAGGTCAGCATGGAAGAAGAGGCGAGTTGAGTGCACAATTCTGAATGCGGTGTCGTGCCCCGCAGGGGCGGCTGCTGGTAGCTGCTTATATTCTCGGTGGTCATCGCTGATAGCGCCGGGATGTGCTCGATGCTTGCAGATTAGCCGCTGTTGACCGGTCGTAACTGGTCGCTGCGTCCAATCCTCGGCCCATTGCGTCGCTGCCAGGGCACAGGCTCGCAGGAAGGCTGTGTGAATTGTTGCAGCAAACATGAAGAATATAAGGCCAGCATGGAAGAAGAGGCGAGTTCAGTGCACAATTCTGAATGCGGTGTCGTGCCCCGCAGGGGCGGCTGCTGGCAGCTGCCTAAATTCTCGGTGGTCATCGCTGATAGCGCCGGGATGTGCTCGATGTTTGCAGATTAGCCGCTGTTGACCGGTCGTAACGGGTCGCTGCGTCCAATCCTCGGCCCATTGCGTCGCTGCCAGGGCACAGGCTCGCAGGAAGGCTGTGCGAATTGTTGCAGCAAACATGACGAATATAAGGCCAGCATGGAAGAAGAGGCGAGTTCAGTGCACAATTCTGAATGCGGTGTCGTGCCCCGCAGAGGCGGCTGCTGGTAGCTGCTTATATTCTCGGCGGTTATCGCTGATAGCGCCGGGATGTGCTCGATGTTTGCAGATTAGCCGCTGATAATCGGTCGTAACTGGTCGCTGCGTGCAATCCTCGTCCCATTGCGCCGATGCCAGGGCACAGGCTCGCAGGAAGGCTGTATGAATTGTTGCAGCAAACATGCTGAATATAAGGCCAGCATGGAAGAAGATGCGAGTTGAGTGCACAATTCTGAATGCGGTGTCGTGCCCCGCAGAGGCGGCTGCTGGCAGCTGCCTAAATTCTCGGTGGTCATCGCTGATAGCGCCGGGATGAGCTCGATGTTTGCAGATTAGCCGCTGTTGACCGGTCGTAACGGGTCGCTGCGTCCAATCCTCGGCCCATTGCGTCGCTGCCAGGGCACAGGCTCGCAGGAAGGCTGTGTGAATTGTTGCAGCAAACATGACGAATATAAGGCCAGCATGGAAGAAGAGGCGAGTTGAGTGCACAATTCTGAATGCGGTGCCGTGCCCCGCAGAGGCGGCTGCTGGTAGCCGATTATAATCTCGGCGGTCATCGCTGAGACAGCGGGGACGTGCTCGATGTTTGCAGATTAGCCGCTGTTGACCGGCCGTAACTGGTCGCTGCGTCCAATCCTCGGCCCATTGCGTCGCTGCCAGGGCACAGGCTCGCAGGAAGGCTGTGTGAATTGTTGCAGCAAACATGACGAATATAAGGCCAGCATAGAAGAAGAGGCGAGTTGAGTGCACAATTCTGAATGCGGTGCCGTGCCCCGCAGGGGCGGCTGCTGGTAGCTGCTTATATTCTCGGCGGTCATCGCTGAGACCGCGGGGATGTGCTCGATGTTTGCAGATTAGCCGCTGATAATCGGTCGTAACTGGTCGCTGCGTGCAATCCTCGTCCCATTGCGTCGATGCCAGGGCACAGGCTCGCAGGAAGGCTGTGTGAATTGTTGCAGCAAACATGCCGAATATAAGGCCAGCATGGAAGAAGAGGCGAGTTGAGTGCACAATTCTGAATGTGGTGTCGTGCCCCGCAGAGGCGGCTGCTGGTAGCTGTTTATATTGTCGGCGGTCATCGCTGATAGCGCCGGGATGTGCTCGATGTTTGCAGATTAGCCGCTGATAATCGGTCGTAACTGGTCGCTGCGTGCAATCCTCGTCCCATTGCGTCCATGCCAGGGCACAGGCTCGCAGGAAGGCTGTGTGAATTGTTGCAGCAAACATGCCGAATATAAGGCCAGCATGGAAGAAGAGGCGAGTTGAGTGCACCATTCTGAATGCGGTGTCGTGCCCCGCAGAGGCGGCTGCTGGTAGCTGCTTATATTCTCGGCGGTTATCGCTGATAGCGCCGGGATGTGCTCGATGTTTCCAGATTAGCCGCTGATAATCGGTCGTAACTGGTCGCTGCGTGCAATCCTCGTCCCATTGCGTCGATGCCAGGGCACAGGCTCGCAGGAAGGCTGTGTGAATTGTTGCAGCAAACATGCCGAATATAAGGCCAGCATGGAAGAAGAGGCGAGTTGAGTGCACAATTCTGAATGTGGTGTCGTGCCCCGCAGAGGCGGCTGCTGGTAGCTGTTTATATTGTCGGCGGTCATCGCTGATAGCGCCGGGATGTGCTCGATGTTTGCAGATTAGCCGCTGATAATCGGTCGTAACTGGTCGCTGCGTGCAATCCTCGTCCCATTGCGTCGATGTCAGGGCACAGGCTCGCAGGAAGGCTGTGTGAATTGTTGCAGCAAACATGCCGAATATAAGGCCAGCATGGAAGAAGAGGCGAGTTGAGTGCACCATTCTGAATGCGGTGTCGTGCCCCGCAGAGGCGGCTGCTGGTAGCTGCTTATATTCTCGGCGGTTATCGCTGATAGCGCCGGGATGTGCTCGATGTTTGCAGATTAGCCGCTGATAATCGGTCGTAACTGGTCGCTGCGTGCAATCCTCGTCCCATTGCGTCGATGCCAGGGCACAGGCTCGCAGGAAGGCTGTGTGAGTTGTTGCAGCAAACAAGCCGAATATAAGGTCAGCATGGAAGAAGAGGCGAGTTGAGTGCACAATTCTGAATGCGGTGTCGTGCCCCGCAGGGGCGGCTGCTGGTAGCTGCTTATATTCTCGGTGGTCATCGCTGATAGCGCCGGGATGTGCTCGATGCTTGCAGATTAGCCGCTGTTGACCGGTCGTAACTGGTCGCTGCGTCCAATCCTCGGCCCATTGCGTCGCTGCCAGGGCACAGGCTCGCAGGAAGGCTGTGTGAATTGTTGCAGCAAACATGAAGAATATAAGGCCAGCATGGAAGAAGAGGCGAGTTCAGTGCACAATTCTGAATGCGGTGTCGTGCCCCGCAGGGGCGGCTGCTGGCAGCTGCCTAAATTCTCGGTGGTCATCGCTGATAGCGCCGGGATGTGCTCGATGTTTGCAGATTAGCCGCTGTTGACCGGTCGTAACGGGTCGCTGCGTCCAATCCTCGGCCCATTGCGTCGCTGCCAGGGCACAGGCTCGCAGGAAGGCTGTGCGAATTGTTGCAGCAAACATGACGAATATAAGGCCAGCATGGAAGAAGAGGCGAGTTCAGTGCACAATTCTGAATGCGGTGTCGTGCCCCGCAGAGGCGGCTGCTGGTAGCTGCTTATATTCTCGGCGGTTATCGCTGATAGCGCCGGGATGTGCTCGATGTTTGCAGATTAGCCGCTGATAATCGGTCGTAACTGGTCGCTGCGTGCAATCCTCGTCCCATTGCGCCGATGCCAGGGCACAGGCTCGCAGGAAGGCTGTATGAATTGTTGCAGCAAACATGCTTAATATAAGGCCAGCATGGAAGAAGAGGCGAGTTGAGTGCACAATTCTGAATGCGGTGTCGTGCCCCGCAGAGGCGGCTGCTGGTAGCTGCTTATATTCTCGGCGGTCATCGCTGATAGCGCCGGAATGTGCTCGATGTTTGCAGATTAGCCACTGTTGACCGGTCGTAACTGGTCGCTGCGTCCAATCCTCGGCCCATTGCGTCGCTGCCAGGGCACAGGCTCGCAGGAAGGCTGTGCGAATTGTTGCAGCAAACATGACGAATATAAGGCCAGCATGGAAGAAGAGGCGAGTTCAGTGCACAATTCTGAATGCGGTGTCGTGCCCCGCAGGGGCGGCTGCTGGCAGCTGCCTAAATTCTCGGTGGTCATCGCTGATAGCGCCGGGATGTGCTCGATGTTTGCAGATTAGCCGCTGTTGACCGGTCGTGACGGGTCGCTGCGTCCAATCCTCGGCCCATTGCGTCGCTGCCAGGGCACAGGCTCGCAGGAAGGCTGTGCGAATTGTTGCAGCAAACATGACGAATATAAGGCCAGCATGGAAGAAGAGGCGAGTTCAGTGCACAATTCTGAATGCGGTGTCGTGCCCCGCAGAGGCGGCTGCTGGTAGCTGCTTATATTCTCGGCGGTTATCGCTGATAGCGCCGGGATGTGCTCGATGTTTGCAGATTAGCCGCTGATTATTGGTCGTAACTGGTCGCTGCGTGCAATCCTCGTCCCATTGCGTCGATGCCAGGGCACAGGCTCGCAGGAAGGCTGTGTGAGTTGTTGCAGCAAACATGCCGAATATAAGGTCAGCATGGAAGAAGAGGCGAGTTGAGTGCACAATTCTGAATGCGGTGTCGTGCCCCGCAGGGGCGGCTGCTGGTAGCTGCTTATATTCTCGGTGGTCATCGCTGATAGCGCCGGGATGTGCTCGATGCTTGCAGATTAGGCGCTGTTGACCGGTCGTAACTGGTCGCTGCGTCCAATCCTCGGCCCATTGCGTCGCTGCCAGGGCACAGGCTCGCAGGAAGGCTGTGTGAATTGTTGCAGCAAACATGAAGAATATAAGGCCAGCATGGAAGAAGAGGCGAGTTGAGTGCACAATTCTGAATGCGGTGTCGTGTCCCGCAGGGGCGGCTGCTGGTAGCTGCTTATATTCTCGGCGGTCATCGCTGATAGCGCCGGGAGGTGCTCGTTGTTTGCAGATTAGCCACTGTTGACCGGTCGTAACTGGTCGCTGCGTCCAATCCTCGGCCCATTGCGTCGCTGCCAGGGCACAGGCTCGCAGGAAGGCTGTGCGAATTGTTGCAGCAAACATGACGAATATAAGGCCAGCATGGAAGAAGAGGCGAGTTCAGTGCACAATTCTGAATGCGGTGTCGTGCCCCGCAGGGGCGGCTGCTGGCAGCTGCCTAAATTCTCGGTGGTCATCGCTGATAGCGCCGGGATGAGCTCGATGTTTGCAGATTAGCCGCTGTTGACCGGTCGTAACGGGTCGCTGCGTCCAATCCTCGGCCCATTGCGTCGCTGCCAGGGCACAGGCTCGCAGGAAGGCTGTGTGAATTGTTGCAGCAAACATGACGAATATAAGGCCAGCATGGAAGAAGAGGCGAGTTGAGTGCACAATTCTGAATGCGGTGCCGTGCCCCGCAGAGGCGGCTGCTGGTAGCCGATTATAATCTCGGCGGTCATCGCTGAGACAGCGGGGACGTGCTCGATGTTTGCAGATTAGCCGCTGTTGACCGGCCGTAACTGGTCGCTGCGTCCAATCCTCGGCCCATTGCGTCGCTGCCAGGGCACAGGCTCGCAGGAAGGCTGTGTGAATTGTTGCAGCAAACATGACGAATATAAGGCCAGCATAGAAGAAGAGGCGAGTTGAGTGCACAATTCTGAATGCGGTGCCGTGCCCCGCAGGGGCGGCTGCTGGTAGCTGCTTATATTCTCGGCGGTCATCGCTGAGACCGCGGGGATGTGCTCGATGTTTGCAGATTAGCCGCTGATAATCGGTCGTAACTGGTCGCTGCGTGCAATCCTCGTCCCATTGCGTCGATGCCAGGGCACAGGCTCGCAGGAAGGCTGTGTGAATTGTTGCAGCAAACATGCCGAATATAAGGCCAGCATGGAAGAAGAGGCGAGTTGAGTGCACAATTCTGAATGTGGTGTCGTGCCCCGCAGAGGCGGCTGCTGGTAGCTGTTTATATTGTCGGCGGTCATCGCTGATAGCGCCGGGATGTGCTCGATGTTTGCAGATTAGCCGCTGATAATCGGTCGTAACTGGTCGCTGCGTGCAATCCTCGTCCCATTGCGTCGATGCCAGGGCACAGGCTCGCAGGAAGGCTGTGTGAATTGTTGCAGCAAACATGCCGAATATAAGGCCAGCATGGAAGAAGAGGCGAGTTGAGTGCACCATTCTGAATGCGGTGTCGTGCCCCGCAGAGGCGGCTGCTGGTAGCTGCTTATATTCTCGGCGGTTATCGCTGATAGCGCCGGGATGTGCTCGATGTTTGCAGATTAGCCGCTGATAATCGGTCGTAACTGGTCGCTGCGTGCAATCCTCGTCCCATTGCGTCGATGCCAGGGCACAGGCTCGCAGGAAGGCTGTGTGAGTTGTTGCAGCAAACAAGCCGAATATAAGGTCAGCATGGAAGAAGAGGCGAGTTGAATGCACAATTCTGAATGCGGTGTCGTGCCCCGCAGGGGCGGCTGCTGGTAGCTGCTTATATTCTCGGTGGTCATCGCTGATAGCGCCGGGATGTGCTCGATGCTTGCAGATTAGCCGCTGTTGACCGGTCGTAACTGGTCGCTGCGTCCAATCCTCGGCCCATTGCGTCGCTGCCAGGGCACAGGCTCGCAGGAAGGCTGTGTGAATTGTTGCAGCAAACATGAAGAATATAAGGCCAGCATGGAAGAAGAGGCGAGTTCAGTGCACAATTCTGAATGCGGTGTCGTGCCCCGCAGGGGCGGCTGCTGGCAGCTGCCTAAATTCTCGGTGGTCATCGCTGATAGCGCCGGGATGTGCTCGATGTTTGCAGATTAGCCGCTGTTGACCGGTCGTAACGGGTCGCTGCGTCCAATCCTCGGCCCATTGCGTCGCTGCCAGGGCACAGGCTCGCAGGAAGGCTGTGCGAATTGTTGCAGCAAACATGACGAATATAAGGCCAGCATGGAAGAAGAGGCGAGTTCAGTGCACAATTCTGAATGCGGTGTCGTGCCCCGCAGAGGCGGCTGCTGGTAGCTGCTTATATTCTCGGCGGTTATCGCTGATAGCGCCGGGATGTGCTCGATGCTTGCAGATTAGCCGCTGATAATCGGTCGTAACTGGTCGCTGCGTGCAATCCTCGTCCCATTGCGCCGATGCCAGGGCACAGGCTCGCAGGAAGGCTGTATGAATTGTTGCAGCAAACATGCTGAATATAAGGCCAGCATGGAAGAAGAGGCGAGTTGAGTGCACAATTCTGAATGCGGTGTCGTGCCCCGCAGAGGCGGCTGCTGGCAGCTGCCTAAATTCTCGGTGGTCATCGCTGATAGCGCCGGGATGTGCTCGATGTTTGCAGATTAGCCGCTGTTGACCGGTCGTAACGGGTCGCTGCGTCCAATCCTCGGCCCATTGCGTCGCTGCCAGGGCACAGGCTCGCAGGAAGGCTGTGTGAATTGTTGCAGCAAACATGACGAATATAAGGCCAGCATGGAAGAAGAGGCGAGTTGAGTGCACAGTTCTGAATGCGGTGCCGTGCCCCGCAGAGGCGGCTGCTGGTAGCCGCTTATAATCTCGGCGGTCATCGCTGAGACAGCGGGGACGTGCTCGATGTTTGCAGATTAGCGGCTGTTGACCGGCCGTAACTGGTCGCTGCGTCCAATCCTCGGCGCATTGCGTCGCTGCCAGGGCACAGGCTCGCAGGAAGGCTGTGTGAATTGTTGCAGCAAACATGACGAATATAAGGCCAGCATGGAAGAAGAGGCGAGTTGAGTGCACAATTCTGAATGCGGTGCCGTGCCCCGCAGGGGCGGCTGCTGGTAGCTGCTTATATTCTCGGCGGTCATCGCTGAGACCGCGGGGACGTGCTCGATGTTTGCAGATTAGCCGCTGATAATCGGTCGTAACTGGTCGCTGCGTGCAATCCTCGTCCCATTGCGTCGATGCCAGGGCACAGGCTCGCAGGAAGGCTGTGTGAATTGTTGCAGCAAACATGCCGAATATAAGGCCAGCATGGAAGAAGAGGCGAGTTGAGTGCACAATTCTGAATGTGGTGTCGTGCCCCGCAGAGGCGGCTGCTGGTAGCTGTTTATATTGTCGGCGGTCATCGCTGATAGCGCCGAGATGTGCTCGATGTTTGCAGATTAGCCGCTGATGATTGGTCCTAACTGGTCGCTGCGTCCAATCCTCGGCCCATTGCGTCGCTGTGAGAGCAGAGACTCGCAGGAAGGTTGTGTGAATTGTTGCAGCAAACATGCCGAGTATAAGGCCAGCCTGGAAGAAGAGGCGAGTTGAGTGCACCATTCTGAATGCGGTGTCGTGCCCCGCAGAGGCGGCTGCTGGTAGCTGCTTATATTCTCGGCGGTCATCGCTGATAGCGCCGGGATGTGCTCGATGTTTGCAGATTAGCCGCTGATGATTGGTCGTAACTGGTCGCTGCGTCCAATCCTCGGCCCATTGCGTCGCTGTGAGAGCAGAGACTCGCAGGAAGGCTGTGTGAATTGTTGCAGCAAACATGCCGAGTATAAGGCCAGCCTGGAAGAAGAGGCGAGTTGAGTGCACCATTCTGAATGCGGTGTCGTGCCCCGCAGAGGCGGCTGCTGGTAGCTGCTTATATTCTCGGCGGTTATCGCTGATAGCGCCGGGATGTGCTCGATGTTTGCAGATTAGCCGCTGATAATCGGTCGTAACTGGTCGCTGCGTGCAATCCTCGTCCCATTGCGTCGATGCCAGGGCACAGGCTCGCAGGAAGGCTGTGTGAATTGTTGCAGCAAACATGCCGAATATAAGGCCAGCATGGAAGAAGAGGCGAGTTGAGTGCACAATTCTGAATGCGGTGTCGTGCCCCGCAGGGGCGGCTGCTGGTAGCTGCTTATATTCCCGGTGGTCATCGATGATAGCGCCGGAATGTGCTCGGTTTTTGCGTATTAACCACTGATGATCGGTCGTAACTGGTTAATGCGTCCAATCCACGGCCCATTGCGTCGCAGCCAAGGCACAGGCTCGCAGGAAGGCTGTGTGAATTGTTGCAGCAAACATGCCGAATATAAGGCCAGCCTGGAAGAAGAGGCGAGTTCAGTGCACAATTCTGAATGCGGTGTCGTGCCCCGCAGGGGCGGCTGCTGGCAGCTGCTTATATTCTCGGCGGTCATCGCTGATAGCGCCGGGATGTGCTCGATGTTTGCAGATTAGCCGCTGATAATCGGTCGTAACTGGTCGCTGCGTGCAATCCTCGTCCCATTGCGCCGATGCCAGGGCACAGGCTCGCAGGAAGGCTGTATGAATTGTTGCAGCAAACATGCTGAATATAAGGCCAGCATGGAAGAAGAGGCGAGTTGAGTGCACAATTCTGAATGCGGTGTCGTGCCCCGCAGAGGCGGCTGCTGGTAGCTGCTTATATTCTCGGCGGTCATCGCTGATAGCGCCGGAATGTGCTCGATGTTTGCAGATTAGCCACTGTTGACCGGTCGTAACTGGTCGCTGCGTCCAATCCTCGGCCCATTGCGTCGCTGCCAGGGCACAGGCTCGCAGGAAGGCTGTGCGAATTGTTGCAGCAAACATGACGAATATAAGGCCAGCATGGAAGAAGAGGCGAGTTCAGTGCACAATTCTGAATGCGGTGTCGTGCCCCGCAGGGGCGGCTGCTGGCAGCTGCCTAAATTCTCGGTGGTCATCGCTGATAGCGCCGGGATGTGCTCGATGTTTGCAGATTAGCCGCTGTTGACCGGTCGTAACGGGTCGCTGCGTCCAATCCTCGGCCCATTGCGTCGCTGCCAGGGCACAGGCTCGCAGGAAGGCTGTGCGAATTGTTGCAGCAAACATGACGAATATAAGGCCAGCATGGAAGAAGAGGCGAGTTCAGTGCACAATTCTGAATGCGGTGTCGTGCCCCGCAGGGGCGGCTGCTGGCAGCTGCCTAAATTCTCGGTGGTCATCGCTGAGACCGCGGGGATGTGCTCGATGTTTGCAGATTAGCCGCTGATAATCGGTCGTAACTGGTCGCTGCGTGCAATCCTCGTCCCATTGCGTCGATGCCAGGGCACAGGCTCGCAGGAAGGCTGTGTGAATTGTTGCAGCAAACATGCCGAATATAAGGCCAGCATGGAAGAAGAGGCGAGTTGAGTGCACAATTCTGAATGTGGTGTCGTGCCCCGCAGAGGCGGCTGCTGGTAGCTGTTTATATTGTCGGCGGTCATCGCTGATAGCGCCGGGATGTGCTCGATGTTTGCAGATTAGCCGCTGATGATTGGTCGTAACTGGTCGCTGCGTCCAATCCTCGGCCCATTGCGTCGCTGTGAGAGCAGAGACTCGCAGGAAGGTTGTGTGAATTGTTGCAGCAAACATGCCGAGTATAAGGCCAGCCTGGAAGAAGAGGCGAGTTGAGTGCACCATTCTGAATGCGGTGTCGTGCCCCGCAGAGGCGGCTGCTGGTAGCTGTTTATATTGTCGGCGGTCATCGCTGATAGCGCCGGGATGTGCTCGATGTTTGCAGATTAGCCGCTGATGATTGGTCGTAACTGGTCGCTGCGTCCAATCCTCGGCCCATTGCGTCGTTGTGAGAGCAGAGACTCGCAGGAAGGCTGTGTGAATTGTTGCAGCAAACATGCCGAGTATAAGGCCAGCCTGGAAGAAGAGGCGAGTTGAGTGCACCATTCTGAATGCGGTGTCGTGCCCCGCAGAGGCGGCTGCTGGTAGCTGCTTATATTCTCGGCGGTTATCGCTGATAGCGCCGGGATGTGCTCGATGTTTGCAGATTAGCCGCTGATAATCGGTCGTAACTGGTCGCTGCGTGCAATCCTCGTCCCATTGCGTCGATGCCAGGGCACAGGCTCGCAGGAAGGCTGTGTGAATTGTTGCAGCAAACATGCCGAATATAAGGCCAGCATGGAAGAAGAGGCGAGTTGAGTGCACAATTCTGAATGCGGTGTCGTGCCCCGCAGGGGCGGCTGCTGGTAGCTGCTTATATTCCCGGTGGTCATCGATGATAGCGCCGGAATGTGCTCGGTTTTTGCGTATTAACCACTGATGATCGGTCGTAACTGGTTAATGCGTCCAATCCACGGCCCATTGCGTCGCAGCCAAGGCACAGGCTCGCAGGAAGGCTGTGTGAATTGTTGCAGCAAACATGCCGAATATAAGGCCAGCCTGGAAGAAGAGGCGAGTTCAGTGCACAATTCTGAATGCGGTGTCGTGCCCCGCAGGGGCGGCTGCTGGCAGCTGCCTAAATTCTCGGTGGTCATCGCTGATAGCGCCGGGATGTGCTCGATGTTTGCAGATTAGCCGCTTTTGACCGGTCGTAACTGGTCGCTGCGTGCAATCCTCGTGACATTGCGTCGATGCCAGGGCACAGGCTCGCAGGAAGGCTGTGTGAATTGTTGCAGCAAACATGCCGAATATAAGGCCAGCATGAAAGAAGAGGCGAGTTGAGTGCACAATTCTGAATGTGGTGTCGTGCCCCGCAGAGGCGGCTGCTGGTAGCTGCTTATATTCTCGGCGGTCATCGCTGATAGCGCCGGGAGGTGCTCGTTGTTTGCATATTAGCCACTGATGATCGGTCGTAACTGGTCACTGCGTCCAATCCTCGGCCCATTGCGTCGCTGTGAGAGCAGAGACTCGCAGGAAGGTTGTGTGAATTGTTCCAGCAAACATGCCGAGTATAAGGCCAGCCTGGAAGAAGAGGCGAGTTGAGTGCACCATTCTGAATGCGGTGTCGTGCCCCGCAGAGGCGGCTGCTGGTAGCTGCTTATATTCTCGGCGGTTATCGCTGATAGCGCCGGGATGTGCTCGATGTTTGCAGATTAGCCGCTGATAATCGGTCGTAACTGGTCGCTGCGTGCAATCCTCGTCCCATTGCGCCGATGCCAGGGCACAGGCTCGCAGGAAGGCTGTATGAATTGTTGCAGCAAACATGCTGAATATAAGGCCAGCATGGAAGAAGAGGCGAGTTGAGTGCACAATTCTGAATGCGGTGTCGTGCCCCGCAGAGGCGGCTGCTGGTAGCTGCTTATATTCTCGGCGGTCATCGCTGATAGCGCCGGAATGTGCTCGATGTTTGCAGATTAGCCACTGTTGACCGGTCGTAACTGGTCGCTGCGTCCAATCCTCGGCCCATTGCGTCGCTGCCAGGGCACAGGCTCGCAGGAAGGCTGTGCGAATTGTTGCAGCAAACATGACGAATATAAGGCCAGCATGGAAGAAGAGGCGAGTTCAGTGCACAATTCTGAATGCGGTGTCGTGCCCCGCAGGGGCGGCTGCTGGCAGCTGCCTAAATTCTCGGTGGTCATCGCTGATAGCGCCGGGATGTGCTCGATGTTTGCAGATTAGCCGCTGTTGACCGGTCGTAACGGGTCGCTGCGTCCAATCCTCGGCCCATTGCGTCGCTGCCAGGGCACAGGCTCGCAGGAAGGCTGTGCGAATTGTTGCAGCAAACATGACGAATATAAGGCCAGCATGGAAGAAGAGGCGAGTTCAGTGCACAATTCTGAATGCAGTGTCGTGCCCCGCAGAGGCGGCTGCTGGTAGCTGCTTATATTCTCGGCGGTTATCGCTGATAGCGCCGGGATGTGCTCGATGTTTGCAGATTAGCCGCTGATAATCGGTCGTAACTGGTCGCTGCGTGCAATCCTCGTCCCATTGCGCCGATGCCAGGGCACAGGCTCGCAGGAAGGCTGTATGAATTGTTGCAGCAAACATGCTGAATATAAGGCCAGCATGGAAGAAGAGGCGAGTTGAGTGCACAATTCTGAATGCGGTGTCGTGCCCCGCAGAGGCGGCTGCTGGTAGCTGCTTATATTCTCGGCGGTCATCGCTGATAGCGCCGGAATGTGCTCGATGTTTGCAGATTAGCCACTGTTGACCGGTCGTAACTGGTCGCTGCGTCCAATCCTCGGCCCATTGCGTCGCTGCGAGAGCAGAGACTCGCAGGAAGGTTGTGTGAATTGTTGCAGCAAACATGCCGAATATAAGGCCAGCATGGAAGAAGAGGCGAGTTGAGTGCACAATTCTGAATGCGGTGTCGTGCCCTGCAGGGGCGGCTGCTGGCAGCTGCCTAAATTCTCGGTGGTCATCGCTGATAGCGCCGGAATGTGCTCGATGTTTGCAGATTAGCCACTGTTGACCGGTCGTAACTGGTCGCTGCGTCCAATCCTCGGCCCATTGCGTCGCTGCCAGGGCACAGGCTCGCAGGAAGGCTGTGCGAATTGTTGCAGCAAACATGACGAATATAAGGCCAGCATGGAAGAAGAGGCGAGTTAAGTGCACAATTCTGAATGCGGTGTCGTGCCCCGCAGGGGCGGCTGCTGGCAGCTGCCTAAATTCTCGGTGGTCATCGCTGATAGCGCCGGGATGTGCTCGATGTTTGCAGATTAGCCGCTGTTGACCGGTCGTAACGGGTCGCTGCGTCCAATCCTCGGCCCATTGCGTCGCTGCCAGGGCACAGGCTCGCAGGAAGGCTGTGTGAATTGTTGCAGCAAACATGACGAATATAAGGCCAGCATGGAAGAAGAGGCGAGTTGAGTGCACAATTCTGAATGCGGTGCCGTGCCCCGCAGAGGCGGCTGCTGGTAGCCGCTTATAATCTCGGCGGTCATCGCTGATAGCGCCGGGACGTGCTCGATGTTTGCAGATTAGCCGCTGTTGACCGGCCGTAACTGGTCGCTGCGTCCAATCCTCGGCGCATTGCGTCGCTGCCAGGGTACAGGCTCGCAGGAAGGCTGTGTGAATTGTTGCAGCAAACATGACGAATATAAGGCCAGCATGGAAGAAGAGGCGAGTTGAGTGCACAATTCTGAATGCGGTGCCGTGCCCCGCAGGGGCGGCTGCTGGTAGCTGCTTATATTCTCGGCGGTCATCGCTGAGACCGCGGGGATGTGCTCGATGTTTGCAGATTAGCCGCTGATAATAGGTCGTAACTGGTCGCTGCGTGCAATCCTCGTCCCATTGCGCCGATGCCAGGGCACAGGCTCGCAGGAAGGCTGTATGAATTGTTGCAGCAAACATGCTGAATATAAGGCCAGCAGAAGAAGAGGCGAGTTGAGTGCACAATTCTGAATGCGGTGTCGTGCCCCGCAGAGGCGGCTGCTGGTAGCTGCTTATATTCTCGGCGGTCATCGCTGATAGCGCCGGAATGTGCTCGATGTTTGCAGATTAGCCACTGTTGACCGGTCGTAACTGGTCGCTGCGTCCAATCCTCGGCCCATTGCGTCGCTGCCAGGGCACAGGCTCGCAGGAAGGCTGTGCGAATTGTTGCAGCAAACATGACGAATATAAGGCCAGCATGGAAGAAGAGGCGAGTTCAGTGCACAATTCTGAATGCGGTGTCGTGCCCCGCAGGGGCGGCTGCTGGCAGCTGCCTAAATTCTCGGTGGTCATCGCTGATAGCGCCGGGATGTGCTCGATGTTTGCAGATTAGCCGCTGTTGACCGGTCGTAACGTGTCGCTGCGTCCAATCCTCGGCCCATTGCGTCGCTGCCAGGGCACAGGCTCGCAGGAAGGCTGTGTGAATTGTTGCAGCAAACATGACGAATATAAGGCCAGCATGGAAGAAGAGGCGAGTTGAGTGCACAATTCTGAATGCGGTGCCGTGCCCCGCAGAGGCGGCTGCTGGTAGCCGCTTATAATCTCGGCGGTCATCGCTGAGACAGCGGGGACGTGCTCGATGTTTGCAGATTAGCCGCTGTTGACCGGCCGTAACTGGTCGCTGCGTCCAATCCTCGGCGCATTGCGTCGCTGCCAGGGCACAGGCTCGCAGGAAGGCTGTGGGAATTGTTGCAGCAAACATGACGAATATAAGGCCAGCATGGAAGAAGAGGCGAGTTGAGTGCACAATTCTGAATGCGGTGCCGTGCCCCGCAGGGGCGGCTGCTGGTAGCTGCTTATATTCTCGGCGGTCATAGCTGAGACCGCGGGGATGTGCTCGATGTTTGCAGATTAGCCGCTGTTGACCGGCCGTAACTGGTCGCTGCGTCCAATCCTCGGCGCATTGCGTCGCTGCCAGGGCACAGGCTCGCAGGAAGGCTGTGGGAATTGTTGCAGCAAACATGACGAATATAAGGCCAGCATGGAAGAAGAGGCGAGTTGAGTGCACAATTCTGAATGCGGTGTCGTGCCCCGCAGGGGCGGCTGCTGGTAGCTGCTTATATTCCCGGTGGTCATCGCTGATAGCGCCGGAATGTGCTCAGTTTTTGCGTATTAACCACTGATGATCGGTCGTAACTGGTTAATGCGTCCAATCCACGGCCCATTGCGTCGCAGCCAAGGCACAGGCTCGCAGGAAGGCTGTGTGAATTGTTGCAGCAAACATGCCGAATATAAGGCCAGCATGGAAGAAGAGGCGAGTTGAATGCACAATTCTGAATGCGGTGTCGTGCCCCGCAGAGGCGGCTGCTGGTAGCTGCTTATATTCTCGGCGGTCATCGCTGATAGCGCCGGGATGTGCTCGATGTTTGCAGATTAGCCGCTGATGATTGGTCGTAACTGGTCGCTGCGTCCAATCCTCGACCCATTGCGTCGCTGTGAGAGCAGAGACTAGCCGGAAGGTTGTGTGAATTGTTCCAGCAAACATGCCGAGTATAAGGCCAGCCTGGAAGAAGAGGCGAGTTGAGTGCACCATTCTGAATGCGGTGTCGTGCCCCACAGAGGCAGCTGCTGGTAGCTGCTTATATTCTCGGCGGTTATCGCTGATAGCGCCGGGATGTGCTCGATGTTTGCAGATTAGCCGCTGATAATCGGTCGTAACTGGTCGCTGCGTGCAATCCTCGTCCCATTGCGCCGATGCCAGGGCACAGGCTCGCAGGAAGGCTGTATGAATTGTTGCAGCAAACATGACGAATATAAGGCCAGCATGGAAGAAGAGGCGAGTTGAGTGCACAATTCTGAATGCGGTGCCGTGCCCCGCAGGGGCGGCTGCTGGTAGCTGCTTATATTCTCGGCGGTTATCGCTGATAGCGCCGGGATGTGCTCGATGTTTGCAGATTAGCCGCTGATAATTGGTCGTAACTGGTCGCTGGGTGCAATCCTCGTCCCATTGCGTCGATGCCAGGGCACAGGCTCGCAGGAAGGCTGTGTGAATTTTTGCAGCACACATGCCGAATATAAGGCCAGCATGGAAGAAGAGGCGAGTTGAGTGCACAATTCTGAATGCGGTGTCGTGCCCCGCAGGGGCGGCGGCTGGTAGCTGCTTATATTCCCGGTGGTCATCGCTGATAGCGCCGGAATGTGCTCGGTTTTTGCGTATTAACCACTGATGATCGGTCGTAACTGGTCGCTGCGTGCAATCCTCGTCCCATTGCGCCGATGCCAGGGCACAGGCTCGCAGGAAGGCTGTATGAATTGTTGCAGCAAACATGACGAATATAAGGCCAGCATGGAAGAAGAGCCGAGTTGAGTGCACAATTCTGAATGCGGTGCCGTGCCCCGCAGGGGCGGCTGCTGGTAGCTGCTTATATTCTCGGCGGTTATCGCTGATAGCGCCGGGATGTGCTCGATGTTTGCAGATTAGCCGCTGATAATTGGTCGTAACTGGTCGCTGCGTGCAATCCTCGTCCCATTGCGTCGATGCCAGGGCACAGTCTCGCAGGAAGGCTGTGTGAGTTGTTGCAGCAAACATGCCGAATATAAGGCCAGCATGGAAGAAGAGGCGAGTTGAGTGCACAATTCTGAATGCGGTGTCGTGCCCCGCAGAGGCGGCTGCTGGTAGCTGCTTATATTCTCGGCGGTTATCGCTGATAGCGCCGGGATGTGCTCGATGTTTGCAGATTAGCCGCTGATAATCGGTCGTAACTGGTCGCTGCGTGCAATCCTCGTCCCATTGCGTCGATGCCAGGGAACAGGCTCGCAGGAAGGCTGTGTGAATTGTTGCAGCAAACATGCCGAATATAAGGCCAGCATGGAAGAAGAGGCGAGTTGAGTGCACAATTATGAATGCGGTGTCGTGCCCCGCAGGGGCGGCTGCTGGTAGCTGCTTATATTCCCGGTGGTCATCGCTGATAGCGCCGGAATGTGCTCGGTTTTTGCGTATTAACCACTGATGATCGGTCGTAACTGGTTAATGCGTCCAATCCACGGCCCATTGCGTCGCAGCCAAGGCACAGGCGCGCAGGAAGGCTGTGTGAATTGTTGCAGCAAACATGCCGAATATAAGGCCAGCATGGAAGAAGAGGCGAGTTGAGTGCACAATTCTGAATGCGGTGTCGTGCCCCTCAGAGGCGGCTGCTGGTAGCTGCTTATATTCTCGGCGGTCATCGCTGATAGCGCCGGGATGTGCTCGGTGTTTGCAGATTAGCCGCTGATGATTGGTCGTAACTGGTCGCTGCGTCCAATCCCCGGCCCATTGCGTCGCTGAGAGAGCAGAGACTCGCAGGAAGGTTGTGTGAATTGTTCCAGCAAACATGCCGAGTATAAGGCCAGCCTGGAAGAAGAGGCGAGTTGAGTGCACCATTCTGAATGCGGTGTCGTGCCCCACAGAGGCGGCTGCTGGTAGCTGCTTATATTCTCGGCGGTTATCGCTGATAGCGCCGGGATGTGCTCGATGTTTGCAGATTAGCCGCTGATAATTGGTCGTAACTGGTCGCTGCGTGCAATCCTCGTCCCATTGCGTCGATGCCAGGGCACAGGCTCGCAGGAAGGCTGTGTGAGTTGTTGCAGCAAACATGCCGAATATAAGGCCAGCATGGAAGAAGAGGCGAGTTCAGTGCACAATTCTGAATGCGGTGTCGTGCCCCGCAGAGGCGGCTGCTGGTAGCTGGTTATATTCTCGGCGGTTATCGCTGATAGCGCCGGGATGTGCTCGATGTTTGCAGATTAGCCGCTGATAATCGGTCGTAACTGGTCGCTGCGTCCAATCCTCGGCCCATTGCGTCGCTGTGAGAGGAGAGACTCGCAGGAAGGTTGTGTGAATTGTTCCAGCAAGGATGCCGAGTATAAGGCCAGCCTGGAAGAAGAGGCGAGTTGAGTGCACCATTCTGAATGCGGTGTCGTGCCCCGCAGAGGCGGCTGCTGGTAGCTGCTTATATTCTCGGCGGTTATCGCTGATAGCGCCGGGATGTGCTCGATGTTTGCAGATTAGCCGCTGATAATCGGTCGTAACTGGTCGCTGCGTGCAATCCTCGTCCCATTGCGTCGATGACAGGGCACAGGCTCGCAGGAAGGCTGTGTGAATTGTTGCAGCAAACATGCCGAATATAAGGCCAGCATGGAAGAAGAGGCGAGTTGAGTGCACAATTCTGAATGCGGTGTCGTGCCCCGCAGGGGCGGCTGCTGGTAGCTGCTTATATTCCCGGTGGTCATCGCTGATAGCGCCGGAATGTGCTCGGTTTTTGCGTATTAACCACTGATGATCGGTCGTAACTGGTTAATGCGTCCAATCCACGGCCCATTGCGTCGCAGCCAAGGCACAGGCTCGCAGGAAGGCTGTGTGAATTGTTGCAGCAAACATGCCGAATATAAGGCCAGCATGGAAGAAGAGGCGAGTTGAGTGCACAATTCTGAATGCGGTGTCGTGCCCCGCAGAGGCGGCTGCTGGTAGCTGTTTATATTGTCGGCGGTCATCGCTGATAGCGCCGGGATGTGCTCGATGTTTGCAGATTAGCCGCTGATGATTGGTCGTAACTGGTCGCTGCGTCCAATCCTCGGCCCATTGCGTCGCTGTGAGAGCAGAGACTCGCAGGAAGGTTGTGTGAATTGTTCCAGCAAACATGCCGAGTATAAGGCCAGCCTGGAAGAAGAGGCGAGTTGAGTGCACCATTCTGAATGCGGTGTCGTGCCCCGCAGAGGCGGCTGCTGGTAGCTGCTTATATTCTCGGCGGTTATCGCTGATAGCGCCGGGATGTGCTCGATGTTTGCAGATTAGCCGCTGATAATCGGTCGTAACTGGTCGCTGCGTGCAATCCTCGTCCCATTGCGTCGATGCCAGGGCACAGGCTCGCAGGAAGGCTGTGTGAATTGTTGCAGCAAACATGCCGAATATAAGGCCAGCATGGAAGAAGAGGCGAGTTGAGTGCACAATTCTGAATGCGGTGTCGTGCCCCGCAGGGGCGGCTGCTGGTAGCTGCTTATATTCCCGGTGGTCATCGCTGATAGCGCCGGAATGTGCTCGGTTTTTGCGTATTAACCACTGATGATCGGTCGTAACTGGTTAATGCGTCCAATCCACGGCCCATTGCGTCGCAGCCAAGGCACAGGCTCGCAGGAAGGCTGCGTGAATTGTTGCAGCAAACATGCCGAATATAAGGCCAGCATGGAAGAAGAGGCGAGTTGAGTGCACAATTCTGAATGCGGTGTCGTGCCCCGCAGAGGCGGCTGCTGGTAGCTGGTTATATTGTCGGTGGTCATCGCTGATAGCGCCGGGATGTGCTCGATGTTTGCAGATTAGCCGCTGATGATTGGTCGTAACTGGTCGCTGCGTCCAATCCTCGGCCCATTGCGTCGCTGTGAGAGCAGAGACTCGCAGGAAGGTTGTGTGAATTGTTCCAGCAAACATGCCGAGTATAAGGCCAGCCTGGAAGAAGAGGCGAGTTGAGTGCACCATTCTGAATGCGGTGTCGTGCCCCGCAGAGGCGGCTGCTGGTAGCTGCTTATATTCTCGGCGGTTATCGCTGATAGCGCCGGGATGTGCTCGATGTTTGCAGATTAGCCGCTGATAATCGGTCGTAACTGGTCGCTGCGTGCAATCCTCGTCCCATTGCGTCGATGCCAGGGCACAGGCTCGCAGGAAGGCTGTGTGAATTGTTGCAGCAAACATGCCGAATATAAGGCCAGCATGGAAGAAGAGGCGAGTTGAGTGCACAATTCTGAATGCGGTGTCGTGCCCCGCAGAGGCGGCTGCTGGTAGCTGCTTATATTCTCGGCGGTTATCGCTGATAGCGCCGGGATGTGCTCGATGTTTGCAGATTAGCCGCTGATAATCGGTCGTAACTGGTCGCTGCGTGCAATCCTCGTCCCATTGCGTCCATGCCAGGGCACAGGCTCGCAGGAAGGCTGTGTGAATTGTTGCAGCAAACATGCCGAATATAAGGCCAGCATGGAAGAAGAGGCGAGTTGAGTGCACAATTCTGAATGCGGTGTCGTGCCCCGCAGGGGCGGCTGCTGGTAGCTGCTTATATTCCCGGTGGTCATCGCTGATAGCGCCGGAATGTGCTCGGTTTTTGCGTATTAACCACTGATGATCGGTCGTAACTGGTTAATGCGTCCAATCCACGGCCCATTGCGTCGCAGCCAAGGCACAGGCTCGCAGGAAGGCTGTGTGAATTGTTGCAGCAAACATGCCGAATATAAGGCCAGCATGGAAGAAGAGGCGAGTTGAGTGCACAATTCTGAATGCGGTGTCGTGCCCCGCAGAGGCGGCTGCTGGTAGCTGCTTATATTCTCGGCGGTCATCGCTGATAGCGCCGGGATGTGCTCGATGTTTGCAGATTAGCCGCTGATGATTGGTCGTAACTGGTCGCTGCGTCCAATCCTCGGCCCATTGCGTCGCTGTGAGAGCAGAGACTCGCAGGAAGGTTGTGTGAATTGTTCCAGCAAACATGCCGAGTATAAGGCCAGCCTGGAAGAAGAGGCGACTTGAGTGCACCATTCTGAATGCGGTGTCGTGCCCCGCAGAGGCGGCTGCTGGTAGCTGCTTATATTCTCGGCGGTTATCGCTGATAGCGCCGGGATGTGCTCGATGTTTGCAGATTAGCCACTGTTGACCGGTCGTAACTGGTCGCTGCGTCCAATCCTCGGCCCATTGCGTCGCTGCCAGGGCACAGGCTCGCAGGAAGGCTGTGCGAATTGTTGCAGCAAACATGACGAATATAAGGCCAGCATGGAAGAAGAAGCGAGTTCAGTGCACAATTCTGAATGCGGTGTCGTGCCCCGCAGGGGCGGCTTCTGGCAGCTGCCTAAATTCTCGGTGGTCATCGCTGATAGCGCCGGGATGTGCTCGATGTTTGCAGATTAGCCGCTGTTGACCGGTCGTAACTGGTCGCTGCGTCCAATCCTCGGCCCATTGCGTCGCTGCCAGGGCACAGGCTCGCAGGAAGGCTGTGTGAATTGTTGCAGCAAACATGACGAATATAAGGCCAGCATGGAAGAAGAGGCGAGTTGAGTGCACAATTCTGAATGTGGTGCCGTGCCCCGCAGAGGCGGCTGCTGGTAGCCGCTTATAATCTCGGCGGTCATCGCTGAGACAGCGGGGACGTGCTCGATGTTTACAGATTAGCCGCTGTTGACCGGCCGTAACTGGTCGCTGCGTGCAATCCTCGTCCCATTGCGTCGATGCCAGGGCACAGGCTCGCAGGAAGGCTGTGTGAATTGTTGCAGCAAACATGCCGAATATAAGGCCAGTATGGAAGAAGAGGCGAGTTGAGTGCACAATTCTGAATGCGGTGTCGTGCCCCGCAGGGGCGGCTGCTGGTAGCTGCTTATATTCCCGGTGGTCATCGCTGATAGCGCCGGAATGTGCTCGGTTTTTGCGTAATAACCACTGATGATCGGTCGTAACTGGTTAATGCGTCCAATCCACGGCCCATTGCGTCGCAGCCAAGGCACAGGCTCGCAGGAAGGCTGTGTGAATTGTTGCAGCAAACATGCCGAATATAAGGCCAGCATGGAAGAAGAGGCGAGTTGAGTGCACAATTCTGAATGCGGTGTCGTGCCCCGCAGAGGCGGCTGCTGGTAGCTGCTTATATTCTCGGCGGTCATCGCTGATAGCGCCGGGATGTGCTCGATTTTTGCAGATTAGCCGCTGATGATTGGTCGTAACTGGTCGCTGGGTGCAATCCTCGTCCCATTGCGTCGATGCCAGGGCACAGGCTCGCAGGAAGGCTGTGTGAATTGTTGCAGCACACATGCCGAATATAAGGCCAGCATGGAAGAAGAGGCGAGTTGAGTGCACAATTCTGAATGCGGTGTCGTGCCCCGCAGGGGCGGCGGCTGGTAGCTGCTTATATTCCCGGTGGTCATCGCTGATAGCGCCGGAATGTGCTCGGTTTTTGCGTATTAACCACTGATGATCGGTCGTAACTGGTCGCTGCGTGCAATCCTCGTCCCATTGCGCCGATGCCAGGGCACAGGCTCGCAGGAAGGCTGTATGAATTGTTGCAGCAAACATGACGAATATAAGGCCAGCATGGAAGAAGAGCCGAGTTGAGTGCACAATTCTGAATGCGGTGCCGTGCCCCGCAGGGGCGGCTGCTGGTAGCTGCTTATATTCTCGGCGGTTATCGCTGATAGCGCCGGGATGTGCTCGATGTTTGCAGATTAGCCGCTGATAATTGGTCGTAACTGGTCGCTGCGTGCAATCCTCGTCCCATTGCGTCGATGCCAGGGCACAGTCTCGCAGGAAGGCTGTGTGAGTTGTTGCAGCAAACATGCCGAATATAAGGCCAGCATGGAAGAAGAGGCGAGTTGAGTGCACAATTCTGAATGCGGTGTCGTGCCCCGCAGAGGCGGCTGCTGGTAGCTGCTTATATTCTCGGCGGTTATCGCTGATAGCGCCGGGATGTGCTCGATGTTTGCAGATTAGCCGCTGATAATCGGTCGTAACTGGTCGCTGCGTGCAATCCTCGTCCCATTGCGTCGATGCCAGGGAACAGGCTCGCAGGAAGGCTGTGTGAATTGTTGCAGCAAACATGCCGAATATAAGGCCAGCATGGAAGAAGAGGCGAGTTGAGTGCACAATTATGAATGCGGTGTCGTGCCCCGCAGGGGCGGCTGCTGGTAGCTGCTTATATTCCCGGTGGTCATCGCTGATAGCGCCGGAATGTGCTCGGTTTTTGCGTATTAACCACTGATGATCGGTCGTAACTGGTTAATGCGTCCAATCCACGGCCCATTGCGTCGCAGCCAAGGCACAGGCGCGCAGGAAGGCTGTGTGAATTGTTGCAGCAAACATGCCGAATATAAGGCCAGCATGGAAGAAGAGGCGAGTTGAGTGCACAATTCTGAATGCGGTGTCGTGCCCCTCAGAGGCGGCTGCTGGTAGCTGCTTATATTCTCGGCGGTCATCGCTGATAGCGCCGGGATGTGCTCGGTGTTTGCAGATTAGCCGCTGATGATTGGTCGTAACTGGTCGCTGCGTCCAATCCCCGGCCCATTGCGTCGCTGAGAGAGCAGAGACTCGCAGGAAGGTTGTGTGAATTGTTCCAGCAAACATGCCGAGTATAAGGCCAGCCTGGAAGAAGAGGCGAGTTGAGTGCACCATTCTGAATGCGGTGTCGTGCCCCACAGAGGCGGCTGCTGGTAGCTGCTTATATTCTCGGCGGTTATCGCTGATAGCGCCGGGATGTGCTCGATGTTTGCAGATTAGCCGCTGATAATTGGTCGTAACTGGTCGCTGCGTGCAATCCTCGTCCCATTGCGTCGATGCCAGGGCACAGGCTCGCAGGAAGGCTGTGTGAGTTGTTGCAGCAAACATGCCGAATATAAGGCCAGCATGGAAGAAGAGGCGAGTTGAGTGCACAATTCTGAATGCGGTGTCGTGCCCCGCAGAGGCGGCTGCTGGTAGCTGGTTATATTCTCGGCGGTTATCGCTGATAGCGCCGGGATGTGCTCGATGTTTGCAGATTAGCCGCTGATAATCGGTCGTAACTGGTCGCTGCGTCCAATCCTCGGCCCATTGCGTCGCTGTGAGAGGAGAGACTCGCAGGAAGGTTGTGTGAATTGTTCCAGCAAGGATGCCGAGTATAAGGCCAGCCTGGAAGAAGAGGCGAGTTGAGTGCACCATTCTGAATGCGGTGTCGTGCCCCGCAGAGGCGGCTGCTGGTAGCTGCTTATATTCTCGGCGGTTATCGCTGATAGCGCCGGGATGTGCTCGATGTTTGCAGATTAGCCGCTGATAATCGGTCGTAACTGGTCGCTGCGTGCAATCCTCGTCCCATTGCGTCGATGACAGGGCACAGGCTCGCAGGAAGGCTGTGTGAATTGTTGCAGCAAACATGCCGAATATAAGGCCAGCATGGAAGAAGAGGCGAGTTGAGTGCACAATTCTGAATGCGGTGTCGTGCCCCGCAGGGGCGGCTGCTGGTAGCTGCTTATATTCCCGGTGGTCATCGCTGATAGCGCCGGAATGTGCTCGGTTTTTGCGTATTAACCACTGATGATCGGTCGTAACTGGTTAATGCGTCCAATCCACGGCCCATTGCGTCGCAGCCAAGGCACAGGCTCGCAGGAAGGCTGTGTGAATTGTTGCAGCAAACATGCCGAATATAAGGCCAGCATGGAAGAAGAGGCGAGTTGAGTGCACAATTCTGAATGCGGTGTCGTGCCCCGCAGAGGCGGCTGCTGGTAGCTGTTTATATTGTCGGCGGTCATCGCTGATAGCGCCGGGATGTGCTCGATGTTTGCAGATTAGCCGCTGATGATTGGTCGTAACTGGTCGCTGCGTCCAATCCTCGGCCCATTGCGTCGCTGTGAGAGCAGAGACTCGCAGGAAGGTTGTGTGAATTGTTCCAGCAAACATGCCGAGTATAAGGCCAGCCTGGAAGAAGAGGCGAGTTGAGTGCACCATTCTGAATGCGGTGTCGTGCTCCGCAGAGGCGGCTGCTGGTAGCTGCTTATATTCTCGGCGGTTATCGCTGATAGCGCCGGGATGTGCTCGATGTTTGCAGATTAGCCGCTGATAATCGGTCGTAACTGGTCGCTGCGTGCAATCCTCGTCCCATTGCGTCGATGCCAGGGCACAGGCTCGCAGGAAGGCTGTGTGAATTGTTGCAGCAAACATGCCGAATATAAGGCCAGCATGGAAGAAGAGGCGAGTTGAGTGCACAATTCTGAATGCGGTGTCGTGCCCCGCAGGGGCGGCTGCTGGTAGCTGCTTATATTCCCGGTGGTCATCGCTGATAGCGCCGGAATGTGCTCGGTTTTTGCGTATTAACCACTGATGATCGGTCGTAACTGGTTAATGCGTCCAATCCACGGCCCATTGCGTCGCAGCCAAGGCACAGGCTCGCAGGAAGGCTGTGTGAATTGTTGCAGCAAACATGCCGAATATAAGGCCAGCATGGAAGAAGAGGCGAGTTGAGTGCACAATTCTGAATGCGGTGTCGTGCCCCGCAGAGGCGGCTGCTGGTAGCTGGTTATATTGTCGGTGGTCATCGCTGATAGCGCCGGGATGTGCTCGATGTTTGCAGATTAGCCGCTGATGATTGGTCGTAACTGGTCGCTGCGTCCAATCCTCGGCCCATTGCGTCGCTGTGAGAGCAGAGACTCGCAGGAAGGTTGTGTGAATTTTTCCAGCAAACATGCCGAGTATAAGGCCAGCCTGGAAGAAGAGGCGAGTTGAGTGCACCATTCTGAATGCGGTGTCGTGCCCCGCAGAGGCGGCTGCTGGTAGCTGCTTATATTCTCGGCGGTTATCGCTGATAGCGCCGGGATGTGCTCGATGTTTGCAGATTAGCCGCTGATAATCGGTCGTAACTGGTCGCTGCGTGCAATCCTCGTCCCATTGCGTCGATGCCAGGGCACAGGCTCGCAGGAAGGCTGTGTGAATTGTTGCAGCAAACATGCCGAATATAAGGCCAGCATGGAAGAAGAGGCGAGTTGAGTGCACAATTCTGAATGCGGTGTCGTGCCCCGCAGAGGCGGCTGCTGGTAGCTGCTTATATTCTCGGCGGTTATCGCTGATAGCGCCGGGATGTGCTCGATGTTTGCAGATTAGCCGCTGATAATCGGTCGTAACTGGTCGCTGCGTGCAATCCTCGTCCCATTGCGTCGATGCCAGGGCACAGGCTCGCAGGAAGGCTGTGTGAATTGTTGCAGCAAACATGCCGAATATAAGGCCAGCATGGAAGAAGAGGCGAGTTGAGTGCACAATTCTGAATGCGGTGTCGTGCCCCGCAGGGGCGGCTGCTGGTAGCTGCTTATATTCCCGGTGGTCATCGCTGATAGCGCCGGAATGTGCTCGGTTTTTGCGTATTAACCACTGATGATCGGTCGTAACTGGTTAATGCGTCCAATCCACGGCCCATTGCGTCGCAGCCAAGGCACAGGCTCGCAGGAAGGCTGTGTGAATTGTTGCAGCAAACATGCCGAATATAAGGCCAGCATGGAAGAAGAGGCGAGTTGAGTGCACAATTCTGAATGCGGTGTCGTGCCCCGCAGAGGCGGCTGCTGGTAGCTGCTTATATTCTCGGCGGTCATCGCTGATAGCGCCGGGATGTGCTCGATGTTTGCAGATTAGCCGCTGATGATTGGTCGTAACTGGTCGCTGCGTCCAATCCTCGGCCCATTGCGTCGCTGTGAGAGCAGAGACTCGCAGGAAGGTTGTGTGAATTGTTCCAGCAAACATGCCGAGTATAAGGCCAGCCTGGAAGAAGAGGCGACTTGAGTGCACCATTCTGAATGCGGTGTCGTGCCCCGCAGAGGCGGCTGCTGGTAGCTGCTTATATTCTCGGCGGTTATCGCTGATAGCGCCGGGATGTGCTCGATGTTTGCAGATTAGCCACTGTTGACCGGTCGTAACTGGTCGCTGCGTCCAATCCTCGGCCCATTGCGTCGCTGCCAGGGCACAGGCTCGCAGGAAGGCTGTGCGAATTGTTGCAGCAAACATGACGAATATAAGGCCAGCATGGAAGAAGAAGCGAGTTCAGTGCACAATTCTGAATGCGGTGTCGTGCCCCGCAGGGGCGGCTTCTGGCAGCTGCCTAAATTCTCGGTGGTCATCGCTGATAGCGCCGGGATGTGCTCGATGTTTGCAGATTAGCCGCTGTTGACCGGTCGTAACTGGTCGCTGCGTCCAATCCTCGGCCCATTGCGTCGCTGCCAGGGCACAGGCTCGCAGGAAGGCTGTGTGAATTGTTGCAGCAAACATGACGAATATAAGGCCAGCATGGAAGAAGAGGCGAGTTGAGTGCACAATTCTGAATGTGGTGCCGTGCCCCGCAGAGGCGGCTGCTGGTAGCCGCTTATAATCTCGGCGGTCATCGCTGAGACAGCGGGGACGTGCTCGATGTTTACAGATTAGCCGCTGTTGACCGGCCGTAACTGGTCGCTGCGTGCAATCCTCGTCCCATTGCGTCGATGCCAGGGCACAGGCTCGCAGGAAGGCTGTGTGAATTGTTGCAGCAAACATGCCGAATATAAGGCCAGTATGGAAGAAGAGGCGAGTTGAGTGCACAATTCTGAATGCGGTGTCGTGCCCCGCAGGGGCGGCTGCTGGTAGCTGCTTATATTCCCGGTGGTCATCGCTGATAGCGCCGGAATGTGCTCGGTTTTTGCGTAATAACCACTGATGATCGGTCGTAACTGGTTAATGCGTCCAATCCACGGCCCATTGCGTCGCAGCCAAGGCACAGGCTCGCAGGAAGGCTGTGTGAATTGTTGCAGCAAACATGCCGAATATAAGGCCAGCATGGAAGAAGAGGCGAGTTGAGTGCACAATTCTGAATGCGGTGTCGTGCCCCGCAGAGGCGGCTGCTGGTAGCTGCTTATATTCTCGGCGGTCATCGCTGATAGCGCCGGGATGTGCTCGATTTTTGCAGATTAGCCGCTGATGATTGGTCGTAACTGGTCGCTGGGTGCAATCCTCGTCCCATTGCGTCGATGCCAGGGCACAGGCTCGCAGGAAGGCTGTGTGAATTGTTGCAGCACACATGCCGAATATAAGGCCAGCATGGAAGAAGAGGCGAGTTGAGTGCACAATTCTGAATGCGGTGTCGTGCCCCGCAGGGGCGGCGGCTGGTAGCTGCTTATATTCCCGGTGGTCATCGCTGATAGCGCCGGAATGTGCTCGGTTTTTGCGTATTAACCACTGATGATCGGTCGTAACTGGTCGCTGCGTGCAATCCTCGTCCCATTGCGCCGATGCCAGGGCACAGGCTCGCAGGAAGGCTGTATGAATTGTTGCAGCAAACATGACGAATATAAGGCCAGCATGGAAGAAGAGCCGAGTTGAGTGCACAATTCTGAATGCGGTGCCGTGCCCCGCAGGGGCGGCTGCTGGTAGCTGCTTATATTCTCGGCGGTTATCGCTGATAGCGCCGGGATGTGCTCGATGTTTGCAGATTAGCCGCTGATAATTGGTCGTAACTGGTCGCTGCGTGCAATCCTCGTCCCATTGCGTCGATGCCAGGGCACAGTCTCGCAGGAAGGCTGTGTGAGTTGTTGCAGCAAACATGCCGAATATAAGGCCAGCATGGAAGAAGAGGCGAGTTGAGTGCACAATTCTGAATGCGGTGTCGTGCCCCGCAGAGGCGGCTGCTGGTAGCTGCTTATATTCTCGGCGGTTATCGCTGATAGCGCCGGGATGTGCTCGATGTTTGCAGATTAGCCGCTGATAATCGGTCGTAACTGGTCGCTGCGTGCAATCCTCGTCCCATTGCGTCGATGCCAGGGAACAGGCTCGCAGGAAGGCTGTGTGAATTGTTGCAGCAAACATGCCGAATATAAGGCCAGCATGGAAGAAGAGGCGAGTTGAGTGCACAATTATGAATGCGGTGTCGTGCCCCGCAGGGGCGGCTGCTGGTAGCTGCTTATATTCCCGGTGGTCATCGCTGATAGCGCCGGAATGTGCTCGGTTTTTGCGTATTAACCACTGATGATCGGTCGTAACTGGTTAATGCGTCCAATCCACGGCCCATTGCGTCGCAGCCAAGGCACAGGCGCGCAGGAAGGCTGTGTGAATTGTTGCAGCAAACATGCCGAATATAAGGCCAGCATGGAAGAAGAGGCGAGTTGAGTGCACAATTCTGAATGCGGTGTCGTGCCCCTCAGAGGCGGCTGCTGGTAGCTGCTTATATTCTCGGCGGTCATCGCTGATAGCGCCGGGATGTGCTCGGTGTTTGCAGATTAGCCGCTGATGATTGGTCGTAACTGGTCGCTGCGTCCAATCCCCGGCCCATTGCGTCGCTGAGAGAGCAGAGACTCGCAGGAAGGTTGTGTGAATTGTTCCAGCAAACATGCCGAGTATAAGGCCAGCCTGGAAGAAGAGGCGAGTTGAGTGCACCATTCTGAATGCGGTGTCGTGCCCCACAGAGGCGGCTGCTGGTAGCTGCTTATATTCTCGGCGGTTATCGCTGATAGCGCCGGGATGTGCTCGATGTTTGCAGATTAGCCGCTGATAATTGGTCGTAACTGGTCGCTGCGTGCAATCCTCGTCCCATTGCGTCGATGCCAGGGCACAGGCTCGCAGGAAGGCTGTGTGAGTTGTTGCAGCAAACATGCCGAATATAAGGCCAGCATGGAAGAAGAGGCGAGTTGAGTGCACAATTCTGAATGCGGTGTCGTGCCCCGCAGAGGCGGCTGCTGGTAGCTGGTTATATTCTCGGCGGTTATCGCTGATAGCGCCGGGATGTGCTCGATGTTTGCAGATTAGCCGCTGATAATCGGTCGTAACTGGTCGCTGCGTCCAATCCTCGGCCCATTGCGTCGCTGTGAGAGGAGAGACTCGCAGGAAGGTTGTGTGAATTGTTCCAGCAAGGATGCCGAGTATAAGGCCAGCCTGGAAGAAGAGGCGAGTTGAGTGCACCATTCTGAATGCGGTGTCGTGCCCCGCAGAGGCGGCTGCTGGTAGCTGCTTATATTCTCGGCGGTTATCGCTGATAGCGCCGGGATGTGCTCGATGTTTGCAGATTAGCCGCTGATAATCGGTCGTAACTGGTCGCTGCGTGCAATCCTCGTCCCATTGCGTCGATGACAGGGCACAGGCTCGCAGGAAGGCTGTGTGAATTGTTGCAGCAAACATGCCGAATATAAGGCCAGCATGGAAGAAGAGGCGAGTTGAGTGCACAATTCTGAATGCGGTGTCGTGCCCCGCAGGGGCGGCTGCTGGTAGCTGCTTATATTCCCGGTGGTCATCGCTGATAGCGCCGGAATGTGCTCGGTTTTTGCGTATTAACCACTGATGATCGGTCGTAACTGGTTAATGCGTCCAATCCACGGCCCATTGCGTCGCAGCCAAGGCACAGGCTCGCAGGAAGGCTGTGTGAATTGTTGCAGCAAACATGCCGAATATAAGGCCAGCATGGAAGAAGAGGCGAGTTGAGTGCACAATTCTGAATGCGGTGTCGTGCCCCGCAGAGGCGGCTGCTGGTAGCTGTTTATATTGTCGGCGGTCATCGCTGATAGCGCCGGGATGTGCTCGATGTTTGCAGATTAGCCGCTGATGATTGGTCGTAACTGGTCGCTGCGTCCAATCCTCGGCCCATTGCGTCGCTGTGAGAGCAGAGACTCGCAGGAAGGTTGTGTAAATTGTTCCAGCAAACATGCCGAGTATAAGGCCAGCCTGGAAGAAGAGGCGAGTTGAGTGCACCATTCTGAATGCGGTGTCGTGCCCCGCAGAGGCGGCTGCTGGTAGCTGCTTATATTCTCGGCGGTTATCGCTGATAGCGCCGGGATGTGCTCGATGTTTGCAGATTAGCCGCTGATAATCGGTCGTAACTGGTCGCTGCGTGCAATCCTCGTCCCATTGCGTCGATGCCAGGGCACAGGCTCGCAGGAAGGCTGTGTGAATTGTTGCAGCAAACATGCCGAATATAAGGCCAGCATGGAAGAAGAGGCGAGTTGAGTGCACAATTCTGAATGCGGTGTCGTGCCCCGCAGGGGCGGCTGCTGGTAGCTGCTTATATTCCCGGTGGTCATCGCTGATAGCGCCGGAATGTGCTCGGTTTTTGCATATTAACCACTGATGATCGGTCGTAACTGGTTAATGCGTCCAATCCACGGCCCATTGCGTCGCAGCCAAGGCACAGGCTCGCAGGAAGGCTGTGTGAATTGTTGCAGCAAACATGCCGAATATAAGGCCAGCATGGAAGAAGAGGCGAGTTGAGTGCACAATTCTGAATGCGGTGTCGTGCCCCGCAGAGGCGGCTGCTGGTAGCTGGTTATATTGTCGGCGGTCATCGCTGATAGCGCCGGGATGTGCTCGATGTTTGCAGATTAGCCGCTGATGATTGGTCGTAACTGGTCGCTGCGTCCAATCCTCGGCCCATTGCGTCGCTGTGAGAGCAGAGACTCGCAGGAAGGTTGTGTGAATTGTTCCAGCAAACATGCCGAGTATAAGGCCAGCCTGGAAGAAGAGGCGAGTTGAGTGCACCATTCTGAATGCGGTGTCGTGCCCCGCAGAGGCGGCTGCTGGTAGCTGCTTATATTCTCGGCGGTTATCGCTGATAGCGCCGGGATGTGCTCGATGTTTGCAGATTAGCCGCTGATAATCGGTCGTAACTGGTCGCTGCGTGCAATCCTCGTCCCATTGCGTCGATGCCAGGGCACAGGCTCGCAGGAAGGCTGTGTGAATTGTTGCAGCAAACATGCCGAATATAAGGCCAGCATGGAAGAAGAGGCGAGTTGAGTGCACAATTCTGAATGCGGTGTCGTGCCCCGCAGAGGCGGCTGCTGGTAGCTGCTTATATTCTCGGCGGTTATCGCTGATAGCGCCGGGATGTGCTCGATGTTTGCAGATTAGCCGCTGATAATCGGTCGTAACTGGTCGCTGCGTGCAATCCTCGTCCCATTGCGTCGATGCCAGGGCACAGGCTCGCAGGAAGGCTGTGTGAATTGTTGCAGCAAACATGCCGAATATAAGGCCAGCATGGAAGAAGAGGCGAGTTGAGTGCACAATTCTGAATGCGGTGTCGTGCCCCGCAGGGGCGGCTGCTGGTAGCTGCTTATATTCCCGGTGGTCATCGCTGATAGCGCCGGAATGTGCTCGGTTTTTGCGTATTAACCACTGATGATCGGTCGTAACTGGTTAATGCGTCCAATCCACGGCCCATTGCGTCGCAGCCAAGGCACAGGCTCGCAGGAAGGCTGTGTGAATTGTTGCAGCAAACATGCCGAATATAAGGCCAGCATGGAAGAAGAGGCGAGTTGAGTGCACAATTCTGAATGCGGTGTCGTGCCCCGCAGAGGCGGCTGCTGGTAGCTGCTTATATTCTCGGCGGTCATCGCTGATAGCGCCGGGATGTGCTCGATGTTTGCAGATTAGCCGCTGATGATTGGTCGTAACTGGTCGCTGCGTCCAATCCTCGGCCCATTGCGTCGCTGTGAGAGCAGAGACTCGCAGGAAGGTTGTGTGAATTGTTCCAGCAAACATGCCGAGTATAAGGCCAGCCTGGAAGAAGAGGCGACTTGAGTGCACCATTCTGAATGCGGTGTCGTGCCCCGCAGAGGCGGCTGCTGGTAGCTGCTTATATTCTCGGCGGTTATCGCTGATAGCGCCGGGATGTGCTCGATGTTTGCAGATTAGCCACTGTTGACCGGTCGTAACTGGTCGCTGCGTCCAATCCTCGGCCCATTGCGTCGCTGCCAGGGCACAGGCTCGCAGGAAGGCTGTGCGAATTGTTGCAGCAAACATGACGAATATAAGGCCAGCATGGAAGAAGAAGCGAGTTCAGTGCACAATTCTGAATGCGGTGTCGTGCCCCGCAGGGGCGGCTTCTGGCAGCTGCCTAAATTCTCGGTGGTCATCGCTGATAGCGCCGGGATGTGCTCGATGTTTGCAGATTAGCCGCTGTTGACCGGTCGTAACTGGTCGCTGCGTCCAATCCTCGGCCCATTGCGTCGCTGCCAGGGCACAGGCTCGCAGGAAGGCTGTGTGAATTGTTGCAGCAAACATGACGAATATAAGGCCAGCATGGAAGAAGAGGCGAGTTGAGTGCACAATTCTGAATGTGGTGCCGTGCCCCGCAGAGGCGGCTGCTGGTAGCCGCTTATAATCTCGGCGGTCATCGCTGAGACAGCGGGGACGTGCTCGATGTTTACAGATTAGCCGCTGTTGACCGGCCGTAACTGGTCGCTGCGTGCAATCCTCGTCCCATTGCGTCGATGCCAGGGCACAGGCTCGCAGGAAGGCTGTGTGAATTGTTGCAGCAAACATGCCGAATATAAGGCCAGTATGGAAGAAGAGGCGAGTTGAGTGCACAATTCTGAATGCGGTGTCGTGCCCCGCAGGGGCGGCTGCTGGTAGCTGCTTATATTCCCGGTGGTCATCGCTGATAGCGCCGGAATGTGCTCGGTTTTTGCGTAATAACCACTGATGATCGGTCGTAACTGGTTAATGCGTCCAATCCACGGCCCATTGCGTCGCAGCCAAGGCACAGGCTCGCAGGAAGGCTGTGTGAATTGTTGCAGCAAACATGCCGAATATAAGGCCAGCATGGAAGAAGAGGCGAGTTGAGTGCACAATTCTGAATGCGGTGTCGTGCCCCGCAGAGGCGGCTGCTGGTAGCTGCTTATATTCTCGGCGGTCATCGCTGATAGCGCCGGGATGTGCTCGATTTTTGCAGATTAGCCGCTGATGATTGGTCGTAACTGGTCGCTGCGTCCAATCCTCGGCCCATTGCGTCGCTGTGAGAGCAGAGACTCGCAGGAAGGCTGTGTCAATTGTTGCAGCAAACATGACGAATATAAGGCCAGCATGGAAGAAGAGGCGAGTTGAGTGCACCATTCTGAATGCGGTGTCGTGCCCCGCAGAGGCGGCTGCTGGTAGCTGCTTATATTCTCGGCGGTTATCGCTGATAGCGCCGGGATGTGCTCGATGTTTGCAGATTAGCCGCTGATAATCGGTCGTAACTGGTCGCTGCGTGCAATCCTCGTCCAATTGCGCCGATGCCAGGGCACAGGCTCGCAGGAAGGCTGTATGAATTGTTGCAGCAAACATGACGAATATAAGGCCAGCATGGAAGAAGAGGCGAGTTCACTGCACAATTCTGAATGCGGTGTCGTGCCCCGCAGGGGCGGCTGCTGGCAGCTGCCTAAATTCTCGGTGGTCATCGCTGATAGCGCCGGGATGTGCTCGATGTTTGCAGATTAGCCGCTGTTGACCGGTCGTAACTGGTCGCTGCGTCCAATCCTCGGCCCATTGCGTCGCTGCCAGGGCACAGGCTCGCAGGAAGGCTGTGTGAATTGTTGCAGCAAACATGACGAATATAAGGCCAGCATGGAAGAAGAGGCGAGTTGAGTGCACAATTCTGAATGCGGTGCCGTGCCCCGCAGGGGCGGCTGCTGGTAGCTGCTTATATTCTCGGCGGTCATCGCTGAGACCGCGGGGATGTGCTCGATGTTTGCAGATTAGCCGCTGATTATCGGTCGTAACTGGTCGCTGCGTCCAATCCTAGGTCCACTGCATCGCATTCAAGACACAGGCTCGCAGGGAGGCTGTGTCAGGCGTTGCAGCAAACATGCCTAGTATAAGGCCAGCCTGGAAGAAAAGGCGAGTTGAGTGCACCATTCTGAACGCGATGTCGTGCCCCGCAGGGGCCTCTGTTGGTAGCTGCTAATATTCATGGTGGTCATCGCTGATAACGCCAGAATGTGCTCGTTGGCAGATTGGCCGCTGATTATCGGTCTTAACTGGTCGCTGCGTCCAATCCTCGGCCTATTGCGTCGCAGTCAGGCCAGAGGCTCGCAGGGAGACTGTGTCAGGCGTTGCAGCAAAAGTGCCGAGTATATGGCCAGTTTGGAAGAAGATTCGTGTTGAGTGCACCATTCTGAACGCGATGTTGTGCCCCGCAGGGGTGGCTGTTGATAGCTGCTTATATTCTCGGCGGTCATCGTGGATAGTGGCAGAATGTGCTCGTTGTTGCCAGATTAGCCGTTGATGATCGGTCGTAACTGGTTGCTGCGTCCAACCTTCGGCCCACTGCGTCGCAGTCAAGACAAAGGCTCGCAAGGAGGCTGTGTCAGAGCTGAATGCGGTGTCGTCCCCCATTCTGAGCATAGGAAAAAACATAATTGATGTATTCCCGCAACGCAAATTGAATCCATTCGACCTCTACAATGCATTTGAATTTTTTTTACATACATACATATTTATTTTTCACAATTACAGGTTGAAATAAGTGTTCCCGCGGAAGCGCAAGTGCGCTTGTGGGTGGGTCACGGCAATCAAACGAAGTACTGGCTCAGAATTGACGAAAAAACATAGTTTCCTGTATGTAGAAACAAAACAAATACTACACAACAAAGCTTATTGCAGTAAGACACATAATATTCCTAAATACAAAAAAGAACAATATCACTAATGCACACTGCCAAATTAAGACACTTATTTACACAGGTTCAAAAACAACTTGAACAACCTAGATTCACATGGGATGGCAAACTCAAGTATTTAGAGCATTCTTTTAATGCAAGCTTACAGGGCTTTTGACATATTAAGCTAGGACTTTATTCTACATTTTACCTCTTTAAGGGATTGTAATGATAGCATTTCAGTTGGAAGCTGGTTAAAATGAAATGGGATGTAGAACATTCGGCACTTTTCCCCGTAGTTAGTATATACCTTGGAAAGTTTGAACGGATTTATTTTTCTTAATACCTTGAGCTTGTTTTCAGGGTGTTTAAATTTATTTGAGAAATAGTTTCTGGTAATTACTACATGCGTGAATAGATCTTCAATCCAGAACATATCAGCAACGAGCATCCGTTTGGTGCTTTCAAGGGCCTCCATTGACGTGCCATACAAAACGTTAGCGGAAATTCTGCTCTGTATTCTATCGATTTGACTGATTCTTGACGATGCACACGAACCATAAATAGCGACGCCATAACTTAAAACGGACTCCCCTAGGGCCTTAAACACCAGTTGACGCAGCCTGACAGAAGTATTGAATTTTATCCTGTACAGATGCACAGAAATTACACGGAGACGTTTGATGAGATGCTCAACATGGGCTGTTCATGTCATGGTGGCGTTAAAATGAATGCCCAGATATTTGACTGTTTCAGAGAAGCAAACAGAGAAACATGGTAATGTTTGCAATTAAAGCAAACATTACCATGCAGAATAACAGATTAATTTAATATAACTTTTTATGTGAATTTCTGAAACAAACCAAAGTTGTTTTTTGCTTATTTATGTCAATCTGATTACCTGAAAACCAGTCGCACACTTGTTTAACATCCGCCTGTAGCAGCTCTGCAGCCCTATTGTATGACGCGTGCGAAACAAGCAACGCCGTGTCATCGGCGTATTGGTAGAGTAATGAATTCAGACCTAGATGTGCTAAATCATTGACATAAATATTAAAAAGGAAAGGTCCTAAAACGGAACCTTGTGGCACGCCATATAGAATTGGATTGAAATGGCTGAAGTCATCTTTGACTCTCACAACCTGAGCACGATTGGAGAGGTAGCTATTGAAAAAAAGCTGATAAGGCCGGCGAAATCCAATTCTGTCCAGTTTCTGTAACAAAATTCCGTGGTCAACAGTGTCAAAAGCTTTGGATAAGTCTAAAAATAATCCAAGAACAACCTCGTTTATATCTATATGCAAGTTAATGTGATCGCAGCAATCTTCAAGAAGATCTACAGTGCTCATATTACGCCTGAATCCATACTGTGTGTTATTTATTATAGAAAATCGGTTACAGAACGACACCATATTTCGATATACAATTTTCTCCATTAAAACAGTAATACTCGGCAATATTGCGATCGGTCGGTAGTTTCTTTTATCAGATTTTTTCCCCGTTTTATAGATTGGTCGTATAACCGATATTTTCATTCCTTGCGGTATATCTCCTGTTGAAAAGCAACCATTGAGTATATGCAAAAGCACACTTTTTAGCTTGTCATAATTATTCTTTAGATCACGTAATCTGATCTTATCATATCCTGGAGGTGTGTTAAATGGTAGGACCTTAATAGTATCCCATAACTCAGTGTCACCCAGTGTCGGTAAGAAAGCAGAGTTTGGAATGCTTGGACCTATATACGATGTAAACGGAGCCTGGGGCTGCGGTTTTAATTCCTTCACGGATGTAGCGAACTGCTCACTGAACGAGTTCGCTGTTGATAGACTGTTTTCGATACCAAAGATACGAGTTAGTTCATCATCTAGATTTTTGCTCTTTGTTTTCCCCATCATGTCATGAAGAAGTCCCCACGGCTTTTTAATATTACCGCGATATTTTACAAATTCAGCCGAGAAAAACCGTCGCTTCTCCAATCTCAACTTTGGTGTAAGTTTATTCCTAAGTGCACGATACTGCTTTCGTAACTCAACGTCAGAGGGATTAGACTTACACAGTTGCCATAGCTTTTCAAACGATAATGCTATGACATCATTTGTTATCCATTTCTTTTTGGGGTTTCTAATTTTTTTGTTTCACTCGTCGCATGGAACGAGAGTAAATCTCATTGCATTTTTTAACAAGTAAGTCATATGCTTCAGTATGATCAGGCATTGTTAGGCTTTCCCAGTCAAAGATCTGGATCAAGTCGTCTACGTGTCGGTCGTCAAGAATGGTTATTGTACGCAGAGGTGGCTTCGGCGTTTCAGGTTCATTACTAGTCATACAAAGAGCCTGGAAATAATCATCAGCTACTTTTTCTCTTACCACTGCAGCCATTGCATCTAATGTTGGACATCTTATAGCAATGTGATCAATACAAGACTGTGTAAGCAAGGCACCAGAAAATTCCTCCCGAGTGTAACTACGAATAACATTATCAATGCCATACCCTGCTAGTAAATCAAGATAATCCTCCACACCACTTTTCTTTGGTTGCAGAATGTTAATATTAAGTTCCCCCGCTAGTATAATATTACAATGAGAATGTTTGCGTAGGAAACAGGAAAGCTCAGTAAAAAATCGTTGCAGGTCAGAACTATGTGGACGATAAACTGCGATAAGCAAAAATGTCTCAGCGTGGTTACTAACAGAAAGTGCAACAACCTCTGCAGCCATAAATGCACAAGTCAATTTCTCGGCAAACCACGAATTTATAACAAACACTAAGACCCCGCCACCTCTGCCAGAGGACCGACTGAGCGAGAAAGACTGAAATCCCTGCAATACAAACCCATGAGACTCGAGCTCATTTACATTTATTTCAGTTAACATTACGGCGTCTTGATTTTTTAATGACTTGCATAAGTGGACGTTCAGAGAATCCCAATGCCTTCTAATGCTTCTGATATTTACATGTACGAGGTCTAGAACAGGTTTTGAGCGTGACGTCGTGAGGAAGCCATCTCTGTGTCCATTCCATTCAGCAAACGAGACAAACCGATCATTCATTGTTATGGGAGTTTGCTAATATCATCCTCATTTTTAATCTTAAAAACAGCAGAGCCCTCCATTTTCCTCACGAAAACATGTCCATTTTTTGCCCAAGCATATTTGTACGACTTTGCCTTTGCAGCATTTTTAGCGAGCCACAGTAGTTTCTTTGTGTAGGATATTAAGTTCTCATTTATGTAAATGTTGTTATCGCTCAGTGCATAGCGCTTCCGGAGCCAGAGTTCACGGTAGCTCATCGACTTGAATTTTACAAGAATTACTGAAACTTTGCCAACTCTGGCCGGCAGTCTATGCACAGCATCTATACATTCATCTATTTTTTTCTGGGATTTCCAACTCACTCGCAAGCGACTTCAATTGAGCTACAAGGTCCTCGTTGTCACTCTTCTCAATTCCATGCACCTCAATATTCTGTCGGCTAGAGTAGGCTTCTAGATTGTTCACTGTGGCTCTTAGTTCATTTATTACAATGGGTTTCTCCGCCAGACTCTCAGCTTGTTCAATACAGTGCTTTTTTAATTCTGCAACCTGAGTGTTCTGGGTGACCAGTGATCTCTTAATTTCTTCGTAGTTTGACGAAAGAATGTCAATTGGCGCTTCAACGCCCTCAATGATTTTCTCTTGTTTGTCAATCTGCTCTAGTACAGGATCATTCTTTGCAGATTGATAGTGAATACTTTTGTCAATTTGGTCCACACGCAATCTTATTTAAGACAGTTTACTATTGAGCACACGGATAGCGCGCAGCAGCTGGCTCCTGGTCGGTTCCTCCTTTTTTCCTCCATTATCTGAATTAGACTCCTGTGAATCCTGTGAATTCAGCGTTAAGCAAGCTGAGCACACCCACTTCGATGTATCAAGTGTCTTCAAAACTTTCTTTTTCACACCTGAGCATTTGCCAGTGTGAAGCCAGCAGCTACATTCACTGCAACTTATACTATTGTCAGGCTGGACAGGTTTCGAGCACACAAAGCACTGGGCATCTGGCGAAGCCATTGAAGCACAAAGCAAGGAGACAATCAGCAAACTGCAGTCCGACGAAGTGGTCAAAAGCACCGTCTATCGAGCAAGAAGAAAAGCTCTTACCTAGAACGATAAAGCGTGCGTCAGTAATCGAGCCCACACTCCGTCGGACAGCAATCCACCGATCGTCGGTAGCAGCTTAAATAGCGTGGCTCCTGACGCCGCCCATGTCGCCGCCCCACGTGGCTTGCCGCCGGTTCCTCGGAAGCACCACAGTGCAACTGTCGAACGCAGCTGAGGCCAGGCAATCTTCATGTATCCGTCAGCAGGCAGCCAAGGCTTTCATCTTCTTGTTCTTGATTATCTAGAACGATAAAGCGGGCGTCAGTAATCGAGCCCATACTCCGTCGGACTGCAATCCGCCGATCGTCGGTAGCAGCTTAAATAGAGTGGCTCCTGACGCCGCCCATGTCGCCGTCCCACGTGGCTTGCCGTTGGTTCCTGGCAAGCGCCACAGTGCAACTGTCGAACGCAGCTGAGGCCAGGCAATCTTCATGTATCCGTCAGCGGGCAGCCAAGGCTTTCATCTTCTTGTTCTTGATAATCTAGAACGATAAAGCGTGCGTCAGTAATCGAGCCCACACTCCGTCGACATTTTTTAAGGTCGTCGTTAATCGCTTTCGGTGAATCTGGGTTCAGCGCGAGGCCATCAAAGCCAACAACGCAGATTTGAGATTAGGGATGCGGCTGCTACCTTTGGCCTCCAGCTTACAAGAGGAGCTTTGTGTAGTTCAAGGAAACACTACTTTATGCAAAGTAATCTCGTGTGGGCGCCGCTGCCTTCGAAAAGTGAAGATGCGCTACCTATACCTTTATTTCTTGCGAATTGCGATAAGGACAGGACCGTTTAGCGCGTGAATCGTACGCACTGCCAAGCTTCCCTTCTAGGCAAACGCTTGTTTAATAATTTGGCTTCGCTAAATTCTGAGAAAGGAGCTCCTTGTTCTGTTCATTTCTTAATATGAGGCCCACCTGATTAGTTACGTGCGTTATTATTTTACAGTGAGAACGTATATAAACACTTTTTTCACACTTTTAAATCTCCATTTTCTTGCACTTGTTTTCGATACATGAGAATGTCTTTGTGCGAAACATTTGCAATACTTATAAGCGCTTTTTGAATGTTTATTTTATAACCACACCTTCCCTTTCTCTACGTAGTTCGAAACTTTTGGTAGTATTTTGTTTGCACGCCGTAAAGTTGTAAGCATTTCTATTCCATGTTCTAATAACTCTTGTAGCCGCCGTCGAATATATTTTTCGGACATTTAATCTGCTGTTTTAGTACTGATAATACTATCAACAGTGTCTATAGAGATTAGAATTTTGGTGGGACGCAATGCTGTTTGATTTCTTGGGTTGTCTTCCTAGCCACTGCACTTTTATATCCTGCCAGATTAGCTACCTTTGGAAAAGTTTCTATTTTAGCAAATCGACAAGTGGCTGGGGCTACTCAAAGCTTCGGATAGGTTGTCCATTTTACGTGAAGGCACGGGGTGGCGCGGCATCGAGCCATCGTATATTTACAGAGCCGCGAGAATGAAGCATGAGCAGAAGGCAGAAGAATAAACAGTGCTCCATCTACGGCACTGTGCTGAGGCTTTTGCCTTTTTAACATATACCCCTCTCAAATGGCGAAGGACAGAGAAGAGACGAGGCACACACTGCGACTGGAACTAACAACTGCGCTTTAATGAAACACATCCTTCGCCCATGAAAGCCAGCAGAGCATGCGCCGCCCTACAACCACGTCGCACAGCAGCAACGGTGGTTGGCAGATGGCCAACGCGCTAGTGTAAAAGGAAATCTAGTTCCTTCTGCATCAAAGAGCCTTAGTCTGCATCGGAATGCCTTAGAATTCTTAATGTTCTTAATTGCAGCGGGCTTTGAGCAGAAAACTGGTAAAGATTTTTTAGAGAAATCTCGCCGAAAAGCTCGGGACTTTTGAAAACCCTATGTCGCTGTCATCGCCAGTGTGTACGCGCGCAGTCTACTGTTCCATCGTAAAAGGGCGTTGGAGAAATGGCAATTCGTCTTTATCAAAGTGAGGACCAAAAAAATCTTTCTACTGATGGGTTGAGCCTGCACCCATGAGAGATGTAAAAAGATCGCATATTCATGCTTGCCGCACAGAGTAAGCGACAAGGTTAAGAAATATGTTACAGCCTGTAAGCGACCATTAATTTAGTCTGCTCGTTAAGATCACAAGTTTGGGCGAGGCTGCGCCAATTACCGAGGGTGCACGCGTTTCAGCGATTCTTCATTAGAGGTTTAATTTCGTACAGCGCTTAATACGTAACCAAAGGAGCAAGTAAAATATATCAAATCCCAAGGTGGGCCGGAATAACCAAGTGCCCACGCACCAGTGATATTCAAAAGGGCGACAGCGAAAGGTATGCACAGTTTATGCTTCATTCTACAACAAAAATGACCTGTTTTCTTTGCAGCTGTTTGTTCTGAAAAAAATGCGCACATGCATCTAGCAGGACCCTACTGTCAATAGTTCACTGAAACTGCTGCTGTTAGGGGCAGTGGAGGCTCAGGCGCCAGCGGGGCAGCTATCGCGAGTGCTGTATTCAGACCACCGCCGGTGGGGAATGAAGTGCTGGAGCAGCTCGTCGGGAGATAAAACAGTGGAGAGGAGTATCGACGGGGCTTATATGGCCTAAAAGAGACTTTCATGAGCAAAGCGACCATTTCATATCGTGTAGAAAGAGAACCAGTTGTTGTCGTTAGGTGAAAAATCTGGCCGGGCTCAAAACGGCCTTGTGTGAAATCGTACGTTATAAACGGGACTCGGCTTTTTTTTGCTTTTTTAGAATTCTGTAGCCCATTTCGATTTGTGACATTTACCACGGTTTAAAAAGACTAGGAGGAACAACTTATTTAGTAGGTCGCCAGTGCAACAAACTGAGGCCCATGGGCTTGAAACAGTACCAGACATAACAGGCGCTGTTCCGTATCCTTGTCTTGGCCATTAGGCTGATGAGCCGCTCATAAATCATGAAAATCCAGCTAACCCAAATGTAGGCATTTCTGTCTGCTCAAGGTGTTTATGATCATCCACTTGTGCCAAACTCGGAGTGCATTTGGTTAGGAAACTAAGTTTCAATACAAATTCAAGGGTATTGTACAGTGGTACAAACAATTGTTCCCATGGAAGCAGCTGTCTTACAGGCTTGTCTTTGCACACGCAGCGTTAACCTGGAGGGAGCGCAAGCTACCTACAACAGCCATGCATCTACCGGTTCGGGCTCCAACTTCATCTTTTCCTTCCAGCCTGTGTGAGATGCTTCATGAAGTTCGCGCAAAAGCTACTTGAAGCGAGCTTGTGTTTGGTCGGCAATGCTGCCTTGGCAAGGGCAGCCTGCGCTACCTTCTCCGGTAATTTTGGGAACGGCGATCAAGACAAAGCAAAATATCTCCTTGCTCTTATTTATTGCACTGTCTGGCCTCGCATGTAGGCCAACACATGGTTACTAGATTTTAACCATTAAATAATTCCCTTCGGTACTCGACAATTACGACCTACTTCCGCACTTCATTCCTTAATACTCGGTGAGCCATACAATTTTTGCAAATCACAAAATTTTAAGTTAATCAGAGGTGCAAACAATTGCTGCCGAATTTTGATCTCCCCTGCCTTCAAACTTTTTTTTGTTTGTTTCAAGCTTTCAGTGCACGTCTCTGCAAAACGTGAGCAAAGATTAAACAATTTGTATTATTTTACTCCCCCATTCTTCTCTTTTTCCTGCCTATTTTTGTAGTTTTCGCTCACACACGATATTATTTATTAGATTTTGCTCTTTCTTGTTTCCTAAAGAAAGTTTTTGCCCCTGCCAATTCGTGACACAGTTTTAGATATTTATGTGTCTTTTTTTCTTGAGAACGACACCACTTATATTAAGGACGTTTTCGATATTCTAGTGGCGCGTTGTGCATTTGCTTGAAGTTCGCGTGTGCGCCTTCCATCCGCACTGATATCTCAGACACACTAAGCTTTCTTTGGAGAAGTTTCTATGTGCACAGAGTGATAAGTTGTCGGCAGATCTCAAGTCCTTCAAGCGCGCCACTGGAACGAAAAGGCGCATGGTCGCTTAACATCAATGCATTGCATTCCTAGATGGTTGAGGAGGAAGCACGACCTGTTAAAAAAAAAACAGTCCAACAGCTGCAGCAATCCAACTGAGCACTCATCGCAGCCAGCCAATGCATAATAATGAGACCTTCTCAAATAGACAAGCTCTCGGGTGTACCGCATCGACTAGCCGAGATCGCCATCTGCTATTTGAAACTTAACAGAATCAGAATAGAAACCAGATGGGACAGTTAAGATCCGCCTTAAGCATATGACGTGATACCGTTAATGACCGTATATGCAAAATTGGCCATTATCAACCTTACATTCATAAGTGTCTGCAGTTCCTCACACGAATCGTTCCGCAATGATGCAGCGCCTAAGGAATGCGCAACTGCATTGAGATGGCAGGCGCTGCAGCCGGTAGGGATTGTGCGACCCAAGTTGCTCTTCCCGAGAAACCTGGCGCGATCAGTCATTAGTTAAGCAGCCACCTGACACGGTGGTGAGTTTGCTCACAATATGTTGGGCAGGTTGTGCTGACGCCACAATGTTATGTGACATAGTGGCCCACCTAGGTTGCTTCTACAGCGGGTGGCCAACTGAGACACTACGCTACCCTATTTCTTGCTAACAACGCTGGAGTTTCTAGGTAGTGAGCACATAAGAACTCAGTAAATGAGAAGTGCGAAGGATTTTTATATCAAGCTTGGTTACCGCATACGCTACCATCATTAATAAAGTCGAAAACAATGCTGCGGCCTGAAAACCAAGTTAGAGCTTTTTTTTTCCATGCACGGCCTAAAATAAAATAAAAAGCAGCACAACTGACAGTATAGAATAAAAGAACAATACAAAAAATAACCATGAAGTTACACAGCTCTTTGCATCATTGTGAAATCAGCGTTCTTGATTTCGTTGTAAGCGTTTTTTGGTGGCAATGGTCACCGCTGGTTCAACAAAAATGTGCTGGAAAAAATTAACGGTACCCATATGTCTACTCAGATTTCTTAAGAAATTACGCAGAACTTACATTCAAATATCTAGGAATTTTCTTCGAGAGCGTAATTTATTTTGTATTGTGAAGTAAATTGTTGGGGAAATAGAAAAAGCCAATTATCTGAGAATACTCAATAATTTAACAATGGTTATTTTGTAAGTATGAAACTTAACTTCCATAACGCAAGCGTTCAGTCAGCTCAGGTGTTCTGTATCGGTGGCGAGACTCGCATCAATAGTTTCCATGAGCATACAAAAGTGGTATATTTTTCAATTTTCATTCTGCATTCTCAATGACTCCTTTCTTGGGTGCTGCATCAGCGCCTAGTGTTCAGCGGGGCAATTTATTTTATTTATTTATGCAAAATACCCCAAAAGGCCCTCATGCCTAAGTGTATTACATTGTGGTGGTTACAGTTGATAGACCGAAATCTCTAAGCAATGATATCAGAAAAAAAACACATATTGCTACAATTGAACAAAACTATAACCTTGAATACGATCCATACAAAGTGTAAAATTGAAACGTAACTAAACAACCAATACCATAAACAGAGCAGCAGGGGTCAAAGAAGCTAATACCAGCTATTACAAATTAATGAAAACAGCAATATATGAGATAAGTTAAATTAGAAGTAAAGCACTAATATGGGGAAGGTAAGATTTGTTTATTCAGCGGCCACCACACCCTGTGTTCTTTTGAGCACGTTCAAGGCACGAGGGGAAATGGGCAGTACATACGGTTTTTTTCTTCTAAATTTCTGAGGTTGAGTGACTGAAGGCCGTGCGTAAAAAAAAGTGGAAAGTTTGATTTATGTTTTCATAGGGTTTAACCTCCCAAAGTAACTCGGGTATAAGGGACCTCGTAGTGAAGGGCTCAGGATAATTTATACCACCTGGGGTTCTTTAACGAGCACTGACATGGCGCAGTACAGGGTCCTCTAAAAGTTCGCGTCATCGAAATGCGACCGCTGCGGGCAAGATCGAACCCCGGTCTTTCGGGGCAGAAGCCATGCACCGTAACCACTGAGCAATCGCAGCGACAAGGGTGGAAGGACTACCAATGGTAATAAAAGCTTTTGACGTAGCTAGGAAAGTCACAAGTCAAAGTAATTAGGTGAATTGTGGTCAATAATTATTGGACGTACAATGAAGGTGGAAGAAATTACCTTTATTCATCAGTTCGGTAACATCGAGCTGTTGTGCTTAGCTGTAGCGCATCTTTCTTCGATAAGCAATAATGAAGGTTTTGTTTCTTCTCACGGACTTCGCTTCGGAACTTTTCTAAACACTCGTGCCGCAACACGAGAGGCCAAAATTCCTAAACAAGGTTATTCCTAAACAAAGAGCACCGTATGCAAGTTATTAGAACATATTGTCGCCGGCAAACGTAGGGCGACACAAAAGGGGACTTTTAATGCGTAGGCTAAGAAGACCAGCAGCGCGCGTCCGAGCGGGAACGTAGTCCACACGAGCCCACACGAGCCCAGCCATGCCACACACGAGCCCAGCCATGCCGTTCGGCCGCATGGCGGCGCTCGCAGAATGTGAGCAGTGTGACATTGGCCCCCTCCTTTTAAGAGGCATCGCATCGATGCCTCCAGCAAGGGGGAAAACAGAATTGAGGCACCGAAAGTGCGAAGGTGCGTGTGGCGGCGGCACTGATGTGAACTCCGACAATGGCTAACGGGCGTAATACGGTTTCATGCGGGACACGTGGACGAGTTCAGACTTGGGCGGTCGAGAAGAGCGGACGACTCCTTGAGGGAACACTTCATAGTTCACCTCGCTGAGTTGACGTAGCACTTCGTAGGGGCCGAAGTAGCGGCACAGAAGCTTTTCAAAGCGCCCACGCAAACGTATAGGGCTCCATACCCAGACGTGCTCGCTGGGTTGGCAAATCACCTCCCTGTGGCGAAGGTTGTAACGCCGGGCGTCAGTTTTCTGCTGGTGTCGAATCCGTTGTCTAGCAAGGTGGCGAGCGGCTTCTGCATCACGAATGAATTGGTCAGCGCCGGTGACAGACGAAGAGGCACAACCTGGGAGCAGGATGGCGTCCAGCATGGTCATGGCGTCCCGGCCATACACCAAACGGAAGGGAGTGAAGCGCGTCGTTTCTTGGAGGGCGGTGTTGTACGCAAACGTGACGTAAGGGAGTATATTTCGTCCCAGTTGCGATGGTCAGCGTCGACATACATAGACATCATATCTGCAATGGTCTTGTTCAGCCGCTCAGTCAGACCATTCGTCTGAGGATGGTAAGCAGTCGTTTTTCTGACTGGTGCCACTGAGACGCAGGACCTCATGTGCAAAAGCCGAGTTAAACGCGGTTCCCCGGTCAGTTAATACAATCGCGGGGGCGCCTTGGCGAAGCACAATGTGGCGAACAAAACTGTTCAATTTCAGCCGCGGTGCCACGGGGAAGAGCCTTGGTTTCACGGTAGCGGCTGAGGTAGTCCGAGGCAACAAAAATATACCGGTTACCCATGTAGGACACTGGGAATGGGCCAAGTAAGTACATGCCGACTTGCTGAAATGAGATTTGCGGTGGATCAATTGGCTTCAGAAGGCCGCCCGGTTTTCTCGGCGGTATCTTCCGTCGTTGACACTAACAACAGGTTCTAACGTAGCATTGGACGACCGCAGCAAGCTGAGGCTAGTAGTACGTGTGGCGGAGGCGTCCCAATGTTCTGGAAAAACCAAGGTGGACAGAAGAAAGGTCGTCGTGGCATGCAGCGAGAACTTCTTGACGAAGGGCGGTTGGGACAACGAGGATATGCGCAGTTTCGGTCGGGCTGTAGTTTTTCTTGTAGAGGATCACATCTATTAAGCAAAACGACGAAAGTCCGCGAGATAAGAGTCTGCGCGGAGACGGAGCAGTTCCTTCGAGGTCCTCGATTAGAGGCAGCAGTTTGCAGTCGGCTTTCTGGTGGCGGGCAAGGTCGGATGTGGTGACAGCGCCGAGGAAAGCAGAATCGTCGTCGGGCTCATCTGGTGGGCACGGAAGAGTAGCTCGGGAGAGACTGCATCGCTATGTTGCTCACCCGACTTATACACGATAGTGACGTCGAACGCTTGCAACCGAAGGCTCCACCCTGCAAGGCGCCCCGATAGATCTTTGAGGTTCGCAAGCCAACACAAGGAGTGATGATCGCTGACGACTCGAAACGGGCGGCCGTACAGGTAGGGACGAAATTTGGCGATTGCCCACACAACAGCGAGACACTCCTTTTCCGTGGTGGAATAATTCATTTCGGCACGGGACAAAGTGCGACTTGCGTATGCGAGCACGCGTTCCACACCGTCTTGCCACTGCACAAGCACCGCACCGAGGCCAACATTGCTGGAATCTGTTGGCAGTTCCGTGGCGGCTCTCTCGTCGAAGTGGCCAAGGATAGGCGTAGATTGGAGGCGGGCCTTAAGTTCTGTGAAAGCTGTTTCCTGATCCTGGCCCCAGAAGAAGGGTGTGAGTCTTTTGTCAGGCGAGTAAGCGGCTCTGCGAGTTTGGAGAAGTTTTCAACGAACCTCCGATAATAGGCGCAAAGCCCCAGAAAACGCCGCAAGCTTCGTTTATCTGTTGGCTGGGGATATGCAGCAACGGCGGAAGTCGTTTCTAGGTCAGGGCTAATGCCCTGAGCCCTGACAATATGGCCAAGAAACTTGAACCCCCTAAATGCGAAGCGGCACTTTTCAGGCTTCAGAGACAGACCTGCGGAACGAATGGCCTCGAAAACAGAACGCAAACGTTTCAGGTGCTCCTCGAACATGTCGGAGAAAATCACGACGTAGTCGAGATACAAAAGGCAGGACTGCCACTTCAGGTCAGTTAGTGCGGTGTCCATCATACGTTGGAACGTTGCAGGGACTGAACACAAGCCGAAAGGAAGCACCTTAAATTCGTACAGTCCGTCAGGAGTAACGAAGGCGGTCTTTTCTCGGTCACGTTCGTCGACCTCGATTTTCCAATAACCGCTACGCAGGTCGAGTGACGAAAAGTTGGTAGCATGGCGGAGGCGATCTAATGAGTCATCAATGCGCGGCAGTGGATATAAATCCTTTTTGGTAACGTTTTTGAGACGTCGATAATCCACGCAGAACGATACGCTGCCATCTTTCTTTGCGACGAGAACAACAGGTGATGCCCAGTATGACGTCGTCGTGGAGCGTTTCGGCAACTTGGCGGCGGATGGCATCAAGTTCCGTCGACGAAACACGATAAGGACGCTGACATAGTGGTCTCTTGTCACTATCAACGATAATGCGCTGCTTAGTTATTGGCGTCTGAAGAATCTTAGAGGTTGACGCAAAACAGTCGCGGAAAGAGTCAATAAGGCTTTCCACGCGGCGTTTCTGATTGGTCAGAACGCAAGGGTTCACGTCGATCGTAATGGCTGGTGCCGTGTCCTGTTCCGCTGTTCCGGGGTCCGTTGTGGACAAGACACATTGGACGGCATGCTCGCCAAGTTCTTCAAAATGGGCAATCACTGTGTTTTTCGTAAAATTTTGGGGTTCGCTACCAAAGTTAGTCACTAAGAGCTCGGTAAGCGCGTGAACAAGGTCGACAAGGGCGCGAGCCGAGACAGTAGCCGAGACACTTGCCGAGACGGTAGCAGCGACATGTTCGCTTCGGCAATGCTCCGAGTACCAAAGCTGGTATCACACTTGCTTGCTCTCGGCGTTATCGTTGTGTGGTCGTCAGAGATGCGTAGTGCTGCTCTGTGCGGCTCGGGGTCTGTAGCAACGGCTCGCTGTGTCGAAAACGATACCAATTGCTCATGCAGGTTGACGACCGCGCCATACTCTTTAAGGAAGTCCATGCCGAGAATCAGTTCTTTGGAACACTCTCGTAGCACGGCGGAGGAGCCAATGAAAGTTGCACCTCGGATCTTTATACGGCAGGTGCAAACGCCAACCGGCGTCACCACATGGCAACCAGCTGTGCGTATCTGTGGCCCATGCCAAGGTGTTAGAACCTTTCTGAGGGTCGTGGCTAGGTGGCTGCTCATGACCGAAAAGTCAGCTCCGGTATACACGAGTGCTGACACGTCATAGCCATCGGCGGCAACAAGAATTTCGGCTGCGGAAACAATTCTTTGACTACTCGTCGCTGAGGTGTTTGGTGCCGTCGTCGATGGGGTCGTCGGTGAGGTCATCGGTGTGGTCGTCGACGCGCTCGTCGGTGGGATCGGCGGTGGCATCGTCGTTGCGGTCGGCGTTGAGATCGTCTTTGAGGTCGGGGGCTGGGGTCGTCGGCGTTCGGGTCGTCGCATACAACCGTCGGAGGGAGGCTGTTCACTCTCTGCGGCAGCGGCGGTCCTACCCCGGAGGCCGCCGTCTTCAGTTTTCCCGGCGGGGGGACGTGCGTCTGAATTGGCCAGCGGATGGTGCGTGACTGGGAACCCGTCTTGGAGACGGCGACCTAGACTTACGTCGTGGAGGCGGTGAGGGCAGCACATGATCGGCCAGGTACTGCTCAATGTCTCGCGGTCTCTCACTATAGCGTGGTCGAGGTGCGCTCGGTGGAAATCCTCTTAATCCCATCCGCTGGTATGGGCAGTTGCGGAGGACATGACCAGGCTCCCCGCAGTGATAGCATAGTGGCCGGTTGTTGTGTGTGCGCTACACGTCCTCTTTTCTAACAGGGCGCGGGTCACGCAGCTCGACGGGGAGAAGGTATCCCTGCGTTGGTTCGGCAGCAGAGCGGAATGCCTGTGGCACTGGCGCGGGTCTCCGCAGGGCTTCACTGTAGCTCATGATGTACGGCTCCAGCTGTGGTGTCTGTAGGGCTTCGCTGTAGCTCATTATGTACAGCTCCGGCTGTGGTGCCGGTGGTGACTGGACCACTCGCCGAATTCCGTCACGGACGGCATCGGCTACAGCTGCAACACTGGCAGGTGAAACATCTAAGCGGAGGTTGCGCAGTTCTTCTCGAACCACACTCCGCACAAGCTCTCGAAGCGCCTCGTCTCCGTCGCCTGGCAGTGTCGCACAATAGTTGCTGGTCGCAACACTGCCCAGACGACCGTACTGCGCACTGCGTTCCTGCAAGGAACGTTCCATGGCCGTGGCGTCTTTGGCGAAGTCAGCGACGGTTCTTGGAGGGTCGCGTATGAGGCCAGCGAAGAGCTGCTCCTTCAGACCACGCATGAGGTGGCGCACCTTCGTAGCCTCCGGCATGGAAGGATCAGCCCGACTGAAGAGACGCGCCATATCTTCGATAAACAAGGTCACGCATTCGTTCGACTGCTGTGACCTGGAGCGAAGGGCGATTTCGGCGTTTTCCTTGCGTGCGTTGGTGCTGAAGGTAGCGAGCAACTCACGACGGAACGCTTCCCAGCTGATAAAAGATGCCTCATGGTTCTCGAACCATGTCTTCGCCGAGTCTTTGAGCGCGAAATACACGTTTCGTAGTTTTCGGTCGTCGTCCCACTGGTTAAAAGTGGCCACACGGTCAAAGCCGGACAACCAGTCCTCGACATTCTCGCACCGATCGCCGTGGAAGGTTGGCGGCGAGCGAGGTGCGAGGACTACAACCAGTGGGACAGTGCCGGAAGGCTGTCCTGTCTGACTGCCAGTAGTAGACGTCATGGTACGCACCGACCTCGTCAGCGGCTGACACTCAGGTTGCAGGCTTCGCAGGCGGCGGCTCGCTTTGTGGACGGGTGTTGTGTCCAAGCGGCGCTGATGATCGTCAGAATTGTCCTCGGGGTCAGCGGTTATGGGACGATACCCAGCGGCTCCACCAAAATGTCGCCGACAGGGCTTTTAATCCGAAGGACAAGAAGGAAGGAAGGAAGGAAGGAAGGAAGGAAGGAAGGAAGGAAGGAAGGAAGGAAGGAAGGAAGGAAGGAAGGAAGGAAGGAAGGAAGGAAGGAAGGAAGGAAGGAAGGAAGGCCTCAGACGTTGCTGGCACATACCCACTACGGGGGAGTGGCCAAGACACAGGCGGTTAATTACTGGATACAGGAAAGTTTTGACGGGAAAAGGAGTGGTAATAGTATGTAGTCTGAGATATTGGAAGAGGGAAGGAAAGGGGTCCAGTTAACTTGGAGATCAAAGACGGGACAATTGCTTAATGTGCATAATAGTACATAAATGCCTGTAATGTTGCAATGTCGTACTGACTGAGGGCGGGAAAAATAAATTAGAATGGGAGTCGCTGCGTTTCTTGAAGAAAATTTTGCACAGCAGAGCGCACACTCCTGTCGCGTCGTCCAAGCAAAGAAGCGCCAATGGAAAGAACAACCGCGGAAGACACAGGCAAGCCCCGTTGATGAAATGGAATTTGCAAAAGACGCTTCCTCAAATGAGAAAAGCGGCGGCAGAACAGCAGGAAGTGATCTATTGTCTCAGGTTCGGCACAAAAAGGGCACAGTGGGGAAGCTGCCAGGCCAGATCTGTGAAGGTAGAAATTTAGAAGGGGAACCCGGCAACGCAAGCGCGTGAAAGAGACCTCTAGTCTGCATGAGCGCCAGTCTTTGCTACTCCAAGGATGCAGAAGATGCTGATATTCGGGAGATGATGTAAGAGCCGAGGCAGCAAATTCCAGAAATATTGTGTAGCTGCGAAACCTCACCGCAGGTGTATATGCACACGATGGCAGGACAGCAACAATTGGGCCGCTGAGAGAGGCTCTTGCTAAGGAATCTGCAACCTCATTTAATTGAAAGCCCATGTGACCGGGTACCCAAAGCAACCTTACCGAATTTAGATGGAGCGGAATCAGGAACTTAAAGAGGCGTAATGGCCGAGAGTCAGTGGGTGAGGATAAGGAAGAGCAAATGGACAGAGAGTCTGTCATAACCATGACCTGGGAAACGGTAGATTCTAATTTTCGTAAGGCAAAGATTACTGCTAATAATTCAGCCAGAAAAATTGGAGTGAAGTCAGGAAGACGGAGAGAAAAAGACCAATCCAGTGAAGGCGAAAAAATTCCCACACCTGCCTTTTCGCGATCCTGCGAGGCATCGGTAGCAATAAGAACATGAGAGGGAAAGGACCTTAGGTGGTCCTGCAATAGACCCTGAAGAAGCGGGAAGGGCTACAGCTTTGCATTCGATGGGAAAATGTCATCGAATTCAATCTGGACTGATGAGGAGTTGTTATATATTTGGCGGACATCTGTGAAATGAATATTTATGCGATCAAGGAGGGACTGCACGTAACATATCTGCGGGGTATGAAATCGAGACCAGGCAGCACTAAAAAAGGCGGAAGGTTGACTAAGAAATATTATACTGGAAGCGTGAAGAGGTGAGTCGCACAATTTTAAAAATGTTTGAACTGTTAAAAGGCGAAACCTAGCTGATAACGAAGGCATTCGCGCCTCAAGGTGCAGAACAGCATTGGCGACATATTTTGGAAGCCCCAGACAAAGGCGTAACGCCTCACGCTCCAAAAGCACAAGAGGGCGAAGTTTATAGGCAATAGCTCCTGAGAATAAAACACACCCGAACTCCAAAATTGGGCGGACGTACATAAATCATCAGAAGCGTATGCCTTCTCATGCCTGACCTAGCACTACAAAGCCTGCGCAGGATGCCAATGGCCCGAACCCCTTTTGCAGAAACTTGCTCAATGTGTGGCCGCCAGGAGAGAGTAGAGTCGTATATTACACCGAGATACTTCACCGTCTGAACTTGAGGTATTATGTTATTTCTATAGACCAGGCAGATATTTACTGGAACAGAAACTGGAAATACTAACAATGCACATTTCTTCACATTAAAGGACAGATGAATTCTTCCTAGCCAGTTGTCAAGAACATTGAGGTAATTTTGCAGGGTTTGATAAAGAGTGTGAATGTCACCTGCTGATGCAAAAAATGCAATATCGTCGGCGTACACATAAGTTTTCACATTTTGAATGCATGGAATTGAGCTTAGAAAATGTTAAAAAGAACAGGTGAGAGAACTGATCATTGCGGAACACCTCTTGTCTGTGGAAATCTCCTTGAGAAAACACCATTTTGGCAGCAGTAAAGTTCTCTATTTTCCAAAAAACAGAAATCCAGGCTACAAAATAGCTTGGGAAGTTGAGTTCCTGTAATCTTAGTAATAGAGTCGAGTGCTCCACGCTGTCGCATGCTTTACTGACATATAAGGTGACAAGCGCAGCAAACGTTTTTCTATTGCGAGCTAATTTAATACGACTCTCAAGGTCAGTATGAGCACACCAAATTGAACTACCCGGCCTGAAACCAATTTGGCATGGATTCAACACAGAATTTTCTGAAATGAATTACATGACACGGCTGAGAAGGACCCTTTCCACCAATTTCACAAGGTTCGATGTTAACGAAATAGGTCGTATATTGTCTAAATTTAAGCCCTCCCCTTGCTTTTTAAGCAATGGAACTATTTCAGCAAGACGCCACTCATGCGGTATCCAAGGACCTTTAATAGAATGGTTAATTAGAGCCAACAGGTCTGCAGGAGATTCATTGAACAATATTTTGATCATAGATGAAGTGACCTTATCGGGGCCAGGAGCCGCTGGGGATAAGCGCAGAACAATTTGCGACAGCTCTGGCATAGAGACCTAAGTGAAATCACTTGAGGTGCATGTGAATATAGTAGGAGAAGGTAAAGCAGATGTAAAGCGAAGCTCTAGGCCACACGCAATATCCTCTAAGGCCTTTGAGATGTCAACAGGGGACTGAACAAGGGATTCAATGTTGGCAGCCGGAGGAATCACCTTGTTGCGCCTCATGAAATTAAACAAAGCTCGATAATTTCCTGATTGGGAAAGGAAATCATAATGATTTGTATTATACTCCTCCTTTGCACGGGTGACAGTGCGCTTAAATGTTGCTGCAACATACTTATAATCCAGCCAATTTTTTGGGCATTGATTGATGATGAGTTTCTTCCAAGCTGCTTTCCGTCGTCTATATGCACGCGTGCACACAGCATTCCACCAATTGTTCGCGATTGCACCCTTTGTTCTCTTAAGCAAAAATTCAGACTTTTGCCTTGCATGGTCCAGTACTGGGCATAGATGTGCAGCTTTGCTTTCGGCACTTCTCTGAGCGCGAGTGTCTGAAGTGATTTGGAGGGCTGATTTTAGCGTGTCTTTAAAGCAATTGTAATTTATTAACGTGCGCTGATGTCGCTCAGGAAGAGTTAATTTACACACAAACTTGAAACTAATCGGTAGATGATCACTGTTTGTTGCACAGTCAACAGGCGCCCAAGACATAACAGAGACTCCTGGGGAGGAAAAAGTTAAATCCAAGGCAGAGAGGCATTGACTGCGAACAAACGTAGGCAATCCGGAATTGTTGCAGATCAAGTTGTTGCCAGAAGCCCAATCAAATAGTCTAGAACCAAAGCTGTCTGTTTTAAACCCTCAAGTCACATGGTGCTAATTGAAGTCGCCAAGTAATAGAACCTGAGATCGGCTACTAGACATGAGTGAGTCAAGGGGCCGAGTGTCACGCACACCAGGCGGGAAATATGCATTAGCTACCGTAAAGGGCTGTTGACCTGGGACACTTAGGTCAACCGCAAGTATTTCACATTCATTGTCCGCATATTGAAAAGAAATGCATGCCCTGTGGCAAAACTTTGTAGATATGAGCGCTAACAACCCTCCCCCTCGTGATGACCGGTCAAGCCGGAACGGATGGTAATCCTTGAGATGATAATTGAAATTTGAAGTCAGCCATGTTTCCTGTAAAGCAACTAAATCTGGTAGAAGCTGATTGCATAGGGAATTTAAATTTGTTGAAGCCGAGAATATAGATCGACAATTCCACTGGAGTACACTTAAGAACCCTATCTTGGCGGAAGTGCCGCAGCCGCGACTGGCTTTTCTAGAATCCTGGTCTTAGCGTTTTGACTTGCGTTACTTTTCTTTGTCTTTGACTGGGGGCAAGATGGACCTGCAATATTCAGAGGAGACCCACTTCGTTTCTGGGCGCGGAGATCAGACTCCATATCCATACAATCCATAGAGGATGTGTCCATAACGCTATGCGAAGGAGAGGCCTGAGAGGCCTTTTGTTGGTCACATTGTTTTTGGCCCTGTGGAGCGGAATCGATTACTACAGAAGGAGGGGTAGCTTCCGAAGCCAAAGAAGACAAAAGCGGAGCGGTGGACGCCTGCAGAAGATTGGTCATCTGAGCAGCTATGACCTGCGAAATGCACGTGGACACGGTTTCCATAATGCGATCCATTGCATTTGCCACAGCTTTCTCAACTGCCGCTGTAATAGCCTGGGACCAACTAGAATCCATTATGGGTGGACAGTTGGCGGCCACACTAGAGTAGGCTGAGGCTCTCTCCTTGACTGCGGCAAAAGCCTCTCTCCGCGTGCATCTGCGCTTGTCTATAAGCTCGAGCACCTGAACTTCTTGTGCTCGTGCAGGACAGTCAGGCGAATCAGCAGGGTGAGCACCGCTACACAAACAACATTTCTCTTGCTGTTGAGGACATTCCTCCCTGCAATGACGTTCCCCACAGGCACAGCAGCGTAAGGCCGATTTGCAGGCTTTGCCGCTGTGGCCAAATCGCCAGCAGTTTTGACACTGAAGGGGCCGAGAGTTAAAGGCATCTACTCGAAAAACCAATGGCCACACCTTAATCTCTGACTGGCAAAATATTCCTGCAAATGTGGCAATGACGGACTCCGTAGGAATTTTTTCTCCGTCAACCATCCTGCTGCATCGATGGACAGCAATCACTGCCGCAGGCGAGAGGTTCTCAAGCGTTTCCGCAGAGCTCAATCGAGAGTCGACCCCTCGGACCAAGCCCTTGGAACATGCTAGATGAGGCGGAATGAATGCGCTCACCGGGTGGTTGGCGAATGACATACACTTCAGCAGGTCTTCAATACAGGCTTTATTCGGCGACCTGCACAAAATACCACCCCTGCCGAACTGCCGGACGTCGGTAATGTGCATGAAATGCTGCGATGTGGACCTAAGAGCCGCCTGCACGGCCTCCGGGTTGTTCAGTCGGATAGCGCCTCCATCGGAAGGCACTAATGCGAATGGAATGCTTGAAACACCGCTGCGGAAAAAGAGATCAATTGTTAGCTGGTCTTTAGGAATAGATGCCGACCAAGGGGAAAACCCCTAGCCAGGAGAAGAAGTAGACATTAAGCTCTCGTCCCGCACCCAATCACCCCAGAACAGGAGCAAACAGGCACAGACAAAAAGGAGAAATTTAGCAAGCTAGAGCAACACCGCCAGGTACTTAGCCACTGCCCCGCAGCCTGGGTAGCTGAGCCACGTCAACAGAACAGCGACCAGCGATCCACGTAATCCCTTCCACGTAGGGCCTTCCACGTAGAAGACCAGCAGCGCGCGTCCGAGCGGGAACGTCGTCGTCTTCGCTTCCACACGAGCCCAGCCATGCCGTTCGACCGCATGGAGGCGCTCGCAGAATGTGAGCAGTGTGGCAATATTGTTTTAAAACACATAAACGCTTATCTTCAAGTAAATGAAATTTTAGCCCCGTGTCAGCACGGCTTCCATAAAGGTCTTTCTACTATTTATCAACTAATCGAATTAACACATGGCATATCCATGAGCATTGATAACCAGAAACAAATGGACCTCATATTTTTCGACTTCTCGAAAGCATTTGATCGTGTCTCGCACACTAAACTTATTGTAAAACTTCAACGTACTTTAGGAACTGGCCCTATTCTAAACTGGTTTAAAGACTATCTTGGTAATCGGATGCAATTTATTAAAATTAACAATGAGAAATCAGCGACAACTAAAGTTACATCGGGAGTACCCCAAGGACGTGTCGTGGCACCGGTACTGTTCCCAATATTTATAAATGACCTACCATCTTGTGTTTCACAAAATATTAAACCTTTCGCAGATGGCTGCGTCCTTTACAAGGAAATTAAGTCGCTTAATGACCTTATAGTTTTAAATAACGCGTTAACAGCAGTGTCCCAGTGGTGTAAGGACTGGCAGATGGACATGAATTTAAATAAATCTGTTCTTTTATCTATAACTAGGAAAAAACACATATCAGCTTTTCAGTCCACGTTTAATAATATTCATCTTGCATCTGTCCTTGCGCATAAGTACATTGGTGTGACACTAACCTCTGATTTCAGATGAGACTCGCACGTTAACATCATTACATCTAATGCACTAAAACAAGTCTTCTTTATTAATAGACGCCTTAAACTAGCCCTCTCTGAAACAAAATTGCTAGCATATAAAACTATTGTCAGACCAATCCTAGAGTATGCAACAACGTTTGGTTTCCCTTTACTAACAAGCTCATTAAAAAACTTGAAGGGGTGCAGAGAAAGGCACTAAGATGTGTGTACACTAAACACTCCCTTACAGATTCACCAACGCAATTTCTAAAGCGTGCAGAACTACTAACCTTGGAGAACAGAGCAAAATTTGCAAGACTTAAAATCGTATATCAGCCAATACACAACCAACTAAAAGTGTCTGCTACAAAATACATAACGACCACAAAAACGAGATCGACCCGCCACAACCTCACTCACAAATAAACGAGTTGCCATTCCGTACTGAAATATTCAAATACTCATTTTTTCCTCTAGCAATACGAGAATGGAACAATCTAAACATTTATATTACTAACAACTCATAATTAGATGCATTTAGTGCCCTGGTTAGAGATAACCTGTTTGTTTCCCAGTAGTTATTCTTATTCTCCACAGTTTCCTATCCTGCCCTGTTTATTTTTACCGTTTTTCTTGTCCATAGACTGAAATTACAGCGCTAACTGCAGCCGATTTTTCTTTTTTTCCGTTTGTCACAATATTTACAAACAGTTATTTGTACCTCAACTTGAATTCTAACCGATTTTGTAACATTTTGTACTATATCTTATTGTTCAAGTTGTTTTACTTACCAATATGTGCACTACACCCGGTTGTATTATTCACAGCCCTTCCTGTTACAGTCCCTGATGAAACTTACAGTATCAATAATAAATAATAAAAACCTCCGGCCACCACACCGTCGCAAGGTTATGCACATGCGAGATCCGCGATCCTTGCAACTCTTATGAAGAGGACCCCTGATGCTACCGGGGAAGAACTACTACGACGGTACTACAGTCCTTGCCCTGATCTTGTTGTCGTTTTGACCTAACCAGAGGAACAGCTATGATAAGAACATCAACTCCGTGCACCTGAGGTCAACGTTCTACTTGAAAGAATCGCATATGTGATCAAAATTGTCATACTGAGTTTAACTGCGCCCACTGCATAACGAAGGCCTTTCCCGTGTCTTTCCAAATATGCGTGTGCTATTCCCAGTGGGCTCAACTTGTTCCAGAAGAGTTTCGAATCTCATCCGCCCACCTGATCGAAGGCCTTTCCCATGTCTTTCCAAATATGCGTGTGCTATTCCCAGTGAGCTCAACTTGTTCCCGAAGGCTTTCGAATCTCATCCCCCCAGCTTATCGAAGGCCTTTCTTTTGTCTTGCCAAATACACGTGTGCTATTCCCAGTGCGGCCAACTTGTTCCCAAAGACTTTAGAATCTCACCTGAATGAAGGCCTTTCCAGTGTCTTTCCAAATATATGTGTGATATTCCCAGTGCGGCCAACTTGTTCCCGAAGACTTTCGAACCTCTTCCGTCCACCTTATCGAAGGCCTTACCGTGTCTTTCCAAATATACGTGGGCTATTCCCAGTGCGGCCGATTTGTTCCCGAAAACTTTCGAATCTCATCCGTCCACCTGATTGAAGGCCTTTCCCATGTCTTTTCAAATATACGTGTGCTATTCGCAGTGCGGCACACTTGTTCCCGAAGACTTTCAAACCTCATCCGCACACCTGATCGAAGGCCTTTCCCATGTCTTTCCAAATATGCGTGTGCTATTCCCAGTGTGCTCAACTTGTTCCCGAAGACTTTCGAATCTCATCCGCCCAGCTTATCGAAGGCCTTTCTTTTGTCTTTCCAAATATACGTGTGCTATTCCCAGTGTGCTCAACTTGTTCCCGAAGACTTTCGAATCTCATCCGCCCAGCTTATCGAAGGCCTTTCTTTTGTCTTTCCAAATATACGTGTGCTATTCCCAGTGCGGCCAACTTGTTCCCAAAGACTTTCGAATCTCACCTGATCGAAGGCCTTTCCAGTGTCTTTCCAAATATACGTGTGCTATTCCCAGTGCGGCCAACTTGTTCCCGAAGACTTTCGAACCTCTTCCGTCCACCTTATCGAAGGCCTTACCGTGTCTTTCCGAATATACGTGGGCTATTCCCAGTGCGGCAAACTTGTTTCCGAAGTCTTTCAAATCTCATCCGCCCACCTGATCGAAGGCGTTTCCCATTTCTTACGAAATATACGTGTGCTATTCCCAGTGCGGCCAACGTTTTCCCAAAGACTTTCGAACCTCATCCGCTAACCTGATCTGGTCCGACCGGTGCTGCGCTTGCCTCCTCTTGGAATCAAGTTCGTTGGTTTTTACGCAGGGTTGTACTTCTAGTTAAGGAAGCCGGAGGAGCTCTTCGGGCGACATGCGACCACCTGGCCGGTGGTGATATCTTTGCCGTTGAATTCTGCAGTGATAAAATTGTTAAAGAGGCAATGTAACTTCGGTCCGCCATGCGAACTGGCGGACCTCATAAGAAACGTAGGCAAATCACCTAGCTAATGCAGACATGCCCTAACAAGACCACCTCAAAATTTGATGGAAACTGGAGGGCTTTACCACTGCTCTGGGCCCATTACAAGTCGACAATTACCTACAGGAAAGGGCGCGAAACTGCAGATATATTTGGCCGTGTTTGGAAACGCATGCGCTACCTAGCAACTGGAGGGGACAAAATTACATCAACACACGACGCAACTGCAAACTTACAACTGTTTATTTCTAATCGAAGTAACTTATCTACATACACAGAAAGCCTCGGAACCACAAACGCTTACGTCATTCATGCACGCGGCCATGACGTGAGCGTTTGCGGTTCTGAGAGTTTGTGTATAGCATATACGCCTCTTTGATTAGAAATAAACATTAGTAAGTTTGCGCTTGTGTTGAGTGTTTCATGTCATTTTGTCCCCTTGTGCTGCTAGGTAGGGCATACGGTAACGAAAATAATCTAGCAACAGCCCTTGTGTTAGCATTGTTAACTTTGACCACTTGATTACTCTTACGACTGGAGCAGCTGTAAATATCAGGCCTTGAAACTACTGTGGAAAGTTTCTAGGATGACCTCAGATTACTGCAGAAGAGTTTAGGCGATTACCATACTATCAGTGAAGATCACAATCCTGATCAGCCTGAAGATAGCATCATCATCGTCTCATGTTTGAGTTCATAACCCATCCAAGCACATATCACAAATACGAAAATATTTAGAATGGGCTCTACTACGTGCTGCTGCATGCTTTGGGATTCTTTACAGAACCATTCTATCAGGCATGAACTTCTGGCTTCATAAATTCCGCAAGTAACCATTGTGCAGAGCTTTATTGCAGAATGAAGGCAAATGCGTAGTAATTACGTCCGTTCCAAAGGCATAGATAAAAAATTATCTAGGCGTTCAAGTCACCTTTGTAGTGCAATGCGGTAACTTTATGTTCTGGAGACATTATAAACACTTCGGTTCAAACCTCTCGAACTCGTGTCCATGCTCAACCATCAGCTGTCGCCAAACCGCTTGGAGGCGACCGTGCCTTGATTTCCGCTCCTCTAGTGTACCGTACAAAGCGGGCACATGTTGTAGTGTGCGCTTGCTCGAGCAGATACTCGCATGCGCTTTTTTTCGGACATACTTGTGCACTGATGTGTGACGTCATAACTGCCTCGGGCGGTCAGGGAAGTTTTCTCGGGCATCGGTGGGGTTTAGATGTCAGTGAGCCTCTGAAGCTATGGCATTAAAAAGCATTTTAGAGTTTTTGACCTCTTACTGGAATGCAGGAAACCGAATAGCAAGAAGAAAACGCCATTTTAAAATCCCTTACGCCCTCAAGTTCTTATTACTGCGCAGCTTATACCTGTACTACACGAGTACGTTCGAATGGGATCTGATTTTAATGACATTCGAGATTTGAAATGCCATTCGAACTCGACGCGCTCGTGCGGCGCTACACGACAATTACCAAAAGCATTCGGAAGCTTCAGCTCGTTTCCAGAGCACGACGGCGATGTCCGCGGTCGCCGCGTTCACAGTAGTCCTACTACGACACCAGCATGGTCAACAGCAGCATACCATTGTAGTCTACCATGTTTTTCAGGTCAATGGCACTGTCAAATCGGATCGGCGGACTGTCATTCTTCATGTCCTTGCCAGATCGGTGACAGCGCGAAAACTTCACGTTGATAAGGCGACGGTGTGAATATAACCGCTCTTGTCCCTGCCTCATTCGTATACGAAAAAATTGAAACGAGCGGCTGCATTTCACGTGGGCACAGTTCAACACTCAGCACCAATAAACATTTGCCAAAATCTAAATAATAATCGATGACAACAGCTTTCGCAGCGACAAGGCTTAGCTGGTCCTCGGGGTTTGGAGTGCGAATTCGGTGGTTCTGGCGAGCGAATACAAGTGATTTAGCGAATGGAATTGGCCGTCAAGTGAATTTTGAAAAGACTGAAAAGAAATCTATTACTCCTTATATCTCAGGGCACACATACAATGAAGGGGAAGCGTTGTATAATCAGAATGCTGAGCAATGCTTTGGGCGGCCAGCAGCAGTCGGCCCGGTCGCTTGGGAGTAACAAACTGATGCGATTTGTCAGCAACCATACTTTTGAATACAGTGATTTAAGATCAACTACAGTTCGCGTCGGAGAAAGGACGGACAATTAGCTAGAAGCGCCGGTCCTACGCGATCCCGCTGTCAAGTGCTTCCCAGGTGGGCGATCACATCGGTGCTTCCTACAAAATGTCGCATTGAGTAAGCAAGCACGGGCAAAACCATTACAAAACACAACATAATATTTATTAGAACTAAAGCTCAGATTCGGTTTTGTGTCATGGAAACGAGAACAAGCGGTTTGTAACCAGCCATGTAACGTAGGGTATGAGTGCCGTCGTCCTCATCGGCGCACCCCCAGGGAATTTTCAGGCCCACACAGTAAATGTTCAGTGGTGTATTATTATCTTCAAACGCTCACCTAACAAGTTGACGAGCAGTTTTCCAAACAAACAGCATAGATAACCGAGCAGAAGATATCAAAATCAACAGCCACAGAGCCGAAGCTGCACTGAAGCAGCCGCGCGGCGTGTCTGCGGGCAGGCCGAGAGATGGCGATGGCTGTGTTCGCGTTTATAAGGCATTCCAAAACCTCGAATGGCTCCGTGGAGGTCCGTCAACTTCACTGCCACCTGAACCGAATTGGTGCAGCAGCGTAAGTTCGGCTGTCGAGTCGAATGAAATTCGACTGGAAGGCATTTGAAACGACCGTGTCGCAGCGGTAATACTGCAGCGGCTCTTTCAATAAGCACTGCGGGTAGCCTAAACCATTATACTTGTGTCACTATGACTCAAAGCTCTTCAGAATTTCTGGTTCTGAAAATACGTTGCAGCGCATCAAAAAGACTACTCAAGAAAAATTACAGCTCCTATTCTTTTCTGGATGAAATTTCTGAGCAACATCAGAGCAGCAGCCGCATTAAAAGTGGCAAATATTCAGGAATGCACGTGCCACCCAGGGGCACCGCTGATAATTCACGGAGCGACAATAACAATCTGACCACAGTAACGGTCAACCTGGTCTTGAAGCGAGTCAGAGCCGTCGCGCTGGTGCTGTTTTTGTAGCGATAGCTACACTACGCTAGCACTTCGAGCCTTCAGCGTGGCACCTCCTGAGCTACGTGGCCGCCCTTGAGCTGCGTGGCGGCGCCGTGGTTGGTCACGTGGTGCGGAGCAGCTACCGGCGGCGCAGCGTGCCAGAGAAACCGAGGGGGAGGGGGAGTGAAGAGGAGGAGAGAGTGAATCAACTTCCAGCGGCGAAGATGAAGAAGGAACCCCCAGTGAAACGGAGCGGCGAAAGACTGGCTTTGCAACTAGGCTGACCGAGTTCGACTCGCCCAGCTGTAGCTATCACATCACTTTTGGTTTAACCAGAGCTAAACCACAGCCATTTTTTTTTTGTCTCGAATATCTGGCGATAGCCCGTTCGGTGGCAAACAAATTCCTCTAGATGTCGGGAACCAACGGTGCTCCTTAATTACCGACGCATGGCGGAGGCCAGGGTGCAATATTTTGGACCTGGCTGGAGAGTGAGGACTGCAGCGAAAGGAAACGGTGAAGAAAGCGGACCTGACTCCGGAGTGGAACGTTACTAGCAACCCATTCCTGTCGGGGTGCGTGTATTGGGCGCGATATTGAGAAAAGCCGATTTGTGTCAACAGACAACAAATTCCTGCTAGCGATGGAAGGGATATGTATGAGCTATTTAGCCATTTCCACTCCAGCTTTTCAACATTAACTGTTATCAATCATCTTTGGATAGTATGATTCCAATACTATTCGGATAGCTTGAATTATACCTATGGCTTGAAAATTTATGGCCATTTATGGGTTATGGGTTATGGGGGCTTAACGTCCCAAAGCGACTCAGGCCATGAGGGACGCCGTAGTGAAGGGCTCCAGAAATTTCGACCACCTGAGGTTCTTTAACATTGTCACATATATTAAGGAGCGTAAATTAAATTTTAAAGGAAAAAAAAAGATGTGAAGAAGACGCGAATTAACCGAAGAATAAAGAAGAGGAAGAAGAAGCATTCGTTGAGGTGGAGAGAGATGATTGGTGGAGAAGCATTCGGTGAGGTGGAGAGAGATGTTTTGTGGAGAAGAGAAGACGACGACGACAAGGCTTACGTGGACTAACACCGAGGCTATAAAAAGGCGAGTGAGAGCGAGGCACAGGGGGAAACAGCAGAGAAGCGGAGGCTCCGGCGGGTCAGGGACACTTTGGCTGGAAGAGAGCGACGCCGGCTACTGCTGCGGGGAGGTCGCTTTCTACGACTTCGCATTGAGGACTTCCTGCCGGGTCTGAGCCCGTTCCCGGGAGTCAACAGAGGACGCTACCACCTGCTACGGCCAGGGGTATCTCCAGCGCTGATGCCACCCATCAGGGTGGTGCCCCCAAAGCCAACAACACCGGCATCACCTCCACGGGTGCTTGGACCTAGATCTTGTACGACGCAGCCAGAGACGCCAGCCCAAGCGCGTCGAACGCCGCCAGCGACGCCAGCCCAAGCACGGCGAACGCTGCCTCGACGCCGCCTACTGGATCCATACAACGCTGCAGCCACACCGAACCAACCGTGAGCACGAACGCCGACCGCTAATAGTAGAACACTAGTAGTAGACGCTAGTAGCAGTGTGCCCGGGTCGTGTGTATTTATAGTCTTTGTGTTTTGTGTTAGTTTTGTTAGTTTTGTGTTCTAGTGTGTGCCACGTAGGGTGTATTAAATGTGCGTTTGTGTGGGTACACCCGTCGCCTAGTCCATTCTTTCGGTCCGAGTGTTCACCGGAGAGATCTGTGACAAAGATAAGTGGCGAGCCTGTGCCAGGATACATTTCCTTTTTTTGCTTTGTCTCGGATGTTTCCAATCTCTCGACGGTAGAAAGGATGGATTTGGCAAGAACTTGAGAACTGGCGCTCAAGCTAGGGTTAAGCAAGGAAGATGCGATGCATCTCTGTGAGGAGGAGGGAAAGAGGCAGAGAGAGGAAAGGGCGCAAGCACGCGCAGACGCTCCTGAAGTAGAAGAACGCGAGGCGAAAAGAGCTCGCGAGGCAGACAGAACAGCTCGCGAGCCGGAAGAGCGTGAAGAGAAAAGAGCTCGCGAGGCAGAGAGAAGAGCTCGCGAGGCAGAAGAACAGGAGAAAAGAAGGATACAACGGGAGAAGGAGTTCATTTTGTGGAAACAGGCGCATGTTGCGGGAGGATATGAGGAGATCGCGGACAATGATCAGCGTTCCTTAGCGGGTACAGAATCTCCTAGACCGGCCAGAGTTTGCCCAAGGAAGCTGATGGCTCCTTTTGATGACAAGTGAGTTGATTTCGATGCATATTTGCAACGATTCGAGCGTATAGCTTTGGGGCAAGGCTGTGAGCACAGTGAATGGGCCACGGCATTAAGCATGTTCTTAGTCGGAGAGGCGCTGAATGTGTTTGGAAGGATGCCTGCTGCTGATTCCATGGACTACGAGAAAGTCAATAAGGCACTCCTCCAAACATTCAGGCTTACGGCAGAGGGTTTTCGTGAGAGATTTCGCACCGCGAAACCTGAGGATTCAGAAACCGCTAAGCAGTTTTCCTGCAGGCTATCCAACTATTATGATAGGTGGCTTGATATGTCAAACACAGAAAAGAATTTTGAAGGTTTGCGTGACAAGCTGGTCACAGAGCAATTTTTAGTGTGTTGCAGCTCAAAGCTGGCGCTATTCCTGAAAGAAAGAAAGTTGTGTTCGCTGGAAGAGTTCGCCGACACTGCAGACCAATTCCTCGAGGCTCAAGGGTTAAGAAATTTGAGTAAGGCAAAGGAGGAAACTCAAAAGACCTTAGATACAGATGCGGCGAGACCAAGATCATATGGCGGTGCATCTAAGGTGCCAGTAAGGTGTTTTCTATGCGGCAAGCTGACTGTCGGACTAGTAGCGGTGCCCAGAAAACACAGGTTGTGTGTCAAGGTTGTAAGAGGAGGGGTCATACTCTGGATGAGTGGCGATACAGAACTCAGGACCGAGCTGCATGCGTTGTCGACTCTAGGGTAGAACTTGTCACGTCACCCGAAGTCGAAAGCAGCAATGCCAGTGGTGGTTGGGCAAGTAGGAGACCGTCCTATATGGTGCTTAGAGACAGCGGAGCCAACACAGTCTTGGTTCGTAGAAGCCTAGTGAAGGACGACGGTCTTACAGGGGAAGCGTCGGCCGTCACTCTTGTAGATAGCACAGTGAGGTACCTTCCTGAAGCAAGGATTCTAGTATCCACGCCATATTATACTGGACAGGTAGTGGCAAAATGCGTAGACCAACCCATTTACCTTCTCATTTTGGGAAATATTACGGGTGCAAGAAGTGTCCAAGACCCCGATCCCGAGTGGAGGATGCTCGACGTTGAAGAACATCCAAAGGAGGAAAGGCCCGCGACAGTTCAGACTGGTGCAGTCAGCTTCTCGTCGGCAGTGGAGACGAGAGCTCAAGCGATAGCGCGAGCAACGCAGCGTCCGCTCTCCACTCCTGTTACGATGTGCCTGAGCGTAACACCGGGCGAAATTGCAATTAGGCAAAAAGAAGACCCGAGACTGAAGACCTGCTTCCAAAGAGTCGGGGAAAAGGTGAAAAGAGCGAAGAGTCGGACGTCATTCGAGTATCAATTGGTAAATGGTCTTTTGCACAGGGAATGCATATTTAGTTCAGGAATACGGGTCCAACCGCTGGTGTTACCAAGAGATATGCGAGAGACCGTGCTACGGTTAGGACATGACGCCATTATGGCCGGACACAAGGGTGTTAAAAAAACTGTGCCTAGGATAACCGAGGAGTTCTTTTGGCCGGGTGTTCAGAGTGACGTTAAGCGCTTTGTTCGCTCATGCGACGTGTGCCAACGCACAGTAAAGAAGGGAAGAGTTGGTCCCGTACCTCTGGGCAAGATGCCAGCCATCGACCTACCGTTTCAGCGAGTGGCTATTGACATTGTGGGGCCAATCTCTCCAGTATCCACCAAAGGCAATAGCTATGTGCTTACTCTAGTTGACGTGGCCACTCGTTATCCTGACGCTATTCCACTGAGAACTATTGACAGTATCCAAGTGGCGGAGGGTCTTGTGGAAATTGTTTCGCGTTTTGGGTTCCCGAGGGAAGTTTTGAGTGACCGGGGCTCGAACTTCACATCGGAACTAATGAAGGAGGTGAACCGCTTTTTGTCAGTGAGGCAATTACTGACAACGCATTACCATCCCATGTGTAATGGGCTTGTAGAGCGGTTCAACAGCACCCTCAAGAATATGATCAAGAAAATGTGCCAGGAGAGACCTACTGATTCGGATAGATATCTCCCACCTCTTTTGTTCGCTTACCGCCAAGTACCACAAACGAGTCATGGTTTCTCGCCCTTTGAGATGTTGTATGGGAGAACCGTTAGATGTCCACTTACAATACTCAAGGAGCTGTGGGCTAATAAGGAGATTGCATTAGATCTCAAGACAACATACACATACGTTCTTGAGTTGCGGGACAAGTTGGAAGAAACATGCAGGCTTGCACATCAAGGTCTGGAACGGGCGCGCGAACGCTATAAGGGCTACTATGACAAGAAAGCCACTCACAGGAATCTGAATCCAGGCGACAAGGTTCTCATCTTGCTACCCACGGATCATAATAAGTTACTGGTGCAGTGAAAGGGCCCTTACCTTCTGACGCAAAAGAAAAATGACATGGATTATGAGTTATTGATGAATAACACCAGAAAGCTTTTCCATGCAAACATGTTGAAAAATTACGAAGAAAGAGTTCCCTTACTGTGCGCCCCCAAGATAGCATGCTTGGTAGTAGCCGAGGAGACAGATGATGTTGTCGAGATGCCCACATGCAGTGGGAAGAAAACTAGGTTGGGATAAGGTGCTAATAAACCCCAGTTTGAATGAAGCCCGAAGCTCACAGATAAAGGCTCTACTCTAAAGCAAAGAGAATGTGTTTTCAGATGTGCCGGGCAAAACGGATGTCATATGTTGCAGACTAGATCTCTCTACCAATCAGCGTGAAGCAATATCCACTACCTTTAGCAGTTCAAGAATCAACAGAAAAGGAGGTGTGGGATATGCTGGAGCTTGGTGTGATTGAGAGGTCGTGGTCAGCATACAACGCGCCTCTCGTGGTTGTCAAAAAACCCGATGGTACTAACCGACTGTGTGTAGATTTTCGTCGGCTAAATGACATCATAGTACCCGATGCAGAGCCTATACCAAGAGCGGACGTGGTGTTCGCTAAGGTGGCTCACAAACGGTTTTTTTCTAAATTTGGCTTAGCTAAAGGATATTGGCAAATACCAATGGAAGATTCGTCTAAAGAGAAGACTGCCTTTTCGTGCTCGGCGGGTTTATTCCAGTTTGAATTCTTGCCTTTTGGTTTGAAGACAGCATCTGCAATATTCACGAAGCTGATGAGGAAGGTTTTGGATGGGCTCCAAAATGTAGACCACTATACTGATGACATCCTGGTGGCAACCGATACGTGGGAAGAGCATATAATTACGCTAGAAAAGCTACTTGATAGATTCCAGCAAGCCAGGTTGACCATAAAACCGGCAAAATGTGTGGTGGGCTTTGAAGCCATTCCTTTTCTCGGACACAAGCTGAAGATGGGCCGTATCGCGAGGAAAGACGACATCTTGAACAAAATACAGCAGGCCCAGACGCCGATGACCAAGAAAGAGGTACAGTCCTTCCTGGGTTTAACGGGATACTACAGGGACTTTATTCCCGATTATGCCCACATAGCCGACCCGCTTGTCGAACTCACTAAGAAGGGGGCAAGCAATAAGCTGAATTGGACTGCTGAAGATGAAAATGCATTCGTGATGTTAAAAGGGCATATGGCAAGACCGCCCGTTCTGCTTGCTCTGAATATGGATAAAGAGTTTGTGCATCGCACTGATGCATCAGACCACCGAGCTTTAGGAGCCGTACACTTGCAAGAAGAGAATCGCGCGCTACATCCAGTATTTTTTGCAATCAAGAGATTGTCGGCTAGTGAACGCAACTAATCCACTGTTGAAAAGAAATGTTTGGCGGTGGTGTGGGCGGTAAAGAAATTCCACATTTATCTGTATGGGAGACATTTCAGGATTCAGAAAGATCATCAGCCGCTTGAATACTTAACCAAGGCCAAAATGAACAATAGGAAAGTTATGAGATGGAATTTGGCCTTGCAAGAATACTCATTTCAGATGGAATATATTAAATGCAGAGATAACGTTGGAGCGGACTTCATGAGTAGAGCCAACTGAACAGCTCGTAGGTATCTCTGGGATGTATCTTGTTTGGTGTTAATATACCTCTGAGATTTATCTTGTTGTTGCTGCTGTTGTTGGTGTTATGTGATCATACAAGGGTGCGTGTTGTGGACACGAACATGTTTATTAAGGACTCTGTACGGACAACGGCAGTGGTGTGTTAGTGTTCTGAAAACGCAATTTGGTGTGCTGTGTGAGTGGTGTGCGTTTGGTGTGTGCTGGACATCTGCGGTGTGGTGTGTGCTGGGTCCAGAATCGCCATGGAAGATAGTCGGTTGGCTGGATGGCTTGGAGATGAGGGTGACGTGAGCAGTTTTTCATGGAATAACAGTTGAGAGAGGGGGCCCTTGTCACGTATATCAGGAATAAAGGAATTTTATTGCAAGATATGTATATACAGTACATAGCGTGTGCCCGCAGAAGTGCAAGCGCTTGTGGGCGGGCCACGGCAGTCACAACAGCATGCGGTCAATACAAAACGCTGAAATTGCACAATTTACAATGCAAAAAGAAGAAAAAAAATTAGCAATAACACAAAGCCGAAATATTACATATAGTTCAGTCAACAAATTTAGCGATTGATAATTATGTAACGCAAAGAAAATCTGGAGTTAATAAATAGAACACAAACAAGATAGAAATTAGAAAGCAACTCAGTATTTCCTTTCTTTAAAACTTTCAAACCACGCTTGCAGTCCAGATTTCACAGCCGTCAATGAATCACAATCAAACACCTTTGCAGGTAGTTTGTTAAAGTGGTAGGGTATATAGAACTGTCGTGTCCTTTTACCATAATGGGTATAAACCCTTGGAACTTTATAACGAGCTATGTGCCTAAGCGACTCTGGTTTTTTATCTGGCTGTTTAAACTGTGCTGAAAAGTAGTTTCTCAGAACTACCACCTGCAAGTACAAGTCATGCAGAGGAATAACTCCTGCTTTAACCATTCTGGTGTTATGGTCGGACTTCTCGTAAGCAGTGCCATACAATAAATTAGTGGAGATTCTGCACAGGAAACTATCTACCTTCTTGATCTTACAAGGTGCACAAGAACCATACACTGAAACATCGTATCTAAGGATAGATTCTCCTAAAGATCTATACACAGTCTGACGCAAGTTTATAGGTGTAGTGTATTTGATACGATAAAGCTGCACAGAAAGAGCACGCAGACGTTTTAATAAATAGTCAATTTGGGAAGACCAACACATGTTGGAATCAAGATATAGGCCAAGATATTTAACACTGCTCGAGTAGGGTAATGGCGAACATTCGCATTTGGCACAGTTGCTACCATGCAGAATAACCGACTGGGTAAGATCAACATTCTTGTGCGGATTTCTGAAACACATTAGCACAGTTTTGTTTATGTTTGTGTATATTTGATTTCCAGATAACCAGTCTACTATTTTATTGATATCGTACTGAAGTAATTTCCGTGCGAGTGGGCTTGATTCATGGGATATCACTAAAGCTGTATCATCAGCATACTGAAATAATTTTGCATTTAATCTTAGATTAACCATATCATTTACATAAACATTAAACAAAAAGGGTCCCAAAACAGAACCTTGTGGAACGCCGTACTGAATATGAGAAAAAGTACTAAATGATTCTTTAATTTTCACTACTTGTTTACGGTGCGAAAGGTAACTTGCAAAAAATTGTTGGTATGGACCACGGAATCCAATACTTTCCAACTTACGTAACAAAACGGAGTGCTCCACGGTATCGAATGCTTTCGATAAATCCAAAAATAATCCAAAAAGAAATTGATTAACATCCAAGTTACCATTGATAAAATCACAGCAATCTTCGAGAAGCTCAACCGCATCAATATTACGAGGAAACCATACTGTGTAGTACTCAAAAAAGAATACTTCTCACAAAAACATGTCATATATTGGTGCACAATTTTTTCCATCAGGATGCTAATGACTGGAAGTATGGCCATTGGTCTGTAATTTGTTTGATCTGTCTTTTTTCCCGACTTGTAGATGGGTCTTAGTACTGAGGTCTTCAGACCTGATGGTATTTCTCCGGTCTTGAAACACCCATTAAGTATACGTAAAAGTACATCTTTAAGTTTAGAGTAATTGTTTCGCAAATCACACAGTCTAATCTTATCGTAGCCTGGTGGTTTGCTGTCTGGTAGCGTCCTAATAAGGTTCCACAACTCATCTTGATCAACAGGAGGAAAAGCAGCAGAATTAATTGTTTTCTTGCCTTGGTATTGAATGGTAGCAACAACAGTTTGTTTTTTAAGTTCCCTAATGAATGATACAAACGCATCATTAAAAGAATTTGCAGTGGTCGAAGGATCTGCTTTCAGAAAACTACAGAGCAACTTCTCATCCAAATTAGATTTCTTCTGTCTACCTAATAATTCATTTAATAGACTCCAAGTTTTCCTCGTATTGCTGCTACACCTAGAAAATTCAGCAGAAAAATATTGCTTCTTTGCTTGGCTCAGCATAGCAGTAAGCTTATTACGATGTGCCCTATAATGCTCTTTCAAGGCAAGATTCTCGACGTCTTGTTTATAGTCATTCCACAGTTTGTCCTTCTCATGAGAAAGTTTAAGTATATCATTCGTTATCCATTTCTTCTCTGGATTTCTTAACTTGATTTTAACCTCCTTCGTGGAACTGGCATATATCTCATCAAACTTGGCTACTAACGAGTTATAAGCGCCAATGTGAGTTTGACTTAGCAGAGACCTCCAATCAAAAGTTTGAACGTGCTCATCCAAGCACTTGTTATCAATTATTTTTATCGTTCTAACGGTTTGACCCGGCGTTTCCCTTTCTTGCGCCAGAACACACAGCACTGTGAAATAATGATCCGCCACCTTTCTTCGTATTACTGCAGCGTTGGCGACATTATTCGGAAGTCAGACTGCTATATGGTCGATGCACGACTGAGTAAGTCTGGTGCCCATGACCTCTTCCCTGGTAAAACTAGAAATCGTATTTTCTATTCCATATGAAGCTAGTAAATCTAAATAGCACTCAACACCGGGTTTCTTTATTTCGGAAATGTCAATAGTAAGGTCTCCAGCTATTATTACATTAATTCGATCGTGGTGAGTTAAAAATTCCGCAATTTCAGAAAAAAAATACTTCTAGTATTGAGTTCGGAGGGCGATAAACTGGAGCCTAAATTAAATTTTAAAGGATCAAGGAGCCTAAATTAAATTTTAAAGGAATAAAAAGGTGTGAAGAAGACGACGCGAATTAACCGAAGAATAAAGAAGAGGAAGAAGAAGCATTCGTTCAGGTAGAGAGAGATGATTGGTGGAGAAGCATTCGGTGAGGTGGAGAGAGATGATTGGTGGAGAAGAGAAGAAGACGACAACAAGGCTTACGTGGACTAACACCGAGGCTATAAAAGGGCGAGCGAGACACTGGGGGGAACAGCAGAGAAGGGGGGGGGGGGGGGGCTCCGGCGGGTCAGGGACACTTTGGCTGGAAGAGAGCGACGTCGGCTATTGCTCCGGTGAGCTCGCGTTCTACGAGTCCGCATCATGGACTTCCTGCCGTGCCTGAGCCCGTTCCGGGGAGTCAACAGAGGACACTACCACCTGCTACGGCCAGGGGTATCTCCAGTGCTCTTGCCACCCATCCGGGTGGTGCCCCCAAAGCCAACAACATCGGCATCACCTCCACGGGCGCTTGGACCTTGAGCTTGTACGACGCAGCCAGCGACGCCAGCCCAAGCCCGTCGAACGCCGCCAGCGACGCCAAACACGGTGAACGCCGCCTCGACGCCGCCTACTGGATCCATACAACGCTGCAGCCACACCGAACCAACCGTGAGCACGAACGGCGACCGCTAATAGTAGAACACTAGTAGTAGACGCTAGTAGCAGTGTGCCCGGGTCGTGTGTATTTAGTCTTCGTGCTTTGTGTTAGTTTTGTTAGTTTCGTGTTCTAGTGTGTGTGCCACGTAGGGTGTATTAAATGTGTGTTTGTGTGGGTACACCCGTCACCTAGTCCATTCTTTCGGTCCGAGTGTTCTCCGGAGAGATCCGTGACAAACATGCACTGACATCGCACAGTGCACAGGCCTCTAGAATTTCGCCTCCATCGAAATTCCGGCGCGACGGCCGGGATCGAACACGCGTCTTTCGGGTCAGCAGCCCAGCGCCATTACCACTGAGCTACAGTGGCGGGTTATGGCCATTTAAATGCGAGTATCAAAAAACCTGCAAAAACAATGACACAGGAAAGGAAGGCACAAAAAGCACACTGTCGCCGGACTTGCAACTGGCTTATTCTTTACTCTTCCACGTAGTTAAAGCCATTTTCTTGCTGTAGCTCCCAAGAAAACAAAAACAAAATCACACAATAAAGTCTGGTTTCCATTCCATCTCCTATAAAAAGCCCCTCTCTTTTTCTGTGATAATACTTCTGGAGGGCCGTTCATTGTTATTAAAAATGCTTCCAACAGTTCTCACTCGTGCCTGAATTTACCCCAGCCATAAATGCTCGTGGGTTGAAACAGGGGCGAGCATTTGCTAGACTCCTTCACATGCAAAGCCAGGTTGCTTTCTGTGCCCGTTCGCAACGCGTTGCCGTGTTCCCTGGGGCGTTGATCCCCCCCCCCCCTCCACCCTCTCGCATACTTTGTGAACTTCATATTGTGCCAAAGTAGAAGCCTTGGCGAGTTGGTATGTACTCATTCCAAAAACAGCGCAAACAAGACAAGCACAACGGAAGGAAATTACAACTTGAGCGCGGACTTACAGCTGAACTTTATTGAGAAAAACGTGCACAATATATAGGAATGCAGTGGCAGATGTAATCTCAAGCAGTCGACGTCATAAGGTGTAAATGGCCATAAAAGCGATAAAACATAAAATAGTGGTTAGGATAAAACAAGATGAAATCTCAAAAGACATGGTAAGGGTGGCAAAAGCAATATAGTTGATTGCAGATCGTTGCTGGCTGGAATCACTGACAGTGTCCTGACCGCTCCTATCAGCTGACTACTCCGTATCATCTGAGAAGAAACGTCATCAAGAGTGCCGCCACCAGGGGCAAAGCCTATAAGAAGAACAGCACAGCGGGGGCGGCGGAAGAATTTCGTCCTGACACGTGCGCTTGCTATTGTTGCAGATAGTTGCTGGCTGGAATCACTGACAGTGTCCTGACCGCTCCTATCAGGTGGCTACTCCGGATCATCTGAGAAAAACGCCATCAAGAGTGCCGCCATCAGGGGCAAAGCCTATTAGAACAGCACTGCGGACCAGCGATCGCTTGGCACAGCGGGGGCGGCGGAAGCATTTCGTCCTGACACGTGCACTTGCTATCGTTGCAGGTTACACACTTTTGCATTGTGTTCAAGCCACGTTAACTGCGCTGCCCTGGTTTCTGCCCTTGTGTTTCCTGGTTTGCCTGTTCTATTTCCCAACATGTCGGAATTTACTCGGTTCCGTGATGAACTGCGAAAAGAAATGAATGAATTCAAAGGAAAACTTGAGTTGAGAAATGAAATAAGAGAATTTAAAACTAGTTTAGAATTTTTCAATAATGATCTTGAACAGCTAAAGAAAGAAACACAACAAAGCTCTCAAGGAAGCTAATGAGGCACTGCTCAAAGAATGTGAAATGTTAAAAAAGAAAACCTCGGAACATGAACAACGCATGACTGCTTGAGAGCAGTGCTCTAGAAAATGCAACCTAGAGATAAAAGGCATAACAAAAGAGACAGATGAAGATCTTTCCAAGACCTTGAGTCAAATCGGCGAGCTGTTAAATGAACTAATAAGCGAATCAGACATTGATGTGTGCCATCGCATTCCGGGAAAAGATCCAAATACAGCTCCTAACATCATTGTGCAGTTTAGAAACCGTTCCAAGCGCGACACAGTGCTACAAAAAGCACAGAAAATAAAAATTACAATGGTAGATTTCGAGTAAACAACCAAAACACCAATATAAATAAATGAACATCTCTGCCCTGCTCTCAAGGCCCTGTTGAGTAGGGCTGTAGCACAGAGTGAGTGAGTGAAAACATTTATTGATTTCCAAAGGGATTCGCGGATCGAAGGCTCCGTCGTCTTCGTGCTTGCGCCGGCGACTAGAGTCTTCTTTCAGCAAGGGTGGGCCCCTATTCCAAGGCTCCACTGAGTCGTGCTGCACCGGTCGCGTGCTCTATAAAGGCCCTCTGGGCCGTGAGCTCGCTGCTGGTGAGACGGCTCTCCCATTGCTCCGCACTCGGGTGTTTGTGTTTGTGAAATGCCTCGTTACGTTCGCATTCCCATGTGATGTGGTAGAGTGTGGGTATGGCTGCGCACCACGGACAGGTGTCCCTGTATTGCGATGGGTACATTTTGCTTAGTATATATAAATTGGGGAAGGAGTTCGTTTGCAATCTGCGCCAAGCAGTGGCCTCCTTCTTTGTCAGAGCTTTGTGTGGTGGCGGGTATCTAATCCTGACGCCTTTGCATAGGTTTAAAAGTTCTGTGTATCCCCCCTCGCAGGCTTGAAGGGGAAGACCCGGGGCGTGTGACTGCCCGGCTCGGATTGCTTCCCCTCGAGCTAAGCTGTCCGCCCTTTCGTTCCCCTCTATTCCCGCGTGGCCTGGGATCCAAATTAAATTATGTCTGAGTTTTTCCAACCCTGCAGGGGCTACCCCGCCGAGTATCCTAAGGGCCGTTTTGCTGACTCTGCTTTTTGTATAGTTTTTGCACGTTTCTTTCGAATCTGTTAGTATGTTGAGTGGGCGACCGGTTCTGTAGCCTTCTGCTGCCGCCAGCGCGACGGCAATTTCCTCGGCCTCCGCTGCGCCCGCGACTTTTTCTGCGGCGCTCGTTAGCATTCTTCCTTTGCTGTCTACGACTACCAGTGCGGCTGCGTGTTCTGACCCGCACGGGTAGACGGCAGCGTCCGTGTATACTGTGTTTTCTTCCGAGGCTAGCGTTTTCTCTACGTACTCCGCCCTAGCCTTGCGTCGGTTTGCGTGAAGGTTAGGGTCCATATTTCTCGGTATGGGCTTAACGTTAAAGGTTTCTCTAAGGTGTTCCGGCATCTCCGCGTATCTGTCTGTCAGTCCGCGAGTGTCCCGACCCAGCCTTTTCAGGAGCGCCCGTCCCGCAGGAGTGCCTCTTAGTCTGACTTTTTGTGCTCCCAGCAGCGCTTCCGCGAGTTCGTCGAAAGTGTTGCTGATGCCTAACTGTAGCAGTTTCTCGGTTGACCTGTTTCTGGGTAAGTGGAGAGCCGTCTTGTAAGCCTTCCTCAGGATGGTGTCGGCTTGTTCTCTTTCCGCCTTGGTGGTTGCGTGGTGCGGCAGGGAGTACGTAACTCGGCTGTCTATGAGGCTGTTTACTAGTGTTGCAAATGGGTTGCAAGCCCCAAAGGTAGCGTTGGCCTGGCGGCCTGGGGCAAAGCTGGAAACATCCGAAGGTCCCGGCAAAGGATGAGTCGACTGGCAACAGAACAACTTGTTTATTCTGGCATCGCAAAAGAGCAGCCGGTCAGGGCGACCACGTTACTCGAAGGAAGAAATCGAAGTCCCTCTCGGCGTCCGGCGCAGCTGTCTTTTTATACCCTCGGAGTCGAGGGCAAGAAGGAACGGCTTGGGATGAGTCGCACAAGACGGCGACGCACGGACATGTCCAGACGTGACGGGCGCGTCCGCCGAGCCGGCGCCGGTCAGACCTCCTCGCCTCCCAGTTCGGGAGCTCCTCTCCCCGGCTGCCGCGCTTTGACAAGCGTGGGCACCAACATGCACACACACACACACGCACGCACGACGACACGTGGCACTGAAACCTGCCTGGACGCGCTTGGCGGGAGGCGTTGCGGCCGCGATGAACGAAGCCGCGGCGTCCGTTGCATCCGCGCCGGCTATACCGCGCGTCGTAGGCGAGACGTAACACTAGCTTGAGGGTGTCTTCCTCTCCCATGCCGTATCTCTTTTGAGAGACGCGGTTGATCACGCGGCCCACCGCTTGCTGGAGCTTTGTTTGGACAGTTGTCGGAAAAATCCTGACAAAGAAAGACGAATTGTCATATATTGATACGGGAATAAAAGAAGAGGCGGAGAGCGAGCGCGAGCGGCGAGCGCGCGGCTCTAGCACGAGGGATATAGAACGAGAAAGCTTGGCCGCCGCCGGTCGTGCTTCGCCGGCTCTCCTCCGTACTGCTGCTATATTTCTCTGGGCGGGCCCGTGGCCACCCCGTGGCATCCCACACCGTAACATTTTGGTGGCAGCGGTGGGATCTTGCGTTTGTGCAGTCCTCAGGTCCGTCAAAGCCGTCACGGAACAAGGGTGGCGAGAAAGGAAATCGGCATCTTGATGGGCAGAGCCGCGCCGATGCACTATTGTGAAATTGTACTCTTGAAGTTGCAGGGACCAGCGTGCAATCTTGGCATTCAAATGTTTGGCGGACTGCAGCCAAGTGAGAGCGCTATTGTCCGTGACTATGGTGAAGTGACGGCCGTACAGGTAGGGACGGAACTTCTCGACGGCCCAGACAACGGCGAGGCACTCGAGTTCTGAAGAGTGGCGGCGGCGCTCAACGTCGGAAAGCTGGCGGCTGGCATAAGCTAGGACTTTGTGGTCACCAGACTCGTCTTCTTGCAGGAGGACAGCGCCGAGCCCATCTTGGCTGGCATCCGTGTGGAGGACGATGGGGGCCGATTCGTCGTAATGGGCCAATGTAGGAGGCTCGAGGAGGGCGTGCTTGACGTCAAGAAACGCGAGCTGTTGGGCCTGCGTCCAACTCCACGGTGCATTCTTCTTCAGCAGGGCGGTCAATGGAGCGCTGCGCTTGGCAAAGTCCGGAATGAAACGACGGAAATACGAAGCAAATCCAAGGAAACTTTTGAGCTCCTTGGCGCTGGTGGGAGCTTCGTAAGCTGTAAGCGCTTTTAGCTTTTCAGGGTCGGGACGGATGCCATGCCGGCTCACAACGTGACCCAAGTACGTCACCTCCGCGAAACCGAAGAAACATTTTTTTGGTTTTAAGCGAAGCCCAGCAGAGGTAAGGGCTTCGAGGACGAGTTTGAGGCGTCTCTGGTGTTCTTCAAATGTAGCCGCGTAGACAATTACGTCATCCAGGTAGACCAACGCCATAGTCCACTTCAAATGGCCTAAGACTCGGTCCATGAGACGCTGGAAGGTGGCTGGAGCGTTCGAGAGACCGAAGGGCATACGGTTGAACTGGTAAAGGCCGTCGGGAGTCACGAAAGCCGTCTTTTCCGCATCATCGGGGTGAACAGGCACCTGCCAGTAGCCCGAGAGCAGATCTAGCGTGGAAAAATAACGGGCCCCCTTCAGGCGGTCAAGCGCCTCGTCGAGGCGAGGCAGCGGGTACACGTCGCAATTAGTAATAGCATTTAGCTTCCGATAGTCAACGCAGAAGCGGAGTGTTCCATCCTTCTTGCGCACAAGGACGACAGGGGAGGACCAAGGGCTACAAGAAGGGGCAATGATTCCCTGGTCAAGCATGTCGCACACGTGCTGCTGGATGACTCTCCGTTCGGCTGGCGCTACACTGATCCGGTGTTGAACCCAGGAAGTGCACCCGAGTTCACCGGCGCTGAGAGCAAGGCAACTGCGATGCTCGAGCAGCAAGGTCTTCAGAGAGGCGAGCTCCGCGCAGGTCAGGCTGGGTCCAAAGTTAAATTCTTCCCATGATAGGATCGCCGGCGCTGGAGCGTGGCGAGGCGGGGCTTCAGGTTGCAGAGACGCCACTGGTGACCCGGGGTCCAAAACTGAGGCTGTACCCAATTGCGTGCCGGGAGTCAGCGCGAGAGGTACGCTGCTGATGTTGAGTATAAATACGTGGGCCTCTCCTTTGAGCACAGGCAGAAGGCTTCGAGGGGAGGTCATCTGACGGGCTGGAGCTGAACGCCGGATGGGTTCGAACAGCACGTCTGCTGTGACCGGACTGTCAAGCTTGGCATACACCCACGTTGCCGCACCCGGTGGCAGGGTCACGGCGGACGCCACAGTCACGGTAGTGACGTCGAACGGCTTGACTCGACACGGCCACTTCGTCGCGAGGTCACGCAGAGATGCTGAGGCACGCTTGGTCGCCGACACCAGGGACTGCCACAGGGCGACACCGAGGCTGGAAACCCGGCTAAGCCAGCCCGGCCCACAGAGAGTTCGGCTCGCCCGTGGTTTGTTTCTAGTGTGCGCCTTCGAGATGAGCAGGATCTGGCAAAAATTGCATGAGTAAGGACACCAGGTGCTTCTTTGTTTCGTTTTCAGCATGGCAGTTTTATCCCGTGATGTAAACGCTGTAGAACGCTCTTACACAGACGTATATCCAGCCTGCTTTCATCTAAACATTCGGTCTGCAAGACATAAAGAAGACGAACTATCCGTCTTTCTTGATGAATTCTGTTTTGAATTCGATGCCATATTTTTGACTGAAACTTGGTACACATGCACCACTGAAGTTTACAAACAAGACTGCTACCAAACTTTCTTCCTAAATCGGACATCTAAACATGGGGGTGGAGTGGCAATACTAATGAAACATGCTCTATACTGTGATATAATACCCGAATTTTCTTTCATGAGTGATCATGTAGAATGTTTAACTGTTGTGTCGTAAAGAAATGTGTTTTCAGTCATGTACAGACTACCGGATTCTTCTGTTGATATTTTTATCGGTCATTTAAATCATTTGCTGAATTATGTCAATCAAAAAATCTTAACTTCATTCTCGGTGGAGACCTCAATATCGACTTATTGAAGCCATCTCCTGCTCAAATGACGTTGTATCAACGGTAGAGTCCAGTGGCCATCTTATTTTAACCCAAACTGCAACCCGCGTCACAATGAAAACTGCTACCCTTCTTGATATTTTTGTGCCTTACATAAAGAGTAATTACGTTTTCTCCGGAGTTTTATGCTGTGATATCAGTGACCACTACCCGATTTATGTAGTTGTACGAGGCATCAAAAAGCAAACAACTGATTTACCTGCTGTGAAAACAACACACTGCATCACAACGGTTACCCTTGAAGCGTTTCGTTAAAATATTATAAACGAAAGTTGGAATAATGTATTTTCTTCCGATGCAGCCGATGATGCATATGAGCTATTCACTTCTCGTTTTAAGTCACTATATCATGAATATTTTAAAGGTAAGGTGATCAAGAAGTCAAAAAAAATCGTAAACCTTGGATCAACCGCGAATCTCTAAAGATGATTAATAAGAAATCCAAGTTGTTCAAGCAATTTATGAAAACAATGTCGCTGGCTGATCGACAAAGATTCAAAGAGTATCGTAATAAATTAACTACTCATTTAAGGAATGAAAAAAGAAAATATCTGCATAAAGAGTTTATGAGCGAAAATTGCGATGGAAGCGCTCAAGTCGGAATGAAAATAAACATGCTACTCGATTGCAAATCAAGTTCTGCGGGTGTTAGCAGTCTTACTCTCGAGGTCATAAGGTAGAAGAAATCGAACTTGCAGAAAAGTTCAATCATTTTTTTAAGGATGCTGTTTCACAAAACACACCCCCGAAAACTGTAAATCCCAATATAAAAGCCAATGATCAAACTGTGTTTTTAGATCCTACCAATGAAAACAAAGTTCGCAGTATTTTTGCCTCCTTAAATAATAGCAGAGCTCGTGATATAGATAGCATTCAAATTGCGCCGATAAAATACGTAATTGACTGCATAGCTTCTATTCTCACCCATATTCTCACCCATATATTCTCACCCATGTATCGCCCTATCTACTGGTTTATTCCCAAAGTTAATGCGCGTATCAAAAGTTATCATTGTCTACAAAAAGGGAGATAAAGGTTATCTGTCTAATTATCGACCAATCTCAATATTTCCGGCTTTTTCAATAGGATTAAAAGAATAATCTACAAAATAAGAATTAATTCTTGCTTAAAGTTCAATCTTTTTCCCCTTGCCAGCATGGCTTTATCCACGGGAAATCAACCGAAACGGCGTTATTAACGCAAACAGAAATCATACTGGATGCAATTGAAAATCGAGAAATCTGTATCGGAATTTTTGTAGACTTTTCAAAGGCTTTCGACCACCTCAATCATGGTGTTTTACTACAGAAACTGGTATTATACGGCATACGCGGAACGCCCCTAAACCTTATAAAGTCTTACCTCCAACGTCGTTAACAGAAAGTCCAAATAGGGTCCCATCTGTCATCATCTCAAGCGGTTTGTACTGGTGTGCCGCAAGGCAGCATTTTAGGGCCTCTCCTGTTCATATTATATATAAATGATATAGTTACAATACATCATATACCAAAATATCTCCTTTACGCAGATTATACGAGCTTATTTTTTGAAGGCACCTCATTTCAGCTTCTCCCAATTATAATTGACGCAATGAATCGATTAAAAACCTGGATTGAAAATAATGTACTAGTTTTAAATACTGGCAAAAACTAAAGCCGTACTTTTTCATGGAAGGCAATCATCAATTATTCAGAACATCGAAATAAAGCTTGGGAGCGCCAACGTAGAAGTCAAAGACATGATCAAAACACTAGGAACACTTTTCCACAATCACGTGAACTGGAACGCCCAAGTCGATTCTGTCGTCACTCAACTGTCACTGTGTGTTGGTATTCTCGATAAATTTCGATACTTCCTTCCTGTCTCATTGAAGTTAAAGATATATAATGCCATTATTTGGTCTCATTTAAACTACAGTTTTTTGGTGTGGGGCACTACAACAGAAACAAATATGCATAAAATTTACAAGCTGCAAAAGAAAGCTGTCCGTTATATTGCCAATGTTGATTACCACGCCCCTACCGATCACATATTTTCACACTACCGGATTACGCCAGTTCATAGCTTGTACCAATATTGCTTAGCAACCAGATACAAAAAATCTCTACAATATAATAATCGAGGGTTTAAGACATGACTTGCCTCAGTCAAACTGCACCGGCTTATACCCTGCGCAATACCGAAAAATGGTATATTCCTTTTTGCCGCACCAAATATGGGAATCAAATTTTACGCTACAATATGCCACAATTATTAAACCAGTTACAGTTGATGAATGTCGATATTTCAAAAAGCAGCTTGCGCGAAATTAGAGCCACTTTTACATAAGCAACAAAACGCTGCTTCAGTATATATGGGCATGTTCAGATAAGATCAGTAATCGAGGTCCCATGGCCATTTTTTGTTTTCAATTATATTTTTATATGTGATAGGTAAATGTGTCCACACAAAGGAATGAAGATTAGTTTTGCAGGGAACTTCATGGTTTTCTAGGAAAAAAATCGTATGTCACAAGAAGTGGAGAATGTTGTTTTTGCCACTTCGCGAAGTTGCAAGTTTGGAGCATCACTGTATGCACAATAAATTTCTTTCCGCGCATAACTATTTTTTCATTACATTATTACAACTTGCACTATACGAAGAAAATAAAAAACGTTTTCTTGCTGTGTCAGTCTTCTGAGTAAAAAATCGCAAACTTCGCTTCCGGAGCCCTGCGGTGCCAAAAAGGCACTTTTCTGGGCAGCCTTAGGGCAAGATGCGTAAAGATCTCCCGACTGAATCTTTTTCTCTGTATTTTTCTCTGTATTTGTCAGCTACTTTTAATCACTTCAGGCAAGTTTTGTAGCTCTACACTGGACCTATATTTTTCAATATGGCCTCAAAATTGGCAGAAGTTCAAAAACGTGAAAAAAGTGACAAATTTGACTTGAATTTAAAAAAAAACACCTTCATCGATATTTATTAAAATTTGGCCTAATAATACTCAATACTTCATAATTTTAAGGCATTAAAAAAGTATTGCATTATATTGTTTTAAAGTATGAAAATAAATACAAAACGGACTTCATGATCTCAATCCCTACGACTGCTCAGTATTCCCTCTTAGGATGCGCAATCGTCAGAAGCTGGTTTTAGTATTAATATTTTGTAAGTAAATTTTAAATGCTACAGTTGCAGAGTTCATAAGTGTAGTTTGTAAGCATTTTTTTCTATTACAATCAAAGGTCTAAAGCTCCTATTCGCTTTCGTACTGTTCTAACGGTGGGACCTAAATTACTGTAAGCATATTTCAGCACGTTATTTTGGAGTGACGTGTGTGTAGGGGTAGTTTATGCAAACAATTAATGCACCCGTCGCACTCTCAAGGTGACTTTAACTGCTACCGCCACTCCAGGGATGAACCGCGCTTGGCAGCCGCTCCTATACCTATATAACGCCCAGCGCGACCCTGAAATTCACAGCATCATGTGTGCCGCCGCGGCACCGAGGCTTTAGCCGCCGCTATCATCTTTTCATCGCAACGCACCGAACGCCTAGCAGTTATGCCTCAGCCTTCGACCTTCGACCGAGATAACCCTTGTGAGCGGATGTTGTTCGGATCTCGAGTTTTGTGTGTCGTTTTCCAGGCCTGGTAGACCCGGTGGGGTCGTTTTCTGTACTCACGTGTTTTCTCTGCACTGGAGCAATCCCTCGACTAGCATACTTGGTATCTCAGTCTCAGCTCGTACACCAGACCGAAAGAACATCAGTGTCGACGGTGGGCAGCCTGTGTTAAAAATCTATTCATCTGTCCATCTCCTTTTTTTTTGGAAAAGCAGCTCTGGGCCCTGCATCCGTCACCTGCTCTTCTGTCTCGCGATAATCTCCGGAAGCGGTGAGCTTTTGCATTCATGAAGAGATTTCCGCGGCGAACGTTTTGTGCCGACTACTCACAAAGGCACAAACAGAGAATTGAAAAAGGACGTAATTTTCGCAGTGTAAAGACACTCAATGTCGCTGCTCTCAAAAAAGTCCTACTTCCCGAAGAAGCTCTCCGAGTACGAGAAAGTGACTTCATCTGTCAGAATTGTTACCGTCGGTTCAAGGAAGACATAGATAATATGCAGGCAGAGTCAACCGAAACATTAGAAGAATTCCGCCCTGGGGAAGAAATCGTAGAAAATTTAAATTCAAGTGTCAGCCTTACCTCCGAAATCTCGCCCCTAAAGCCACCGAGCGCTCTAAAAAAACGCCTCAGACTTTCCTATGCAAAGCGAAAGTAGGAAGAGGTGGCAAGAGCTATGGTGACGAAAATCCGATCGGGGATACAGGCAGCATACAATGTCCCAGAGACTTCGCGTGCGTCAGAAGAAAAGTGAGCGCAATGCAGCAGCTGGGAAGACAACCTACATGTGCCTACAATAGGTGTACGTCCTTTCAAGAGCGTTGCCAGCTGCTCACACTGCTACCACGCAACCTAACCGTGAAATATGTGCAGGAAGTTATTCCATAGGCAACGAGGTACGTTATCCAAAAATCGAATAAAATGGTGGATAAAGAAGGCGTATGGTCAACACAGGAGAGATATACAAGATGTAAACTACAACAGGAAGACATCACTACCGTTTTAGAATATTACACCATGGATGAACTCGATTGCTCTAGACAGACTCCGAACAAGAAGGACGTTGTGAGAATCGAAAAGGAGGGAGAGAAAGAATGGATACCTAAACGCTTCATGACGTGGTCCTTGCGAGAAGCATTCCGCCTCTACAAGCAAGCTCACCCTGCCTCCCAGGTTGGCCTCACAAAATTCATATCCTTGCGTCCTAAGTGGGTGAAATGCTCGCCACAGTGGCAAGTGTGTGTTTGTGTGTGCTGTGCAAACTTTCAGTTCTGCCTCGTGGGACTGCAGAACGCGTCCGGAAGGTCGCATTCTCCCGAAGATATGTAGAGCCTCTGCGTATGCCAGGAACCTACTGCGTCGTGTTTCCTTAGGAATTGTGAGCACTGTCCACAAGATGGCATTTTCACTTCGGAAAATTTTGAAATGAGCAGCGAGGACGAGGTGTTGATTGCTTCATGGGAATACTGTGAGCTAGTTAAAAAGACTGTGACCGCTTCATCATTTATGAGAGAATTTCTAAGAATGACCATGAAATGGATTCCTCACTACTATATCAGATCTGTGCAAACAAGAGCAATACATGAAGAAAAACACAGCTGCAAGAGAGGTGCAATTGTTTTGCATTTTGATTTCGCCGAAAACTGGACAGTTGTGCTTCCAGACGCAGTACAAGCGTACCATTGGCAGAAAAAGCAGGTGACCGTGTTTACCTGCGTTGTCACGTCAAGAAAATCTACTCGGAACTACGCCGTTATTTCCGACGAGATGTCTCATGATTCAGCTCATGCATGCTTGGCTCTGTCAAAAATCAAAGCACACCTCGAAGACAACGCGCCAATCTACACCAAGATAACATATGTGAGCGACGGGGCTCCCGCTCACTTCAAGAATAAATATGTTTCATGAGCTACAACGCAGTGAATGTCAAGAGACGAAATGGATGTTTTCGGCCACTGGACACGGCAAAAATGCTTGCGACGGCGTTGGTGGGCTTGTCAAACATCGAGCATCCCACCACAACTTGCGGAAGCCTGCAAGTGAGGCCATACAAATAGCCAGCGGCTTCGTAGACGCATTTCAAGGAACGCTAAAGAACATCACCATTCTGGAGCTCCCACAGAGGGAGCTTGCAGACTTTCGCGAAACGAAGAAGGAAGAATGGAAAATGGCAAAGAAAGTGCCTGGAGTTCAGACACTCCATATGTGGAAGTACGTTCAAACAAATAAAGGCAGTGCATCCTACGTGGCCTCCACCGCTGCTTCGGAATGGAAGAGACTGTGATCTGGTTTGTGCTTCGTGCTGGACAATATACTGTGCGCATACCGACTTCAACTGCTGCCGTTACTTTCTTGTTACGATTTTCTGAATTGCAATCTGCATATAAAGCGGCATCCCATTTGTAAATTGCGTTCCTATTAAAACTCCTCCTGATTAAAAATCTTGCAGATAAATTTTTCCTCTCAGAAGACGACGTTCTGTCTCCTGACATTGCCCTGTAGAACCTTTGAACACAGAGGTAAACAGATGCAGGTACGGAAACGCCGGCTTCAGAAACACATTAATATAAATTTTTATATATAAAGATTTTTCTAAGAACCGACAAATGATCTAATATTTTTAAAAAATCGGTTACATACCAATGTATCTTACGATCATAAATTAGAGAATACAAGAAAAAAACGTTTGACCGCCAGCAGCCAGTTCATCAGGTGAAATAGCGAATTTATTCCCATTTTGACGCATTAAGAAGGCCGCTAACAAGCGAGTAGAAGCTGTACAAACATTCAGGATGGTTCGCATATTGTGGTAAATGAACTGTAACCACGTTCAGTGAGCGCTAAATCAAATTTCTGACAGTTACTATTTCTAAGAGGCAGTAATAAGCAATTCTAGGTAACAAAAACATAAGCTCAGTTTTGTATTTATTTTTATACTTTAAAATAAAATAATTCAACACTATTTTGGTGCCTTAAAATTATCGAGTATTGAGTATTATTAGGGCAAATTTTAATAAATATCGATTATGTTGTTTCTTTTTAAATTCAAGTCAAATTTGTCACTTTTTTCACGTTTTTGATCTTCTGCCAATTTTGAGGCCATATTGAAAAATATAGGTCAAGTGTAGAGCTACAAAACTTGCCTGAAGTGATTAAAATTAGCTGAAAAATACAGAGAAAAAGATTCAGTCGGGAGATCTTTACGCATCTTGCCCTAAGGCTGCCCAGAAAAGTGCCTTTTTGGCACCGCAGGGCTCCGGAAGCGAAGTTTGCGATTTTTTACTCAGAAGACTGACACAGCAAGAAAACGTTTTTTGTTTTCTTCGTATAGTGCAAGTTGTAATAAAGTAATGAAAAAATAGTTATGCGCGGAAAGAAATTTATTGTGCATACAGTGATGCTCCAAACTTGCAACTTTGCGAAGTGGCAAAAACGACATTCTCCACTTCTTGTGACATACGATTTTTTTCCTAGAAAACCATGAAGTTCCTTGCAAAACTAAGGTTCATTCCTTTGTGTGGACACATTTACCCATCACATATAAAAATATAATTGAAAACAAAAAATGGTCATGGGACCTCGATTACTGTTCTTATCTGAACATGCCCATATATATATATATATATATATATATATATATATATATATATATATATATATATATATATATATATATATATATATATATATATAACAGAGAAGGTAAAGGAGATGAGGCACTCGTTTTTGACAAACTTATGAGGGGAGCCAACAGTCACCAATACCAAGGTGCATAAGGGAATGTTTTTATTTTTTTAATGCGTAGTGCTGATCACTGGGTTAATAATTCTTAGATTAATCTGTTGCTTAAAGAAAATTACTTATAAAGCAGCAGAAAAAACAACCATGCCGCCGGTGGCCGAACCCACGACCTCCGAATATCGCGTCCGGTGCTCTTACCAACTGAGCTACGGCGACGGCTGTCCAATCTGCTGCTCTCGTGGGTATTTATGTTTAATGGGTGTAAGCGAACCTTGAGAGTGTTCACCAGCGCCACTCGTCCTTATATATATATTAGTGTAAAAATTATTATAATAATAATTGGTTTTTTGGGGAAAGGAAATGGCGCAGTTTCTGTCTCATATATTGTTGGACACCTGAACCGCGCCGTATGGGAAGGGATAAAGGAGGGAGTGAAAGAAGAAAGAAAGGAAGAGGTGCCCGTAGTGGAGGGCTCCGGAATAATTTCGACCACCTGGGGATCTTTAACGTGCACTGACATCGCACAGCACACGGGCGCCTTAGCGTTTTTCCTCCATAAGAACGCAGCCGCCGCAGTCAAAAAATATGTTGTGTGTATATCTGTGTCTGTGTAAAAGGTTTTGTCTATAGTGTTGGCCGATCTTCCGACGTTTCCAATCTTTTTTTACAGAGTACTCATATTTCCTGCTCTATGACCTATAAAAGGGGGTCTGGGGGTACCTCAAGTGATCTGCGATAACTTTTTACCCGGACCTACCCACATCTATGATGTAAATAAAATGAACTTGAAGCTTGAAACATTTAACGAATGAAGGCGAGTCTACTCCCCTTCAACGGTTTTGACATGTTACGTACGCACTGACACATTTACATAAAATAATCAAAAGCAGATAACCTCAAAAATTTCTCTTTTCTCTTTTCTTTCTTATAGAAATACAGACGGCGCACTGACACAGGTGTAGTAATTAGATTTTATGTTAAAGACTTCAACCACTTCCCTAGTAAGTTGATTAGCGTGGCGTTCTATGAACTTGCATTGTTCGAATTCTGGTTTACAGGCGCTGCAGTTTTCTATATGGGCTGCTATATGTCCTTTTTCCCCTTTTTCCACATTTTTGACGTGTTCGAGAAAAAGGTCATTAATGGATCTGCCCGTCTGTCCATCGTATTGATGACCACGTGTTAAAGGGATTGAATAAATCATTTCCTTATCACATGAGACGAATTATTTTTGATGAATTGTCTTACGTGTTCTTGCCGTCTTGGGAGAATGGTTAACACAATTGCAGATGTACGCCACCTTTTGAGGTGTTGAAAACAACACTTGTCACGAATCATAATCTTGTAGAGAATATGAGACAGAGCGTGGCAGTATGGAATGAGTGCCACTTTTTTTTCCTTCTACCTTTATCCTCACTAGCTTTTTCAATTTGCATGCCTTGTTTTTTTCATGTGCTTTTGAAGCTTATGGGAGGCGGAAATTAAATGGTGTGTAGGGCAGCCTGCTTCTGACAATCTATTGCATTGTTTTTGAAAGCTAGAAAGCGTGCTGTGTGGACATCATTTTTTGAGCGCATTAGATATACAAAGACTAGCAATAGCTCTCTTCACCAATTTGGAATGAGCTGATTGGTACTGAATCACCGGTTTCTTATTACGTGGTTCATAGGTCCAACAAATGTGGTGGCCTTGGAATTCCAGCTTGCGGACTAGAAATCTGATAGTGCAATTTTCTGACGCCTCGTGTGTTAAGACTAGAGGAAATATGGTCGAAGAGAAAGCATTCTTAACATTCTGCACTGCTGCCTGTGAATATTTATGAATTCGAGATGATCATCGGTCTGCCTAAATGTCCATACTACTGACCAGCTGGGAAGGATGGAAGCCAAGGTCCTGTCTATGGAAGCCAGAAAAATGTCACTTAGGATGGATGCTATACATTACCCTATGGGTATTCCTGATTTTTTGAGGTAAATGAGTTCATTCCATGTACAAAACATTGAGGAGAGGTGCATGGCCAATAACCCGAGAAAGCCTACTACAGGTATACCGGAAGCGTCCTGAAAGGTGATAGAACCATGGTGATCTATGCCTTCTTCTACTGCCTTGAGCAATTTTCTGTTTGGTATAGAATAATGAAGAGTTTAATATCGATGGATAATGGGATAGCACCCTCAGCTTTCTGACCTTTTAGGAACTCTGCAACTTCATAGGAACTCTTTATCAGAACGAGACCATCCAGTTGCAGAACTGCTAGATGTGATACCCTCTCCCCTTCGTTCTCGCGCGGGCGTCTTCGCATCGCAAGAAGGACCCAGGATCTTCTCGAAGGCGGTTTCCGCGCTCGACCAATGGGGTCGCGCACCCCGCGCGAGAAAGAGAAGGAGCTTGTGCAGCTGATACTGCGTGTATGTGCGCGCCTGCCTTGGCGCGAAGAACGAACAGACGCGGACCGCGTCCATAAATGAGGGGTTATAACTGCTGTCTGTAATGAGGGGCTGTATGAGGGGCTGTATGAGGGGCTGTAATCGCTAGCCACACGAAAAGCCTCGTGTGGCTAGTGGACGGCTGGTTTCAATGCTTGCTGGCAGATGAAGTACATTTGCGCAGTCCGTACTACAGCGGGAAACTAACTGCACTATGCATGGAGCGCCACATTTACGACCTCGCGTTAGGCAACATAAAGGGGGCAAAATTTCCAAAGGGCCCAGAAAGTAGCCACGAGACAGAGAAATCCGAATCCTGCTCGTTGGAATGGCGCAGTGATCGCCAAGCGAAAACGAAGGGGCGAAGGAAGCGCGAGCGTGCTAGCTCAAGCAAAGGAGCAGTGAAGCAGATAGTCAAGCATTATGAACGGAAGAGTTCCGCGGATGAACGCCCCGTGAAAGAGAAAATGTTTTGACAGGAAGGGACGGGAACTGCTGCAGAAAGCCGTGCGAAACCAAAAGAAAGGCCACGGAATGGTCAAGAGGAAGCAGCAAAACGCGAAAGAAAGACAGCACAAGAGGGCAAGGTGTCCGCAATTTCTGCTAAGCTCAGCTTAGCGCAGGTTGTGGACATGTTCATCGTGCTGTTGTGCACATTACTTCAGCTGCCTTTCAATCGCAAAGGAAAATTCTGGAATGTGACCAAGAGGGTATTCACACCGGTCAATATTGTGAGCCTGTGTGCTTTGACGCAGGTTCCCTGGAATCTATCGATTGCCTTCTTTGTGTGTGGATACCTGAGCGCACAATTCTTTTCCGAGTCGGCAGATTTATCTGGAGGGTTCAGGTGGGGCGAAACAGAAGCTCATGTTTACCGAGAAAAATACCCGCGAGTCGAAGAGACTCTTGTTGCGACAAAAGGCAACTGTGAAAGTCCTCACGCGCGCATTACGAAAGCGCAAGTAGGAAATTTATGTGGAAGTATCGGCTAAAGTATGTATCGTACTTGTGTGCAACCTGTGTAATGTTATGCTAATGTGTTGCCTAGTTGCGGCATGTATTGAAGTGAATCTTTACAGTTGTCAAGTGTGATGTGCGTGCAGACATCATTGTAGTGATGTGTGTATTTTGGCATTCGCCATTGACTTTGTGAGCGCAAGCATGTGCGCACGAATTTTGTGTTTTGTGAATATTGTTGCACAATATTCTTAAAGGAAGGGGCAGTGTCATAAAATTCGGCGCATATTCGAAAACACGGCGCTGTATGTAAGCAATCGCGCCCATGCGCGGTAAAATAAAACAGAAAAACAGCGGGGAACGATCCCCGGAGAGCGCGTAACTTTGCGTGTGCTGCTGCCCTTTCCACCCAGCTCGCCAGTGTGGCGCCAAAGGAAACATGGCCACGCGCAGCGTCGATTTCTGTAGAATGTCCGAGTAGTTTCTACTCATCGTCGACGGAAACCTTGACCGCGCTAAGGTGATACTCTCTCCCCTTCGTTCTCGGGCGGGCGTCTTCGCATCGCAAGAACGACCCGGAATCTTCTCGAAGGCGGTTTCCGCGCTCGACCAATGGGGTCGCGCACCCCGCGCGAGAAGGAGAAGGAGCTTGTGCAGTTGATACTGCGTGTATGTGCGCGCCTGACTTGGCGCGAAGAACGAACAGACGCGGACCGCGTCTGTAAATGAGGGGCTGTAACCGCTGTTTATAAGCCCGAGCCACCGTTTAAGCTTCTGAGAAGCGCGTCCGCTCGACTCCCGGGGGACATCACTCGCCCAGCCACGGACCTGCGAGACAACGTGCGCCAACCTGCGGATCCGCCCCGTCGTGTTCCTCATGTCGTCGGACTTTCGCTGTGCCTGGTGAACAAATTGTGTTTTGTTTCTTTGTTAGTGCAAAGATTCTGTTTAATTTTAATCTCTCTCAATTGTTACTTTGCACGAGTTGCATTGTTTTTTTTATTTTTTTTTGAAAATCACTTTGTATGTGCTCGTACGACTAATTGTGAAATCCTCTGTATCGTCTCTTTGCTGTATAAACTTTATTTTGTTTGTGAACCTTTGGCTCCAACCCATTCTCTACCCCCACATGCTCTAAGGGTGTCTGGGAGCGCACACAAAAGTGCGCGAGTGGTGACAGTGGTGGAGCTCTCGCATTTCCGCTACCAGCTGTTCATGAGACCCATGACGAAGAGCATATGTAAGGCTTGGAGGAATGCCTTTCACGCAGTGAGAACCGACCACTGCTGGGGCGTTTCTTCACTGATATACTCAATGATGACATGAATGGCCTTGTGTTCTGCACCCGTCAATGAAGCCCGATGTGATGTTTTCACTTTCTTAACTATAATCCTTACGGGGATGGCCAGTGAGCCCGAGGAATTGGCAGGAGTTACTGAGACATCGGTGTATACGTACAGTCGGTGCCCATGTTTCTCATGCAAGTATTCTAGAGTGGTCTGTTTTAATGCTGTCGACGATAAACCACCCTTCTTCTTGATGCCCAGTATGAAGAGAAGCACACGAGGTTGGTGCAGATTCCATAATGTGGACAGTCTAGAGGGTGATGTAAATTGGGTTGGTAGAAAGTCGCGATGAGCTTCAATATATTTCGCAAACGATGTACTCGGCCGGTTGGCAGGAAGACTGGCAAGACGTGACGAATATGCGCACTCTAGGCTTCGATTGTTACATAGGAGTCACTGGATTCTCCTGAGCGATGAGTACTGCTGCTGCTGTAGACGTCCATTTTGGCAGTCCTAGGCATGTCCAGAGAGCTCGAGCTTGAAAACTTTGTAGACAACGTATGTTCATTTTCCTCAAGTTTCCGAATCAGGGATACTGTACCGAAGGAGTCCCATGAATAATGCGGTGTAAAGCGTTAGCATCGACTGCACTGATGCTCCACACTTCTTTCCAAGAAAGAAGAGGACGCGAATGATCGATGACGTCTTTTCTTGTAGGAGACATGTGGGCTCCATGTTACATTACGATCGATGATTACTCCAAGAAAGTGATGGCTTCTTTCTTAGGGTATTGTTGAGCCATTTATGCGTAAGGGGCAATGGGGATGCTTTTGCATGTAAAGGGAACATTTTTCTCTAGAAATCTCTAGGCCTTGCAGGCAGAGGTAGGCCGTAAGAATGCTTGCCGCCTTTTGAAGCCTTGCTCGAACTTGTGGCCGTGGCTCAGATAAAAAATATCCTCCTCACAGACTGAGAGTCGCGCCGACTGTGGTATTACATTCATAAGGCCGACAAGTGCAAAACTGAAAAGTGGTGGGCTATGTACTCCACTCTTTGGGAACCTACGGAAAGTGAAATGTGAAGATGTTGGTGCGTCCACAGACTGCATAAATAGACATCTGTTGGATAGATAACTGCGTATCCAGGAGAACATGAACCACCAAGTTCTGCAGCTTCCAGAGAGTCCAAAATAACTTGATGAGTGACGCTATCATACGTCCCTTTAACATCCAGAGCAACGCCGCGGTCTAGCGCTTCAGATGCTTCTCATGTTGAACTGACGACACCAGGTCTATCACGCTATCAGTAGACGAACGTCCACGCCGAAATTCGGACATTGCATCTGGGTATATTTGGTATTTCTGCAGATACCACTCAATTCGCGAAAGTATCATCCTTTCCATGAGTTTGCCCACGCAATTAGCCAATGAGATTGGACGGTACAATGCGAGGTCAAACGGCGATTTCCGGGGTTAAAAACTGGAACCAGGCAACTTGATTTCCACGCGTTCGAAATTGTAACCGCACACCATGATGATTTGAAATGATGTAAAAGAGCACGTCGAGCCTCGTGACCAAGGATTGCAAGTGGAGAGTATGCTACTCATCGGGCCCCGGCGTTGAAGACCGTTTGCAACCAGCCATGGCGGCGTCCAGTTCTTCCATAGAGAAAAGATGGTCCATTCGCGAATCCCTAGATATAGACATTTAACAGCAATTCACAGTTATGGATGGGTTCCTGGCGCCTGCTATTCTTGCGCAAATGTCTTCACCAATATCTGCTTCGCTACGTCATTGGTGAACTGCGAGAGACTTGAATGGTTAGAGCTGCTGAGGAGATGTTCGTGGACTACGCACCATACTCCAGGTGCGTGAGAGAGGCTCTCGAGGATCCAGTGGTTCACATAATGCCTTCCAACGGTCAGCCTGGAAGGTTTTAATTCTGCGCTGGATTTTCTTCTGCGTGCGCCTTGCATCCCTGAAGTGGAGCAGCGACTTTCTGCGCCTGTATCTTCTCTCTACCCTTCGTGATCGGAGCGATCGGAGGTGCTGCATCTCCACATCAAAGTCTGTAAACTTTGTCATTGGAAAGAAAAAGCATCTCGCGTGTTCCATAGCCTCCTTGATGTAGTGCCTGTTGTAATGTCTGCTGTGCAGGCATCTCCCATTAGAATTTTCAAACATAGACCAGTTTAAGTGTTGCAAACGTTTGACAGATCTGCATGCAGCGAGACCTGGAACGAAAATAATATATGTGGGGCTGTGGTCGCTTCGACGCGATTCTACATCGGCAAACCACCGGACGCGTCTCGCAAGGAACCGATACACGAATGCCAACTCCAGACAGCTGCTGTAAGACAGCTCGCGATTGTGCGTTGGAGAACCGTCATTAAGACATTGTAGGTTCTGGTCAGAGGCAAAACAGAAAGGACTTGCCTTAGAAATTATCCGGATGCCTCCCCACATGGCGTGAGGCGCATTAAACTCACCAGCGACGATCCAAGGCCAAGGATCTACAACAAGCAAGTCCGTCAGGCTTTCGGCGTCAAACCGTGTTGTTGGAGATAAGTACGCACACACAAACGCCATACTTAATCGTTATCATCATAATAATCAGCCTGAATACACCACTGCAGGGCAAGGGCCGCTCCCATGTCCCTCCAATCAACCCTCTCCTTTGCCAGCTCCGCCCACAATATGCCTGAGAACTTCCTATTCTCATCCGGCCACCTAACCTTCTGCCGCCCCCTGCTACGCTTGCCTTCTCTTGAAATCCACTCCGTTACCCTTACGGACCAGCGGCTATCTTGATTTCGAATTACTTGCCCTGCCCAAGCCCATTTCTTTCTCTTGATTTCGACTAGTATGTCGTTAACATGCGTTTGTTCCGTCACCCACTCAGCCCACTTTCAGTCTCTTAACGTTACACCTAACATTTTTCTTTTCATTGCTAGCTGTAATGTCCTTAACTTAAGTAGAATCCTTTTCGTTATCCTCCACGTTTCTGCCCCGTGGGTGAGTACCGGAAAGATACAGCTGTTGTACACTTTTTTCTTGACGGATACTGTTAGCCTGCTATTCATGATCTGAGAGAACTTGCCATATGCGCTCCACCGCATTCTTATCCTTCCAGTTAATTCCCTCTCATTTTACGGATCAGCTGTTACATCCTGCCCTAACTAGACGTATTCCTTTACCACATCCGGCACATTGCTGCCAATTGTAAACTGCTGTTTCCTTGCTAGACTGATGAACGTTACTTTGGTTTTCTGCATGTTAATTTTTAGGCCCGCCGTATTGCTCTGTCTATCTTATTGATCATGATTTGCAGTTGATCTCTGGAGTTACTCGGCAAGAGAATGTCATTAGCGAATCGCGGATTACTTTAGTATTCTCCATTAACTCTTATCCACAACTGTTCCCAGTTCAGGCCTCGGAATACCACCTGTAAACAGGCGGTGAATAGCATTAGCCAGATTGTGTCTCCTTGCCTGGCTGCCTTAATTATTGGAATTTTATTGCTGACTTTATAAAGGACTATGGTAGATGTGCAGTTCCTCTATACATCTTCCAGTATTTTGACATAAGACTCATCTACACCCTGATTCTGCAATGCCTGTATGACTGCTGAGGTAATCAATGAAGCCTGTATATAGGTGTTGGTTATATTCTGCAAATGATCTATTGTGGAATATCTTTTACGAAAGCCTGCCTGGTAATTTGGTTGATTGAAGTATAAGGTCGGCCTGACTCTATTAGCGATTACCTTAGTAACTAAATACCTTGTAGTCAACGGACAGTAAGCTGATCGGTCGTTAATTTTCCAAGTCCTTGCGTCTCCTTTCTTATGAATATAGTTTATATTTGCATTCTTCCAAGCTTTTTGGTGTGTTCGAGGTCATAAGGCATGGTGTATACAGGGCGGCTAGCTTTTCTAGCACAACCTTCCTTCTGTCCTTCAGCAGATCTATTGTTTCCTTCTGTCCTTCAGCAGATCTATTGTTTCCTGATCCTCACCAGCTGGTTTTCCTTTTTGCATTGCTCTTAAGGATTTCCTTACTTCCTCTTTCTTCACTGGCAGGATGGCGCATTGCTGTCAGCTACTGTCTCTATTATTAGCGTTCTCATTACATTGGCTACTGTATAGATTTGTGTAGAGCTCTTCTGCTACTTTAAGCATCTGGTCCGTATTGCTAAAGACATTGCTCTGCTTGTCTCTTACCGCATACATCTGGGTTTTACCTGCGCCTAGTTTCCTCTTCACCGCTTTTAGGCTGCCTCCGTTCTTTACAGCATGTTAGATTTTCTCCATATTAAACTTGCTGATGTCGGCAACCTTGCGCTTATTTATTAGTTTCGATAGCTCTGCTAGTTCTATTCTGTTGGCAGGGTGAGACACCGTCATGCTTAGACATTTTTTAATTAGATATTTCGTCTTCTGAGGTAGCGCCGGTATCCTGTCGAACCGTCCTACCGCTTACATCCACTGGGCACGTCGTAATGATAGGTATCGGATTATCGATCATTGTATGAACATTAAGATCGTCTTCCTTAGTTAAAGCTGAATATCTGTTCTGTAGTGATGTACTGAATTTCTGTATTTATTCTCTTACCGCTAGCTCATTAATAGACTTTCTTTTCACTAGCTTCTTTCGTTCCCTCTTAAAGTCTGAGGTAAGTCGAGACCTTACCATTGAGTGGTCACTGCAGCACACCTTTCCGAGGACGTCCACTTCCGGAACGATGCCAGGTTGAGCGCATAGTATCAAGTCGGTTTCATTTTTAGTCTCACAATTGGGGCTCTTTCAGGTACACTTCCTGTTCTCTCGTTTGCGGAAGAACGTATTCATGATTCGCAAATTATTTCTATCTGCGATCTCTACTAATATCTCTCACACCTGCTATTCCTAGAACCTATCGCATATTCGCCTACCGCCTGGTCGCCGGTCTGCTTCTTGCCCACCTTCGCACTCAAGTTGCCCATCAATACAGTGTACCGTGGTTTCATTTTGTTCATTGCCGATTCCACGCCTTCATAAAAGCTTTCAACGGTCTGGTCATCATGGCTGGATGTAGGCGCGTAGGCCTGCGCCGCTTTCAGCTTGTACCTCTTATTAAGCTATATAATTACGATAGCTGCCACGCTGTCCTTAATACTGTATAACGCCTCTACGTAACCAGCTATATCCTTATTAATGAGGAATCCCGCTCCTAGTTCTCCTCAATCCGCTAATCCGCGATAGCACTGTAGGTGCCCGTCCTTTAGTAGTGTATGCGCCTCACGTGTCCTCCGAACTTCAATAAGCCCTATGGCATCCCATTTAATGTCCTCTAGTTCCTCGAGCAGCACTGCTAGGCTACCATCACTAGATAAGGTTCTAGTGTTAAACGTTACCAGGCTCAGGTTTTAATGGCGGCCTGTCCGGAGCCAGAGATACTTAGCACCCTCTGCTGCGTCACGGGTCTGATCGCCGCCGTCACGGGTCTGCTCTGCAGCCAATGGGGACTGAGGGCCGACGATTAATTGGTTTGTTCATGAGAGGCTGCGGCCAAGAAATGGACCAAGGTGGCCAAATCTGCTGAAAGAGCGATTTGTTCTGGTCACCGAGATCAAGCCGCACCCCGGGCCTGCTTATGCAGCTCCATCGACACGCGCAGTTTTTTTTCCAAACCTGGTGAAGAATTGCGCGCACAGGGATTCGAGCTCTCGTTCTCTTGCACGCGAGGCGGACATCCTACATCTACTCCATCGCTGCACCCCTGCAGAACGTCAGGGTGCGCCTTTTCACCGGACGTTCGGACGTTGGAAGGGGAATAGGCAGCTATTATTAAGGAACTCATAGGCGTCCTTAAATTGAAGCCAGAGCAACGAATTAAGCTAAAAACTCAAGTCGCCGAGTCGCTTAAGAAGGAGCGGGCTAAGGCCGACCTGTTAGAGGGAATTGTGGGCCAGTTGAAAGAAGAGCGGGAAAAGCGGGCCTAGCTGGAAGATCAGGTAGAAGCGCTCAAGTCGCGGCAGGCAAGTCACCCCGGTTCGGGCAGTGTCAGGTGGTGGACGAGGCCAGCGTGGTAAACCTGAAGGAGGCTCGTAGATCCTACAGCGCTGTAGCGCAGCAGGCTTTGAGTAGGCAAGACGGACAGGAAAAAAACGGGCAGTGACGCGTGACAGTAGCGTACAGCGGCAGTAGCGACAGCTAGCGCGATCCAGAGGGCAATAGTTACAGTCAGGAAGCGAATGGTTAGAGCACAGAAGAGTTCTGGTAGTCGGTGACTCGACCGTAGTGAGGGTTGAGGAAGGCGTTTTCATGAGAGTGAAGGCGGACAGGCGGGTGCGGGTGGCGGCCCACTCAGGAAAGTCCATGGTAGACGCAATGACCAAAGCCCAGGTGGTGGTAGGGGACAACATGGAGAACGAACACCTTGTCGTTATCCATGCTGGTCTCAACGATATGCTCAAGGGGACGAGCCAGAACGTCGAGAAAGAGTTAGAAGCGGGGATGCGTAGGCTTCGAGAGGCCTCTGAGAGGGTGCATGTGACTAATGCACAATCTCAGAGGTCCAGAGGCAGTCTAGCGGGATGGAAAGGGGGGTCGTGTAGGCTAACCTTGCAATTAAGTTAATGAGTCGTCGACTCGGATACGGAGTAATGGAAGTTAACAGGGACGTGTACGAGGTCCGCTCATATAGTTTTGCACAGGATGGCATTCACTACGGCGGTGCCACTGGCAAGAGTGTAGGAAGTAGGATTGGTCGCTTTGCAACAGCTTTTTTGGGGGACCCAGAGCTCTGAGGGAGCCACTGTAGACAAGGAAGAACCAAGGTTAAAGAAACAATGGAGCCATAGGAGAAGGAATCGACGCCAGCGCTAGGGCCAAGTTAATTCAGATATAGGTTGCAGTAACATGCAAGGTGCCGGGAAAAGGCTGAAATTGGAGAGAATAGAACAGTTATGGCAGGAGGAATTAATGACATATGGTTTAGTGGAAACACATCTTAGAGATATGGAGCAACCACCCTGTAACCAAAATTACGCATGGGAATATTGCTATAGAACAGAGGGCAGCAGAAAGGGGGCTGGAATTGGGGCACTCATTCATAAAAGTATGAATTTTCAAAAAGGTAAACTGCGATGCAAAGCCCATTTATGGCTAAAAGGAAAAGTGGCAGGGAGGCAAACACTCATTGGCTTTGTATACGTGTGGACAGGAGCTAATGACAAAGAGCAAAACTGGAAAATGGTAGAATGTATTGCAGGCGACATTGATGAGCTGGGAGGAAAAGGCGAGATCATTATATTAGGAGACATGAATGCACACATATAAGACATGGATGAGTATACAGATTCGACAGAAAGCATGCTGCCGGATATGTGTATACAGGCATGATTTAGATGTATGCAACAGTACCGAGAATTGTTTAGAGCTAATAACATGGGAGGCAGGGAGTTTGCACTCGACGATAGATTATGCACTTATGTCACATAGGGTGTATAATAGATTACGTCTAATGAGCATAGATGAACATCTTTGCAGAAGTTTAGGCAGTGACCACAAACTTATCAAGTTGAGTTTCAGATGAGAAACGAATGTAGGACTGAAACGAGATGAATAATCATAGTGCAATTTTTATTCAGAAAAGCAATTGGAAGCAGCAGCCAAACAAATTGAGAAAGAATTTTTGAGGATAATCAAACATAATGGACTAATACGAAATTAACTCGATTACTTGTGCAAGAGCTTGCTAGGGTGCGAGCCAAGCCAAAAGGGGAAAGACGCAAACACAAGAGTTGGTGGGATGAGGAGGTCAAGAAGGCTATAGAGGAGCGTCAGGAAGCGTCCACAGAACACAGGTATTCCAAGAGGGGGGAACCAGAAGCTGAAGTAACAGAAAATGGGATACCTTCATAAAGTGTAGAGGGGAAGGAGCTTATTTGATTAATGAGAAAATTGGAAGAAATGGTGCCCAATGCATGTCAAAAGTAAATAAAAAGGATACAAAGGCAGCAAACAAATTCTGGAAACTTCTAAATAAAATGACTAATAAGAAAAGGCAAGAGAAAAGGTGTATTGTTACAGATCAGGGTATGAAACAGATAGGAAGAAGGGTTACTGAAAATTTTAAAGAAAGATTGCGCATAATTTATTGAAGGAGGATAGACCAGTGACTGCGATTGCTTCACTTGGGCAAAGAGAGTAGGAAAGGGCAGAGCAGTTTCCTAGTAGCCCGTCGACAGGACCAGACTGTCCTCCAATTATGTTAATAAGGAAGCCAGGACCAAAATCTATGAAAACATTAATAGAGAGTGAACAAAATGATAATGGATGGCAAAGCCCCCGATAGATGGCAATTAAGTAGAATGAACATGATATATAAGGGAAAGATGGACAAAGCTGACATAAGTAACTACCGTCCTATGACAGTGACATCTGTGGTAGATTATAAAAGACAGACTGCAGGCTTGGTTGGAGAAGGAGGGCATGCTAGGGGAGCTACAAAATGTTTTCGGGAAACAAAGGAGGTTGAAGGACAATCTGTTTTCATGGACGCAGTGTATAAAGATTGCAGAAAAGGAACACGGGCCCCTATGACTAGCATTGCTGGACATTCGGGGAGCCTACGACAACGTTATTCAAGAGGATTTGTGGGACATACTGGGCACATTGGATGTGGAAGATGGAGTAATTAATCTTTTAAAAGATATATACATAAAGGTAACAGGGGGCTTATAAAATGTGAAAAAATATATCAGGGCCTATAGAGATACAGCGGGGGCTTAGGCATGGATGTCCTCTGTCTTCTTTGTTTTTTGTGCTAAACCTGCAAGGCTTACAGACCAAACTAGAGAGGAGCGGACCAGGCTTCAACCTTTTTTTTTTCAAGCAAAGAGAATGGATTAAACAGCCAGTACCGGGACTAATGTACGCGGATGATATAGTGCTAATGGCTGAAAACAAGGAAGGTTTGCAGAAGTTGATAGATCTGCGGTACAGAGGGAGATAGATTAGGTTTCAAGTTTAGTAAGAAAAAATCTGCGGTCATGATATTTAATGATGAGGGCGGCAAGCATAGAATACTAGAGTTCACGCTAGAAGTAATGGATGAGCACAAGTATTTTGGGCAGGGGTAAATAGCGGTGCTGGGTATCCGACAGGGCATGAAAATGATGTAATGAATAAAGCTTTTAGCAATGCAGCTGTCACGAAAAATAGGGCGCTGTGGGTTTACAATAGGCATGAAGTGGTAAGAGGGACCTAGAAAGGGGTTATGGTTCCTAGTTTGACTTTCAGCAATGCGGTCCTGTGCACAAACTAGATGTTCAAGCAAGGTTAGAAATAAACGTGGCGTGAGGAGGCCAGCTTTGGGAGCACATGGCAATACCCCAAATCAGGGGGTACAGGGTGATATGGGATGAGCGTCGCTCGAGAGCAGAGAACCTAGCAGTACTATTGCATTTGAGGAACGATTGAGAGACAAGGGGGGAAATCAGTGGGCTAAGAAAGATTTAAGATGCCTGTGCATAAGGAATGTTGACACGAAATGGTAAAAGCGAACTAAGAAATTGACAAGCAAAAATCTCGACAGCAGCCGTAGAGCAAATCAGCAATTATCAGTTAAGAATAAGGTTAAAGAACCAGAGAGAGAACTCAGTGCAAAATACGAATGCTGAATAAATCGGCACTGGGAACATACAGGATGCTTAAGCAGGAAATTGCCAGAGAAAATATCTATGATAATTGTGGGGGAAGCTCTTCGCTGTTTGAGGCCAGGACAGCAGTTTTCGCACTAAGACATAGAGAGTCAGGTACCACGAGAGAGACACGTTGTGGGGTGCTTGTGGAGAGGAGCAGAAACCGGCTGAACACTTGATAAGTTTCTCTAGAGGGCTTCACCCTGCAGTGGAAAGCAGCGGGGCTGATTCAAAGAACGGGGATTTGAGGACAGTGAAGGAAAGGTAGATTAAGCGGGTAGAAGTAACCAAGCGAAGGTTATTTGATTGGTGGCTAATATCAAGACAAGAGTAAAGTTTTACAAGTCATGGCTAGGTGGCTTGAACCACCGCCCGATCCACCCATGAATTATTCATCCATGCAGACGTAGTGGTTGTGGTTGTGACGGGGAACCGTATGGTGCACATAATTAAGTTTCCTTCGAATGTAGGCGATGACCTTGCTCTTTCGCCTGTACGTGGAGCACGCAAACGCTTAATAGTCAGACATTCGGGTAGGGTTTTGTAAATTGGGCTCAGAAATCACAAGGACTGGAAATCTGTATTTATAGACATATTCGCGAATGTCCGAAATGTGGCAACTGAGTCCACGGGCATTCCACTGGAAAATGAATAGTTCTCTGAATTAGCTTTCAAATGGTAATGATTGGAGAGCCATTGTGCCTGCTTCTGGAAAGCTGAAAGAACTTAATTTAGTGCGTCCAGTACCTGCGAAGAATTCAGGGCTGCTGGCGAGTGAATGCTAGACAGCATCACACGCATGTCGTTCATAAGGGACCTCAAGATGGCGATAGCCTGCACTTCCTCACCTGGGGCTGGATCTCTGCCTTGGGCTTGCTCAACTCTAGGCGTAGGACAGTGGGGGCGTGGCACCTGCTCAGGCACCGAGGTCGAGCGTGGCTGCGGCAATGACGGCCATGTCGCCTCTGAAGCAATTGTTCGGGTTTCACCAGTCGCCGTGTTTACATTACACGGTGGTGCGGGAGGATAAGTAGCAGTAGTGGCGGGGGCTTCTCTGCCGCTGTCAGCCGACTGTCTAGTAGATCGCCGGCGACGAGAACGACGCCGAAGTACCGTAGCTGCAGCCTCTCTATGCATTGAATGGTCCCGCACCATTTGCTTGGACACCACCCGTTCTTTCTGCAGGCGGGGACAGACTTTTGAAGAAGCGTTATGAGGGCCACGGCAGTTGGCGCACTTCGAGACAGTTGCGCGGCAGCTGCCACTGCTATGTGGTTCAGAGCAGTGCGGGCACGCTATGGTGTTAGTACAAACACCACTGACATGCCCAGTTTTCATGCACTCCGACACTGAAGCGGCTTACCGCAGCGGTGGCCTAGTGGTTTGAGCATCCGCCTCGCATGCGGGAGGTGCGGGGTCATCCACAGAGCCGCCGGGTACCCAGCGGTGATACAATGGTTACAAGCTTTCCCCTGGTCTGGTGCTCGGCTTATTTAGGTGAAATGCTTGGGAAATGGGTCTACGACCCAAACTTGTGAAATGAAAAACTACCTTGTGTCATGGCGCTCTTTGGCCAAAACTGCCCTTGCGCCATAAAAATTCGTCATCATCATCATCAATGAAGAGGCTTCGGACGAATTGGTGAACTGCATGTCGAAAGTGGCCGACCTTCGCGTGCGATGGAATACAGTCGTCCTTAAAAGTGAGCTTGACGCAGCGTGACTCGCCGAGGCGCTGAACCTTGGTAATTTCGATGCTGTTCGCCGCTGGTTTAATGAGTATCGGCAGGTCGGAGTCAGAGATGGTCGCGTCGATGTCGTAAATGACGCCAGCGGTCGTGCCATTGTTTTCAAGAACAAGATAGCGACGGGGATGTCTCCAATCTTCTTGATAGTGGCTAGATTTTCCAAGGTGCTTCACTCCGTTACATTGGTGGCAAGGAGGTTCCTTCGACCGTTGATCCTGACGTCATTGATCACTCCCGGCACGCGAGCCTTGAGGAACACCGACGTAGCTTGTCTGTCAGCAGGTTGACGTTGTCGGTGCGCGCTTTGGGCGCAAACAGGACTGTATGCGCCGGTGCACCACGCGTCGTAATGACGGTAGACGTGTTTGATGAGGACTAGTCCTCGCTCTTACGCAGTCTTCTCATGGCTTTCCTGCTCATTACTGGGACGAACCCGTCGTCCGCCGAGGAGTCCACGCTTGTGGCTGAGTGCAGCACGGTGGCATGGCTGCTTGCCTCGCTCGATTGGTAGAAGCGCTTCCTCTGGGCGGCTGCCGCCGACCCACCGGGTTCCAGAGGAGGCCTGACGTCATACACTTCTATCGCCGTCACCAAGAGGGAGCGGCGCCACCCTGATTGTACGAAAAAACGATAAAACTTCAGAGGCACAGATATAGCATCCTTGGCAGAAATAACTTCGTCATCCACCCCACGGAGGCAGTTTCTGCAAAAGTTTCCGTAGCACTGCGAGGGTTGATATATGAACATACCGCTCAAACTTTTCCCGAAATTTCTGTTGTCTATCAGAGAAGCAATCTAAAATTTTCTGACAGTTTCCAGTATGTGTCAGCAGGTTGCCTACCAACTTTTAAAAATTTTGGATATACCCTCATGTCTTTAAAAAGTAATATTTTGATTTTTTTTGTTTCGTAGCGGTGGTAACGAAATACGTTATTGGCACTCTTAGGAGTGAGGGATTGACGTGGCTGAGGTCCCTAGTGCGGAAGTGTGTTCTCTGAGGCTGCCGGCCTTGCTCCTCGAGGATCACAGTGCTAAGAGCGGCCTTCCGCCCATCGGTCTTTTGCTGACAAATGTGCACTAATTTGGAATTGCTCTGACATCTCCAGAAGTCTATGTTACATATAGACACTCTCGCCACAGGAGCGGCATTCCCGATGTCAGGAGTCCGTGTTTATGGCATGTAGCTTTAATGAATACAGCAATGTTTGTGTCTTCAGGCCTCGAAAGTGTACTTCTTGACTTTTTCCGAGGCTACAAGACCGAAAAGGGTGTTTATAATGTGTTAATTTAGGCTGTTTTACATTCATGAGGGTGTTAGCATGTCTGAGTGGAGGTGTCCCTCATGGCATAGACGGTCCCTGTGAAAAGACGCTAGAATTAAAATCTTTTTTTTTGTCTATAGGAAATAATGTTGCCGCTGCTCAAATTCTGATGTTTTCTTTTTCTGAAATTCGAACGAATAGCGCTAAATGTGTTTGCAAATTTCTGACTCTACAAATGCGAAATAAATCGAACAGAAAATTCTATCAGTCCTTAAAAAGTATTTCTATGTACTGGCGGTTGAACTGCACTTCCTGCGATGACAAGATTGCTGCAAAATTTTTTTTTTAATTTGCCCAATTCCTCTTCATTTAGAGCAGCACACGCAGCGGGAGGTTAGGAAGAAGAAATTCTATAATGACAGTTTATTTGCTACAGAGAAAAATTCCATTCAAGCAAAAAATAGTGTCTTGCGACGGCGTAAAGATCTGCCCAAAAACACGATCCACCTAAAACTAGAGTGTATTTCGAGCGCAACAAAGAAATTAATGTACTCAAAAAGTGTAACCTGAAAATATGAGACCTGTATCGCCAAAAAGGCACCTGCGCCATTAAACTGCAGTGGCACGAATTTTGTCAAAATAAAACAGAAGCCACCTCGTGTTCGACGGGGGCTCTCGTGGCAGATCTGAAATAGTGCAGCATTATATCAAAGACTATGTACTTAAAATAACTATTCACTTCTGTAAAAAATCCATTTTTTTGTCAATAATGAAATTGTGCAGGTTTTCTTCGAGACAGGCTTGGAAAATTCTGCGCGCTACGGCTTTGGTGCCCTTGCCAAGACCCTAAATTTTATTTAGCGTCAGCCGGTACTTGCATGTTACGTAAAATCATACCCTGTGTTTGCCACCTATCCTTGGCGAAAGAAACGTTAGCCAAGCTTCAAAGGTGCACAGTACGTGATAGCAATATTCCGCAAGCTGTGCGCAATATTACGCCTGTATCGTACTGCCAAAGGTTTTCTACCTTCATTATGAGCATTTTTGCACGCATTCCCTTCGATCTGCTGGAGAAGAAATCAACTTGCCAAGCGAGGTTACAAATGGTGGTATTTGGTAGTAAATCACTCTTAACGCGCGAAGGCTGGAAACTATACGGGACAAAAGGGCTACAAGAGAAATGCAAAGTGACAATTATGGTTTATTAAGAAAAAAATATGCAGTAGAATAATACAGTTAATGCCCAAGCCCAGAAGAATGCACTGAAGGAATCTGAATACAACGAGCGGTGTTCCTCATCTGCTGTTGTAGCTTAGTTATGATGTCCACCTTCTTTGCTGTTGGCGTCACGGAGCGGACATTTACGCTATCACTTCGCCAGCTTCTAAAATCTCAACTGCCCTTTCGTCACGCGCTCTTTTCTGTCTCGCACTTGAGCTAAGATTGCGGTGTCTTGAATGTAAAGCGGGCATTTGTGCCTTGCTCAACAGGAGAGAAAGTTGCTCACGTCACACTTGCTGCATGAGAAGAGAGTATTGTAGACGATATATGTATAACAGTCCGGAAGATTTTTGTGTGCTATTTTACATGTCTTGATTGTTTTCTCGTCTGTTCATTCTTGTTTTGGCAGAGGCTCAGTAATTTCCGGGTCGAGGAGGGAACACGAGGGGAACTTTATATTTGCTTGCTACTTTCTTTAAAGTATTGGAAATGTGTACAACAGGTGTTACGATCACTTTAGTTGCACATCGTGTAGCTATTTTTAATCTTCCCTTTGTTTCTTTTCCAGCTCCAAGTTTTTTGTCTACCACCGATCAACGTGTATCTTGATGCTGCACTCAACCTGATGTGCACATGACTTTTTAAACCACTGTAATAAAGTGCGATGTGCAACACTGCTTTTGCAAGGCCGCTAATTCCAACCAGCTTTCGATGATTAATGCGCTAAGCCGATAAGCATTGCTCTACCAATTTTTTTTACTATTGCCGCATGCATTATGCTAACAGTGTCGGAGGCATTGGTGTTGCTACCTCGTTGGAAGTTGAGGAGGATGAAGTGTGTTGAGAAAGTTGAGGACGATAAGAAAAAAAGCCCCGACCCCTCTATTACAGCAGTTGCAGTAATTACTGATTCTTTATCTTTGTGTTCGTCCCTCGCTGCACAGGTTAACGGTCCCATTTTATCAACTTTCTTATCCCTACTTCCTCCGCATTTGAGCCTTGTTCATTTAGTATGGGTTCCCGGCCACAGCAGTGTGACAGTAAATGAGATTGCTGATAATCTCGCAAAGGCTTCCCTCAGCGGCCCCGTGTTGCCAATCATCCCGGCTACAGCCTACATTACAGCATCTAGATTTCGGCGACGTGCGTTTTTAAGCACGCAAGACACATCACTTTTAACATCGGTGGATTATGAGCACCTTAAATATTATTGGAACAGGAAAATTTGTTGCTCTCGGCAGCTTGAAGTATCACTGACGAGGCTACGCTGCCGCATCCCCCCTCTAAATTTCTATTTACACAAGTCGGGTTTGGCGCTCTCTCCCCTTTGTGCATTTTGCCGTGAGCCAGAATCTATTGAACATTTTTGGCTGTATTGTCGCCGATTCAACTCACTGAGAAAAAGGTTGCTGGAGGAGCCCTTGCAGCATATTGGCCTTAGTTTGAGCAGCCCGCTCTTGCTATCATTTGGCGCCACCACATTTGGGTTCAGCCACAGATCTGTTTGCACCTCTGTTCAAAATTTCCTGATAGAATCTCACCGACTGCCTTGCTAAGTGTTCCAACCTTTTCTTTTCTATCAATTATTACATTTTGACTAAATCATTAATATTTAATCACTCTCTTTATTATTATTCTTAAAATTTTAAAATCAAAACACTCATCCCTTTTCTGTTCATGAAAAATTCACCGGTGTTGCGCTCCCACGTGCTTTTCCTTTTTGTTAACTGCGTTCAGGTGAATAGCCACCCGATTCTTGGCCGATCCCCCAGTGTGGGTATGTGCCATCTTTTGATAGGCTAACAACAACAACAACAAGCCCCGACGGCTCTGCTCTGCTGGGATCGATCGGCTTAGTTTCGGGTGGCTGATTGTGGCATTTTCTCTCTGCGTCTTTGCGCGGTAAGGCAGTAAGCCCGGGCTATGTCGACCCAGTCTCCCGGCCAGGGGAGCCCCTCTGGTCGGCTTCTCTGTCCACTGATCTCCTGCCGTTGGAAACTTTTTTGCTCAGTGGTGTCGGCAGTATCCCTGTCGCGCTGGTGCCAAAGGATGGTGGTGCGATCAAGATGAACAACCCTGGTGCTGTTCGGGCTGCTCTCTAGTCGGCGGCTTCTCATTATGAGTCAATCTCAGAGGTACGCCAGTTTGGACGTGGCGGGATTCTGTGCAGATCGCCAGACCTCGCCTGTGTAAGAGATTTGCTAAACTCCATCCTTTGCCTCCCTTCGGGTAAGTTCCTTCATCCCTTCACATCTGGCGTGCACGAAAGGTATTGTACGAGGCGTAGACTCTTCCCTGTCTACAGCAGAGACTCTTGAGCTTCTGTTGGCTGCAGGTGTTGTTGCTGTGCACCGCTGTAGCCGGGATATAAACAACTTGCGGATGCCCACTGAATCAGTGATTGCTACCTTTGCCAGCACTTCCTGCCCCTCTGAAATCAAGGCAATGCCTCTAATTTTTCGGGTAGACCCGTTATCATCTCGGCCTCTGCAGCATAACAACTGCTGGCGCTATGGACATAGCGCCGGCGGTTGCAAATCCAACTTGAGGTGTTGCAACTGTGGGGATGGTCATTCAACGAGCACCTGCAATGAGAAGAATGAGAAGTGTTGCCTTTGCGGTGGTGCCCACTCTGCAAACTACTCAAATTGTCCCTCTCGAGCTCAGGAAATCCAAATTCTGGAGATAATTCACAGAAAACGCTGTTCGCGCCGTGACGCTATTTCAGAGGTCAAAGAACGTGCCCACGGTTATGCCGGTGTGACCGCTCGGCATGGTGTCATGTTAGACTCAACGCTGTCCCAGGCAATTGCGGCTGCTGTGGAGGCTTCCATGTCTAAAATGGTAGAAAAGATAGTCGCAAGTGTGTCGGAGTGCCTTACAAACGTTCTAGCGACTCAGCTTACACATGCCGTGCAGGCCGGTTTGGCAGCTCTTTCGACAGCAATTCCCTCTCCTCTTATCCGGTCTACAATTCCAGTAGCATCACAGCCCCAGGAACAAACTTCTGCCCCTTCCGCTGTACCTACCTCGGCTACTTCGAGGGATGTTGGTATAATCTATGATTCCGAGATGGTGGAGCCTGATGCGCGGCTTCTTAAGCGCGGCGGGTCCTCCATGTCTCATTCGTTGTCTTCTATGGGTACCCAGCCCAAATCAAAGAAGCAGCAGCTTGGCATTAAACCCAAGGATACCATTTTGGAAATGGCAGTTGCTGCTGCTAGGCTTTCGCAACCATAGCGTCGTTACGAGTTCTGCAGTGGAACTGTCGCTCTATTCTTTCCGCTTCCACAGATTTACACTGCATTTCTACCCAGCTTAATCCGGATGTCATAATTCTGCAAGAAACGTGGCTTTCAACTGACAAACATTTTCACATAAAAAATTACCGTTCATTTCGCCTAGACCGCCAGTCAAGAGGAGGGGGTTTACTAACTTTAGTCTCTTCAAAATTTTGCCACAGGGTTATGGTATCTTTACAACAAATGTCTCCTGACTGTGAGATTTTGGCACTAGACTTTGTACTTCCTGGGTGCTCTCCATTTTCAATAGCAAATTGTTATTTCCCCAATGGAGTCCAGGATGTGATACCTCTGGACTTGTTCCTCGCTAACTGTAAAAACCCAGTTCTCGTGGCTGGGGACTTCAATTCTCACCATGTGTCGTGGGGTTTTAGGACTAATACATGCGGCAAGCGCCTTTGGGACTGGGTCTCTGATCCCAACCTGATGTGCTTAAATCCAGGATCGGCCACTTATCTTCGCTCACACACTCAATCTGTTTTAGATCTCACGTTCATTAGTCCTGGAATTGGCGTAACGAATTGGTCGACTGTTGATAGCGGCACCTCAAGTGACCATATACTATTCATTTTGATATCATATGTCGTGTTACTCCGGCGTCCTCTCAGTTGCGGTCACATGTAAATTATGACAGATTTCAAACGGCGTTGCGCTTTGCCCTTGCTTCAGTGTCTAACATCGCCGAGGTCCACCAGTCAGCAAGCATATGTCTGGCTATAGAGGAAAGCCGTAAAAAGTCGGAGTTCCTGGTGAGGCCAAAAAAGGGAATTCTTCCAACTGGTGGAATGCGGATTGTACAAGAGATTACAGGCGGAGGAAGGCAGCATGGAAAAAGCTTCTTCATAACCAATGCCCGAATAACTGGAGTGATTACAAATTTATTGCAGCCACCTTTAAACACAGTTTCTCGCGCGAAGGAAAAATATGACTCAGAACACTTCGATTATCTTTCAAAGGCGGGCAACCGACGTGCACTATTCGGTTTTCTGTGGTCTAGGAAACAGCTCATGTCCTCTCATAATTTTCAGTCATTAGTTAAGTCACCTTGCCACAGGTCTGCGAAAGCTGTTCTCGTCTTCACTACCTTTGCGCCCAATGTTGTTTGCACCAGTCGTGCCAAATGATAATGCCTCACAAGTAAATCTATCAGAGCTTTCGCAAGTTGTCCAGAGATTGCCAGCTGCTGCTCCTGGTCCTGATGGTGTTACTATATAGATGCTCAAGATTCTCTTTGAAGAGTCTCCCAACTCTTTATTGCACCTAATAAACTACTCTCTCAAACACGCTTGAATACCTTCTGAGTGGAAGCTGTCCAAGGTGATCCCTTTACTTAAAAATCAGGGTGGAGGCTATGAATTGGATAATATTAGGCAAATTTATTTAACATCAAACGTGGTAAAGTTGATAGAAAGGGTGTTACTAATTCGGGTGTCAGCCATTGTGGACCGCAAAACTATACTCAGCTCGTGCCAACTCGGTTTCCGGCCACGGTGTTCGATATGGAATGTACATGCTGATCTTGAGAGCAGAATTCTCCTTGCTCGTCGTTAACGCCTGGTCGCGGCTTTGGTTACGTTAGACGTCGCCAAAGCTTACGACAGTGTAGAACACTCCATCCTGATACATAGGCCACACTCTCTTCAATTCCCAGATTATATAGTTGCATGGATATCTGCATTTCTTTATAACAGAGAATTCGTTTGCATCCATAATGGTGTTCATTCAGAGAGGTACAGACAAACGCGAGGTGTACCGCAAGGAGCTGTTCTTTCTCCTGTACTCTTTAATATTCTGTTCAGCTCAATTCCTCTCCAGCGCCATGAACGCACTTACGTCTATGCGGACGACATTGCGTTTTTTGCTGCTGCGCCGGATATACATTCCCTGTATGGTCTGTTGCAGTCATATTTGAATACACTTGAGCACTGGTTGAGCGCATTACACCTGAAGTTAAATGTTGGCAAGTGCGCCACCCTTGTTTTCCCTCTATACACTCCTGTAGTGGTCTCTCTAACTTGCCAGTTAAAAATAATACCGCAGGTTCAATCCCTAAAATTCCTAGGGGTCATTTATGACAACAAACTCACCTGGCGACCTCACATTGACCATGTCGCGGCGATAGGGGCTCGTGCCGTGGGCATGTTACGGAGATTATGTCATCACCGGTACGGCATGCGCAGAGATGCGCTATTAATGATCTACACTGTGTATGTCAGGCCAATTTTAGATTTTGGATCAGTGTTGTTTTCAGGCTCGGCTACATATAAACTTCGTCCTCTCGTCCTTTTAGAGAGGGAAGCACTTCGCATGTGCCTCGGCCTTCCAAAATTTGTGGCTATCAATGTGCTGTACCTTGAAGCCCGCATTCCGCCTCTCTTATCATGAATTCAATTTTTAACTGTGCAAACTTACCTCAGGATCTATGAATCCCATTTCCACCGTTCCCAAAGCATTTTCTGTTGTCAGCCGACCTCCTTTTTTGGTGTCCTCTAGTCCCGTTTCAATTCCCCTCAGGTAGTGTTTGTGCAAATATTACTTCAGCCTTTAGATGTAAACATTTATGATATCCTTCCTGCGCTTCGCAATAGGCCCGCTATCCGCATTGTTTTCGACGACATATTCCCAAAAATGCAAAACTTTTGCCACCAAGTATTCTAAATGGTCTTCTAGAAGATCATCTGAGGACCCTACCTACAGATATAGCAATAGCCACGGACGCATCGGAATGCAATGAAAAAGCAGGTGTGGGAATATTTTGCTCGCATTTAGACTGCTCCTTTTCACTGCGCCTTCCAGATTTCAGTCCTATTTTTGAAGCAGAGTTTCTAACAATTGTACTGGCTCTACGCAAGCTAGACCCCTCTATTACAGCAGAGACAGTAATTACTGATTCTTTATCTTTGTGTTCGTCCCTCGCTGCACATGTTGACGGTCCCATTTTAACAACTTTCTTACCCCTACTTCCTCCACATTTGAGCCTTGTTGATTTAGTATGGGTTCCCGGTCACAGCAGTGTGACAGTAAATGAGATTGCTGACAGTCTCGCAAAGGCTTCCCTCAGCGGCCCCGTGTTGCCAATCATCCCGGCTACAGCCTATATTACAGCATCTAGATTTCGGCGACATGCGTTTTTAAGCACGCAAGACACAACACTTTTAACATCGGCGGATTATGAGCACCTTAAATATTATTGGAACAGAAAAATTTGTTGCTCTCGGCAGCTTGAAGGATTACTGACGAGGCTGCGCTGCCGCATCCCCCCTCTAAATTCCTATTTACACAAGTCGGGTTTGGCGCTCTCTTCCCTTTGTGCATTTTGCCGTGAGCCTGAATCTATAGAACATTTTTGGCTGTATTGTCGCCGATTCAACTCTCTGAGAAAAAGGTTGCTGGAGGAGCCCTTGCAGCGTCTTGGCCTTAGTTTGAGCAGCCGCTCTTGCTATCATTTGGCGCCACCACATTTGGGTTCAGCCACAGATCTGTTTGTACCGCTGTTCTAAATTTCCTGATAGAATCTCACCGACTGCCTTGTTAAGTGTTCCAAACATTTCTGTTCTATCAATTATTACATTTTGACTTAATCATTATTATTAATTCCCCCTCTTTATTATTATTATTATTATAATTTTGAAATCAAAACTCTCATCCCTTTTCTGTTCATGACGAAGAATTCATCGGTGTTGCGCTCCCACGTGCATTTCCTTTTTATTAACTGCGTTCAGGTGAATAGTCACCCGATTCTTGGCCGATCCCCCAGTGTGGGTATGTGCCACCTTTTGATAGGCTAACAACAACAACAACAACAGCAGCAACAACAACAACAACAACAACAACAACAACAACAACAACAACAACAACAACAACAACAACAACAACAACAACAACAACAACAACAACAACAACAACAACAACAACAACAACAACAACAACAACAACAACAACACTTGCCGAGAATCGGCTTGTGCTTCGATATATCACTCGTGGTGATTTATCACTTGGGGCGATCCATGAATTTTTCCCCGCACGAAAAAAAGATGCGCAACGAGGACAAAAAGGAGCCTACAGCCGCTAGCGCTAGCCGCCGCCTGTGAGGCGTTCTACATGAGTTCGCCCCGCAATGGAGACCCGTTGACATAATGCCCGTCACATCTGCTACCGAAACTTGTGACTTTCCGGAAGCTGCTCCTGCCCCGTTCGTCGTTCACTTGCCATGCACGCCAACACCTTTCCACGGCGAGCCCTTTGATGACGTTGAAGACTGGCTGGATCACTATGTCCGCGTCGGCACCTACGAGTGGAACGACTACCGTCATTTGTGGAATATGTACTTTGCTTTTGCCGATTTCGGACGGACCTGATTTGTACAGACACTACTGATGTGGGCACAAAAGGAGAAGCCTATAATCTGGGATGAACCCTCTGAGAGTATATGGCCGGCGGGCAGGGGTGTCCCATACGCGGTTACCACCAGTACGTCAGGGAGTACTTTATGTGCCAATATTTGGCAACCTTCTTCGTGTATACTTGTTCGTATTGGAAGCCGCCTCTCGCTCATTCACGCACGAAACGGCAATTGACAAACACAACACTTCTACACCATCTGCCAGAAGTTGGGAGGAGGGGGCAGGTATTCACGATACTCTTTTCAGGCTTGAGAATAGCTACCGAATATAAAGAAACTGGTCGTCGATGTACTTTCCAATGCGACGATTATGCAGACGCATATCAGTATATTTCGATCTTCTTGCTCTATGCGGCATAGCGAGAATGCTTTTTTCAGTCCTGTGTATGCTGCCTTCGAAAACACTTCACATGCTGCGACTGTAGCACACCAACAGAGGCACGTTGTATTCATATCTGTGTAGAAGCGAGCGGCGTCTTTTATTAATGCGAAAGCATTAGATGGCTCACATTTAAGGCCATATTCACAAGAAAGTGTCCGCAAGAAACGGCGTCATGCGACGTCACGAGCCGACGAGTCACGCGACGATTATAATGACGTCACATAATCGATTAATGCTAATTAATATAATTAGACAACGCTAAAACTAATAACTATAATCAGTGATGACATCATGTGTGTGTGACGTCATACCAGGTCACGTGACACCAATGTAACGTGCCATCAAACCTAGTCACGTGACGACACTGTAATATGACATCACACCTACTCACGTGGCAACGATGTAATTTCTCGTCATACCGGGCCGCCATCCACACCCTTCCACCCCCATTTCAAGTTCCATATGGATCCCACATTACTACACATGCGCGCATGGCGTATTACAAAGAGTGCCCACAACCCTGTCCGCATTAATGACATTCGGATTGTCCAGCAGGTAAACGCGCCAGTTCTCATGTAGGACATACTGCAAAGATCATGCAACGACATATGCCTTTGACTCTAGAGATGATGGCGATGATGATGATGGTAACAGTGTATCCTTATGAGCCCGAGGAAGTCTGATATACTGCTACCAAATTAAAAATTGCCAGAATATTGATTAAATATTGTACATTGCCCAGCAACCGAAGACAATTATTGTGCGGGAAAATAGGAATACCTGCAGCTAATAATTAAGGATGATGATGTTGATGTTCCTGGGAGGTCAAGACCCGCCCCCGTTTCCGCCAATTCCCTCCAGGTGGCGATGGTAATGGTTTCGATATCCTGAGAATTCTCCGATGACTCGGTGAACCTGCGGAATTTTGATAGAAAGGGTTAGATTACGTCTTCGAACACTGTGTCAACTATTAAAATCATACGGGTCAAAACAACTGGCATAGAGTGGACAGCGTTAACCGCTCTCTCTATCAAGAGCACCATGGGCTCTCCCATCAAATTTCCCCGCAGCGAAATCTTTTTCCGAGCCCCCCCACCCTTGGAAAAAAAAAACAGCCTATGTAGTCATACGCCTCAACAGAATTCTAGGTACCATATCGTCAACCAGTCTGAGACAAGCTGCTTTAAGTCAGTCACTTCTTTTCCTTCAAAACTGAACTTATCAATTGCACGCCAGCATAATCGACATTTTTTTTTTACCCACGAGCACCACGCGAGCACTCTGCGAAGCCGTTAAAGTGAACGATGGGTCTCTGCAAAATAGTTAAAGGAAATATAACGTGTAATGCCTGGTCGCCTGCAAGGCAGGCCGCCAACCTAACTGATCCCATACGAAAAAATAAGAAAAGAGAATGATTTGAAACTTACAAACAAAAATCGCACACTATAAACAGAAGAGAACAGCAGTGTGCCCCATTAAACGTCATATTAGAAGGTTTGAAACAGCAGCACAGCGCGAGCATGGAATCGGTTCCATTCACGCATATTCATTAAAAAAGATGCAAAAGAAAATAGCTGCCACATCACCATAATTCGTTATAGTTTTGCATTTTTTCGCCGCTGCATCACCGCTTTGCTCGTACGTTCACTTCGTGTTGCGGTGTTTCGGCATAATAAGTGAATTTCCGAGAAGGAACAAGGATTCGGAGACCAAAAGAGAGGTTATTCGGGAGGATAAAAAAAGTGAAATTATATTTGCATCTGCTCGCATTACGGAACGGGAACATACAGAATTGGTGTGAGATTCGAAAGGGGAAGTCACCGATCAAAAGCTTCGACGGTGTTATACAGGTTTCTCTGGCTTCGTGCTTTTATAATCAAATCAGCAGTTGTCCTTATTAGGAGCCACCTGAATCACATTCTCTCGCCTGTGCCAACGGCTACAGTTTCTGTTAAGTCAGCTTGTAATGTAGAGCAGGATCCCCTTTATTCGACTGCGAGGCAAGAGCCATCACGTCAGCGCCGGCAACGAGCATGAACACGAAGCAGTCTTGCTTGGGGCCATCCGCGCTGCGACGAATTTATTGCGTGCATTGCGGACTGAACTTATTTGTTTGCGGCGTCAAACAAAGCTCCCGCGGGTCAACTTGAGTTACGTGCTTTGCGCGCTCCCAGGAGCTTGAGCCGAGCGGCAGGCAGCCGGGTGCTACGCCAGCGGGGCAAGGGGGAATGAGAGTGGCGTGTTGTGACATCAGCATACCTTCCAGGAAGACCAGAGGGGTGTGTCTTGCTGTAGGCTCGGACTGAACAGACATTACGGCGCAGCACCAGAAGCTAAGAGGGAACTGTGGCATCCGGTTGTCCAAACAGGGCAAACCGAACACCAAGCGTCATTGTATGAACACTGCGGTGATGTGCTGCAACTCCGCTTCGGAAGCGGCACTCGTCGGAGTAAGACGTTGCAACTGCAAGAAGTCTGGACCTCAAAATTTCGACCTCACTGAATGACGACCTCACTCAACCTGAAACTCACGCGTGAGGTTGAGGCCTGATTTGCTGACCTCACTCACAAAATTTCGAGCCCTCGCCGACCTCACCTAAAGCTCACCTCACGGCGTGAGGTTGAGATCATTTTGAGGTTGAGGTCGACTTCATGAGGTCGAAACCGCACGAAGTTACCATCCTCTGGCCATGAAGGTAAAATACATGGAATCGGCAATATCGAAACTTCAGGAGCAGCTTAGAATAGTTAGAAATCAGACACACGATTTAGAAAACAGAGGCAGTTGAAATAACCTTACATTTACGGTATAAAAGAGGTTAGCGAGGATACTAGCGAAGTACTGGAAAATGAAGTAATTGATGGCGTTTTTCTGGAACGACTAGGTCTAACAGTGAGTGCTGTCGAAAGATGCCACAGGGTGGGTAAAAAGGAAATAAACAAGGCGCGACCAGTCATTTTGAAACTCCCCGACTTCCGTGAAAACTATCAATATTACGATCATGCCATTAACTCAAAAACACCAAAAGCAGCTCAAAATCCAAACATCAAGAAAGCTCAAAATAATTAGCTGATGACTTTTCTGAACGAGTTAGGGGAATGCGGAAACAAGTGTGGAAAAGCTCTGGAGAAGAGATGAAAGAAGGCGCCAAGCTTTAAAGCTAATCTATGATAAGCTAAGCGTTGATAGCGTACTGTATGGCTGGGATGAAACAATGGCATCTCGCCTTAGACTTAGAAATAAATCAAACTGACCCCGGACTAAGAGATCTCAGACCCTGTAAACACTAAGTGTTAATTGCAGAAGTGTCCTAAACAAGACAACTGACTTGGAGGCTCTTCTGCTTTTGCATGACCCTGAAATAGCGGTTTTGACAGAAACTTGGCTTAACAATCTAGTGTTTGACGGTGGGTTCGTTACCACTGGCTACAGTTCCTACCGAAAGGATCGTGATGGTAGAGGTGGAGGTGTCGGCATTCGATTTAAGTCATCCCTGCGAACTTTATCAATGCCTGATGTACCCAATGTAGAGTGCATTTTTTTTCTCAACGTACTATGGAAACGTTAGATATAGTATTGGTACAACGTAAAGATCCACAACTCTACCGTTGCCATATTAGACGAACTGAAACAAAATTTGTGCATGAATGTTAAACCCGATAATCGTATTATACTGTCAGAATATTTTAATTTGCCTGAAGTATACTGGTCAAATTTTTCAGTTAAAAAGCGTGACCCCCCAAGGTGCAGCAATGTTGGACATTGCTTTTGCCTTCGACTTATTGCAAATTGTAGAAGAAAATACCATATTTCATGGCAATTCTCAATCAGTGTTCGACCTCTTTTTTGTTAGTGGATGAGTTACGGCCAAAACAAATTGCCAGATAATAGAAGGAATATCGGATCACAAAGCTGTCCTGCTCACTACTGCAGACGCCACTTTAGATCAGAAACCTAACTATTCATCCCATCGAAACTTTTCTCGAGCTTTTCTAAAAATACATTATAAGTATCTCGGACTCTTGATCACTAATGACCTCACTGGGACTAAGCACATTGACTACGTACAGGCTAATGTTAATCGCAAGTTGTTCTTTCTGACGAGAACTTTGAGACTTTCTACTCGTTCTGTTCGACTGCTCTCGTACAAAACCGTAATTCTGCCGATACTAGACTATGCATGCATTATTTGGGACACTTCCACTAAGACTTGCACTAATAAGAAAGAAATGGTGCAACGAAAAGCAGCTCGCTTCAATTATAATAGATTCGGACGTATGTCAGTGACAGAACTGTTAACTAAAGCGGACTTGCCCCCATTATCGCAAATAAACCGGGTGTCGCGACTAAAATTGCTCTTTCAATTTAATAACGGCCACTATACGACAGATCTCACGAGAATAATTTTTTTTTTCATCTGGTCACGCCACTAGACAAAGACATAGCCGCACAGTAACGCCATTTACAACGGGTAATAACCGTTGTGAGTATTCTTTGTTTCCTCGAACAGTAATCGAACGGAATCTCCTAACCAATGACCACGTTTCAAAATGATCTCTGTCGAGATTTCTTTCGAGTATTGTTTAAAAATCTGTTCTGTATGCTTATTTTCCAAAATTTTCAAGCGACGTTATTCTACTTTGTTCTTGTGCTCATTGCCTGTGTTATTACGTCGTGTTTACTTATCTGTATCCCACTCTGCTAAAATCCCCAGTGGGGATTGCAGTATAAGCAAAATAAATTTAGATAACAATGAAATGTTATAAGTCCAGGGCACATGCATGCATGCAGCACGTGCCAGAAGTAAAGTCAGTGATATTTTAGGGCCCAACTCGTAACTGTCTCAGTTTTCTCACGTATTAGCTCAAACAACACATACAAACGTACACGCGCACACATACAACAGTATAGTCATCTAGCCTCTCGTCCAATAGTGCCTTGAGGGCTTGTCTTGTATGCTTATTACTCAGTAATATACGCAGAAGTTGCCGAATAGAAAATATAACTCAAATTTTAAAATGACTGTTAGTAAAGGTGAGGGTGAGAGAGGGCCGACGATGTGAGGGCGAGGGAGAGCCAGGAAATTCTTCGAGGTGATGGTGAGTGTGAGGGAAGGCCGGTTAACTTTTCAAAATGAGGGTGAGAGTGATGAAGGGCCATGAATTCAAAAGTGAGGGTGAAGGAGGAAAAGTAAAAATGAGGGCTTTGCCCACCTCTATTCCTCGTCGCCGCATAGATTTAGCGAGAACAGGAGATACAAGCATGGGCGAACTTTTCTTTGCAGCTCCTCTAAAGTAGCTTATGTAGCATGCACCTTGCAATGCATATGCTTCGCAGAGAAGATCGCGTAGCCCTGTCAGCATGTCACCCATACGTTGGACGTGACTTTAGCCATGGACCTATAGCGTACCTTTATTGAGAATGAACGGGGTCTGCCGGATGTATCTTTAGGCATTTGGATTAAAGAAAGCCTTAGGAGCAATGAAAAGGGGGAAAGCAGCTGGTGCGAATCACGTAACAGCAGATCTGTTGGACGGAGGGGAAACTGTGCTAGAAAGCTAGCCACCCTGTATACGCAATGCCTTATGACCTCGACTGTACCAGAAGCTTGGAAGAACGCAAACGTTATCTTAATTCATAAGAAAGAACACGCCAATGACTTGAAAAATTACAGAGCGATAAGCTTACTGTCCCTTTCCTACAAGGTATTTACTTCGGTAATCGCTAATAGAATCAGGGCAACCATACAATTCAGTCAACCAAATGATCAGGCAGGCTTTCGTAAAGGATATTCCACAATAGATCATATTCACACTATCACTAAGGTGATAGAGAAATGCGCAAAATATATAACCAACCCCCTATATATCGCCTTCATTGATTAAAGAGAAAGCATTTGATTCAGTTGAAATTACGGCTGTCATGCAAGCATAGCGGAATCAGGGTGTAGAAGATCCTTATGTGAAAATACTGGCCACTGCACAGCTACCACAGTCCTCCATAAAGTCAGCAATAAAATTCCAGTAAGGAAGGGTGTCAGGCAGGTAGACACGGTCTCGCCAATGTTATTCACCGCCTGTTTACAGGAGGTATGCTGAGGCCTAGACCGGGAACAGTTGGGGATAGGAGCTGATGGAGAATACCTAAATAATCTGCGATTCGCTGATGACATTGCCTTGCTAAGGCAATCAGGAGACGAATTGCAAAGCATGATCAATGAGTTACAGAGGCACAGCAGAACGCTGGGTCTAAAAATTGACATGCAGGAATCCAAAGTAACGTTCAACAGTCATGCAAGGGAACAGCAGTTCACAATTGGTAGCGAGGTGCTGGAAGCGGTAAAGTAGATGTCTACTTAGGGCAGGTAGTGACCGCTGATCCGGGTTATGAGAGGGAAATATCTTGAAGGATAAGAATGGGGTGGAGCGCATATGACAGGTTCTCTCAGATCATGAATAGAAGGTTACCTGTATCCCTCAAGAGCAAAGTTACAACAGCTGTGTCTTACCGGTACTCACCTACGGGGCAGGAACGTGGGGCTGACAAAAAGGGTTCAGCTCAAGTTAAGGACAGCGCAGCGAGCTATGGAAAGAAAAATGATAGGTGTAACGTTAATACACCGGAAGTGGGCATAGTGGGTGAGAGTACAAACGCGAGTTAATGACATCCTATATACTCGAAATCAAGTTGAAGAAATGGGCTTGGGCAGGGCGTTTAATGCGAAGGCAAGATAATCGCTGACCCTTATGCGTAACGGAATGGATTCCAAGAGAAAGCAAGCGTAGCAGGGGGCAGCAGAAAGTTTGGTGGGTGGATGAGACGAAGAAGTTTGCAGGCATACTATGGGCGGAGCCTGCAAAGGACAGGGTTAAAGGAGAGACATTGGAGATTCCCTTGCCCTGTAGTGGGCGTAGTCAGGGTGATGATCATGATGATGATGAAAGCATGTGACGGCAATATGAGGGCATGTGGAGCCAGAAATGCGTCATCTGCACTGTGTCTGGCGGTGTTATCATTGACATGATGTCAGCCACTCCCAGGAAATGGTCGTCCTTTGTGACACTTCAGGAGTTAAAGAAGGTCGGGCAGCCAGGATCTGCCGCAGCCAGGATCTTGGGTGGTTTGGATTCGTGTTATGCGCAGCCAGTTCGAGGTGTCACCGCCCGACGGTCAGCAGTGCCCGGTTAGGGCGTTGTCCCGAAACAAGAACTTCCTCCCCCAATGACCCAGATGTGGAGAGGGGGGGGGGACTTGCAGTGATGACATATGGATGATGATGAGTGGACGGGTTACGTGAGGCCTTGCGGTACAGCGCGTCTTGTGCCACCCCCCCCCCCTTTCCCATCTGACAAAGGCAAGAAGGCGCTGTGTGGAGTTGGGTGTGATCTCAATTCCCGCCACTTCATCACTCCCTCAGCAGATTCGAAGGCGCTCACTGGAGACTGCATACACAATCAGCATCATATCCTCAATTCGCCTATCTATTCCACCCGAAAGGCTAGCAATGTTACTGCACTGGATGTAGGGAAACCCCAGAGCAAAGATGGGGAGGGAATGAGGAAGGCGAAAGAAGCCAAGGGTGCCCGCGTTCGGGAAAACAAGAAATGGGAAACGTGCGCGGGTGCATGGGAACATAAAAAGTGAGGTAGGTGGCCTTTGTTCCCAGCCACGCTGAAGGCGCCGAACAGGGGGATAGCCTAACCGCCCCTCTCCGGTCCACTGGGAGAGGGAGAGAAGAGAGGCGAAACCTGCCAGCTGAGAGCCCAGCGAGGTGAGATGTATCCTGTAGGCCAACTTTCACTAGGCAGAAATCTCGCTAATGCGCCAGCGAGTGTCCTGTCATATGTGTAGTGTGTAGTAGTGCTTGTGAGTTGTGCTCGCAGGTTCGGTAATTATGTGGCGATGATGAAAACGTGTTTTGAAAGCCCAAAAACGGCTTCGGTTACGGATCAGTGGTCGGGCGCCTAGTCCGGGACACCGTTGGCGCAGAAAATATGAATTTAGAAACTCACGAGGCAGGCATGTGCCTATTTCGATGAGTACCGTATGCAGTGACTGGGCAACACGCCATCTGATGCTTCCATTGCCGAATTTAGCTGGACTCCATAGTCCAGACGCAAAAAAACGGACCGCCTCGCACGCTTGAATTGTCCGCCTGGAATGTAGCAGGTGACGATCATGCTAAAACAGCCTATCCGCATGCGGAACTTGAACAAGTGCTGCCATCTGTCGCTTGCAGCGAAATGTCACTTCATGCCTCCGAGATTCCCATCTAAGAGCGCTAGCGTGTACCCGCTACGTTAGTCGCGCACGTGCGCTTCGATCGGAGGGAGACGCTCGGATGCCGGTTTACGAAAGGAAGCTTGGCGACGTCCTTGGGACAGCCCCCACCGTCACCGCCGTTCGTGCGGAATGGGCGTGCCTCAGTCACGTGGTGCGCCGCACGACACCGCTTTCTTTGACGGCCGCCGACGGCAGCGGCCTCCAGCGATTCTCCGCGACTCCGTGCTTGTGGGCGCGCGCGTTGAGTCGGTTGTGTCTGGTGTGTTGTGTGTGCTGCGTAAGACATGCCGACGGTGTTGGTGGTGTGATACAATGTGGCCCCGATGAAGAGGAACGAGAGCAGCGTGTCCCGCTTCGGCTCGTTTTTCCGCCGGCGGACGCTGCGGCGGGTTCGGGACAGCACCGACAACGACGTGAGTCGCCGCGCTGCATGCGCGCCCCTCCGTGAAGCCCGGTGCGGCAGCCGCCGCTCGCTCTCGGCGAGTGACTCGATCAAAACGCGGCGGCTGGCGTCCATTCAACGCACGCGTGTCGCGGCTCGTCTTTATTTAGGGAGCCCCCGCCGCCGTCACGCGGCAGAAGAGCCTCGGTTTTATTCGCTGGCGACGTGCCCGGCCGCCCGTCGATGCGCGATCTCTGTTGTGACGGCGCCGTCAGCGGGCGGTCCCCGGCTCGCCGTGCCGGCTAAATCCGTTTCGCTGCACCGCGACTGCGCGGACAGCTATGCTCCGATTGCGAACGAAAATCTGTCTACGATAGCGCGATCGTACAGTATAATAATATACGGAATCAAACGACGACATAAAGCGGCACTGTTCTTCATATGACGTGTTTTTCTCGTGATGCAATCCAGTTCGTTCGCACACACGCTAGCGGCAGCGATTCCGCGAACTGCTACATGCCCTGTGCAGTTTTTTTTTTCTCTTCCTTACATCTGAAAACTTGCGATCGTCGGGGTGTGCGCGTAGATCCTTTGCTCGAACGTGGCGTTTATATCTGCACTTTTCCTTTAGTCCGCTTCCCATTTTTTTCATGCAGTACTTTCGCAGTAAAGTCGGTCGTGAGACGAAACACAGCAAAAACAAACAAAAAAGCTAATGGTTATAAATACAGAGGAGCACCTAAGAACGGTGCGAGAAAAAAAAATGTTATGCAGCGTAATGTGCGTACAAGCGCTCACAGAAGTCTTCACGACCAGTGATGGAGGCGATATGGCTTCGGGAAAATAATTCCAAAGTGAAATGGAATAAGCAAGTGCAAACAAAATGCAATCACGTGTCATACCAAAAATACGCTTCAATCTGGATGTAGCCGTCTGCACATGCGCTGTGAGTTTTCAAGGGGAAGTAAACGGAGAGGCAGTACGTTGGCTGAATCCACATATTTACATTGTCAGTTGCCTTAGTGAAGTCACGAAAACCTCGCCTGTAATAGGTGAAACACAGAAGAAAACAACAACAAAGAAAACCTTTCAAATGTCTTTTGTGGTATTTGGATGTTTGGTGACCAAGTGAAAATATTTTTCATGCAGCAGAAGTAGATAAAAGGGAACCCAAGTGGAATTGTGCCATCGACTAATTTAGTGCGAACAGGCTGCATGACGATATTGTTTATGCACTGTGCGCACTTAAGGAACACACACACCGACCGACAAACGCAGCGCAGTGATGCTGCTTGAAAATAATCAAACTGTGAGAACTATATGGAATGGAGCATAATTATTTACAAAAAATCGTAATGTCATGGCTGTGTCGGATTTTTTCAACACCTTAATTTGATAAAGTGATACAGTGACCTTGATAAATTGACCTTTGAGGACTGCACAGCGGCGCGCAGGATTCTACACCGGGTGTGGCTTCGCTGAAGTGAGAATCATCCTCGTCAGCCTGCCTGACTACGCTCACTGCAGGGCAAAGGCCTCTCCCATGTCTCTCCAATTAACCCTGTACTTTGCCAGCTGCGCGCACCGTATGCCCGCAAACTTCTTAATCTCTGCCGCCCCCTGCTACGCTTGCCTTCTCTTGGAATCCAGTCCGCTACCCTTAAGGACCAGCGGTTATCTTGCCTTCGCATTACATGCCCCGCCAAAGCCGATTTCTTCCTCTTGATTTCGGCTAGGATGTGATTAACCTCCGTTTGTTCCCTCATTCACTCTGCCCGCTTCCGCGGTCTCTTAACGTTACACCCACCTATCATTCTACTTCGCATAGCTCGCTGCGTTGAGAATGAACGACAAGTCAATTACCAGCCCCATGCAGTGACCAAACTTTCTTTTAGGGAATTCATCAAGGTGGAGGGCGTTTTAAACATGGCGGAAATTGCAAACATCGGACTTGAATTTGCCAACTCGGCCTTTCCATGCCGTCTCGTACATCCCGTTCGCTCAGCTGACAGAGCGACTGCCGCTGTGTGTGCTTGGTCGCGGGTTCGAGCCCCGACACAGAAAACATTTTTTTTTACAACAGCGGTGGTTTCAGAAAGTCAGGATACTTCCATGGGAACCATGTGACTGCGTTTAGGTGGATGCTATAGTTATTCTTTTCATAGCACAACGAGCGATGCCTCCGCGAGCAGGAGAGGCCTGCAGGATCTGGAAGTGCGCACCTAAGCAGCCGGCTGACGCAACAAGTTCGGCGAACCGCGGTGGTGCCACTTTTGAGCGTCAGTTCAACGTAAGCTCCGCGTGTTCGGATAGCGACTAGGAGCCCAAAGGTGCTCCGAATTTAAGTGATAGCTCTACTCTTAGCCGCCTTATTTATCGGAAACGTGGGGTTAAGTGACCAGCTATAGCCCAGAGATCTACACCTTTTGCAGTCGCTTTACAGTTTTTTTGCGCAGACACTTACTGAAGATCAATAAATCCCTCATGCATTGCCGATACGAATCCTTGATAAGTATAAAAATCGGCACATGCAATTTAAGGTTTTTCCACTTAAAAGCTCGTCACGCAGGGAAATATTTCACTGGTTCATTTCAGTCGCTCACTGAATACATTGACCTCTGCCAATAAAAAGTAGCTCCGCCTTAAAGGTATGACGCGCCAGAATTAGTGGTTATTTGCTACCTTTTCTTAATTAGTATTTCTTTGTGAATAGACATTCTCATTACCATATACTAGTGGGCATACTAGACCCTGCGATGCAGCGCAAGACACACAGGGTCTCTTGTCTCAATGGCTTAGGGGCAGCGTGTCTGAACCGCAACCCAAGGGTCATGGGTTCTTTAGAGACTAATTACCTCAAGTTTCTTTTCGGCGTAATTAATTTTACTCTGCATCCTTACACGACATAATGACATTTGAGTTATGCTACGACATCGTAGTCACAATTCAGCTCGAGCTTTAATCATTTTCATTCTACAGCTCAACGGGTGACGTCAGAACCCTGTCGACAAATCCTGAATTAATGTGACAACGCGCGCTGCTTTTCCGCCGAACGTCCGCTCTAACGTTGTCGCGTGAATACCGCGCCTTACATACCGTCACCTGGCGTTGCTCTGCTGACCACGGCGTCACCCTGCCGCGAAGGCAGGCCGCATCTTGACGGAGGCGAAATTCACATGCGCACGTGTGCAGGTTCAATAACCCCAGCTTGCAGGATTTAATATGTAGCCCTCGACTACGGCGCCCTTTTCACTCCTTCCTCAGGGCGCGGTTGCGTGCATGTCGGCCGAGATACTGCGCGTTTTCTCTCTTCACCGTGGAGGAAGGAAAGCTAAGGAGAGGCCCTCGCTGCATGGCAGAAAATTTGCGGGAAGTCATGTGTTTTCGCCAGGGCCACTGGAAGTATTTGGCCGATGGCGCAGCCAATAGTAACGTTGGGCACAGCGGCGTCGTCTGCTTCGTTATCTGCTGCGCATGCGCAAACGCATTGAGACGGCTGCCGTCCTCACGTCCGGGTTCAAAAAATGGGACGTAATGGCCTCTCTTCAATTCTTTCCTTCCTCCATGCTCTTCACAAACAACTGCCATTATCGCCTTTCCAAGGCAGCGTGCAGCCCACGCAGCAGCAGCTTTTCTTGACGTCGTACAGCTGCCCTGACCCCGTGGCTGTACTGCGCCGCTGGCAGGTGCAGGCACAGCAGGGATCCCGCATCTCTGCTCTGCGATAGTCCTGAGCGATAGTCCTCGCTGTCTTGTCTGCATCTGCAACTCGAACAGCACTCACCTCCAAGAAGCGAAGCAGAAGATCCTGGTGCTGTTATGTAGAGGCCTATTACGTTTGACTCCTCATCAGAGGTGGGCATGTGACCTCAAAAATCTGGACCTCACCTCAACCTCAAAAAGAATTTGCCGACCTCACTCAACCTCATCATCAGTTGAGGTTGAGGTCTCCTTAGACGCTCTCACCTGACTTTTCCTGAGGCCACTGCTGACCTCACTCAACCTCACCTCAACCACAAATTGTGAGGTTGAGGTCGACTGCTCAGCCTCAGAAAACAAACGAAAAACAAAACAAAAGCGATTAAGAAGTTTTTCAGTTAAAAACAATTCTGAGAATCCTGTGAGAAGGGAAAGCCAAAATGATGATGGTATTATTTTATAAGGTGTGTACAGACACTATTGATGTTCACGCAATAGGAGAAGCTTATAATCTGGGATTAACCCTCAAAGAGTATATGGCCTGCGGGCAAGGCTGTCCCATACGCGGTTACCACCCGTACGTCGGTGAATACTTTGTGTAAATACTTGGCAACCTGCTTCGTGTATACTTGTTCGTATTGGAAGCCTCTCGCTCATTCACGCACGAACCGGCAGTTGGCAAACATAGCCCTTCTACACCATCTACCAGAAATTGGGAGGAGGGGGGAGGTATTCACGATACTCTTTTCAGGCTTGAGAATAGTTACCGAATTTAAAGAAACTGGTCGTCTTCGAACACTGTGAAAACTGTTAAAATCACACGGTTCAAAATAACTCGCCTAGAGTGGGCAACGTGAACCGCTCTCTCTGTCAAGAGTACGATGGCTCTCCGCTCAACCCCCCCCCGCAGCGAATATTTCACCGCAGCGAAATATTTTTTTGACCCCCCCCCTCTCCCCCACCCCGGGGAAAAAATACTCCTGAACAGATTTCTAGGCACCATTTCGTCAACCAGTCTGAGACAAGAGGCTTTAAGTCAATTACTTGTTTTCCTTTAAAACGGAACTAATCGATGGTACGCCAGCATCCTCGACGTTTTTTATCCACGAACACCGCGCGAGCATTCTGCTAAGTCGTTTAAGGTGAACAGTGGGTGTGTGCAAAATCGTTAAAGGGAAGATAACGTGCAGTGCCTGGTCGTCTGCAAGGCATGCCGTCAACCTAACTGATCCCATACGAGAAAAGAAAAAAAAAGAATGATTAGAAACTTACAAACAAAAATCGCACACTAAAACAGAAGCGAACGACAGTGCGCCCCATTAAACGTCATATCGGAAGGTTTGAAACAGCGACTCAGGTGCACAGCGCGAGCATGTAATCAGTTCCATTCACACATCTTCATTAAAAAAAAGGAAAAGGAATCAGCTACCACATCACCATACATTCATTATAGTTTTGCATGTTTTCGCCGCTGTAACACCGCTATGTTGGCGCGTTCGCCTCGTGTTGCGGTGTTTCGGCATAAGCGAATTTCTGAGAGAGAGAGAGAGATAGAGTAAAAAAACTTATATTGTAATTCGGGAAGGTTGCTCGAGCAACTTGGGTGGCACCCCTAGTCCAAAGCGCCACTGGCTTTCTCGCTGACTGACGGACTTGCTGAGCCAACTTTAGTTGCTGATCCAGGGCCTCGCTGGTCAGGGCCACCTCCCATTGCTCATATGTCCGAGAAGGAACAAGGAACCGGAGACCAAAAGAGAGGTTATTCGGAAGGATAAAAAGTGAAATTATATTTGCATCTGCTTGCATTACGGAACGGGAACATACAGAATTAGTGTGAGATACGAATGGGGGAAATATCAAAAGCTTGGACGGTGTTGTACAGGTTTTTCTGGCTTCGTGCTTTTTTAATCAAATCAGCATGTGTCCTTGTTAGAAACTACTTGAATCACATTCTCTCTCCTGTGCCGGCTGCTCCAGTTTCTGTGATGTCATCGTGTAATGTACTGCAGGATCCCTTTACTCGACTGCAGGGCAAGAGCCGTGACGACAGCGCCGGCGACGAGCATGAACACGAAGCAGCCTTGCTTGGGGCCATCCGCGCTGCGACGAATTTATTGCGCGCTTGTTGGACTGAACTTATTTGTTTGCGGCATCAAACAAAGCTGCCGCTGGTCAACGTGAGTTACGTGCTTTGAGCGCTCCCGGGAGCTTGAGACGACCGGCAGGCAGCCGGGTGCTACGCCAGCGGGGAAAGGGGGAGAGAGAGTGGCGTGCTGTGACATCAGCACTCCTTCCAGGAAGACCAGAGGGGTGCGTCTTGCTGTAGGCTCGGACTGAACTGGCATTACGGCGCTGCACCGGAAGCTAAAAGGGAACTGTGGCATCCGGTTGTCCCAACAGGTCATACCGAACACCAAGCGTCATTGCATGAACACAGCGTTGATGCGCTGCAACTCCGCTTCGGAAGCGGCACTCGTCGGAGTAAGACGTGGCAACTGCAAAAAGTCTCGACCTCAAAATTTCGACCTCACTGAATGACGACCTCACTCAACCTCGAACTCACGTGTGAGGTTGAAGTCGACCTCTTTAGGTCGCCCGCCTCTGCTCCTCATACCCGCTGCTGAAATTCGCTGCTACGCATCGACACCATCGGCCCGAAACTAGCTGCTATTGATCAGATTAACGCATAGAAATTGCGATTTCGCATTTTCATTAAGTGCCCACGAATCGCTATGGGTCGCACTCAGGAGGGAGAGAATAAAAACTAGGTGTTTGATTTGAGTAGCTGGCACCCCTTTCAGAAGACGTTGGTGCGCTCATATTATATACTTGTTTCACGTACGGTGTAAATGATTCATAAATTATAATGTATGCACAAAAGAAAGACAATTCTTCTGTACTGTTTCAACATTTATATGTCACGTTAATCGATTTTTATGTTTTCGGCAGATGTGTTTTTATTACTGGTCAATGGACGCTATAAATTGGTTGAGACACAGAAATTGTGTCTGCGCTGTTTTCATTCTTTAACGTATAAAGAAATAACGGTTTCTTTTGCCTGAATGTTTTTAATGAAACGTTTCACCTTGCGATGTTAAAAAAGTTTTTCCGCTGTGCTAAGGTATTTAAAGCACCTAATTATAGTGCAAAAGCACGACTTCACGAGATCAAACTGGCTCACCGGTTTGTGCGAAGCTTGACCTGGAGGGTGACCTCGGACAAACTAAATGAAATAAATAAATATTGGCGCGACTGGGATCTGAGCCCGCGGCAGCGCAAAGTGATCAGCTTCGTTCCACAGTGCACGAGAGCACTAGGCTATCGCCGTCGTCATCATCATCATCATTATCATCATCAGCCTTACTAGGCCCACTGCAGGGCCTCTCCCATGTCTCTCCAATTAACCCTGTCCTTTGCCAGCTGCGCCCACCCTATATGCCTGCGAGCTTCTTAATCTCATCCGGCCACCTAACCTTCTGCCGCCCCCTGTTACGCTTACTTTCTCTTGGAATCCACTCCGTTACCCTTAACGACCAGCGGTTATCTTCCCTTCGCATTACATGCCCTGCCCAAGCCCATTTCTTCCTCTTTATTTCGACCAGCATGTCATCAACCCGCGTTTGTTACCTCGCCCACTCTGCCTGCTTCCGATCTCTTAACGTTACACCTATCATTTTTCTTTCCATGGCTCGCATTGTCCTTAACTTAAGCTGAACCCTTTTCCTTAGCCTCGACATCTCTGCCCCGTAGGTGAGTACCGGTAAGATACAGACAGCTGTTGTACACTTTTCTCTTGAGGGATACTGGTAAACTGCTATTCAGGATCTGAGAGAACCTGTCATATGCGCTCCACCCCATCCTTATCCTTCTAGTTATTTCCCTCTCATGGTCCGTATCAGCGATCACTACCTGCCCTAAGTAGACGCATTCATTTACCACTTCCAGCACCTCGCTTCCAATTATGAACGCCTGTTCGCTTGCTAGGCTGTTGAACATTACTTTGGTTTTCGGCGTGTTAATTTTTAGACCCGCTGTTCTGCTCTGCTTGTCTAAGTCATTGATCATGCTTTGCACTTAGCTATAGCGAACACTTAAGTAGGCTATCGCCGCAGCCCATCTCGCCTCGTGTTAAACTGCAACACACTCTCGCGCTGTGCATTGCACATCGCCTGCTTCATCAACCAATACTGCTATCCAACTAACATTCGTCCTTTGAGCTATGGGGCGGTCGTGACATAGAGACATGCGCTGCATTCGTTGCCGTGGACAAAGTTGTGGGAGAAACAGGGCACTAGAGCAATACGCTTTGGCGTAGACAACATTGCGGCACAAACGCGGCACTGGAGCATAGGCCGCCGGCGTACATTGGGGAAATTGGCGTTGACGATGAAAAAGTAGAAGACGCGCATAACTGGCTGCACCTTGGTGGATTCCCCTAAAACATTAGATCTACTTGCTTGTGTGACTACGCGGAAATATGTATATATATTTTTTCCGCAGATCTGCCTCCCCTGAACTTTTGCTGCCGGCTGCAATTGTATTCAGACGAGGGTTGCAGCCATTTTTTTCGGGATCAGCCTTCTCCCGTAGAGAAGCTCAAGTATTAGACATCCTCAGTGCTGCAGTGTTAAAGTAGTGATAATTCATTCATTGCTGCCTGCAACCCAGTCACAGTATAGATGCAAAGTGCTTAAGCGAGCTCACGAAATCGGTTTCGAGAAGCCGTGGTTATAGAAGTAAGAGCGCGCTGACTAGTATTGCATTCCAGTGGCAGATTGGGATCAAGTTTTTCTGCTCTGTTTGGAGCAGTCGTATTCTAATGGCAAAACGGGAGCCCGAGTTGTCTGTCCCAATGACAGATCGGAATCAGGCTTCGGTCCCGGATCGGTCCGCTACAGCAGCGATTGTTTCCGCCGAAACCGGCAGATTTGATCGGAACCCCGCGTGTCGTTTTCCTTTCCCCCGTGTCTGCTTCCTGTCACGACCGGCTGCGACTGCTTCCTTCCTGTCGCTGCCAAGCCGCTACGCGGTGATCGTTTTTAATGCGACAGCGTTAAGCTGCCCCGTTGCCCAGAAAATCTGGCGTCAGCGTTGTGAGAGAAAAATCACGAGCATGACTCTGGCAGGTGGCGCCGAGAGAGCAACCTACGAAGCAGGTGGGCCATGTAGGTCAGTTAATTTGCGGCGTCATCACAACATGCCCACCGGATAGTGAGAAATGTGCCCACCGTGACAGGTGGCCGATAAATTGATTGGAGAAGAGCGACCTAGGCCGCACAAGGCCCACCTCTCGGAGCACGTGTCATCGCAGTGCAGTGGCGCATCGCTTGACAGCTGCACCGCTGCGCCAGGAGGGGAATGAGGACTCCCAGGGATCTGTGGAAGTGAAGTAGAGAATGACCTTCTGCATATCAGGGAATTAACACATTACGTTCTCGCGTAGTACCTTTAATGCTGAGCTTAAGTGTCCCCGCCATATTTTGACCATTTTTTGGATTGTTAGCCACGTGCAGTGCCATCTCAGCCGAAGCGCGCAATGATAACGCTCCCAATTGTAATTATTTTTCGCTTGGCTCGCGTGCGCATAAATGAAAATTACTGCACTGAAGAATAAACTGTTTTAACAGTAAGTCAATTCTTTGCGACCGCTTTTTAGATAAAAATCGTTAACCTGTTCGAACCTCCGGCTCTTTCTGACGTCATCCGAAGCGTACTCGCTAAGGATAGCAGCCCTGTAAATACGGAAGGAGTCTGAAAATTTGGCGCGTTCTATCGCTAAAATTTTGGGGTGCGGGCATCGTCAGACAAAGCGTATGGATCGCGCGCCTTTCGTTTGCCACGAAAGTGAGAGACAGAGTGGCGGCAAGGACGAATCGGCGGCGAAGCGACAGGCCCCGCTTCGACGGGCGCCGCCATGTTGCCCGAACGTGGAGGTTTTCTTGCACAAAGTGTCCCCGCGGGAGCGCACGCATTCCATTCGCGGGATGGGAGGGAGCGATCTCCGCCGGAGGTGCACGCTCCGTGATCCGTGGTTCACTCGCGATTTGCCATCGGAATTCAACGTGGCAGTAATGGGTAGTGAAGAGGGTACATCACAAACTCTTACTTGCCCACCTGTAGCCGTTCTTACTCGGCGACTTGAAGGAAGCGAGACGTGGAGGAGGCGATCCTTCGTTATGTCGCTCACCGCGTGGTCCTTTGAGTGAGCGCATTTGCGCTGCTGCAATGTGCAGGAGAACAACCAGTTCCCAAAGGGGAGCGAACTTTATTGTTACTTCACTGACGCTGAAAATATCGCATGGGAATTATCCGTTCAGAGGAAAAGTATTCAGAACCAAGGAAAGTGTGTGGTGTCGGCTCCTAGGCTTATGAAGCGATCATTGATTTTTTGTGCGGATAATGCGTTTTTTTTATATTGGAGGCATACCTGTAGTATCATACTCGAATGAAAGGGAACAAGATACCTGAAAGGCAAACTTCAAAACTGGAAGTTATTACAGTAGGGACGCCGAATACTAGGGCAATTGGTTTGCGCATGGAAGGCGTAAAGGCCGCTCTCTGGAAGTGTTAATACGCCACACCTGTAGTTCCTCTGCGGCCTCTAGTATTTTTTTATTGTGCTCACGTTTCAGTTATTTTGTTCGCGTTTCATTTGGCGCTGCGGGTACACAGCAGGGCCACGAGCGCGTGCCGCAGCGGCCGCGCGCGGTGTGTCTCAAGCTATCGTTGCCTTGCCTTGGCGCGCAGAGGCTCTTGTCGGCAGTGCGCTGTATCGATGTGGGACAACGGAGGCGGCAGCGGAGTGCGCCGGTGTCCTCCCTGGCGCAACGAGCGGCAATGACGTCCACTGACCAGCCTTGAAGCGCACGCCTCGGAAGTATCGCTTTAATCAACGTCCAGCAAGGCGTAAAGGCGGGGGTGGAGGCGGCCTCGGTCCGTAATCACGAGGTGCACACTACTTAACCGGACAGAAGAGTACGCTTTGTAAAAAAAAAGTTTTCAAACGCTAGACGAGGCATATTAAGCAGAAAAAAAACGAAGACTGAGGAAATCCGCAAGCGCCAAGGGTAAGAAGGAAGCTGACAAAGACGCCGATCAGTGTTCTGTAGAAGCGTCTTCTCAGAATCAGCGTCACACGTTTCGTGAGGCGTTGCGACAGACAAGCGATATGCACCAGTGCGGATGCTTTGCTGCTTAGAGCAGATGTCAGCTGGAAGCCTTCAAGGTTCGAAGGCTCTCGTTCGTGCCGCTGTCGACACTCATTAGGCGGGCGACTCTTGGAGGTCGAATATGAGAGCCTGAATGGAGAAAAGCCCTGCGTTTTGGTCATCTTCGCTTACTGACCATATGATGCTGCATCAACGTACGATGAACTTTCTTGAGGCCATCCTTTGCGTTGTATATAGAATACAATACAATACAATACTTCTTCAGCACAATCAAAAACACAAAACACGTAACAGGCCTGCCAAAGCCTCAGAGGGCTTGACTGGCAGTGCCTGGCAGTCAGAAAACAAGAAAATGCAGAAATTTGTTACTGAGAATTGCAGTATGAAAGAGAAAAGTATAAAGATGACTGAAAAATAAAATAAAAATTAAGTGCCTCTTAACAGTCTTTTTATATCTTGTGTAGTGTTCGCTTTCAAAACAGGCGCTGGTAATTTGTTAAATATTGCGGGCACATATTGTCGCGTTCGTTTTCCATATTTTGTTGAAGTCTTGGGGATTACGAAAGGATCCTTTGGTCTTAGGCAACGGGTTGGTGTGTATATTGTTTTAAAATCATTGTTCCAAAAGTGGTTAATTGTAACAGTTTCGACCATAAGAGATGTAAAGGAGGGCATATTCAAAAGCTTAAACACATCTGTGTCTTTCTTAGGGCATAAATCATATACCATTGACAACAGCAAAGAACGTAAAATTGAATTAACTCTTGAGCTCCATCTAAGGGCGCAGTGACCATACACAGTCAAACCATAACGCATAATACTGTAAACTAAGGCATGGACAATTGTTTTTCGCACAGAAATTGGCGTGAGGCATCGGATATTGTACAACATACAAGAAACCGCGCGCATTTTTTTACAGAGGTGGGACAAATGACAATTCCATAAAAGATCACTGTCAAAAAACAACCCAAGATATTTAATAGAAGATGCATATTGAACAGGTTGACAAGAGCATATATTACAGTCAGATGTGTGTAAGATTAATTGTTTCATTGGTAGAATTTTTTTCATTGGACTATGGAAGCACACAAGTCGCGTTTTAGTAGGGTTAATGCTGATTAGATTAGTCGCAAACCAGTCCATGGCTCTGGTTACATTATTCTGTAATGAGCTAAGTGCATCATAGTAATTAGTTGAACAAGATACAAGTACCGTGTCATCGGCGTATTGATACACATGTTCATCTACTACATTGGACAGATCGTTCGCATAAATGTTAAAGAGCAGGGGGCTTAATATAGAGCCCTGGGGGACTCCAGAAAAGATACAAGCAAAATCACTGAAACTGTTCCCCACTTTTACACACTGTCGTCTATCATGCAGAAAGTTAGATAATATGTTCAAAAACGATCCACGAGGCCCGAGCAGAGACAGTTTTTGTAGTAGAATGTCGTGACAGACAGTGTCAAACGCTTTAGAGGCGTCCAAAAAGAGAGCACATGCTACCCGATTGCGATCTAAGATTGAATTTAGCAGATCAGAGAAAGCTTCTAACAGTGTTTGGGTACCTCTCCCCTGCATAAATCCGTACTGATTTGACAATAATACATTATGTTTATCTAGAAATTGTGTTATAGTATGAGCCATGTGTTTTTCTAGTATTTGCGCTATACAGGGGATTAAGAGATAGGCCTGTAATTTTCTATATTGTTGCGCGCACCTTTCTTATGAAGTGGAACTACAATAGCGGTTTTGATTTCAATTGGGATCGCGCCAATACCCAGAATATGGTTCACAACAGAGAGTGCACATGCTTAATAGCGTCGAAGTTTCTTTGCAGCTCATTGACTGATATCTTGCCAAAGCCAGGTGATTTGTTCTTAAGGTTAAACATAATAGACACGAGTTCGTCAAGCGAGAGCAAAGGAATTATATGCTGAATCTAGCACACTGTTAGTTAAAGTACACTCAGACGGTCGCAGCGGTATTGATCCAGAAATGCTAGAAAAAAAACTGATTAAATAGGTTTGCCACAGTGATATCATCTGCAGAAAAATACCATGAAAGGCTTTGTTTAGGAGCGGAAACATTGTCCCCTTTAAGACTGTTGATAAGAGACCAAGTTTTCTTAATGTCATACACCTTCGAGCAGATGATCGCAGACAAACAGAATATATCTGTATAGATTTGAAAGGTTATTGCAGAGTTTGGTAATATGAAAGTTTTCCATATAATTAAATAAAATGCGATCAACTTGCATATCTCGCGTCAAAACACTAGGTTGTTGCGTCCACGCGCTGTACGTGTTTTCCTCTTAAGTGAATACGCTTTATGACGCTGCAACAAGCTAACAAATTGAAGCGTGTGATCAAATTCACAAAGAGCTCTCACTTATGCTTGTTTCACAATGCAAGAATGTGTACAGAATCGCTTTTTTATTTCTGTCATAGCCTCGTTTCGCAATTAACGGCTATGAATTTTTCCAGAAAAAAAAAACAAGTGGCGGCGGAATATTCCCAGGCCGGTGGGCTATAAGCTTTTTTTGTGGGGAGGGAAGCTTACCTTTTGTGTATCGATAAGCAGTTGCGAGGAAGTACCTGCTTCTCTTCCCTCGCAACTGCTTATCCATGCACAGGTTTAGCGTAGTCAAACCGAGTAGACGTGCGAAAGCAGGTGTACTCTTACGCTCCACCATAGCCGCCGTGCGGTGGTGGTTACGGCGCTCGGCTGCTGGCCCGAAAGACGCGCGTTCGATACCAGCCACGGCGGGCGAATTTCGATGGAGGCGAAATTCTAGAGGCCCGTGTGCTGTGCGATGTCAGTGCACGTTACAGAAGCCCAGGTGGTCAAAATTTCTGGAGCCCTTCACTCCGGCGTCTCTCATAGCCTGAGTCACTTTGGGACGTTAAACACCCATAAATCAATCTTACGCTCCGCCACAAGGGCACGGCGTGACATAGTTAGTGGGTTAATGCCCACATATGCAGAAGCGGTCATTATTTACTTAACATTCGTAGATGGCGGCGAGTGTTCATACCCATGCATAGCAGCGCAGTGGCACGGCGGTTAAGAGATGCGCCACTGCACTGGCAGGTGGCTGTTTTGTAGCGATAGCTACATCACGGTAGCACTTTGAGCCTTCAGCGCGGTGCTGCCACGCATGGCTGCGCCGCCACGCTGTTGCTTGTTGGTCACGTGGTGCGGAGCAGCTGCGGGCTGCGAGGCGCCGTGGTTCGTCACGTGGTTGGTCACGTGAATAGCCACGTGGTGCAGAGCAGCTGCTGCGGCTCTCGGTTTTCTAAATCCTGTGGAAGCCCACCCATTAATTATTTTCTAGCTAACTGCAATTCAGATAATGTAATGGCAAGCCTTGAATACTTTAATTTAGTTAAGCTAACTCTGCACGAATAGGATGACAAGAGTCAAAGAAACGATTACAACATCACGCGTGCGCTGGCATAGTGTTCGTTTCCTTGCCTCTTCTCCGTGTTTTCCACCCGCCAGTCTTACGTTTCCTGGAGACGAACCAACTAGCTCTCAAGAACGTTCCACTTTACCTTTAATTGTTTTCGGCTTTTCTTTTGGAGGCTCTGTGGGCAGCAAATTACCAGAGGTTGGCTGATGATGACCGTGATGTGGAAAGCAATGTCTTCTATGGCCGCCGGGGAAATCAAGCAGATCACGCATGCTCTACTTGCATGATTTCTCTTAGCATTAATATCTTCTGCATCGCAATAGCAAGTGACCAAAGCCAGCAGGCTGTTGACCACAGTCATGCCGATTTCAACAAAGTTATTGTTAAACGCAGTCGACACATTCATTTTTGAGTAATTTCTGTTGAATTTGTGTTGAATCGTGGCAGTCGTGTGTAAGCCTAACTAAATGAAATCAGGACCAACTTTGACATGCGTCGTGTAAACAAAACCTTATCACATTATCCATATTAAGAAAGCATTAAGCACCTGTTAAGACTCTAGTAAATCGCTGAAAACTATTTCCTTGCACAGAAAAAAGTACCAGTGGTGCAATATGCTCCTTCAGGCATACATTCTTCGGAGGATTCGAATGTGCGCTCATACAAAGGGCGCTTAATTAGTGCTTTATTTCTGTTGTTTATGAACGAATCAAGATCTTGAACAAACAGAACGTAGCATGTGAAATTTATTACTTTTATTATACATAAAATAGTTAAATAGTAACTGTAATTACTGATATAACTTTACTGATCGGCAGGCCACTACTTCCGCAGATCTGCGGACACCCGTTTGTAGGACTATATAAGGGTGAAGCTCAGATGGCGCTTTACATGAAAAAGTTGTGAACTCTTCGTCAGTTCGTGTTATAGCCTCGTGTGCAATACTGTCCCATGCTCCATATCTGATGGTTGTATGGGCGAGAGTGTATGTACTTATGTATACATACACGTGAGTTTGTGCGTATGTGTGGAGCGCTATATGACTGGCGCTGTCAGCATCACGTGAACGTGAAATTGCAGCAATAAATGTGAATGCACCGCCGAAAATTGCATCGGTAGTTCGTCATCTGGTGCAATACGAATATATTCCCTGATTTTTTTTTACCACAGCCGAGATTGAGAATTTGTTGAATCACCCCAGTAATTTTAACATGAAAGGAATGCAGAATTTGTGTTGAGAATGCTTAACTCTGGCACGGTGGCCACTTTTCTGTTGACATTATACGCTGCCTCAACAATCTACCAACGCTGGCCCTTCCTGGTCTCAACATGAATTCAAGACAGCGTGTTGAGCCCGCTCAGAAAAACTTCAACATGACTTCAACGAGCATTTCTGTAAAGGATAGGAAAGTTCTAGTAAGAGGTCAATTTCATACGCACAGAATCACCGCACTAACTTTAGAAACGGTGTCGACGAGGAAATGTAAATTGCCATTTTAACTGAAGAGGAAGCAAGAACAGGTTGAAAAAAAAAATGCAGACATGCAAAGATAGAGATCAAGTGACCGTACATTCAGCTGAACGACTGCGGAGGCACCAAGCGACGTAAGCTTGCCACTCTGCGCAGTTTACCTCATGTCCTCAAGTGTGCCAGAAGCATGGAGCAAAGGGTGGAAAAAATCTGACGCTAATCCAGGAAGGGGACCGATACGAACGATTACAAATTACAGACCGATTAGGCGCTTGAAGAAGAGGGCTCTGTTGGCCATATTGGTAGATTCTTGAATGCTCGATATGGTTGAACAAATGAACTCCCTTCAGAAGAAAGAACATGACCGCCTTACTGAACATTGTAAAAAAAATCACTCTGCGGTTCCCCGCCCTCGCTTTGATCGCACAAAGGCGTTGCACAACCACCCGGAAGTACTGACGCATGCGATTCGAGAGATGTAGTTGAAAAGCGCGGCTGTTTGGGCTTGTTGGTGCATGATCATAGCAAGAGAATATTCTAATATAATATATTCTAGTCTAAAACGTGCAAACCAATTTTTGGAAAAAAAAAAACTGCTGTGCTAACAAAAAGTAGCGACATGACCACGCGATTAATAATTCAAGCTGAAATGATAATTGCTTCGGGAGAGACATGCGTAAGCACTCGATCCCTATATATTTTTATGTGATAAAGAACTCTCATTCCTGAGGCAACGTTACTGTTAGCACCAGTGATGACGTGTCTTTGGTGTATAAATATGTCGCGTGTGTGAAATAAAGTTTGTTGGAATTTAGCGCTCGCGTTGTTCGTTTCTTCTTGCGTGCTGTCCTACTGTGCGCTATATTCTCTTGCTATGACGATGATGCTAGAGGTTTGTCGTGTGGCTAACAAAACTGCCGCGTACGTCAGCCCAGCCTCACTGACGGATCACCAAGAAAGAGAGAAATCTGTTGAAATCGATGTTCTACTGTTGTTAATATGGTGGACGCTGTTTTTGCTTTACAGCGATGGCTGTTTTGTGTCGCGTTCACCGGAAGCGCATGGTTAACCCACGTCCGGGTAATGCGCTGCGTGTAGGAGGACACTGCGTACTTGCGCGGTGGCCGGGAAGTTTTTGTGAATGCGTTAAATCGAGGAGGGTCCGTGCAAACGGAAGTGGCGAGCGCCGTCACGCGCGGAGGCGTGGCCACTTCGGCGGGCATAACGAACTCCAGTGTTAGGGCCTTTGCCCTGCGCTGGACGTAGTCAGGCTACTGCTGATGACGATGGCGATAACGAACTTTCGTGTGTTACGTCGAATATAAGGAACCTACCCGAGTATGCCACCTCGGATGTGACCAACTTTCGTGGGTTGACCTTCGATGTAACGAACAGTGTGCTGACTTCGGGTATAATGAAGCTAAGTGTACCACCTCGGACATAACCAACTCCATATGCCAACGCCGGTAAAGCCAACTTTTGGGTGTTAACCAAACCAAACGATCCACCGAGGATCACCTAAGAGTTTTTCTATAAAAGCTTCCGCCCGCTAGCGTAGGTGTAAGAGACTGTGAAGGACATGACAGCCTTAGTGAACATTATAAAAAAAAAAACACTCTGCGGTTCCCAGCCCTCGCGAGCGCTCTCACGCTTTTTAAGCGACACAGACCTTTCCTCGCGTTTGTGACATTAGAAAGTGTGCCTTTTTTAAATTTTTATGTATTTTTTCATCTGCCTCCTCCCATAATCATCACCCCCCATCGTGACCCTCTTTTTTCTCCTCTTCCCGTTCCCCAGTGTACAGTAGCAGGCCAGATATTTATTTTTCAGGCCAACCTCTCTGCCTTTCCCGTCAATAAACTCCCCGCTCTCTCTCTCTCTCTCCTGCGCAAGCGTTGCGTTGTGTGTGTTCAGGAAAAGCCGCCAACCTTCTCTGAAAGCAGTGAGCAGATTCAAGCGCATCAGCCACACTGGGATTTCGCAATAGAAGCAAATTGGATTTGCGAATTATGACGAGAAAACCACCACGCGGGATGAGAAATATGCGACATTAGAATGTGAACCGTTTGAAAGCTTACCACACGCAGTAGGTAGTTCATTTGCCTAGTACATTTCGCCTATAGTGTCTTCTTTCTTTTCTGTGTCTCGTCTGTGTCGGGTTAAAAGGGCGGCTCAAAGCTGCTGTTGAGAAAAATATTTGCGTCATACGAAGGATGATTTTTGAACCGAAGTAAAATTACCATTTTATATCAAACGTGTGTCGCCCTTTATTCGGAACACAACTCGAGGCACGCACCCAAGCCACACAGGGAGGGTGCTCCTTAGGCGTTATGACTAGCTAAAAAAAAAGAAAAGGCGCGGTAGCAGTGCTATAATGATGGTTGGTTTATGGGGGTTTAACGTCCCAAAGCGACTCAGGCTATGAGAGACGCCGTAGTGAAGGCCTCCGGGAATTTCGACCACCTGGAGTTCTTTAACGTGCACTGACATCGCACAGTACACAGTGCTATAATGAGTGACACCTGGACCGTAAAGAAAGGGTTTGATCAAGCAGGGAAAACGGTACAGATTAAAAATTTATGCTAGCCATCGCTCAATTTCGCTATTAATCCAGCGAGCGTAAGCGTCATTTTTTTTTTGTTTTGTTCTCATGTGCTTGACACCTGTGTCTTTGGAGTGAAATCTTCCGTCAGTAGCGGCTCTGGCACCATCCTTTTTGTTGCAACTTCACGTGTGTCTTCGAAGTGCGCGCACCTTTAATCGCCTTATCTGGCGATCTTTCACAGCTTCGGGCTATCACTACTAACACGTGCTCCTTCCTATCCCCCTCCCACTCGGCTACTTATAAATACGCTCTACGCCTGTGAATAAATAAGCATTCATTTTTGGTTCTACCGACTACGCTGCTGCTTCTCTGGTCTGGCGTTACTGCGAGCACGCCACGGCTATGCTACACCTTTCCTTCGTGTTGTGTCCGGTTCCGTTTGGGTTCACCTGGGGAGCATTGGCGGAAGGTGGACGGCGCTTCCTGTGCGGGCAGGATACCCGACGACGGGAAGACGGCCCATTCAATGCCGGGAGTCGTATCGACGCGATCTGCGCGCGCGAGGCGTTCTACGGCGGTATAGGGGCCTATAGTACGGCATGTGCGGGGCAGAAGGTCCCGAAGCGACAAGCCCATCCCATGGAGTTCAGGAGAGCAAGCGCAGTTCAAACCTGCTTTTTGTGTCCCTTACTCTGTCCGTCGTCCGGTATTTTGCGCTTCCTATAGTTTACAACAACCATCCCATGGAAGCTCCGCATTAATTTAGACGGCCTCGGCTTCTTTTACGTGAGCTGACACCGCTCGCATTTGGTCTCAATCGAAACGGGCCTCCGCTGCCGTGATAACATCCCGCGATGTTGGATAAGCAGCCGAACGCCAACGCCACTCAGAAACCGCAGCCAGTGTTAGGAGCGAATATCTTCGTACTTCTGAGCACCCTGACCTCATAAAAACGTCGCAGAAATGCTGTCTGCGCCGGCCACCATTGCGCCAGTTACGAAGAGCTATGCGGGCGCTTAAGTCTCCGTAAGGGTGGAGTGCGAAAGCATTACATTTCTCATTTGTCGGTGCTTATGTTCCAACTTGTGAGTGTGTGTTTGCGACAGTTTCTTTGCGGTTGTGAGTCCAGCAACCGCCACATTCGGACTTCTAGCTCCAGTAGCAGGTATCTGCTATGCTGTGACGGTTCCGACATTTGCATATATGGCATTTAAAAAAAAATTCTTTTTATTAGGATTTTCTATCTAGGGTGCCGTCTAGAAACTAGGTTGCTAACAATCTGTTGGGCAAGTGGTGATGACGCCACAAGGTGACGTGACCTCTCTTGAACAATCAGCGAATTTTGTCTCGGACATCAGCGGGGTATCTGGTGTGACGACAACGTTAATGCCCTCGCATTAAAATTCCTGAAGTGTTTATTAAACTCGGCGAGAGCTGTCTTCTTGCAGCTGCCTATCTTTACCTAATGCCTAATGACTACTGCAAAGTCCAGTGCCCTTGTCACACGGCCGAATCGGAAATTCCTCGAACTTCCTTGACCTTAAAAGTTGCTAGGGGGTTTCGCTTCAAAGCAGTTGTCGCCGCGTCAAACGGCCTGTAACGAGCTTTAATAAAGCTTGCTGATGGACTAATTGGGGCCTATGTTTAAAAGGTGGAGAACAGCGTGAGGAAACGTGGACGGAAGCATTTTGTTGTTTGGTTAGTAACGGCGAGACCTCGGTATAGCCGCGAGCTTGCAATAAAGTGACTGCAGACAGGTTTTACCAACAGAAACAGTTGGGAGCTTTAGAATGGGGGGGGGGGGGGGGACATATCGGTTACGGGCATAACGGGGCGCCAGTGCGCTTGCGCAGAACAGTAACCGGAGGGGTGCTACTGTCCTGCGCCGGCGCATTGGACCCCGCTATTCCCTCATCCCCCTAACCGACAGGGTCCCCCCATTTTAAAGCTCCCAATTAACTGAATGTCTTCGTCACCCTTTCCAATGAATCTATACTGACGACACCCGGGCTGGAAATTTGAAATATCGTCATTGTACTTACTGTGTCGGATATAACATCCAGAACTCATTTCGCCACGCTGATGTGGCTGTTTATTACCTTGTAGAATGCGCGTGCTATTGGGTTTGCTCATTCAACGACGCTTAGCGCTACCCGATAATCTGTGGATTACAATCCAAGTCAACACAACAAAAAACTTGGATGACGCTTAACCTACCCTTAACAGTACAATGCGATAGCATTAGTGACCCCCCCCCCCCCTTTTATTTTATGGATTCATAGATTTCGGGGACTCCTCATACCAGTCCCGTAGCAGTGGTGCAGCGGTCAAGTCGTGCACCACTGCCCCGGTAGGTGGCTGTTTCAAACGCAGCCTCTAACGGGGCTTGTGAGGCCCAGGTTTCTCTTTCCGAGCTCCGGTAAGGCTCATTTTTCTGGAGGCTTTAGTTCATCGTGAGGCTGTCTGTCTCTCGACCAATCAGTTGATGCGCAATGCCAAGGTACTCAGGTGGCAGTTCGATTGAATTTATTTGAATTAATTTCATTGCTACGTGCTTTTTCGTGACTGACGCACGCCGGCTTTTCTTGTGAACGGGACCTCTGATGTTAGCCCATTAATATCGCTCTTTAATGTCCTTTCCGAGGATCAGGTGCAACACCGTTTCCTCGTTACTACTACAGCACACCCATCCAAGCTTTGTCGTGACACATTTTGCGAACTGTTGGTCGCAAAGTATGTGAACATGAAAGCTACCGTTAATGGCCCGCGGCAAGCTTTCGGGCGATGTGTACAAGCCCATTGTCTATCAGTCTGCTTCGCACGGCGCAGTGTGTGCTGACAAACTCAGTTCTCTCAATGAAAACAAAATTGTGCGGAGGCCGTCGTGGGCAAGTGCTTTACAGTGCCGCCCACTTACACCCCGTACCGCCACCATCTGGGTTGTGCCGCATGGCTGCGGAGTTTCCGCGAAGCGCTGTAGCCGTGCAGCTGTTGGCAGCGACACCGGCAAAGTCCCCTCACGTGCTTACGGAACGCGCCCTCTTCGTGACCTGAGCGTTTCGGCCCGATTTCTAATTTCACGTTTTGTGTTCCCGAATTCGACCAACTGAGAGAGCCGTGGCCGGCGTCGGTACACATTTTCCCACTCTTCGGTCATCGATTTGCCCGACAATTCGGCGAATTTTCTTAGTCACGCCACAATCGAATAACGTGAGTCGGCCCAATGACAGTCACGTGGCGATCCGGTCATCAGCGCGTCTTGCTACAGAGTCATACCTGCGGCGTTCTTTTAGGCGGTCGACCTTTCGCGCGCGGACATTCACTCATTTTGTTTCGCTTTCAAAGCTCAAGGCGGCTCCATATGCCGGGGGGGCTAAGCAGTTTGCGCCCAGTGTGTCTGTGGCTGCGAGTGAATCGGGAGAGCCCTTTCCCAAAAGTCGACAAGTAGGCGAGCGATCTCTATGCATTGCTTTGCGCCTGATTGTGTATTTTCAGCAGCATTTTTGTGTGGCGTGTTCTCATTCTTTCACTTTTTCGGCGTTCTATATCTTGTCGCATCCCCATGTGGTGCTGCAGGATTTTAAACAACAAACCAACTTTGGCGTCCACCATTGCTCTGACATAGTTGAACCAGAGCCGGGGTCTGAGGCACGAAGTGAATGAGGGAGAATTCCACGTGTTAGTTGTCCGAGAATGTTGGAGGTCTCGCAGTTCAGCCTCCACAAAATTCATACGGCGGGGCTACCTGGGTTGTGCTGGCTGAGGGCGAAGTAAGTTTGGATGCATCGCCAGTGCGGGCTGTCCTGGCATGGTAAAGCGCGTTGGCACTGTCGCAGCGCTCCACGCATGGCCTTGCTCTGACCCTCGAGAGGAGTTTCTGCTTGTCAGGTCAGGAGAGGGGATGACCTTGTTATGGTACCGCGGGCTTCTCGACACCGTTAAGCATTCAGGAATCTACTGGGTTATGACCGCGGTGTGCGGGTGAGCTGCGGGTGCGAGTGAACACTCTCAGTGTTCTGTGCCGGCGGGAAGGAAGAATGGTGCCGCGTATGTGTCTGCATGCAGGCTGCAGAAGGCTTGGAGGCCGGGCCTCCAAGTCATCTGCGCTTTGGCACCCCCGGCTGCGATATTTTCCCCTGTCTTTGTGGGATGAATGTCAATCAGCTGGAATACTTTGTTGGGTAGGGTGAGGACATCTGTAAACCGGGCGGATGTTGTCCTCTGGCACCTCTCATGTAGACGTGATTTAAGGCAGCGTATGTCGCATTTATTATGCTTAAGGAGTCTGTGATGCCGCATGCCCCCTTTTATGGCCGCCGCGGTGGCTGAGTGGTTATGGCGCTCGGCTGCCGGCCCGAAAGACGCGGGTTCTATCCCGGCCGCGGCGGTCGAATTTCGATGGAGGCGAAATTCTAGAGGCCCGTGTGCTGTGCGATGCCAGTGCATGTTGCATGTAAAAGAACCCCAGGTGGTCGAAATTTCCGGAGCCCTTCACTACGGCGTCCCTCATAGCCTGAGTCGCTTTGGGACGTTAAACCCCCATAAACCACATAAACCAAACCGCATGCCCCCTTTGCCGTTGTTTTGTCGGCGTAGCCCTAAGAATAGGATGCGATGCCATTGTGGCAGCGGCTGGGGGTTTATGTTGAATGAAATGAGTATACGGCCCTATTAAACCTTGAGGGTGCGCCTGTCTGCGGATATCATCAACTCGGTATTCTTTGATTAACAGAAAGTCCGGTGTGTGTTCCTTTTCTCCACGATGCTATTTTATTGGGTAGGGAACCGTATTCTACATCATAGGGGAATATTTCCGCATAGAGGCTTTAAATGAGATCTAGCCTTTGCGGGAGCATTAGAAGGTATAAGTGTCTCAAGGGAACATTCATAATTGTAGGGCGGGTGCTGCTGGCTGTGATATCCCGGTATCTAGTGATGGGCTGTAATGTGCTGTAGAAGTGTGTTATGTAAACATACTGGATTTATCTATAACGACTGCACAGCTATCATAGTCCTTCATAAAGTCAGCAATAAAATTCCAGTAAGGAAGGGTGTCAGGCAGGGAGACACGATCTCGCCATTGCTATTCACCGCCTGTTTACAGGAGGTATTTACAGGAGGTATTCCGAGGCCTGGATCGGGAACAGTGGGGGATAAGAGTTAATGGAGGATGCCTAATTAATCTGCGATTCGCTGATGACCCTGACTTGTTAAGTAACTCTCGAGATGAGCTGCGAAGCATGATCAATGAGTCAGGCAGGCGGAGCAGAACGGTGGGTGTAAAAATTAACACGCAGAAAACCAAACTAATGTTCACAAGTCTCGCAAATAAACAGCAGTTCACAACTGCCAGGGAGGTACGTGCTGGAAGTGGCAAGGGAATACAGCTACTTAGGGCAGGTAGTGACTGCTGATCCGGATCATGAGAGGGAAATGACTAGAAAAATGGGGTTGAGCAGATAAGGCAGGTTCTCTCGGGCCATGAATGGCATTTTACCAATATCCCCCAAGGCAAAAGTAAACAACTGGCTAACGTGGAGGCTAACGAAAAGGGTTCAGCTTAAGTTAAGGACAACGCAGCGAGGCATGGAAAGCAAAATGATAGGTGTAACGTTAAGAGACCGGAAGCGGGCAGAGTGGGTGAAGGAAGAGACGCGGGTAACTGACATCCTAGTCGAAATCAGCAGGAAGAAACGGGTCTGGGCAATGCATGTAATGCGAAGGCCAGATAATAACCGGTAGTCCTTAAGGGTAACTGAGTGGATTCCAAGAGAAGGCAAGAGTAGCAGGGGGCGGCAGGAAGTTAGGCGGGAGGATGAGATTTAGAAGTTTGCGGCGATACGGTGGGCGCAGCTGGCCAAGGACAGGGTTAATCGTTGAGACATTGGAGAGGCTTTTGCCCTGCAGTGGTCGTAGTCGGGCAGAAGAAGAAGAAGAAGATGATGATAATAATAATAATAATCAGTGGGATATGTTTCCCGCGCACTGTATATCGTGGCCTCTTAAGATGGCAGCTTGGGAGACGCCAAAATGCTTCGCTGATGTCTATTGGGGAAGCTTCGGCGCGAAGTTATACAGTCGTTCTCACTTGGTCGAACTGGACGAGGTAATCTGTCTTTGGCTGTTTATCTATAACCCTATTCTCAGAATTCTGGCTTCTGTATTTTCCGGCTTTTCAAGCTTACAGCTTCCCGTTACAGTTTTTTCCTCATTTAGCTTAGCGATGTTGCTGGGTTAGAATCTCTAAAGGAGGACTCCACGAAGGACTGCGACTCACTTTGCCTTGTCGTCAGGGTAATGGTGACGTAACAGGAACGTTGATGTGTTGCCAGTGCACTTGGTTGGAAAGCGCCATGGTCACTCCGCGATGAAATATCGCTGTCGCTTAATAGCGTTTTGACTGCGCAAGTTTGCTGATGATCGCAGTAATGCTAAAAAAACAGGACCGTTAGTGACTGTCTGGGCTGCAGTGCAGATGCTATTGTCAAGCGCTCTTGCAGCGCATACCCCCCCCCCCCCCCCCCCCCACACACACACCTCGATCACACACACAAAAAAAGTACCAAAAGAAGGGACAGCTTCAGCACTATGACGAAAGCGCTCTAACGGTACGTTGGCAATGTCGAACAATTTAAACTGGCTGGGAGACTAATTCGTCTGGCTGGAAAACGCGCCTTGTCCTGTGGATCCCTCCAACTTGCACTCAGCGCGGAATGTGCACTGGAAGGGCGGTAGCAGAGTGAAGCAGAGTGACGGAATACGTCCTTATGTACAGCTCAGCGGTAGCCATTGTAATGCTTTCGCTGAAGCAGTTGCGCCGCTACTGTATCGTTTCTAGGCACATCACCATCATAATCATCATCGTCGTCATCGTCATCATCATCAGCCTGACTACACCCACTGCAGGGAAAAGGCCTCTCCCATGTCTCTCCATTTAACCCTGTGCTTTGCCAGCTGCGCCCACCCCCTATGCCTGCAAACGTCTTAATCTCATCCGCCCACCTAACCTTCTGCCACCCCCTGCTGCGCTTGCCTCCTCTTCGAATCCACTCTGTTACCCTTAAGGACCAGCGGTTATCTTGCCTTCGCATTACATGCCCTGCCCAAGCCTATTTCTTCCTCTTTATTTCGACTGGGATGTAATTAACTCGTGTTTGTTCCCTCACCCACTCTGCCCACTTCGGCTGTCTTAACGTTACACCTATCATTCTTCTTTCCATGGCTCGTTGCGTTGTCCTTAACTAAAGCTGAACCCTTTTCGTTAGCCTCTACGTTTCTGCACCAGAGGTGAGTACCAGTAAGATACAGCGGTTGCATACTTTTCTCAAACCAACCAAACCAAACCAAATTGGGTTAATCCCACGACGTCGCGAATGAGAGCGCTACATCTCGTTAACTGTTATCTGGCGTTCTACATTGCATTGAAGGAAAACTGCTTGGTTTGAAGAGCTTGTTTTTGAGGAAAGGAAATGTCACGGTAACTTTCGCACTTCTTGGTGGACACATCAACGGCGCCATGACGCAAGGGATAAAGGAGGTGATGAAGGAAGTGATGTGATAAAGGAGGGCTCCGGAATAATTTCGACCGAGCACTAAACGATAGTACATTTGCATGCTCCGTGAAGGTTTTGTTTATGGGCGCCCAAGAATGAACAGACGAGGTGCAGTTGTAAAAGAAAGTGCTTAGCGCCCCAAAGCAGTGTGTGTCGTCAATCTCTCGATCTGTGTGCTCGAATGAACGCTATCGCGCAGCTCCCGTGAGCGCAGCACTGCCGTTCAGCCCGTCGATGCCAGCGGATGAACGCCCGCCTTCCTAGAAGGCAACGCCTTTGTGAGGCAGCCGTCCTAGAGTGTGCACATCTTTCCTGCGGGTGATTGGGCCTAAACTCGGCGGCGAGATAGGCAATTTTTCGGTGTAAGAGCACTATTAATACAAAAGTTTTACTAGTACCAATGAGAGAAAAACACACGGCGTGTGTTCATGTGCGTGCTCGCAGATCTCGCAGAAAATCCCTGCGGCGGCAAGAAAAATAAGGTGGAGTCATCAAGCGGCCGTAGCACTACCATTTCAAGCAATCATATAGCTGTCGTTCGTTTATACCCCCCCCCCCCCCTCCACTGGCTGACTTCAATGTTGCGCCAGTCCTCCCGACTACGTTCGCATGAAGTTGTGAGCAACCGTAATTAATGCCGCTTCAAAAAGAGTTATGAGGGTGTACCTCTGCAGGAGCCGAACGTGCGGCATGTTTTCTTGAGCGCTCACGTCCACCGTGTCTTCCCATCCTCGGCTCTTGTGTCCTCCTCTCCCAGAGTTTCTCTTTTTGTGTTTTTGTGTTCCGTCGTCTTACTGCCATTGTCTCGGCTGCGCCCAGCAATTCTTTTCCTACCGGTATGGGTGAGGCTATGAACCTGCATGAAAGGCCAATTTATTAACGCGACAGCATTAGATGGCTCATCGAAACGAAAGCCCGGCGCCGCAAAATAATTGGCTTCCATAACTACAGCGCATTCGACGGCACACAAGAAGGCACAAGAGAACATAAAGGCACACAACACGCCAGAGCGCTGACTGAGAACGAATTGCAGTCAAGAAGTGGCGGCGTTACAGAACTCGCGATCAATTGGTCGGGGCGGTATGATGTAACCAAAGGCGGGAAAATTCGAAATCTTAAGCACTGAGTCAGTGCTAGTACTTGCGTCTAATAATAATAATTGGTTTGGGGGAAAGGAAATGGCGCAGTATCTGTCTCATATATAACGTTGGACACCTGAACCGCGCCGTAAGGGAAGGGATAAAGGAGGAAGTGAAAGAAGAAAGGAAGAAAGATGTGCCGTAGTGGAGGGCTCCGGAATAATTTCGACCACCTGGGGATCTTTAACGTGCACTGACATCGCACAGCACACGGGCGCCTTAGCGTTTTTCCTCCATAAAAAATACTTGCGGCTGCACCAACTATAAAGCAATATAATAGAATTCGAATAACATTGGAATAGTACTGCAATGCTCTTTCATCACTGGCACGTAACTTTCTTGAGTGCCATCGGTAATCTCTCCTTTCGCGCTTCATCTTGGTGATCACGAAGGTCTGTTTCTTGCGCAGCTAAACCCAGTTTCCCAATTCGAAGTGCCGGGACGGGAGCTCGAGGCTGAAGTTGTTGGTGTCCGAGATTATTCTCAATTGATTTGCAGGTGTCGGTAGTTCTGTTTGGTCTAGTGGCTATCTCGTGCACACTCGGCGCATTAGTTGATGTTGCTCGGTAACCTTGTTCAACTGAGTGCATCGCATTAACCAAATTAGGTCTCCAAGACTGCTGAGAACGAATCACGTGTGTTGGCGAACACTTGTTTTCGCGTTCGTGAGTAAAGCTTGTAGAAGTAATGACTCATACAAGCGTGTTGGACGCTGCCACTTACAACGCTTCCGACTGCTTTTGCCTGAACTTATACGCTATCTGTTCTTCATGACAGCGTGTAATGATGTCATGTTTGCGAGCTAAGCTTAAATTCTGCGGGGACACCGGCTGCTATGTCATGGACACCGGTGCTGGGAAACTCATTTTTGTGGCTTCACCATTACGGAGTGTTCTCGCGTCTAAATTGTTGGCGCTTGAATCCTTAATTGGAGAGGCTGTAAAGGAACGAACGCCCCATACTCATATTGAGGTCATTTTCTTTTTCTGCAAGTGAATGCAGCTGCCTATAAACAAGGGATTTTGCTTATCTCGGCTGTCATGAGAGTTTGCAGGGGTCTTGGTGCAACTGGCGTACCCTTCTACAGCACGGGAAATTTTCCGAGTGGGGCTTCGTTATTTCGTGAAGCGTGTTTTTCTCTGGCGGAAAGTTGCCGCAGAATGCAGCTTGTAGCGCCATTGCGTAGCACATGCAACTGTTCAAAGAGGGCAGCACAAGATAGATGTAGAAGAAAGGTGATCACGAATGGTGATGCGAAGTCACCATCTCTTGGCATTCGCAGCCTATGTGATGCAGACGCTTTGATCCGATTGGTATAGTGTGCCATAACGCTGTTACTTGCAGAACTATAAACCCTAACACTGAATTCAAATAGACCTTTTTGCTAGGCTAGTTGAAGCGCCAACACGAACGCAAGAAAAAGGCACGGACAATGTATGCACAATGTTCGCGTTAGCACTTATTCTTTCTGTAGCGTGCTGAATGCTCGTCTGCGCTAGAGCGAGGTGCGTGATGAGCATGAGACATTGCTACACAAAGTCAGGAGGGGAACGTGCAACTGGACAACCTCTCTCGCATTTTGTTTCTCGGGGGTTCACAAAATGTGCGGCACGTGCTAGCAAACCTACTCTTGAAATTTTTACAAGATGCTGGCCTTCAGTGTCTTCTTGTACATCCTACTACTAGGCTTGGAAGTGCCTTTTATTTTTATTTATGAGGCAAAAGATTCATCAGGCCTGCACCACCACCACCACAATGCAATATGTTGGGTGAGTTTGTTTTTGACTTCCATAACTACAGCGCATTTGACGCCTCAGAGAACAAGACACAACAACACACAGAGCGCCGGGTGTTATGTGTCTTCTTCTCTGTGCTGTCAAATGCGCTGTCGTTATGGAAGAGCACCACCACATAACATTCTCGTTCTCGGGTTACCGTGGAAGTGCCACACGACCTTCACGGCAAATGTGCTATTTTTTTGTAGCCTTTCGCGTGTCGCCGGGTCAGCACGCAGTGGCAATCGAGGCCAAGGCGACTTCGGTTATGTCCATTACCCGCCGGGCAATGTACCTTCGCTTTGAAATTCCCCACCCTGCCTGCAGCTGCCAGCGGGCAGGTTCTTCCGCACGGACAGGATTGTTTCTAGAAACTCTTTGCGCTGCCTGGGGTTGTCACTTGGGTTTTTCATCTTCTAGCGCGGCTTCACTTGAATACGCGCTTGTCGATTAGCATCCATTATCAGCTTGAAGCGCCCATCATTCTTGCTTGCGAGCGGAAATTACCCGTGAGTTCAGGCGAATCCGCGCCATGCCGCTGGCTGACGGGGAGCGCCTCTTGGTTCTCGTTGCTCCCACCGCCGCCTGCAGCTGCGTCTGACGCGAACGGGGAGACCTTTCTCGCCGGAGCAGGTGGGCAAACGCGACGGTCGCAGCCATTGCTTCATTTGCGGAACGGCAGGCTTTTCCGCACACACGTTTGCAGTGCGGAGCCGGCTGCGTGCTTGCATAGCAACGGCCTCCAGCCCGTCCGGGTGAAGGAAGTGCTGCAATCACTCCTTCACGAACGCAAAGAAGGCGCTCTCAGGCTGATTCATGAGCACTTGCCGCAGCGGTGGCTGACTGGGGTTGGAACCGACGCTTAGCCCTAGCAGGGTTTTATTAGAAGGGAGTGCGAAATCGGACCTACTTCCACTAGAGCGCTGAGAAGCTAAATGGAACACCTCGCTTGGATCACCTGCCTTAGGGTGCGGTCAGGCGCATGAGTTCAGTGTATGCTCTGCAGCATGGGTTCGTAACAGCTGAGGCGCAGTAATTAGAAAGTCATTTGTAGGAAAGCTTGTGGCGCTGCTGTTGACAGCTTTAATTTCGGTGATTAATGAAGCGGAGGTCGCGACAGGTCCGGGCGTTGAAAAGAAGAGCTCGAAAAGAACTATGCTTATGGAAGGAACGTTTTCGGGTGTGCGTATGGTGTACCTGCCATCATCGCGAACCAGACACACATGTGCATAAAATGTTCAGCTCCATTCATAGATGTGCGCTGAAAAATTTACGAGTAAAAAAAAAGTCAAACCAGTAGAGCGCTGAGCAGAAGATTGCACTTCGTTAGAATGCGGTGGTTGTCCGGGAATTCTCGTTCAGACGTTTGCGGTACACTGTGTTGTCTGTAAGTGCAGTTGCAATTTCTCGCATTTCAGACATCTTTGGCACCAAACCTGGAACATTGTATTCGTTGGCTTGAAAAATCTGCTCAGAGAGTATTGGCCGGCATTTTTACGGCCCAGCTCGGCCGCCGCGAAGAGGGAAGTTAATCTTGAACGACGGTGTGTGGTGTACACAGCTGAGATATTTCATAGAAGTTGTAACAGTGCCATTCTAAAGAAGAGCGGGGAAAGCGCTTGGGCCAAACGAAGAAGTCACAGGACGACTAACCGTTGGCCCCGACTGCGCTAAGGCGACGAGGCGGCACTGTGGCTCAGCTCGAGGCTCGGCGCCTTCTAGTGCGAACTGTTCCACTCGTGGCGTTCGGTCCCATTCGAGTTCCGGCGTATGCATCCTCGTTTATATGTGGGCTGAATCCATGGTAGGAGCCCGCGCATGGGCCCGGCCCTGATCACCGGCAGGGCACGAACCAATTAACGCAGACTTCCTTCGGGTCCAGGCTGATACCCCTGTCACACGGGCACCGCAAAGGCCTTTGAGAATCGGGTCCTTATATCCAAAGGCATAAGGAGTGCAGCGTCACGGCACAAATATTGCGCCTTTGCCGCTAAGGGCCTTGGAGGCGAAGGCGCCCGTCCGAGACCTTTGGAGCCCAAAGGTGCGGCCTTCGAGAACCTGCGATGGCAGCGCCATCCAACGTCAAAAAGTAAAAACAATGAAAAAAAGTAGATGCAGCCAACAATGTTTGAAAACATCTTTTGAAAATACGAAAGCTGTGTCTGGCTTTGCTTTTTGTCTGGGTGTTTATATTTTATGCCCAGATTTTAAGACAGTAAAGTGTTGAAGTAACACCGAGTGCCCCTGGTGGCCAAGGCAATACACAAAACCTGCTGCTGATGATGAGAGTAGCTGTTGCAGTTTTTTGAAGCAAGCAATTAGAATAAAAAAAAATTGTCTGAGCTCAACGAATGAACAGAATTCCCGACTTGAATTTTAAAGCACTCACTTCAACCGGTCCGATCGCAGCAGCGGGTGCTAAGCCTCAACGACCGTTTCACCTTTGGGCTGCACCGTGTAGCAGCGTCGCTGCTCCTTTAAACTTTCGCTCTTTTGGTGAAAAAAGGCGCCTTTGCTGGAAAGGCCTTCGAGGAATGCCGTGTGACAGGGGTATCAGTCTGCTCCCGCCAAAGGAGTAGCGCCGTATCGTCAGCTTCCCAAATGCTCTTGCAAAGAGCTCCGACTAAAAACTGTCTGGTAATTGCTGAGCGAAGTTGAAGGATTGTAATTTCAGATCTGATCTACTTACATCGCGTTCGTAGCTTGTGAATCGGTTTGTAGCATTTGTAAATTGCGTGCGTGTGTAGCTTTTAGCACTTTGTTGAAACAAAGTGTGTAAAACAAAGTGTTAAAGTGTAGTGTTTTAAAAGAGCGTTATCATTTATATTTCCTCTCCATTTTTATGCGCATGCATGAAATTGACTGGAACTTTCTGGACGCTTCAGGTCTTTGTTTCCCAGCAGTGGTATATCATTGCACAAGGAATTCTAGCCTGCTTGATCATTGGAGGTCCTGACGGAGTGCATGTGCTTAGGTCTTTATTACATCCCTCCGCGGTTTCCATGCGAGGCCAGTGGGCTCGGAACCCCCCCCCCCCTCCCCCTCGCTCTTTTTTTCCTCTCTTTGACATCCCCTCGCTTTCAGGCGCGCAGAGGGAAACGGCCGAAGGAAATAGCGATGGTGCACCACGCGTTAATGACGCACGCACGCCTGCCCCCCCCCCTCCCCCCACCCCCCAATGACTCAAGAAAGAAGCGGATCTTCCCCGTCAAAGGATCCCTTTCCAGCGAATGGCGTCGACTTATTATCATGAGCCTGCACGCGTGACAATGCAAGGAATGGCAAGCCAATGCAGGGAGGGGACCATATACCCGACCATCGAGGGAGTGGACAATCCCCTTCCTTCATCCACTCCCCGCTTTGTCACGCTAGCAGGCTCATGAGGATCAGCCGACGCCACTGGCTGGAAAGGGATCCTTTGACGGGGAAGATCCACTTCGTTCTTGAGCTGTACCCGGCTATAGTTACTGCACCAAACTACACCAATATTCTAAGCAAAAGGCTGTCCCTACAGTTTACCATTGGTGACAATGCGAGAGTAGCGCTCCACTCGCTATACCCTTACGCTCACGTCCCCCCCCCCCCCTCCCACGCCTCTGTACCTACAGTTACTAAGCGCTTCCGAGTGGCATCGGAATTTCGCACCCCCTCCTGCCGTCGCCGAAGTTCGCATTACAGCAGCAGTTGGCGTTCTGAGGTTTCTTCAATTTATTGTGTTCACAATGAGCGTAAATACTGTAGACACGTTGCCAATTACCGGGGCCGGGCTTCAGAAAGCAGGCCCGACTGTGCTATACTGTAGCGCTTAGTTCTTTCCCACGGGCTTGGCTGCCCGCACAGCTGATGCAGGTGAAAATGAGTTTTTTTAAGGCGAAAGCCTTTATAGGCTCATGACTCGCCAGCGGGGATTTCGCAGATAAGTGGTCACACTATAGCTGTCAATCAAACGGGGTTGAGGTGTCCACCGATATTTCGAGATCTGAGAGCTACTGCGTCCTTTTCGCAAAGCACATGCTTTCGCATTCCTCCACGTAAGCAGACAAGTGGCCTCACAGTTTAATAGTAATTATTTAATTAGCAATAAGAAATCAGACAATCAGTAATTAGAAAATAGTCAATTAGCAATTACGCTTCCGGTAATTAGCGATTGGCAATTAGTAATCGGTAAATAGTATCGGCTAATTAGTAATTTGTTATCGGTTAGTTAACTACCATATATTAGTTAATTGACAATGTGTACTTAGCGAACCAGTATCAGCTAATTAGTGATACTAGTGGTTGGTGTAGTATGTCGTAACTGGGAACTCAGTATGAATAAAGCACTGCGCATGCGCAAGACGCCAGCTGAGTAATGCACCTGCACTTAAGCCTACTGCGCATGCGTGTGACGTCATTGAGTAGCGCCACCATCGTTCGAGAGGAGCGCTGCCCAGGCAATCTTACCAGACGCCTCCTGAACGCCGAACTGGAAACGCTCTCCTGTGTCTCCAGCAACTAATCGTGCGCGCGCTAATAAACGTCAGCGAAAGTGTCGTGAAGCGAACAATTGTGTAGTCTATAATCAACATCTTCACCACACATCAGCGACTCAAGCATCAACACCGTGCTAAAGACTTTCGCCTCACCGCTCTTTAAGTCAACAAAGTGCTCCTCTGAATTTTGAAACCAGCCAAATCCAACTAAAAGGAACTTAGAAAGCAGCAACAGCCTGTTATCTGCATAAACTCCAGTGCTATTCAAGCTGACATCTTATATGCTTGACATGTAAGTGAGAACAACTCTACACCACCATGTACTGAAAAATGATGCTAACACTTTGGTGTAATATCAGCGCGTAAGCTTCGGATTTGGCTGTTTTCGATGTGAAACTGAACTCCGGATTTGATAGTTTTCTTCAGAAAAAATTATTTCGCATTGCCTTCGGGCAATGCGGGGTAATTATTGAATAAATAAGAATAAGGAATAATAATTAACGCTGTGTTTATGAAAATAATGGTTTAAAGGATTATGCTATGAGTACAACAGGAAAACAATAAGAACATTCATTGTGTTCAAACGGGGCACTGCTGCACTTCAGCAACGTAAGCAAGTTATGGTGAATGGCAGGCTTCTGTCAGAAGCGCTGAGGTGAAAGCTTTCTTTTCTTGTCCTCCCACTTCTGCAGTGTAAAATAAACTGGCTTGACTGGATGGGATGTAGAATGTTGTCGGCTTCTTTCTAGCATATCCTAAATTCGTGATTATAGTTGTGAAATCTTAAACGTAGACAGGACACAAAATAACGAAACAACCGCCAGCCCTGTCGTTTCCTGTCTGCATCTTCCATTTCGTCAGTAATAATGAATTTACGAAGCCATTATGGACTAAACAATTTAAAGTTGAATATATACGCTATCGGGCTAATGGTCTCATCTTTATCGTCATCTTCTGAGTTCAGATCTTTCGCCGACCTCTTCATATCATACGCAGTCAATCGTGAAGTAGCACTGGAGGGGGAATAAATGAATCTACACTCGAAACAGCCCGAGTTATGAGGCTCAAACTCACAAAGAAGACTCTGATGACTGGAACTGGCTAATTTCTTAATTGAGATAGGATTTACGCCAGGTTTTTTAGGCGTCACGGTGCTTCTTTTATTATCATATTTTTTTAAAGGAACCGTGTATGGAGTTCCTTGCGATTACAGCATAATTTGACTTATCGCTTTCTGGATTTGGTGAATTTCGAAAAGAGAAAAAAACTCTCCAGTTGTAGAATGCCCCTTTTCTTACAGTATTCTGGAAAAGCTGAGGACGGCCAGTTTTTTTTTCGCGGCTTTAGGGGTGCCTGAGCGTGCTTTCTTTGTGGTACATTCGGTTTGTAGTTTCGCTTCGTTCAGGGATCGCTTGTGTACAGTGAAGTGGCACTCGTGCAATTCGAGCGCTTCAGCTACATGCGAGGGCGCTGAGCAGGCGGATATGCCTCCTCGGCGGAAAGTTAATGCTGCAGTGACGTGTGGCTGCGGCGTGACTTTTATGCCTGGCACTCAGTTCTCGTGTTTGTGAGCTAGGGATGTGCCTGTGTCGTTGCCATTAAGGCTGAGTCAGGAACAAGAGTAAAAATGAACGCAGATGGGCTATAGTTGTATAGCGTCACTCCCAGAGATGTGTTAATTAAACGGTACTGCTTTAAACTAGTGAACTTGCATTTAATGTATTTGATTCCCAGGGAATGGCGACCAAATTAAAGACGTCCGTGCGCTGTGTAGTGTCACCGCACGTTAAAGAACCCCAGGTGGTCTACATTAATCTGGAGTCCTACGGAACGGCGTCCCTCGTGGCCCATGCGTCGTTTCGGGACGCCAATCCCCGCAGTTTGCAATTTTAGTTCACGACTCGGCCGCCTGCACAACAACAGTGCATCGGAAAAGCAGGGTGTCAGGGATAGCCAGGAGCTGCGACGTCTTATGTTCGTAAGCAGCAAAATCAGCGGCAGGGACAGCCTCTGGAGTTCACACAGGCCGTCTTCGATGTCCGTTAACACGCGCCACAACAGGCCCGCTACACGCCAGCCTAAACTCATCTCGTTGGCAGGCAATGGAGCCGGCAGGCAGAGGTATACAACTGCCGCTGGACGAGTTTGACCTCGCGACCTGCTGCCGCGATTGCAGCCGGCCGGTGACTTCCTTGTTCCGGCACGTGGCTGCACTCGGATGCCGGACACGTGCCTTCGCGGCCACTGGGGGGCAGCGGGTGGACACGCGGGAAATCCCCGCCCCGCATTGGAACGGTGCGACTCGGTCTTTTCATCCAGGCGGCGCCGCCACGTTAGCAGGGAACAAATGCTATAGTTTCAGAATGGTTGATGCGATGTGTGCCAGCTCGTGAAGGGCGAAGAGAGGGAAAACAGACAGAGACGCGGACACGGCGGTGTCCTTGTCTTTTTTCTGTGTACATCCGTCCGCTCGTGCGCTCTTCCGGGCAACTCCAATATAATAATAATAATAATAACTGGTTTTTGGGGAATGGAAATGGCGCAGTATCTGTCTCATGTATCTTTGGACACCTGAATCGCGCCGTAAGGGAAGGGATAAAGGAGGGAGTGAAAGAAGAAAGGAAGAATAGGTACCGTAGTGGAGGGCTCCGGAATAATTTCGACCACCTGGGGATCTTTAACGTGCACTGACATCGCACAGCACACGGGCGCCTTAGCGTTTTTCCTCCATAAAAACGCAGCCGCCGCGGTCGGGTTCGAACCCGGGAACTCCGGATCAGTAGTCGAGCGCCCTAACCACTGAGTCACCGCGGCGGGTCAATATTGGAGTGTGGAATTTTTTCTTTGGGTTTGCAAGAATCCTGGAGCCCCTGCAGAGCTAAAGACAGATAAGTCTGCCTACGGGGCTCTGGGCTCCAAGTAAAATATAAGATCCGGAGATACGTTAACGAAAACACTGCGCGAAAATGTTCACGAAAAGATACACGCATCAGCACGTACAAAACCAGAACCAATGCGTCTGATGGAATGAAAATAATTGTGTTGAATAGCGCAATAAATAACAAAACACCAGTGACATGAACCATTTATAAGGCATCTAGCAAGTGGGGATCATTGAAACAAGAATCAAGTGCAGACAGTTTATAAAGAAGGTAAAGGGAATACAGTATTCACACCCAGCCAGTGATTACTCCGTGATTGTGAGTGAAACCATTCTCTAAATGGTTTTCCTAAGGACGGATTATGCCGATGAGCCATTTTAGGTTTCATTCGAGAAGTAACAACAAAATGCGTTCTTTCGCGTACACTGACTGCTCCCTTGCTGGTGTTGGAGCTGCCTGTACACCGACAGAAACGCGGCACGTGCAGAGAAAACGAGCAGCCCTGGAGTAAATGGTTCGCAACGCGCTACTGCTGCCATATTTATTTGAGATCAACCAAAAGAAGCAACGAACTCCTGCTCCACGCGAAGGCAGTTTTTTTTTCCGCGCACAAACGGAGCGAACTCATACACACTGTAGATGGAGAGAAGCATTATTTAGGGAGTGGGGATAAGAAGGCCCCCGAGTGTTTCACTGCGTACTTACTAGTAGTTTGCGGATGGTGGTCGAAAACAACTAGATCTGAGTGACACCACAGTACATGCAGCATATGGTTGAGGGGAGCAGAATGCGAAACTATGTTTTGTATAATGCCAGCAAAACTTCAACTGTACAATGGCTTGCACGACGGCAGTGCCGGTCGAGCCTGTAGACTGCGTGGTGCAAGAGGTGGAATGAAAAGATTTCACTTTCGTGTTGCGTCGGGTTCCTCTCGCTGTAAACTCGGTTGTTCTACCGTGTTAACCTTACAAAAGCAAAGTAAAAAATGAGCTTCGATTAGCCAGAGGCTGTCATCCCGGTGAAAACGGGAAGCTGTGACGAGAGTGTTTTGCCATGCTCAGCAGTTATAGACAAATCATTAAGCCATGCTTTCTCCCACGGGTCGCGGCTGGGTTTATAGATTCAAATTTACGAGCAAACGTTAGCTTCGAAGGCTATACTGTTTTCCTTCTGCACAATTAATTACATTTCAACAGTAAACTAAGGCTCAAAGAGAAATAGAGTGTTCTTCACTGACTGCAGTGTGCTCAGCGGCAAGCTTCACGGGCTTGCGACTATGTAAAACGTGCCGTTGAAACCGCATGAGGGGATGAATGCCTTCGATACGAAGCCCGAAGCTAAGTGAGGCTGTAGGGTCGACCGCACGCTTGTAAACTACCCTAAATTCGGAGGCTTCCACCTGTCCGCCGTTAGCGCCTGAGGCGAGCGCGAAGCTGACAGCTCACAGCACTCGCGGCCTTTTGAGGAATTCCAAAAGGGCAAAAGTTAGGGCGAGTTGGTCGTTCACGTTAAGGTTGGTCACAGCGCGAAAAAGGACGTTGTGTGTCCGGTTGCTGTGTTCGTGCTGTTCTTTTCGCGCTGTGGCAAACCTCAATATTCTAGGAAAACCCTGCCGACGGGGTTAGCGCGTTCGGCTGCGTGCACTAAGTTGCGTGAACCGATTCCCAGTAGCGGTGGCTGTTTTCCAGAAAGGCGGAATGCAAAAGCGCCCGTGTGCGCTGTGCGTAAGACGTCGGGGAATCTAAGAGGGTGCAAATTAATACGGAGCGTGGCAATACGGTACTTCTTTCCCTCTCTCTTCTTTCACTCGCTCCGTAATCCCTTCCCTCGCGGCGCGGTTGATGTGTGTACACCGGGAAGTTAGACAGTTACTGCGCATTTCGTTTCCTCACAAAATATTTGCACTCACATCTTCCGCAGCCGAAGGGTGACCTCGTCTGGCGTTCTCGTGAGCGTGCCCTCACAAGGGCGCTCTGTTCAGCGCCTTCTTCCCAGTTCCCCGCTTCGTCGCGCGTGAGCCGCCACCGACCGACACCAGGCGGCGGTAGCGAGCAGGCGTTCGTTAGGGAGCCCACGTGTTGCGCCGCCGCCCTAGGTGTCCGTAAGGTGGCAGTGCGTGGATACTATAGATTTTTTCGACAGTTTCCTTCCGTCGAGTTTCGTTTGGCTCGTGCCGATACCTTCTTTTGTAGCGTCGTATTCTTACTGCACATGATTTGCGATCCTTGATACAGTCGGCACTGTGCCATTGAATTGGTTATGAGCGGCGGAGGATGGTGTAACAACGAGTTACGGAGGAGACGTGTTGCCGAATTTCTTCCTTGTGTCTCCTTTTCTTGTCCCCGTTTACGGCGCACGATATAGGCCTTGAGGAAGAGCGATTGTCACAAGCCTCAATGGCCAGACAACACGTCCTTTGCAATCCGGGAGGGATGTTTCCAGTGCGAATAGGTCTCTAAATTGCCTTTCTTTTGAAGAGAAAAGCTTCACTACGCAAGATAAAGCAGCCGTCGGGCAGGCCGGAGAATGACCTTCGATGACCTTCAGTCGGGCAAGCAGACGCGGCTTGGCGTCTGTAACATTGAGTGCGTTCCGCACACTGCGTAGGCAACGCGCCCACCCTGTACGCTGCAGGAGGTTGGTCACCCAATGAACGCTACGGCCAAATGTGCGGTGTGCGCGCTTTTGACCTTGAACCGACCTTAAACCACCTGACAGCTAGGACGTCACTCAGGCGCCGCCGACGCCGAAACCGAACTCTCGCCTCTGTTTCTATATAGGCCGTCGGCGTTCATTGTGTTCATTGACGTTGGCGTTGACTATGTTTACTCCGATGATTTAGAGGAAAGGAAGGGCGCATAACTGGCTTCCTGGGTCAGTGGACGCCTCAATCGCGCTTTGAAGTTGCGTGGAGGCGGTGTGAGAGAGATGTGGGTTCCATGCATGAGCGCTGACAGCGTTGTGGCAGACACGCGGCACTGCAGCAAGAGGCCGCAGCGTTCATTGGGTGACCACCCTCTCGCGATGAACCATTAACTGCCACCTGCCAGGATGGTAGGGGGGACACGCTGGCTATCCAGTGTGCGGAGCGCACTGAACGTTACAGACGTTAAGCCGCGGCTACTTGCCCGATACAGCACAGCTTTCGCTCTCTAACCAGGTTCAGCAGTAGTTAAACCGCAGCTATTTTTTTTTAGAGGTTCGGCAGTGTTTTCAAGGGTGATTCGTACTCCATAATGACTCACCATCGACTCTCGGCAGCCACTGTTGAATGTTGCTTCGAAACAACGAAAGAAAAACAAAACAGAAACTGGCAACCAGAGGGCCGTTTTCAACCTTGTGCTCTTCTCCTGCGCCCCTCGCTGCATGCACACTGCTTTCTTCGCGTTCTGTCGCGAACTAACGGCGCTGTCGAAAATAATTCTTAGACATTAGACGTTCTTAGCATACAGGAGTCGTATTAGCGGAGACGCATACGGCTTTAATGCTAAACAGTCGTGCGTCCACGAGCCGCAGGGGATCTCGTTGCGTGCATGCGGCCCATGCAGGGCCGAGCAGTGGCTTTCAGCCAACGTGGCACGGAACGGCGCGAGCATGCGCTGCGGCGTCCCACTCTCGATGCTAGGATGGGCCATCAAGCTGCACGCATGTTGCTTCGAGAAGGCTGGAAACAGGCTTGACGGATGAGCTGGATAGCGACGTCACGACGTGCTTCGCAGTGCAGTCACCTGCGCCGTAACGTCACCTTCTCTCTTTATGGCTCCATGTCGATGTGCTGCTGCGGTCGCCAACGCGGCGTGTAGAGCGAGTTTTAGAGCTCTCACCGGTAGGGCCAGCTCTCTTTGCATAAAACAGCGCCGGTGTTTCCTGCAACGGCTCGAAATGGCAGAAGACCGCAGGGATTCTTTTCCATTTTCTCTGTGCGGCCGCACTGAGCGAACTGCGGCCGCGTTCATGCGCACTGTTAATGTCGGTGACCTTTTGTTTATTTAGCCACCGATTACCTTCTTCTGATAGATGCTTTATTTTGCTAGGTTGCGAGGGAGCGTCAACCTTTTCCAATGTTCCACTGACTGTCGCTTATGGTCGCTGCCCTGGCTGCTGCTCGCGGCATTTTCTGGCAGGTCGAGCAGCACGTGTGCTTGTTCAAGGTGAACAAAATGATTCTCTCAACCTCGTTTTCCCCACGTAGTGGATTATCGGCTGTCTTCATCCTTTTTCTTTTTTGCTCCAGATGCCCTCTGCGCCTTATAGAATAGCGGACGCACTACGTGTTTTTCTGTTGTTTTTTTTTTACCCGAACGAAGCACAAGCTCCGTGCCACAAACTGCAGTCCACTTTTGCGGCACCGCGATCTACGCTGATCCAGGCACCGCCGACTCTGATGACCACTGCATGCAGCAGAAAAAAATAATAATTGGTTTTTGGGGAAAGGAAATGGCGCAGTATTTGTCTCATATTTCGTTGGACACCTGAACCGCGCCGTAAGGGAAGGGATGAAGGAGGGAGTGAAAGAGGAGAGGAAGAACGAGGTGCCACAGTGGAGGGCTCCGGAATAATTTCCACCACCTGGGGATCTTTAACGTGCACTGGCATCGCACAGCACACGGGCGCCTTAGCGTTTCGCCTCCATCGAAACGCAGCCGCCGCGGTCGGGTTCGAACCCGGGAACTCCGGATCAGTAGCCGAGCGCTCTAACCACTGAGCCACCGCGGCGGGTCAAAAAAACGTTCGCACTTTCAGTGTCCGCCACGGTCGACAGAGGGAGGCTTGCTTGACTTTACTAACGCCGTGACTGACGCCTTCCACGAGAAAGGACCCCAGCCGTGTGCACACATCCGCGAGCAGAGCTTAAGTTTGCTGCTGCTGCCGCCTTTGTTATGCATTTGCTTCCGTCCTGCCGTGGTCATCATCGCTGTTTGCCTTGTTGCCATCGTAGCACAGCTTTTCAGCCGCGTAAGTTTCAAACTGGCTACGCGCATCTCACGCGCGGCTCCCAGTGTGCTTCCAAAGGCTTGCTGATCGCTGTGACCCGCGATGGGAGACTGTCCTGAAGTGGCGATGGGAAGCGCCGCTTGCGTAATACCGGTTGTTCTGCGCTTATTCGTGGCAGGCACAAAGAACGACCGGATTTCAGAGTCATGTCTCGGCTTTGAAGTGACCGGGCAGAACAGGGGTGTTGCCTGCTTTAATCACAGGGCATGGCACAATGCTTATACTCCGGTGCCTCGGCAACTCAGACCGCCTTTGCTACTTCTCCACTTTGGGGGCGCCCTTCCTTCCCTCCGTCACTACCATTATTTCGTGTCTTTGATTGCTGAGTTACACACTCAGTGAAATTTACGGCGCGTGCAGCATATTTTCACCGTTGAAGTGATGAATGCGCTGCATGAGGCGTCTGAGATATTCTCCGGCCAGTTCGGGACCACGAGAGGACGTCTCGTTGCCATCATATATTTTGCAGGGCTGTGTCACGATTCGCTCCACGCACGGGCCGCGGCTTTCCGATTTGGGCGACTGCCAGCGTTGAGTCTTTTGGAACCACGCGGGCTCGAGTAGCTCGGCCTTGCATCACGAAGCGGTTAAGAACAGAGCAGCTCGCACATGTGCACGTAATTATGGCAACCAGCCGGTGTGGCTCTAACCGAGGCTGCGGTTCACGTGTGCGCAGCTGCCGAACGGAGCGAGTTCGTCTGCAAACGGCACGCAGTCGAACGCAGCGCACAGGAGAACGTGGCGGATTTCTCACTGAACTTGGTCAGAAGAACAGCGCAGTGAAAGACGGCGACACAAGGGCTGACTGATGATGCGAAGTGTACCGGTTTATTTGCGAGCTATATGTATCGAAAGAATGTAACAAGATCAAGATTAAAAATTCAGAGGGACACCTAACTACATAAAATGTTGGCAATGCAATAGAATCGAGGCTGTTGATGCCTTTACGTAGAGTTCTTTCTCACTCATACATGCTTGTGCTTGCGGTTCCTTTCACGTTTGTCTGCACACAACCAGGCATTTCTTAGAGTCGTCTTGCTGGTGGTTAGGGGTTTCCTCGCAGATGTCTCGAAGTGGAGACACGGCCGTATGATTGTCACTTTCGGTCTTGTGACGTCGCTTCTTTCCAGCCAGTGGGAATTATACGGTCTGATGACGTAACTTTACCCCTGCCAATGGGCGACTTTTATGAGCGACGGCACATGTTTTTTCCAGACGAGGCTTCTAGCGCTTTCGCATTAAAACCACCACGTGGTCCACGAGGTGAAGCCAAAAGCAGCAGTATAGTGCACACGCCTTTTGCGCCTCGTAGAAAACGTGTGCGCGTTCCTCCAAGAAAAATGAACCACCTAGACCAGACCACGTACACCTTAGGTCATGTCGCTGAGCTGCTTGGAGGCAGGCCGTCTCAAGTCCATGTGCACACGCTCTGAAGCCACGCTGAAATCACTCGGAAACGAAGAGGGTGCCGCTACCTACCCTGGTTCGTCCTCCCAGAAAACAAGGAAAGCCAAAGCAGACAAGAAGGAGGAGGCAGCCAGAAAAAAATTCGACCTTTATGCAGTCTTCCGACGTGCGCTGCTCTGAGGCGCCGGCTTCATAAAGTCTCGCCCGAGCGGAATCAATTTATCTCCGGCGAACGGTCCTGCCTAACACTTCTCCGCGCGGTTACGTATCGATGTTTCCTGGCATACCTGGGGCAGAGGGCGGGCAAGAAGCCCTGTAGTGGGTGCTGGCGTCGGACTTCAGGCTGGCCTTGTGCTCACGTGCGAAGCGTGCGGGCGGCTTTATCGCGCGAGGCGCCGCTTAACGGGCCACCGACAGCCGTGGCTGCAATTGTCGAGGTCTTCAGCCAAAGAGCATGGGCGGACCGAAGTGCCCTTAGCAATAGTCGCGTCACCAGCGAAGCAACTAGCGCAGTCGTCTAGGACAGAAAAGAAAGCTTCACAACGCACTGATGCGGGCGAGATGTTCATACATAGGTAATTCTACAGCGCCATCTACAAACCATGATTCAGACAAACACGGAGACAAAGCACAATAGCAAGGCTTCTGTTTGTTTATATATTTGATGAACCAAAGGGCATTGTGTAATGGGGGTTAAAATATCAATGTGAATCTCAGCAAACAAGGGACAAAACACAATTCAGTGCGTTATTAAAAAAAACATCAGAATTCCTAAGCATTAGCACAGCTTCACATGGACACTACAGAAAGAATACTCGGAGGTGCACACAAAATATACAAGGGAATACATACAAAAGATATACAAGCTTGGTAACAAAATATATAAACTGATTATTCTAGCAGTACAAGCTACAAACTTTCTCAGGTAATGAAACGGTTTTTTTTAACGATGCAATTGAATGAGGAAAATCATTCCAAAGTTATATGGCGTGGAGAAGGGACGATGAATTGAAAATCTTTCTGCGTCCGAAGATGCGTAAAAACTGCTGTGGTGGTGCAAGCGTCTAGAAGTGCGCAGTGGAATGAAAAGTGGCTATCGGCAAACACATACTTGAGTAACAAGCGTAGGAGCGAAACTGAGCGGCGATTTCCTGAAGCCTTGAGATCGTTTTCTTTTTCTTTTTTCACACTGTATTGGCGGCGACAGTAGTTGGATATGAACCTTTGCTGCTATGTTGTGAATTGTTTCTAATTTTGTGATCAGATAGCTCTGGTGTGGTGACCATATCGGCGACGCAAATTCTTACTGGAGGCGAATATAGGTTACTTAAGATAGTTTTCTTAAGATAGATACGAGCAGTGAGCGAGACGTTTAGAGCAGGTGGAAGTGATATGTTCGAACCAGAAAAGGTTTGGTTCTAAACGAATGCCCAAGTATTTCTACGACGAAGTCTCAGATATAGGCACACTATTTTAAAACAATGAGAAAACTTGAAATTGGCACGTTTATGGCTGAAAGTCGTTATTTTGCATTTGAAGGGGTTAAGCTTCGTGAGCCAATCTTCACACCGCCTAGAAATATATTAAGATCCTGCTGATGAACGCCATGGCCACCAGTTGATTTTATTACGAGGTAAATTATGCAGTCATCAGGGAACAACCGCAAACAGGATGGTGTATTTGTTGGATAATCATTACTATAAATAAGGAACAACAAAGGACTGAGAACACTACCTTTAGGAGAACCCGAGGAAACAAGCAGATGACGAGGAGAAATTGTTAACGCGATCAAACGCTTTTGCAAAATAAAGAAAGATGCAGTCAGTTTGTTCATTTTTATCTATGTTAAAATTCAGATCAAATTTTAGCTCGAGCAGTTTCGTATCACAAGAATAATATTTTATGAAGCTTTACTTGTTAGAAAAGGAAAAGTTATTAGACTCAAGATGACGGCGTACGTTAGAGGAAACAACGCGTTCAAGTAATTTACAACCTTTGCAAGTGAGCGAGATGGGCCTGTGACTGTCAGGGGAGCCTCTGTCACTTCTTTTAAAAACAGGAATTACTTTTGCCACTTTCCACTCTGGAGGGAGTTGACCAGTCTGTAGGGATTGCTGAAGTACACGACTGCATATTTCGCTGGATATGGGCTTCGTATTTTTCAATACATTAGAGCTGATATTAGTGACGCCTGACGAAGTCGAAAGTTTGAGGTTGTTGATTACGAGCGATATGTCTTCAAAAGTTATAGTAATGCGTTCTATGTACGGCCAGTCGAATTCGGGACAAATGGTGCGCTGGAATGATCTTCCTTTGCGAAGACAGATGAAAATAATTTGTTGAAGTGAGACGGGAATACTTCAGCAGGAACGGGTGTGTGTGCTTCCTCATGTAAATAAACGTAATTACATGTACGACATTACATGCGTCGCCGAACTGTCTCGTTTCATACCCTTCATCGCAAATGCTTCGTGTAAATCACTAATGCTTGGCTTCTGCATTCGAAAGTGCATTCTGCCTCCTAAAGGTGCTGGGCTTGTTTGTGGGCTTTCAGCCTTCAGTTAGCCACGGCATTAGGATATGCAAGTCCCTGAGGGCCGAATGGCAACGTCAAGTGAGGTTATGCAAGGACCACCTGAGGCTTCTTCTTCAGTCTTCAGGCCAGAAGGGACGTTGGAAACAATAGGGGCACGAAATCAGCCGGCTCATCAGCAGCACAACGGAGTTTTGGTTCAGCGCTGTGTTGTGCCCCTTCCCTGTTTGGCTTCGAGCCGTTGCGCTGGTTTACAAGAACCATATCTCACCAACTCGCCCACCAGTTCATGAGGTACTGTCATGCTGCAAATGCGCTGAAGAAATTAAATGAACGGCTGCGCAAATCAGGACACAGACAAGAAAGAGACATCACATGTGCACCACATGCGCAGCCGTTAATTTAATCATGCACCAACAGGCCGTTATTCTGAAGGCGTTGAAGAAACTTGAGTTTTCCTGCTTGGGAGGGACTCGATAACAGCTCGTTTTCAACAGTTAGTACTCCTGCTCTTTTAACGTCTTTTTGTCGATAAAGACATCTTTCAGAATTTTTCATAACTGTTAGCGATTATATGTTGTTATCAAGTATTCGCTGCTGGTACGCGTTTGCTGATTTTAGCTGTTTGTTTAAATTACTGGGAAATGTTTTAAATAAGGCTACACCAGAAAGATCATTGTGGACCTGGAAATGTTTGAACAGTTCGCTTTGACTCTTTATAACTTTAATGTGAACAGGAACTGGCCAGGGCTGTCGAGTTCGAGATTTTATAATTCTTGTCTTCCACGGTAACATCATTCACAAAGTTCTCTTAGCTCATTTGCAAACAAATTATAATACTTTTTACTTTGGGAGTTAACATAGGGGTCCAGTTGGTAGATAATATTCATTGCCTAATACGGTGAAGTATTCATCTGTGATACTTTGATATTAAAAACGCTGCGCTTATAATTGATACTATAAGTCTGAATAAGAATCTAGAGAAATTAACCATAAGGATCATTAACATCACAGACTCTTTACACCTTAACTGATGGAAGATGCAAAAACTGGAGGGTCTGCGCCATCTGCATTCGATCACGTTCTACCTGACGCTGGCGGTAATACAGCATGTACTATATAGACCGCCGCTATGGACGAGGGTGGCGCTGGTGAACACTCTCAATGATCGCCTACACGCAACGTAAATACCACCGTAAGCAGAAGATTGGACAGCCGCCGGCGTAGCTCACTTGGAAGACACTGGACGTAAAATTCGGAGATTGTGGCTTTGGGTCCCACCGGTGGCATGCAATTGTTTTTTCTTCTGCTTTCTAGTCAGTTATCTTTAAGGGATAAAACATTTACTGTATGAATATGCAATTCTTTAAGCCCACAAATTATAAAGAACAGACATTCCGCTATGCTACTTGGTATCGGTGACTGTTGCGTTCCTTTCAATATACGCCACAGCGAGCCCGTCTCTTGTTCCGAGCATTCCCTGGTCAGCTCAAAAAAGTGGTAGGTTTTTAACGTAGTTAAACCGAGTAGATGTGCGAAAGCGTGTGTTTAGCCTGGTTGTCTCATGGTCTTGCGTTGCTGCGTCGTCGGCACGTCTGGCGAAGACATTAGTTCGATAGTAGTATTAGTTGATGTAGGCTGCTATGTGGAATGCGCGGCACGAGAGTGTGTAAATTAATTTATTTTCAATACTGCCAGTCTCATCTGAGTCCATAGTAAGTGGTTTAACAATGAAAAACATGATAAATTCAAGCAGCGCACTCGTGAGTTGCAAGACAGAAAGCCAAACAAAGGTGAACGTTAAGGAACAGGCCAAGTAAAAAAATAAAAATAAAACGTAAACATTAGTGCAAAACGTCTTGGATTGCGAACACACGTATGCAGACACGCATTTAAAAACAAAATAGTGACATGTCTAGAAGTCAGGTGCGACATTTCAATCAGAATTTCGGCAAAAATAACAGAAAACGGGAGCACGGGAGCGAGAGTGAGAAAAAAATAGAAACTTCCTTCGGCGAATAATTAAGTTAACAGACTACTGAAGTGTTGAGAGGTGTTTGAGACTGCGTTATTATTCATTTGATATGGATTCTATCGGTGACGTGAACTGAGATAATGTGTCTGCAGTAATGATTGAGGGATCAAGGTCATTCCATTCTCTTACTACGAGAGGGAAGTGAGAATACATGAACGTGCCATTATGGCATGAGTATTCTGTTATAGCTCGTGCGTGTTTATGCCTCGACGAAAGTGACTGAAAAAGATATGTATTTTGATAAGTCTATCTTGTAGTAGTTGTGAATGAAGAGAAATAAAAATCTGGGGGTCGTGCTTTTTGCGCTCTGAATGATAGTGTCGATAAACCCGCAGTAGCCGCGAGGTTAATTGGTGAATCAGTGCGCTTTTATTTGTTATGAATAAACCGCAATGCTTTACGCTGTATACTTTTCCAGTTTCGTTAGATTTGTCACTGAAGGGGGGAACCAAACTGTGTTAGTGTACTCTAAAACCGGTCGAACGAAAGTATATGCGAGAAGCTTAGTCGACGTGGGTGCGAAGCGCAGACATCTTCGCAGAAAAAATAGCTTGCTTAATGCCATCGAGGTTACGTCAGCAATGTGCGCGTCCCATCTGAGGTCAGAAGTTAGTGTGATGCCTATGTGATTATGTTGATGAACTTTTGTCAGAATTCTGCCATTAACAAAGTACGAAGTCATACGGTCGCTTTTTTCTTGTTCCCGTCATGCAAACAGATTTAGTCGTGTTTATCGTCATTTGCCATGCTTTGCACCATTCGGTTAGCTTGTTCAGTGAATTGCTGAGTGAAATATCACTTTCGTAGCTGTTAATTCTTTTGTAGATGATGCAGTCATCGGCAAAAAGTTTGATGTTAGAATCGATAATGTTGATTGTGTCGTTAATGAAAATTAAAAATAACAGTGGCCCCATACGGATCCTTGTGGGACGCCTGATGTGACGGGCAGTGTCGGAGATTTCATGTGCTGAAAGAGCACAAATTGTGTCCAATTTGATAAGTAATCTATAATACAATCTAAAATTTTCCCAACTCCGATGAAACCTCGTAATTGCGCAATTTATTTGCTGTGGCAGACACGTTCAAATGCTTTAGAAAGGTTCAGTAATGTAATATCAGTCTAGCTGCAGTTATTGATGGTAAATGCCAGATCATGCACAACCTCTGTAATCTGTGTAATGGTTGATAGCCCATCACGGAATCCCTGTTCGTTTGAGGATAAAAGGTTGTGAGTATCAAGAAAGTTTATTAGGTGCTTAAGGATGATATGCTCGAGCATCTTGCAAGCAGTGATGGTAAGAGATATTGGTCTGTAATTGGAAAATAATGTGATACCTCCCGTTTTGTGTATTGGTATGATTTTTGCCTTCTTCCAGTCGTCAGGTAAAGATGATGACAAGAGGGATTTACGAAATATCAGGTCCAAGTATCTGCTGCACCATTGTGCGTTTCGCTTCAGGAAACCGTTTGGAATATCGTCTGCTCCGGATGAATTTTGAGGGTCAAGCGTGACTAATATATTGAAAATACCCGCGTCTAATATGGTTGGTTTATGGGGGTTCACGTCCCAAGCGACTCAGGCTATGAGAGACGCCGTAGTAAAGGGCTCAGGGAATTTCGACCACCTGGGGTTCTTTAACGTGCACTGACATCGCGCAGTACACGGGCCTCTAGAATTTCGCCTCCATCGAAATTCGACCGCCGCGGCCGGGATCGAACCCGCGTCTTTCGGGTCAGTAGCCGAGCGCCATAACCACTGAGCCACCGCGGCAGCGCGTGTTATGCGATTAAATGATCGATGCGTGGTGTTTGATTGCCATAAAAATTCGGGAGATTTCCGTCATCTTTTGTGAAGCTCGAGTGAAAAAAAAAGTTATTGTACGCATTAGCATTGTTAGCTCTTTCGTCAGAAGACAAGTCCGATAACACATTTTCAGTAGGGTGGAAATAGTTGCAAAATTTGTGCGGGCTGTCTGTCGGGAAGTTAGGTAGCGTTACATGAAAATGGCGTTCCTTGGCCTATTGCTTATGTTCCTAAATTTCGCGATTGCCCACGCCAGCTTCGTAGCTTTATACGGACATGGGCCTTGTTTTTGACAGAAGTGCGCGTTCTTTTCACGTGTCGTTTTACCAGCTACATTAGTTTGATAGTAGTATTAGTTAATGAAGACGATGTGCAATGCACAGCGCGAGAGTGCGTTGCTGTTTAGCGCGAGGCATGATCGGCTGCGGCGATAGGACAGTGCTCTCGTGCAATCGCTAGCGAAGCTGATTCGTTCGCGCCGTCGCGGGTTCGAATCCCAGTCGCGGCAGTATTTATTTATTTATTAACAGTTTGGACAAGGTCACCCTCTAGGACAAAGTTCGCGCAAACTCGGTGAGACGGTTTGACCTCGTGGAGAACTGCTTTCGCCCTAAAACTGGAGTGGACACTTACGCTCCGCCTTAAGGTATGACGCGTTAGCGTTACTGCCCATATATATGCGGAATTGGTCATTCTCCACTTTACATTCATAGATCCGTGGGAGTCCTCATAACACTCCTGGCGCAGCGGTTAAGCGATGCGCCAGTGCCCTGCGATGGCAGGTGCTGCCACCGGTGGGACTTGTGAGACCCAGATTGCTCTTCCCGAGCGACATCGCGTGACCAATCATTAATTTAACTGCC